>NC_047528.1:25917899-27380399 GCF_012275295.1 Melopsittacus undulatus
GCTTTCTGGGCTGTGAGTGCACACTGCTGGCTCATGTTCATTTTCTCATCGGTCAACACCCCCAAGTCCTTCTCCACAGAATCTCTTCTTTATGTTCTCCAGGCTACTACTATCTATACTCCTAGCACCCACGTGGATCACTACAAGTGGGTAATAGTCAGTGGGGCTTACTAGAGCAGGCAGCCTCTCTGCAACATCCCTGATCCCAGCCCCTGGGAAGCAACACACCTCCCTTGAGGCTTGGTCAGGCCCACATACGGGTGCCTCTGTGCCTTTCAAAGTAGAAACTCCTACTACTACGACCGGACGCTTTTTCCTGGTAGCACCAGTAGAGATCTTCTTTCCCAGTGCATCAGCCGGTTGCTCGTGGTGTGTTTCCTCATCAGCCTCCTGCAGAACTGCAATGCAGTTCTGGGTGAGGACAACAGATCAAGGAGGAAGCCCCTTGCTTTTAATTGGCCTCTTTCTCCTTTTTTGTTGTTTTTTGTTGCTGTTTCCCAGCTTTCTGGGTTAACACCCTCCGTCTCTCCTCCATGAGCTGCAGGGGACGCTTGAGGCCCCTGCACAGTTTGGGCCTGGAGCAAGCATTCCTACTTTCTCTCAGCTCCCCTGACATCTTGCATTGACAGCGTCCCGCAGCTCAGCCCTGCTGCAGGAGGACCTCCACCAGGGAGCACCGGGTGCAGCCCTGCCCATTGTGCACCGTTCCTTCACCAGACCAGTTCAGGCACTCGCTACACTCCGAGCTCTGCACTGCAGCCTCCCCTCTCACCGGCTCTGTCTGGGTGCCTCAGCTGGGCACCGCCGGGCAGGCAGAGCACAACTCCCAGACCGGCCCTGCTCATACGCCGAGTGCTCACCAGCCTGCGCAAACTGCCCGCGAGAACCCCCCCAACCCGCCCTGTTTGTCCGCCATGATCGCCCACGCTCCCCGGGGCAGGGTTTTAACGGCTCAGGGCTGGTGCCGCCCCTCCTGGCTCCGCCCCCTGTGAGCCCCTGCTCGCCTCAGCTGAGCTGCCGGCTCCCGGGCAAGTCCTGTGGAGGACTCGAGGCTCCCGGGGTGGCTCTCGCCGCTCTGAGTTGAGGCTCCTGGACGCTGAGCTTCCCCCTGCTCCGGTGTTGAAGGCGTCCTCTCTCGAGATACTCACCTCAGCAATTGACCCACTGAAGCACTGCTGAACCACGGCTCTGGTACTGGCAGCAGCACGAGGGACCACCTCGCATGCAAGACCTAAAGTTAGGTCTTTTTTTCAAGAGGTTTTGTATGGGTGCTGGTTAGCGCTGCTAACACAGCCGAAACAGAAATCTGGACAATTCAGCTCAGATTTATTTTCCCACTATATGAGCAGTTCCACTTTACTGTCTATGCCTGACTGCTGTGCAAAGTTGCGCAGCACATTATTCCAACTTCTGAGGCATTTCTCAAGGTGAGGAGCTTGCTTCTGAGCCACCATCCCTCCTTCGAATGGTCACCAGAAGGCCTGATGAAATGTACTGGCAGGTGCAAAGTGTTCCCACTCTTGCCTGAAAGGGTCTCTTCTAAGGACTGAGTTTTTGTATTACACCCCAAGCATGATTTCCAGGCTGTATTGCCACTCTCTTGTGACACAGGGAAAGTTTCCGAGCTTTCCTTGCACAAATAACAAATGTGCCAAGTCTCACAGTGCTGGTGGGTAGATTTTTTTTTCTGGCAAAAGCATTAGACAGAGCCAGTGAAAACAGGGGGGACCACAGGTAAACATTGCGTGGAAAGGGATCTTCTCAATAGACAAAGGAGACACTCCTGAAGCAGAACCTCTCAGGGAGTTCCTTGGCTTGAAAGCATTGACACTTCCACATTACATCTTCACACACACATATATACATACACATGCAGAGATATATTTATACACATATATTAATACATACACTAATGACTACATATACACATGAATGTGTGTGTATATGTGACTGACTGCCTTTGTGTCTGTGCATATATAATTTATTACGTTGCACTGTATTTTTGACATTTGTTACGACATCTATAATTTGTGGTCTGAGAAGGCTGAGCCATGAAATGTGGTGAGCCAGACTGTTTTGAATGTCTTCACTGAAAAATAGGGGGTTGATTTAACAGAAATTTCACCCCAAAAAATTATCTTGAAATCAGAAAAGAAAAAAAAAATCTCTCCTTTTTCAGTTTCTTACTTTTCATGTCCCAAGGGGAAAGCATGCTCTGTTGCACACCCTCTTTCTCTTTTTTTTAAAAGCACTTGCCAAAGGGCAGAAAAAGCAAAATCTAAGAAGCAGACATAGGATTCGGTCTTGGCTATTTTATTTCTCCACTTTCTTCTTTTATACTCTTTAATGAAAAATAGGCGGTAATATTTTAGGAGTAAGAGAAAGCTGGCCTGCCAGTTTGTTTTCTTACCATCAGAATGATATCATGTTTTCCTAAACAAAAATAATTCACAAAAAATTTCCAACAAAAGAAAAAGTCTCTCAGTTTTTTTTCCATTATATGAGTGTTTACTGAGCTGCATTGCTGTGAATTGCTCCCTGCCCTGACTACCAAGGAAGACGTCACAGGAAGCCCTTGGATGAGCAGGACAAACACTGGACTTGAGATGAGAGGCAAGGTTCCTGGCATCCAGGCATCCATCATAAACAGAGGCATCCAAGGGACTTGCAGCCGAGGCAAGTGGTGATTGTACGTTTTCCCATTGTCTGCTCAGGTCTTCGTATCTTCTTCCAAAGGAGAAAAATAGAGAACTGATGAACATCTCTCAGGTTCCAGCCTGGTTCTTGGGAATTAAAAAACACAGACCTCTGTTGCTCCTGGATGATGGGAGGGCAAAGATACACCATTTGTAAGTACTACAAAACAGAGAGCTTTGTGGTCATTCTGGGCTGAGTTCTACATTGTTTGGGGTACCCCTGAGGATAGCCCAACTCCTTCACAGTGATGCTCTCTGTTGCAAAGGCAATGCTATCAGCACCAGAAAGGACTCATTGTGATTCTGGGAAGTGAAGAATTACTTAAAAATTATGCAATCCTTTAAAAATCCCAAAACCAACCCTTTGAACTAGGTGAATTCCTCCCATATGTACCGCAGTGTAGGAGGCCAGAGCAGAGGACAGGCAAGCATATGTCCCTCTCCCACACTATCAGTAGCATTTTAGCATTTGTGCTTTTAACCTCGGAACAGTTCAACCATATTTGTGCAGGAGGTAGAAAAGCACTATACTGATGAAGCTTCGATGAATCAAAACCCTCTGTGCCATCAGGTAATGCAGAATACAAATATCCCTTTAAAAGAAACGATCCAAGAAAACAAATGAGAACAATGTATAAGTCCCTTCTTTCATCAAGAAGAAATACATCTTCTTTTTTTTTTTTTTTTTAAACTAATCCTTGTGTATCTAAAAGCAGAGTTAGACCAGGTCATCTCACCTAAGACCCCTTCATGCAGATACCAAACATTGCCCTTGTAGCTCAATAGTTGTGTACTGGTAATATCTTAAGCATCAAGGCACTGCTGGGTTAGGCATAATAAAATATTTATCTGCCAAAACCACAAAACCTAGATTAATAGCTTGAGAATTAAAGCCAGATTGCTGGGATGGTAGGTGGGAGAAGAGAAAATACACAGGGAAAGTAAGTGCACTAACAAACACTTTGAATTTACTTTAAACTATGTTTGCTCTCCTGAGTAAAGTTCTTGCAATTCATCACAATTGATTAATAAAGTCCTTTATTCTATTTTGCTTAACTACGGAAGTTTTTTCTCTTTGAAAGAAAAAGTTCTGTAGGAGAAGAGAGTCATGTTCATATCCTCTCATTTCAATACTTAATTCGTCTTCTATTCCTGTTTTCAAATCTAGGAAATTAAAGTACAAGAGCACAGAGAGAAAATGACATTCACAAAAAAGGATACCCTTGTATTCCTGGTCAAAAGAAGAAGGAGACATACTAATTACTGAATTACAATGAGGCTTTTTACTACCTCCTGAATCTCTAAGAGGAATAAAAAATACCCCCCAAATCAGAGCCGAGGTATCGAGTAATCAGCTAGCTTTGTTCAGACACAAGGGCAGATGAAAGTAATGTCTGAATTCTTTCAAGTGGAAAAAAACAACTCTTTTCCCTAAGGGGAGAAATCAAATCATTATGTTTTTGTTTTTAACTTGGCTCCTTCAATGGTCAAATTTAGTTATGTGTAGATTATCACTGTTCCTACAGACATTTCAACCCACCCTGTCCAAAGCCCATGCTGCGGAGCCGGGGCCCAGCTCATGCTCATGTGTCATAGGATCTCTGCCAGCCAGTGAAGCTCAGATGAGATTATATTCTTTCTATCCTACCAGGAAAACACTATTTGAGTGCACACCCATCTGTGAGGAGAACCTACCTTCCTTGTGCCATACATCTCACGCTGCACCCAGGCTCCTGCAGCAAGTGTTCAGCACTGCCATGGCTCAGCTCCCACAGGCAGAGTTGTGCATTCCCAGCTCTCCCCAGCATCATCAGGCAGTCATGGCTGCACAGTTAGCACTTCAAAACATGCCCAGACAGACATGTTTCAGCCTGAGACCAGTGAGATCCCTGGGAGTCAGTGGGCTCCAGGATGCCAGGTGACTTTGGGAGTTTCACAGCAGCAGTGACCCACCAAAGGCCCTGGAAATGTAATACCTGGTGCATATACATCTCAGAGCTGGATTTATTTCTGGAGATGGGTATGTTCCATCTCTGTTCCTATAATCCCTTTATCCTATGAGATCTATTCAAAGCTGTGGGATTTTGCAGCTCCAAGGGGAATCTGAGACTTTTGTCCTCAGGACCATGTCATGACAATGGAAAAGTAATGACTTTGGAATGGGCTTATTAAAAAAAAACCCAAAAACCTAAAATAAAAAGATAAATAAAATCTGGGCCCTTATCCAGGTAGAGATCTTAGCCTGGCATTCCAGCTACATTCTTTCTGTTATTAAAATAATTTAGGAAACCAGGCAGCCTGCTCTGTATTCAATCATGTTAGCCCACGCTGTGTCAATTTGAATTCTGCCTGTGGTGATAACAGTTGAAAATCTGATGGGCCAGATACTGAACTGACAAAAATCGACATTGCTCCATTACAATGAACGGGGTTTTGCCAATTTACTCTTGTTAAAGATCTGAACCTCCAGTTCTAGGCAGGCATTTTTCCAGGCAGCAAAAGTCTCCTACCTCTCTGGCAAAGGAAAATTAAAGGAACAATCTAGTGATACTTTGGAAAGTGACATGACCACAAAATGTAACTTGAAAATTATGTTCTTGGATCGTTTTCAGCATACTTGGAACTTAACTGGAACCATGTCTAGGATCTTTAAATGTGATCAATAGATAAAATGTGGTACCATTTTGATGCCACAAGCTTCCAAACTGAAGATTATTATTTTTCCATTTTACTTCATTAAGATGTCTCAACAGCTCTGTTTCTCTGTAAAAAGCCCCCACTGATGAAAACACCAACATTTGCATGTGTAAGCAGCCACATGAAAATATTTCATCTTCTGTCCAACTGCTTTTTCAAGATTAAATCTTTTTTTACATTCATCTTTACGGTAGAAAGTCCACAGGCCTTGGGAAAGGACACTTTCAGTATACAGTTCTTAGCTGATCAGCAATTGTGTCAGCTTAGCTCTATGTTGTGCATCCCCCTGCTGCAGTTCACTTGATTTGAGAGTGGGTCAAGGCAGCCCCTTCCTCGTCTGTGTTAGTTATTTCTATATCTGAGTAGCATTTCTTGTGGCCTTCCTTGAGGTGACTCTACAGCTCTGCAGGGTGATCCTACACTAGTCATTACCTAAAGAACTACTCTTGACAAGTTTAACCAAGAAGCAAAACCTGAAAAGCTTTCATGGTTACATCTCTGCTTATGCTGTTGCTATCTGCCATTGCAGAAAGGAGTGGGTAAAGGAGTGAAAAGAAGGGATTTTGATCTTAGTGCTTGACTGTAATTTGAACTAGACTTCAAACTTCAGGGAGACATATTTTCCACTAAAACATGGCAGGTATTTTTTTATTTGAGAAAAGGGAAAGAAAAATAATACATTTCCTACAAGACCAGTTTTATCAAAATATTTCTGCTGGTTATGGCTGTCGCAGAGGAGCAGGGACTCGACAGTGACCACAGTTGTCTAAATGCAGCTTTAAAATTATTCTGAAGGATGTGGACTCAAAAGACCACAACTCTACTAGCAAAAAAAAAAGGGCCCAGGATTTGTCTGTTGCTCTAAAAGCTAATGGTAGAGCAGACTTGCTTTCATCAAGATAAACACCTTTCCCCAAAGACTTCACCCATACCAGTCTCTGATGTCCTGTGACCCATGTACAGGCACTGGAGGAGACCCCACCATTGAAATCCAGCCAAACCTGTACAAGGTTCAATAGCATGGACAGTTACGAGACTATGTTAAAGCCTGGGCCTTCACCCCGTTTGGTTTAGTAGCATAGGCCTGGCCAGACAAGGCAACAGGAGGCTGGTCAGTTTGCATGTGTGTATATGCATGTATAAATGCAACAATGACTTTGCAATCTACAGTCCTGACCAACACCTCCAGGCAATCCATGGTTAATAATAACACAGAGCATGCACTACAAAAAGCATTTGAATAGTTATGTTCATTTGCATAACAGGCAAGACAACATGGCTTATGGTGAGCCATGTCATTTGAGATTTTGAATGTCACACACTTACAGACTATAAGATGTGGACAGAAAACCCTCCTACAGTTTCCCAGTAAGGACAAATTTAAGCCAATCCCAACAAGGACTCTTACAGAGCTATGGATGAGTAGAAAAAAAGGCATCACAGATTAAATAACAGCACTCAGTTTCTTAAATTGGTCTTTATTCCCGATTTCCCAGAGCATTAGGATGGTTTCAGCAATGCAAAGGCAGACCTAGATCTTCGGATCTGTCTGCTGGAGAAATTTCCTTGGGAAGGATCACCTCCAGTAACAACTCCCGTACCAACTCCTCTTAACCTGCCTACTGAGAGCAACACAGTGCAGAAAGGCCACCCATTAGCCCCAGCTACTGGCACAAGCCCTGCTCAGAGTTAGCAGCTGCTAGAGGTGTAAGCAGCAAGCCAACTGATTGCTCAGTTAAGCTGGGCAATATCCAGCAAACCTTGCCTTCTCAGGGAGCAGAATGGAGCTTTACACCCGCCTTTACCTCTCCCATTGTTAGCTTCTACAGTGAACTGCAGAGCCTGTTCTGACAACCCAGCTCATAGAGCTAACTAATACCATGTAGTATGCTAGTCTTCATGCTTCAGCAGAGATCAAGAATCCTTCAGCTTCTTCCCTTGCTTTGAGGGATTTTCTGTTGTGTTTAGTTTTCAGAGTAGATAGGATCCTATTGATGGCACTTAAATCCATCCACCACGATGAACTCTAAGATGCAGGAAATGACATTTTCTTTTTCTTAAGCATCCCAGGAGACTGCAATGATTATATTAAAATTTTAATCACGAACTCCTTACGTTAAAATCACAAAGGATTCACTGTGCTGGAGAATTTCACAATATGAAGCTCTTTTATAAATTTGTGTCAGATAGCAATTTTCTGTCTGGGAAATGTAAATCAGCTATTAATGAGCCAAATCACTAACATCAAACCTGGTATCTATAAGCAAGAAAGAGACAAAAATCTCTCACAAGCTTATAAAGGTCTACATGTACTAGCCTGAACAATTTAATTCCCTGTTTCCTGAATTGAGAGACATAACTTGTTGCAAATACTGTTGAACAACTGCATCTCAGTAATACCTCCACCTGATCCATGAAGCATTGTAGGGCTTTGAAAGTGATAATCTACAAATTAGCAGCTGAAACACTATTCTGAAAGACTGACCCATTGCATTTTTGGCTTTGCAGCCAGAGACTATATATTTTTTGTTTCAGATGAATGCAGTTCAAATATAGGCTTCAATCAAGGTGAGAAGACAGTCAGGTCTAATGCAAGCAGTAAGGCAAAGTCTACAGCATCTGCTAGAACCATGCAGGCTCCACACAGGGTTTAATCCAATCTCTGTCATACAAGCACAACCCAGAGTTCAGCACTTACCCCAGCAATCCTGACCTGACCCTCTGTTCTGAATTTCAGAGCTGTTTCTTGAATATATGTTTGCACAAAACAAAAATCTTGGATTTTAGCAGCTTCCATATGTTAGGATACTAACTGAACTCAGGCTAGCTGTGCTTGAAATCTAATTCTGTTGCTTTTTTCTCTGAATGTATTAAAAAAAATCTATTACTATTGCTAAAGGCTGCAAAAGGTGGTAATACAGAGTGGATTCTGGGGATGAGTTTGCAATGCAGCTAGAAACCAAGTATTTAGATTTTAAATCCCAGTTCATTACAGAAATTAATTCTGAATGCCTTCAACTCTTTGCTAATGCCTTCATAGTTAACTACATAGTTTGCATCACTGTGAGATTACCCAATTCATTCACTTGCACAATTGTTCCAATAATCAAGAGTGGACTTAGCCTCTGCAGGTGCAAAAGCATCTCCAAATAACAGAAATGGTTCAATAACTGAAATGGACCTTATTCATGGGAAAGAAAGTTTACAGGCTACTGGTTCTTTCACTTACTGATTTTTTGAGCAGAGCTTAAGAGATTTGACTGGAACTGCCACAGAGACTTAGATTTAAATGTAGGGCAGAGGCAGATAAACTGATTAATTAACTGATCAATTCCATATGGAGCTTAAAGCATATCTTGTAATTTACAAAGGAAGGCATGGGATGCAGTGCTGGCTTCATAAGGGTATCTCCCCATGTAGGAATGTGTCACATGAATAAAGCAGTTTCATTTCCCTCCCATCAGTGATTCAGTTTCAGAGGATTGCAGATGGAGAGTTTGCTTCTTGCAGTACCATGTGTCTTCCATGCCCAAATTTGCCCAAAACACAAAGAGCAAAACCAGATGGAGGTATAAAGATTTGTTGTTTGAGGCTTTCAAAGGGCAGCTTCAAACTACAGCTCCTTCCAGTCGTCGGCGAGCAGGAGTGTGAACTCCGAGCTGGGATACGTACAGTAGTACAGCTGTCTCACTTGCACACAAGCTGTGGCATGTATTTGCAAGTCAGTCAGGACCACATTCCGACCATCTCCTCTAGGTGCCTGCCTTCGTTGCCATGACAACTAGTAAGACAGTGATGGGCAATTCGGGCTCCCCACGCTCCATGCCTGCCAGACTCTACTCCTTATATAGGCAAAAGAGAGAAGTAGGCATCTAAGTTAGGCACCTAAAATCAACATACTGACTACACCCCCCGCACTTCCACCCCCAGCCAGCTGCTAGATTCTTGTCTGGTCCCTGCAAGAGAGTGGGACCCACTACACACGCACCATTCCTGAACTCGCTTCCTCATTTGACTTCCTCTTCCAATGTGTCATTCAGAAGTGACAATGCGACATCTGGGAAATGGTCCAAATCTCTCCATTTTTAAAGTGAAGTGATCTGCGGCAGTTAAACAGCCCAAGCTTTCTGCTCATCATAGTATTAGAAACATTCCAGTTTCTTTGCAGTTGAATAAAGAATGGTAAACTCTTACCATTGCATCTGAATTTATTTTTTTTTCATGCATTTCCAGGTCTTTCATCTTGAATACGTATTCCACAGATACTGAATCAGACAGATCTCCTTTAAGCTTCAGAATAAAGATGGAAAATTGAGAAAAAAGAAAACAGATTTCAGTCAAAATTGCTGTGAGAATAAGATCTTGAGACAGCTCCCAGTTCTGGAATTAGAGAAAACCATTCTCTGCAGCTACTTGTGCAAACTCAAATTAATTCTGGGTCAGTTCATACTTCTTGGAAAGACATCAAGCCTCTTCCTGACTTTAGTACCTCTTCCATTTTTATGGATTCTTCCCTTGCACATATAGAACTCCCCATCAGACCTTCATCAGTGTCACTAGCACCAGTCTTGAGCTGTTTCTTTTATCCCTTTTGCAGGTGAAGTGCATGGAGTGGAAAGTCTCACACAGGTAACCTCTGATTTTTTGTTTTCTGAGCTTGGAGGTTTCTGTCTTGTTGTTTGGTTGGTTTTGCACAGGTAATTTTATGAGAGCTGTTTCATTTTTTCAGTTGGCATGCTGCGGTGCATTTATGATAGGGACCACCAAAGAAATAACCTAGCAATGAAATGGACCTTACACTTGGAGCAGAAGGAGGTATGACTTGTGACATGCCTTAATTCCTGGAGGAGCTATTTACAGATGTTCAGATAACAGGCTGAAGCCTGTTTCAATGGCCAGGAATTCCATTATTCCAGCAGAATGAAATCTGTGACAAGGGTGACCACCCAGGAACTCCAGCAATTCAAATAGCCTTCAAGAACACCCAGAAAGAGCAAGTTTAGGCTCCTCATTCACGCTGACTTGTCTTAGGAATTAGTCCTCTCTCCTCACTAGATCCATCTAAAAGCTTAGTACCTCATCCGAGCACAGGGTCTAAGATTCCCCAGCTGCCCATAAAGAGAGATAAACTTCTTTAGGTAACAAAGAGGAGATGCCTCTTCTGCTCTTCTACCCACTAACTACAGAGAATTGGCTTACACAAGATGCATGGCTGTTTGAAAGCTAAAGGGAGGAAAAATTAATCCCATGCTTGGAGGCAGTGGGAATTAGGCAGTCTGTAGGAATCAGGGATCCCAGCACTCTTCTGTGCCTCAGCAGGTGATTTTGAGTTTGATTGGATGATCTATGCAAAGCAGTGCAGAACATGGAAAGAAGGTGAAAGGTGCTCAGCAAAGCCTGTGTTGCTGCAGAGACATACTGCTCTGGTCTGCAAAGAGCTAGGTGCAGAGGGCTTCATTCCCAGACCATCTGAATTACCACAGTCCACCCAAGACATGGTGAAAGCATGGATAACAGAAGTGAGTTTATTATTGACAATGGTGGGATGTGGGCTCTGAGCCAGGTCAAGCCCATGCAAAAGGTTCAAGAATTATAGAATGGTTTGGATTAGAAGGGACCTTTAAATGTCTTTAATCCAACCTTCCAGCAATGAGCAAGTACATCTTCAACTAGATCACATTGCTCAGAGACTCATGTAACCTGACCTTGAATATTTCCAGGCATGGGGCATCTATCACCTCTCTGGGCAAGATTTCCAGTGTTTCACTAGTTATTCACTGCTACTGCTTCACCAAGGCTATGAAATTACTCTCTCTGCTCACCAATACTGTTGCCTTGCTCAAATTCACCTTCAGACAACTGGTCTTCATGAGTGGCTGAGCCCTTCCAAGACAGAAGGTTACCAGGGTGACAGTAAATGTATTTGTGTCAATCCCCTGCTGCTACCACTAGGATTAAAGCTAATGAAGATGTTCACCTTCTGAACATTAAAAAGAGGTAAGAAATTAATGGCTCTTGTGGGAATCCATCAATAAAGTTCTAGTGATAGTGACATAATTTCCCATTTCTGAGGTCTCCCCTTTGTCCTCCTACTCTGAGTGCTTTAAGCCGTGTGAGCTAAACCAATAATTTTAAATTATATTTTCACAGTCATTTGTTGAACACATGTGAGCTGGTTTTTAATATTGGCTATGTTCAGGAATTACAGAATGAATGGAAGTGTAATTTGAAGACGGAAAAAGAAAAGGCAGTATTTTATGCATGTGTCAGTCACCCTTACCCACTTGCTCAGCAGGCAGGGGTCACTTTGGCACACCTGGACTGAAATCAATGACATCCACCGCTTGAGTCAATATTCCCTGACAAGAATGGAGGCTGCCAAGCTAGGCTCTTTGATGTTACTGTTTGGTCGTTGTTTTGTCAAAATGTCATCCTCTTTGATATTCAAGGCAGATACATGTATAAATTAAAGGAAGATCTTATGCTGAATGCATTAAAATGGCACTTGTGCATTTAAATGGACATGGAAACTGCATTTGTACAAGCATTTTATCTGCAACAGGCAGGGCTTCATAACAAGATGACTGCCATGACACAGAAACAAGCAGCTAAGGCAGAAGCAGTATTCATCTATTCTAATGTGTAATTACAAAATATAACCTTTTTTCAGTTATTTGTCTAATTGCACAGCCAAATTTAGTCAGTGCATTTGAGAGCATAATTAATTGCAATGCACTTAGTAATGTTCCATTCTGTACTGCCTGTAAGTCAAACTGCTGTAAGACAGATTTGATTTTTGGAAGGGTTTTCATCACACCGTGTGTACTGAAAATAATTAGTGAGCCAGGAGGGCAGTTACTTTTATCCTGCTAATTGGATATGCTGGCAGTTCTTATGCCCTTGTGGTCAGATGTTGGCCTCATTTGCACAGTTCTAACTAGTGGGATTACCTTGCTTGGGTGGTCTTGTGTGTATTTAAGAATATAATTCAGTCTTTCCAGTTTTGAAGGAGCTGAACTAGTTTGTGTGAGCCATGGTTCTTCTCAGAGGAGCTCAGAACTCATGCTGTCTCAATACAGCACTGAATGACTGACTACCTATGGCTTAGTCTTGTGAGTGGCTCTCACAAGCCTTTGTAGCTGCCATCAGGCCTTCAAAAGTATTCAGCCTGATCTGAAGGGGCTTTCTCCATGGATTTTCACCATTTGCAATAGTCTGATGAGGTTTGGAAGAAAGTGTTTATGGAATGTGACAGTGCAGTTTCACAATAAGTTGGTTTTGGCAGCTTAAGAAATTCCACTCTCCGTTCTCTTGCCTTTGCACGGAAGGTCACTGACCTCTCAGTTGTGCCAACACAACTGTTTGTAAAACAGTGTGATGCCCTGGATGAATGACATAATCCAAGTTAAACTGCCGCCTTCCCCCCCCCCCCCCCCCCCCCCCCACACACACACACACTTTTGGCTTTTAGAGAGGAAAATGGCAAAATGAAAGGTAAACTTTGGTGAAAGAAGGAGTGGCTGGGAACAGAACTGTCTAAACAGGGACTGCCACTAAAGCCTTCAGCATTGTGCAACTGCTATTCTTAACGTGGCTTGTTGGCATTTGGGTTTTTTGTTTGGTTTCTTGCTTGTATTCTTTTCCAAGCAGAGATCATGTATACTACTAGAAGGAAAAAGTTGGCAAAAAATAAAAGCATTAGTGTATTATGGTTTTTTATCTGCTTCAAGTGCAGATTAATTGTTGGAAGACTACAATGACCTCTGTCAACAGTTCACAGACTTGTTTAAGATTTTACTTAATCCTTGGGCTACTCAACCACTAGGTTTCTCATCCTGTGGTTTGAGAACTACTGCTATGGCACTTTAAACACTGGATCCACATGGAGCACATGGATCCACAGAGCAAGCCTTTGGTGCACACAATGAGGGTGAAGTCCCCAGGGACAAAGGAAGCAGGATCAACAAAGAGGTGGGCAGTGCAGGGATGGGGCCAGGGAGAAACAACGCCAGACAAGCTTCAGTTCAGGAGACAAGGAACATTGGGCTGCTGAGACCTGGTAGGGCATGAACCTCCTCACAGCTGGAGGTCCTTGCTCAGTATAGTCTTGGTAAGAGGGAGCTGGCAGGTGACACTGAAGCTGATGAGACCCAGGAGCTCTGCATGCTATACTTACTAGAAGATTGATTAACCTGAGATTTTTCAACTGCTTTTAAGGACTAACATCTTTTGAATGAGTGGGAGTATGCTGATCACCTGAAATGGCCAGGCAGCAAGTTAACCAGAAGGGAAAAAGAAGGGGAACAAGAAGGACATGGAAAAAATATGTGTCTGAGGAAGTTAGCACAGTTTCAATTTGCTAGAAAACAGCTTTCAGTATGAACAGTTTAAGAACAAATGGGAAGCAAGATCAATACTTCTTATAAAATAGTAATACTTATTTTCAAGTACTCATGCTAATGGGGGTTTTTACTTTATTTTTCACTGAAATAAAACTTGACAAGTCTAAGAGAACATACTGAGAAGGTTTTCCGCAAAGCTTATCAGATTTTACCTGGAAAATGTACGTAATTCCCCAAAAGAAAGATTGATTGCATAAAGAAAGGAGAAAGAAGAGAAGTTTTGACAACTCAGAGCAAGAATATGCTGGTATTTGGGTTTTGGTTTTTCAACAGCAACTTAAAACTGTTCAGAAGTCCAAAGACTACACTTTTTTTTCCTGTTTTGTTTTGGGGTTTTTTGCACAAGGGAAATGAAATCTCTTTTCCAAACTGATTCTAATACTGATAATTGTAATGTCATTTACAAGCAGAGCTCTCTGTTCATGACCTATTTCCATCAACACAATAAGGACAAAGGACATAATGAAAACAGAGATAGATATTTATGTCAGCTAGTTCCAGTCAAGTACATAAGCAATGGTGGCAATACTGGTAGTACTGGAAGCAGTCATATTTCCTAGTTTATCTCAGCACTGACATCCATTCAGAAAATTGTATTTATTAATCCAAAGTATAGAGGCTTGCTTTAAATTTCAGACTGCATTTGGATGGTGGAGATACTAAATTTTGAAAATGTGATGATCAATTTTACAGAGAACATTCTTTTTGACAGATTTAGACTCCCTAGCTTTGAATTGCACAAAATGCAATAAAATAAAATAGAATAACATAAAATGTGTTAATAAAAATACTCGCTTGAGGAGTAAAGACAGATGGCTCAGAAGACAAGGAAATAGTAATCTTTTTCCAGTAACTAATTCAGACAAAATCAAGGTTAGCAAGAACAAGAGTGAGGTGACACACTTGCATGCTTGTCTAAACTAGCTTCTTTTGCTTGAATAACAATCAGAAAAAGGACTTAGGTTTTTAGAAACTAGCATGTTGCCCATATTAAACCAGTAAATATTTTCCATAAACAAATGTCAGCTTGTTCACCATGGGTAGTGACTTAAGAATTTACTATGGGCAAGTTGCAGAGAGTGACTGGCCTTCAGAGACACATGATGGTTTTCCTCCTCCCTGACTTGGATAGTAAAAATTCCAGAGTTCTTCAGGGGGTAGGGCTGAAACCAATTGTTTTAGTGAGCAGCACGGCTTGCAAACTTCAGCAACTGCCAGGCTTTCACCTGCAGTTTGGCAGGTATCACACAAGTATTTGCACCACAATAATGCATTTGCTTATAAAATATTCACATATAAAATATGACTCGAAATACTGTTTATGGAAACCAGATAAAAAGGGTTCAAAAGCCAATGCAAGTTTGCAGATCTTTGTTTGCAAATATTTCCTTTGGTATTCATCCAGCTCTACTGGGAGAGATCTGCTTCAACTAACGTTAGGTTAAGCAGCTAGTTTAAGCATGGAATTTAAAAAAACTTTCTGCAGATGATGGAGAGGAATAGGCACTGTCAGAGGGCAATTAATTCTGTCTCTATTAGACCCCCCTTAGAGGAAGATGAATCATCCCCTGGAGATGTACGTATTGCCTGATTGCAAAGGGAATACAGATGACCAGTTTGGAGAAGACACTGGTAAATCAGATTACTGTCATTAATGACTTACCTTTTGACAACTGACACACCTTCAGTAGGACTTCATGAAGAAAACAGCTGCTATGGTCCCTTTTCTTGAGGCCAGCCATCCTTCCCTTCCATTTGTGCGCATACCCATGGGGTAGGTGGGCCCAGTTTAAATGCATCTCTGCTTGGTCAGGATTAAAGTTCTTCATAACGCAAAGGTGATATCTCCACTAAAAAGGATCCACATTCAAACCACCAATCATCCTGTCAGACCTTGGCTTTTAATAAGGCCAAAAAGGAGACTTCAGTCTTTTATGAAAAAAAATCCTCTGTTAAGACAGCCCAAAAGACAAAGGACATTGCTGTGAACAAACCTAGATGCTGAAACTGTGTCTAAGCATTCATGTCTAAACAGTGCCATGGAGCTCACAAGCATCAGAACTTAATTTGGCTTTTCTAAAACAGTTCCTGGCACAGCTCATGCCCCTGCAAAATAACCTTCTCCATGGCCTGACTGTGGGAGTTAGGATTAGCCAGGATTCATTACCAACAGGTAATTTGGATGCAATCTCCAACTGCAGGGTAAGAAAACTTAAGAGCATGGATGCAGGTTACTGTGTGCCAACTTACCCAAATGCAAGAGAATGGTAAGATTAGATATAGGTGTAGCCCAAAGTAT
Source organism: Melopsittacus undulatus (assembly GCF_012275295.1). Classification (NCBI taxonomy): domain Eukaryota; kingdom Metazoa; phylum Chordata; class Aves; order Psittaciformes; family Psittaculidae; genus Melopsittacus; species Melopsittacus undulatus. Next base: position 25,933,994 of record NC_047528.1, read on the forward strand.
ACTAGAAAAGTGCAACCTATTAGGTGAGACAGTGGACATAGTAATCCATGCTGAACCTGGTATGTCCATACTTGTAGCATGTGTATTTTGACATAGAGCAGCAAACCTTTTCACAGCACTTACAACAGATTAATTTTCCATGTCTTTAATTTTATTACTGTTCTTGTTACGTTTGTAATCTTCCAGTGATTCAGCTTTGCCTTATGAGCACCACCTCAGAAAGGTTCACCTGCAGCAAACACCTGCTGGGGGGAATGATTACCACATAGCCAACAGCCAAGAGTGATCCTACAACTGCCTTCTGCAGTCACCTACAACAGCCATTTTCAAGAGAGGGCTAAGAGACAATCTAATAGCCTGCTTGAAGGATATCTACCAAACAAAACAGCAAAACTATTATTACTAGTGACAGATTGTATAGCTAAGAGCCACAAACAAAAATCACAGCTTGAGTGGTTCAAGAAGGACATTAGGTAGGCTTTATCAGCTGGGAAATGCATGCAGCACTGGAAGAGGCTACCAAGATAAATTTTGGGATCTCCATTTTAGACCTTAGTCTTCAAGGTTTGGCTGGAGAAAGCCACAGCAAACCTAATCTAATACCACTGATATTCCTGCTTTAAGTAGGCAGTTGTACTGGACGAGCCTGAGAGGTCCCTTCCAACCAGCATTCCTATAGAAATGAGTCTGAAAGTGTCTCAGAAAATTCTCTACTTGAGAGTGCTGTGTGTTCCCTTCCAGTCCTTCCCTTTTGTGCTCCACTTAGGTCAGGCAGCAGTGCCCAGAGGTCATACAGGAAGGATTGTTTCCTCAGTATGCCTTCCTCTTCCTCATACTCTTTCTTCTGACCTCAGCAGAGCTGTACAGGTTTGCCTAAGGAAAGAATGTAACCTTTTGACAAGAGAGTCATCCAGCAATTTGTTCTAGTTTGAAGCTATTTCCCCCGATTCCCTCTTGGTTTCTCCTCAGCCTCTTTGCTACCAATGGGAAGGCTTGTTATGCTTGGAATGTGAAGTTCTGGTCACCACTCACTGCGATGTAATTCCCAGTTCAAGAACACACACCAGAAACTTGGTTTCAGCCAGGAGTTGTGCTTTTCTCTTATGCAATAGGCGGTGTTTCAGTAGAACTTCCCAGACATGTTTTCTGAGGGTTTTTAAAGTAGAAATGGTAAAGAAAGGTAAGCTTATTAAAAAGTATGCATTGCCTTATGGAAAAGCAAGCATGCTGGGCTGAAGCAATAGTGATGGCATAGGTAAAAGTATTACCAGTTATGAAGTTCTTATATTTAATATATATTTAATTTATATTATAGATATGTGCTGTGTACATTTATAACTAAACACATATACATGGATTTTTAATTATAGAGAAATATGTACTTACATGTTGATATAAGAAATCAACAGAAATGTTTGTGCAGATTAATTGATTTCTACATATACACTTTGTGGTTATGGTGGCAAAAGGCAGATACTGCAAAGTAATGTAACATGTGCTAAGCCATTTAACCTGCTCTCTGAACAATAATACACGGTATTCGTACTAAAATTTAGACTGGACAGTTCACATCACTGATATTTAATACAAATATACAGCAAAATAAACACCTGCCAAGATTTCCTTTGTTCTATTTCATCTCTCAATGCCACAGAAGTCGGGCAGACCTCAAAATCCAGTAATCCACTATGCACAAGATGCTGCTCAGCCCTAGGATGAATTGTGAGATCTTACTTAGAGCTGAGATCAGACATGAGTGAAAGATGCAAATTCTTTGCTTTACAACTCATTTTCCTCCTAGAAATTGCCCAAATACAATGGACATTCTTTAAATGAATTATGAGTCGATTTTAATTAGAAGGAATTTCTCACAAACCAGTAATGCTTTTCAGAATGGAAGACACTTTTTCAGGTGACAAACCTAGTAGTCCTTAAAAGCCTATTCTTATTATGTACATATGAAGCTTTGATAGATATTTTGCACTATTTTTATTGGCCATAAATTATTATTTCCTGCCTGAAATAGTTAGCCTGAGGGGGAAATGTTTGGCTCTTAGAAAGTAAGGCAGATGAAAAAAACAGTGGGAAAATGCTATTTTTAAAAAGGCTGAGTATTTTTTAATAGCTTTTGTGTAAAATATGTTGCAGCCACTGAGCACATGGTGTGTCAGAAAGCTTGGATCGGTGTTCCTTTTGGGATGTCTTGCACAATTTGCTCTTGTTTTTTCTTTCCAATACAGATCACTAAGATTTCCCAGAAAAATAAATTACCTCTGTTAAGAAAAGGAGGAAGAGATTTTACTGCTAATTTTTCCTTTATTGCTAAAGCAAATGTTAATGGTTTAAGTGGTTATAATGGATGGTCAATTCAATTGAATTTAATTCAGCAGAAAAACCAGAGCATCTGGAAAGAGGCTTCATGAGCAGGAATTCAATGCAGCACACCAGCTGTTCCTACCACCTTTTCCATTTTTGAGTTGTAGGCCTTTCTTGCAGCTGACCTGGCACCCAGGACTTGCCTGCTTCCAGGAACTGGTCTGTCCAGCCCCACCAGGCTTTAAAGTGACATAGCATGAAATGCAGATATGCGACATCCAGTTCTACACAGGTTGGGATCCCTTTCCTAAACTGCCCTCACCTCCCTTCACACACAGTGTGGGTACTGCTGGGTAGCTGCACAGTTCTTGTTCAGCTTATAACACCCTTCCCTGAAGAGCAACACGGAGAAGAGGACCCACCAGCTCCAGTACAGGCAGAAGCAGCCCTGTTTCACTGGTCACTGTCTCTCTCTGGCAGCCTTCAGTCTATGGAAGCTTCCCATGTTCTTTGAACACAGGCTAACACATTCACAATGCTTGAGTGGAAGCACCAAGTTCCACATTTTGGGCTACAGTGTTTTGCCTTCTCTTCCCGCCTATGCTGCACCCTTCAAGGGCATTTCTATGTCAACAAAACAGCACATAGCTCCATCAGCCTTTGAAGATGGAAGAAGGAAGAAACAGGTAGATACATATTTATATCACACAACTCCTGGGAGTCCGGACTTTAAACTGGCCCCCCCTCCATGCTAACTGCAGAGATAATGGGTAGGTGCCTGTGAGAACCCACCTTTGGTCCTGATCATGGACAGCACTGTGCTGTTCTCAGCATTGTCAATGTTTTTTTTCTGGTGAAGAAATACCCTGAAATGGGCTCGCCATGACATAAAAATGACTCAAGACTGAAACAGACACAAAAACACCCACCTTCAAAGGCAGAGTCCTAACTGATTAAAAAAAAAACAGCTCCAGAATCTTGTTGTCATCGCCTGCTTCCAATTATATCCCGAATGTCAAAAACACTGCCTTTCCCACTCCCAGAGTGGATTGAAACATGAAAGTCCTAATGTGGAAAGCATGAAGAAAGAATGGGGAATTAATGTTAGTCTTCTCTGGAGGAACTGGTGGTTCAGAAAAATGGGAACAAACCCTCCAGGAACAGCAGCTAGAGCTGGATTATGGTCCACAGGCATCTCAAAATCAAACTTTTCTATTGACCACTGTTAGTCATGGGAGGGCTTCTCCTACACAGGAGCACAATATCAAAAGGAAATCTTCCAGGGAAGAGGACTTTCTTCCATATGAGAGCTTCTGAGTTTCTACAGGCCAATGAGTTGAATTATGTTCACTGGTGAAAACAGTCAGAAGCCAGCAGTGTTTTAGGAACCTGTCAGGAGACTGTTTGATCCCCTATAGTGCCTGGGTTTCCTCAGCTTTAGATGAACATTAGTGTTCTGTGTACACAGTGACACATAAACCCCATTGCTTAGCTCAATTAGGGACACCAACAAGAGATTGAAAGAAAGAATATGCAATCAGATGTCTTTTTATTGATGTGGCCTCCTTATCTATAATCTCCAACCACTTCTGCACCCCATTACCCTGAAACAGTGACCTAATGTGTTCTTTCAAAATCTTTGAAGATGTCTCAAAGACAGACATCTATTTCTTGAAGCACAGGGACCTGCAGTTCTGTCTATAAGCACAGGCAATTGGGCAAGTCCCCTTTTTATCCTATTCTAGTTTTCTTTAGTGCATTTGGTAGCAGATCAGCAAGTGAATTCAAACAGTGGTATTTAAACCTCTCAGAAACTCCCTTGCATCCTAATCTTCACATAATTAAATTCTGTGTGCATATTTCCCCAGTATGTTCAGTGTTAACATTGAAGCAGATATTCCCCCCTTCTTGTGCATTTTTTAAACAGATGTTCCAATATCCTGAACAAAACTATAAGCCTCAAGTATGTATACATTGTAATATACTCAGAACAGATTAGGGACAAAATGTTTTTCATCTAGTAGCTACTGCTTGTCACAGAGGCAGAGACAGCCAGGTGAAATCCCTTGTATGTCACCCACCGTCATTTATCACCCTAATGATAAGCTACCTCAAGACAAGGCAAGCCATTCACTGCCTGCAGAGAAGCTCCATCTGGCTCCATGACTCTTAAACCAGGCAGGTGAAGCTGGTAGAGCCTCTGCCAGCCATCTGCAGCCAAAGGATGTGTCCCATCAGGGCCTGCAGCCAAAAGGCCCTTGTTGGAGGGTCACAGCCCCATGGGCTGATGGCGGTCTTCTGCACCATACCGCACAGTGTGCCAGTCATGCCGTGGCAGTATCAAAGCTCAAGACGTAGGTGGATGGCTTTGTTCATCCACTTTCAGGTGTCAACACTGTTCTGCAGAAGTTTAGTCATTGTTCCAAATGACTTTAGACTGGGTTTGGCTCTGAATTTATATCTGTCATCTAGGCGGTGAATTTACTGGGTCAGAGTTTGGCAACAGTGTTGTTCTCACCCTCTGCAGAGAAGACAATGCTGAGGAGTGTCCCAAGCCCCTCAGACACTAGAAATATTGCTCTCCCTCCTTGCATAAACAAAATCCAAGACAGAAGTTGTCAGAGGATCCTGCCATGTGTATGAAGTGTGGGAACACCTTACTCTTCAGACTTAACAAGTGAAACAAGACCAGAGATGGCTGCAGAGTATACAATTTTGAGTTTTCCCTTAGATAATATGACAGGGTGTCCTGCATTTCCAACAAAGTACTTAGAAAATAACCTAATCATTTTATGCAGAAAGTGTTGGGGATTTGTTAGAGGTAAAAGCATACAACAAAGAAAAGGAAAATCACTCTGCAGCTTACATCACAGCCAGGAGACTTTGGGTCCAAAATGTGTCAATATTCTCATATCTTCATGTGTACATGACTCAGGTATGTTACAAAATAGAGCCTTTTTTCTTCCTTTCAACAGGTCATTATAGAGATAGTCCATTCTTGATTTTTCATAGGCAGATTACCTTGGTTGGGGACTAACCAAGCTGGGGTGCTTTGTAGAAGCTGCACATATCTGGGGCCAGAGAAGCTTCCTGCCCTGTGCATGTGCCCAGGTGGTTATGTCCCCTTCCTGCTTCCTTTACAAACCCTCACTGCATCTTCAGAGAACTCATATCAATTCTGTCTGATTTCAAGCTTTGCTTTTTTGGGGTAATTTCCCCTTTTCCCATTGCTCTCACTATTGAGACATGCAGGTAGAGCAACCCTTGGTGCAGGGTCTGCCCTGCAGCAGCCTGCGAGCAATGCACCAGAGAAACTAACTGGTGATAGCCAGGTGCTGTCAGGGAAGATGCAGGGAGCCTGGCAATCACTCATTAGGTCTTTATGAGGCAGGTGCCGTTCTCGCCAGGCAGAGAAAAATTATATTCAAGCACAAAACTGTACGATATTTTCTGTCTGTAAGACAAGCTGCATTGCAATTCAGTGCAAAAATTTGCAGGCAAAAATTTTCAATCACAGAATATTTTTCAAGTAAAAATTCCTTCTTCTGTAATTTTTATAGCTTTTTCTCTCACAGACATTAGGCTCTTAGCCTCCTCCAGCACTAACTGCTTCTAGCTTCACTGTGGATCATGAAGCTGTGAGGGGAAAGCACTTAAATGCACATGTAATTAGGAAAACAGCCAGCAACATCTCTAGCAGAAAATCTCCAGGTTTTCCAAAAAGAATAATTCTGTCCAAGACTGTGATTTACCTGTACCCATAACTTCACATTGGAATTCACAATTGGAATACTCCCAAAGGGCATGCAAAAGCTGCTAAAATGGAGCTTCCAAATCTTCTTTACATACTTTCTGCAAAAGGTAGCCCCAGAGAGGGCTTTTTATTAAACCCTTTTTATGACATGCCTCAACATACAGCTTTGTTTTTCTTCCTTTCCAAGTGCCAAGACTCCAGATGAAGTCCCAGTACATAAGCTAAGAAGATGCTGTCACATTTATGGGGGATGAAGAGACTTCACTGGCCCTCCATTTTAGCAACACTTCCAGAGAAAGGGATGAGACCAAGCTGCAGCAAGCCAGGTCCTGGTGAGGACACCACAGCCTGACTACACCTGATGAAAAGCCTGACCAGTGTGTCCTCCCCTTCTGAGGAGATGCGAAAGTACAGGAACATTAAAGCTGCTGAAACTTGTCATGTCCACCAAGCTGCACATACTGAAGCAAGATACCACCAGTGTCCATTTTGGTCATTTGCAAACCAAAGCCCAACTTTGATCATGACCCTAGACATTGTCCATCTGTCCTCTATCATGGGAGCAGTCAGTCTGCTCTGGTCAGATGAAGAAAAAGGCAGAGGCATCAGCAGGTAGAGAGCTTCAGGCTGTGCTTCAAGCAAGATCCAAAACAATGTTTTCCCATTTTGCTCTTTTCCTAGTGGAGAGCAAGGTGAGAGAAGTAATTTCTGTGTCTAGTTTCAAAGCAGCAATCTAGTATCTTCAATGGGACATATCCTGAATGAAGTCCTTCCACATGTTTGACCCCCAAATGCTACTCTAAGCCTTGATAAAACCTAAAATTAAACAATGTCACCTACCATGACTCTGCTCTCTTCCAAAGAAGGTATGGAGTTTGATGGACTGTTTTGTTCCATCTGACCCTATAACAGAGCACCAAGTCTGTGTTTTGGACCATCTTCATCTGCATGGGCACAACCACTAGAAGGAAGGACTTGTGGAATAAAGGTGGCAGCTCTACCCTAGCCAAGCAGAAGCATCTGGTGATTCCCCAACACCTCCAGGAGAAGGGTGGGGGACCCAGCTTGTACAAGTTCAACATTTTCAGGTGTATCACAGTGTGGGGATCCTTGTTCCATGGCACTAGATGAGTCAGCTGTCTTTTGCAAGCTTATCAGTTTAAATCACAATTATTTTCCAGCATCTCAGCAGGGTTTGCTCAGTATGAAAGCAGACTACACAGGGCATTAACTCGTCTGTCCTGGAGCTGCTCCAGCAAAATACAGAATTGCCAGCATGTGAGAAGAATTCCCACCAGGAATACCACTCTTTGAGAAATTACAATAATGTCAAGTGTTTGTCTGTTGTTTTGGGCTTTTTTCTGAATGAATGAGTTTGAGCTCAACACCAAGCTGGCAGCAGCACATTTTTCCAAAGATCAGACCCTTCAAGAAACCTTCAGGATACATTAAAGTTTAGACTACATTCTGTAACCTTCATGAGGGAACATCACTTAGCCAATCTTTACTAACTCAAAATTCAGAAACAACTTTCCCCACAGATTCACCAATTTTTTCACACTTAGTGGATGAACCTGGGCATAAAAATAAAGGAATTATTTACTTTTTCACATAAAGAGTAAAAACTTTCTTGAGCTCAGACCCAAGATCAAGCCATAACCACTGTGTTATCAGTTAAACTGGCACATATGGCTAATGGCACATGCAAAGTCACCTGAGTGAATTCTATTTCATTGTGAGCCAAGGCCAGATAATCAAAATACCTTGTATTTGTCAAAGGCTGAAAGTACACTCATGGACAATTACTTTCAATGACTTACGGTAACTTGTTATGTCACCATTGAATGATATTGCCTCTGAGCCTTGAGTTTGCTTTGAGGTTTTCAGCTGCTTGTAGTAGACCAAATCACATACCACGAAATGAGAAAAAGCATTCAAACATTTCATCAACAAAGAGGTCCATATGGGCCCATCAATTCATCAACGCATTTGAAGTCATTCTGGTTTACAGAGGACCAGCAATTAGTTGACGCTTCAGTACTTTGAATTTGAATTTGAAGTTTTTAACACATTATTTTTGGTTACATTAACCAAAGAAAACCGTTTGGGTTAGTAATTTCATATTCTGGCCGTATATACACTGGGAGTCCTTCCCAATCCATAACCAGGTAGTGCTACCCTGTTGTACCAGAACTGCTCCAAGTGACATGCAGCACACTGCATGGCTACAGGTGAGCAGTTGTGCTGTCACCCAAATCACCGTAGGATTGTCTCCAACTGCATGCACTGCACTGCTCCCAACAAGCAAACATGACCACTTAGCCCTGTACTTCACTGCAGCCTTTTCAAAACAGCCCTGAATTAAGAAGTGGACATGTTTCCATCTTCAGTCTGCTTTTGCAGTGCTGTGTAATCACACTCACATGCACTGATCTGCTCCTGGTTACATGACCACACTGCAAGTTAAAAGTTTCCTCCTCTCAGGCCACAGGGCGAAGCCAGCTAAGTAGGGACGCTGGCAGTCTGAACAGTATTTGGACCAGATGCAGAAGGAAACACATGCACTGACAGTGTTAGCAGCTCCCATGTGGCTAGCCCTGCTCAGCTCTAGCCCTCACAGCCAGCTAGGGTTCAAGGCAGCCTGGGCCCAGGGGTTTCACTGACATGTGAGCCCAAGCTCACTCACGTATCCTTCATCTCTCATGCATTCTTTCTTTTCCCCTCCAACTTCCAAAACATATGAACAAACATGCCCAGGTCAGCAAGCTTCTAGGAGCTTGCTACCCTACTCAGATGGTGGAAAGCATACAGGTTTTGACACCTTGCCCCATTTCCCCCAAGACACTTGTGTCTTACTATCTCTTTTTTTCCCCAAGGCATTTCAAAATAAAGACAGGTGATAAAGTTTATTTCCTCTCACCTCTTAATCATTTTGCATTTATCATAGCACAGGCCAGTGCTTTATTACATGGGTTGCATACTTCCTCACATAGGCATCTCATATCTGAACCTCAAACCCTGCCTAGAAAAACAACTCTATGCCAAAAGCAGAAAAGGTTTCCTTTTGCTATTTCAAGTCCATTGAACAAACACCAACAGCTTCACCTGTCCCAAAAGAATAAAATTAATTTAATATTTGTTAGGATAAAAGGCCTAGGATAAAAGGGTTCTACCCCCTGCTAGCCCTGAGCCAGTAAAACACAGGCTGGCTCAAGTACTCCCTAAAGTATTGTAAAGGTCTTTGGGCAGCCAGGAGCAAAAGGAGCTTAGAAAATGCCATTGTTTCCCATTCAAGGGAAGGACCCAGGCTGAAGATCCTCTTTTCAAAAAGACAGGCATCTCCCACAGACCACAGTTCACACTGCCCAAAAATATACAGCTGGTCTTTAGGCTTGCTCTGCACAGCAGCAGCTGTGCCTCATGCTGGGCTGTTTAAGAAAATGTTGCTGATACATTGGTCAGAAGAGCATTTCACAGACCCTACCATTTCCCAGCACATGAGAGAAAACCAGGGGATCAAGCCCAATCAGAATGGGCTCATGAGGAGCAGGTCCTGCTTGACCAACCTGATCTTCTATGACAAGGTGACTCATCTGGTTGACGAGGGAAAGGCTGTAGGCATTCTCCATTTGAACTTTAGTAAAGCATTTGACACTGTCTCTCTCAGCATTCTCCTGGAGAAATTGGCTGCTTACAGCCTGCCATAGGTGTAGTTTTTGCTGGGTTAAAAACTGCCTGAATGGCAGAATCTGAAAAGTGGTGGTAGAGGGTATTACATCTAATTGGTGACCAATCACTAGTGATGTCCCTCAGGGCTCAGTATTAAGTGCTGCTTAATATCTTCATGGGTGATCTGGATGAGGGGATTGAATGCACCCTCAGTAAATTTGCAAGTTGGCTGGGAACGTAGATCTGCTGGAGGATAGGAAGGGTCTGCAGAGGGATCTGGACAGGCTGAAGGGATGGGCTGTGGCCAATTGCATGAGGTTCAACAAGGCAAAGTGCCAAGTCCTGCATTTGGGCCACAACAACCCTATGCAATGCTCCAGGTGTAGGGAATTGTGGCTGGACAAGGCCCTCAGTGATATGGTTTACTGGTGGACTTGGCAGTCCTGGAATAAAGGTTAGACCTGATGATTTTTAAGGTCTTTTCCAATCTAGCTGACTCACTGGTTTATTGCATAGCCACCCAGCAAGAAAGCCTGACCTTCCTGCTGTTTATTGGTGGTGACACTGGCTGTGGATGCCACAGAACTGTGCAAGCAACGCTGTGGCATCCACAGCCAGTGCCACTGCCACAGTGAACTGGAAGTCCCACGAACCCCTCACAGAATCACAGAATCCCAAGGGTTGGAAGGGACCTCGAAAGATCATCTAGTCCAACCCCCCTGCAAGAGCAGGGTAACCTAGAGTACATCACACAGGAACTTGTCCAGGCGGGCCTTGAGTATCTCCAACGTAGGAGACTCCACAACCTCCCTGGGCAACCTGTTCCAGTGCTCTGTCACTCTTACATTAAAGAAGTTCTTCCTGATGTTAACGTGGAACCTCCTATGCTCCAGTTTACACCCATTGCTCCTTGTCCTATCACTGGATATCACTGAAAAAAACCTAGCTCCATCATCCTGACACCCACCCTTTACATATTTGTAAACATTGATGAGGTCACCCCTCAGTCTCCTCTTCTCCAAGCTAAAGAGACCCAGCTCCCTCAGCCTCTCCTCATAAGGGAGGTGTTCCACTCCCTTAATCATCTTTGTGGCTCTGTGCTGGACTCTTTCAAGCAATTCCCTGTCCTTCTTGAACTGGGGGGCCCAGAACTGGATGCAATATTCCAGATGCAGCCTCACCAAGGCAGAGTAGAGGGGGAGAAGAACCTCTCTTGCCCTGCTAACCACACCCTTTCTAATGCACCCTAGGATGCCATTTGCCTTCTTGGCCACAAGGGCACATTGCTGGCTCATGGTCATCCTCCTATCCACCAGGACCCCCAGGTCCCTTTCCCCTTCACTACCTTCCAGCAGCTCAACCCCCAACCTGTACTAGTACATGGGATTGTTCTCCCCCAGATGCAAGACTCTACACTTGCCCTTGTTGAATTTCATCAAGTTTCTCCCTGCCCAACTCTCCAGCCTGTCCAGGGCTGGCTGAATGGCAACACAGCCTTCTGGTGTGTCAGTCACTTCTCAGAGGTGCTCTCACCCTGTAATTCCCCCACCCATTCACAGGCTACTTTCAATTAATTATCTGTAAGAAGTCTCTCCAGGTTCCTTCCATACCTGTGGAGAAAGGGATTTTCCCACATTTCAATTTGCTTGATCCAAGACCACACCATGAGGCATCTTACTAGGGCATGTGATGAAGGTATTTCCAAGTGAGGAGGGCTATGGGAGGTACCTCTGCAATGCTGTGACTACCAGTATGTCTATCCAGAATTTCATCTATGATACGAAAAAACACTGTCATGTAAGGGACCAATCCTCCCTCTTCAGTGGCCTTCTGCTGCTTTGTCTGCACTGAAGGCCTTCAGTATAAAACATGATCACTTGACTGGAGCATTTGCCTGATTAGCTTCAGCCTCTTCACTAGCACAAGCTGCTGTTTCAAGGCTGAGAGCTCTATTCATTTGGCTAAGCACAGGTGAACAGTGCAACTTCCAGCTGCCTACAGCACCTGTGGCATCAACATGGGTAATGATATACAACTGGAGAGGCAGCCAGAGGCCATGCCAGACACATGAGGGTGACTTGAAGGGGACTAGATGTTTGGGTTTAGGCATCTGATTGAGGTCTGGGTATCTACACAGCAGGCAAGAGTGCTAGCCTTGTGCTTATCTCAGTAAAATCTGTTCAGGAAACCAAACTAGAGATGTCACATTCTTTGGAAGGATGATAAGGTGCATTTTGGGGTGTCCAAGCTGTGGTCATGCCACAAGTCCGAGTGCAGCAGAAGAGCTGCAGGTTCAAGAGCTTCCATCTGAGGAAGCACAACCTGAAATGTTGGCATACATGGAGCACCTAAGAATAGAGGGGCAAGGTGCGGTGCTTGGAGCTGTAGGCTGATGCAGCAGCCTCCACTTTGGTTTCTGTCACGAGTGGGTTTACTTCAAAAATGTTCATGCTATTTTAGAGTGTTGCCTTGTATTTATTTCTCCTTTTTATCTGTGAAATGAGTTTAAAAATGCCATATGCCTGTTTTTGTATTTCTTGGGCTTCACCCCCACGCACACCCCATACACATACAGAGTTTCCAGTTGACTAAGGAATGCTAAACATTTATCTGTGGCTCAGCACAGCCACTGGTATACCAATGCATATATCCAGTGTGGGTGTACTGAGAGATAAAGATGCCATATGGAAACCACATCTGACACATACAGCTTGGGACAAATGGGAGAGAAATCTGTGCCACTCACACTCACCATGGAAAGAACTTTTTCTGAATATCATTGTTTGCCTTGGCTTTATATCCCTGAGATGCACCAAAGCACAGATGCCAGCTTGCTATTAGAAAGGAGATGGAGAGAGAGATGGGTTTGTCTGTGACACAGAGAAAATCGATCGCACTCAACTTCCTCCCTTCACCCAGATTTGCACACAGCCTGGACCCAGCGTAAGGAGGTAGCTGCACTATGCCCACCCACCGACTGGCAGCTCCATGTTGGCATTCCCATGGCTGCTGGGAAAGAGCTGGCTGCTGTCCTGCCTCCCAGAGCTTCCTCCCTTCAGGGAACAATATACAGTTCACCTTCTAAAAACTGGCTTCCCAGATACTTTATACAGCCAAATGATAACTGATAGGCAAAGAAGAGAAATCAAGCAGGGCAAGGCGTTATAAGTTAGAATAGGATTTAATTATACAGATGTTATGGTGATTAGGGTCATACACATAGGTAGGTGGATTTGCAAATCCAGGAAGTTCTGCTTCAGCAGCAATAATTTCTTTCCCCTCCATCCTGACTCCGCTCAAAGCTGGTCTAAACAGCACAGCACTCAGAGTGCCTAGAGGTAGTCGACCTTGGCAGTCCCCCTGCTGCTAATGACAAGCAGTGTTGTACCAGCAGTGATGCAACTTGTTTGAATGCTCAGGACAGGCTCAGCCCCCAGCAGCACTCAGGCAGTCAGAAGGGAAGCTGCTTTTCCAGGAATGGGGAGGAGGAGAACCATGATTTATGGAGGAGGCTGGCACCAATCCACAGAGAGGTTTGCAAGTGGGAGGCTCTATCACCCACTCTCTATGCAAAGAGACTTGTACTGCCGTTGGTGGAAGTCTGGCTGAACAAAGACCCAGGGGCTTGGCTGGAGAAGGGAACATGTTCCGTAGTGTGAAATGAATGCAGAGCCGAAAAGGTTGGGTTTGGGTGGAGCTGGGGTGGTCGTGGTTCCTGGTTGGTGTGGGAAATGCAGCCAGCAGCACTACCCTCAAGCGTCAAAAGACCAAAGCTGCAACACTGGGAACTTAGCTGGGCAAATTTGTTTGCTTAACTCCTAAAACACTTCTTCTACCTGGCTGTATTTGCTCATAAATACTCAGCTGGAGTGAATAATGAGAAAATGTCACAGATTTTTTGCATCCCCAGCATCAAAGCTGTTTCTTGTACTTATAAACTGCTCTGGGGTGGTGGTGGTGGTAGCAGTTGTCAGTATTTCTGAAAACATTTCTCTCCACAGCCATTATTCTTAGTCAGTCCAAACTGACCAGAAAGCCCTAACACCAACACAGTCCTAGAGACAGGACTAGTTCACATCCATCCAAAGTGGATGGAAGAAGAGAAAAAGGCCGGGAGACAAAGGCAGGCCAGGTTACTAACACAGAGGGGCACTACAAATGTCTCACAAAACAAGAGCCAAGGAACGTGCCTGCCCTCCTTCTCCTTCAAGCAACTGCACAGCAAGGTGCTGACTGTAAAAACAGATACGACATTACACTGCAGAGTCAGGAAAGAAACAAATCCCAATAACACAGAGACAGAGAAGAAAAAAAGTAATGCCAAACTTAATAACATAGTCCTCAGCATCAGCCTCCCCAAAAGAGAGGAAAGGAAAACAAAGGCGCTGAAACATTAAACACAGGAATTAATGGAAAATATCAAACAAATGTAAGAATAACAAAGAGACTGCACACTGGCCTCCACTTCCCTTTCCCCCTTATGCGTACGGAGAGGGAAAGCAAGCACCATTCTCCAGTTGTGGATGGTATTTCTGGAGCTGGTAGGTTGTAAAATTATTTGTGTTTGAACCAAGAATCTTTACTCTGATGGTCTTGACTTGATGTAGTAATTCTACTGAATTAGGAATGAGGTCAATGTGGTTCTTTTTGAAACCTGGTCTGAACTCCCCACTGAACTGAACTGAGCAGTGTAAGCAATCCGCTAGGCAAGAGGTGAATGCTTAGAGAGATAGAGATCTTACTGAAAAACAAAGACTCAGGCCCTCCTGGAGGGAACCATCCCATCCTGCATTGCTGAGTCCAGTTTTCCTGCACTTTCAATTTGGTGCCGTACCACCTGGGGCCTGGAGTGAAAAAGAAAGCCAGCTTGGCAGTCTGTTTGTACCCAGAGGTGGAAGTACAGGATTGTTCTGGAGTTTTTGGTTGTCTCATGCTGGACAAGAAGCAGCTCAAGACAGTGCTGGAGAAGGGAACCAGGAGAGGGGACCTGCACACCTGGACCTCACGTGCTCTTGGGGAAAAGCCTGATATGGAAAGTGTTTGTTCCTGCTCCTGAATGGCATCCTCCAGCCAGGTGGGGACAGGCACCTGCCACCTTCTGCAAAGCCAGTCTGTTGAGGCCAGCAGGTTTCATCTCAACCAGCACGGTGCCCAGTACAACATTTTGCCACGTCTTTGGCACCAGCCCTAACTGAGGGATGGCATTCATTTCACCTAACTGTAAACCTCTACAGAGAAGATGCTAACAGCTGAAATAGTCACCCAAGGGCTGCCCTTGGTATGCAGAGAAACAGCTTTTCTAAGTTGAGATTCACCTCACCTTAAAGGAGGTGTCTGAAATAGGTCAAGTGAGTCAATTCAACAAGTACCAATTGCTCTCAATTGCCTGATAAGGGAGTGTAGGTGTCTGGTTAAGGAGAATGTGTATGATTATATGATATTAATTCTACCCCTAGTGACCTTTAGCAAGTCTCTCTTCTTCAGGCCAGCAATGATGATACCTACTGTGCTCTGTTACATCTTCTTTAAGTACAATGTCATATAAATACTGGGGTTTGATTATTTATACTATTGTCCTTTAAGAAAATAGTAAGTCTCTCCCACTCTGGGGGGGAGGGGTAACTGCACTTATTTTAGCTCCTTAATTTCCTGTGCACATATCCAGGGAATGTATTTATTTATATTTATTTTCATGAAGCAAAGGAAGAGAGAGAGAGAAAGCACATTCTTCTCTAGCAATGAGAGCCACAGCTCATATTTGTCTTCCCTTCTAGCTCCCAAGCCCTTTTCTGTGACCCTTTTTCCAACCTCAGCCACCCCACAACACCATCTTCTCAGGCATGAAGTGATTCCTCCTAAATCTTCCCTTTCTTCAATCCCTTCCCACCCAGGCCGAGTTTCCCTAGCCATCCCGCTCACTCAGCTCTCTCAAAACTTGCCCTGCTTCCCCATTGCAGTACTGAGACTGCAAGAGAAGTCCACTCACTGTTCTCAGTGTCTGTGTTTGGACATGGACATGTCAGGGTAGGCAGCAGTCAGACTGTGGGGGAATCCCTGTCGCTGGATGTAAGTCACGACGCCTTGCTGAGCTAGCTATTTATAGAAGGATGAGAGTTTTGCAAGTACCACAGATTTTCACACATATATGAAGGTATTTAATGCAAGGTACATAATGCAAGACCACCATTCTGCCACATTTTGTATCCATGTCACAGTGTGGGGGAGGCAAAAGTTCTCAGAGAAAAGGCCAAAGGAGCTTTGCAATATTGTTGAAATAGTACTTATTCCAGCATTCCTCTTGGAAATGAATGACTTTGGCTGTCATTTTTTCCTTCCCTACATCCCTCTGCATCAGTGTAACACTTGATGCAGGTGAGGAAATTCTGCCATGGTTATGAGGACAGTCTCCAGCAACTTCTATAATAGTGGAGCTGTTCACACTGCTGTTCACAACTACTAAAACACAGCATAGCATAGTTTACTCATAAACTTCATTCATCTCCAAAGCTCAGATGACTGCTTCTAAAACCTTCTACCACTGCTTCCCAATAGATAAATTCTGCTCTCACAATGAGATGGACTTCATAGACATCCATGACAAATCTTCTATAATCAAGGTCAAAAATTGCCCATACTGGGTCTTCATCTGATTTATTCCAGGCCCTGTTTCAAGTTGACGTGAGTAAGCTGAAACACTGAGTCCACACAACCCACATTTTGGGGAAGTTCAGCTCAGTACCCACACAGTGTGTCTTGCAACATGCCTTTTTCACAGAAGCCACGGTAATGTTCCTAAAATTTGTTAAGTGTGCAAGGATAACATGAAGAAAAAGACTTTGAAAAGCTAGGAAGATATCCTCATGTACTTCTAAGGAGCACTTCTTGTATGTGAGAATGTGAACCTGCTCCCTGTGTTCTGGTTCTCCACCCTGGTCTACTTTCTGTTCACTTCCCACACCTATGACACCCTACACTTGCTGTTGTATCGGCCATGTTTCTCACACAGTAGGACAGGGCCAGTCACTGAGTTTGTCCAAAGCAAGGTCACCCCTGACTGCATACTTCTGAGTGTCCAACCTATACCAAGAGCTGAGGATCCACAGTTTACCCGAGCAACGACCTGCAGTATTTCACTATCCCCACTGCTGATCTAACCTCAGCATTCCTTGCTGCTCTTTAAACCCAACCTATCTTCCCCACCAAAGACATGGAAAACAGATGGCTTCCTTCCATTATGCATTAGTGTTGCAGATATCTGAAGGCTATTATCATCTTTGCCACTTCCCAATACTCTTCTTTCCATTAAATCACCCCTGTCATTCAGATTTTCTTCACAGCACAGGATTCCTAGACTATAGACTACATGGCTCTCTAGCATGGCCTTCCACACACCTACTTTTGTCTTGAAACCCAGTCTCCAAAATTAGATGTCATAACTGAGGTTTTACTAGCAGTGGTCAGGATGGGCAACTCATGGAGTGTCAGGCCAGACTTTTCCATGCACATCAAAGAGTAGCATCATGTGGCAGGGGGGTTGGAACTAGATGATCTTAAGGTCCTTTGCAACCCTAACTATTCTATGATTCTATGTCTAGTTCATAGCATGTACATTGCCATGAGGTCTGGGTTGTTACCATGACCCTTACAGCCTTGTCAAGGCTGTATGGCAGAAAATGGGTTCCAATATTGACTGGAGCACTTATCTTAGCCTGCCCAGGTGGTGAGAGGAACAAGACATTCCCTTCAGGAGGCAACAAAGAAGGGTAGGTAGAGTGCAGCCTGGGCCAATGTTAGAAGGAACTGATAAGAGGCCCCAGGGTGTGACTTGTGATTAAATAGTTGGATGACATTCATTTTTGGCATGTGAAATGAGTGCCTTGCAGAGAGAATAGCCACCAGACCTCTCCTGGGAGCTGGTAATCCCCACCTGATGGCACCAGTCAGGCTCCTGCATCCGGACCACAAACCGTAGAAGGGCATCTTGCCAAGTGGTTCTTTCAGGGCGGCTGTGCACTTGGCGTGGCTGTGCTTACCGGTATTTAGCAGGCTGCGAGCCTCACTCACATCATCCCCTCAAACCGCAAGACCTGGCGTATCTCTACTTCTGCTTATATAATACTCCCAAATTGGCTTTCACATTCTCTCCGAACCACACACAAAACCTTTGCCTTAGAGCAAAACACTCTTCTCAAGCAGCAAGGAACCAGAGCAGGCACTGAGGTTACAGGACTGGGCTCCCGCTGCTTAGCAAAGGGCAGCCCCACACCACAACATCCGCTGTGTGTAGGGCTTAGTGAGGTGTGTGAGAGGAAACAGCTTTTCCCAAAATACTCCCAAACTCCCCTGCCTCAGCCTCAGTATGCATATAGATATGCAAATATGTCAGAAGACCAGGAATTCATCATGGAAACCCTTCCTCTGTAACCGTAGCTGGGTCTAACATTTACAAGTGTTAAAGCACTTATGGTTGTGCAACAGTGCTTCGTACACTGTGTTCCACCTGGACCGTAGGAAGAGGAGTTCACCATGACCCCGTCACGGCATCATACTTAGGCACAGTCACACTCCTGCCATGGAGGAGGTGAGGGAGGGAGCAGGGAGCTGAAAACTCCCATTTAGTGCCAGCTGAAGCAGTAAGTTGGTGATAAAATTCAGGTTTCCACCCACTTTCTTCTAAATTTGACATTTCTCTGCTATCATTTTCCACAATTTATCTCAGGAAAATATACTTTCAGGAATAGCAGTGTGAATCTAGTCTGTGAAACTCAAATTCAAGGAATCAAGCAGCTTTATTGATAAATGTGCCAAATAGCAATGCACGCAGTTCAGACAGGACATAAAAGAGGCTTGGGCTACCAGGTCGGATTAGTGCAGTGGGAATGCAGGAGGGATCACATAGTGACTGTCAGATTGTCAACAGAAACACTCAGATGCAGCACGAATTCCTTTGTTCAAGGGAGAATCTGGTATTATTCTGACAAATATGGGATAAATGCTACCCAAGTAAGGGATAGATACACCCTGTATATTTAATCTCCACTTAAGCAGAGATAGAGAGTGCTTTTAGTAGATCAGCTGTCTCTTATATGTAGCTATTACATGACATGTGGCAAAACAAATGGGGGAGACACCAGACAGCAAACAAGGCTGAGCACTTATATACCATTGGTCGATGTTGTGAGATTCGTGGATTGTTTCTAAACAGATATGATGCACTGGTGGAGTGGCAGGGAGTTAATGAAACTAACAAAAAAACTGCACAGATGGAGTGACCTGCAGCTGGGTGCTGTGTTCGGGTTTGGGACCAGGACGTGCAGTGCATTCCAAGACTTCTGGGAGAGCTGTGGGAAGGTCTCCCTCAGTCCCAGATAGAGATGCTCCTCACTGTGAAACAGTTTGGTGCTCCATGGGAGGAAATAGAGCCAGATGCTAGCCCTACAGACTGAATACCATAGCATTTAAGCAGGGATGGAGGGATCCAGGCAACTTCCACTGTTCCAGTTAATCACTCTGTGCAAAGTTGAACAGTGTGAACCTGAGAAATTTGAAAGAAACCATCTGAAAATGCTCAATGACCTGGTGACTGTTGAAACGTTCAGGTCCCATAAGAAAGCAGAGGGAGCAATAACCACAGCTAGCAGATGAAGTGTGGCCCATTGCTCCTCCCATCATTTTGTGTATCTCTCAAGGGGAAGTTCAGCAAGAGGGATGTGCAATCCAAACCTGCAGTACTTGGAAGGAGATAGAACGAAGATGACTTCAGAGAGCAGAATCAAACTTTTCTTTTGCTGGGAGCTCAGGGAAGTGGAGGCATTGCAGCAGTGTTCTACAGATGCTGCTGCTTCCCATGACAGCAAAGACAAAGCTTGTGATTCCTCTGCTCTGCTGCAGCTCCAGCTGCAAAGGTGGGTGAACCCATCTGCCAGGGCTTCATCAACGCTACCACACTTGATGATTGCATGAAAACACTTGGCCCTCATTACAAAGGAATAGCTTAGAGTTGTCCTCTACTTGGCACTTATCCTGCCTCAAATATAGTAAGATGGGTCTTAAGATAAATATGTTGCCCTAGTTGAGAAAAACTTCATAATCAGAGTTTGTTACAAGCTAATAGATTTTGCCAAATGAAGCCTAAGTGAGGATCACAAGATTTTTGTAGCAGAAATCTGAATTTCTTTTTTGTCTACATAATGCTCCTTGCAGTAAGTCCCAAGACACTTAGAGCCTCCAGATGCTCTGAAAACAAAATAGGATACTTAAAATATTGATATATTTCAATAAATCTACTAGTGTTACTAATTATACCACTATTATATTAATACTCTTACTGATAATTAGTACCAATAATTGTAAGAGTAAGGTAATAATAAGCACAATAAAGCTAAAACTGACTTTTTAAAATGGAAAGTCCTGAAACCTCTAGCATTTTAAGCTGAAATACAGGAAACAGATCTGTCATCTTTATTTGCTGAACAAATCAATTTTAGTTTGTGAAAGAGCAGCTCATTTGCTATCAGGTCATAAGAAGGTCTGTCAAAAGTATGCCAAAGGACAGTATCTGGACAGGCAGATTTAAACCTACCTCTATATGACCATTTTTCCTAAAAATAAATCAAAACTGTCCCTTTCCTAACTAAAAAAAGTTGCTTTCAGGGGTTTAAAAATCTAGTATTGACCTAGACAGTCCAAATGCAAGAAAAAGTCAACACGGAGAGGGGCCTAAAGTAAAACCTCAGACCTGAATAACTCCAGTTTTCGGGAAGACCTAAGTCTGGTTCATATAGATGTTTCACATAAGAGAGAGGTGCTCTCTGAGCTTCCTTTGTCCTTTTGCAAAGAGGTCTTTTGCAGCCCTGCCAACAGTCACGAGCAGGCTGCACCTATATAACAGGGAACTTTGCCAGGCACAGAAACTCAGTCACACCACAAGGATGGTTCATGGCATGTGTTCGACTCCCAGCCACCAGCCCCCAGGGATGGCTCAGGAGCTGTGTTGTGGAGGTCCGTGAATAGGAGAGAAGAGTGCTGCTCTTCAGGGTGGCCTTGCACGGCAGGCATGTGTGTGTCCCTCTTCCTGACTGCCAGGAGATTCATGATGTGAAGACCTGCTCAGACCTTCCCGTCGCTAGCAGCCCTGATGCTCACTCCAGCCTCCAGCTGCCTCCTGTTGTTGTTGTTTCTGCTTCTCTAGAGTAGCGCAGGAGATGTCACCAACCATGTATGAAAACAGAACTCACGTTTTGTTCCATCAGTAGCCTATTGACATGGAACAGCACAGTGAGCTTTCTTGCTGATAAATAAAAATTATTAACCTAACTGATTGTTGTGTATTCATCATTCTTGATACCTAGCAAGCATTCTGGTTGTCAGGCAGGTAATATCTGATACATCTGCCCTGTTGTTTGTCTCTCAGGCTACACTGACACAAGTACCCTGTCTTTGTCTTCATTCTTTGCCCACTCTCTCAAAAGGCCTGACTGAAAGTATGGCCATATTTGCATATTTTTAATGTATTTTTTTTAACTCCAACAGTACTAAGCTAATAGTGGACTTCTGAAAACTTATAAAAACTCATACTTAGTACCATTATTAATTCCAACCATTTACTACTTGCTAATATAATACACACTTGCTTAGGGCTATATTCAGACAACCTAAAATAACACCTAACACTCCAGTTTTGGAGCCAAAGCTCAGGGGAGCAGGAGCACTTTGGGTTGGCTCCCCACAGAGCCCATGTTGATAAATAGCCACAGAGTCCACATTAGGCACTTTATAAGTACTGGTTAGAAAACACAGCCCCTACATCTCTGTTGGCTGGATAAAAAGCCAGCCCTCCAGCCCTGGATAGCAAGCAACTTGTTCAGCTCTCAGCTCCCTTGAACATATAGTTTTTAAGTGTCATGTAAGCATAGCTCATGTGAGGCTCTCCAAAAGGCAGATAGGATACTGCTTGAAGGGCTACATGCAGATGAAGTGGAATTTTTGCTAAGTTCAGTAAAATCAGTAAAGTCTGACAGACTCGAAATCTTTCCAGAGCAATTCAGAGAGCTTACTCAACATGCTGAGGGCCACCTTGCTACATTACTGGCATAGAGTCAGAAAGTAAACAGTTCTTATGTGATCATCTCCATTTCTGGTCAATTAAACTAAGTTCTGTACATCTAAAAATAAATGAAATGTGCTCTGATCCCACTTTTCAGCTTTTACAATTGACAAAGACCAAATTGTGATTCTTTACCTTCTACAAATGTATAATTAATTTTCTTTTGGAACTATTAAAAGCAAGAACAGAAATATTAACCTTAAAAGAAGATTGTTTTATACCCTAACTACTTTAGCCACAACTGGAAAGAATACGTGCAAAAGTAGACAAGATCTTCAGTGCTGGATCTCACACGGATCTGGGTCTCAGCCTCCCAAAATAAATGCAATGCCATAAGCTTTGTCCTGGGATCATTAGTTTTCCAAGTTCTTCCCTCAACATTGCCACAAGATATAACATGACCCCAATGTAAACATGGAAAGAGAGAGGCAGAGGAGAACACTGATACTTTCAGTCAATGTGTGAACAGCCAGTTGTACCAGTCCAAAAGCAGCAGGGTAGGCAGGGTAGGCAGGAAAAGAGTAGACAGGGTTGTGGGAGCAAATGAAAATAGATGGACCTTCCCTGCTCCACACAGAGGGAAGGCTCTGGGTAGTGAGGCAGGAACAGCATTGTGATTGTCTGGGGTTTTTCATTTCAGAAGTAGCAACTCTAATGCCACATGATGCTTCACTGACCATGTAGTCCCTGCCTCCAACATGGCTGGTTTCTGCAAGAAGAAAACGTGCAGACACGCATCCTTTTGTCTGAGCTCGTGACGAGCAGACATTTTGCATGAACTCTGCACTACACCAGGATCCTGGACTCTTGCTTATAGTTTTCCCAGATGGGAACACATCACAAGGAATCCAGAGATTCTGAGTATCATTAGAGTCAATGCATTGCAAGAATCCTTGAGCAAAGGGGAGGATTGATTTTTTTTTTGGTTCACCTGTTGTTTTCTCCAGTTTAAAAAGTCCTGCACTTTCCTTTGCAAGGCTGTATCAAATGTTCCCATGTCTTAATGACAGAAATTGAAAGTGTGAAGGGAAATAGGAAGGACAACCAGAAGCGAGAGAATGACAAAAAAAATACCTGAGACTGAATGTCCTGGTTTGAGCAGTAGCAGTCAATTTTCTCCTTCTTGGTAGCTGGTGCAGTGCTGTGTTTTGATTTTCAGGCTGGGAACGGTGGCTGATAGCAAGTATGTTTTGAGTTACTGTTCAAATGTTTGGTTTGTCCAAGGCCTTTTCTGAGCTCATGCCAGGGAGGAGGGGAAGCTAGGAGGAAGGAGAGACAGGGCACCTGACCCAGGCTAGCCAAAGAGGTATTCCATACCATAGCACGTCATACCCAGGATGTAACCGGGAGAGACCCGGAAGGGCTGGAGCTCTGGGGGAATGGAAGAGGTATTGGTCGGTGCTCGGTCGGGCAGGGTGGGGTGAGTGGGGTGACTTATGGGTTGGTGGCTGGTGAGGTGTTGTATTCTCTTCACTTGTTATTGGCTTTATCATTATTATTTGTAGTAGTAGTAGCAGTAGTAATTTATGTTATAACTTAGCTATTAAACTGTTCTTATCTCAACCCGTGGGAGCTACATTCTTTGGATTCTCCTTCCTAACTCTCCGGGAGTTGGGGGAGCAAAGGGGGGAGTGAGTGAACGAGCTGTGCAGACTCGGTTTAAACCACAACACTGAAGAAAGATGGGGAGAGCCCCTCACTTCACATTATTGGATGGCTGAGGGAAAGGCAACAGATAAAAGCCATGTTGCATATGAGAACTGGGCCAATTCACACTAGGCAAAACACTGATACTAGACAAGCAGCTTCAGAAGGAGATCAGCCCATAGGGGCAGTCTGGAGAGACGATCAGGAGCACAAGTGAAGATGGGGACTGTTCCAACAGTTACATTTTTAAGTTACATTTTTATGTTCCAACAGTCCTTTTTTTATGTTGAGGACACCAGAACTGAACACAATACTCTAAGGGAGGTCTCACAAGAGCAGAGTAGAGGGGCAGGATCACCTCCTTTGACCTGCTGGTCACACTGCTTTTGATGCGGCCCAGGACACAGTTGGTTTCTGGGCTGTGAGTGCACACTGCAGCCGGCTCATGTTCATTTGCTCATTGACCAACATCCCCAAGTCCTTCTTCACAGGGCTGTTCTAAATCCCTTCTCTGCCCAACCTGTAGCTGTGCCTGCGATTGCTCCCACCCAGGTGTAGGTCCTTGCACTTGGCATGGTTAAACTTCATGAGGTTGGCATCAGCCCACCTCACAAGTGTGTCAAGGTCCCTCTGAATGGCATTCCTTCCCTCTAGCGTATCAACAGAACCACACAGCTTGGTGTCATTGGCAAACTTGCTGAGAGCGCACTCAATTCCATTGTCCATGTCAGCGACAAAGATGTAGAACAAGACCAGTCCCAACACCGATCCCTGAGGGACACCACTCGTTACTGGTCTCCAGCTGGACATCGAGCCATTGACCACAACTCTTTGCATGTGGCCATCCAGCCAGTTCTATATCCACCCAGTGGTCCACCTATCAAATTGATGTCTCTCCAATTTAGAGACAAGGACGTCATGTGGGACAGTGTCAAACGCTTTGCACAAGTCCAGGTAGACGACATCAGCTGCTCTATCCCTGTCCATCAGTTCCATAGCCCCATCATAGAAGGCCACCAAATTGGTCAGGCAGGATTTTCCCCTAGTGAAGCCATGCTGGCTGTCACCAAGCACCTTGGTGTTTTTCATGTGCCCTAGCATGCCTTCCAGGAGAATCTGCTCCAAGATTTTGCCAGGCACAGAGGTGAGACTGACTGGTCTGTAATTCCCTGGGTCATCCATTTTCCCCTTCTTGAAAATGGGGGTTATATTTCCCTTTTTCCAGTTGTCAGGAACTTCACCTGACTGCCATGATTTTTCAAATATGGAAAATGCCTTAGCACCTTCATTTGCCAGCTCCTAGAAGACCTGTGGATGGATTTCTTCAGGTCCCATAGGCTTGTGCACGTTCAGGTTCTTAAACCAACTGGAGAACTTGCAGTGGGAAGTCATTGAAGGACCTGCTGAATAAGGAAACTGGAACATGAGATAGGAGAGCTGAAAATGTGAGAATGAAGCTGGCTGGACAGGGTGAAAAGGATATGGAATAAGCCGGGTTTGGCACAGAACAAAACAGATGAATATGATGAACCTGTACACTGAAGTAAGCAGTGCTTCTGAGTCCTTAGACTATGCCAAGACACTAACCTAAAAAATTTTGATTAAGTTAAAAACCCAGAAGGAGCCTTCAGTCTTGGTCTAACATGAAAGAGGTGAATTTTCCAGCCTTGGAGTTCTTGTAACATGCTTTGTGCATGTATACGTTTTTTGTAGCAATGTATTTTGTAGCACAGGATGAGGTCAGTCTGCTCTATGCAAGAAGCCAAGAGTGAAAAAACAGGGCTTTCCTTCTTTGTGATTTACTGTTTCTGGCTCTTCAGCTGTAAAAGTTCATTGGCCTGTCTTGTTTGTGCTCCTCATTGCAGTACCTAATCTCACATCTCATCAGCTGTCAGACAAGACTCGTCAGAGCTGTCTCATCTCCATTACCTGTCTGTCCTCCATCCTAGTTTTTCAAGTTTACTGCTCCACCAGTTTCTCCGTTCTGTGGGAGGAGACCTTACATCACCTCTAGAAGACCGGCTTATTTTTACCTACATTGAATTTAACTGTGCTATGTTTTCCACCTATTTTAAATACTGGTGTATCTCTTACTTATTGGTTTTCTTTACTTTTTGTTTTTCTTTTCTCAATGGTGCTCAGATCATCAGTATAGTTTCCCCTGGAGATGTCACCTTCAGCCACAAGCCATCATTCAGCAGACTCTCTAGCAGGCCACTCCTTGGGGATGCAGGTCTCAAAGGCCCCTGGATAGCCAGGTACTACTGAAATGGAAAAAGAACACACCTGACAGCTGTACTGATAGGAGGGCAATAATACATGCAGCCCTAGCTTTCCAGCCCTGCTTCACAAGGAAGACCAAGCTTCTTGTACAGCACCTGGTGGTGTGCTCAGCCTGGGCAGTGGACTTTCCCTCCACACAGATTTAGGTATGGATTAGGGGTAGCCAAGTGGCCTCAGTGTTGCCACCAAAATGCTCATGGGGTAACAGCCTTTTTTTCTCTCCTGCCTATTCTGGTAGAATCCCTCTTCTTGCTCCCCTTCAAATACCAGCTCCTCAAACCAGGAACCCTACCCCATGCATTATAGGATTTCTGATTCTCTCATTTCCCAAACCCCTACTGCTCCACAGACAGTCCCAGTCCCTCAAGTCCTGCTTCCCGGCTCCTCCTGCAGTTACTTCTCAGAAGGAGCACTGACTGCTGACCTCTTCCATACTCCATGCCCACAACCCTTTTTCCTTACTTTCTGAGCCCATCCCTCTCCCACATCCTCAGTGGAAAGCATTGATTCCAGCATTAGTAAAGTGCTCCAGTAATGGCTTTAGAACAGATATTGGAGCCAAAACCTGCCACCTTACACAAGACCAGCTTAGAATGTATGAGTTAGTCTTTGCTCAGCCATAACAGCTCCTTTGCTCACCCACATCATTGCTGCACAAGAATTTCTCCTCTATCACTGTCCTAGCATTGCTAAAGTCCATGCAGGCCCAAGAGAGTAGGCAGGAACAGCTGATATCTCCTGGCCACCTCAAAACTAAGACATATGGAGAGAATGGTTAATGAATTTCGAGATGTATCATGTGACAGGTGCTTTTGGGTCCGGTTGTCTGGAATGAGGAGGAAGAGGTGGAGAGGGTTTCAGATGGATAGTTTTCTCCTGGAGGTTTAAATATGCCTAGCCATGAATCACTCTTGTCTGTGCTGACCACAGAGCATCACATCTGTTGTTTTTACAGACAAAAAAAAAAAAGAAAGAAAATGACTAATGCATCCTTATATAGACAAGCTGCTTGAGTCAAGCCTAAAGCAGAGTCTGCTAATTGGACAAAACCATGGATCGTAATAGCATTTTACCATTTGTCCTGCTTAATGTTTGTGTTTTGGTTAGTTACTGAAGGGTGTTAACCTAGAAGTGGTCACCACGAGGGTTTGAAGTTACAGTAACACCCCATTAAGGAGAACATGGCAAAGTCACTTCACACCTGCCTTGCCAGTGGTAGCATTTCACACTCCAAAGGCTGCCAGCCAAGTAAAACACCAGCACAGGGATCCATGCAATGACTGACAGTTTTACAGCCAGGAAAGCAGGCAAAATTCTTCCACCTCTTGAAGAAAGCATAGGGGGATTCAGGCAAAGACTGCAAATTGACCGTATCCACATCTGCAGCTTGGATGGGTCCTCTCTGCTACACACATGTGCTCCACAATGGGCAAAGCTGTCCAGTGCATGTGACAACGGTGGGAAGGCAATCTTCATACACTGTCTGGAGCTCAGTACATAGATCCAACAACAGTGATAAAAACACATGATAAAAGCACACAAAACACTGAAGCAATTTGAAGAGGCAGTAGATCAAGTGAAAGTGTTGGTCTGTAGGACTCAGCCTTACCTTTCTTTTCTGTCACTGAGTTAGAACCTATGAGGTTTCAGTCATGTTCTGGTTAACACTGTGCACTCCAGAGCACCCTTCATGGCTGGATCTGTAGTTTTCAGTCCTCTGCCCTTCTTCTCTACTGATACAGTCAAAAAATTACATACACCACTGTGGCCTCAAGTCTCATCTGCTGCCATTCAACCAGTAAACATACAGCAAGGGGGAAAAAACCCTTTCTGTATTCCTGTATTTCCCCAGGCTCAGCTCCCAAACTTCCTCTGAAATAGTGCCAGCTGCTTTACATAGGTGCTATTCATGTTTTTATTTATGTATGAAAATTTATTTAACCTACAGGGTGGGGTTTGCTTCTTGTCCACTGAACAGTGCCGCCTTCAAACATGCAAACTTGATCTGTTGGCAGCATCCAAAATAGAAACATCGTTCTAACAGTAATTAGATCAGAGTTTAAAAGGATCAGATCCTCATTAAGGTTTTTCCTCAAAGAATTTACAAGCTTAGAGCTTGAAGCTAATCTTCAGTGTCAGCTGAAAGGGAAGCCAGGGGGTTTGAGAGAGGCAGACAACAACCGTAACTTGTGTTGGTTGCTGGTAGTGAAAAGAAACAAGGTTTTACTGCTGCAAATAGTTAAATCCATAAGATCCTTGAGGGAGACCCACGGCCTTGAGACTCTTTTAAGTACCTTTGCTTTCAACGAGACATTGGTGTATTGTAAAGCAAAGCTGAACTGCTGAGTGCCCTGACTTTCCCACCCTCCCTCTCCCCCAAAGCAGTTGCCACTGCAGGCAGGCACACTGAGTATGTGGAATATCTTTGGAAGAAAAAATGATAATAAGGGTGCTGAACCAGCCCTGTTCTGGCTTAATTCAGTCTTCCTGAAGCTTCACCCTCCATTTTTTTCTCTGTTTAGTCTTGGTTTTTTCATCCCTTCTTCCTGCCACACTGGTGTCCCTTGTTCCACACCCTCTTTCTAAATAGCGTAAATGAGTCATGAAATATCCTGTTGAGTTAGCAAGGGTTTTATCATCCATGGTTTATAGATAGAAAACCAAGTGACAGACATATTAGGTACCTGAGCTAATCAGCTCCAAGACCTGTATGGCAGAGCACAGACCCAACCTACAAAACCATCTTTTCTGACTCCATTCATTCACACACAACCCTTGCATGACATGTTTCTTGTTTATATTTCTGTCCTTGCAATAAACTTTCTTTCCTTGCCTACCCTCTAAAGCTTCAGTTTCATTACCTCTCTGCTTATTAATGTTCTTATTTCCTTCTTGCTCTTTTGCTACAGTGCCCACTCCTATAAGTCTTTATTGGTATCCCAAAACATCCCCTTGGCAAGGTTCAGTAGATTTTCCTTGTGTCAAAGCTTTGCACACTGCAAAAAAGGCTTACATTTAAAAGGTATGAAAGACAGCAAGAAACATGATAGACAATGGCAGATTCATTTCAAACTATAGAGACAGGTTTAAGATACAGCTCATTCTAAAGACCTGGCATTTAATACGGAAGAGGAGCTGTAGGAAGTAATCCAATTGATCTAAGCCTTAAGTATGGCCCAGCTCTCCTTGCTAATTAAAAGCAATGATTATGTATAACCTATAAAAGCATTTGATTTTGTTTTAATGGCCATTGTGAATTGCATTACTGGATCATTTGTTTACAAAAGCAACAGATTGTAAAACAAAGTTATCACCTCTTACCCCCATTATCACATTGATTAGGACAAGTCGGGTGGGATATAAAAATGAGTGGAAACACATCCTTATCTTTGGTAATGCTGAACTTCAAATTTCCTTCATATAAAAGAAAATCAGTTTCCTCTTTAACACCCAAGATATTTCTGGTCTAAATCTTACAGTATTAAGAATTGTATTTGTACCAGATAAATGACATCAAAATGCTGGTGCACAAATGGATTGATTATAAAGGTTCATGAGACAAAGTCCAGCCTATAATTGGGTGCCACTGGTCTACTGTGAAGCCGGGATCAGAGCACCCTGCTCATGAGCCAGTAAGAACGTGTGATATTACCTTTTGTCTTACCTCTTTACGCTACTCAAATAAGAGTGAAGTACTTAAAATATTTTTTTTTCAGTGCTGCAGCAATGCTTCTTCTGCATTACACTTCAATTTATCAAGATGTGTTATCCACTTCATGCTAAGCCCTGACATCCTTTTAGTCATTAATTAAATTCCCATCGGACCTGCTACTACACAGTTCTGAGATTTATGTAGTCGGTTAGGCCTCGCCTAATCAGAGTGATTTTATTGTACAAGCAGTCCTCAAAGTTATAAAAGTACATAAAAGGATAAGAAAGAGAAAACAATGTTACCTCACCTGGTTTTCAGGGAGTTAATGGGAAGCCTGAATAAAGACTGGGTAAGAGCGAAGGAAAGAACCTGATAAATCAGCACAATACAGATGACATTGTCAGTCTATGGAAATGCTTTCCCAGCAAAATAAAAGGAGGGTCACCAGCATGCTGGGAGAAATATTTTAAGTGCTTCCAACTTAAACAGAAGTGAAAAATAAAAAGAGATTATGCATTCTGTACAGAAAGCCAAGGATCTTAGGTGTCAAAATGAAACAGCAACTATAGCAAAGGATTTTCTAGTTCAGTGGGCCTTGTAATGGATAAGGAGGGGAAAGAAGAACACAGTATCCAGGCTTCACCCCACACCCCTTTTACCCTCTTTCTGACAGGTGCCTGAGGACCATAAGAATTAACCAAGCCATGGGGAGCCAGAGGCAAGCAGGGTGTGGTTGCTGGAGCCAGCCCATGTACCAGTCCCGTCTCCCACCTTCCTGTGGGATCTAGGGCCAGGCCTATGTAGGGATTTGACAGAACAGGAATTCAAGGATCACTGCAGGAAAAGAAAGCAGTGTGAGTAGATACTGACTGCTACACTCACGGAAAGGTAGGTTTGGAGGGGAGGTTAGCAAGGCAGAATAGACGTTAAGCATCTGAGAAGGTGGGACTGCAGAGGGGGTAAGTGGATGGAAGATAAATTATTGAAATGGAAAATTATTTTCCAATTGAATTATTCCTGGATTAAAATAAATTCAATAATCAATTAATTTTTTAAATTATCAAAATCTCAAGGAGAAGAAAAATTAAAAACTGATGGAAATTTGCTGTTCTGCTTTGAAGATGAGCCATTACACCTGCTAAATGAAACAAAAGGGGTAGGACCATCAACTCATGCAAGATAAAGAGATTCACCTGCTAAATGAAATAGATGTTGTGCACATACACCAAAGCTCTGGGCCCAGATCCAAGAGGTAACAAAAATCATAACTTCTTTTTTGCTTCTGACTTCTTATTTCACTTCTAACTTACAAACAAATCCTTATACATTTTGTTTGGTCATGAATCTGGCCTCTCAAAATAGGCTTTTTAGATTTAAAAACTTCTGGAATTTTTACCACGAAAGAAAGCAGTGATATGAAAAAGAATGACAAATCTGTCCAGTGAGACACCATCAGAAATGCTAACAGAGAGCTTTTTGCCCATGCTGATGAGTAGCAAACCAGGTCACATTCCTATCTGCACTAGAATCAGGGTACTTGAATCAGCAGTGTAGGAAGGGCCACGAAGCTGGAGCCAGAGCAGGGCCTGTTGGGAAAACTGAGGGACTGTGCTTAAGTTCATTTGGAGGCTTACTCTTCAGATAAGAGAAGAAAGCTAATTTACTCTAAAGATTGTCATGACATACGGCTTGTTATGATTATCATGATATATGGCTTGAAATGTACTTTCCTCATTTTAATTTCAATTGTAGGTTGCAAAGCAAGGCACATTTGTTGTTTATAGTATAAATGCACTAATCATAGAAACATAGAATAGTTAGGATAGGAAAGGACCTCAAGATCATCTAGTTCCAGCCCCCCTGCCATAGGCAGGGACAACTTACACTAAACCATATCACCCCAGGCTTCATCCAACCTCGTCTTGAACACTGCCAGGGATAGAGCATTCACTACCTCCCTGGGCAACCCATTCCAGTACCTCACCACCCTAACAGAAAAGAATTTCTTCCTTATAGCAAGTCTAAACCTCTGCTGTTTAAGTTTCAACCCGTTACCCCTTGTCCTATCACTACAGTCCCTAATGAATAGTCCCTCACCAGCATCCCTGTAGGCCCCCTTCAGATACTGGAAGGCTGCTAAGAGGTCTCCACGCAGCCTTCTCCAGGCTGAACAGCCCCAACTTTCTCAGCCTGTCTTCATATGGGAGGTGCTCCAGTCCCCTGATCATCCTCGTGGCCCTCCTCTGGACTTGTTCCAACAGTTCCATGTCCTTTTTATGTTGAGGACACCAGAACTGAACACAATACTCTAAGGGAGGTCTCACAAGAGCAGAGTAGAGGGGCAGGATCACCTCCTTTGACCTGCTGGTCGCGCTCCTTTTGATGCAGCCCAGGATACGGTTGGTTTCTGGGCTGTGAGTGCACACTGCTGGCTCATGTTCATTTTCTCATTGACCAACACCCCCAGGTCCTTCTTCACAGGGCTGTTCTAAATCCCTTCTCTGCCCAACCTGTAGCTGTGCCTGGGATTGCTCCGACCCAGATGTAGGACCTTGCAC
The DNA here is from genome assembly GCF_012275295.1 of Melopsittacus undulatus. NCBI lineage: Eukaryota > Metazoa > Chordata > Aves > Psittaciformes > Psittaculidae > Melopsittacus > Melopsittacus undulatus. The sequence continues at coordinate 25,965,979 of NC_047528.1, forward strand.
TTGGCATGGTTAAACTTCATGAGGTTGGCATCAGCCCACCTCACAAGTGTGTCAAGGTCCCTCTGAATGGCATTCCTTCCCTCTAGCGTATCAACAGAACCACACAGCTTGGTGTCATTGGCAAACTTGCTGAGAGCGCACTCAATCCCACTGTCCATGTCAGCGACAAAGATGTAGAACAAGACCGGTCCCAACACCGATCCCTGAGGGACACCACTCGTTACTGGTCTCCAGCTGGACATCGAGCCATTGACCACAACTCTTTGCATGTGGCCATCCAGCCAGTTCTATATCCACCCAGTGGTCCACCTATCAAATTGATGCCTCTCCAATTTAGAGACAAGGACGTCATGTGGGACAGTGTCGAACGCTTTGCACAAGTCCAGGTAGATGACATCAACTGCTCCACCCCTGTCCATCAGTTCCTTAGCCCCGTCATAAGAAGGCCACCAAATTGGTCAGGCAGGATTTCACCTTAGTGAAGCCATGCTGGCTGTCACCAAGCACCTTGTTGTTTTTCATGTGCCTCAGCATGCCTTCCAGGAGAGTCTGCTCCAAGATTTTGCCAGGCACAGAGGTGAGACTGACTGGTCTGTAATTCCCCGGGTCATCCATTTTCCCCTTCTTGAAAATGGGGGTTATATTTCCCTGTTTCCAGTCATCAGGAACTTCACCTGTCTGCCATGATTTTTCAAATATGATGGCCAGTGGCTTTGCAACTTCATTCGCCAGCTCCTTCAGGACCCGCGGATGGATTTCATCAGGTCCCATGGACTTGTGTACATTCAGGTTCTTAAGATGGTCTTGAACCAGATCATCTTCTACAGTGGGCCCAAGGTCTAGATTTTCACAGTCCCTGCGTCCGCCTTCCAAGACTCGGGTGCTGCAGTCAGAGCCTTTGCCAGTGAAGACCGTGGCAAAGAAGCCATTCAGAACCTCAGCCTTCTCTAAGTCCTGTGTAGCCAGTTCTCCCGAAAGTTTCCAGAGGGGGCCTACATTATCCTTAGTCTGTTTTTTAGCCTCTACATACCTATAAAATCCCTTCCTATTATCTTTAACATTCCTTGCCAAGTTTAGCTCCAATTGGGCCTTAGCTTTCCTAACTTGGTCCCTAACTACCCTGACAACATCCATGTATTCATCCCAGGCCACCTGTCCTTGTTTCCACCTTTTATAAGCCTCTTTTTTTTGTGAATTTTTCTCAGCAGCTCCTTATCCATCCAAGGAGGTCTCCTGGCCCTCCTGCTGCACTTCCTTTTAGTCGGGATGCAACACTCCTGAGCTTGTAGCAGGTGATCCTTGAATGTTAACCAAGAGTCTTGGGCCCCCTTGCCCTCTAGGGCTATATCCCATGGAACCTTGCTAAGCAGGTTCCTGAAGAGGTCAAAGTCTGCTCTCTTGAAGTCCAGGGCAGTGAGCTTACTGCACGCTCTTCTCACTGTCTTGAGGACCTCAAATTCAACCATCTCGTGATCACTGCATCCAAGACTTCCCTGGAGAGTCACATTTCCAACGAGCCTTTCCCTGTTGGTGAGCACGAGGTCAGGCAGGGCACCTCTCCTCGTCGGCTCCTTTATTGCTTGCAGAAGGAAGTTGTCTTCCACACAATCGAGAAACCTCCTGGATTGCTTGTGCAGGGCCGTACCGTTGCCCCAACAGATGTCAGGGTGGTTGAAGTCCCCCATGAGAACAAGGGCCTGTGAGTGTGAGGCTTTTCCTATTTGTCTGTAGAGTTCTTCATCCACAGGTTCCTCTTGATCAGGCCGTCTGTAACATATCCCCACAGTAATGTGTCCCATCACAGATTTCCCCTTAACCCTGACCCACAAACTTTCTGTTAACTGATCACCTGTCCCCAGACAGAGTTCCATACTCTCTAGCCTATCCCTAACATAAAGGGCAACTCCCCCTCCCCTCCTACCAGTCCTGTCTTTTCTAAAAAGCCTATAACTCTCCATTCCAACACTCCAATCAAAGGAGCCATCCCACCATGTTTCGATGATGACTATTATATCATAGTCCTGTAGATGTGCCCACATCTCTAATTCCTCTTGTTTATTCCCCATGCTACGGGCATTTGTATAGAGGCATCTGATCCGAGCTCCAAATGAAGCCAGCTCAGTGGCTGGAGCGGCTAGAATATTACTACATTGCTCAGAGTATTTATTATAGGTGCTGGCAACTGACTGGGTGTGTTGGGATGGAATGACGCTCCCCTCCCCCAACACAACTAGTTTAAAGCATCCTTGACAAGTCTGGCAAGCCTCCCAGCAAAGCCACTCTTCCCTCTCTTTATCGGAGCAGTTCCACCAGCCCCCAGTAGGCCTGGCCTACAAATGTGGGCCCCATGTCCAAGACACCCAAACCCTTGACTATGACACCACCCTTTTAACCATTTATTAACCTGTCCAATCCTCCTTGCCTTTGGAAGGTCCTCCCTTGTGTCTTGGAGAATTGTCAAAAAGACTATCTGAGCTCCAGAATCCCTGACCACCTCTCCCAGAGCTCTGTAGTCCTTCTTTATACTCCTCAGGCTACTACTGTCTATATCCCTAGCACCCACATGTATCACTAGAGGCGGGTAATAGTCCATGGGACTTACTAGAGCAGGCAGCCTCTCCACAACATCCCTGATCTGTGCCCCAGGTAGGCAACACACCTCCCTTGCGACCGGGTCAGGCCGACAGATGAGCGCTTCTGTCCCTTTCAAGGCAGAGTCCCCTACTACTACAACCCGCCGCTTTTTCCTGGCGGCACCAGTAGAGATCGTCTGTACCAGTGCACCAGCTGACTGTTTCTGATGCAAGTGCATTTCCTCATCAGCCCCCTGCAGGACAGCAAAGCGGTTCTGGGTGGGTACAGCAGATTTAGGAGGAAGCCCCTTGTTTTTAATTGCTCTCTTCCTCCTTTTGTTGTTTTTTTTTTTGTTACTAACTCCCAGCTTCCCTGATCAACAGCCCCCTTCTTTCCTCCATGAGTTAGAGGGGAATCTTGAGGCCCCTGTGCTGTTTGGTCCTGGAGCAAGCAGTCCTGCTTCCTCTCAGCTTTCCTGACATCTTGCAGCTTACTGACAGCATCCTGCTCAGCCACCTGCTGCAGGAAGACCTCCATCAGGGAGCAGCGAGCGCAGCCCTGCCCATTCTGCACCTTTCCCTCACAAGACCAGTGCAGGCACTCTCTACACTCCAAGCTCTGCACCGCAACCTCCCCACTTACCGGCTCTGTCTGGGTACCTACGCTGGCCACCACCGAGGCGGCCGGGGCAGAGCTCCCAGACCGGACCCTGGTCATACAGTGAGTGCTCACCATCCCGCTCGCCTGCCCGCGCGAACTGCTGCGCAAACTGCCTCAACCCGCTCTGTTTGCCCGCTCTTTTCGCCGCGCTCCTGGTCACCGCACTCCCTGGGTAGATTTTTAAGCACTCACAGTTGGTGCCACTCCTCCTGTCTCAGCCCCCAGTGAGTCACCTCCTCGCGGTAGCTGAGCTCTTTGCAAGTCCTGTCAAGGACTTGAGGCTCCCTCCTCAGTGGCTCTTGTCGCTCTGTGGTGAGGCTTCTGGACGCTGATCTCCCCCGGCTCTGCTCTGGTGCCACAGGCATCCTTTCTCAAGCCACCCCCCTCAGCAAGTAATCTATTAATATCTTCACCAATTAAACAATTAACATCAATTCTGGCTGTAGGATTAGTCCAGTGGTTAATGTTTGCTACTTCGTCGTGGTTTAAACCAAATCCGCACAGTTCGCTCACTCACTTCTCCCCTTGCTCCCCCAACTCCCGGAGAGTTAGGAAGGAGAATCCAAAGAATGTAGCCCCCACGGATTGAGATAAGAATGGTTTAATTGCTAAGGTATAGCACAGATCACTCCTGCTACTACTACTACAAATAATAATGATAAAGCAAACAACACGCGAAGAGAATACAACACCTCACAAGCCACCGACCCATAACTCACTCCACCCTGCCTGACTGAGCACTGATTGATACCTCCTCCATTCCCCCCCCAGAGCTCCAGACCCTCCCGGCTCTCTCCCAGTTACATCCTGGGCATCACGTGCTGTGGTATTTTATACCTCTTTGGCTAGCCTGGGTCAGGTGTCCTGTCTCTCCTTCCTCCCGGCCTCCCCTCCTCCCTGGCAGAGCATGAGCTCAGAAAAGGCCTTGAACAAAAAACACCCAAGCAGTAACTCAAAACATGCTCGCTATCAAGCAACTGTTCCCAGCCCAGAAGTCAAAACACAGCACTGCACCAGCTACAAGAAGGAGAAAAAATTACTGCTACTGCTCAAAACCAGGACATACTTAAAAACACATTATTAATACAGCATCCTGGAAATAAGTCCAGCACATTCCTGAATGAGACTTTAAGCCCACTGCCAAATACCTTAGACATGCACATAGGACACATGCACGGTGAACCTGCATTCAAAGCTCTGATGCCAAAGGACAAAGGTGAGAGTTATCCTGTGCCCTGGAACCTAGAGTGAAACATATTCTAGCACAAGAGACCCCTGGATTTCTGCACAAGGTGAATTTTACCTCAGCTGACATATAAACAGTCTCAGCTCTATATTTCAGTATCACACTTCTGTACCCTTAAGTTGCCAAAGCCTCTTAGAATGCAATATAATGTTTTATTTCTATCATACATTTTGAATGAGGGGCTCCTGTATAGGAAGCTGTGAAATAAATTTCTGTCTCCATCATGCTCTGTCTTATATGATGGGTCTAAGACTCTGGAACATGCAGCCCTCTACATCTGAAAGGTCTGGGTAAGTGGTGAAGTGCAGGTAACCCTGTGTAACCTAAATATACTTTAACAGGCCACCTCAAAACACGTGCTCTGACTTCATGTCTCTCCCTTATGTCCTATAAATGAAATCTCTTATACAGTAATTAGGCTTTCCCCATTTTTTTTCTGGAATGAGGGTTCTCTACATTTACTCTTATCTTCCTAGGTATCTGTCTTTGTAGATCCCTCTTTCTTTGATAATTCAGATATTTTTTATAACAGAGTATCACATACAAAGTGTGCTTTTTATTCTGCTTGTACTTTTAACTCTTACACAAACAAAAAGAATTGTTCCGATTTCTGGGTTGTAATTTCTTGTCAATTAGTTTGTTGTTCAGCTCTAAGCCCAGTGATCAAAATATTCAAAGGGCTTTCAGGAGGTCATCTAGTGGTGCCCAAAGGCAGAATGGACCATACATCAACTGTTCTTGGCAGCTGCTTGCCTAACCTGTTCTTAAAAAACTCCAGTGATGGAGATTTCATCATTTCCCTAGGCAACCTGTGCCAGAGCATGACTAATCTTATCATTACAAAGTTTTTCTTTCCAGTGTGTAGGATCATCTACTGGAAGACATATCAGTCACTGGAACTGCTTTGAGATAATGCTGTGCTGTCATCCAAATCCACCAGGATTAGGCCTAACATTTGGTCAAGAATATACCATTCTTGAAAGATACTGAAATATATTTAAGCCACTACCAAGACAACAACTGATAGCCAGCAATTCAGATTCAATTAGCTGTTGGCTCCTTAGAGGTAAGAAATATCTCAGTGGCTGCTCCTGGATATCTTCCACACAATGAACAGGAATGAACTGGGACCAATATTTCTCCAAAATACTTACTTCTTAAAGAATAGACATTAAGGAGGGGGGGGAATTGCCTATATCAAATATTGAAAGCATCCGGCTCCTGATGAGATCTAGATGGCATTTTGAAACAGATCAGATTAGACTGGATTAGGCCAAATATATATTCCAAGTTCTTTTGCCAATGAGCAAAAAGAAGAAGCTTCCAAGAAGGCCTACTGAGTTTGTGATTGAAACTGGCCCTCCCTCCAACATAATCAAATCACTTTAGTGACGGGCAGCCTTGTGAATGCCTGCTTATTGCGTTCATGGCTGTTTCTAATGCAAAAAAAAAGAGAGAAATTGTTTAATGGCACAGGAGTAAAGGCATTTCGAACGGTGTTCTGACCTATTCTTTCTTCATGTGCACATTCCAAGAAGGAAAATGGAGGCCAGGAGAAACTGATCACTCAGTCCATTTTGGCTAATTCAATTTTCCATGCCTAAAATTACTGACTTTAAAGAGAGAGAGATGCATCTTTCTTCATTAACTTTTGTAAGAAAAATGTTGAAGCTGTTCCTTTCTCTGTTGAATAAGTTTTCCATGGAAACCAGATAATGAGAGTTAAAAAATAAAAGAAAAAAAAAGGAAAAAGAAGCAAACAGAAACTCCAGATCTCAATCACAAATCCTCCATTAAAATTTTATTCTATTCAGATCCTAACACTCACTTGGTCCTCATCCAAATGGTGGCTGAGAGATCCCACTGAGCCACCTACTTTTTGGCTTCTATTATCTGGCAAGGAATTCAGCAAGCTCTGTGCTTTTATGAAGGCTCAAACACGTACAAGGAGGCTACAATGTACAGGAAAATCCTATGACCCCAAGAACGAACCAGATCACACAAGAAACAAGCCAGTGTGAGAGCAGATGAACACTGCACTGGTTTTCAGTGGTCCCACACTGGACTTCCGGAGGACTTGTGCCTGAATTCACCCTCTCTATTTCAGGCACATAACTGAAGTGCCTCTTTACCCTTGGTGACCTCATTAGTCAGTGGAGGAAGACTGGATATTTCCAGCCCACCTGTGTTGCTCTGAGATGTATCGCTCTTCCACCACTGTTGACAGGAGAAGTTTGAAGCATCCAGGCTCCTAAATTAGACACTTCCTTTAAGTGTCCTAAATTTGTTAGAATGCGATCAGGGCTTACTGCACAGTGGAATGCAAACAGGGCATCTCAGCTAAGCAACTCAATGCCTTGTGTAATATACTATGGCAACTGAGGGACACAGGAACCTATGAAAGTGAGAAGGCCTGTAAACTGTTCTAAGAAATAACCTCTAAGAAAGTTTAGAGCTTGACTCCAGAGTTTAGAAAGGTCTTTTTACCACTTTGAGATTCTTCAGGATTTGGACAAGATGGCAATCCTGTCTCCTCAGGACTCAGGGGAAGAAAGGCAATGCAAGAGCTCCTGCACAGAGAACACCCTGTGAATAAAAAAACCTCAGGGCAAGCCCTCCTCCTGCCTGAGGGCATTTCAGACTACTTCTGCAAGACAGCTGTAACCATAAACGCATTCAGAGGAGCTGCATCTGGTTCTGGCTGTATAGCTACATATAGTCCCCATTGTGGCAGGCAGATGTGATTAGAATATGTCAACAGGTTAGGTCCTAGAGCAAAACTGAACTAATACTAAGCTAAGCATCTACATTCTGGCTCTGTGTGTGTTTGCACACATATGCATGTCTGCATGTGACTTTTCCTGCAGATTCCTCACCAAAGACCTGAAAAAACAAAGCCAAGACCTAGCCCAAATAATCCCAGGTTTTAGATTGAACCTCTTATTTTCTAGCAGGAGAATTTAGTCAGCATTTTGGTAGTGTCCACACACTGCAGACATCATCATTAAAAAAGGCTTATGGTTAGCTACAGCCAAGACTCCCTGTTATAGACCCCTTCATTATGCAACACTGAGGCTAAATCCTGGGAGACACTGCAGCAGAATCCTCTAAATCCCTTAAACTCAGCCTTTCCAGACTACCAAGGACAAGCAGTCACAGGATGGGTATGGTTCAGTCTGTGGTTTTTCAGCTGCCTGCTCAACTACCTCTTTTCGCTGTCCCCAGCCCGAGGCTGGTATTTCAGGCTGCAGCAGCTCTAGTGTTTACCTCGCAGAGGGCTGCCAAGAGGGCAGCTCCTGGCATGCCCCAGGACAGTGTGGTCGGGAGGAAGCACAGCCCTGCATGCAGGAGAGCTGCTCTCTGGGTCTAGCAGCCTGGCCTTGAAGCAGTCTGGGGAGTGAGCACCCCCAAAGGGCTTTGCCAGTCAGGCTCCAGTGCAGCACTAGCACATAAGTCTGGGAGCACCTTACCTGTCATCTCCATCCTTCATCCCATCCCAGCCACTGCTTTTAAGCAGAAAAAGGAATAGCAGCAGCTAGATGTGAATGCAGTGAAAGCAGAGGGTCCTCACCTCTCCATAGACATTATTTTGTCCAAACCACTGAGCCTGTAAGATTGAAAAAAAAATAGAAATAAGAATTAGAAGTTTTTACAATGAAGTTGGTAAAATACTGGCATAGGTTGCCTAGAGAAGTGATGGATGCACCATCCCTGGAGACATTCAAGGCCAGGCTGGATGTGGTTCTGAGCAACCTGATTTAGTTGAAGATATCCCTGCCCATGGCAGGGAGGTTGGACTAGATGAGCTCTGAAGGTCCCTTCCAACCCAAACCATTCTATGATTCTGTGATTCTAATTATTTCATCTTAGTTTAGATATGACTGGTAATTAAGAAAAACTTTGTATAACCAATCCATACATTGCCATGAGATCCTATTTCTGAACAATAAACAGATCTAGAAATTATGGTTAGATGCAGATATTAAATTTTATTGCTTGAAAAACTAAAGATTATATGCCTACAACTGTCAATTGGTCTGTCTTTCATGTATTGAACAGTAAAAATTGCCCTGTCACTAATAACTGGGGAAAGAAGAAAAAGAAACCAGTGAAGCTATCTCTCTTTTTCTTTCCCACCATCAAGTCATCCAGAGCCAGTTCCTTATCCTAATAAAGGCTAGTTAATAACTCATTTTATAAAGAATAAGTACGTACACTTTCATCTTGTACCATGATTGCCTGCTAATGACAGAAATAAATTTGTTCAGGCAGGAACCTAAGAAGGTTTAGAGTGGCCAAAAAAGTCACCATTTCCTGAAAGGTTATGCTGAGCAACTGACATTAAGCCATTTTCCTAAGTCCTTGGTGAAAACCAGCTCAGCTACAGGTCTGACACTTTGGGGTAGGTCAGAGCTCTATGGTCCCCTATGAGTTCAGCCTTTATAAAAGGTACATCCAAAGGGAAGCTAGTCAAGTGGGAACTCAAAGATTAATTAATGGGTCTTGTAAACTTTCAGTCTCCAGATTCTTCTCCTGCAGACACCAAACCTTTACAGAGCAAAGATCCATGTCACTATCCCTTTTTGTTTTGCTCCTTGCTAAAGACAGGTCATATAGGCTTGTTCCATGTAAGGCTTGTTCCCTGTTTGATATAAGATGCTTATTTCAGTACTACTGAAGCAGGAATTAATATTAATCATTCATTGCCACCACAATCTTGACTGATCCAGAACTGCAGAGGTAGGTCTTCTTTACAGCTCCGATTAAAAACAGAGGTGGCTTTATCCTTCTAAAAAGAAGCTATCAGCAATCAAAGACAATTGGCAAAAACTTTGATGCCTTGGGATCTTCCAGCATTCCCTCTTGTGAAATTCAAAAGGCTAGCGAGTTCCTGACAGAAATTTATTCACAGGTTGGATTTCAGCTACTATCAAAAAGCTGATGTATTTCTCAGTGATCAAACTGTTGGTTTGACTGGCTGGAATTTGTCTGTTTCCAAAATAAATGACTGGCTACAGGGGATGCTCCAGTGGCCAGGGGCTGGTATCCAGCCATGAAGGGGTATCCATTTTTAAATAAAATTATGTTCTTGTAAGTGCATTTTGTCTCTTATTTGCAATGGACCAAACTACGATAATTTCTCAACAAGGAATTCAGATGTCAACTAGTGAACCCCAAACAACCTTTCACCCCCAATTTAATTTGCCCTGAAGGATTAAAGTCAGGAGATCACTTCTGTTCAGATGTGGTGCTATGAAGTGTTTCAAAATACAAGCACTGGGACATAAGGTCGGCTTTGGGGCAATCTGCTGAAGAGGCTTTGCTTTCAAAGCCTCACTTCCCACTTGCCAAGGCAGGGAAGATCTGATTTGGTATAGATGCCACAGTTTATGCAATATCACCCAGCAGAAAACTAAAATGCACGTGTCCCACACTGACTCAGCAGAACAGGGCTACAGGGATGTGGTCTGCTGAAGAGGGATCATGCACAAGCTCAGGTCACTGGTTCCCCCTTTGCGGCCTTCCTCCTCCCAGGCAAACACTCTGTGAGGTGGCAGCTTCTCAGGGCATTACATAGCCTACAGCCAGGGCAGCACAGCAGATGTGCAAGCGCTCAGTCACTACTGTCCCCAAAAATGCACCTGTGGGTATGGGATCAACAGCCCAGATGCCAGAGATCTTCTCTGTGAGCTCAGGGATGCTGACGCATGTGAATCATCTTCCTTTCCTCTTTCTGGGTTATTCCTTCCCTCCCCCAAAACCACTGTCCCTCTGCCTTCCCCCAGCACTCTGCTCCCATCAAACCTGTGTCACAAGTGGTACTTCTGAATCCCAGGGTCTCACTTCCCATACCTTCCAGCCACGAGCTTTTACATGCAAGTGCAAACTTTGGTGTTTCTTGTGTGTTATGAATTCATGCTCCCCTATTCTGGAACTTGAGCTCAAAGCTCAGCTAGTAGCAACTGCTGTCATCTTTCTTTTTCCTTTTCAGTTGCTTACAAAGGGACCACCCTTCACATCTGACTCACCACCTCACAGGCAGGCCCAGAAGGAGTTAACTTCCTTGTCACCCTGCTTTGAGGTTTCCTGCTTTGATACTGCAAAGACGCTTCATATAGCGATGCAAAGGAAAAGCAAGGAGAGGAAGCCCTTCTGGTTGTGACACCTGGTCACACTCTGCTTGCGTGAATAAAAGTTACACTCCCCTTTCTCTCAAGTTGCAGACAATCAGGACTACTTCGCTGCAACCAGAATCAAATAAGCATGAAGCCAGGCCAAGTGGAGAATAGGGAACTACACATCACCCAGTGTCTGAGATACAAGTCCCAACAGCTGTGATCAGCTTCAGCAGCTCTGTCTGTGCTGCTGCAGGGGACGGATGAGCAGACCAGCCCACGCATACAGTATGGTTTGATGGCAAGCAGGCTATGTCTGTATTACATAGACCCTGCGCATCTCTGTTACTGTGGTCTCCAATAACAGTATCATAGACTCACAGAGTATCTCAAGTTGGAAGGAACCTGTAAGGATCATCAAATCCAGCTTCCTGCTCCTTGCAGGACTACCTAAGACTAAACCATATGACTGAAAGCTTCACCCAGACAATCCTTGAACTCTGAGCGGCTTGGTGCTGTGACCATTTCCCTGAGGATGCTATTCCAGTGAGTGAATATTACTATTTTTCATGCTTTTCTTGACTGAAAATGCATGAAGTAGTGAGGACTTGGCTCTGCCACAGGGACATAGTGTTATTGCACTAAGAGTCCATGTTGCATACTCCTGGGGTGGCAAGAAGGTATGTGGGTATGTTTGAGAATACATAGTCCTTGATCATAGCACTGGATGACTGCATAGTGTGAAGGCACTCACAAATGGTGTGCTCCTGGTGGGCAATATGAGCTGTTCCCAGGACTCTGATGGGGCTATATCTTCGAGATAGATCATTGCAAGAGTTCACAAGAGAGCTAGAAATGAGTTAAGCTGTCTCATGTCTTCAGTGCCCAGGATTCTTTCCTGGCCTTTTCTTTCAAAACTATGGACAAACACTTTGAGACTGAGAGTGCAGAGTGCCATGTGGACACACACCCTTTCCAAGAATGTCCACAGTGGCATGCCTGCAAGGCTTTTGTCACTGAGAAAGCAGGGCTAGCAAAGATGTAAGATCTACTTTACCCAAATGAGCTGATCCATAGCAGTTATCTATGAGTCTGCTTTCTGTCTACAGTACATGCAAAGAGGCCTGGCTAAACCACAGTGATAGGGGGTTAAGCTGGGTCAGATTTCCTCTTATGTGCCATAAGATAGGAACATGCACTCAGTTACCATGCCCCAGCTGATCCTCAATGTATTTATTGTGCTACAATATGCTGATCATACGTCTGAGCCTCAAGAAATGATTAACATTTCTGGTTTGATTACTTGAAGGTCCCTTTTGAAGCTGCAAATAATGCCGCTACAATCCATCAAGCAAATATGTATTTATGAATATTTAAAAATGCTAGTTATGTAAATGTGCACTTAGGGAATTTAAAAATACATGTAATTAATCTCTTTGGGGTTGCTGTGATCGGCTGAGTGAATACGTATCCAAGGAGAATAATCAAGCCAAAAAGCCAGCTACTGCAGAAGGATACTTACTCATATCTCCTTCCTCCCCAGGTGGTGGTAGCACACAGTGGTTCTGAAGTAGACAGTTATGTCTTCAGTCATTTCTTTGTCAGGCTGCAATAGCTCAGGCTGGCTGATGAAGCATTCCCTGCCAACAGACACACCTAATCATGGCATAAAGACTCATTGCAAAATCATTGCTGCAAAAAAAGAGTATGCAGCATCTTTTCTAGATTAAATGTTTACGTTCACATCCTCCACCTCGCCATTCACTACAGACTGTGTTCTCAAAGATATTTTTGTAAAGTCTGACCTTGTAGAACCCCACTTTCTGGTAGAAACCTCATCCCCAAGTGCATGTGATTCCCAAGGCACAAGGATTGTCTGAAGAAAGAGGTCCTGGAAATCAGCCAACTTGGGATTCAGGTAAGTTAGCAAAGACATAAAAGAAAACGATGGTGCTTAAGGTATTTAAGTGTTGTTTCCATTATCTAACAGCTTAGCTCCCATGCTTGCACCTCCGTTTTTTCCCCTTGCCACCCATACTGCATGTATGTTACTTCACACCCAGGATCTGTTTTGTAGAAGTCAACAAGGTAAGACATGAACACAGCAGTAGCAAGACAGATACAGCCTAAGAGGGTAATTGGATCATCAGTACATGTCTGCTAGCCTGTTAGCATTCACACACTTGCTAGCAGTCCAGCTGAGCTCTCATGACATCCACCTATCAGCCTGTTCTTGTGGAGCAAACAAACAGGCTTAGGAGCCACCCATGTTCTCCAGGCTATACAGTGTAAGGACCTATTGAAGAAATCTGGTATTCTTGAGACATCTTTCAATTTGCTCAATTTGATTGAAATTAGATACTATTATCTAATGATACCTAATCTTTAAAACTTACTGGGGGTTGAGGGGAGAAGAGCTAGCAAGAACATATTCTCAGAAGACAGTATTTTATAAACTATCTTTGCCCATAAATACCCTTGGTTACTTACCTGGTGATCTGTAGAGTCTTCTACCTGAGTTGGAACAGACGAAACACATCTCTTAAGCTTTTCAGACATTTTGGGCTTCTAGTCCAGGGGGTCGCCTTCTAGCTAGAGCTATTTCACTACTTTTTCCCTTATCTCATGTCAGCTGGTGGTTGGCTCTATAATCTGCTCAAAAGGGCTGTTATCTGACATACAAGAGGTTGAGGATCAGATCCTCCTCATAATCCATTTGTACAGTGTTCAACAGGCAGGATTAAGAAAGCTTCACCCCACGATTCTCCACAGACAGCAGTTCACCTTTTTGCTTAGATCAAAGAAAAGGATTTGAACCTGAGGGAGGATGCTTTTGACTGCCAGGGTTCCATTCTTGCTGCCTGCTGGAAAAGATATGCTCTGAGCACACACTTTAGGTTTGACCAGAGAGCATCCCTCTCATGACTGGAGACAGCTTAGCACCCATCCTATGTGCATGCTTAGGATTTGATTTGCTAGGTTAAATAGCCATGATTTTCAAGACACCAAGACAACTTAATTGAAATACTTCTAGATTCAAGGCCTCATGCATAATTGTGGCAATGGGCGGAAAAGCCCATGTAAAGAACTGTTCTCCATGGCTTTCATGCCTGCTTATTTGGTGACAGAGCTTTTGTCCATATAGGGCCCTCCCTTGGGGCCCTATATGAAAACTCTAGGTTCATGTTAATGGGATTTCTCACATTCTGGTGTAACTTTGCCACAAGGCTTGCAGAGGATTCAGCCTGCAGCAGGCCAGCATCCCTGGGGGCCCCTGATATCTATCACCGGACTGTCCATGGAGCCCATCAGCCCATACTGCCCACGTGCACCAGTGGTTAGGCTCCAGCACAGGAACCCAAGAAAATGAACAACTATTTAGTCAGCACTGACTCACACAGGGAAGATAATGCAAAGCCCCAAATATCACACTGTGTCAGCTTTGTAAAAGCAGCATAGACTTTTTTTTTATTTATTTCACATATCAACTAAATCAAGCAGTCAATTTCCCACTCCAGACTTGTCAGAATAAAACAGAAAGCATAAAAGAACCAGCTAAATTTTCAGTGACAAAACTGAGAATGTAGTACAGGCATTTAAAAATAATTGCTTTAAAAGCTTGGCAGCTGGGTCAATTCTCTCTGGAAGTGAGAAGCACATCAGGATTCTACAAAAAGGCATTTGAACAGGCTACAGACCTGCGATACTGAGAGTAAGGGCAAAAGTTATCCTTGTGCACATGTTTACAGCAAGTTTGGGCTGCACTGAAGCCCCCAGTCCACATAGTCCTGAGTACCTTCCATTGCACACGTTATAACAGTTGTGGTAGCCACCGCATGCAGGAGCAGTTCTGGTCCCAGAGCAGGTTCAGGAAGTGAAGAGGCATCTGGGTACCAATGAAATACAGCAGAGGATACTGGGGATGGTTACATTTGCTTAGTGATTCTTTTCCAAAAGCAAGTAAAAGCAGCACAGCCTTTCACAGTGGGTGAAATCTAGACCTAGACCCCAGGCTTGTGTACAGTGGTGAACTTTAGCCTTAAGGGAACAGGCACTCACTTCATAGGTGCATTTATGAACCACATCTGAATTCACTACTATCACAATGTGGCCACAGGAGCAACAAATGCACCTCTAAACCCTGCCTGGAAATCTGATCAGTCTGAAAGGCACCAGTGAACTTCATCATAGTTCAGCAGAAAGTCTCTGAGAAAAAGGAAAATCAAAACCATTATTTTCAGCAGTGCACTGACATTTTCATATGCTAAGTTTCAGTCACAAAACCACTTATGTCTAGTGGAAATACTGACACATATATGAACAGTAACACTAAATATTTTTAGAAAAGCATTTTATTTCTGAGTTTAAGACCTACTGTTTCAAGTAGCCACAACTAGTAGTTCTCTTAAACAAATTAAGTCCAATTATCTGATGTCTAAATTATAATCCTCTCCCTCCTCAGCTCCACTTGCAGCAATTTTTAGCACAAGAGCAATAACAGTTACTCACACTTACCTAATTATAGATAACAATCTTTATAAAGAGCTGCTAGAATATGCTAAGCATCTTAGCATAAACATACCCATTAGCTCCTACAACAGGAGTATGGTAAAGCGCAGTGATCATGGCAAACAGTACCCCTGTGGAAGCAACCTGCTCAGTACAAAATGCTGTGTCAGTCAAATGACCTACCTCCTCCCTTTCTTCCATCCCATCGGCTGTTCGTGTTTGTTTCCAGCTCAGAGAGAAGATCTCGGTCCATCGTTCACATCAGCAAGTTTTAGGAAAGCATCTTTTAGTGCCTATGGTTTTAATGCTTCCTCTTTTTGATGCCATGAGGCAGGCCAGTCCAAAGACCCATTTTGACTCAGATCCCACACTGCTAGATACAAATTAATGACCAAGTTCTTCTGACAGGGCAGATTAAAGGCACCACTTGTCACAAAAGTGCCATATTTCCTCAGTATGACTGGGACAGGCAATGTAATAGGACTCCAGTCCTGTCCACTGTTATTTATTTCCTTGCTTGATTTTTGTAGTCTGATGCTGGCCACTGATGTCACATAAAAACTTATATAACAGTTGAACAAATCCTTTTGGTCCCCAACAATTGTGGATGAAACTTTATCTGCACCAAACCACATATGCTGAAATTTACCCTGCGCATTATAGATTTTTCCTCATAGAGGATTTTTTTTCTGCTAGGGACAGGTAAAAGAAAGAGACCTCCTATCCACTTGTAAAACTATGAGCCTGAGCCCAAATATGGTGTCTGTGGACATGTGGGAGGCCATAGTCACATGAAGAAAAGCCCTACCTTCGAGCAGCCCTATATCCCAACAGTGTTCAAGGCACAGCCCTATATCCCTGTGATGGCCAGAACCCCTTACCTACTGCTGCTCCCCAACACACAGCAACCCCACAGGTAAAGATACCCAGCAGCAGTAAACTTCCCTGGAAAAGGAGAAGGTAAATGCATTGTAAATACAAATTCCCCATTACCTGGGGGGGCAGTAGAGCAGGAGACTATTCTGACACTAAGATAACACCTTTGCCTCTCCCAACATTGCATCCTAGGACTGTCATGGTTTAACATCAGCTAGCAACTAACAGCAACAAATGCTGCCAATTGCCAGGATGGTCTATGACACACTTTCCAGGTCTCCCTGCATGACAAAACAAACTTCATCTCCAACTACTTGAAAGACAAAGCCATCATTAACTCCCATGGCATACCTCCGAAAAACAGCTATGTTCTCAATAGGGAGTTAGAAGGAGCTGAAACACAGGCCCTGTGTGAGCAGAAGCAGCCACTAAAGGCCTGTAGGGGCCTTTTGTCCAGCCCCTGGAGTGCTGTCTGGAGCACACACACTTTGTTCACATCTGAGGACCAGGCCTGCAAGCACCAGGGAGACAGGATGAGCAGCATGCGCATTTCCTCCCCTCGCTGCCAGCAGACCTGAAAAGCCACAAACCACAGGGCTGGGAGGGGCTGTGGGAGCAACCTCTTCACAACAGAGTGGTCCAGCATCTGCACTGGTGCAAGAGCCTCCTGAGAGGCTCTACTGGCCAACACGTTTCTGCCAGAGCAGTCTGTGCTCTTGCAGCTTTGACAGCACTGGGCTCACCCCCATGAGACATTATTCCTGCTTTGTAGCCCTGTGAAATAGCAGGAGAGGGGAAGTCTGGTGCAGATCCCAGTTTCCAGTTCTGTGCTCCAGCTCACCAAATTGCCAGTGGCTGCCTTAGGGTTTTATGCAATGGGGGCATGACAGCAGCCTTCAGTAGCAGATTTTGCCACCCTGATCATCTTGTTTCTACCATGGTAGAAACAGAAATTCCTGCACAGGGCATTCTGAGAACAACCACCTAGGGAAATTAAAAGATGTATTCCCCATGAGCTGTTGAGGGTCTGTATCTCTTGTGAATAAAAATGTGACACTTCTGTCAGAGGAAACACATGAGGGAAGCACCTTTGCTGCTGTCAGGGAGCACAAGGAGATGCAGCAATAGGAGAAAATCAGATGTGGCCCCATTAAGGCCTCAGCTGTTTGATGCTGTCAGATTAAAAGGTCTAGTCAGACAAAGACATGATGCTGGAACAAAACTGCTTTGAGAGGCCAATCCCATGCTTGGGAAAAGCAGTAGAGATGAAGCTGTTACAAAAGAAGTACATCTGTTGAAGGATCTGCTTGTACATGTGGTACACTATCTGTGTGAATATCAGCCCTGATGCAAACTTATACGACAAGTCACTGTACAAAACCTTTCGTAACTTAGAGATGAGGCTGCAAGCCTGCTAACCTCGCTGGTACAAAACTCAACATAGTGGACAAACCCGTCTCATGGTTGCTGCTTACAGCCTATGGCCAGACCCTCCCCACTGATTCTGTACAAAACAAGCCTACAGTTTGTTTTTAGGAAAGTGACACTAGTAGTGTGCAGAACGGGTGAGTGTGTGTGCTGGGTTATGAAGACTTCCTGCCTCTCACCCAGGAAGGGCATGGTCTGCAGGTGTTATCTGGGGTGAAAAATAAAGTGCAGATCCCAGTCATTTATTCCTGGTTATCACTTCGAATTTCAAGGTCTGTGTTAGTGAAAGGAGCCACACTGTATTTATATGGAAATGTCTACAGAACACATCAGATAGTAGGAAAAAGAAGTATCATGTTATTTTGGACAGGCAGAGTGCAGTTGAAACTACACACACAGAGAAATCCCCACTCCTTGCAGTGATAGAGGATGGGATGGGTCTTCTTCCAGTGCTGGAAGAAATAAAACATTGAAGCAGTACATTTGCCTGACCAACCATTGCTTGCCCCAGGTTGCAGAAAGCAGACTCCAGGGTTGAGGGATGCTTTCTACCTCAGCCAGCTGCTCAACATAGCAGCTTTGTGAGAGTCACCCAAGAATGGCCTCAGCTGGGTGGATTTAACTGTCAAGAAAAAGCCATTTCCTGCTGATACAAGCAACAGCACCAGCTCCCTCCTGAACAGAAATGTATTTGTCACATTTTACAGATGAAGAAACAAAGAAACAGAAAAGGGCTGTGATCCACCTGACCTAGAGTCAGGCTTAGTGCCATCCAAATTAGCCAAGAGTTTATACTAACCATTCACGTGATCCAAGACTTTTTCCACAAGGGAATACACCTGCAGAATCAAATGTAATAGTGTCAGCCAGGAGCTGTTCTCCAGTGAGTGCATATAGCCATACAGTCTTCAGTACCTGAAACTGCAAGTTTTCTACCAAATGTGCTCTACAAAGTGACCTGAAAAAATCAAATAAAATGTTGATAAAATAAAGCTTTCTATAAAATACTTCCTTTGCATAACCAGGAAATGTGAAGGGCATGTTCTCTTCTGCATATACAAGCCTTTTACTGCATAGGACCAATAGGCATTAATGATCCTAGTGCTGACAACTATTGCCATAGATCTAATCTGGAACAATAATTCTTACAATGTCCTTGGGTAGTTTTATCTGATTCAACACAGAGCTCATAATTTACTTTCAATCATGAATGCTTATTTCCCCAGTTAACACTGTGTTTTGCAGAAAAAAAGATGTGCCTAGGTCATGTTATTACTACAAATGTTTATGAAAATGGCATTTTAATGAGACCAAGACACAGGGAGTCAGGTCCCCATCTCCAAGGCCATGGCTGCAAAGCACAGTAATGTCTATTTTACTAAGCAAAATCTAAGGTAGCAAGATGAGCTCACAGCCGTTTGCATGGACATGAGATGTTTTCTTACTCCTGTCTTTTTCAAAATAAAAGCAAACCCTGCATACTCTTCCAAATAGCTGAAAGAATAAGGAAGTTGTTCTGTAGCAAGCCACATCAATGGGCACTATATTTCACCCAGGGACAACAAAGAATTTGGCTGTGTTACATCACGATCAGTGGAGGGGATGAAATTGTTTTAGCTACTTCTAAACACAGTTTTCATATGTCTAACCCAACAGAGATTAAATGGAAGCAAAGAAGCAGCACCCACAGTGATTTACAGACTTCTGATGATATCAAAGGCAATTGCTCAGAGCAAGACAATATCCCTGGCTGTGCTGCACTTTCCTGTTATGATGCCCACAGCAGCACCCTCCAGGCCTTGATCCCTACTCAGTCAGTCTCTGGAGACTCCTCAGCCTATCAAGTGAGTGCGTCCCTTGCTACACCAAGTACCTTGCAAGTACTTCTATTTTGTGCTCTCTGCATACAGGTGATGCACCCAGGCATCTCCAAGAGAGAGGCAGAGCCAACAGAGACCATGCAATGCTGTACAACATAGTGCACACCATGGCATGAACATCTTGTAGCCTGGAACCCCATGCCTTCAGGCCTGTAGAAAAGATCTTTAGCATAGACAAGACATGGTCATGGTGTATCTACCATGTATCTACATCTTGAACACTGGGCATATTTTGGCTCTTCCATCTCAAAAAGTATATAGCAGAACCAGAAAGGGTATGAGGAGAGGCTGAGGGAGCTGGGTCTCTTTAGCTTGGAGAAGAGGAGACTGAGGGGTGACCTCATCAGTGTTTACAAATATGTAAAGGGTGGGTGTCAGGATGATGGGGCTAGGCTTTTTTCAGTGATATCCAGTGATAGGACAAGGAGCAATGGGTGTAAACTGGAGCATAGGAGGTTCCATGTTAACATCCGGAAGAACTTCTTTACTGTGAGAGTGACAGAGCACTGGAACAGGTTGCCCAGGGAAGTTGTGGAGTCTCCTACGTTGGAGATATTCAAGGCCTGCCTGGACAAGTTCCTGTGTGATGTATTCTAGGTTACCCTGCTCTTGCAGGGGGGTTGGACTAGATGATCTTTTGAGGTCCCTTCCAACCCTTGGGATTCTGTGATTCTGTGAAGGACTGATATAAAAACAAAAAAATGAAGCAACTTCTGTATAAGCACTAGCCAAGGAGACAAATACATTTCAGTCTAGAAAAACAGGGACTGAGGCAGAATATAACATCATATATAATGACATCTATTGAATCCTAAGTGGTATGGAGAAAACAGGGAAATTTTCTTCCTTTGTGCCCTCATACGCAAAGAACTTGGAACCATTGTATGAAACCAGAAGATTCCAAACAAATTAAAGGACATTCTTCACACACACACAGAGGGTTCAGCCATGCTCCTCACAACTGACAACAGTTGAAAAAGCTACTGAACAAGCAGAAAGTGCCTGGACAGGTGAAAGTCAGGAAAACTTTCCCAGGGAAGTATGCACTTGACCTTCAAATCCACACCCTTAGATGCCCACTCAGCCTGCTTACCTTTGGTTTCACCCCTCCAGACACTCTTAGGGTGTTTCTCATGACACACAGCTCTCTCATGTTAGACCCTGAGCGAGCTGCTCAGATCATGCCAAGGCAGCCTATCACCTACAGGAGTCACATAGTCCTGAAAAAAATCCCATACCCTCTTCTTCATTTAGAAGAGTGATACATAGGATCACAGTTTTGGGAGGGTCCTTCATAGCCACTATGGTGTTGCAGAGATAACCCATGTGTCACAGTGGGGTAGAGAAGGAAGAGGGGACTGTGATAGACAGAAGGAAATGCTGAGGGACACTTCTTAAGAGTGCAAAATCCACAAAGCAGACCACTAACAAGCAGGATCCCATCCCCTCAGCTGTGTCACGCAATACATAGCAAGAATTAGGTTTCACAAGTAGCATGATCCCAGATCCACCCAGGCCCTCTGACAGCTCAGGAAATATCACCAGAGGGACCCCCACAGAGACTCAGAAGGTCTCTTTTAAAGCCATCCACTGGAGAGAAGAAGGTGACGGAAAGGGAAAAGGAAAAGGATGGGGGGAGGAAAAAAGAGAGGAAGAGGGAGAAAAGAGACACTGGGCATTCCTTGGGAACACCTTAATCAGGACAGTGCATGTGTGGCCATTGTTTTGCTGATTGCAGCTCAAGCATGCTGATAGACTGCATCTCTTCCTAAAGTTTTCCGTTTATTTCCCAACTGTCTTGGTGTATAAACCTCATGTATTACCTTACATGTAAGATTGAGTTTTGTGTCTGCTTGCAAAGCTTGTTTCCACTAGATGTTGCCTCACTGCGCTGAGAATAAAGAACCTCAGAAGGAAGGTGCTGAGCTCCATCCACTTTAATTCACTTAAAGAGTTGAGCTGTGATTCACAATAAGCTGGAGGTGATGGCAAGTGCATGAACATCCGGTAGAGTGTGATCTTTCCAGTACAAATCACTTGATTAGGTCTCTGTCGGCCTAATTTACAGAGGTGAAAATATTTATCCTCTTTGGAAATCTTCAAACACGAAAGCATGAGATAAGTGCTGAGTATTAACTGAGGGATTGTAACACTTCAAAGAGACATAGCCACCATGCTGGAATTTCCTCCAGCAATGAGGAAAAGACATTGCCATGAGTGGAGGAGGAAAAGATAATTCCTTCTCATTCACCCATGACCAGATGTTTCTACATTGTTTAGAAATCAGTGTCACTAGCACTAAATGCTTCAAACAGTTGGTTTTAAACTAGGGACAGTAAAATTACAGATCTTTCCATGCACATCAGCGGTGACAATGGTAATGTTACTAAACAGCTTCTATCACACTCCTGCAAATTAAATGCAAGTGTTCTCAGGGGGATGGGTTTGTATTCAATCAATGAACAGCCACAGGACAATCAATTATGGAGTGTACGCAGTAGAAAAATTCCCTTTCTCTGCAGGCAGATGTTTTAAACTGTGGATCCTCCAATGCTACTTGAAGATGAACATCCTAAGTCCTGGGGCATTCTGTCCATTCATGCCAAAGGAAAGTCTATCCAATTATAATCAAAGTGAATACCATTGTTCAAGCCTCTGTAAAATGCAAGCACCTATACCACAGGTTGGAGGAAATTACAAGTGAGCTATTATAATGATTAAGTAACGGAGCAACCTTTTGATAAGTCCCAAGTAATTGTGTTTTCCCTTGGGTGATGCTGTTGAGTCCATAGAGTGAGCAGTGCCAGCAAGACAGCAAGGGGCTGGCCAGGAGGGCAACCATTCTGCAGCTGTGCTCATGCATGAACAGAGAGCTTCTGGAACACTCACCTTAACCACACTTCCACTGAGCTCACTTTTTAAAGCTACAATTATGTTACACACTCCTGCCAAAAAAGCAGCTGACACATAATGAAATTTTAAAAGATTCAGTTTGGTCTCTTACTGAAGCACTTGTCCTGCTCCATGTTACTTCTCTTGGCAACTTCATAGAAAGTCAATTTTTCTTTGTCTGGTTCCTCTAAATAAGGATCTGGGAAGTAAGCACCTGGCTGCAGGCCCCATGTCTGCCAAACTTTCTTCTGTTAAAATGCTACTTTTCAAGCAACAGGGAGCATCTCCCCGAGACAAAGAACAACATCAACCAACTTCTTTATATTGAAATTACTTCTTGGTCCTGTTTTGAACATTAAGAAAACAAGTCTTGAAAATGGGTTGCAATTTATCTAAGAGCAATCCCACAGGAGAGGCACATGCAAATGAGCATCCGGAAAAACCTGGGTTAGCATCTGGAAGTGCCTACACTGTTCCTCTGACACAAACCTGAGTAGCACTACTCTGTGTGCACAAAAATAACTGCACAGGACCTACACACAGACCTATTGGGCAATTTCAAATATCTCTCACAACACAGAGAGGTACCCAAAAGACTGGAAGGAAGAAAATAGACTACCAAACACAGCAGAGGTTGCTATCTCAGCCAAATCAGGTGCCTGGAACCATCATCTCCAACACTCAAGTGCACCTTCAGGTGCTAGATGTTTCTGCAACTCCGATCCAAAATGAAATTCAGTCCCTGGAGATGACATCTTTACAAGTGCTGTCCTCATCTTCATCTGCAAAATAGTTCGGTTCTACTCCCCCTTTTTTTAAGTGTCTTGTGTTTCCTTAAAAATGTTTCTTAACTTAAAAGAATACAGCATCATTCCTTTAATTTACCTTACATTACATGAAACTGTAGCAATGAGATAGAAAGTTTTCTGGCTTTAATCACAGCCTGCCAATTAATGCTGTGTAGGCAAAAAGTAGTTCAGAAGCAAATGAAGTTTTAATCAAAGGTTTTAAGTGCCACTGTGTCATTTTTCTAGAATGGGACAGAAGCATAATTTGAATCTATCGTAGTTTTTCATGGTTTTCAAGGAAGAAACCAAGTACTTGGCTAAAAGCAGATCTGTTCTTTTAAGAAGAGATCTGGATGACATTTTTGTCATATTAATGCTGGCCCATCTCCACCAGCACTAAAGTCACTAGCACAGGGAGACTGCAACTGATTTCAGTAGAGCAAGGTTAACCCAGTGCTACCTGCCTTTGAAAGCCCAGCACAGAAGGTCCTGCACATGCACAGGTCGTGCAAAATCAGGGCCCAGATAGCAGAACTTTGAAGTGGGAAGGAAATAGGTGAAGATGAGCAGCAGTGAATTCTGATGAAAGGGGAAGTACTAGTCTGTAGAGAAGCTACTAATAGAATTACTCAGGGAGCAGTATTGGCCCCATCTTGTTTAATGTTTTTTCAAGTGACCTTGACATCTGAAGAGTGTGCTGCTGTTATTTGCTCATAGCATCAGGGAGACCAGTCCCATTTTGCTCAGAGAGGCTTCCAAATCCAAGAACTGGAGAAGCAAGATTGCTGAAGACAAAAAGATGGGATGAAGTTCCAAGATATTCAACACAAGGTCATATTTTCATGGAGTAATAGTGACAACTGCTACCATAAGCTGAGAGCTCATTAACTAGAGATGACTAAGAAGGAGAAGAAGCAGGGATCATTAGTTAATTATAGTATGGCTTAAGCTACCAAGTGATGCAACTACGAGAAAAAGCAAATGTGATCCTAGGATATGTCAGTCAAGGTATTTCCAAAGGAGACAGGTAATTGTTGTTATGGCATAAAGCAGTGGTGCAATATGGAATGGTAATAACATACAAACTGCAGTACGAGTTCAGACCGAGGGTCCTCCTAGCCCATTACCCTTTCTTCAATGGTGGCCAGGGTAAGAACAGGAAGAATAAGAATAGGACAAGCACATGTAAGACTTCCTTCTGGTACTTTCATAGCCTCAAAACATTTTCAGCTCAGGGGATTTCCTTCACTAGCTGTGGTTTGACTATTAAGCAACCAACAATGGATTTTTCTTCCAAATGACTCTCAATCTACTCTCTTGAGCCAGTATAAATTCTTTGAATCCACTGTGTCTTTCAGCAAGGACTCCTTACATGTACTGCTTATCGCATGAAGAATCTCACCTTTTTTTTTTTGTTTTGAACCTAGTTCCCAATAATTTTGTCATGTGGCACCTAACCCTTGCATGGAATTAAACAAGGAATAGTCAATCCCCATCAACCTTTTCCCCTATTTTGTTAACCTCTACCATACATTTCCAAGTGGTCTCTTCCAGGCTGAACAGGTCATTATATATTCAGGCAGTCCATATCCCTGATCATACCTGAAGCCCTACTGTTAGTTTCAATACACCCTATCTAAACTAAAGAGAGCAGGACTGCACTGAACATGCAAGGCATGGTCAAGTCATGGCTTAAAGGTTATGTGTTCTCTATTCTGCTTCTAATAGTTCCTATATTCGGTGTGCATGGGGATTTTTTTTTTTTGCTTTCTGAGTGTAAAACTGATGTTAGCACGTCTAATTCAGTCATCCACACCCAAGAAACTTTAGCTTCACCTTGAAGTACAAAATTAGGCTATGATAATTAGTGACATGAAGAGTCCATCATATGAGTTGAGTTTAAAAGAAAAGTTATGATTCCTCTCTGCACATTTCACTTAAAGCACCAGGCAAAGAACTGAGTTATTGAGGAGGAAAGGAAATGTTATGACAAAGATATAAATTGGGTTTGGATGTAAATCAAGCTTCAATATTCAGACTGCTGATTAGAAGGAAGCCAGAGACTAGGAGACCCTGTAACAGCCTCTCAACAGAAAGGAGGGTAAAAATAAGATTTGTTCCAAAATGTGGCATAGTCATTTTCTGAAAGGATGGTTGCATGCAGTACCAGCAGATTCATAACACAAGAATGCCCCACCTAGGTATGCCTTTAGTTACATACAAGGTGTTTCATACCAGCTTCCTCTGAGGCTCCATTTAGGCCTTCCCAAGGGCAATACCTCTTGCTTTCCTTTTAGAATGGAGTATGTTTCTTTGCATATAGACATCTAGAGGGCTATAGAAAGCATCATTGAAGAAGTGAAGGCAGAGGAAGCAAGACTGGCTGTAAAGCTTGTTGCTGGTTAGGGTTATAAGCCATTACCAGATGAAGAATTAGCTTGGGCAAGTACATGGGAGTATGAAACCTATATTAATCCTTCTACCACAGAGTAAAGTAGTGGGAGGAGGAGGTTACATAATCCCTAACCATTTAAATAATTCAATACTTGTTAAACACTTAAATCATATAAGCAATTATTTATGGATTGACTAATCCCCTCATTTATTGCTCCTTGTGTAGACAAACTCGGAGTAACCATTACTGCAAATACTTGAGCTTATAGTAGGTCAGATAACAGAATTGTGGAACTAGGTACTGGATGGACCAAAGAAAATAGTTTGTTTTGGGGTAAGAGACTTTTTTGGCAGGGTTTTTTTCCCCACTGGCCTCAGCATTTACAAAACCTCACTGTCACATTAAATAGAAAAGGAAAAAAAAAAAAAGAAAAGGAGCCTCCAGACTTCTTCAGTTCTCTTCATCACTCAACATATGACCAAAACACTAGAAGATGCATCTTGGAAAGTTCACTAGTCAAAGCTATTATTGTATACACTGGCATAACACAGGCATATTTCAAAGAAGTGTAAGACAACTTCAAGACAGTTCTTTTTCTCTTGGGAAGTCAGAAAACTGGGAGGAGACATTTCCGTATGCTCAAAAAGATCTTGTCTCACAGGCAGGAACTGTAAATAGCTTCCTAATTAAGTTGCCTGTAGAGATGGCAACCTTGATTCAAAAGAGTAAGACCAATCCTGTAAACCTCCCTCTACCATGGCTGTCAAAGAGCTGCCAGGCTTTTTAATGTCATTGACAATCTCAGAAGATTCAGCCTAGTGGCACTGGTTATGATGCTGTGGTTGAGTGCCGAAGTCATCCAGCCAAAATCCAGTGTCCAGAGGGACAAAGATTTAGAGCTGACTAATGGTAGACATTGTTAAATGATGTCTTGTCGTATGAAAATATGAAATATGAAAAAGTAATGTAAGTTTTCCTTAAGAGGCATGGAAAAAGATGCATGTAAAGATTGTTTAGAATTACATTTTTGATTAATTTGTATATATGGGCAGTGCACAAATAGAATCATAGAATAGTCAGGGTTGGAAAGGATCTTAAGATCATCTAGTTCCAACCCCCCTGCCATGGACAGGGACATCTCACACTAAACCATGTCACCCAAGGCCCTAATACATTCTTAACAAAAATAAACTTTGTTCATCACAGAAAAACTTAAATGCGGGGTTGATAACCACTTTCTGTATTTTTCCCTCAAAAGTAGGGGAGGGATGGGTCACAACAGTGGCTGCAGAGTTTTAGTGGTCCATCTTCACTCAGATAGAGACACCTGACAAAGAAGCCCCAGCTTCCATGTGTATGAAAGGAGATGAGTAGAGAGCAATGCAGGCTCTCTAAAACACAGTTCCAGTAAATTAAACTTCTTGAAATCTTGTTTGGAAGAAAAAAAAAGAAAAAAGAAAAAAACTCTCCTGATTTCTGCTCTTTTCCCACTGGGCCTGTGTCATCTCATCATCAAGAATAACAATTAAATCAATTCATTATATTCCACTGAAGGCAGCCTCAGGAGAGAGATCAAAGAATGAAAGGAAATGAAAACTGACCGCCTTTATCACCTTTGGAGTCAGTCCCAAAGATCTCAAATTCATTTAGATTGGTGGGGCAGTGTGTAAAAGCTGGCAAGTCCTTTACCAGTGCAGAGCCTCTATACAAACCAGTGAAGTGCTGCTGTCTCTGGGGTTTTTCAATGAGACAAACATTCTTGCGAGTGCTAAGTACTTCTTCCTTTGGACATTTCAAGTTTCTTCTCAGAGGCAGAGGGAATACTTTCACGTTTTCCTCTCGAATTCTGCAGGGAGCCATCTCTCTCTCCTGAAAGACCCAGCAGTGACATGTCTGCATGCAAACTCTTCTTCTGCAATAGGCTGCCGTCCATCAGCCCTCCCCTGACTGGCCAGCAGACCAGGAGCAGCATACAAGCCGGCAATGGCACCTGCGGGAATCAGGGGCTGCCTGCAGTGAAACTTTCTGCTCAAAAGAGAAAGCAGTTCCCTGAAGCTGCAAGTCACAGGGAGTTTACCAGGGTTGCTGGAATACAAAAACTCCCAGGAAGGGGCTGCAATCCCAAGGAGCAGGGATCCCTCCACCAGTTGCAGCAAGCAGCACAAAACCTGACCTCTCTTCCCTGATCTACACCAAGGCTACAACAGGCCCTGGACCTCAATCACCCTCCTGTTTATTTTTGTCCCTTCCCTAGGAATTTGATTTCTGACATTTGAGAACAGCCCTCTGAGCACTAGTTTCCCCTCCAGTCTTTCCTCGCAATGCCTTATTGTGTTGTATTTTCAAACCAGATCACCATTTTCTTTTCAGCCTTTGTTTTAATACCCAAGCCCTGGACTCCCAGACACAAGACTGGCTCCAAGCAACTTCCCTGCCTTACCTCAGGCCAAATTTTACAGCACCTGTGGTACCACATGCCAGAGGGAGAGAGACAAAATCCTGAGAGCCATCTTCCCTTCCCTCACCTTCTTGGCAAGTGGCTGCCTTCTGGAAACACCCAGTTAGTCAGTGGATCCCATTAGTCCTGGTGATTCAAAACTGCGTCATCTGCAGCTGAAGACAGACACTGCCTTTTTCCCCTCCACGCATGCAATTCTCCATGTGGCATATTAAGGTATTAAGCATCTCTGATCTGATTTCTTATGAGTCAAGAATGTGGAGTCTGAGCCTACAAGGCTGGGGAATCTCCCTCAAAATGAGACATGCTTGATACCTTAACACCTTCTCCACAAGCCATAGGATGCTTTGAACTGTGTTCAGAGGGGAGACGGGCTTTAAAGAGGCTTCCAAGTAGCCAGGTGTTCCTCACCACATGACAGAGCCCCACCACCAAAACTGGTGCCCTATGAAAGGACTCCATTTCCACTGAACATCCAACAAAAAATCCCTCGTTTAGCCCAGTTCTACATTCAGTATGAGGCAAAACCTCCTGAAAAAGATATGTCTTATAGAAAAGTCCCTGATCTTCCAACTTAACTTACCACCTGAGGACTACTACAGGAAGTGCCACAGGGACTGTACAAAGCTTGCAGATCCTACCGCACCAGCCAGTTCTGAAGGCTCAGCCCTAAGAGAAAGCTGCTCTGAAGAACTGAGAAAAGATGCACTTATTGCCGTTAAAAATCCATACTCTTCACAAGCAGTTTGAAAACCATCCCTTTCTTTCACTAGCCCCCTCACCATGTTGCCTCACTGGAGGGTAGATAACATTTGTGGAGAATGTCCTTGTTCACTATCCTCGAAACACAGTGGAGGTACATCGGGAATAAATGTAGGTGTGAACTGTGTCTTCCATAAAAAGAAACCCTGTCCCCAGCCCATCCCTTGATCCACAGGCACTCAAAAGATTTTTTTAAAGTTGAGATTTCTTTTTAACTAACAGCTGTTCCTGGATTTGAATGCAAGGAGTCGTTTGTCTCCGCTTAGCTCCTGATGGATAGATCCACATGATCAAAACCACTTTCAAAAGTAAAGCATAGTCAGGGTGCTGGCAAGCTCAAAGGACAGAAAGGAAGACAGAGGGACTTTTCAGCTGCTTTTCCTGGTGGTCAGTTCAGCTGAGTGTCAAAGTACAGTGACAGTCTAAAGAAGAGATGCTGTCACTGGCACATACCAGCCTCGCCTGCAAATAAATAAAAGGCATCATTTTCCTCTGCTATGAATCTGGCACTTTTCACCAACACTAAATTGATTTAAAACCTTCCAAAGGAAAAGCCTCAATGTTTAATTTTGCTGGCTAGCTTTAGATTCTTGGCCCCACTTTTATTTTCCATAACATCCAGTCTATTTCTTTTGACACTTGTTATCCTTCGAAAATGCTATTGTAATTAGATCATGATACTTTACAACCGTCACCAAATTTAAATATTCCCTTTCATTTAAGAGTTTATGTGTAAATTTAATGAGATTTTTTAACAATGTTATCTTGAAAGTACACAGTGTTCAGAGGCAGGGTGGAAGGAAAATAAACTCATATAAAATAAGGAGCAATTGAAACTTCTGCCCAGAAACTCAAATTAAACTCTTTTGATCCTCCAGAAAAAAAAAAAAAAATGTTTGATTTTATTTATTTTCCCATTCTTCTCTGCTTCCTCTGCCCAGATCAGGAGGGAAATATTGAAATACTGTGTGAAAAAAACAGAAAGAACTATTTTTTACTGTATTTTCAGCTCTGCGAGGACTGGAAAACTAAAGAGTGTGACTTGAAAATAGTCTCAGTTCATTCACCTCGGGAAAGTTGTTTGATTAAGGGCTGTTATATAATATATTATCTGAAACGTGGATCTGTCCATTTCAAACTGGTACAATGACACAGACTTACCCAGGGTCATTTGTTGCTACAACCAAATTCTTTGCTCCTCTGATTTCAGCCTCGCATAGTTCATCATCAGTTAGTTCTCCCTTGACTATTTTTTCCAGAGTGGCTGTGGCCTAATACTAGAAGATTTTTCTTTCTTTTCCCAATTCATCTGCTGAGGAAACTTCTCAAAAATGAAGCAAACTAAATAGCAGCTGGCTTTTAAAAACAAAAGGTTCATACCCAGGTATATGTATTTGCTTGGGAGTATGGTTGGCACCTCTCTCTGACAGCCTGGATGTGTGCTATTCCACACCAGCATTCAGGGGTGCCCTGAGTTTCTGTATGGGCCAGAGACAGGTACTGCACTTGGCTTGGCAAAGCTGCATGATCAGTCACATAAATATACCTTGAAGGCACTGAATATGGGAGCAAATGAATGCAGGGAGAAGAATCTCTGACCTGCCCCCTCCAAGACAGAGAATGATGGGGTTATACAGAGGTCCCAAGGCAAAGACAAGCACCCAAGTTCCAGAGGTGGTTCTTTCTGCCACAGCTATGTTATAGTGCCTAACGACAATCACCCACATACTATCTGATCTACCTGACACTGCTGCTACACAACAGCCTACTGTGCTGGACAGGACTCATATTTTATGTTCATGTTCCGGGTATGTAATCTCTACCTTATCTGCTCTAACTGCCATCTAAGTAACAGGCTTGCAGTGATTTCTCTGAAGTTTCAGACTTTACACTCAGGCTCCCAACTTCCTTATCCCCACGTCTCAACAACCCCACCCTATAACAAGGCATCCAGATGTCGGTATTGCTAGTCTAAAAGGACACCAAGGATGTTTCTTAACATGCTAAAGAGAAAACAAGCCTTTTTTTACCATTGATGCACTCAACTTTTAGGAGCCCAAACCAAGATCCTGAGACTTCTAGAACTGCAGAGAGTTTAAGGCACTTGGCTTTAGAGCAGCCACCACAGAAATGTGGTTGATTTGGTTATTTTTTTCATGTTGATTGGTAAATTTCAAAGCAGATAAAGATAAAACACCTTTTTGGCACATTTTGTAGGTGAAATACAGCTTTCTTAAGCCTGCCTGTGAAATTGTCCTTCCCCTTCAAAGCAGACTGCCTTTAACAGCTTGGCATTTGTTGCCCAAACCAGAAGCTGTTCCTCTGAGATTGCTTCTTCTCCCCAGTCTCTGTATTCTCCAAGTCCAATCCACATATTCTGGAGAGCAGTCCTGCAATGAAGAGGCAGTAAAAGCCCATGAGGACTCACATGATCAGTTTGAAGTGACCTAATATCCCATAGTCAAACACTTACAGTGTCCCAGTGTTCCATACAGTAATCTCCATTGGTTCTCACACAACAGCACAAAAAGCAAGTCCATGAGTCATTATCAGACACGCTACCTTGTGCTTGTGTACCGTATTTCTTAAACCCATGGGAAATGTCGATCTAGCCTGTACTGAATGACAAATTTCTAAGAGTATTAAAAAAAAGTTAAATACAGTCCCTTGAGCATGTTATCTAAGCATTAAGAAAAAATTAACAATTATCTTTCACACAATTTTGGAGCCCTTTTCTGTGAGATAGGTTGCCCCAGGGTCAGTTGGCTTCAAAATAAAGTATCAGTTCAGGATCCTTTGTCTTAGCCTGGTCTAGCCTCTTTGTTGGAGTAAATTCGTGGTAATTGCATTAATCCTATTCTCTGTTGAACAGCTTTGTTTCCTTTCTCTGCTGATAGCCAATACTACTCCCAACATCAACTCACCATTAATAGGAAAGGTTTTCAATGACAGGAGTGTCAGAGGCTTCATCTCACTTTTTAGGGCACTAGAGTACTCAAAATATGGTCCCACAACTCCTAAGTTGAGTACCCACCAGAGGATATCCTAGCTCCTCTCTTACTTTTCCTCTTCTGGAAAACCAGTCCATAATGGGATGAAACTCATCCAGGCTTAACTCTTCCAGTGCAAAACTTGGGCAAGACTTCTACGTTTTTCATAAGCAGGTCAGAAGGACTAAATGGGTACATTATACAACTCAAAAAAGCACAATTCCCATTTTAAAAATGTATGAAAACAATAGAAGTGTAAAGTTCCTGGGAATGAAATTGGCTCCTTTCTTCTACTGTTAGAAGAAATAAAGGGGATACTCTTTTAAATGAATGATGGTAATACACCCAGTATGTCCCTGAGCCAAAATGCTCTTTCAGTTCCCAGAAGTAAAAGATGGAAAGAATTTCATGAGACATTATCAGAAAGAATTCATAGTGAGATAAACACTTACTTCTTCCATTTGTTTTCATTCAGACTTGACTTGTCACTAATAATTATGACAGAGGATGTGATAAATGTCCGCTCAACATTTATAAGAACAATATGCTTTACCTAAACATGAGAACACACAGGAAAAAAAGGCTAATCATAAACTAATTATTTCTTTCACTAATCATTACTTGTTTGAGTCACTCTATGAATTGCATCACTTTTTTTCCTTCAGTAGTGAAGCAAAGGAATATGTCAACCTTGTTTTGTTCCTTACCTTGCATCTTTTTCTTTTCACATTCTTGTGTATTTTATTTCTCCTTGTCAAGAGTATGTTGATGTTCCAGAACCTACATTTGAATTTTCCAGCCTTCATAAATCTAATGAATGGCTAAGAGCAGCTAAAATACAAAAATGCTAACCCTGACTGCGTTTTAATTCACATAAAATGTAGCTCCTGGGGAGTTACATTCTTTTCATGGAGTTGGATGGAGCTTGAATGGCAATTTAGACCTCTGCTTTACTCCTCTCACCTGCCACATTTCCAAGGGGTAGAAAAGCTCTTCTGCCACAGAGATAAGACCTGTTCTTATTTTGGGCCTCTGCTTTGCTTTCATATATCAGCAACAGCAGACTACCTTCTCACCATTCCTGAATGAAAAATAAATACCCAGGTTTCAAAGTCTTGACACTTCATCCTGCCGGGAGAATGAAAGTCACCAGCAGCCCCATCTTAAAAGACAAAATCTAAATCATGCAAATAACTTTTTAAGTCCTGTGGGACTGAGTGCTCTCACCTTCCTAAAAAGTGAAGGATTCTCAGCACTTTACAATAAGTTCTCATCAACCTGCTAGTCCTTGATAGAAATACACTGTTTCTTAGGCAGGAAGCTCAGGTTTGTAAATTAAGAGATGCAAGAAGTTCTGGATATTGCATGATCTCTGGAGAAAAGAAAGAAAACACCAACAAATGAGCAGGGGCAAAATTAACAAACTGCTCTTTAGAAGCTGCACAATCTGACAGTTACATAGCAATTTGGAATTATTGTCAACAACCCTATCTCCTTGGAGACTAGCTGACGCTGAAGAGAAATATTAGATGGGAAATTAAGGTTAACAAAGGGTTTCCTACTGTTGTTCCTAGTAATATAAGCACTTTACACATTGGTTCTAATTCTGTTGAACTGAGAAAAAGGAAATAGGAGAAGAAAAATTAAACAGGGACCCTCATTTTACAGCAGAATTAGATAGCAGAAACCCCCATTAAAATTAGAGGTATCCCATCCTCTGTAGACTTACATTCCCCTCAGCAAATCACTGGTGCAGCCTTACCTTACCTTGGCTGGCTTGTTCAGAGGCAGTCTTTTAATTATAATTGCTTTAAAGTCCCATGATTTTGCCATTAACCCAAATCCAATAGCTGGTTTTCAGCAAGGTCTTCTTTCTGTTGAGGTGGAAACATGGCATAGTAATGCCCTCAAAGAGAGGACAAATTGTTTATCCAAAAGCTGTCTCAGGCCTGATGCTGAGAGGCAATGGGCAAGCCCAACAAGCAGTGCCACTGATGCAGTGCTTGCTCAGCACTGCTCAGCATCACGTACGTCAAATCTTTCAAGTGAATATGAACTCAAGTCTCCTGATAACAGCTGTCCTGTGTTTTGCTTTCCAGCAAGGCTCCAACATGAGTCAGGTGAAAGATAAAAATTCCCATTTCTTTTCCACTGATGTATCAGCAGTAATGAAAATATTACAAGAGATCTAGGAATTCATTTCCAGTCAAAGCCTGCCTTTTCTGCTCTTTTCCCAAATCACTGCAATATTGCCATCTTGCACTGAGAAATCCTCAAGGTGTTCAGAGATCATACTGTTAAATCAGCATGAGTGGCAATGGTTCTCCATGTTCTCACATGCTTGGGAAAAAAAAAAAAGGTGGTTATTTTGAAGTAGAAGCAGCAGAGCATGCCTGCTTAGTGGATCTTTTACCAGGACCCTGAGAAGGAGCTAACATTTCCTGGGCCAATCTCCTGTTTGAAGAGAAAAGGCTCTCGCTCTTGACCTCATTAGTATGGGGAAGAACACATCCAGTCTTGGGCAATGAATATTTCTATTGCACCAGGGCCAAATGGACCTCAAACATCAAGTTTTAAGTTCTGCTCTGACTCAAAGACTCATTGTCATCCTGTGAGTACTCTTTGTTTCTTCAAGCTCTGACTCACAGGCATGAAAAGGTTTGCAGAAACTCAGAGGGCAGGGGGATAAAAAGGTAGTTGCTTGTCTCTTTTTGCATAAAAAACAGACTTGGCCTGTGCAACCTCTGCCACCACCATGTGTGTAGCCATGGCTGCCATGTACTTTCCTGATCCTTTTTATTGCATTAGCTTCTCACTTCATCTTGCTTTTGGACTGAAAGAAATTTGGAGATGGACCCATCTATCTGCATAGTATAGCATAGGCTGGGTAGAGAATTACACACCAAGAACTTTCAGGTAGCGTCCATCATTTACAATTCAAGACAGTAGAAGGCTGAAATTTTGTAGAACTTTCCTTCCTCTAGAGCAGTATAGCCTCGTTTAAAAGGACTGTGACTGAGTGGAAACGATGCAGACTGGGTAGCACAGAAATGACCTGCCAGTGGCAAGAGAGCTGAAAACAATTAGGAATTCTGGATCTGAAGGTGAGTATGAATTGGCCAATATTTCCTCCAAACTGTTCCAAAATGCCTCTGTCTCTGTCTATCTTTGTTAACGCTGGTTCAAGCTACATGGTCCTAGTATATATTCCAGGCCATCTCCCTCCCTTTACTGTTTTCCGTTTTCCTTGCTCGGGCAGCCCCAACCTCCTCCTTCTCACCCCAGCTGCCTTTCCATCCAACTCCCTCTTTTCTATATCCTTCGTACACCTAAACTGAATTTTGCCCCATTCAACTTCCCAACAGTTATTTCTCTACCTTCTTGTCACCTTTACCTGCTGAGGTAGTCTATTTTACACACACACACCCATATTTGGATAAGACAGCTTTCTCCTCTGTAATACTGCAGAACCAGGAAAAGATCCTGAACAGAAGAGCTGTTCTCCACCCTGTTCTCGCTTCCAGCCCTCTCCCAGCTCATCCCACAGTAGTTCCAGACACTACTACACAAGAGGCTTTCTAGCCCACCATAAACTCAGATGCTCTGCAGTGATGGAGCATGCACATGAGGACACTGCCAGGGCTGGAAGATGGCCTGTGATGAAAATATCTTCATGAGATTTGAACTCTACAAAGACTTGCAAGTTTCCAGCCCAAATCTGTGCAAAAAGCAGATTACACACTTCCAACAGTGTCTTATTACTTGATCAAGAGAGATTTTCAGAGGGATTCAAAAGAGCCATCTTCAATAGAAAAGCAACCATTTCCTACTGTAGTTTTAATCTCTGCTACAAAGAATAGAAATAAGAGCATTAAAAAAAAGAAGTAAAATCACTAAAATTGTGCTAATTTTTTTTAAGTTTTACTTTATCTTGAGCTCTCCTTTGGACAGAGGAAAAAAGCCGTTCTATTTTATTATACTTACCTTATGGTAGCACACTGCATTGAAAATTCAGCCTACATAGTTCAGCCTCGAGAATGAGAGTAATAATTAAAAACAGAATACTGAGCTGTCAGGTATCACGTAACTTTAATGATAATCAAAGCCATCAGCCCCACCTATAATCACATCTTTAAAAGAACAGAAATGAACCAGCCATTTCTGATCACTTTAGTTCATTGCTACACCTTTCCCCCACATCTGTCACTCTTCTGCAGCTCCTCCCATCCCAGCCTGAGCACACTGTGGAGAGACCAGTCACAGCCTCGGGGCTGATTGTTTTCTGTGACATGTACACAGAAGATTTCACCACATCTGGCAGTTTAATGCTACAGCACATTGTACAATAACATCATAATATTTTCAAGCAACGGTGTAATGCTCTATTCTTTCTGAATCAGTCAAGAGTTTCATTACCTAAATCCATGTGAGAACACAGGAAGCTGTGTTTCCCCAACTCCTGAAATATCTGCCTCAGGAAGGAAGGTATATTGTCTTTCTGATGCCTCTGTTTTGCTTGTGAGGTGGTTCTGTGTGCCTGTTTTGCAACAGCACTACAAAAGCAAACCAATTCAAATCTCCTATGGAAATGCCATGTTTGCTAGACAAAGTTTGCATCCTTTTAACTCAAGGGTGACTGGCTCTTGAGCATATCTTTAACATTATCAAAATCTCTGTGATCTGGGGAGCTCCAAATTACAATTGTTTGTGCTGCAGTGGGAAATGAACAATATGAAAATGATTCCCTGCATTTCAACCACCCCATGTTTTTGTTTTGAGAAAGGGAAATATACTTCCTGAAAGTCTTTAGCTACGTCCAGGACAAAAAAAGAAAACCTACTTTAATCTTTCCTTTCAGTGTGTGAAAAATAATATCTTCAGCAAGGGATGATTTTTATGACCTCTGAAGGCATGAAAACAGAGCTGAAATAATAATGATTACTCAGACTTAAATCTTTCTCATTCTTTATCTACACAAATCCCAATCCGGGCACCAGGAATCTGATCTGACTAATAAAACCTAAAGATTCAGGACAGTCAAGAAAGTAATGCTACCCAAGTGCAAGTTGCTGACATGATAAATCTCAATCCACAAGTGTAAATCATTAAAATATCTCTGTGAAGTTTAGCTTCTTGGACTTAAAAGGCTAGTTTTATAATGCTTAAAAATAGCTTCTGAAAATTATGCCTTTTTTTATTCCTACACTCTGCTCTTCCTTCCCTACCAACAAAAGACACAGTTCACAGGAGCACACATGAGCACACTATCAAGTCCTATTGGTGTCAGCTGGGAAGTGAATTTTAATTCACACCAATGTAAATAATCCCTTTAACTGATTCTCTTGCAGCATCCCATCCTTACTGACCTGCAAGCACCTTCCTCTGATACATAGATGTCCTGTCCTGGGCCCTGATCCGTCATGCACATGCTTTGGTTTAGCTGCAGAAATAGACCCACTAGCTCACAAGCCTGATACTGGCTGCAGTAGGCTTTGGGTTAGACCTGGGAAGATTGCTACTATAAATTACTACAAATACAGACGGAGACAAGCAAGCTCTGAGGGAGCTGTCAGAAGAGGCTGGCAAGTCCCTTCTGTTTCTGTTTCTGTCACCAAGGGGGTGAGGGACACAAGCACCCAAGAAGGAAGGGCAGAGCAGGTAACTGAGTCCCTCAAGAATACATCCCTTTCCCAAAATGGGATATGAGCAGAAAAAAGTCAGTAGCCAGAAGCAATCTTTATACAAGGAAAAGGAGCACTGGGGTTCTGAGCCATGCTGCAGCCTGCCATGCAGACTGGCATTTATTCCTGTGGTGAGAACACAAGGCACCTGTAAGCAACAACCCAGCCTTGTGCTTACCAGTGATTCAGGAAATTTTATCCTCACCACAACTACTGTTCTCATATTTACTGGACTGGGAGAGCTGGCATGTTCTAGCAAGGCTAGTGCAAAAGGGTAATACTTGAAAAAGGTGGCAAAGGGGGTTTTCTTCTTCAGATCATAAATAAATGTTTTTAGAATGGCAAGATGCTCCATAAGATAACAGGTTACTTTCTCCCCTACTACTCATTAGACTGGATAAACGTTTCACAGCAACAAAATAAAGCCCCAGTGGGCTCTGGTAGTTCATACCACTTGTTATTCTGTCTCTCTCTCAACTTACACAGGCAACTTGAATTTTTTTTTAATTCCACATATCCATCTTTATGCACAGTCAACATTGGCCATCTGGTATACAATAGAAAAAGATTCTGAAGTGTATAACATAGTGTTTTCAGGCCATGTATATTATCAACTCAGAAATCTTCCTCACAACAATCTATGATAAGAAATGAAGAAGAACAACAACAAAAAAAACACTCTTAAATGCTGCTGAATAAAGTAGATAGAACACTCATTCAGGACTTCTTAATGTGTTTTTTGTATTCTCCCACGGATACATTTGTACTTTATAATTTGGTTTCTCCACTGTCCAATTATCTACAGACAATTTAGTTTTGGATGGATTATAATAGGTTCTGCTTCAGTTCATCTTAGGCAGAATCATAGAAGGCTGATACAAGGCCAGCAGCAAAGGAGTGGCAGATTGCTGAAGTATTTTCAGGGTCACTTCTTATTCTGAGCTTCCTCCAGTGTGTCCAAATGTATTGTAATCTTAGCTTCTTATGTTCTGCCTCAGCTCATATCCAGGTCTGAGGCAGAAGTTTTTACTTCCCTGCTTATTTGAAACATCTTTGAGATAGAAACAATTACCAGCTCACCTCCTGTGCAGGGCCCAGGAATAGCTTACCTTTTCACTCTCTGTGCTCCTATCATGGCTGTTTCTCTCATTTTTTCAAGATCAGCAACTAAAGACAATGCTCTCTACTGCCAAACTTACCTGACATACAATCAGGCATAAGAGCTTGGGTTTGGTTGGTTTCTTTTAACCTTTTCACTTAGGAGGACAGGAACTTGAGGAACAATTCTTTTTAAGTGCTTTTTAAATGACAAGTCTACACTTCACAGTTCAGCCACTGTGATACTGCATGTGCCTGGGAATATACTGACAGAGGGATAAATTGATTGTGTTGAGAGCTCAGTTATTACAGTGCATTAGTACCACAGACCTTAACTTCTGTGTAATTCTCACATGCAGCTTCCTGTAATACTATAAAGTCTCTATTGTCTTGTACAAAGCAGAGGCTGATACTTTCCTCCTTTTTAAAATATACTTGACATTTATAATACCATCAAAAGCTTTGGGGTTTTCTGACAAAAGCTCTCTAAGCCTTGCTTCCTGTTCTGATCTGCAGGCAGACACAAAATGCACAGTAGAGCAGCATGTGCACCAGCAAGCCCTCAGTGTCTGAAGGGTTTGTGTGGTTTAGATATTTTTTTTTGCATTTCACCTCTCCCAACATGCACTATTAGCTGCTACTTTGGTTGAAAATCAGCATCAAGGCGGTCTAAGCCTCTGTTTCAAGTGAAGGTAGACTTTCAAAGTATTAGCTGCCAGACACCAACAAGCTCTTCAACACAGATTCTTGGAACCCCTGGATGACCTTTTCCATTGTCTGGTTTGTTTTTTCCATTATTTCCCCATCAGAGCTAAAATCTACTGCTTTGGGATGTTGCTGTGGCAATCAGCACTGTACATTTTGAGCTAGAAGTGAACCAGATGGTGTGAGTCCTTATCCCAAACCAGTAGGCTCTCCCTACTAGCCCTCAATCTTCTTCCAAACTATGGAAATGGTCCACTTGACTCATGCACACAACACAGATCCAGTTTCAGTGGCTTCCCTCCAGACTGGGAGTCCCCAGCTGGCAAGAGCACCCTGCTATTTAGGTGTTCAGGGTGACATGAGCTTTGGATCCTGCCAGCAGAGACACGCCTGGAGCCTCCTACTGAGAGCACCTGAGCTGTTCAAAAACACCTATCCTGAAGAGCAAATACTCCATTCCCTCTACAGTTTTCTTGATATTTCTGAATTTCCTATTGTTGCCAGAAGAACAACTTGTGGATTATAACCCTCCTTGGTGGAGTACCTCTCCCTAGATGTAGGAATATGTTGATTCCGTGAATAATGGAAGGACCTT
Source organism: Melopsittacus undulatus (assembly GCF_012275295.1). Taxonomy (NCBI): domain Eukaryota; kingdom Metazoa; phylum Chordata; class Aves; order Psittaciformes; family Psittaculidae; genus Melopsittacus; species Melopsittacus undulatus. The sequence continues at coordinate 26,005,632 of NC_047528.1, forward strand.
GGCAATAGCTTCCACCGGATAATATCCATTTCCTCCCACTAAACAACTTAATTTTCATCATAAAATATCCTTAGAAGGATATTTTTCACTTGGATAGTTGTGCTGCCTCCAAGATCAACCAGTCAGACAGGTCTAGAGGGTTATTCCTTTATCTCCAAAATCCTTTCAGCCTACAACAACCTCACAACCCAAAGGCACAACTAAAAAGCCAATATCCGCAACATCATTAAACCCTTTGCAAAGGATTAAACTTCAAGACAATAAACTAATGTAGTCAGTGGGCTAACATAAACTAGGTTGACTTTCACTATCTAGCTTCTAGCAGTGACTCTGCCAACTCTGCTGGGACTGTTTACATTGTAGATGGCCTCTTAGTTTTGTCTCCAAAAATCTAGAAGTGCATCTTGTCCACACCCTGCTTTTTACAGGAAACAGCAATGCCTTACAGTGCCTCTAGGTGACTGCTCTGTGATAATTAGGCCTGTTTTGTAGAAGCCTTTGGGCTGCAAACAGCTAAGGATGCTCAACTCACTCCTCTCAAGAGCTCATGCGTAGGTCCCAAGACAAGCACCAAACAGCAATTCCACACACCTGTTCCCTGGGCACTTTTCCCCATGAGCCATTCAAACCATTTCAGAACCACAAGGAGGGTAGTAGCAGAGTCCATCATTTCTGATGAGCTGAGAGGTATGTCAGAGAAGAAAGCAATGTGATTTCCTGCACAACTGGAGATTGTGCCACAGAGTGAAGGGTCAGTGTTCAAAGGGGCTGAAGGAGGTGGACTACTCCCAGCACGCACATCACCATCACAGCATATTCACATATACAACAGGACATCATACTGCAGCTGGCAAATCTGACATGCCAGTGAAATACAAAGGGTACTCACCATGGCCTCAGAGACCATTAGGGTCCGTAAACTTCAATTTAGGAATCACTAACTTAGGCTTTAATAATACAAAAAGTCCATACATGGCTTAAATTTTTGTCAAAAATATTCACCTTTATGGATCTGCAGACAAACCACAACTTTTCTTGAAATCATTGTTTCCATTCTATAGCCTAGTTTCCAAGCTTCCCACCAAACATCTTACAGGATACAGTTCGTCTGTGCCCATTTTAGATGTATAACTTTGGTTAAGATACATCATACAAGCTGGAATGTAAACACCCCTTTTGTAGAGCTTTGAAGTCAGGAAGGAGAGAACCCACTAACCTAACTTCGAATCAGATTCACTTTTGGCAGCACTGAGACAACGTACCAGGAGACAAAGTAGATTTTCCTTCAGCAACTGCATCTAAACCAGAGCCATAAGGTGTGTGTTGCTACTGTAACAAGTCCCATGACCTGGGTTATGCAAGCAGACAGGCAGCACTGTTGCAGTGCTTCCTTCTGGCCTTCCATCAATATACACTTGGCCACGTTTCTTGCAGGGTAGCTTAAATTTTTCACATGAGCAGCTCCATTTATTTACACCATCGGTCTTTGTTCACTGCCTATTGTCATGTAACACTATGCAGGCTGAAATAAACACTGTATGTGTGCTTGTGTACACCTATGTAAATATACATGTATAACACATATCCCACTCGCCCTTGGTCACCGTGCTTGTAGTAAGTGTGGTTAAAGCCCTTCCCAAAATCTTCACTTGTGAAGTCAAACCATCAATATATACACACACATATTTTGTAGGTTTATGCCTGGATCTTGGTCAACAATGAGCAAGTTAGAGATACCTGTTCAGTACACTTAAATCTTAGATGTTAGTGTCTGTCTTCACCAAGCAGCCCCTTGCTTTAGAACAGTAGCAGTTTACACCCAAACACTTGCAGTTGTGAAGGGTCACAAGTTTGCTGACATACAGTATAAGGAAAAAAAACAGACAGCTTGTTAATATAGTTTATTGATCCCTGTGAAGCAACAACCATTTTAATCAACCCAGAGAGACAGGAGAAACAGCAGAAATACATCAAAAAAGACCATTTAAATTGTTTTGCAAGCACTGTCAGTTTGGACATAAGTTCTTCCTGGCTTTTCTGCATGGTTTGACCACGCTGCCGATAAGAACTCAGTTCTGGTAAGAACTGAGATTTTAAAGAAGATACCTACAAAGGCCAGCCTAGCACCTCTAATGGCATTCACATCAGTTGCTTGTTTTTCTGCTCCTCAGGTTCTGCATTGGCACAAAGTGAAGGGCGAATGAAATGCAAGTGTTAGCTAGGCCAGTTCACATCTTGTGTTGCAACTCTGTGGGAGGGAACATTTGCTCTCGCTATGGTAAATTAGGGAGAATAATTCCCTCATCACTGGCTGGGGTGGAGCTGCCACAGAACTGCACACCTTTGCTTTTTAAAACCCAGCTAAGGGCTATTACACTTCCATGTGTAACCATGAAGCAAATAATTAGCTTAACCTGTCCATGCTAGCTTGGGTCTGGGACTCTCATTGTCCTGGTAGCACTAGGAACAAAGACAATTAAGCAATGGGAAAAGAAATAGAAAGTGACATGGCTATTTTCAAGCTATCAAGTGAAATCTGTTCTTCAATACAGTGCATAGCTCAGATTTGTTGGGTCATTGTTATACAAGATAAGAACAGCTGCCTAACAAGAATCTGATCCAGTGACAAATGGTCAAACTGCCACAGGGGGAGAGGATAGTGTTACTAAGAAAAGTTGCTCATAACAGAGGATGTCTGATCCCTTTCTGTAGTACCAGGTGACCAAAAAAAAGTTTGTTGTAAGCTGAATTTTTCAGGCACTTCTCTCCCTCTGTGCCTGCTCTGAGCCCAAGACTTCAAGTTGGCTCAATCACCTGCTGCATTTATCTGCCCAGTTCCTCAGAAATAATCAGGGAGCAGCCAAAGGGCTCCTTCAGTTCTCCTGTACAAGGCTCTTTTACACACAGACCTCCTGTTTACCATGCTCATGAAGGTGAGAGGGAAGATCTAAACTAAGTAAGCAGCCTCTGTAGGAACAACATACAGGAATACACATGTAGTTTTATCTGCAGAACTCAGAATATTTAGAAGCTGTTATTAACCAACTTCCTAAACTCTCCTGTGACATAGATAGGTAGCCCCATGGCTTCGAGGACATGGTGTAGAAGCTCTAATGTAATTTGTTTGTGTTGTTTTAAACTTATACCAGCCCATTTCAGTTGGAGTGAGATGGCTGGAAACTAAATAAATGCTGAAGCTGAGACCTTAAAACTGGAACACATTTGTGGATTTAGCAGCTCAAATTTTCTAACAAATGCAGTTTTATAGCATGAAGTCTCTGAAGCTGAATATCTCAGACCTAAAGACATTGGGCTTAACCTAAGCTTAAAGGTCCCTCAGCACCTGATAGACTTCACAGCTGCTGAATTTTATTGCTAGAACCAGACAGTTCAAACTGAGGACATCAGCCAGTTTAATAAAAGCACAGCAAAATATCTCAACAGTGGCCTATTTCAAGTATCATGTGTTATGGGCATGCCCATGCCTTATCAACAAGTCATGTTTGAACAGGTCATTAGACTGGAAACAGCAGCTTGCTACACCTGGCTGTGGAGCACTTGACCATCGCAAGGAGAAGCTGAACCCTCTGAAAGTGAAATCTACCAATCACAGACTGCAAGAAAGTGACAACACTGCACAGCCTGAACATGAGATGGAGAAGGAATAGGAGGAGGAAAAAGCCTCAGTCTTCTCCTTCAAACTTTTTTTCTCTAACAGAATTATGAGTAGCTGCAAGTAAATTTGAGCATCAGTCTACACACTGATAGTCTTACATTGCAGAGATCCATCCATGTCTAAAAGTTAATGGCCTCCTAGAAATCCTTCTATACTACAAATTATGCATAAGTTGGTTTCTACTAGTTTCTCTAGAGGGTTAAACTGTGGAGCCTTCAAGGAGTGGGAGAGTGGGTAGAGAGGGCATGTCCATTGTCATGAATTCTCTCAAACAAACGGGAATGCAGTGGCTAGCACCATAATGGGGACTAGACTTCTCAGACAAGCACTGGGAAAACAAACACGGGGAGTTTCCATGCCTGGAATCAGTTTAGACCCCAGGCCAGACAGGGCTGGCTGCATTCATTAGAAAATTTAAGCTGCTAAACCTACAACAGTGTTTCAGCTTTAAGGTCTCAGCTTTTGTTTAACTTCCAGTCAGCTCAGTCTCAACTGAAATAGGCTGGTAAAAAAATAAAAAGAAGAAATGACTCCAAAGCTTCTAGACCAGGAGCACTCTTTGGACTTCTCTTAATCAAATGGATCTGGCTTTGCAGAGGAAAGAAATGCAATAGGCATGTGATTTTTAAAGTTCAGTCCTCTGGAGCTGTCACAATAATGAAAGCTTCCTTGTTTGGGCAGTGCTCTCTGTCACTTGTGTTCACAAGCACAGTCACTGGTGTAGGTCTCAGAAACCTGCCTCCAAGGCTGCATATTAATACCTGGATTTCCCTGTGCTTTGCTTTGAAGGAAATGCTGACCTAGTGTAGCTCCATCTCCTAACCACTTCTGCTCTTCTCCAGCTCCATAATTCCCAAGACTTCTTTTCTGGCAAGTTATTTTTTGGCTGAATCAGCTCCCTGAGCCGGTTTCTCTGAGCCCTGCATGGTCAGCAAATGGGCCAGGACAAGTAGCTGAAATCTCTTACACTCGGCAGTCACCAACATGTGGAGCCAGAGACAGTGTTGGGTTTGGCTGAAGCAGAAAGGTGTTTTTGCAGGTGAATGTTGCTTTGCACAGATCACTAATAGACCCATCCCAAAACTCAGCACTTGCTACATGAATCCCATTTCCAGTTTCCCTAAAGATGGGCAGAAAAGCAGCCCCACACACAGCCCTCATAACAGGTCTTTGAGGTGTGTATGCATCTACTGTTTTCTTGAGACTGTCTACCTAGATGCTACAAATTCATCTGCTTCACCCTGACCCTGTGAGCAATAGGTGATTATAGAAGCTGATATAGAAAGCAAAGAGGTATTTAGCAAAATCTGAGATTTGATGTCTTGGAAACAAAACCAAAGATTTATCCCTGCTTGTAGCTTAGGGATTCAGGCAACATTTTGTCTTTCAAAGACTGCTTTCAGTTCTGAATACTCTCCATTTCCATGGCCATCTGCCTCATTATGATTGCAGTGGTACCACACTTGCACTGAGAATGGCTCTAGCTGGTGCCAGACTCTCACAGCAACTGACAATGTGCTCACTTTCATGGTTCACACCTCATTAGCCCCACAAATACCATTAATGACACCTCCAGGAGCCGGGAGTCCATGGTTCCCAGCAGCGTGGTGGCCAAACACTCTCCATAGTTTAGACAGTTCATTTTATAGAGGACTATAAAGGAGTTAATACACTCCATTTATTATATTAGTACTATGAATAACTCCATTAAACTCATTGGTTTGTGCTACTTTGGCATAAAGAGCGTACACTGCCACATAGGACATACTGGCTGAGAAGCTGCTTTGCCTGGACATGTGACTGAGATCACCTTCTCCCAGCAACTTTTGCTGGCTCTCTGCACCATACTAACTCTCACACGAAGTACATCCTGCCCAGCTACTGGTGTGAAACCCTGGTAACTCTCCCCAGTTCTCTCTATTCTGCATTGACCAGCAACCGAGTCTGCTCTTTTCCATTTCTTTTTCCACTTCTTTTTCCACCTGGCACTTACCTCTCCTCCCCAGTCCCACTTCATTTCCCTCCACTCCTTTCTGCAACTCACATGCATTGGTTTTCTTTCCCCTTAGCTTCTCTCTTGCTAAACACATGAAAGACTTGTACCATAACACTCATGGACATTACGCTACTCAATCCATTTCTTTGTTTTCCCTTTTCCCACCCTGCTTCCCTTTTCACCAGAAAGACAATAAAGGCTGCAAATCAGAGATTATTTCCTCGAGCTAGGTTTTTCCAGCACCCAGCCCAGTGGGGCCCCGTTCTGCCATATACAGTGTTGATAAATAGCAGTATAAATCTCTTCAAAGAGGGAAGGACCAGAGGAATGTGATAGAAAACAGGTACACAGAAAGCACCCCTTGATTTCTGTCATCTGTCAAGGACTATGCTTATATCTGTGCCCTACATTACTGGGGTTCTTTTGGACTGTGTCACGCTAAAAGCAAGTTGACTATTTCTTCACACCAATGTGATAACTAAGATATGCCTTATTCAAATATAGAGGTAAAATGTGTTTCAGAGTTGTTTATAACCCAAAAGAGCATGAAGAAATACAGATTATTTTCTTTTAAATTTAAATTCACTGACCAGAAACATGTTTTTATCTTCAGACAAATAAGTCAAAAATCCCCTCCCTTCTCATTAAACCTGTTCCTACCAATATATCAGAATGAATTCTCATCTGAGCAATAAGCAAATAACTTTTGAACATGGCAAATGCATCTTGACCTTAAAAAAATACACTTTTGAAGTTTTAAAACAGTACTCCTTTAAAAATGTCCCTAGAGAAGTGGGTCATTTTTTCAACAGGTAGAGAGCACCCCACTGAACACAGATTCTGTCTTCACATGGTTTTCAGCACCACTGAAGTAAGAGGCTGCTCTTGCAGCTGCTGAGCACAATATATTATGCCTGCACCACCAAAGCCTCTAAGAACCTGAGGAGAATCAGAGACCATCCTACCTTCTGCCTTTGATGAGTGTTTTCCAAGTGGGTGAACTAAATTCTTCAAAAGGAAACTGAAGATCAATGCCCTTGTGAGCCCTGCAAGGACCACTCCCTTGACGCAGCCATCATCAGAGAGAACTCAGGTCTCTTGGTGTGCAGCAACCCAAGTTGCAGCAGCAACTTACCTAAGCAGAGCAGCATTTGGAGCTGGGGGCAGCCAAGGGTTCTTCAGTGGGCTAGGCAAGCCTTCATTTACCAGAGTTCATGCTCCCCCCTTGCGCTGGGGGTAGGAGTCACATTCCATCAATTAGCACAGCAGCACCAGAAATACAGAGAGCAGGACTGCCTGACTGGGACCCCATGGCAGCAGATCTGCCAGCTGGATTTCATCCCTTTGGCTGCCAGAAACAGCTTTGTATCATCACTCAGTTTAACTAATGTGCAAAAGGCAACTGTAACGTTGGTATGCAACTGCCTCTTAAATTAGGGAATTATGAGGCCTTCCTCAGTCAAATTATGAGGATGCATAGAAATGTGATTAATAAAGGAGCTATCACAGTCAGCCAGATTGTGGGTTCCATTTATGTGGCTAAAGGTGCAAGAAGTCACAACTTCTGCTTGATAGAAGTTACCACTTAGCCACAGAGCTGCAATAAATGACAGTGTAAATACCACCAGACCATTGCACGTGAGAAAACAAGAAGAAAAAAAAACACAGAAAAAAAGTTGATACAAATCACTTCTGAATTAAGTTTATTCAGAGGGAGTAGGCTCACATGTTTCACTTTGCATTTGCAATGAGTATCTGCACAGCTTCTGGAGTGGGAGACAGAGAGCTTCCTGAAGCTCTCATAATGACCTCAACACATCTTAAGGTTGCTAATGGCTAATGCAGTCAAAACAGGGTTCAGGACAAACGAGGAAACTTTGAGGAAAGGTATAGCAGCCTTCAAAACCAGTCATACAAAGTCATTGCTTACTGCAAATTCTCAGTTGCAAGCTTATTCAGAAATGCGAATATTTTCATCATGTTTAGAAAGTGCTTCACACCTTGCAAGCACTATTAATAAAAGCGAGCAGAAGAGAAGCTGCTAAACTATAACAGATACCAACATAAACAAGAATGAGCTCTGGATGCCTGATCTCTAACATTGCACCCATGATTTGGGTGTCACCAAGTCATTGCCAGACCTACTGCCAATAAGAAGATGGGTGGGAAAAACAGAGAAAAGGGAATGGATCTGCTTAATAATAAAGCCTAACCAGTGCTTTATAAATCATATGGTTCTCTATTATTTAATTTGAAATATATTTAAAAGTCCAGGTTTTAGTCAGTTGAAGTACCAAATAGTAAGTTAATTTAAAAAACTTACAGGTTGCATTTATGAAGGTTTGGATATCTCCATTTTCTTTTAATGGTGGAAATTCAGAGAAAATAACCACTCACTCTTGAAGGGGAAAATACAGAGGTGACAGCTTTCTTAAAAATTCTTTTTGAATGCTTTGAGAAGAGTCAGCATCGATCAGACTTCACATTTCAAAGCTTCACAGAGGAAGCAGCTTTGGACACAGATCCAAGGAAAGAAAGCTACGTTTGCAATACATATGGTAGTCCATTAGCATTATGTTTTCAACACTTCAGTGAAACCTGTGATTTCCTGCATGTTGACTGATGCGCTACAGCATATATTCACTCTCACACAGTATTTATAGCTGCTGGCATCCAAGACTCAGTTGCAATGTCTATTCAGTGTCTCTTCACATGAAGTCCTATAATGGGCTATCTCAGCTACAGGCAGGATAACAAACCTTACCCTTCCTTCATCTTTAGGTCAGCATTTCTTAATCAGATACGGTAAGTTAACAAGCCTGGTGTCATTCTGGTAATGTACAAAGGAAAGAGCTCATACGACGGATCTGGCAAGAAAATGCTGTTCTGCCCTCCACTAAAACTCCATTCTACATCATTATAATATTTAGAAAGAGATAAAACTGCATATTTCACACACATTTCTCTTCTGGCTGACCTCAGCTGTCAGCACTGGAGAAACTGCTACCACTGACACCGTTACTTCTAGACCAGTTCTTCCATGCTTGCTGTCCAGTATTACTGTTGACTCTCTTTGAAAGGCTTTCACATGCCCAACATGAATGACTTTAACCACTTAACTGACAACAAAAGCAAAAAATGTAGTGCTTTAGTCATGGGTGTGGGAAGGAGGATTGCATTTGTAACACACTATCTCATCCTGCCCTCAGCATAGCCTCCATAGTGCTGCTAGGAAAGAGCTACTTGAGAAGAACAGAGATTTTGTTTCTCCCTTCTCTGTCTTCCTTGTGCACTTTTTTTCTGCGCTAAAAGCTTATAAATCTAACAGGTATTTTGTATTTGTTACATTATAGCTTATTACAGTGAGACCATAATCTCAGTTGATGGCTCCCAGTGAAAGGTACCAAATGAGACTCTCAGTAGTGAGACAGCAAGTCCATGACCACTGACAGAGAACTGGAAAGGGACACATGGATGTTTGAAACTTCCTCACAGAAGGGTGTTGGGCAGTTGTTTCTGACTGCACCTATTCCCAGCATAACTAAGAGTCTGAAGACTACCCTTGTAAGGTCAGATCTAAGGTACACTTACGCCAATGTCCAGTCCCTAGCAGTGGCCAGCAGTGGAAGAGTAGGAGAGAAGAGCATAAGGAATGGGTCACAGACTGAGTAATCCCTTCCATGGTACATGCTCCAAGCTTCCAGAAACTGGCCATTTACAGACTTCCTGAGCTAGAAGCCACATCCGGACCATTGTATTTAATAGCCACTGATGGACCTATCTTCTATTACTTGTATAATCCTTTTTTGAATTCATTTTTACTCTTGGCCTCCACAACATCCTGTTGCAATAAGTTCCAAATTTTAATTGTGAACTGTGTGAAAAAGTACTTCCTCTTGTTTGTCTTAAACCTGCTGCCCAACCATTTCATTGGGTGTCCTCAGTTGTGTCACAAGAAATACTGATTAATCGTTTCCTATTCACCTCCTCCACAGCATCCACAATTTTACAAACCTCTATCACCTCACTCATCTACACCCACCCTCATTCATCCCTTCTATTTACTCTCTGCTCTGCTCTTAATAGCCCTGCAATACTCTCTTTGAAAACCAAACAACATGTAATATTTTTGATACAGGTGCAATTTGCATGCAAGCAGTAGTACAACGGAGGTTTTCCATTCTCTTCTCCTACTCTTATTTCTAGTCTGCCCTTTTGCCCACAGCTACTTGTGAGCTGAGACCTCAAAAAATCCTTCCAACTCCAAGATCTTTCTCATGGTGATAGCACATCAGCCAGGGTTCATTATGTATCCTTATGCACTAAACTCGCTTTCCCCTTCTCCCCTGTGCATTATTTTACATTTACCAACATTTAATCATACCTGCTGGTTTATCAGCTAGGCACAAAATATGCTGAAACCCTTTCGTAGCTCTTGGCACAGCCTGACATTTCACTATGCTGTATAATGGTGTACTCAGCAATTTAAGTCATCAACTGCTTCTGCTGATTGTTGTTTAAACTCATTGAGCAGCACAGGTCCTGGGGGGAAAGCAATGGCAGATTCCCTAGTTTGGAAAAGACAAGTGCTACTTGCATTTGAATGGCTTGTAGGCACTGAGGATGTCCATTAAATCCCAGTTGTCTCAGGAACTCAGTGAGGAAAATTACTGAAGCCACTGAAAGCCCCAGACAGATTGCACTGATCACTGTGTCTCCACGCTTGCTGACTTAGCCCCATTTACGAAGCACAGCTCTCTTCAGCAGGGACACAGCCGCTCTTTCCTCCCAGTCACTCCACGCTGAGTCTGTTTTACACATTCTGTGAAGTTACCCCATGTGGAAATCAAACACATCTCTTTCAACTGTGCTACCACCTCTTGCAAAGAGCAGCATCACCATTTTTTTAACTTATCTGGCAAGAAGTCCTATTTAAGCAACAGTTCCCCTAGTAGTTATGCTGGAATCCAGCACATTCAATATAGCTATATTGAATGTTATTATTCAATGTTATTTCTGGAATCAATACTAGCCCCATCTGCCTAGCATGCTGCTCAGTCGCCAGCAGGCTCTTGTCTTTCTGTACCTACCACACCAAGACCACTAGAATGAAGACTGAAGCTGCTGAGGGAGTCTGTAGGCAGGAGGGCTTCACTTATTTTATACTGAAAATAAACTTCCAGACACATGGGCTTACACCAGCAGTTTGCCTGTGGCAGAATGGGACATCTGGGCTGAGGGAAAATCTGCTCAGAAAGGCTTCCTGTGAAAGCCTTGCCTTGCACACCAACAAGGTTCAGTGCAAGGGTTAAAGGAGATTGAAGCAGAGTGGGATAGGGCCATGGTGGAGCAGCTGCATGGCTCCAAGACAAGCCCTTTTCCCAGGACTTACCCTGCCAACCCAGGGCTGTTTTTAATTTAGAAGACCCCCAGCAGGAGAGCCACAGGCAGATGAAGCTTGCCACCTCACAGGGATCCTGGGGTCATCCACAGGGTAAAACAGCTTTGGCTTTGGGTCTCACTTGGGCATTGAGAGGTCTGTTGTATAGGCTGAGAGAGGAGGAAGAGGCAAAGAACTTCCTTAGCCATTGTCACTGGGACTAAAATAAGGACACAGGACATTGCCTGGCTCAGCTCCTCTGAGCAGGGTGGAAAGATATTAAACCCCAAACACTAACACTCTTCTCAAGTGCTGCAAATTGATGGGATGAAGTGGAAAGAAAGGAAGGAGCAGGAAGTGGCAACTTATTTGGACTCCTGAAATGAAACACCAGTTCTCACAGGGTTTCACAGCTTTTCACTTGTTTTCACCTGGTCACAAAGACCCAAGCAACAAATCAGGCAAGGATATTGTGCTGTCTGTGGCTGCTACTGGACACAACTTCAAAATCAAAGAGAAATTAAGCTATTTTTTGCTATATGGAGCCTTTACCCCAGCTTCTTTTGCCCTTCAAAGCAATCACTTTTCTTGCTTTGGCATCCTAGAAACAGCTCATACCTGCAGAATTTCTCCCATTCCAATGCACATACATGTACTTCTGTAATGGACTTTTCCATTAACTTCTCTGACTTCAGTAAAACCTAAGCAGATGGAATATTTCTGAAAAAAATGTACACATTCCTGCCAAACACAGTTCCACAGTTAAACCCAGTAAAACTCATGTGCAAGATCTGGGCAGTTGCCTGCTCAGGTAGCATCGCTCTAGGGAACGGAGAAGGAAATGCAACCATAGAACCTTAGTGTTGTCTAGGTTGGAAAGGACCTTTAAGATGAAGTCCAACCATTAACTCAACACTGCCAAGTCCACCACTAAACCATGTCCCTAAGTGCCACATCTACAACATCTTTTAAATACATCCAGTGATGGGGACTCACCCACTTCCCTGGGCAGCCTGTTCCAATGCTTGACAACCTTTTTGGTGAAGAAATTTTTCCTAATATTCAATCTGAACCTCCCCTGTTGCAGCTTGAAACCATTTCCTCTTGTGCTGTTGCTTGTTACTTGGGAGAAAAGACCAACACTCACCTTGCTTGGAAAGGCCTCTTCATTTAAGGATGGCATTAGCAACAATAGATGAGCACAAAGCAAGGATGTAAAATGTTGAGGTTCCAAGTTATGAATGAGCTCTTTGTCCTATTCTTTGCTCCACAGCTCATAATACAGCCATCAGAAGCTTCCTGCAGTGCTCCTCCAGTTGTACTGCATGAAGCCCTCACACCTTTTCCCATTATCTCAGTGATAAACACCCACACAAGAAGTTTACTCGCAAAAAAGTACATGCAAAATTTCTGAATGCCCCAGGGTCCAACATCAAGTAGAAAAACACAAAATTAGATGGGGCGCTCTTCCTGCCTCCTCATTTTAGCTATCATTTTGGCACATGACAGTACATTACCCCAAGCAAAACATCACTGACTAATGAACAAGGATTTGCATGCAATTCCAGCAGTGGGCATAACCACAGGCACTGATCAGTGCAAGCTATTCCTTCTGAGGATCTTCACAAAATCCATCTTTGCACACCAGCTGCACAACAAATGGCCACAACATCTAATACTATTTGTATTTTTAATTGGATTATCAACTGACATAATAGCTGATGTTTCTGCACAAAAGCATGTTTATTACATCGATGCCGAACTGACTCAGAGCACAAAGATGCTTTGAAGTTTCTGTCCTTGATCAGCAGATTCAAATCCCTTGGTGCCAGATTGGCATAAATGCTAGCTAGTCCCTTCCCAAGAGTCAAGCTTTGACTTTCTCTCCTGACAGCAATAACTAGTCATGTACAAATCAGACGTGCATCCTTTCCAACAATAGCTTCGTGAACACCCAAAGAGAGTATCTTTGGATGTTACAACCTTCCAGTTCCAGAAACCAGGCTTTTCAGAATGTGAAGATATCCTCAGCTTCCCCTAACATGCAAAAACCTTTCAGAAATGAACACTGAATTAAAAGAAAAAAAGGGGGCAAAGCTAAAATAAAGATGGAACTACAAAGTATAAGGGGAAATTATTTTAAAAGTATCTTGAAATGTTTCTATTTTTATGCGCAACATATTCTTTCATGCTCTTTAGGTCTACCTCTGCTCACTTTAAGATCAAACTAGCATTTTTGCCAGCAATTCATCTAAAGCCTGCTCTCCTTCATCTAAAGCCACCCCTCTCCCTCCCCACCTGCAGGCAAGCAGGGATCTGGGCCTCACAAGACTACTGTGGCGTGGGTGTTATTGGCTGTCTGTTTTGGCAGCCTCTTCGCCTTTCTTCCAGCTCTGTTTTGAAACACAATCTAAATTCTAAAAAAAAAGGGAAAAAAATAAAATTAGACATTCCTTCTTTCTGTACTCACATCAGCACTCCTGCTGCCACCGCGTAAAGCATGATTGTGAAAGGAACAGCACCATGCAGGTTGGCCTATATAGACCAAGTGTTTGGCAAATGAAAAACTCTTACTCCAATAAAAGGTATGTACTCCAGGAAGGCAGGAAGGGCAGAGGAAGGCAAGAGGAGAAAATGAGAGATGAGAAGGATGAGAAGACTTCATGAACTGTCTCACCTTAACAGGGGGAGTGGTAGGAAGAGAAAGATGTCTCTCCCAAGCCCGCACTCTCCCACATTTAACAGCATTAGCATCTAACATGCAGTTTGGACTAAATGACTAATTATTTCCTGTGGTTTGAAGTATGTCAGCATCCCTTGGTGATTTTTTTTCTCTCCTTCTTTAACAATGTATTACATAACATTCTGATACACTTATTAACATCTCATGTCATAGCAATTTTATTAAGAGCTTATACTTACAAATACCCATTCTGAAAAGATTTCAGGAGTTTTTTGTCATTTTCTCTGAACTATGCTTCTCGAAGCACTGGCAACATGGTCTGATGCTGCCTAATGCAGCTTCCAGTAACAAAGCGTCTCTACATAGCAAGCCCTACAAGCCAGGCATGGATTCTTCTTGCGTTTAGTCTCAAAGACTTGTAAACAAGTTACTTTTAGCACACTATGTTGATAAAACACTGGTAACACAGCCCTATTAGGTTCCTGTACCTGCTATGGTTCCAATTCTAGAAGCAATGCCAAGAGAGAGAAATTCCTTTATAGCAAGTAATGGAAAATTTGTTAACTATTCTGCAGTTAGTGTTTGCTTGTTAATATGGTATCATCTTGCCAGGCAAGACTTGGTACCATGAAGTATTTTTCCATATAAAATTGCTAATGCCATCAGGATTGTCCAAATGGATAATGATCATCATCATCATTAAAAAGATTACGCGGTAAGGAAAGTGATTACAACAAAGTCTGAGTAGAAGGATTACTAATCACAAGTAGAATCCTGGTACAAATCTCATTCTCCGTATACAAGAAAGGACACAAAACTTTTTAAACATAATTTATATACATTTATGGCTTTATACAACAAACTGTCAGGGATTGTTCTCGTGTGTCTGTAGAAGTACATCAGGCACTTTTGCTGAAAATATCCACGTATGAATTTTAATTCTGCAATGTGACTAAGTCAGAGCAGTGAAGCGTTGAAGAGCTGTCACACCACTCACAAATAGAACTAGCAGTATGTACATGCCAATCTCTCGATATTGCTGGTTTGTGGAACACCCTCAAAAAAGGAGGCCAGTTTTAACGCCGAGTAATTTGCTTTTTTGCTTGCATAAACCATGCTTCATTTTACATTATGATTACCAAAATAATAATAATAATAATGAGAATACCTTATTTAAAATCAGTCATAAATTAAGGATCCTAGCAATTTCACCATGAAAATAGGAATTTCAGATCAGTAAAAAAATAAAAAAGTACTAACATACATCCAGTGGTTTAACAAGTGCAAATTTTATACTGTTTTTTAATTGGTCCAATTTTAACTTCTCTTCTTAGGGATGCTCTGTTGACTTAAGCCAATAATAAGCAATATGACTTTTGCTTATAAGTGTAGGCAAATTGTCAGTTTATCAAAGCAGAGCTTTCCAATTAATGCATCTACTACCTAAACATATATCATATAGCTATATTATGGAAACAATACATCTTTATATTTAAAATATCTGAACAGCTCTATAATACAATAAACTTTTAATAACAGTACAAACCAGAGAAAAGTCAAAACCAAGGCTGCATAGGTAAGATCATCTGCACAATTCACAAACCAATCATTTACAACAATTCTGACAAACTAAGTTACTCCAGAAACTTGGTACTTTTACTGAAAAAGGTTTTACTACTCGAGGTCACATAATGTTTGTTTTCAAGGCCAACAACACGTCCCTTCACCAGACTTCACAGTATTCCAGAATTACAACTGCAAAATATTAAAATGGCACCACAAAAAAAAACCAAAAAACAAACAAAGAAAACAAGAAAAAACTAAACCAAAACAAACAAACAAAAAAATGACCACACAGCCCAAACCTGTGATTATCTACAACTGCTTTCTCACAATACTTAAAGGGGCTTCCTACAAACTGTTGTAATTAAGGAATGCCTACATTTAGGTTATTCATAATTATAAAAGGGAATTAAGAAAATACCTCTATACAGGAAGTTATACAGTAGCAGTAAATAAAACCCAGGAGGTATATTGTTAAATGTAGCATGTTCAGCTGTAACCCCATGGAGTTCAGTATTAAGATGCTCGCTTTGCATGCAGAGGTGAATTTTACAACTGCTTTGCCCTATGCATATCAACGCCCATTTGGGAGCAAACATTTTTGTACATGCAGCAGAAAGAAGGATCTCCAGAAACTCATATGTGAGCTCTCTTGCTTGCTCCACTGACAGGATTTATTGTCACATTTCAGACACTATGAATTCGATGGTGAAGACGCTACTAGATACTTGCCTGTGAAAGCAGGCAGCTTCATTGAGGCTTCAGCAATAAGAGTATTTCATTTTGCTCAACGAAGTTCAAAGACTGATTTCATGCTGGGGGAGATCCTGTATCACAGGATAGCTCAACATCAGCCTCTGGAACGGGTGACAAACGTAGTAGGATATGTAAAAAAGTAGAACCAGCTGTAATTGGTAGTGATATAAGCCAACAGGGAGCTAAATGCTAGCACATCAATAAATATATTGCAGAGCCTTAGGAAAGTCATAACAGGATCATTAAATATATGGCTTGTTACTAAACTTAATTTTGTTGGCACATCCCATTTTTTTTCTCCACCATACAGCATCACTACAGGGAAGATAAGTTTCAATTAGAATATTTTCCAATTGTGGGTTATGTAGACAAGAGAAAAAACTATGGAAAAATATTTCTCCCCTTCTTCACAACAACCGGTCCTCGCACAAACGATGTTCATCCTGTCAGTGCATAAAAAAGCTCCAAGAATTTCTCTAACACAATAGTGTGTAGTAACCAGTGAAAACACAGGTGAGGCCTCTTATCCACATATCCATGAAAACTGCACTATGCAATGTCAAAAAATCAGAAACCATTTATTCGAGACCCAATCCTGAAAACACTCAGGTAGTTGTCAGTGTGCCTATTCCAGCAAGACCAGGTTTTCCCACAGGAACAAGGCTTCTCTCATTAATGCTCTCCCCTACCCACAAGCTCACCTATTTGTATAACTTCGCAACTTACTTTATCTTTCTTATGTAAAAAAAAACCTAGCTAATGTTTTGTCCTGCAACAGGGCACAACAGAAGTTTTAGTCTCCCACACAAAAGTAGCACTTTTACCTCTTCAAACGTACTGCTTGACAACAGGAACACCAACAAACCCTAAACCTAGTGCTAATTAAGACAAATTGCAATTTTGTCATCAATTTTACTAAAATTGATAATAATATATGAATAAAATGATTAATTTCTCCAAAAGGTCCTGCTCTTGAGTGCACAAACATTATGAGACCTCTATGAAATAAATATAAATGTGAAGCATTGTACAAGCATCTAACAATGAATACTTAACACTTTGTGGTAGTCAGAGTTAAAATGATAGTAGAAGCAGATGACATTTCTAAAAATGCATATATAAAAATGATTAAATATTTCCTAAACATAAAGTTGTCTATATTTATACATCACACAACAAAAAAGGGAAAGAAATGTTTCGTATTCAAGATCCTTATTAAGCTTTTCCTTTATTAGCACTCCCAAGTGCTAGGGAAATTTATAAAAACATGTACTTAATCCAGTTAAAATACTGTACAAAATGAAGAGGTTATGAATGCTGCCAGATCTCAGATATTTTTTTTATCTTTTTTAGGTTGCCTATGTAACAAAAGTAGACTTTAACTATAAGAAAAATAGCTTGGAAAGTATTCCAAAAATTATCTTAAGTCCAACAATAGTCATTAGTCTGACAATGAAATCCAGATATAGTCTTGCATAAATTTACATGAATACAGGTAACTTATCAAATGGCATTTAACCTACTGTTTGTTTTGAATAGTCAGTGAGTTTATTAGGATCATATTTAACCGGCTATTCTGTTCCCATATGAAATGTGTGGCAAATTTGAGTAAAATAATGCAGTTCATACTGCTGCAAGGCAAGTCCACAGTTATCTTAATTCATCAAAACACAGGTAACATCAATGAAGGTTAAACTTACTTAGGGCATGAGATCATCACAGTATTCTTACAAAAGTTTATAAATTTTTCTTGGATCAAAACAGATAGTCTTAAAAAACAATTCTTCTTCTACAGATCATACTGTACAAAACCGAAAGCACAACATGATGTAAGTAAGAGTCTTTGCTGTGATTACATGGTGTAGTGAATTTGGCACTTCAGAGTAATGAAATTTCCAATGGCACAGTTCTTATCTACAGCAGCACATAACCTGCAAATCTTGGGCAAACATCCTGTACAGGAAAATACTCTGTCTGCTGCCAACTCTGACGAAAGGATGAAAAAAGACAAAAAAAAAGACCCCCAAGAGAAGCTAGTGCATGCGCACAGCTTTGTCAAGAAAATTAAAAAGGAAGGTGAAGGACATCTTTGTACTGCTTTTCTCAGTTCCTGCTGTCAGACAAGTCTGGAGAATTTAACCGTAGCCTGGGAAGAAAGAAAAAAACAACAAAAAGAACAAATTAACACTCACACCAAACGATTAAATCTATTAAAATATGCTCAAACTAGCTTTAAGTTACCTTCAAATTGTGGGAAAAAAAAGTATTCAGCAATTGCTAACTACCAGCAAATTTTTTGTTTAAAGTATTAATGGCAAAACATTAGTGCTCCACATGAAGTAACAGCAGTTGGTACATGGCAATCTTAATGCACCGGTGCAAACTAACAAAGGGCTGGAAAGTGACTTACTAATAGAGGCACTCCACAGGCCAACACAGAAGACCACCCAGATTTTATGCATTTTGACATCTCTCTTCCCTTTAGCGGTTTTCAGATTTATTATAAAAAGCACAGCTTACCTCCTACTACATCCTAGCCTGACACCCAACTGTGTGTGGTTGTCTTTACGCTGTGCTGAAAACTTTGGTTAGGCAATACACTGTCAAAGTTAAAATCTAATGTTTCTCCATCCATAAGGTCATTACGGATAATCGACTCCATGTCACAGTCCAACCGTTCAATTAACATGTCATCTAAGTCACTGGGGAGCTTCTCCTGGTGGAGGGAAACAATTCCCACCCTTCCATAGCCATTGCAACTGTTAACAGGGGCGTATGGGTTCATAGCATTCATCTGCATCGGGTGATTCATAGGCACTTGTAACGAAGTCTTCACTGTCGACAAGCGATTTAGACCTGATGTATGTGACATGGTGTTCACTGTGTGTGACAAGGCACGACCATTAACTGCAGGTGTTGGCTGGTTATGTCCTTGGTGAGGGCGGGCGTTAGGGTTCATCATTTTGTTGTGGGGTGGTTGACTGCCGTAAGTTGGCATCACCGAGTTAGCAACCATCAGCACATTTTGGCCCAGCCCCCTGCCACCAGCCTGGGAAACACCTGTGTCTACTGATGCCAAGATATCATTGTGCGGTGGAGAATCGGAAGTCAGTAGCTCCTTCAGAAGCCCTGCGGGACAGTTAAATTGGCTCATCGATCCATAGCTTGATTTACTGTCTTGAAGAGTCTGCATAGGAATCTGGGGCAAAGAGTTCATGCTAGCTTGAGCATACGTGAATTTTCTGTAGTCTGGATTTGGTGAACCTATACTTGTGGTTGAGGATGCGAACGAGTAACCTGGAGTTTGCTGCATCAGGGTAGCAGATGAAGACTGGGTTGACACAGTCATTGACGTATTAGGTGACAAGAGATTAAGGTTATCCAAAAGATTTTCCATGTTCTCAGAATTACTCATCTCTGAAAGGCTGGGTAGAGTAGAAGTCATTTTTGTGGCTGATGATGGGTATACCATGGAGTGCACATCCCCATCTCCAAGGTCATCTTGCTCTGGCAAAATAGGAGAAAGCCTTCCACTAATCGTACTAGCATTAGAGCTAGTTCTAGGTCGAAATGTACTCCAGTTATCAAAGTCATCGTTACTGTGAGAGCTGGGGCTTGCAGGCCACTTCGAGAACTGTGATCCAGGGCTGTCACCATTTCCCTCTTGACCAGACTGAAGGGATGCTTTTTTCTTGGCAGCTCTGCCTCTGCTTTTGGCAAACTTGCTGTTGTTATCCATGGATGCCGCTCGCCTCCTAGGAGATTTGCCACTCTTTCCTCCTTCAGGATTGAGCATCCACCAGGAACTCTTCCCTGTTCCTTCATTCTGCACTCTGATGAACTTGCTGTGCAGAGACAGGTTGTGACGGATTGAATTCTGAAAAACAAAATAAGGTGTAAGAAATAGAGAAAACATGCATCTTTTATGGCATACTAAATATTTGTCACTGCAAATATGTTTTAATTTTGCTAGAAAACATAGGCCAAATCATGAAATGGGAAAATGTGCTTGTCTGGAAACATCTTTTATCAGCTCACCACTCAGAACTGTCTGAAATGAGCTTGCAATGAGTTGCTATGTCAGTTTGACTGTCACGTGGCCCAATCACATCTGGCACTATAAAAAGTTAAACACTGAAGGAGCTGTTTTGAAATACAAATTCCTCATAAAGGAGACAAAATATACTGGAAGGCCAAGGAGATGACTGAAGATTAACAGCTTCACTCTAACAAATGAACCTGATTGCATTTAGGGATTTAATTATTTTTCATTATTTTACATGAAGTTTGGGAATGCTAGATCCAATTCTGTAGTCCTTGTAATAGGTTCTCACATTGCACATCCATAAAACCCTGAAAATATGCCAGCCTGTGATTATTGCCACTGAGCATTAGTAAGGTTTATATTATTTGTGTTATGTGAGAAAACATATATAGAAAATCAGTTGAGGATTAAGTTCCAAGTTCTATAAATAAACATCACAAATTACCTAAGAAATCATAAAGGAGAAAGGAATGCAAACAGACAAAAAAAAATAGACAAAACTGCATTTAAAATCTCAGCCTGAACACCATCTCTCTCTTTCAAAATCAACATTTTAATATGTGAGGTTGATTCTTCTAATACCCAAGAGCACAAGATACCTTGTGCCAAGACTGACCAGAGGTACTAAAGCTTTTCATTATCTCCTCAGTCACAAGTTTCGTGTTTTGCTCTTACAGACAAAAACAAAACAGAAAAAAATTCCAAAATCAAAACTCCAAGCCCACAGACCGACCTGTTAACAAGAGACTACCCTTTGCATTACCAAGCTGTAGATAAACACTTTTTTTCTTCATGTAATTTTCTGCTGAGCACATGTAAAGAACGTCGTATCAACAGAAAAGCTGTCCTATATTTTGACATAATTGCTAACAAAAGGTCTCAGTCTCAAGGAGTGCTGAAATAGGCAGCCATACACGCTGGTAGGAAGGTGGGATGGTAGCACAGTCTATATGGGGACCCATGGTCTGTGCTAAGACTGCAATTCATGTAGAGCAAGTAGGAGGGAAACACAAAATAACACATAAAATAAGTAAACCTGAAATGAGACCTCAGTGGTAGAGAAATCAGTGAGGCAGTAGCTGGCCTCCATTCATAATCATTTTTAGCACATTGTCTTAAAAATAAATTTAGTGGAGCAAAACCAGAAAGACTTTCTAGAAAGTAGTAGTAAAGTTGATCCTGACCATCAGGCCATTCATCTCAGAACACTAAATGGCTGCCAGATCTACAAAACCCCTGGTAGCACATCAATAGACAATCAAAAGTTCCATCTTCCCTGTTTTCCTACCTTCCTCCTCTCATTCTATCTTAATTTTCTTATTAATTATCTGGTTATAATTTCACACCCTGGACACACTACAGCACCAAACTGAGAAGATGATACAGCTCAGGGCACTTTGCATGCCTTGAGAGTCAAACCAGATGACAAGGGACACAGCCACTGCTCTGGTCTCTGGCTGCTTTTGCTGTATTTCCCAACCCTGTGACAGCAGCATCTCCAGAAATGTCTTCCTTCACCTTCTCTACCCATTCTCCTGTGTACCTTTGCTTCCTTAAAGATGCCCATCTTTCCCCATTGCTTACACATCCAGCTGAAAGAAGAACAGGAGCAAAGACCGTAAGAAGGCATGCCAGGTGAAACTAGTCATCTCGGAGCCCAGCTCAAACCAGGGACAACAGGGTCAAACTCCCTGCAAGGGCCATGACACGTTGTGGACTACAGGAAGCCAATCATCCAATGAAGGCCTGGCCATCTGCAGAGCTCAACAGGAATGGTTACTCTGGGGTTGAAGAGGAGACCTTCTGCAGATGAGGGCAGCCAGGCAGCAGTGTCCTGAGACTACCCCCACAGGAGAGCAGCTTCACCCCAAACAGGGATACAAGGCGCTCTTTGACAGCAGAAGATGGCACAACATGGACTTATGTTCAACTAGCATGGTGTTCAACCAGCACAGCAAGAAGTGAAATCATGTGTCTAACCTCAGAGCCTTTCCAACCTTTCCTTTCTCCTCCAAAGAACCATCCTTAATAAACTATCTCAGTAAAACAAACACCAGTGATTATTTGAGTGCTTCCTTACTCAATTTAGAAAGGAAGCCATTCTCATATTAACTAATTAAAGTAGGACTGTACGTCTTCACTGCAGGTAACCCTGCAATCAAAACCTCATCCTCTATCTAGCTACAGAGCAGCAGGGAAGGCTTTGAAATTGTGTATTCACCAGGTGCAGCTCACACATTGGGAGGGTAAGCCCAAAACATCTATCTTTGGACTTGCCCGTGGCCCCAAGGGCTGACCAAGAAGCCTTGTGAAGCTGGCCTGGCGCAGCTCGTTGTTTTCACTCAAGGGCCACAGCCGAATCCCCAGCTGACCCAAGTCCAGCTCTAGAAATGTCGCAAGAAAGTTGCTCTGTTGATTAAAAATCCTCCTGCACCAGTTCATTCTTTTTTTTTTTACTGTATTTTGTAAACATACCCACTTGGCTCAGACCCACTGTTTACTATCAAAATAGGTATATCAAACACACAAAACACACCAGCAGAGAAAATACCGTGCTAAGGCTCGGTTCCCTCTTCTCTGCACAAGAAGAGTTAAATATTTAAGAAATCACTGCTATTCCTTAGTCATCAAAAATGTTATAATCTGGCATTATTGTACTGAGGACATCTGAGGTCGCTCTTTGAGTAACAGAGCTGTCTCCTAACGCTGCCAGCAATGCAAAAAAAATTTTCCTAACAGGAAAATGTTTGCAGCCCAGAGCTTGTTACATAAATTCCTGTTTTTCACACAGCCAGCAGGACATTAAAGAAGCTATGATTTACTAACTTGGAAAAAGGGCTGAAGAGGTAAATCTTGTGAAAATATGTGCTGCTGTTAATGATGTTGTGTCTACAAATCTTTGCCAGACACAAACATGACCTGATAAAAAAGTATAGTTTCAGAAGTGGATCTTGGCAGCAGGAGGAGTGGCACTGCTGTCAGCGACCAGGGTGCTCGGCAGCACCACCAGCCCCAGCATGCTGTGAGATGCTTTCAGCCATGGCTTTTGGTGGGACTTCGAAGCAAAGACTCCAAAAACCTGGCATGAATGAGGTGAAAAGCAAGCAGCTGCATTCTAAGGCAGGTTTCCGCACAGTAGCGACAAGTGCCAGCTCGCTCCGAGAGCATCCACACTGGAATTTTATCAAAACCTCATCAGGACGGCAGCAGTTATAAAGCCAAGGAAATTATTCCTTTAAATCTATATATTTATGTTATTCAGCTGCTCTTCCAGCATTTCGCACAGCCAGACTGCCACTACTACAAGAATGCCCTTCCTGCTACTCCTCTAAGCTTCAAGAAACCTCAAACTGCTTTACATTTTAAAGCAATTAAAGAAATAAAAGTCTCAGCCATTTAATCCCTGCATGTAAATAACTCTGCTGATGCCTAATATTGCATTTAAACCAAGATACTCATACTAAAAAATGCAATTTAAGTTTAACCTAATGGAGAAAAGAAATCATACCCCTGTTACAATTTTTTACTTGTAATATTAAGGTATTTGCTTTTTCAGTAAATTGTTTTGGTGTTTTATTAAGGAGAAACACCCAGAGCCAGAGTTGCTTTATAAACTTGACAAGCTTGTAAGCCTGAAGTGAGACCATACAGTCACACTGACCATCTTTCCATACAAAGGAGAGGGAAGCAGAGCAGAGTTCCCGCTGCCTACGTCCTGTTTAACCCCACTGCAAACATCTCCAGGCAGGATCTAGCAGTGGATCTGTAAGCATTTGGGGAGCTGCAAGACCCAAACTTTGTAAGAGCCCTTAAGAGTGTCCATGGTGTCTTCACCCTCATACCCTCAACACTTGGGCATGGGCAGCATCCATTCAGCTTCAGGGCCGTGACAGCCATCAAAAGGAAGAGCAAGGAATAGATGCAACAGTCAATATATTTTACAAAAAGAAGTGAATTTGCTGTCAAGGTGCATATGCTGATGGCACTGCAATACAGCATGCCATGGCATCTCAGAAAAAATTCACCAGTAACTAGCAACAAAGCCAGAAGTCAACCTCTGGAGAAAGATGCAGCCATAACACAAAGTGGAAGGCCATAAAAGCAAGACTGCGTCCATAATGCACAGGTCAAGCATTTCTATTAAAATTAACAGTCTAATGGCTGCCCATCAATTCTTCATTCAGAAGACATCTCAGCAGTTCACCGCTTCCTACACCTCATCAGTGGTGGCTGGCACAAGCCAGCTGTGTTAGTGTGTCCTGTTACTGAAAGCTTACAGCAGATTCAGAATCATCAGAGTCCCTCTGTGGAAACAACACCAAAGCAAAAGCTTGGCGACAGAGAAGGGAAGACACCAGGATTTCTATATGCTGTTACAGAGGACATCAGACCTGTCACTCAAGGCCTATGTATGGGGATTCTGCAGCAGGTCCAGATATCCATATCACCCTCCTCTTGGAGCCTCAGTGGCAAGCAGCACTCCGAAAAGAAATAATTAAAAAAAACCTCCTAGGAAAGTATGCAGAGGACAGAAAGTTCACCAGCACATATCCTCAGGGTTCCTTCAGCATTAACAGCCAGACAGCAGCAGCAAGATCTAACTGTGGCAGGTGGTACCATGTAGTATCTATCCAAGACTAAGTTAGACCATGCCTGGTGAAACAGGCAGGTCTACCTGGAATAGTTACACTGCCTGCTCCTTCTTTGCTGTGGTTTTCAACTGTCCTGACAAATTTGCAGGGGCAGAGTGAGGAGGCTAAGGAGAAAACAGAACATTGATAACTCCAGATGTGCCAGAATTTCCTTTGGTAAAACAGTCCACTGTAAGGCAGTCCTGTTTGTCTTATCTAATGACTATGAGATACAAGAAGTTCAGAAGCAGATGCTGCACATGGAGTTTGTGTTTGCCTCAGAGCTAGTGTTGGACACTCAAAAGGATTTGGTCAACAGATAGCACACTTGTTCATAAAACAGCCTTAGCCCACATTTCTCTTGCTAAAGGGATCCTGGTAATACCATGCTCACCAACACAACTGTGTATCTGGCTGCACTGTTGGAGGTTTCGAATGTTAATGAAATAGCTATCTTTGCCACCCAATTGTAGCATTTTTTGATTACAGCTCAGAAACCTTCTCCATTGTCATGTAAGAGCAAGGACAGAAAGCGTGTCACTTAGCCTCAGGTCAAAGAGTCATATTTAGAAGATGCTGGCAATTTGCCACCTGCAGCTGCAAGAAGGTGGAAGGGCAGGATTTCCTCCCAAACAGGTCATGCTTTTTTGGGTCCTTTGTTCTTGGGGGGTGCTTTTGTTTTACTTCATTTTTGTCCTGTGCTCCTACATGCTTAAGAAGTGTCAGCTGGAAAAAGTGCAGAAACACTTCAATCTTACTAGGGGGATCTTTCACTGTTTCTCTGGGCTTTTCCTTACAGATGGTGGCATAGCAAGAGCCTTTCCCAGACCACCATCCATGAAACACTACCTGCAAACATGGAGATACTTTCATAGACTGTTTCATTTGATAAGATTTTGGCAATGAAGCCCTTGTTCCATGAATGAGTGTACAAGAATGGGACAGACTGTATGCTGTCACTATATGGTTGATATACACGTCTCTGCACAAAGGGGCTCTCCTGTGACCATGTCAGTGGCATTAATCTCAGTTCTGCACATTTTGGAGTTAACTCCTCAGATTTATACTCTCACACGCTTCCTTCTCATAGATGTAGAAGACTAAAAATCTTTGGACATCAAAAGGGGTTGGCCATCCTCCAGACTGCATCCTGCTACCACATGTGGTGCCAGGGACTGGATGAGATTTCACAAACACTGGAGCTTTCTCCTCTGAAACATGGTATGTAGTAACAGAAAATTCATGCACAGCTTCAGACATTGATGTTTAAGAGACTTGGCAATGCGTACTTACATGTCAGAAATGGCAACTCTACTGACATGTATTTAAGTAATTCCCAATTGTCATCCCCAGACACCTTCCTTTTTATTCTAGGCAGACTCTCCTGAAGAACTTTTCCACAACAGCAGTGTAGGTATTTCTAATGAGATAGTAATAGCTCCTTATTTTCCCTACACAGGCATTTAGAAAGAATGAGTATAAAAAACATGAGCAAAGTAAAGCATAGTGTGAGAACTGTACACACAATGTAAGCAAACACCTGGATACTGTTCCACATGTGATGACCCCAACTAAAACTGCTTATGATCACTCTTGTTTTCTGTACCTCCAAGAGAGACAGAACCACAACCATGTTAACAATCACCTACACCAGAGCCCATACTCCATTTTATAACTATATTTATTTCTATAACCACAATACAGGCATGATATAATATCAACACAGCATACACCAAATATATAAACATTTGCTAGCATTTCAAAGCCAAGGAAACTAAGTGACACTGATTAGGTAAAACAACAGACGAAGATGCATAAGAAAATTGTGAGTTTTTTTAAAAGGGATTTGTCAAATGGAACTTCCTCCCTCTCTGATAAAATCATCTGTGAAGCCAAAACAGTCAACAGGTATGTCTGAAATGGATCAGTTTTCAGGGGTGAAAGAAAGGCTATAGCAAGAAGGCAATGCAGTGTTATTTAAAAAAAAGGCAAATAGCCATCAGGATAAAACAAAAGTTGTTAAGTGTAGAAAATACGGGAAGATTAAAAGAATTCCAAGCTAGGAGGGATAACTACATATTTGGCAACCCAGATAAATCCTAATGGTGCCTTTACAAAACCGATGCTGTAAGCTTTCTATTCCAACAGATGTAAAACAAGTGTTTGACAAATATAAGGGTTCTATATTTGTAAATAAACATTGCTGGTTTCCACAGATAGGGAACATATATATCCATATGTCTGATTAGCTTATGATGAAGAAGCATTTCCCAAGTTCACTAGTGACACAGGAGGCCAACACTGAGCCCTCACTGAAGAGGAACATTGCAAAGTCAGGATGCTCTTATAAGTGGGTCTAATTCTCCTCCCTCTTTAAGCATTCTCAGGCCTTCTCAAGCAGCTTGTGCTGCAGTTATGTCAGTAATGCAAAAAGAGCAAAGCAGGAGGACGCATGCATGACGTGGATGACCTGACATTCAGTCTCAGGTGCTAACACAGAAAAGCTGATAAAGGGTTCAATTAATAAACCATCAAAAGTCAAACATATAATTAATGTCTTTCAAAATATAGGCCATCATATGTGCAAGAAAAATATATCTTTTGTTCAAGAAAGGTTAAGTGAGAGAACACCTGCAGATAGGCCACTGCCACACTGAATGACAGCACAGCGAATATTAGCACCATGCACCACCGCTAATGTGTGCTGAAAGGGATTAAAACCATTAAAATTAACTGTAGTGTAGTAAGCCATGAGGAAGACTGCTGAGATTCATCATGGGTAGCCTTCTTACAATTTATGCACTGCAGGCTCTAGTGCAGCAACCAAGAATGCAACCATCTAGGAGATGCAGGCACCACAGCAGTTTGAAGCAAGGTTGTCCCTGAATGCAAAGCACAAGAAGGTTACTGCAGGGAAAGCACGAGTCACAGTCCTAATCTAAGTTTATTAAAATAAATAAAAATTTGGAGTAGTTAAGTAGCAGCTCAGCCACCCAGTGCCAGAATGACAAGTAGTTGAAAATTTTATTCTGCAACTACAATAAAGAAAGACCAAGGGGTGTTTGTTTTTTTTCAGCCAGCAGGAATAATTACAATCAGTAGGACAAAAAATGTTAATAACTCATTTCCTGTTTAACAGACAGCCTGTTTCACCTCTGCCACTCTCCACGGTTACACCCAATTCATCACGAAGACTACAGCTTTGTTTATAGAAAGCTTCCCCCTTTTTTTCTTCCTAAAACTAAGCTGCCTTTTACTGACATTTGTTAGCTTTAATGAAGTGGTACAAAGGTGCATACATGCTAAATATATCAATACTAATTAGATGAGCAGATCATCTTCAAAGGATCGCTAGAAAGATGTTCTCACCAGTAAGAAGCAACATCACTAGGAAGATGTTCTCACCAGTAAGAAGCAACTATGTGAGAAATAGGCCAAAGTTTCAGTGTAAACCACAGAGGTGAGAAACATCATAGCTGGAAAATGGGGCTCATGTTTTGCATTGGCCTTTGTGACCACATAATTATTTCAAAAGCTTTACTAGGATAAGTGAAACAATTGCAAATATCCCTCCCTGAGAAGTCACGTAAGCTTTACATGCTAAAAGTCCTGCATAATGACCTAAGTAGTCATTTGCCACTTGCCTAGGTAAAGGCACAAGCAGACCTAACCCTAAATGCTTGGCTTCAGGGATGCTTTGCTAAGGTGCCACACATCTTCTCTTCATGGATCAAGACTACTTACTTTCACAAAATCAGTGATAACCTGAAAGGTTGGAATGATTGTCCAACCTAGTGGATTCACAAGCAGTGGGCTACCCACAATAAGCTGTACTGCTTTGCTTTACCAGCCTCACTTTTAACTCATTTTCCTTTACCTCAGTCATCTAAGTCCATGACACTTGCTCCATTTGCTGTGCTGCCCATAGGCTAGCTGTAGCTGCAGAGGCTCAAGGACTTAATTCACCTGCAACAAAGCCCACTGCCTGACCACGGACCTCCTTTTAGGGACACCGAGGAGTAGCAGCTGCCAATCTGCAGCCATGGATCCACAGATGGAGCCAAGTGCACTTGCAGCACTGCACCCACAACTCCTACAATGCACAAGCTCATCTGACAAAGGCAGCAGAGAGATGTTTGCTTGTTTGCTGGAAAGGCATCAAGCATATCTGTATCTCTTACCTTGGGAAGTAACATACAAAGAGGGGATGTACAGATGCAATAATACTAAAAGTTTGGTTGACTGTCTTTGTGTAGTTTAACAGAAAATTAAAAATAAAGGAAATACATCTCCTTAATACCTTGTACTAGCATAGCAGAGGGAGCTTCTCCTTTAGCAAGCAAAGGACTCAAATTCTGCAGACATGGGTGTCACTGAATACTAGTTTTTCAGAAACAGTCAATGAAAGCAGCAAGCTTCCTTTGCAGCAGGGTTAGCTGTGCCCCACAGGAAATCCCTGGCTGAAGGAAACTGCAAGTCTTGTAACAAGAAGGGCAATGCCTTCCATTTACAGGCTGAACAGTATCTTACGCTACATCTCACTGTGCGTTTGATTTTTATTTTGACTACAGCAAGTGCAAGGATAGTCTAGCAAAATTTCAGTATAGTCCCCAAAACCACACAAAGAAAACCAAAATGGAGTTGAGTGGGGGTTTTTGTTTGATTTAGTGCATCTTTAGAGACCCTTTACTGCACTTAGTAGTAAAGATGCTGAAGGTTTCACATTCATAAAGGGACAGTGTCAACTTAATAACAACCACCTGCTGGATTCCACCTAATGTCATAACTAGGTAATGCTGTTATAGTAACCAAGGGAAATTGAGGAAAGAGGACAGGGACATTTCTCTTTAGTTTATTCTGTATGCCAATACAGTCCACTGTATAAGTGTTTTCACTACTTGTTTTTCCTCTAGCCAATTCTCTCTTGACCTGTCTCACATATGAAAAGAAAATTAAATATAATTCTCTTGTAAAGAAAATATTAGCTAAAAAAAAAAAGATATTAAAAGTTTTTATAAAAGAGCTTAAACAGGATCAGATTTAAGTTATTTTTACTGTATCATCTGGAAATATGGAAAGTACATTGCTTTATGTAGTCAATATTTGTTCATTTTTCTTTGTGTTCTGTTTTTTCATACTTGTCCTTTACTTCAAAGTTACAAGAACCAAGTACCAATTCCCAATTATTCCTCTTTGTATATTCTAGAGAGGCAGCACATATAGTAGGTATTGTGTTTCTACTCAGCTTCTTTGGACACAGTTTGCCTTGGTACTTTTTTCCCCCACTGCAGAAACATGCCAGACCACCAGCACACTCTCTTCAAGAGAGCTCCTTCCAATTCAAGCTTGCTCCCATAGCCTAGATGCTTTTATATCACATGATTTACTACTCCAATGCCCACAAAAAAAACCCTCATCCAAACATCATTATAGCCTTGAGCTATGTTGCAGTGTACATTGTCCCTCATCACTGTCTGGCCAGCTGTGGTCACCCTCTTTCACATAAGGTGTGGTTTATACTCAAAGGGGTTTTAGTTGCTCACAAGAGGGTCTTGGGACTTGGAGGACTCCTGATGGGTGGTTGCACTGCTCATGCCAATGTCTTCCTCTTGAACACTGCTTTCTGTGATCTCCAGGCTGCAGTTTCAAGGAACTCTGGCACTTGTCACTGTTTTCAATGACATCTGTTCAGCATTATAAAGCAACAGTCACCCAATCTTGCAAATAGTGTAGCATCAAAACCCTGAACCAAGTTATCCCCAGACATGCCCACAGCTTTCAGTAGGCTATGGGAGGCACAGTACTATTTCTAAGAGCAAGCTGAGTACATAGAGGAGGGAAATCTAAAGGGTAATTTCTTCCGTCACAACCTTTTTGGA
This sequence comes from Melopsittacus undulatus, assembly GCF_012275295.1. Lineage (NCBI taxonomy): Eukaryota > Metazoa > Chordata > Aves > Psittaciformes > Psittaculidae > Melopsittacus > Melopsittacus undulatus. The sequence goes on from NC_047528.1 coordinate 26,036,241, forward strand.
CGTATTCCTGTCCCTTCACTACTGTAGGATGTGCTCTATACTTCAGTTCAGAGACCCTTAATAAAGCAAAGGACTATTTACAAGCTGCATACTGGCAAATCCTCATTCCTATAGAATGTCATCTGGCAACAGTGATTTAAACCATCAGCTCTGTATTTACTTGCCTTCCTCTTTCCCAAACAAGAAAAGTAAAAAGGACAAGAAAAAGGCATGTTTTTAATGACAATAATGGATAAGGTTTAGTGTGAGGTGTCCCTGCCCATGGCAGGGGGGTTGGAACTAGATGATCTTAAGGTCCTTTCCAACCCTAAATATTCAATAATTCTATGAATTAACAGAGTAAAGCGCAAGAGCTCTGGTGCATCAGCATTCATTGCAACACCCAAACAATTTTTTTAAAAATGGTTAAAAAATTACAATGAGGACAATAAAAAGGAAACTAAGTCACACCATTATGGCTTGGGGCTTGTGACATACACAACACTGCTAGAGAGATGCAGAACCACACTGCACACAAACTGAGACAGCTCCCAGAGTGGGATGCAAAACCAAGCTTTGTTAGACATTTTGGGTGCTATTTTTCTACTGTTAACTAAATCTAATTAACCCCTCCTGATTACTATTTCTCTCAATTCGATATACACAAGGAGACTGGCCTTGCAGCAGCTACTCAAAGCAGATCTCACTCCCATTGTCTCGGACAGTCCCTGACACGAGGGTCTGTGCGCACTGGGCACTGCAAAAGAAAGTGTCCCAGGAAGGACACTGCCGTCACTCTCATCAGTTCAGAGAAAATGACATTGATTTTGACAAGCCTCCAACTCCCCTTCACTAATCCCGCAAACTGAAAAGCTCTCATCAGCTTTTGGATTAGGCTCGCTCCTTCTGGAGGTCACAGTGCAAACTTCACCACTATCGCTCCCCCAGTGAAAACCCCACGGGTAACTGAGCAGCCTGAGCCTGCCTGGCTAGTTATTCAGAGTTAAGGACTGCAAAATCCAACTCTGCAACCACAAAGACTGCCATGGGACTTCCATTCCTCCCATGTGTTTGCCCAAAGATGAGGAAGGCAGAGGAGATATCTTCCAGCTTTCCTCAGATGTGCAGTAAAGCACTATGGCAAAAGCAGAACTGAAAGAGCTAAAATGCCCTAAAAACAGTTCAAGGGACTGCCACAAGGTAGTCAACAGGGCATGCTCAGTATTTTCTCCTTCTGATATCTTTTTCTTCTTTTAGGTACCACAGTTTACCTTTCCCTCTCGTAAATATTCATAGAGAGAGAAGCAACACAGCCCCTTGTGCAGCTCCTAAGATGCACAAGCTCTTTTCTTGAGCAAACTGGCTTTGTAGGTCAGAATGGGACATTCATTTAAAATAAATAAATAAAAAAATCCAGGACACAACCTTACATCAGATTAAAAATAGCAGGAATGTCAGCAGTAGGAGCTGTCATTTGCAATAGCTATCAAGACACAGGAAGTTATTTATTCTGTGGATCACATAATGGCCTCTTCAAAAACAGGGATGAAACAGAAAAAAGCAGAAAACACCAAATGTTTACTAAGGCATGTTTTCTAATATTATGTCGTCAAGTTTGTTTATGAAGTTTTATAATGATTTCTCATTGATACATCCCATTGATACATCTATTACATCCACAGATTCATTAAACTGCTGCCAAACTCCAGCTGACACTGCAGCCCTTCCTGCTTTTATTTAATATTTGGATTATTCTCAGTTTTGAAGATATTACAGGGAATGTTTCCACATTCTCATTTTGTTTTAAAAAGACATGAAAATCTTCCCCCAGAAAGTCAGGTGTTATCAAGTATTCTGTTTGTTGACTATTCATGTAGTCATAAATTACGCAGAATATTTGGCAGGCCATGCCTTTCTCTGTTAAAACGTTTGTTTTTACTTTTTCAGTTATTGTTTAGACCCTGGTCATAACATGCTCAGGTTGTTTTGAACAGCAAAGAGGAAATAAGCAATATTTCAACTTATATCACACTGCAACAACATTAAGTGCCTACACAGCAATACGCTGCCTATTCAGTATTTTCAGCTTTCTTCCTGTCCACTGCTGACTCACAACAGCGAGAAGATAATTCATAATTTTACACAGCTTTGCAACCTACAAACACAGCTATGATTTGGTTCACAAGCATGCTCAGAACAAAACACAAACAAAGACATAGGCAAGAAATATAAAGTAACTGTATTTGCTTAAAGTTGGTTTTGAAATAATAGAAAAACCAGCAAAGCTTTTCTGGAGTCAGGTCACACATCCCCAGGCATTGCAGGTACAGTAGGAAGAGAGAGAGCCCCAGCAAGGCACTGTTTGCCTATGCTCACCCTAACATGAAGGCAGAGAGTTAGAAAAGAGACTTTGAACTACATGCCTCCCCCACTGCTCATCCGAATCAGGGTCTGCTGCAGACACAGTTACTAACCCATCACAACTCCCAACAATATGCTCTCTGGATTAAACACATTAGAAGTCACACAATTCACACAGTCTCTGCACTAAAGTAGAAATTACAGAGCTAAATTTCAGGAATTTCTCAAGGACTTTTTATATAAGGTTAAGTTGGACATTATCTCTCAAGCATTTAATCCTCATGTAGCTGGATTTCTGCTTCTCTTCCATTACAGAAGTCATAGGAATCCCAATAAATAAGAGGAAAGAAACATAAGTGCTTCATTAAGTGTTTTCCTTGGCCATCTTTGTGAAAAATTTAAGAGTTTGAGTTTTGACATAACATCATATTCATGCCTCAAGTCCTCCAAACACACAGGCTCAAAAAAAACCCCTCAACTCTTTCTGTACTCAAAAGGCAAAGTGAATGACCCCACCTAAAAAGCACATCATTTTGGATCCCTCTAACATGAACTTTGAAAGACTTCATTTTCCAGGAAAACAGACTTCTGACTCAAAAATAAACATGCTTGGAAAGATAACTCCCTCTCTTCACAAACATCTACAGCTTACCCAAGCAAAGCTCAGTGTGCTACAGCCATCCAAAAATATCCTTCTTTTGGAGGTGGAACACATGTACCAACTTACCTGCAGAACATTTCTGTCAAACCAGCAACAACAGAAGAATTCCTTCCCCCACCCCCAAATTTGAAATGTGTAAGTAAATTAGAGTACAAAAAGATGTGCAAGAAAGAGCAGATCTGCCTGTCTGTAGATCAAAAGAACTCATGGGTGTTCTTGAGCCGTAAATGTCCAAAGTTGCTATGTCAGCCCCTGAAACTTAGCAACTGGGGACTGGGCTAAGCCAAATCATTGTCAACTGGGCAATAATAGTTTGTCAAAGACAGTTTTCCTAAAGATAAAACTATGTGCATCAATTAATTTTTCTTCCCTTTCTCTCCAAGGCTTGACACCAGGCATCACCATTCCCTACTTTTATTTTATACTGAAGAATGCAAGCTTGACAAAGTCACAAAGAAGCCTCTCCAACAGGGCAATATTGTAATGGAGTCTCTGTCTGACGAGCTTGGTACTTGAAGTTTCAAAAAAACAGTAGTAGAAGTTGAGAGTAAATAAATAATTGCAGCTTATCTGCTTTTACACTTCAGCAACACTGAATGTTTCTATTCCAAAATATTTGGCTTTAAATAATAAAATGAAAGCTTACCTCCCCTACCCTTTCTCCATTCTTCCATCTTCCCTTATTCCCTATTTCCCCCTGGAATAAAAGTAATAACATCACAGAAAACAGAATAATTGCTCAGAGGGCAGTGTTGATCTCAACACTCACCAGCTAGCTGTTGTTTGCTGCAAGATCAAGTTTATGTATTTTTTAGAGCAACTACAATTAACAACTGCTCTGATTTAACTACGTATTCCTCATTTACCTAGGAAGAAGAGAGCTGAGGGAAAGAACACTTCTTCCACAACTGGCTTTGTAAAAAGGTACACCCAAAACTAAGCTTCATAGCAATAGGATCTGGACCTAGTATTTAGAAGATATCTAGACACCAGTTATTAATTTAACAAAGTCTAGTAGCCCCTAGACACTCCTTTTAATGAAATTCTCAGTACATTAACTGAGTTCAGTACCTAGCACTTAAAAACACATTGCACACACCAGGTTCAAATAATGGCAAAAACATATGTAGGCTCAATCCTCCTTTTTCCTTCTCCGTCAATTATTCAAAGACCCCTCATTCACTCCTCCACTGCTGCCTGCTTCCTTCAATGCCAGGCATCTCTGGGGGATCTGATAAGGAAGCTCAGCATTATCTCGCTCAAAGTTTGCTTAACAACAGCAGCCATCCCACACACATACACATTCAACACATCTGACTGATTTTCCAAGGAGAGTAGTAGATGAGTAATTTTGACAACAAAAAGACAAACCCCAGTGCTCTACAGATCTTTAAAAATATTACGTTATATTATAAACAGAAAAGATTATTTTTTTTCCAATTCTCATTACTTTTGTGTTTAGTATTCAAACATGAAAACATTCAAGGTTGAGTGTGATCAACCAGAGCATTAAGATGAACATTCACCCCTAAGCAGAATTGTAGTGAAACCTACATGTGATTCTTACAAACCCCCAACTGCAGTGATTTCTATGCAGTATGCCTGGCTAATAAAAACCACAGAAACACTTAAAAAAGGCTTAAAGGCACCCTACCCTAAGCAAGAACTCGCCAGAGAGCAGCAATGACAAAACTCTTGCTTCCTGGCACAGCTAAGGGCTGTGCCCTTTTGCACCAGCTTGCATGGACGCCTCTGCATCGCCACAGAGACTACCCACTTCTCAAATAGCCTTAAGCATGCAGATTTTTAACTTTTTAAATCAAGTCTAATAGTGAACTTGCATCCTTCCAACTGTAGTTATTCTCATTTTGAAGAACATAGACTATTAGGGCCTCCAAAATACTTCCACAATCCTTCAGAAGGCAGCTAGGGGAGGTAGTAGCAGTCAAATGTCCTCTCTCTGACTGCACTGGCTTTCTTGTAATCCTGGCTTAAATACACCTGCACCACAGGAAGAAAACAGACAATTTTAAGTTGCTGACTCTAGGAAAAGAGCAAGAACCACCTAAGATTAAAGCCAGTCCCCAGACTTTGTCAAAAGGCTGATTAAAGGATAAGCCAAAGGAGATTATCACAAGTATGATGTCAAAGTACACTCAAACAGCAACAGCTTCTTGACAAACACTGTGGGGTTGTAAAACCCAGAACATTTAAGAAACCAATATTGCAGAAGAGAATTCATAACTCTGCAGTCTGTGCGTGCAGGAAAGCTCTCCTGGACCAGGTTCTGGCACCCAGTAAACTCCAGCAAATAGTTCTGGTTGCAGCACAACTGAGTTGTGCTCTATTATGAAGTCCTGTAACTAGAAATGCATAAGGGCATAAGAAACCCTCCAAGAGACATATTGTCCAATGGAGAAGGCAACACTACCATTGTTCCATGCATTTTGGGACCACGTGGTTCTCCTTTCAGCTGCAAGAAGCCAGGGAGAGGTGTAGTAGTGAAGCGCCCAGTGTAGAAGGAGACATGCAAAACCTGTCAGAAATGTTAGCAAGGGACAGAGAAGAGGTGAACTTGACTGCCTCTTCTCATACCTGCAATGAAGGGCAAGAAGCTTTTGGTATCATTCCTACGGAAAGACCTGTTGGCCCCTCCTCACTTGCAGGGAACGAGTAAGAGCAGGTCCCAGGTTAGGAAACTCTGCCAGTTTGTGGCAATCTTCCCAGAAGAGTAAAAAGACATGGGGGGAATAACCCCCACTAACAGCGCTAACCGAGAAAGATTTAAATACCATGGTTCGTTATACAGCAGTTTCATTGTAGCTGCTCAACAAGATACAGTAGATACCAGTTGCTCAGTGACAGCCAGGGAAGCAGCATCTGCTGCCAATTGGGCAACACCTCCCCACTATGGGTTTTCTGCCTCTTCCAAGACAGTCATAGGCCTAACAGGGTGGTAGGAGCAGAGGCTGCCACTCAAGCCATTTCTGCTTCAAATGAAATCAGAAACTTGCAGCCACAGCAGCAGCTTCAAAGTAGAAAGGCTACTTCTTTAACTAGACACCCAAAGAGCATCCTTATGACAGTTTTAGCCAAACACAATCCAAATTCCCAAGCACTGCTCACTGTGGCCACACAGATGATACGTCTCCATATCTTAGTTGCCATGCCCTGAATCTGCATATTCCTGGACTCAGGCCCGCTGCTAACCAAAATTTTCCTCTTTCTCTTTCTCCTCCTGCCCACATTAAGTTTACTCTATTTCTACCAGAATGATGACATCTCCAACACCAGGACTGAACCCTGGCACTTTTCCCAACAAGGAAACTATTCCCACACACCAATTCCCAGCAGAAAAACCTGCCAGTAAACAGTTTTCAGTAATTCAACACAGGGACAAAACTTATGCTACTCAAGTCAGCAGAAACATTTATTTCTCTATATCCAGTTTTCAACTGAGGTGATTAAGATATTATAATTACTACTGATAGTTCAACCATATGAAGGTCTGCTCTGCTTTGGTGTTATAGTTCCTTTGCCTACATTTCAATACAATATGCTTGATTCTTTTCGTTTCCCTTCTTTTTGGAAGATGAGTCCTATAAGACCCAAGGTAAGAGAAAACACAGTAAAGGCAGTATGAAGAGTACTTGTGAAGATTAAAGACCATAATGATGGTCACAGGTCACACACAGAGGAGGCTGACACTCTCACTGTTATTATGGTTGTTGACTCTCTTAACCACTTTGTGAAAGTCTTAACAGAGCAATAACAAACAGCCATGAAGGACAACTTTCCCTCCCAGATGCAGCTCTCCCTGATGAGTTGAGACACAAAAACCTGCAACACACAGTAAGCTGCCCACTCTTATCTACATACAGCACCACTGCCAGTCCACTGTCTGTTTATTTGTGGAAAGGTGGAGGGAGAAGAGCAGGGAGACAAAAAGGTGCCTGGCACTTTTGTTAGATGTGCAGAAAACACCATTTTCTCTAGCACAGAGAAGGAAGCAAACACCAAACGCTGCAAGCGCCATCCCTCAGCCATGCAGCACGCACGCACATGTACACGCATTTCCTCCAGCTTCACAAAAACAATGAAGTGTGGGGAGGCTGGCTCTTATATAAAGTACGTACTGGCTATATATAAAATTAGGAAAGCAGATGCTTCTAAAGCTCAGTCACCCTTTTAACATCAACAGAACTTTAATTAGTACCCATCTGCTTCCTGTTTTATACTACAGAACCAACTTTCACCTGTTTCAGCAAAACACTCCCTCTCCAAAAGCAAGTGTGTGCATACACACACGAACACAGGCAATAAGTTAACACTGTTACACTTAAGTGATTAACATCAGAAATCCTCCTTCTGAGCATGTGAAGTATTTATTTGCTTTTGGAAAAAAAAACTAAGCTTTGCCAGACTTATTAAATTTCACATCCTACACCTTTAAATCACACCCATTATATGGTTCCCCATCAATATTAAATCATTGGCACTCAAGTATCCCAAAGGACAACTGGAGCCCTGTTGTACTGGCACCATACTACAGAGAGCCTGCCCAGAGGACTCACAATGGAAGTGTGGGTTTTTCCTGAGGTCCGTCACACACATGAAAGGATTTAAATAAACAATGGCAAGGCTGATAGTTAAGAATGGATTCAAACTCACCCCATTGTTTGAAGAGAAGAAACAACATGTAGAAGAAAAATATTACTGAGGGAGGAAATAGCTTCACCTTTGAATTTCCTGACATTTTTCCTCCCACGCTTTTCCCCTTCACACGTCAATTCTTTATTTATTTAACAGGGAGAAGACAAGTGAAAGTTAAGTACACCAGCAAAGCTACGTGCTCTCAGACCTGCCCATCTCTTCTGCATAGAGGCGCTACCAGAGCTTGGAAGTTTGCCAAGCACATGGTATCCAGAGAGCAAGACAAGAACAAGCAAAGCACCAGGAGAAAGAATTGCTTGGAAATGGCCATGCAAGGAGGAGCAATGCCTGCCTTCTCCTGGGCCCAGCTATAGGAATGGGAAGAGGACCAAGTGCCAAAATGTACAGTATTCATAAGGACTCTACATGAATTCTGTGAGTACATGAAACTTTCTCAAAGCCACCCATCATGGAAAGAAGTTTTTCTTAGCACACCTTTAGCATCAGCCACCACCTCCAATGCTTCTTCTGCCAAAATAAACCTGGCAACCACTTGACTCATGCTCCAGTTTTGGAGTGGGAGGAGATCATTCTCTCTTTACAGTTAGAAACCTCATCTGCAACAGCTTTCTCAGCACAAAGCTGATCTAACGCTTCATTAAGAGTTTTCTCCCATAACGTCTTGGAGCTGATTGCTGGGGTTTTAGACCTGCCTGTCTGTAGGTTCCATGAGATTCACCTCCAGCTATTTTGGAAGACAGAATTTTCTCCCATTCACTTGAAATCTTAAACCATTTGCTAGGTAGCTACTCATGGTGCTACCGTGAGCAATCAGCCTACTGTATCTATCTGTGCCCCCTACATGGCCGCTCAAGGGGAGATCACACTGTTTGTAACACCAGATGGGTCAACACTAACAACCCAACATAGCTGGTTGTAAGACTCAGTATTCAGACTAGGTTCCCTGAGAAATTTAGGTATAGCATACTGCCATTTGTTATCAAAACAGCACACCAAAGTACCACCTATCTCTGTACACATAGATACAGGGGAAATTGAGAGATTTGTCCAGCACCACACAAGTAAGTCTGATGAAGAATTGTCATTCAAAAGTAATGATTGAGCCTTACTTTTAAGCCTCCAACTTCTAAAAGTTCTCAGCAACTCTTCTGCTATATCATTGTCTAGTGAAGGCAGGATTTTGTATGTACAATAAAGGAGATACTCGTGAAGGGAATAAACTCTGCCTTAAGAGGAAAAAAAGTCAAATTAAACAAACAAGCTTGGTCCACGCACAATGAATTCTCTGAGCATGTGAAATCGGTGAGAAAGGATTAAGCAAAAATGAGCATCAAATGTGAGAACTCCAAATATTCCTTGGAAAACAAAAGTTGGCTCACTTCTAACTCAACTACTGCAATCAGATAAGGAAAGAGCAGGTCCACTAGAGTTCAGGATTTTTAAGATTTTATAGATTTTATTCATTGATGAAGCCAAAAAATAAATTTCCTACTAATAAAAAGAAAAATAAATCATCTATGACCACGTGTTTTCACCTAGAAGATTACACCATCATTTAGATATTTTTCCATGATATCTCAAGCAACATATTACAAAACTTCATCCAGGACTGAAACAACAGATTGTCTCAAGAGCAAATGACAAAATATTTGTAGCAGAAATCCTGGCAACGTTGTGTGCAGATGGGTTTCTGAAAAACGGGGTTCCAAGAATAAGTCACCCATGGTTCCAAAAACAAGAGTTAAATTCAAACAAAAACTGGATGCTCACTTAGCAGGGCACTTCAGTCCTTCCCCAGGGTCCCACCCTTGCCACACACAGGACACTTGCTAACCACAGGCCTCTGAAACCTGAGCTTCAGCTAAATATGCAAGACTGGGAACATGCAACCAAGTCCAACATCCTGTCCATGTAACCCAGAAAATGGCACGCTATGGTGTGGTCAGCCATTTTACTGCTGACGGGCTCAAACTTGAGCATTAGGATAGAGCCAGGATAGCGCAGCCACCGTCTACAGGGGCTTGAAGCTGTAGCAGGAGAGGAACCATCCTATCAAGCAGGGCCAGGAACACCTCTACCTGTGGCTGGAGATGTGGGGATGCTAGTCAGGTCTCAGCCTGCCAAGGCACAGCTGGGACTACCTCCAAAACACTCACCCTCCCCAAACCACTGGGGCAGGCACTGTGTGAACTGAGGCACTGAGACATGTCATGCTTTGGTGGGGGGAGTACTGGAGCATGACTGCACCACAGCAGAAACGGATGTCTGAGACTACTCCTATAAACAGGGATGGAGAAATTTTAAACCTGCAAGGTATTTCTCCTTTTTTTTCCACTTTTTCAACAGGAACAAGATGCAAAGTTCATTGGATGGTACCGACCTTCTTCAAACAGTTCCTGTGTTTTGGGACGTGACTCCTTCCAGTGCTCTGTTTGGCTTTGAGAACCTTACTTAGCTACATTTACTGTACATCTTTTGTTTTTAAAATAGCTACTGATCTGATAGGGAATTCCAGGATATTTTCAAACAAGAATGGATCCTTCTTTTAAAAGACATATTTGGACAATATATTCCCAATCCCTAGAATCTAGGGCCTTCAACAGCCTTTCCACCACTAGCTTGTCTTCTTTGCAATAAGCAACTTCATATATATAAATACTGCTCATAAAGACTATGCAAAGCTGGTGATGTTTGGGTAGGAGCTGGGCACACATGAACAGTTCTGGCCTGAGATGAAAAAGCTAATACAAATTTTTGAAATGTGGCACTCAACTGAGACCGAACTTTTCTGTTAAGATGATTAAATAACTGGCTTGATGCATTTTGCATAAAAGACTTTAAAATATAATATGGATATCAGAGAAAGAGAAGTGAAACAAGAATGGGATGATGGCAGTTCATGATAACAGAGAGCATTACAGCCTGGTGTACATAAACAAACAGTGCCCTCCCTTTCCATTCATCCACTCCCCATTTCCCTCTATATATGAAATTAATGGAACAGGTTTTTTATAAGCTTAAGAAATTACATAAAAGCCAGGGCTTAAACTAAAAGTTTGGTCTTACTCAATAGAGCCCAAAGGAATGTGATGTGAGGAACAGAAAACAAATTCAACACCTCATAAGATCAGCAGACACAGCAGACACCTGTATTTTGGTGGTGATAAATACAAAGCCACATACTGAAGTTTACTCATTCTCTGACAGTGTAAACTTCCAATTTACAATCCTGAGTTTTCAAGAAAACACCAAGCTGTTGGTGTTATCACAGCAGCCATCTACATTATACACCATTCTCAACACTGATAAATGACAATTAGACCAAAACTTAGTTTCTGGCCCCCAAAAAGTCAACATTAACGCATTGAGCTGGGAACTTCATAAATTCAACCACTTTCCAGTATTTTAATGGCTCTCCATCATATTCATCTTACTTTGACTAAATACATTTATTCACATAGGACAGTCTTGTGCAATTTTCATTGCCTCAACACATTTAAGGTTTATTTAAGCTGCACTGCAAATTTCTTTTTAAAAAGACACACACAGGAAGGTTTGTGCTAATGCTCACCCAATGTAACTTTGAGCAGGTCAAATCACTAGACAGAATCTGCGGATGACCGTACAGATTACTGCTGACAAGAGATATGCCTAAATTCCCTGGCAAGGCTCTGCCACAAATACTGTATCTAAATGATTGCTCACTGTATGTACTAAACAGCCTGCTTACACAAGACAAGCAGTATACATGCTAATTCAGTGTTGAGAAAAAAACATGCAGCTCTGAACAGTTCAAATAAGAAATAAGGAAACGAACTATATGAGCACAAGAGAAGTTGCAGCGACTCAAAGACCAGTGAAAAACAGTCCAACTCCACCTGGTATTTCTTTCTTTGTAAGAGAAGCATGGGAAGTGCCATTCAGTGACAAATCAAAATGAAGTCTACAGTCCTCCTAAGCTCCATGGAAACACAAATTGTGCTTCAGAAGCTCTGGATTTCAAGGGAAATGGGAAGTAGGTTCTCTGATAAAGAATATTGTTGGCAACATGATCAAGAAGGACCTTATTGCACACTGATCCTTTCCTATCTCTCCTGGTTCTGCCAAACTGGATGAGATTAAAAAAGTGGAAAGTGAAGATGGCTTCCTTTGGTACAGGGAAAGGCAGAAGACAGACCCTAAAAAATGCATGTGCATGTGCATACCAGGTGTAGGAAGACACCAGCAGCCTCACATTCATCCTGAAACCTCCTGTCCATAGAACTGGGTGAAGACAAGCAAGTGAGCTCCTGCATGCTTAACTTCTAACAGCAAATCACCTACCCCCATTCTTAATTTTGCATCTGAGCATTGCAGTGAGAACAGAAAATAACAAGAACAATATATTTCTTAAGAAACCTTTTAAAATACTAAGTACATTAAAATTAGCATTCTGGAGCCATCAGTGTAGCAGTAACCTCATAATAAAGCACTACTAACACTCAGTTCAGTCAGAAGTCATTTCATAATGGAGAGAAACCCTTAAAAAAGAGCTCAGATATTCAGAGGCAACATTTAAGAGTTGCTGTGCCTGTATGACTAGCAAAATATCACGAAGTTTTATTTACTGCTAGTAAAACTCTTAGCATAGCTGTGGTGAGACATCTTTGTACATCCAGCTGTAATGGTGACTTTACTTTAAATTGATTCATTTAACTTCAGTGTCATTTACTTCTGTAGTATCACAATCACAGCAAGAACACACTTCTGCTTTAGGCATAGAAAGATTATATATTATGCAGAAAAAAAAATTTTTTTGTATAGTGCAACAAGACCACTCACTTTATATAGTGGTTACCTCTATTACACCTCTTGAAAGGGGGAAAAACATCACCTAGAAGCTTTATTACAGCAGTTAATCTTGCCAGCTGGAGGGTGCTTCCATTGCAAACACAACCACAGGCAAGACAGGGCAACACCAATGGTCCCCAAATTCAGCTGGTCATGACACAGAGGCCAACGCAGCAGCAGCTTTGTTATTTTCCCCTGCCCCCAGCCCAGCCACAGGCAGCTTCTTGCCACCACAAGCACAAGGATGATCAGGGCAGTGCATTACCCAAAAGCAAGGGATGGAGTACAATGGAGCACAGATGTGGGGCTATGCCAAAATTCTCAGCAACCAGCCTTGCTTTATTTTTAATTTGGGCTTCATCTGGCTGATCTTCCTTGACACTCCTGCCCAAACTGACGAAAAGTAGCTTTGCATAGGTCAAATCACCCCACAAACATTCCACTCCCACCCAAAGCAAGGCCAGGCTGTGGCATTTTTAAGTGTCCAAAGCCTCTTCACCTAACAGAGGTCACCTCAAAAGAATACTTGAGAATTTTCTGTTGTCTCCTTTTCTATGTTTTCATTTTAATCCTTAAAACCAGCTGACTGGACCCTTTGGACCACAAGGCACTCTGCTCAAGGCGGCTGTTCATCCAAGGTCACCTAGGTAACAAATCAGGTCTCTACATCATACATCTACTATCATTTTCTTCTGTTATAAATTATATATAGATTGAGCAACCCAGTCGAGTAGAAGGTGCCCCTACCCATGGCAGGGAGTTGGAACTAGATGGTCTTTAAGTTCTTTTCCAACCCAAGCCATTCTATGATCTTGTCAACATAAGAATTGTGTCCCATTCTACTGGGCATCCTGCAGAGGGAACAAAACAGTGACCTCTAAGGCAGGGGGTTACAATTTGAGATAGGGGAATATAGCAACAGAAAACCAGTGATATGGGAGAAGTATAATATTGAATCAAGGAGGGAACATGCATCTACAAGGCAATAGTAGAAACAATCAACCCAGTCTGTTACCAAGATCTTTAAAATACTACAAGGACTTGAAATAGGCTTTTACATGAGGATAATGAAGCAGTTTCATAGAAGGTTTCTCTCCAATAAGAGACCACCAAAATAGGTTTAGTACAGATGCATCAAGTAGGCAAAAGATACTGCAGGCAAACTAGAGGCTGGCCTGAGCGTCACAGGAGTGAGTAAAAGTAGAAGGGAAAATAACAGTAGGTTAAATGAGGCCCTGAAAGTGAAGATGAGAGACTCAGATCTGACATGCCAGACAGAAGGGGGGGAGGAGGTAGTTAGGCAGGATGTGGCATGTCCCAGTAAAGGGTACAGGTACCACCTTTGCAACCACACTGTAAATGGACATGAGTATGGTGCTTTTCTCATGGTTAGAAGCACAGTGCAAACTTAGAGCAGCTTCTAGATGCTCAAGAATTATCTCCAATTTGTGTGAAATGTGCTTCAGAACCTTTAGGAAAATTGAAAGCAGTCATTTGCTTTCATAACATCACCCCATCGGGTTCCTGGGACTATCTCCCCTTTACTCTAATGGATTACCATTTCCCTGTTTCAAGAAAAATACCCTTACTGTGAAGGTGGTCAAACAGTAACAAAAGTTGCCCAGAGAGGCTGTGGAGTCTCTATCCTTGGAGATACTCAAAACCCAAATGAACTGGGTCCTGAGCACAGCCCTAGCAGATCTAGCTGTGAGCAAGGGGATAGACTAGATGATCTTCCAAAGGGACCTTCCTGCCTCAACTACCCTGTGATTCTGTGATCTCTCCCTTGGACTATCTCCACTGATGGTCTTCTTGTACACCCTGGAGGCTCTAGCACTGCCACAGGAGGGATGGCTATGTACCCTGTCTTAAACAGCACTTTGATCCACACTGCCTCTGTGATCTTCTAACAGCCTGGCCCACAGAAATTCCAAAGGAATTGCACTCTCTGTATTTTATGAAAAGCATAGAAAACTTTCAAATACTTAAATGGAAAATTACAAGGGGCCTCATGTTCCCAAACCATCTTGGACACTGACTCATCACTCTCTGAGCCTTCCAAAACCATGACATTGCGGCTCCAATGTACTCTACCCACCCCATGAAACAGACCTGGCCCAGCTCAGCTTTGGTTTACACTGCTCTGGAGCTGGCTTCATACAGATTATGGACTTTCCACACAGAATACAGTCGTCAAACCATGACTTGTCCATAGAGCACACAATGGATTGAAGAGCAGAGGGGTTGAGGAGATGTTACCATCTCTCTACTTAGGATGACAGCATTCAGACATAGCCACTGTAAGCTGTGTTTCAGCTACTGTCTGTATAAAGTTTAATTCACCTATAACAGGCCCGTAATAGCTATAGGTGTGCATCTGAGGAGCTCAGCTCAAAACAGCAGCAGGTGTCTCCTTGCTCCCTCTGTGCCCTTGGGGATGACCATCAACCACAAGGCTCCCTTGAGAGGATCCAGGGCATGTTGTCAATGAAGGTGTCCAGCTCTTCTAGCTTCAACCTGCAAGGAAGGTGTTCGGAGGCATCTGGGAGCTGGGTAACATTGTGCCTGGTACTCTGGAGCTGCAGGACAGCTTTATGATCACAGGTTCTCATTCCAGCAAAAGACTAATACATGGGTCAAAAAGATAATGAAGATACTGGCAAAGCAACTAGTGCTTCAAATATGGGAAGTTCATCTAAAGCAGTGTCAAAGATTGTAAATGTTTATGGTTTTGATGGTTTTACTTACAAACTTCTTTCGGTGTGTGAAATTCTCTCTCCTGAAGAAATTATACAGACAGAAAAAGCAGAATTATTATAAAATAATATCCATCAATAAAGACAGATCAGCAACTTCCTTCAAATTAATTTGCATTAAGTGCTCTAAAAGCATTTATTTTTCTGAAGAAAATGTTCAGTAGAAATTCTAATTCATTTTTAGCTCATTACCTCCCGATGCATTCAAATGCCATCAACAAATAAAAGACAAGAAATAAGAAGTATCTCCCTCTTCTCTCATTTATCATTAGAGAAGTTTGATACAAAGTCTATCCTTAAAATAAAAAAGGGCAATCAAATCCCACAGCTCTAGCAGGCACCCAGAACAGAATACAATTCTTAATGAAAGTAACGCAAACAGCTGTCATATTAGATCGCTTGAACAATGGACTAATATATTAATACATATTTAAAGCAAGACCAAAGCAGAGAAAAAGCCTTCACCACTAAAATGAATCAAAATATCATTCTGATTAACCACAGCTAAGGCTGTGCAATATTACTACAGATTTCTGAAAGAAAATTCCAAGCATGTTCACAAAAATCAGCCTATTTTGATTTTTTGCCAGTCAGGCTACCTTCCAAGAATAAAAGTGTTTGGAAAAAATGCTAGCACAGTGACAGTACAACATCCCCACTTCTCACTCATAAAAAGGAGACAAACAGAAGATAGAATGAAGGAGTTGACAATTACTTGGTGACTCTTAAAGCTCATGTACTGCAAGAAACAAGGTGCAATAATATGTGATGTCATCTGGAGAAAGTGGATGAAAAGATGGAACACAGCGTCTAAAAAAGCATCAGGATTTTCCTGAGCACTTATCAAAGACAAATACTAGAAACAGTGAAATTTATTGATTAAGGCATGTTTAATTAATTATTCAGAAGAAAAAATACTAATAAATTTAAAACCGCACTACCATTGGCAAGGGTGGGGTTTTTTTGTGAGGACAGTCTGATAAATTTACTTCTCCTACTTCTTTTTCATGGGCAATGCAGAGATATCCTTAATACACACAGGTTCCACCAGTCTACACTTGACATTTTAAGTGCAATCGAATTAACACGGTCTCGGGCATATCAAGTCCATAAATTTTTAAGCGGCTATAAAGCAAGAGTCGCTTAATGCAAGTTTTTGTTTGTAAGGAACCAGGCAGTACTCGATGGTGTAAACATGGCCACCTGTCTCTCTCCAAGCCTTCACGTATTGCGTGAGAGCCAGTGTGAACATTTGTTCACCTAAAATGCTCGGCATATGGTTGAACTGACAATTTAATAATATCTCGATAGGGATGTTGCCAGATTTTTGGCGGGAGATAAGCATGTTTTATCATTAAATATTTGTACTGCAGTAGCACCCAGAGACCTTGAGCAGAAAGGGCCTCATTGTGGCAGGCACAGAGGCTTCCGAGTCAGTGACCCAAAGAGCTGACAGCCCAGGACAACCAGGTTATGAAAAGAGACTGAGGAGGGTATATACTACATGTACGATACTGGAAACAAGCCTTTCTCCTAAATACACTACACCCACCCATTAAGACTTCTACAAGTCATAATTGGAAGGATCTGCACTGCAAAAACCTCCCACCATGCTGAGAAACCATAGTGACTTTCATGGCAGACAGGACTAGTTTATCTTCAATATATTTTCTCTTTTACGCATCAGAAAAACACACTTCAAAGGCAAAATCAAATTGGGCATTCATTGTCTGCACATAACAGCTAGTGGCTTTATTAACAGCATCACACACTGAAGCCTTGTTTCCTACAATGTTTCCTTTAAAAGGTTGAAGGTGAACATTGCTCTGGCTTTGCATATAATTCCACCTGCAAAATTTATACCATACTCTTATTTATGGCCTTTGATACAGCAAAAATCCCTCTTCCTCCCCCCAATTCCACAAATATGATTTTGTTTCCAGAGTATTTTCTAGCCCTAACAACCAAGTGAAAAAATTAATAGGGGCAATGGATTAAGCACGAAATTGCATCTTGGGATACCTCTGTTCCAGTCACACTGCTAAAGCCAAGTTAGTTATGTAGACATTATTGAAAGTAGCTCTCCCAGGGTGTGCATTAAATGCAGTGGCAACCTCCTAAGAACAGAAAACAACCCCCTGTACAGCACAGCCAAGTCTCACCTTTCGAACAGTGCTTCCTACTCAGTGGCTTCCTATGAGAATGGGCTTTATTAAAGGAGATTGAAAATACGGCCCAAGGTCCAGACAAAAGATGGGACCAGCAAATGTTTCTATTCAAAAAGAAACTATGTGTGGAAACTTAGCAGTAAGACTACAGAAATGAAAGACCTCTCCAACAATAAAAATGTCTTAAGTCTGATCCACCTTAATCTTTAGACAATGACATAACGCATTTGCTCCACTTTCAAAGCTATGACATGAAAGTAACTGCTGCAGAAACAGAATTTTAGCACATACATGTTACATGTCTCCGAAAGACTGCATAGAATTAAAGCATCTGCCTTTGCAGCAGCACCATTATTTGTGCATTGGCAGTTCTATGGGGTTTTGCTTTGGTTTTTTACATATAAATATATCATATGCAAATTAGAAAATGACCAATATTTTATACATAAATATTACATGCATATCTATATAATATTTGTATATATATTTCCTTATATGTGTGTATGTGTATATATATCCTCAGAGGCTTAGATGAGGCATCCTGCAGACTTACATTGCACAACAGCTGGTAACACCTCCTTTTTCCCTTCACCACTCCCAAAGGAATAAGCTGGGGCAGGCTCAGATAACTTTATCTAAGGCTCATACCAACACATAAATTCTAGACTACTTATTTTTGCATGGCATGTGTTTTCAGTTGCTTTTTGTGTACCACATCTGCTCTGACTTCATATTTAACCAAAGGTTTAACTTCAGTAAGCCACAGTGTTTTAACTTGCCTTTACAAGCCCCATTCACAGCTGACGAGTGAACTCTGTCCTTATTGCTATTTGCAGGCATGTCTGCACATGCAAGCCAGCCTTATTCTGCCTTCCTGCTTGTAGGACCTGAGGCAGTATACACAAGACATCATTTCTAAGTTATAATGGGTTTAGTGAAAGTTAATCTAAAAGACCGGAGACCCTCAGTGCATGATTTTTTTTAGAGAGCCAGCAGGGTCCATTTTTTTAATTTAATATTGTTGTGATTTCTTCCTCTTACCAAGAAATATGACTGAAAGCTTCAAAGCAGTAAGTACCTTCTTGATGAAGATTCCCAGCTTGTAAAATTTAACAAGCATTTAATGCACACCAGTGACAGTAATACTGCACTGTATTTTAGGAGCCCAATGTGACACCGTTAGCATTATTTTCTGTTCATTTAATCTAACATAACAAATTAAAAAAATTAAAATATCACATTTATGAACATATGTGTGTAACTTGAAAATTCAGTGTGTTCCAGCTACCCATCTACTTTAAGTTGTAATTACACACTTTCCACAAAATAAATTCAAAGCCCTTTCTTGAATGTGAAGGTGTTTCACTGGATTGATGCATGCCTTGATCTTAAACTCCAAATACAATAGGCCCAGACAGAGACCAGACTGGGGTATAAGGAACTTAGGCCTAATTCACTAAAGGCCATTTTTACATTCTGAAATTCACTTTTAAAACATCATTTGGCTGTGGTCAGGTAGTGAACAGAGCCTGCAGGCAGGTGGTGATAAGTGCACTCAGATTAATTGGTTTTAATTGTGATATCAGGCCTGATGGGTCAAACATCTCCCATTCTCACCAGATCCATATCATGGATCACTTGCCACAGCGTATGTCTGCCTCCTCCCTGTACACCAGTCCTTCCCCCAGTGGGTGAAAAAGCCAGGCATAGCCTTCCCCGGACAGATAGCAATACTAGGGGGGAGAAAACCTTTTACAACTGGAGCTCCTCCCGGCTCCTTCCTCCCTGCATTTGCTATCATTGTGCTGTAAAACAAACTGGAGGGGAGATGCTGGGATAACAATCACAGGAAGGGAGCTTGTGACAGCCTGGCTGCAGAGTTATGGTGCCCTGAGACGGGAGGGCAGAGGTTCACGCAGGAAATGATGTTGAGACCAGGACCCTGCCCCGGCTGGCAAGGGGCCTCTCAGGGCTACAAGTTTTGGAGGGATGGAGGAAATGTATTTTGCTCTTTACCATTTTTAAGGAATCAAAGGACACAGTGGCATGCAGCCGCCATGCAGCACAGGCTGCAGGATGTTTGCATTTACAAAAGACCTCGATTCACACTTAGAAAAGTCCACTTTGGTGGCTTTGCACTGCTGCAAAACTCACAGCAGGCTCTGCCCCACAGCCTTCTGGCACCATGCAAGGAATCCAAGTATCTCTCTCACCCAAGCTGGGAAATATTTCAGCACCACCCCCCTCAGAGGAAGGGCTTTTCTGGCTCCCAAGATGACTTCCAACAGTGGAAACAAGTTAGTCCTTAAAACAAAAGCATCTGCCAAACCAAAACAGAGACTTGTGGGTTCCAAGGGACTAGGGTGCACTTGAGAGCTGTTGCAGTCTTCAACAGCATTAAACATTGACTACAACAGAAACTGTGCAATAAGAATGAACTAAAAAGTATTTTTGAAAAATAAATACATTTGGTTTAGATGATTCAGAGCACTATGTGCTCTAAATTTAAAGAAAATCCATGTGGAAGGATTTCTGATTGTGCTAAACCAAGTTCTGCTCGCCTCTTTCTAGTGACTTCTCCCTCTCACCTTCGGCTGGAGGAGAAACAACAACATCACATGCTGCACTGCAGGTCTGGGACAGGATAGATGTTCATAAACACTCAGTCATGTGTCTGTCCTGTTTTCCACGTTTCTAACTTCATGCCATTTATTTATATGTTTTCAAATTCCAATATAAACATAAATTTAAAACCCTCTTAAAGCTGCCCATTCTGGCTATAGCAGTGTTTCTGATTTCTTTGCCTACATATACTGGAATAAAAATACAACTTCCAAGTTGTTTCTCTACCTCATTTCTGTTTGCCCAGGCCATTCACAGCAGAAACACCAGACTTTGGCTGTGCATATTCTCATACTTCTGGTAACAGCTTCCCTTCTATTTTACAGCCCCTCTAGCATGTTGCTGCAGCCAGTGACTCGAAGGGTGGTTTTGAACTCAGTCTCCTCACATAAACGCCTCTTTGAGAAGCTCTAGCCTGGCACCACTTTCATGCTGATGCATGTGATAGAGGCCAAAGTCTCAAGGCTATAAACCCCAGCAAGTTCAATCACCCTCGGGAGCAGGAGGCACAGCATTCTGCCCACACATTTCTGTAGAAAAAAAGCATACCCAGACTTCCTGATCCGATTAGCAATTCTGGCACCAAACCCTCACCCAGACAAAGTATGTGTGACTGATACTTGCCTAGGACCAGCTCAAGGTTTCTCAACAGCGTAGGCAAAATTGAATCTGGTGGCATTACCAGGTTGGTAAGTGGGAAGCTGAGAACAGCCCCCAAAAGCTGTTTTACACTCCCTGCAGCATGACATCCTCCATCTGTCTACTTCACACAGTCCCATTGCAGCATGCCCCTCCTCTTATCTTCTCAAACCCAGACTCAACTAACGATATCTGTCCAAGGGGGAGGAATGAGGTACGGTTACACAAAGTAACGCAGTTCTCCATCCCAAGAAAAACACTGTGCGCAGGCAATACATTTCAGAGGATTGCTTCCATGTCCCAGAAAGAAAGACTCAAAACCACACCTAAATACTTCCTACATTGCAACTGATTAAGACTTCTTTGCTGCCTTCTCTGATTTTCCATGGATATCATCTTGGGGGGCAGAGGCTTCCTAGATGTTTAGTGGTGAGCAAAAAAGCACTCAAAGAAATGAGGTGAGTGGAGACCTGGGGGCAGTAAGGATCACACCACTGTTTCTGACACATTACGGTTTGGGTTTTCTCTGCACTGTGAGCTCAGTGCTCTCCCTGTAGTCTTTTTAATGAAATAATATGCTTCCTAGAAAAACTACAACAACTAGGCTATCACAAAACACTGCTTACAGAACCTTTTCAGTCTCTACTTAAGACAAATCCAGAAGTGGCCCAATTATAAATACTTGTTCTTAGAGGAAAAATTCAAATTTTTATTAGTTTTCCCAAGTAATATACAGTAAAATATGCCTATATATTCAGCTACAGTTTGTCAACAAAAATTCTTATTGCAAAGCAAATAGTTTGAAAGAGGTCCACACACTTGAGCTTCATACAAATCTAGCTTGATAAATTGATGGGAATATGGAAATGGTAGGATTTAATTCTTTGTTAGCCTTCAACAAGCATTTCACAGTAAGTGTGGAGCTAATAATATCAAATAACTGTAATAGAAAGAAGCTTGACACATGTAAAGTAGAGTTAATCATCGGTACATTCCTGCTGTATGACTACAAAGCTGCTCATTATCCAGCACTGTGCATCCAAAAGAAGATGTAAACCCCCTGTATGTCTCTTCACTAACCTGGATTTAGGTACCTAAAGTTGAGTCCTGAAACTCTCATTTTTATCTCAACAATTTTCCTCCCAGAACATGTGCGCTAACATTTTTGCTATTTCATAAATAATTATTCACATCAGTCTTTTGAAGTTGAAAGGAACGTATCAAGCAGAAAATTCTCTTAGCTGGATACGTGCCTTGCTCAGAAAAGGACGTGTGGTAACTAATAAGCAATGCAGTGCTACAGCCAAAGTAAGTAACAATAGCAGAGAAAATACAAAGTATTTTGGCAACACAACAATCTACTAAAAAAACACCTTGTAACTCCTAAGGAACACCTATTTACACATTCTTTGTTGATACACATACAGGGTAATTTCTTACTCTATTCAGACTGACACATCCACATGACCACCTCCCAACCCGACTACAACTCCATCTCCGTACCCAGTACCTGTCTCTCACAAGGAGCTGCAGTGCCCATCACATGTTAATCCTCTTCTGGGAGAAGCCCCTTGGTTCTGCAAACAACATAGTCCAAATATGTTCAAAACTGAATCAGTGCCTTCCAGTTTTCCCTTCAACACGAGTTCAGGCCAAATAAATAAATAAACAAACAAATTTACTGATTACCAGTTTGATTCATATGATACATGAAGGTTTCATAACATAAATTCTCCCTTGGGTCCATACCACCTTTCTGCTCATGTATTCCACTCTTCCCATACTGTGATTTGTCAGATTAGATATGCCAGTATTTTAGCCTAGATTCTAGTATTTCCTCTTCATCTTGGAAGATCCCACATGGCACTGGGAGCTACAAGCCTACAGAAAACCAAGTAAGATTTTGGATCCTTGGACAGTTCAAGGAGAACTACACTGGTTGGAAACTTGAGTTTCTTCTGTGTGCAAACAGGCATTTATGAAGCAGCAGCTTAAAATACAGACTTCACACACAGAGCTGCTCTGCCTCCAAAGAGAAAAAATTAAAAATAAAAGAAGGAAAGCAAGGAGACTGGTAACTTCATTTGCCTCTTCTATTATAAAAGTTATGAAGCCTGGCATTAACATTTACTTATTAAGCTTCAACACAGTTTGTGAAAGTTCCTAGACTGCTGTGATGACCTGCTTGTACCTCCAATTTTGCCATTTCTAAAAGAACCCTGAAGCTATCAAGACTCTCTCTGCTAAGTTTTAATCCATATGTTTTCTTGATTCCTGATTTTGACAACACATTAAGTACCACATGCTCCCTAAAGCATTTAAAACCAAGTAGAATTTGCTGTGGAAGCTTATCACGCAGTCTTTCTGTTGCCTTCCTCAGATACCCTGTGCAGCCAAGTGGACAACCTGCATTGGTTAATCAATAAATCATTTTTACCCCCATCAAACATCTCATATTGCATATATCCAATATTGTGAGACAGAAACACTGCAACACCAGTGTACTTTCTGAGCACCCAAGGAGGTAAAAGGCAAAATGGTAAAATATGTGAGTAGAGGGTCTGATGTTTAACTATGGAATGCTGTTCAGTAGCAAGCTTCAAGAAGACATGAGCAGTCTCCTCATCAAGAAGAGATGGGATGAAGCAATTTCAGGGCAGCTTAAGAGTGGATCATGCAAAGCCTAACTTCTTTAGGAGAATAAATTGCAGAATATACACATAGGAAGTCTCAGTGCATCTTGATTTACTATTTATACTCTAACATGTACTCAGTATTTAGCAAACAAAAGATTATACAGTCTCTGTCAGATGAATTCAACAGCAACTCTCAGCATAAATTTAAGTCTGAGGTTAACTTCTCCATTTGTCTCATAAGAAAGCAGTTTAAGCTCTTGTGTATATGAGCCCACGCAGGAAAAACAAGGGGCCAAGATCTTCAGTCATGTCAACCAATTCTACCTGTAGTTTGCTTCTTGCAAGTAACTTTTGTATGTGTAAGAGCACATCTGAATCACGCTCCATTTGTCTCTCATTGACAAAAATCAAATTGACAGAAGACTCTTTCAGCTATGCAGCTCAGGGAACACATTAGCCAGACACAGATTAAACCAACTGACCAGCAAAAAGCAGTCTATGGAATCACCAGACACCTAGTGCTAGGTCTAGTGCTCTCTCAGGAGGTCTAGTGCTCTCTCAGGAGCACTAGACCTCAACTCTTCGCTGTTAGAGGAAAGAGTAATGAAATAATGGCAGAGCCCCCATATGTGGAAAGGGGTACAGTACCCACTTGCACACATGACTGGTCCCTCTCACTGAGCAAGCCAGCCTTCCTCCCAGCACGAGGTTGTTTGAATACCAAGGACCAGAGCAGAGCACTGGCTATGCTCCTGATTTGGAAGACACTCACAAAGTAGACATGGCTTTTTGACCTACCCTCCTACTTCTCTGATTCACTATATATATGGAGTGGTGGCTTTGAATAGACTAGACATTCAGCTACAGGTTGCCCACTGTGACTTTCATCAAACAGCAAGAGACCACCTACTATGCTTAAATAGCTATGTGGGAAGAGCCTTAGCTCATCTAGTAATGAGGATCTCAATATTCCTTTACCAGTTATCTTTCAACAATTAGCTACCAAAAGGCCATGAATTTTATAGACACCCTTATTTATCAGTAAATGCAATAGTGTTCACAGGCTGTTATTGAAAAAGTAGAGTACAAGATGATGTCACACAATTCATAGTAAAAGGAGCATTTTAGGAGTTGCTTTGGCCAGTCAGACACTCAAATTCTGGTTATTTTTATTCGCAGGCCATGTATTTTGAAGTTATTTATACAAGCACCAAACATGACAGGACAGATGCTTTCACAAATGCAATGAATGAAAGCCAGTATTTATCATCCAGAAATGCACTAGAGCATTTATCAGGCTACACACCGAAGTGTAAGGATAAAGTCACCCACCCACCGTCAAAATACTGTTACCTCCAAGGTGCAACAAAGCAGCCGCTCCGCTTAAACACTACAGGATTGTTTATGAGAAGGGAAACGAGGCTCAACTTCTCCAGCTGAAGCTGTAGAGGAATTTGAGGCAGGCAGAAAGTAATTATTCAGCTGGAGTTTTGCCAG
Source organism: Melopsittacus undulatus (assembly GCF_012275295.1). NCBI lineage: Eukaryota > Metazoa > Chordata > Aves > Psittaciformes > Psittaculidae > Melopsittacus > Melopsittacus undulatus. The sequence continues at coordinate 26,061,064 of NC_047528.1, forward strand.
GACACTGGAGTTAGTACTGCTGCTCTTGCAGGCTGTGTCAGGGGACTATGCAATGACCACCAGTGCTGTCTACTGAGTCATGAGCGCCACTTCCCGCAGAACCCGGGTTCTCCTTGGAAATCTCTCATTTCTGGATTAAGCAAGCCCAGCCCTGATTGGTTTGGGAACAGCGCAGGACAAGGAGGAAGGGCGAGAAGTATAACTATTAGTGTCACTTTCAAGAGCAGTAAAATTTACATGGATTAAAGGGATGAAATCTTTATATATAGTAAAAAGGATAATTACAACAAAAGCATCTGTCTAGCTGGCACCACCTACAGCAAGACCTGCAAGCAGTAATTGTACAATAACAACGTGGTGTTTAGTGTGAGGTTTAGGACATTCTGCCAGAAAACCTAAAGCATCCAGGTTGTAAAACACTGTAATAAGTAGGTAATCCCCAGCCTGGCGTCCAAGCTACTGCCCTAACCTGTTCTTTATGATTATAAAATGTCTCAGTGTCAGCAGGTTCACTGTGAGTCAGAGCTGAAATAATAAATGGCTTATTCTCCATCCTGATGGAGGAAATACATCACAGCTCATTGTGGCTCACTTACTGAGGCTTTTTTTTTTAAACAGGAAAATATAAAAATAACCAAGTCATTTTGCCTTATTGCACTTATTTTTGATTAACAAAGCCCTCATTACAATCAAATTAGAAAAAAAAAAAGCAGCATGTTTTCAGTATGGTCTGCAAAAACAATACCTTAGGAAAAAAACACAGAAGAAAAAAATACTGCACAAACAGCCAAAGAATATGAAATTTGTGACAAACAGACTCTTTGCCAAAGTGATTCCACCACTTTGCTCCTGTAAACAACAGGTTGCCTGAGCTGAGGAAAAGGTCTAGGCTCTAACCTCGCTCACACTTTTGCTCCCAAGAAGCTGTCTTTAATCATGTTCCACTGCTCATTGCATGCTTACAACTGCTCAGTCGCGTGTTTGCACACTCAAGACCTCTGGCTTTAAACTCCAGAGCAAAAGCACTATCTCTTGCTCAAAGCATTGCTAGCGAGCAAATAGTGCCCTACATCTGGCAGGTCTGCCCAAACATTACACAAAAATCATGCAAAATGTCCCACCAAAAAGTATTAAGAGACAGATGAAACACCAGCATCCCAAATATACTCATCCTTTACCTAAAACAGAAATACATAACAGCAGAAGTAATGCAAGCAAGGTGCAATCAGTCCTTACACTATTCGCAAACTAAAGAACTGTAACAAGAAAATAAGCATCATTATTTTACAGACTTTGGCAAAAAGCACAGATGCACTAAGATGGCTATTTGAAGCTCAAATTTAGAACACATATATTTCTATCCACACAGAGAGTGGCCTACATGCATAGAAAACTTAACAACAGAACATATTAAAAATAGAACAAGATAGAAAAATCTATAGAGAAATTATATATCAAAGTCTTAAGCAGCATCCTTTTTTTTTTCAAGAAAAATACCTAAAAGAAGAGAAAACACAAATAGACCAGTATTTGCACAAACAGTAAAAGGAAAAAATCCGGGGTGAGTATCACAAAGACAGTCCTGATTGTTTCCAGGGAAAATATCTGTCTCAAAGAACTGCAGGCTCTATGACTTCAAAATATACAATAATTTACATTAGACATACAAAGAATACAAAAATCTTTACATTAAAATGACATGTACTGAGAATATGAAATTTCTCCAGTATTTCACTGTAGGAAAAAAATGTTATATTTTTCTCAATTACATGTAGAAAAACAAATTGTAAACTAATGCTTTAGAATGGAGTACAAAAAGCAAATGTTAATTCCAGGGGTACTCCTGCTAATAAACTGGGCATCAATAACTGCTAAGTTATTTACGACCAAAATTCTAATACTGGTCCAAAAATGCAGATAAAAAGTACAAAATTGTTTTTAAAGTGGTGTTTCTTGACAGCAAGCTTTTTAAATGTACAGTTTAAATATACAAATGAGCAATTTCCACTTCTTGCATGTCCTTTCTGTAGCTTCTTATGCATGCTTCAGTAACTCAAATTCATCATGACCTTTAAAACCTCAAGATCTGTTGGGTAACAGTGGCCAGGACTCAGAGCAACAGCTGCAACAGGCCAGACTTTTTCTTCCCATGCACGTTTTACTGTGCCAGAGCTTGCCAGTGAGACACACTGCAGTGTTGGTTTCCACCCCATGCTGCTTTCTAGCTGAAAACCCCAAATAATTCAAGTTCTGTTCTGGTGCTATCCATCAGCCCTAATTCTTGGCAGCTACTTAAAAGGACTAATGGTCTTGCAATGGAGTCATGGGACTTTGACTCACGGTCCCAGATTCAGCTCCAGGTTCCACCATCAGCCCCCACACAGCTTCAGCCCTCTCCTTTCCTCATGCTCTTCCTCAGCTGCCCCACTACTGCCAGTGAGGATGCCAAAACCCATCTCCTCTTGGGCCTCCCAAGGCTTTAGACTATTCTGTGGGTGGTTCTGGTACATTCAAGGTTGCCTTTGCTTACAATTGCTCCTCTTTGCTGTCCTTAACACAAACACATATCAATATAAGTGAAAACATTGGCATGTGAAAGGTTCATAGACTAAAGCTATGCAAGCACAAGCCATGCCTGATTTTCTGCAGATTCACCTCCCACTGACATGTCCCACACAACTTCCCACAGGCATAATCTGAACCCCATGATCCATAATCTCTAACTGAACTACTTCCACTCCTTTATCTTTTGCAGCCCCCAAATACTTTGAGCCCCCAGTACATAACCCCTGAACTCCACAGCACCCCTCACCCCCTCCTAAACAATGTCCCTTAGAGAGTCCACCAGGTCCATGACAGAGCATGGACTGGCCAGCAAGTTGCTACCCACTGGCAGCAGTTCCCAAGCAAGGATATTTAACTCTTGAACTGAACCTTTCTGGGGGGTTTCTTGGTTTTATTTGTGTGATGTTTTGTGACAGCCATAATATGAATATTACAGTGATGAGCACAGAAGCTGGATTCATTACTGCCTTGTGACTCATTGGAGTTATTTCTAAACTGGGTAAAGTTTCCATAGTTTTGGGGGCACATTTCACATCAGAGCTATACTCCAAAAAGTATTATAAATCAAAACAATTTTGGTGACAACACTACAGGGAAGCACAGGCACCCAGCATTTAGAATGGCAAGAAATAAGGATTTTTAAATATCCCACAGAAACATTAAAAAATTTTTAATCCCCTTCACACTTTGGATTTCAACCTTTAAAAATGCAAAAAGAATGGTTCATTTTAAGCTTCTGGAATTTTTTTTATTATTTATTTCCATTTTGGTTTGTGAACAGATCCATTCAGTGACATTACACAGCACTGCTTCTGAAAGCAAAAGTCTTCTCTTTTTTATCCTACATCAGTTAGAGCAAAAACAACCTCTTTCTTCTGACCCAAAGATCATGGAAAAGAACACGTGTCTAAAGACGGGACTTGCAGACAGGCGTCATACCTTGAACTGGACAACCAAGTTGGAAAAAGCACAGAAACTTTCAAGTTACACAAGCTCTTCCTTTAACTTTCTGAAGTATTTTAATTCTCTGCATATGAATAGCTGTTTTCTTAAATACAAATCACAGCAAGTTATCTTCCTTATTAATTGCAGCTTTTTTATAACACTCATCTAATTCTGTTTATTTTTCTTTTATTCTCATCTGCATTTACAATGTGATTGTAAACAACATGAACAGGAGTTTATGTTTCCAGGTAAAGACTGTGGGTTTTTAACTAATAAGAAATTCTATCATGTCATACTGTTGCAGTTTTTCTCCATAACAAGCCCTTCCATTACATAGCAGATTACATACCTTTAAGATATTCCTTTTCTTTGTGACACACATTGTCTTCTCTTTAGACAGTAAAGCAAGAGAAAGTAGGATTTTACAAAGCAAAAAACAAGAACACAACAACTCACGACGCTCATGATTTAACTCACATTTCAAAGTCTTCTCATTTCCTCTCTTGCCTTTTCTTATAAACACCACAAACAAAACACATTTGTTTGCTTTGATTTTCAAAACTGTACTACTCCCAAATATGAGGAAATTTCTCTGCGACCCACTGAGGTTACCAGCACATCATGGCCTTTGTCCCCATATTGAAACCATCCAGACTCTGCAGGCTTTCTAGGAAGCACAAAACAACTTCCAGTTCAGATATTTCTTAAGTCTGCCCAGGGAGTGGGCAACCCTGAGACTGACAGACATCATGGCCATCTCTGACTCAAAAAAGCATATTTCATCATAGGCAACCTGGATATACAGCACTCTGCTCTGTATCCCTGGCCCTGCTTTCAAATGGAAAGAGGGAAGGTACCCTCTCAGACTGCAAACGCATGGAAGTTATGCTATTTATCTGAAAAAACACATCTACACTATGTGTGAATTGTGTGGTTGTGCTCAGTCTTTAAGAGACCAGACTTAAGACCTCCCCATGCTGGTAAACAGGGAGTCAGGCAGTGGTTAATCCCCATGTAAGACTGTCACCTTTCTACTACTTTGGAGGAGCAGACTGTTGCTCCTGCATTTGACACCTATGACTTCCTAATCTACAGATTAGGAGATGCTTGGGTTTTTAATCATTCTTAGAGAACCTTTTTCCCAGAGAAGGGAACAGAGAAGACAACAACTAGAGCTTTGGTTCTGAATTAGTTTACCAAAATACAATCTGTACAGAGAAACCCAGAGATTCCTAAATTCTGAACATCTGCACAACAGGACAAATTAGGCCAAAAGTCCTCACATGAACTAGAAACAACATGGTCTGAGATACCATGTTAATCCCATGCAGTCAGGACTACAGGCTTGCATTTGATGAGGTTATTTTGTCAACACTAGAAACTGTTCCTTGGCCTTTTCCCTAAACTGATGGTATCTCATAATTTGAGCCTAAAAGGACCTCTGGGAATGATCACAAAGGCTGCCTCCTTTCTAGGGAGTTATTCACCACGCCTGATGAAGTTTTCCCTTGTGAACAGTTAAGAGCAGGAACCTATTCTTCTTCACTGACTACCAACCCCAAACAGACCAACCTCCTAAGATAAAAGCAGACCAACCTCCTAAGCTAAAAGCAGACTACCTAACTCTCTTCATATGTAGCTGTCTTCTTTCCCTTCTCCTGTTACCCAAGGGCTTCCCTTGCAACACCAAGAGGTACTTTGAATCACAAGTCAACACACAGAAAGGAACCACTAAACTTAACTAAAGGCAACTATTAGGCTAACTTCAGGCAACCTCACATGGAGTTCAGAAGAGGACTGTGGTCTACACACCAGCTAATCAGTCAGAGACAAAGAAGAAACCTCTATTTCTTACTCTGAAGCTTCGATGCTGCAGAGGAACCCTCATCGGACTCTCGCACAACCGATTCCATCAGCAGTTACACACGTGACCTTTGGGTTGCCAGTACAAGATGAAAAACAAATCTTTTATGGTAAGCGAGATCCATTTTCTTACTGGTGCTACCTATGTGAAAATTAAGGCAAAAGTTACATGGCAGAGGAAAAAGGTGTTAATGGGGAGAGGGAATATTCAGGTTAGTACACATATGGTTTGCTACTCTATTTCTATTTCTCAGGTAATAAAATTCAGTGTAAGTGGTACTTTAGAAAATCAGCAGCACAAGCAATAAACCTGGTCAGAAGTTTTTGACAATAAAAGCACATTCTACCATCTGATTATTTTTTTTTCTCCTTAAATTTGGAAGGAAGTTTCACATTTCAGTGCAATTCAGACCATGTTAAAGACATTTCTGGGAAAAAGCATGTTTCCTACAGCAAAACTCGTTTAACAGTCATTTAACAGCAACAAACTTAAAGCCTTGGTTGGCAATTTCAATTTCTCCTCTGCATGATTCAGTTATCCCTAGGATAGGCCACAGCAAGGGATTCTCCCAGCAAAAGACAGACTAATCAAATTATTTCAAGTCAGTCAGGTATTTTCTTTATGCCAGCCAGCCCCAATGGCAAAATCTCTTGCAATAGCAGATCTCCCAACGTTAAAAGAAAGAAACGTTTATGGGCTAAATACTGGCTTAATCAGAGCCAAGAGGGAAAGCTCTAACAGTCAGAAACAAATGTTATCACTGTCTTATCTGCTACATTGGGAAATGGCTTCTATACATATATATGCACCCATTTCAGACACACTTGACAGAGCACAGAATTGCCCCCTGTGCAAGGCAGCATTGTTACATTGCATCCCACTGGCTAGCCCAGAGAGGACAGATTTTTGCAACATGCTCAGAGATACCAACCAGCACAGTGGCCAGGACTGAGCAACAAACCTGGAAAGGTTTGGTGCTCTCCACCCCTCTTCCTGAGCAGATGGGCTATCTATGTGTATCCAAACATACAGTGTCCAGAAGAGCAAAATTCTCCTTTCCACTTTTCTTAACTACCAGCGTGGAAGGGAGACAGGTCTCAAGTCAGTCACCCCAAAAGTTCACAGAGGGCAGCAGAGCAGAGTCATGGGGACACTACGTCCTCAACCTTGTGCGCTGCCGTCAGGCAGGGACACTCACCGCTGGGCCCCCGCAGGGATACTGCCCCAGGAGCTGGCTCACGAAAACAAAACACCGCCCTGGGCCACAGCTGCACATTCAGCTGGTATGTTACTAAACCCTGCTGCTCAGCAGAACAACTGGAGCAGTCTGGAAACTGCTACCGCAGAAGAAATATCCTCAGCCACGGCACTGCCCTGGCTCACAGGCAAAGGTAAACTCCTGAAGACCAGCGTGTGAGCTGTGTTTTATGCATCCATCATCTGCTGCTACTTTTACACAACGTGCCTAGATAAAGATACCTAACCTAGTAAATGAATTTTGGTTAAATTACTTCTTACCTCTGTCTCAACCTGGATTATAACTTCAAAATTAAGATGCTTGATGTGCTTTTGCTTTAGCCTGGTCTCCAAAGGACAGCCTGCAGCATCAGCTCGTCTGCTGGGTATCTGTGCTACATGCTGCAGCAGCTTGCCCCAGGAGTAGACAGGAAACATGAGGAAAAGATCAGCAATGAAACCAGTATGTACAGTGGGTTATTCTCTTCCGCCCCTCCCACTGACCTTCTAAGCTTCAATAGCTTCCATATTTCCTATCCATTGGAAGAGCCACTCACACATCTCCCCATGTGCCCCTTCTCTACACCTGCCAAAAATGCTCTTGATCTAATTACCTTTGAAAGTGAAAATAGTTTTGAGTTTGACAGCTTTTATTTCACATCTGAAGAACCTCCTGCACACCTGAAAGCTTGCTGGCCTCTTCCCCATGTACCCTTGGCTCTAAGAAAAGGCACTGCCTCCTTTAAGGGCATCACGATGCCACCAACGTCACCACTTTTTCCTACGTTCCCAAATCCAATGCAGAGGGCAGTCACATGTTCCTGTTTATACATCCCATAATACAAGGCCCTTATTTATCAATAAATGCCTTGAGGTGCAGAGCAAAGCCTGAGCTAACAAAAATCTGACAGGATTTTCTGCTGGTCTTTCAGATCAGTGACAGCAGCAGGCAGGGGCAAGGTAAGGGAAATGATGATGCAACCAAGTGAGTTTGAAGAGTAGAAGAGTAAAAAGAAGGGGCTGCTATAGGTATTTGAAGAGCTGGGGAACGAAGAGGGAGGAGAACACAAGTGAAGTAGAGGCCCAACCTTTTATTTTCCTTCTCTCTTTTTTTTAACTCTAACCCAAGGTATTAAAGAATTACTTAAAAAATTACATAGAAAACCAGACAAATGCTATGTTTTGCCCAATAAACAACTAACCATTGGAACCCATGGCTGCAGGAAAGTAACTTGTAGTGATTTAAAAGGGATTAAATGGGTTTTATAAACAACAGTATCTGTTGTTAAACATGCTAAAATAAAATTACAAGAGTTAATAACCCATTTGCTTCAGGGTATAAACTAATGCTCATCTAAGGCCAGCAGATCTGCCTGCATGTCAGCTCAATATCTGGCGCAAGAACTTCTCTCCATAGGCAAGCAATCTTTGCTTTTAATTCCTGGCATTTAAAAATTGTCATTCTTGCCTGAAAAAGAGAGCAGGCTATTGTTCAGGCCTTCAACTGACCTCACATAATTAATTCTGGAGTTTACCAGATATATCATTCCCTTGAGGAGAGCGGCAGTACTGCGTGAAAAAAGAGGAAAACAGTTTAATTGTGCCACTCTTCAATATTCTGTTCTCAATTTCTTCAAATACCGTTTTTGAGGGCACTAGAACCAAGCACATGAGTTAAAATTCTTGTAAAAAGCTTAAAGATACGAACAAAACACAACATCTATTTGTACTTTGCCCTGCAACAGTTCACCAGCCAGATCAGTTTATGAGAAAATTAGATCTTGAGGGCAGGCAGCAAGGGAAGATTTTTGGTATGTCAGAAGAACTTACTCTGCATGGTAACAATTAAAGCATTATCTAATATCATACCCTGCTCTCAAAGATGGGATAGGGTTGAAGAACAAACTCCGAGATTATGATTCCAGCCCTCTCCAAACCCAAATCCAAACCCAAGAATCTCACTAACGGATTGGCTGGTCTCCCAGACAATTGCTTCTGGACAAAACACAAGATGGGATACAACATGTCCAATGCTCTGCTGTGGTTATGAATTTTTAGTTTCAAATGCCAGCTTTCTCTTCCCTACAGGTAAGACAGCTGGGAGCTGGGGATGCTCCTCCCCTGGCGCAGGAAAGCTCCTGGAAGAACAGGTCTTGAACATGAGCTCTACAGAACTCACTCCACAAGTGACCCTTCCTTCTGTGTTGCCAGGCTACCCAATCCAGTTTCATTTGTCTACAACTTTATTCTTACCATTTATTTTTAGGGGAGTGCAAATTACAGCTGGCCAGTTTGGCAGCCCTAAGGGTCAGCTTTTGAACTGTGCTTTCATTTCAATTTCAATTCAAAACAGTTTCCATTTCAATTCACTAGCAGACCAGATCAAGTGTGCCCTGTGCCTTGTGAGTCTGCAGAAGTTTAGCACTGACCACCCAACAGAGTAATATCAGTGCTGAAGCTGCATGTTAAACTGATAACCAAAGCGAGAAACATGAAGTGCTGCCAGGAAAAAAAAACCCAATTCTAAAACTTAAGATTTACAATGAATGTTTCAGACCGCTCTATGTATATATTCCCTCTCCTCCCCTACTGCTGAAACAGCAAAGCAGACATGGCAGATGGCATGATTCATCTGAAAATTACTCCAGCAGCACTCTATTAGCCTCTAAGGAGTAAACTAGGATAAAAATATTCTGAATGCTAACTTAAAACTAGGCAGTTGTCATGGGGAGTCATCAGGTCAGTCTACTTGCTTAGTCTGCAGAATTTTTCTTTCAATCAGCAAAAAGCATAATGTATGAAGATGATATAATTTATTTGTTCTACCTGCCAGGAATTAATACAGAAGAAAGAAGGGAAGCAACTGAGGGACAAAAAGGTTTATTTTACTATAGGTAACAAAAAAAGTACCAGCCAAAGTCAGGCCAAGCACGAGCCATTTCTGGCATGGTGGAATAGATTCAGTTTTGAGAGACATCTTAACTGGAAGAACAGTTTCCCACAGGTCCAGTAGCTGAATGTAAATGTTCAGCTGAAGACATGGACAGGACCTCTATCCCCTGCCCATGGCATAAGCAATTACGACCAAGACATCTGCAAGAAGCTGCTTAGTAAGAACATCCACCAAGGGAGCCACCCCAAGCTCCAGTTGTAGCCCCCAGCTCACTCACAGGTCCATGGAGGACATGGGTAGCCAGCAGACAGCCCTGAGGGAGTCAGTGAACACAGCGAGGGGCATCACACCCCTGCTTGGCTGCAGTCCCACTCCAGGCTCCCAAGCCAGCACTGCCCACCAGCCTGTGTGACACACAGGGTTACTCACCAGGGAAGGAGAAAACAAATACCAGCATCACATTCAGCGTCAAGGCAAACCTTACCTGCCCAAAAAATGCAGTTAGAGCACTGTGCCATCAGCCCCCCTCCTTTAACATGGAAGACAGGAGTCAGCAGTGCTGCACATCATCTTCCAGAGAAATTAAAATTCGGTTCCCAGCTGCAAGGAACGCTGAGCACTCGCTCACAGACCTGTTGGGCTAGCACACAATGCCTCCAACTGAAACTCCATCACTTGTTTGAGAAAAAGAAACAAAACACACATTTAGACAGTTCAGCTTATGCTGACAGTACAAAAATTCACTACAGTGCAGGACACTGCCCCAGGACTGACTACTGTAACATTAATTGCCTTGACTCTGGGCCCCAAGCTAAAATCTGCTTCCCAAATAAACAGTCCACAATAACCAACTTTTTTTTTTTGCTCCATCAACAGTAAGAGTCAGCACAAGCTGAATATTTGGTGTTCTTTGACATGCAAGTTAACCAACCAGGGGGCTGAAGCCAGTAACGTAGTTGCCCTCATCTTTGGGGAGAAGGTGATGAAATTGTGCTTAATGTCATCTCTTCAAAAAGGCGTTTTCTACATATGTATACGCTACCACGTCAGCCTTGTTGCATAACTGTGTTGTGCAATCATGGCAAATTCATTTACATCTTAATTTTTGCTCCAGAGCTCCAGGATGGGGAAAGAGGGATCACTGTCAAAGGACAGGGTGGACTTTGCAGAACTGGTCTCTTCAGGGAGAGGAGGGTGGTCTGAAGAGGGGCTGGAGGCAGTGGGAGGGCACCAGGAGAACCACTACTGCCACCACTGCTTACCCAGAGCAGATGCTGGGAGCAAAGTCTTCGTTAGAAACCTCAAAGCACAGAATGACTTCATAGCATCAGTGAATGACTAGTGTTGGCTTGGACAGCAAGCAGAGAAGATTATGGTTTCTCGTTTTAATACTTATTACTATGTTATTGCCACAGAACTGTAAAGAAGAAATAGGCAAGAGTGCAGTATCAGGTTTTCATAGACTGAACAAACTGGATTATTCAAGAGTGACTCAAGTTTCCTAACAAGCATGGAAAAGTCTGCATTAAGATAGCATCTCTTTATTTTCCCAAAATCAATTGCAACAGGCTGCATTTTAAAATCCTACTTTAAACTCCCATCCTTTTTTGTATTTTGAGAAGTCATTTGCTAGATTTACTACATTTGTAGATAAGGACACAACACACCAACAGTTTCAGGGACCAGACCCTAGACCAGCATTAATACTCCAGTGACTAGAATATACACTCACAATGTTAAGAGAGATGCTCAGCTCTTGCAGCAAAGGCAAACCCACAACCATAAAGATTTGACACCATAGTTTTACTCAGAGGCTGTATGTTCATCAGGAAAAAAAGTGAAATAAGGAAAAATATCACCCATTTTGAGCTGAAATAGAAAGCTCCTGTTTCAGCCCTCTCCATCCCTCTCCAAGGTTTCCGAGCATTTAAAGCACAGAGGTGCCTTCCAGCTCTGCCTTAATACCATCCCAAGGATAGCAGGACAATGACACCGTAAAAACTGCAAAAAAGTGAAACTATTCTGAGTTAATCCTGCAGTCACAATCTGCATATTCACACCTAAAAAAAAACCCAAAATACACCTTCTTTTTGTATTGCTTCCTTCACTATAGATTTCTAGATATTAATCAAGATCTAAATACACTCAGCCAGATAAAACGATGTAGTGCATTTTTATTTATGTTTGAATTATTCAGCACAATCTGATCAGATCACACATGAGGCTGTATCCTCACCCTGAATTTCAAACAGCTGCTGGTTTGAGCTGCAGAGCTCAGTTCCAAGCGCAGGGCTGAAGTAGGACAAGCATAACAGTGGTGACAGGCAAACAGCAACTGCAAATACCTGAGCCAGATCTGGCTCTGGCAATTTAAACTTCCTTAACACCACCACAAAGCTCAATTAAAAAAAAATAGTAGTAATATTACTGAATCTAATCAATAAACATTGATCATTGAACAACAACTTCCATCATGAACCTTTCATTTTAGCACAAGCATTGCTTTCCTCTCCCGAACCTCTGGAGACACTGAAAGACCTCACTGAGGAAAAAAGGCAGCAGCACAGTATCCTCTGGAGAGGCCAAGGGATGTTCTTTAAGTAGTGAGCAACCTCCATGGTGAATCACTGCAAATTTCTCCCTGTAACTGCTAAGAGGAAATGGGATTGCTTTCCCTGACCTCCTCTTCACACCTGAGCAGCAAACAGGAAAGTACCCACAAACACGCCCAACAGACAGCGGTGTTTCAGCAGGATCCCACCAGTGGGCTCCAAAACCCCAAGGAATGGGCACAGCAGCACCTTGCCAGTGCCAGGGAAGAAGCCAGGCTCCAGTCTTCCCCAAAAAGCCTGCTCACAGCTCACTACCTCTTCACACCTTCCCTCATTTGCATCTGAGAGGACTGCTGTTAAGGGTCTCTGGGAGCATCCCCACTGATTCTGATGCTGGAGCCTCAAATGGCTTTCCTTCAGGGAAGGGAGGCTGGATGTTCACAGGGCTGTCCTTCAGGGGAGGGAGGCATGAGAGCAAGGAAAGAAGAGGGGTACTAACCAGTTACAAACTACACCTGCTAATTATGCATCTCCAGAAGGGAGACATCAGCAGGAATGATCCCTCTTCCCCCAGCGTGCCACTGGGATGTCTTCAGAGCCAGGTTTTCTGGGAGAAGGGGTTGTGGGGGTTGCAAATAATGACATTTAATTTGAAGATTCACATTTGAAGAGAGTATTTTTGGAAAGAGAAATCAACACGTTAACAGCGAGCAGGAGCACAGAGCACATAATCCTTTCACATCCTGACAGGGGAGAACTGCGGAGGCCTGCTATGAAGCATCTCTGAATAACAGCATCTTCATTTTCTGAATATCTAATTAGGAGTTTCTATATATTACAGAGCATCACTATAAGATATAATTTAGTTGGCAAACATGAAAGATCTCTCAGTCTGTAAGTATGTTTTTGGCAATCAAAATTTAAAGCTGTATATATATCCAAGATATGCATGGCACAGGTAACTTTTTTCTTTTAATTCTAACAATTACATTCAAATTAGCAGATTAACTCAAATCAGTTTTAAGCAAATGCAAACTGGAAGCAAATCAGCCTTCACCACCACCACAACAGTATATTTTCAGATGGTTAGTATCCTTATTCCTGTTAGTAGCTTCAAATACATTGAACATCTATCAAAGGGCAACAGACAAAATGAAACAAGTTAAGTCTAAATCTAAGAAGGCTACAGATGCCAGAACTCAGCATTGACTTGGACCTGAAACTCCCATATGCCAAAAAAAACATTTGCAATTGTGTTAATTCTCACTGTGGGAACTGAAAGGCAGCTTCATAAAACACAACGGGCAACAAATCCATTCCTTTAATTTCAGTCACCCAACTTTAATTAATTTCCATCCAGGCAAATATTAAGTGTTTCTGCTGATCTTGCAGGATGTAAGCTCATTTGCACAATAAATGCGGTCTAACAAGTCACCACATTCAAGCAAGTCGCTTCAGTCTTATCTAACTGCACAGTCTGAAAAGTCAGTGACGGGTTAAGTGAAACTCCACCCACGTCACAGTTTCTGGAGTTAAGCACAAGAAAACTGAAGAAGTTGCAATCTTCTCATTGCAGGAGGGGCTGCCAACAGGATTTTGACAGTTGGAGTCCATATTCTGAACCATGTGTATAGCCCTTATTCAGGAAGGGAAAAAAACACTTTCATTTTCTCCTACAAAATGAATGCTCATATTCCAATGCTCCAGAGCTCCCCTTCCAAAAACAAACCAAAGACCCTCTGCTGCCTGCTCACAGTACCTGCCAAAAACAAGGGTGAGGGAAAAATGTAGGAAAACAAGTAAAACAAATGATATTGTACACATTTAAATAGGTCAGCATATAAACAAAACAACCACAAGGTGTGTATGTGCCAGGAGGCACGGATCACTCCAGCATTAAAGCAGAGACCAACAGCAAGAACAGGGATTCCCCAGAGGTGGGCCTGCCAGCAGAAAGGGCAGTGGGGCAGCCAGGGATGTAGCAGCTGCTGCCCCTCCACACATGGAGACTGAAGACCAGCTCCAGGTGAGCAACAGTGGTGTGGGGTAAGTGTTGCTTACTTGCTACCCTCCTCCTCTGCAATATCAACAGCAGAGCAAGTGCCCTGGCTGCTCAGCTACTGAGCTGCAGATCAGCATCACCAGAAAGCGGCTGCCCCTGCATCTCCTATCTTTATGAGCCTTCAAGATTCCCCAAAACTAGTTTCCACAGAGAGCACAAAGGCTGCTTACATGTAGAACTCCTTCATGTACTCACACCACTCATTTTATTAAAAAAAGTTTTTAATTTCCTGATTTCTGGGGACAATAAAAATTTTGTTCTAGTACCAACTGGAGGTGTCTCTAACTGGTTTTATAGGGAAACACCAAAACGCAAGAAACACGAAACAGCCCACTCCATCGTTTCACATCCTGGCACAAGAGAAGCATGGAGGCCCAGCACAAAGTGGCCTCTAAATGATAGATATTTAAAAACTAAAATGAAATTAAAAAGCTAATTAAATAAATGCTTTTACATATTATAAAGCACAGCCAGGAGACAATGTAGTCAGCAAATGCTACAGGTTAAGGGCATCTCTGGTGCAAGCCCTTTTTTGGCAATGACCTCAATTTAAACCTGAATATTTACTGCTTTGGAGACCATGTCCCACACATACCCTGTATGTTCTCTCAAGTACACATGTGCCAGGCCCCAGAACTTGCACCCCTTAGACCTATGCCACAAAAACAGCCTGAACAAAGTAAAGAAAGAGCCCCACATGCTCACACCAACATGAGCCTGGGCTGCATGCACCAGCAAAACACTTGGAGAAACATGGGCTGCTTAGAAATGTAATCACAGCCATCCCTGGCATGCTGGCTTGAAGTGGCAATGGGATTGAATGCACTTCCAGCTGCACGGATTCCTAGCATTCCCAAAAATTAGGTTTCTGAGACCAGAACAAGGGAAGACTTGTACCTTTAAGTTTAATCAACTCTACAATAAGACATATTTTCAAACAGAACTATAACATCATTGATACTGTGCAGTGATGCAAGATGCCTTTAACAACAGTAAGCTGTGTGAGCAAAATGACGGCTGCCCTCCCCTCCTCCAGCGTATTTCCAGTCTCTGTCTGATGCAGCAGCTGTCAGAGTTCCAGGGGTTTTCAGTGACTACGTTTTTAAACCCAGCCAGCCACTTCTGGTCCCATATACCACAAAGTGGAGCATTGCTAAACCTTTCCCATGTACTGCAGAAGTGCTTCAAAACTAAACACATTTGCACCCTTAAGTGATCTGGTAAAGATCAGTATCCACTATTGAAATCTAGCATGAGCATGAGGCCTAATGAAGTTCTGAGCAGATAATCATCAATCCAGTAAAAGATCCATTTATTCTTTTTATTCCTCCACCTCCTCCATTAGGAATGGAGACCTACCAGGAAACATCACAATACAGCTGCTGCACCGCTAACTTAAGACGTCTGCATATCACAAACTACAGTACAGGAATGAGGCACCTTTTCTTGATGAACACATGAATAATATTAATAAGTATATTTAGAAATAATACTTAAATGTGAATAGCACTGGTCCTCTGAGATAAATTTAATTCATGAAGAAGATCCCTGCAGAACAGCAAATGCTGATCTTCAAAATGTGACTCTTCCCAGTGCACTTCATTTCTAAAGTACAGCCTATTATGATGAGCGGTGTTTCCCCCATATTTATAACCCATTTCAGAAACCAGATTTACAAATAAAATGCTACAAAATTCATTAAAATATTAGTATGCACTACCATATCCTTAACTAAGCTAGCTGCAGCTAGCATCAGGAAATTTAAAGTTCCTTCTTTATAGGAGTTGACATTGAAGTAAATATATCCATGTTTTACATCTTTCTGAAAGAGAAAACCAATAAACCATATACCAGCTTTCTTCACTATATCACGTCAATATTCATTACTCAAGGTTACAAAATGACTTCCACTAGAAATCCCTGTTCTACATACGAACTTTCTCCTGAAACAGAAGGGGCTGAAGGTTGAATCTTTGTAGCCACAGCCTTACATACTTCACAAATCTGTGGCTGCAAAATGTAGCAGCATTTTTGTTCCAAAAGCCAAGCGCTCATTTTACAAAATATTCACCAGTTGTGTAAACAGAGGAGCATATATTTAGGTAGCATTATGCTTTGGAAACCAAAAAAAAGAAGTCAGAACAGACATCAAGAGTACATAATTTCTGAAGTCTTACAAAAAAAAAAAAAAACAAAACAACAAAAAAAAATACTGCCTATTTTACTGTTGATCATTGTATTGAAAAAAAACAAAACCAAAAAACAAAAAACCCTCACATGCCTCATCTAAACATCTTTATCCCCTTGTACCACACTGCTTCCCCTTTCCATCCCAGGCACCAGAAGCCCCAGTTCCTTAAACCTCCAACTTCACTTGTCACAACTTGTGAAACTAAGTAATACAAAACTTATGATACTAAGGAAGCAGCTGAGCATGTCATAAAGGAATAAAGTGGCAAAGAGAGCAGTTACCTCAGTTTTGTATGAAGTTCTTTAAAGTCAGGCACATCAGGAAAATTTAGTTCATTATGTCAGTATACAAAGTCACTCAGGCGTTGTGTTTTGGTGTTTAATCTTACCTGTAATTATATAAGTAACTGAACAGATAGAACAAATAGCAAATGGGCAAACAAAACAAAGAATATTCCCAATGCATATCTCAAAGGTCCTGATGGGAAGCTCAAAACCACAATGAACACTGGGACCCATTACACCAAACAACAGAAGCCACTGGCAGTGGGCACATCATGAGCATTCCAGCTGCTGAGAAGTGGCTTGGTTCCTCCCAGGCACAACCTGCCTGCGAGATACAGCAGGGAATCCCCCACACTGCCCCAAAAATAGGCAGTGTTTGATTTGAGCTCAGAATCAGTTTTTTCCTTTAAGCAAGGCAAGGTTCAAAAGGCAAATATAAAAGGAGAAACAAATGAAGTTTAAAGGAACAAATAGTTAAGGGCCGTGATTGTGATGCAGCTTTGCTATGAGTTATTTGGGCTTAGGTGAGGAAAGCACCTTACACCTGCAAAGATTAAGCTGAACTTTCATACCTGAAACTAAACAAAATGCAACCTAGTGACTCACAGACAGATAACAAAGGCTGCTACAAAGGACTTTTAGCGGCAGTGATCAGGCATGCAAGCTACTAAATAGTAAAACAACAGGGTGGGCAGAAGCTGGAATTGATTTGGCCCCAGCTGAGATCAGGCATTACAGTAGAGCAGATGCAACTACAACTTCCAGCTGTTGAGGCTATTACTAGTACCACACATAAGAAGATATGACTGCAATAGCATTTAACTTGGCAGAATCCATTAACAGCAAACTCAACATACATACTTATGTATGTTTATGTGTGTGTGTATGTATAATATAATGCATGATGCTAGGGGTCCACAGATCACCTACAGAATCATCTAAAGGGACTGAGGTAAATGCCTACAGGTATGTAGACACCCACCACTGAGGGACCACACAGCAGCTCTTCAAGACAATCTTCAGTTGTAATACTTCCATGGAGAAGAAAATATGTGTAATAAAAACCTCACAAAGACATACTCATTTCACTTAACTAAATCGCATGAATTTCCCTGATTTAAGTTATTCACCGATATAGAATCAAAAGCTTAAAACAACTTCTGTGAAGATTATTCCTGTCTTCTCAAACTCCTTCAAACACCTCACACCACACGTGGCTTTCAGATCAAATACATCGCAACCCAGAATTTATTTTGCATGGAGAGCAATACACTACTAAACAGAGTCATGACCACAGTGTTCCTATAGTAAGGCCACCCAAAAGCACCAGTTCCATGCCTCTTTTGTCCTCAGGATTTCAGGCTTACATCATCCATTCATCCTTCTGCAGCTAGATATCACCTATTCTCATTCCTTCAGCAATGGCCACAAATAAACCTAGGTGATCGAGTTTTCTTGGGACTAGAAGTCAAGGAGGTGTAGATACACATGAACTTAACAAACCTGCCACTGTGAAGAATAAACAACACATCCACCTCCAGATGAATGACACCAAAACTCTGCTTTTTCTACTCAAGAAAAATTACACATTTTTATTCTAACCCATTTTCAAAAGCAGGCTAAAAGGATGAGACCATTCAAGAAAGGTTAACTGTGATTGCTCCATGACAATCCATCTCAACTATCTTGCCATAAAGCAAAGACATCATGAAATATGCACATCACAGATGTTTTAAATTTTATATAGATGATGATTAGCCAAAAGCTACCAGATTCGCCTATAGCTGTGGTGAAGTTCTTGGAGGACTATGATGTCTAAAGCCATGTCTCCCACTAGCACATGTAAGGGAAAAAGTTGCTTTCACTTGATGACTACTAGGAAAAGAGTGTCATTCTTCCATGCAACTTTCACAACAATTTCTTGGTTATCTCAGAAACAGATCTTGTTCTTGCTTTAGCTTTGTCTGAGCAACACCAGCCACTATCGTCACTCATTCAAAACTGACAATAGTGCAGCTCTGGCAGAGCACACCTCAGTGTTTTCATTCAAGGTAGCCACTGCTCAGGGGTCATGCGAACTTTGCTTCCCTAGGGCTCAATGGGGGTTTTGTTCATAAAGTAGAGTTTGTGCTAAGAAAGGCTAGAATAAACTACTTTGTATAACTGAGAACAATTTTACCTACTTTAATAAGCTACTATTGATATTTTTATGTTACTACCTACCCTTGGCTTTTTAAAAGCTATTGTTATTCAAATGTTATTATTTGGAAGAACTTAGATGCTATTTTGAGCTCCTAACAGATAATGCTGACATTGTTGAATATTATTTAGTGGAAAATTAAAAAGCAGCTCAGCATCAGATATTAAATCAAGGCAGTGCATAATTCACAAGCATTAGAGCAGTTAGCCCTCAACATCTGGATAAGAAACACAGCCTTGCCACTATACAGAAAGTGCACATTCTTTTTCATTTCTTGCGTATTTCTTAGATTTTGTGTATAATTTGAAAGTTGCCTTGCTGCACTTACAAATATGCGAAATCCAACAGAGTGAAATGTCTCAGAGATTGATTTAAGGGAAAAAGAAGACTAAACCCACCCTCTTTCTCAGTCTGCAGAACACCCGTGCACAATGCACTCCCGGTCCCAAGTCAGTGCCAGGCTCTAACGCGAACCCGCGCTCCCTCTGTCAGTAGAAAAGTCGAACGCTGATCAGTGCGCACCGCCGGAGCCACGCTCCTCCTCTGCCGGGCCCTCGCCTGACTCAGGCTTCGCTCTCAGCCCTGTGCCCGCACCTACAGCTGGTCCCCAGCCATCAGAGCACGAGCAAATCAATAGCTCCCAAACTCAAGAATACAAATAATTCCTATTTAAGCCGAGCTGGACGGATAAATGGTGATGAACGAGGTGCACAAGCTGCGTGCCACAATCAGACCAGCTATAGCATTGACACCCAGTGGCCACAAGTAACTGAACTTGAAAAAGTGTGTTTGAGAAACCTTGCACTTAGATCGATGAAGTGGGAGAAGCTGCAAGTGTGTAACTTTCTGAGCAGCCTGGCACTGACACAACCAAAGGAAGGGCTCAGGGCAACATGTGTCCAAGGCAAAACACAGGGACTATTTAATTTGGGTAGGAGAGTACATGCGTATTTATCGGCCAGCAGTGACAGGGTACGTCCTGCACCCTACCAGAGGGTAGCCCAGCCAAAAAACATGCCAGTAACGGCTCTCCCTGTCACAGCAGAGGCATGTGGGCATAGGAAGAGCTCAATCTGTCAGAGGGAGTTGTGGAAAACTTGCTAAAGCACCACAGGAAAAGCAGCAATAAAATAGGAAGCGCCTTGTCAGTTACACAGCTAGTGGAGTCTGCTCACTTGAATTTGGGATTTCTTTGCTTTGATTTTATTTTGGTTGGTTTGGTTGTTAGCTCTCCTCTACTCATTCTGAAAAGGCACTCGGTGCATCTGGCTTTTTTCAAGGAGACTGAAATAACCAAGGGGGGGGGGGAAACAGCCTTTTCAAGTGACAAGTTACCTTATTTAAAAGTTGCCAGTTATCAATCATTTCACTCCTATTACGGGTTTTCATGAAAGATTTCTTTAGACAATTAGCCTTTACATTTTTTAGTCAAACACAATGACAGAAACTAACAATTTATTTTAAAAAAGCTTAAAAAGCTTAAAAGCCTCCAGTTAAAAATTAGTTTAGGATTAATCTCCCATTTCCTTAGCAGGATGCTGCTTACCTCTAAAATATTAAATTTGAAAAAAAAAAAAACACGATGTGACAAATGTTCCTAGCTCTGCAATTAAAAACACACAAATACAGGGTTTGAGTTGACACTCTCTGTTTTGGAAAAGCATGTAATACAGGTCGTCAGAAGCAAAGCAAAGAGTTTAGCTGGCCCTAACTGAAACTAAGTCACAAACGCACCAGAATGCTCCTATACCATGAGTGCAGCTCACACATTGCCATCATTTAATCCCTCGAGGGGCGGAGGAGTCCCTGCCTTTACGCAGAGGGCTGAAGCTCATTCTGACAACGCTCTCACGCAACAGTGCCGCAGAAGTAGGCGTCTGCCTCCACTGTGAGCAGGGGCACAGGTGAGCAATACGTTCTCAGCACAGGCCTCCGAGGCGCAGTTTGTTAGCAGCAGGGATGTGGAGCTGGCGGGTACCACGGGCCTTGCAATGCCACCACCAAGGTGAGCAAAGGCCAGTGTGGCCTCATAGACACACACAAAGCAACACCATGTGCCCAGGACAGTGCCCACTGGCCAGCAGCTCCCCCAGGACCTGAGGGTGAAGCAGCGTGAAGCAGCTAGCCTTACAGCCTGGCTCTGAGCTGCCCCAGTCTCTCGGACCTAGCCTGCGCAGGTCTGAGCACAAATCCCTACAGCCAACAGGTTACTACTGCTGCCAGCCTGCTACGGCTACAGAGATTGCGCTACAGGAGGAAACTCTGTCCCACTATTTAATTGGAGGAAGACGCTCCCGCAACCAAGGCTTAACAAAGCCATCAAGACAAATACAGTGGCTTACTCATTAAACACGCGGTATTTTTCCAACCCTTGTCCTGCCTCCGGTCTTTCCCCATCCCTGTTTGCTTCTGCCCCCTCTCCGCCACCTGACGGCAAACCCCGCTGCTGGCAAGGCCGCCCCTCACCCCCCATCGGGGCCGGCCAGCCTCAGGGGGACGCGGCCACCCCGCGACACGGACGTTGAAACACGGCCCCGGCGGCCGCCCTGGGGGAGCGGGAAGCGGCGGTGCTCCCGACGGGTTTGTCCGGGGATGGCGCCGTGACACGGCGTGAACTTTTGCTTTCGGCGGGGCAGGGCGGGGGGGGGGGAAGGGGGATAGGCGGAGAGCGGCGAGCGGGGGGTGCGGCCCCGGCCCCTCCTGCGCCCCAAAGGGGGAAGGGCAAAACCGCTTTTTTTTATCCTCTTCGGATTTGTCGCAGAGGACGGGTGAAGAAAGTCGTATTTTAAGGAAAGAAAGCAGGAGCACGGAGCTGGAGCGCTGCAAAGTGCGCGGCGGCCAGCGCGCTCGGCAGTTCGCAGCGCCGCGGCTCCCTCTGCCCGGGTGGCACCGTGTGCAGCGCAGAGCACGGCGCCCGCATCGCCGCGGCGGAGCCTCCCGGGAGCCCCCTCGGGTGCGGTGTCCCCTGCCACCCTCCCCTCACCTTCCAGCCGGCAGAGCTGTTGCTGTCGCCCTTATCCTTGAAGTAAGGGACGCTCTTGACCATCCACTCGTAGATCTGGGAGAGGGTGAGCCGCTTCTCTGGGGAGCTCTCGATGGCCTTGGTGATGAGGTCCGCGTAGGACAGGTTGCCCCAGGCGTTGCGACGCGACGAGCTGCTCTTGCGAGGCTGTCCGGCCACGGGGCCCGGAGACAGACCGGCTACGGGTGGCGGCACCGGCGGCACCGGCGGCGGTCCCGGCGGATGAAGGCGGCAGCCGGCCTCTGGTGCTGGGAAGTCCCCGCAGCGGCAGGCGGCCGCCTCCGGCGGGGCGGCGGCGGGGGGCAGCGGCGCGAAGTCCTCGCTCTCCTCTAACAAGCTGAGGTTGCTGATGAAGTCGGCGCCGAGCGCTCCCGAGGCGGCAGCACCAGCCGCGGCCCCGGCCGCCCCATCGGGCTGCCCGCCGCACGACGGCGCCGGGCTGGAGGTGGCCGAGCTGGGCGGGTTGAACTCCGGCCGCGGCAGAGGCCAGGTGCAGGAGCGTGGCCGCGGCAGCGGCTCGAAGTCGGGGTCGATGTCCACCAGCTGCGGTGCCTCGGCCATGGCAGGGCCGGGGCGGGAGCGCGACGGCAGCGGCAGTGGGGCGGCAGGGCTCAGAGCCGCCGCCCCATGCAGGCTCCGGGCTCGGACCGGCGCGGCCCCGACGGCGCGGTCGCCAACTCCTCTCGCAGCTCTGGCCCCGCCGCCTTGCCCCTGTCTGGCTCCCGGTTCCCTGCCCTCCTCGGCGGTAGCAGCAACAGCAGCAGCAACCCGGCCGCCCGGCGCGCACTGACTGGAGCGACCGCCCTGTGCGGGCCCGCCTCCAGCCTTCCTCCTCCTCCTCCTCCCGGCGGGGTGGGACGGCCCGAGCAGCGCCAATGGCAACGTGCGCCGCCCGCCCTCCTCCCGCCGCGGGGCCGGTTTGGCAGGAGGGTGCCGGTGCCCCCGTACTGTTTCTGGGTGGGTTTTGTTTTCCGGCAGCGGAGGGGGGTGAGAAGCTGCCGCCGGCCGGCGGAGTCCCCTCACACACACTCAAATCCCCGGTCTCGGCGCCGTGGAGGGGCGGTGCGGGGCTCCCCTGCCCCTCCAGGGAGCGAGCGCCCTGCGGCCGCCGGGAGGCAGGGAAGTAACTGCTCGAACTGCCCGCTGCAGGGGGGGGGTACAGAAAATGCCCCCGAGAGTGTTTCTACTTTGGTTGCTGTCGGTGGGGTCCTACCGCCCGCACCGACGGCCCCGCTGCCCGCCGCCCCCGGGGATCGGAGGGATCTGGGGGCATCCCCCGGTTGTAAGGGGACTGCTGAGGGGGTGCACGGCGGACGTGTGTGGGTCCCGGCGGCTCCCGCTACCCCCAGCAGCCCGGCCGCCCACCCTAGGACCGTGGACCATGGGCCGCGGCAGCTGCCCTCCCTGCCTGCCTCCCCCCTTCCTTCCCTGCCAGGCCGGCTCCTCGCCAGAGAGTGTGTGCGCCTCCCGGAGTGATAAACCTCCGCTTCAGCTGAGCGTGTTTTCATACCGGGAGCTGGTGGTTTGTTCCGTGGGCAGGCACGGGAGCTCGGGATAATTTCATTGTAAATCAACTATTAAACATGCTTCATATTTTTTTCCCGGCAAAGCCCAAGGCCACACAATTTGGCCTTCGGGAAAATATTGTATACTGATGGACTTTCGGACTGATACACATTGGGAATACAAGTAAGGCTTGTATTCCCCCTTTCCAAAGGGGCGGCAGTTACAGGACATGCAGCTCTGCCTCCCGACCCCATAAACATGCAAAGAGCGAGATGTCTGAGGCAACATAGAAGTGTTACTCTGTTTAAAATTAAAAGGATGACATTTGCTTACACTGGGGAAACAATCCCAGGGATGAAGCACGACTCAACACAATGTTCAAACTGGCAAACCCTCGTTTTCAGAAAATCTGTTTTGTTTCCATAGAGGGAGTGCTTTTGAGAAAACATATCTCAGACATGGCTTAGTAAGTCGCAGAATTCGCAACCAGCCATTGCATTTGATGGTGCCTGTCAAAGAACCACTGGAGCAAGGTAACTGTCACTGGTGAGCCAGCAAACCTGTTACTCTCCCCTCCTCTCTGCATCAAGGCAGGGAGTGTTACTGGTATTTAAATGTGGTCATAGTTCCCATAAAAAATATTTTCTGAAAATGAGTAACAGTAATGGAGAGAGCATGAGGCTGGATTTAGGCCCACAGCGTGTAATTTAGTGACAGATCATACATCCACATGCACACGCCGTCTATTATGAAAACACATTTTAAGACATGTGATGACACCTAACTGCATAGTCAGTGCAACATATGCATAAGCACAGTGTAACTGATCAAATTGTAAAGCACTGTTTCTGTCATGTTTATTTTCCCAAATGCCAAAGGTGATTATACCTTATTATAGATTGGCAGCTTGTCAAATTTCAGAGTTGTTTTGCCTGTAAGTCATTTCTATGTTTTCCAAACCCTTTAAAGGATTCAAACCACAAATGTGCATTGTTTAGTCCACAGATTTTAGAAACCCCCTTTTTCAGTTTAAAAAAGAAAAAAAAAGTAAAGAGAAAGAAAAGCAGCACCAGTTCAACCTAATAACTTGCATGCCACGTTTCAGCTTGGAACAGCTTTATCTGGCAGCGTTACACAACTCAGCTACAGTAGTTGCCCTGCACTGAGGGAGAGCACCCTGCCTTGGAGAAGCAGAGATTATATAATGATGAGGAGCAGCCAGGGACGCGCAGCAAATGGACGTGTTTAAATGGGAGCCAAAACAAAAGATCTGCCTGAGAACACTGAAACGTTTTCTTTTTCTTTCCTTGGTGTCTGAAAAAAACCCAAACCCAGACTAAGAGCCAGGCTGGCACCCATCCTGTGAAAGGAAATGGATTTATTACCTGGGTTTCTCATGAGGGTTTTTGTAAGTCTTGCACTCCTTGCTTTTTATTTTGTCAAAAGTAGAGATGTCATTCCCTGACCTCTACTGGTATATGCAGATGTTAAAAAAAAAACAGCTTTCCTTTGTCAGATGCCAGTGGTGGAAACTGGAAAGAAAGCTACTGCTGGGGATTTCAGCACTGGTGTGTTCATAGTTCAGTTGGCTTGTTCTGCAGGATAAGGGCTGTATTGCCCTTTCTTCACCCTACATGGCATTGCTGTTGCTCACTGTACCTTCTCAGTGGGGCTCTGCTACCTTTGTGCCCCACGTCACTGGTGTTCTTGCAGCTCAAAACATAGCAGTGGATACAGAAAGCAGTTTTCAGTGAGGGGTGAGGGACATGGGGTAGAAAGTAATAAAACTAGAGCCTTCAAAATGCTGCACTTGCTTGGCAAGTGGGGCCCCATGACTCACAACGCAACAGCTACTGCAGCAGGGGTTTTGACTATTGCATGCTATCAGCTGGGCCAAGGTCTGCTGAGGGTTGGAGGAAGGATGAAAGTTGATGAGACAATGCTGTGCACTTGCCTGTGATGAGTAACCCAGGCTGTCTGCTCTGACTTCAGCGTCATTACCTGGGTGAGTGAGCCCTTTTATAAGGCCCCAGTCCACCCTTCTTGGGAAGATCTCCTGATCCTCTTCTTTCCTCATAGGATTTCTTCTCCCTATTAAGTATTTGGGGATTGAATCCTTTCATGTCATCCAATTTTAGAGTAAAAGCAATGAAGTGACACACATGCCAGCAGGGTCACGTGAGCCGTGTGCTCTAGCCCCCTCTCCCAGTACACCCCAACACCATTGATCACATTTAGGACAAGCTGCTATGAAAAAATCCACCCATTTGGCTGCTGAAGGGAGGCTTCCTCCTCCTAAAACATCTCAGCACAGCAGTGGCTCAGTACAAGAAATTTTACTGCATCTACAAATGACAGCGTTAAGTTTATCTCATCTCCCACAATGCCGAAATGCTGATGGATGCACCACAATTCATTTTCTACTCCCACGGCCCTCCTCCTACACTCCACCTTTTCATTTCGCTACTCCTACTCCTGCTCCCGTTTTCCACTCCTCTACAATACAATATCTCCTATCATCCTTAGCATCGACTTGTATCTTTTTTTTTTCTTTCAAATTAAAGACTTGAAGACTGCCTTTTATCATCACTGGAATAAAGCAGAGCCTTCTATTCATATTCTGGGTTTGAGGCAGCCAAAATAAAGGATCTGTACTGTCTTTTTACTACTGTCTGTATAATGCATTTTCTGAGGTTTTGATTAAATTCAGCTAGAGATTACATGAAGTTGAAAACACTCATACTCTATGTACAGCTTTTTCTTACATGTATGTGCATGTTGAGGGATTACAAACATTTTAACAGAACCAAAAGCAACCATAAAATGCCAGTTTGCACCTGGTGTCATAAGAGCTGGGAGAATAAGACCTTGTTTTCTGAGAAAGGATGGGGGAGTTCAGCACCTCCAGTTTCCTTTCACATCTCTCAGAAGGGACTGACTTTGGTTTTCAGTCCATGTTTCCAAAGAGCCTGGGTACCAGAAGGGTGGTGTGGCACCTCAGTCATCACCTCCCTGCCCAGGGTGACTGAGGGCCTACCCACACAGCAGGGTTTGGGCACGTCCTGGGTGGGCAGGGAATTCACAATGCCCATCTAATGGGGTTTCAAAGTGTCTGAAGAGCTCCCAGCTGGTCTGAGGCTTCCTACATACCCACTGGAGAAAGGCAGTCTCTGTACTGCTGTGAGTTACCTCCTGGGAGGGGGCATCACTCCCCACTAACCCCAGAAACCACAGAGGGAATCTATGGATCTGGTAATCCCTCACCACGATTTGGTAGTGATAATGTCTCTGCTCCCTTTTCACCCCGTACTTCACCCTGCCTTGCACAGCAGCACCCACAGGCAGGTTGGTGTCTAGCTGGCCCCAGAGAGGTGGGTGTCACACTTATGGTCATTCAGTGGTCAATGGAGAGAAACACATGCCCCCCATGGGTGATTCACCACCCCAGATGGTGGAGCTGACCAGCCAAGGGGATATCAGGCTATTGTCAGGAACAGTTCACAGTCACTTCCAGCCAGCTACCTTCAGGCCTGCAAATTCCACCTACCTCATTTTATGGTGCATGGAAAATGTGTAATATCTGACTCCCCTGCCATCATACCCCCAAGATTTTGGGGCTCAAAAAAGTGCCTGGTAGCTCAGTACACGCCAAAAGTGAGGGGCAGAATGAATCTAATCTCAAGGTACCACTTACTCAAGCAAAACAAGCAGCACTCAGCCTGCCTGACACAAACTTTTGTATCATTTCTTGTTATCCACTGTACACCTATCTACCACAGAAGGGCTGCAGCCCTCCTGAGCTGAACAGCAAAAAGGCTGTGCCACACAGCATCAAGCTAACAGGCTAACTGAGCACTGCGGAGAGACAGCAAAAGAAAGGCAAAATGATTAGTTCTACTTTTCGGGGGCAAATTGGGCCACCATGAACCCACATAATGTGCAGAGAACCTCATGGAGGACACACGGGCAGAGACAGGCTTTGAAGATCTGCCAAGACCCAGTCCTTAGGTTTCAAGAACTTAACATCACCAAAGAGCTGATAGGGTGCTTGCTGGTGAGGGGTTGAAGCTGCTTTGTCTCAGGTCCATCTCCTGCTACACAAAGGGGAAAATCCCAAATGCTTTCCATAGAGGCAGCAGGGCCCTTCTGGATTTACATCTGTATGACTGAAATGAGGGCCACATGCTGGCTGTGCTGGCTGCCTGCCTCACTGGACATATTTCAGAGTAAGGAACTGCCAGATCCTCACACAGTGTGGTGCAGTTCCAGCATCCAGAAAGCCTCCAGGCAGCTTATCCCTTCTCAGAGGGAAGGGGGAACTACGGCTGATGGTGGGAGAGCTGCCAAACACCATCTCCTTCATCTCCTTACCACCCGCAGCAGGGAGCTGGGCTGCTGTGACCAGGGCTCTCACAGCAGCTACTGCATCCTCCTCCTCATCTTCCTGCTCCTCCTTCTCTTCCTCCTCTTCTTCACCACCAGCAATTGACAGTGAGTCCTCAAACTGGACAGCAACAACCCGCAGCTAAAAACCTCCTCCTTCCCCAATTTCTCTGTAGTATCTCCAGGGGCAGACAGTGGCCGGAGCTATCTGTGGGCACTGCTGCCAGGAGGAGGGGCGAGAGGGAGCCATCAAGAGGAGTGAAGGTGGGAAATGCTCCCTAGCTGGGAAAAGGACAGAAATCTCAGTACAGACCTATTGGCTGCTGAGGTTGGACCACCCTGGCTTGAAAGAAATGCTGCAATAAATATTTAGTTACATCAATTAAAAAAGAATTTAGCATTAATAAAATGTTTTTTCATTAAAAATAGCTAGTAAAAATATTTACTATGTATTTTTGGACAATTTCCTTTGATGTTGTTCATACCTCATTTGCTCTCAGCATCTGCAAGAATGTAAACAAGTAAGATTTGAGGGCAGGGTTTCATGGAAACCATTTCTAAGTTGCACTGTTTAAAAGAATCAGAATTTTAAGTTTCCTTGCTCAAGAGCTCATGTCAGAAACACTCCTATGCTTTTCCAGTCAAAGAAAAGAAATAATAAGAGGACTTTATTGGTTAATGTGTCTCAAATTCCTACTAAGTGTGGCTCTTAATAGCATTTGGACAGAACTATATTTACTGAACGAGCTCTTATGAGGCATAAGTTACCAGGAACCAGTGTGGTGCCACATTTCATGAACAGAAGAAGAAGGTAAACTGAAGAAAGTATTTGACACAAGCTTACATCTCAACTCTCACAATCTAGACCCAGCACCTGCTATTTAAATAGATACCCTCTTGCATCCTGTATACAACTTCATAAGTGAAACACTGAAGTACAATACAGCCAAGAAACAATCCTTACCAGGATGGATACAATAAATACCAGAGGCAGTGTCAGTGCAGCGATATCTGGTTTTAATGTGTCATGTACAATCACTAGCTGTGATGTAAAAACAGAAGGCAAGAGTTTATCAGGTTTCAGATTCAGCTGAATCACCCGGCCCACCCCTATGCAAAGGCCAATGTGCCTGGAAGTAAACACAGTTCAAGTGGTGTGTATGTTTTCCAGGGTGTTGGGTTTCTGTTTTGTCGTAAATATGATCTCTTACAATATTCTCCCACATCCTACTGTCAATGTTTCAACATTTTCAGGTACGCTTTTCATTTCTTGTTTTCCTTGATGTATCGCTGGAGGAAAAACTGACTGGCTTCACATGATAGCTTTTGTATATTAAATAATCTTATTGTGTTTGAGCAACAAACTAAAAGCAGGATGCTTGACAGTTACAATATAATTCAGTGGCTTCTCTTCAGCCTGTAGGAAGGAAAATTCACGGCTTGGTACAATGCAGTGCTTGACAACTATTTCATCTTCCCTTCCTTTGTTTCACTGGAAAACTGATAGCTACCTGTCATCAACGAGAAAAATAATTTATAGCCAGAACCAACAGGGGGGCTGTGGCATAATAAAAAAACTTACTTTTTAAAACAAATATTTTTTCCATTGTTGGATTCATGCTTCAAAAGCATATTTCTATATGTGTACAACTGTATTTCCATACAAATGAATGCATTATGTGTATGCTGCACAAATGCATATGTATGATATTCTTATATATATTTTACAATAAATTCATATAGATGCAGACATGGTGAGACAACAATAGTAAGACAGTATTTTGACATATATGCATATATTCCTGTGCTGCTGGTGGCTAACACAGTGCAGGAGGCAGTGTTTGGGGAGGATGCTCAATAGGTAAAGTCTGTAGTGTATAAATGGTGTAAATGTCCACAGCAGGACAATGACCCCAAGTAGCCACATCCTTTTTCTTCTGTGAAAAGCAGTAACTCTGTTCTGCCTTTTTTACCTCTCTGTAACATAGGTATAAAAATATCTGCCCATTGCAGCCCTGCTGGTTACGAGTTTAAGAAGAGCTCTGAGATCTAGTGCTGCAAATGCAAACTTTGCTTATGCCTGGTCTGTAAGGCGAATATACTGATGAAACTGAAACCAGAAAGGTCCCAGTGGCAGGTTGCACCTAAAGGCAAAGGCACACCACGTACTGTCGTGAAAACAGATAAGAGCAACCAGCAGTTTCAATTTTGCATTTGCATCTGCCAAGCCCAGAATAGTGAGCCTCAACCAGGATGAGACGAGCTCATGATGTGTGACCAGCAATATGAAGGCACGTGGCAGGCAACAGCTTGGTGGCTTCTCTTTTTATCCAAGAAGGAGATTGGGATCTCCGATGAGATTTAGCAGGGGGCTGAAGGTGAGGAAAAGCACTTGATGCAAAGAGATACATGGCAGAGCTGTTCAGACCTGTCCACCCACACCTTAAAGAAATGCTGCTGCAGATGCACAGAAATCAGCAGTGGCTCCCTGAAAACCTCCCGCTTTCATCCTTTGCTCCCCTTGTGGCTACCAACCCTGCTGCCTGGTGAAGCAGCTTGCAACAAAAAAACCAAAACCCCTAAAAACACCAAGCAAATAAAACCAAAGTAGAGTCTCAGACAGCAACTGGACTCTCTTGTATCCCCTTTTTGGTGAGGTGGGGTACAGCTCATTGAGGCACAGACTCACAGGGACTCCTCGTTCTCTCTGATTGGAGACTGAGCTGCTGGAGAATGGAAAATGCAATGAGGGGGTCAAAAGGGATGGGCTGAGTGGAGAGAAAAAGAGAAAGAAAGGGTGGGGGAAATAAAGAAACCAGAAAAAAGAAGTCACAACAAGGGGGGAAAAAAAGAGAAAGGAGGAAAATGAGCACAAAGCAATGAAATAAATTAGACTTGGGCAATGTATGAAGAAAGAGAACATGTATCAAAGCACTCACAAGAATACTTACAAGGCACTGAAGGACTCTTACCCCAGTGCCATGGCTCTAATGGGCAACTGGCAACCTCCACAAGTATCCAGGGCAGGTATGCATGGGTATCTTCAAGAGGGCTCACCCTGGCCACATGCACATCCCCACCTTGCAGGGATTCAGTCAATAATGGATTCAGAGCTCTTGCCTCTGGTGCAGTCAGGAGTAATTTTGCATTTCCAGTTTACACTGCAGTGAAGTTCAGCTGGTTGAGTGTGTGCTGTAAAGTTGGTCCTGTGCCTCCCTTTTTGTTATGCATCATCTAGTCAGCATTTACTTTCCCTTTAATCCTGGGGAATGACTGACATTGCCCTGCAGCACCCGCAAGTCTCGTGTAAGCACCCCCGGGCTGCGCTTCCCTGTGGTGTTCCCAAAAGTGCTGCAAAAAGGCACGAGATTTGGAGTTGGCAAAGGAGCTCTCACCCAGCAGTCCTCTGTCCAGAACAGCCGGGCACAACACTCTGACTGACAGGCTCATGGATGCCAGGGACTGACAGCTCTTGATGAAGTGGTGTATCAGGCAGCCAGCTGACCTCTCCTTGACCTACCTGAATAAATGCCAAGGCACCCTCAGCATTTCTTGCCAGCATTCTGCCCAGGAGCACCCAGCAGTGATGGCCTCTGAGTGTTTGGATAAAAAACTAAGAAGGACTCGGGAGTCAAAATAAAATGGACAAGGGACAAAAAATAATTTTGAAGAATTCTTAACATATATGAGTTTCTTAAAAACTTGAAGCTTGTACAGATACAATACAGACTGTATTCTTCAATTACAGAAAATCTCGTGCCGAAAAGCAGGACTGCTTGTATCTCTTCCAGACCAGTCAGATGTGTTTTCTTTTCAGTTTATATCTTCTTAGATTTTTTCTTTACTAAACCTTTCCTTACAGCTTTTTCCTCTCTTCTACTTGTACATTTCATCTTACTTTATATAAAATCTCCATGGTGTGATTGAAAAGTCACTTTGCAAACAAGCAAGGAGCACACTTTTCTCACAAGACTCAAAAAGCATTACCCTCTCTGCACATCAAGCTTCCTGCAAAGTAAGAATTCTGTAAGGAAAAAGAAGAATCACAGTGCTAGATGCTGAAAGTGTTGTCAAGGCTTTAAGAAGCCAAACAGAGCTGCTTTCTCTGTTGTTCCTGAGCAAGCCTTTCCAGCCACCCATGATGTCAGGAGGCGCCATTCAGCAAATAACAGTAGCCCACATCTCTGTGGATTCTCCTTAGCTTCCATAAATAGGCACTTTATTTGCTGCTTCTTCATATGAATCTAATGAGTAGGGGTTTTCTTTTAATACTGGAACTAAATCAGGAGTGCAGATACAGGCACCAGTCTGACCCCAGCTGGATCCTTCCTCACAGCTCTCTGTCAGCAGAGAGGCACTCATTGTGTGAAGCAGATACACAGCTTCCTCCAGGGCAACACCCATAATCCAGCATGTGTAACCCATCCAAAGTCACCTCCCCAAACCAGGCAGGCTCCATGCTTCAGCATGCCAGAAAGCACAGAGGTGATGAAAGTACTTACCCTCTCCAGAGCACCAAGGCCGTGGAGAAGGAAGCTAAAGAGGCATTAGCCCAAGGCTGGAAGACAAACTAGTTTGTCACCAGCAGTCTCCAGGTCTGACCTTAGACTGACTGATGGACAATAACTGCATTTGACACTTCTTGTCTTATGGTGTTGGGCCCTGCATCATTCAGACCCTCCAGGGTACCAATACGAACAAGTTAGGAACATCTGGCAGCTTGGACAGAGGAGAAAGAGTGAAGAAGGTGGCATTCAGTAGTTTTATGGAGGTCTCTTTGAAGGATGGGAAGGATAAGAAAAGGAGAAGACAACAAAGAGTGAGGACAATGTCAAAGAAGCCCCAGAAGATGTCAGCACGTTCCTAGAAAGCTATTGAAATGTGGTAGCTGAGAGGGGAAATTGTAAAATGCACCACTGAGTACACTGAATTTCTCAGCAGCTGACTAGTTATCAAGGGTTGTAGTTTACAGACAGTAATGTCCAAATATTTCCGACTCACCAGGACAGTTCCTGGTTTTATTTCCTTTACTGACAGGTTTTCAGGAATATGCTTTTGTCTTCCTGCAGTTTTGCAGCATTACAGGTTTTTATTATAATCTTTCCCCTAATTTCTTGTTTCTCTAGGGACAGGACAGTATTCTGTGGCTCAACAAAGCACAGAAGAAAGTCCCTGCAGACCACTTCCATTCCCTCTTTGGTTTTCAGCCTGACCCAGCTGCAGGTGAGAAAGGACACTCAGTGGTTGCTGGTGCTGTGAAATCATCATTTTGAGTAGCTCAGTGGCCTGATGGGTGGCTTGCAAGTCATCGGCTGTGGGTCACTGGCACATGGATTGCACAACTGTTCATCCCCAACACTGCTGTTACAGCATGGGTAGTGACTACCTCCATGAGCAAGACCAAGATTTTCTTATGGTGGTCAGAAAAAACATCTATTTGAACACCTTTGTGGAGTCATGGAAATGTGTCTACAAAACCACCTACATCAATGGATGATTCCTTTGATATTTTAATCAAATTCATGTGCCAATGTCAGAGGAAATCAGCACATCTCTCCTCAGCTGCGCTACTGTTCAGCTGACAGATTGCTGCATGTGCAGCAATGTCTGAGCCAGTCAAGATGTGCAGCTGAGCCAGAAAGTGGGTAAGAGCCATGGAGGTAAACACAAGGTCAAGAAAATGGCTAGAGCAAGTGGAAAGGTAAATGCTAAGCAGAGCACTGACAGGCACCCAGAAGGGGTTTTTCACAAGCATGCTGGCATGCTCTGTTGCACAGCTTGCTCTGCTCTCATAGGTTTCAAGCAAAAGCAGCCTGTGACAAATATTTTGAGAGTGCTTCATGGGAATTTAAGCTGCGAGATGTTGAATCTGCACTGCAGAGCCAAGCACAAAAAGTGGCGAATGAACTTTCCTACACAGATTGCTCCACGGAGTAAGTTTCCTGATCTGCAAAGACTTTTTACACTTCTTGTCATAGGCAACCCTGCCATGAAAAAGTTTCTGGAAACCTCTTCTGCAAAACCTTGGTGGCATATCTTGGTTGAATCAACTAGGGGGGAAAAAGGCCAAAAATCTCCCAAGTCATATGAAAGACCGATGAAAGCTGTTGAACACTCATGTTGGGCATCATCTTGCAGCAGATGAGAAGAGCAGCCTGGCAGCTGCTGCACTCAGCACGGTAGCGGCACCGTGTTTTTTCCCTTATGGATGATTCACAAGGGCTTGGTGAGGGAAGAAGGCAATTCGTGACGGAGATTTCTTCTAATGCAGCGTGTTTAGTTAGAAACCAAAAGAGCAACCCAGGCCGTTGGAAACAATTCAGGAGTATGATTTTTCCTCTTGAGAAGATAACAGCTTTTGTTAGCCATATCACTGCGGGCACAGCAAGAACGTGGGAGAAAAGCCCTGTTTCTCAATATAGTGCATGTGGCTTGCACAAAACCTTTGCTCAGCTTCGTTGGAGGAAAATGGAGTTAATTAACTTGTTATGGTAGTAAAACGGGCCTCTGCTGCCTTCTAACAATATCTCCAGGCAAAGAGAAAAGTACCTGCAATCTTCCCAGCCATAAGGTGGAAGAGCAGCTTTCAAGTTTTTTTGTGCTGACCAAAGCTTCTGGGGATACAGCCATTAAAGAGCCTGTGTGAGGCTTCATTTACCAGTTCAGTGTGGGGGTAAGATTCACCTGTCATGACTCAGGCATCTAAAACTTAATGTTTAGGTCCTCGAAGGACCTTCAGCTCCATTTGTAGCAGAGGAAGAAAATCAGACAGAGAAAATCCACTTATCCAGATCCTGGCCTGAAAGCCAGGCGAGCTGAGCAGTTCTCTGGTTTGATGTGATGGGAACAAGGATGACCTGGACACCTGTTACCTTCTCACCCCTACATCTTGGTGCAAAGCTCACCCTTCCTGCAGGCTTTTAGAGGCATGTACAACTGCTTCAATAGCCCATGCTCATTCTCCAAGGGTAACCCCAACCCTCACAAAATCAGACATCAGCATGCCAATGAACAAGAGTTGGTACACTTTGGCTCTGGCTCAGACTTTGCAGTCACAGCCCTGACAGGACACTGACCAAGAAAGCTCTTCCTCAAAGCCGTATTAAAAAAGAGTAATCTGCCCTCACAGCTGTCAGTCAACCGCCTTTTTTTTAAGGCCTGTCAAATTCTTGATCCAGTCTACATCAAATATCAACTGATCCTTCTGAGGCAATTTCTGTGTTTGAAGACAATGTGTTGCCTAGCACCATCACTTCAATTCTGGATGGAAAAGCTTCACATGTTGCTCAGTTTTGAGATAACTTACAGGTGCCCAACAGCAGTGAAGACTGAGAGTGCATATTTTCTTTATACGAAGATTAATCTCATCATTCCAGACAAGAAATCGAAGGCAGCAGCCATACTATATACAACATCATTTTTTACCCATAAAGAGCTTCATTTGTAACTGCAAGCTGTCTTCTTTTCTGTAAAATAAGTTCAAAGCTAAATGTAAAATTTTGTTTTATAGTACTGTGTAATTAGTATTATAGGATAAATAAAAGACTTATTTTAAAGCATCTTTGTACTCTGTTTTTACAAAAGCTATATAAATTAGTAATCTATGAGTGCTGTTCAACCTCTGCTACTGAATTTACTTCAAAATGCCATGCCAGTGTTGTAGACTTGATGACAACTTAAAAATTAATATGTTGACCTGAAAATGGGCTGGTGTCAGTGGAAAGAGAGAGAAGATTGACAAGGACTTTAAAGTCTGACCCCTCTGCATGGATTACAGTTAGAATTACAAATGGCCTTTAGGAGATCAGAATATTCTTGTTTGAACAAGCTGTAGATGGAGTCATCTGGTGCTGGTACTACAAGGTAAGGTAGATTTCCTCCTCTCAGATTGTTCCTTTCACCTGTTAACCTCTTATTATATCAAAGACTCATCTTTGTTTGCTGCTGTGCCACAGGGCTCATCTTATCTGCCAGCAGAGAATGCTGATTTCATATCAAAGTGGAGACAGGGCAAAGAGCTATGTAAAGGCAGGGTGACCAGTGGAGCGGGAATCTCGTATCAGCAACCAGAGATTCCAGGGCACCAAAGCATCCCAGGAATGCACTGGCCACTGCAAGAGGATTCTTTTTCATCTTCTTCTGAAGGTAGGAAGAACTACTTTAAAGCAATGTGTGCAGAGAGGCGATACAAACTGAGGGTCCAGGGTGACACTGTCAAGAAGCACCAAGTACATACTCACAGAAAACAACGTGCAAAACTGTCTAAAGCATGGAAGGAATCACACGCCAGCAGCATCTGGCTCTCCAAAGATCTGTTTCACTTAACAGAAGCAAAGCCTTTTTGCAAGAGTCTTCAGACAAGGGCTTCTAGTACCCATTGAGAAGCTGAGCATGCCCAACCCACACAGTTGAAAACAAAAAGGTTGAAGAGGGGCAGGAGAGACTTTTCAGAAGACAGCTTCTTCAGTGCCAGAAACAGCTTGACTATGAATAGGACTTTTCACTGTTAAGAGTGAGACATAGTTTCACAAAGCTATGCTGCACCAAGAGGCAGCAGGAAAGGTTTTGAAGAGCACACCTACTTTTGCTGAACACAGCATCTTGTGGTCAGCTTAGAATTAGAGGAACATTTCAGCAGTCAGTATTTCTGAACCAAGTAGATAAAAAAGCAGAACACAGCCTCAAATATGCAAACTATAAAACTGCTCACACAAATGGAAGAGCAATACTAGGGTCAGATGCCAGGTTTCTCCAGGAGGAGCTATACCATGGAACAAAGGCTCATGAAGGTAAGAACAAACATGAAGGCTCTCAGGCAGTTGTCCAGGTAACCTGGGATGAATGCCAGGGATGAATATCCTCTGCAAGTGCATCCATTTAACTCAGTAAACAGCTGGGGGTAAAAATAGGGAATTTTTACAAAGACTATGAAGAAAATAAGCAGAAAATCTTCAGTGATATACCATGAGCTTAAACTCTAGCCCATACAGAACTGTGCACATGTTTGTAGGGATGAACTACAGGCTCACAGAAGCATTAAGTGCTTGTGGAAGCACTTCCCTTTCAGGTGAGTATTAATCAAAGCAGACCTGGGAAGACAGCCCTTTGACTTTTACAAAAGAAGATGATCAGCCTCCAAGACCAGCTGGCCCACTAGTCCTCCTCAAACATCTTGGCTTGAAACAGCCCCAGTTCACTTCAGCCTCTTAGCCAAGCATTAGTATCCTGACACGGTGGGAAATACAGGCTTTTTTGCTCCTCTCACTAGTTTTGTCCCTTTCAATTGCCTGCTTATCTGTTTTCTGCAGAAGTCACTATTATCAGTGCAGCTCATCACCTTCACCAATACCAGCACCAGCAGCAAGGAGAGATTTCAGGTAACGTCTGGCCAGAGCCAGAGAAGTGATCCTGGGACCAGTGGCCCTGTGTAGGAGTGGGGCGAATCTAGCCACAGTGCTGACCCACAGCAGAGCAATCCTCCCACACCAAGTGAAGCTAAAGCCACTCTTCATTAAAACACACCTACCTCATTCCTGTCACTGAGAAGCAGTTGCGTCAAGAAGCGCTGCTTTGCAACTACACTCTTTGGGGAGGTAGGATTCACTGGATCTGGGTCATCTCTCCCAGCCTTTGAAGGACATCCGTGCTGGGATATGGGAGCATCTTTGACATCTCTTCCAGTGGCTGTGAAACCACACTGAGCTGATGGTGCTCTCAGTGCTGCAGATACAGTGTGGACATGGTTTATTGCAGTGCAGCAGCTGGGCACTCAGCAGCCAAGCAGCCCAGAGGGCAGGTCCTGTGGTACACAGATTTCCTTATATTGGGTGTCATCACCATTACCTCTGCCACATGGAGGAGAGCTGCACAAAGCTATCTCACTGTAGGGGTGTTTATAGGCTGAGGTAATCTCCCCTCTGAACAGAAAAGAATGATATGAAGTGGGTGTATGTGGGGAAGGATCCCAGAACATGATAAACTGGTACTCACCACTCAGAAATTACACTGCTGCTCTCTCAGGCATGTGCACCAATGGTTGTAGGCACAACTTTTGCCTCCTGGCTGGAGCAGACAATGGATCTTTTTGTCTGTC
Source organism: Melopsittacus undulatus (assembly GCF_012275295.1). Lineage (NCBI taxonomy): Eukaryota > Metazoa > Chordata > Aves > Psittaciformes > Psittaculidae > Melopsittacus > Melopsittacus undulatus. Next base: position 26,098,860 of record NC_047528.1, read on the forward strand.
CCCCAGGGGGCATGGATAGGTGGGTAATCTGGGATTTCTTTTTTCATTTCAGCTGGTTTGGATGAGGATAAAACACAAGGACATTGTAAAAGGCTTTTGTCATGCAGGCCAAGTTCATGCCAGCACAGTAGGCATGGAGGAACCCTCATCCTGTTCTGTCTTTGAAGGGCTTAAGTTCATGCACTTCCCACAGACTACTTCAGCCTTCCTGGGCTCCCAAGGAGATGGATTAAGGAATATACCTTATGGGGCCTCCCTCAGATGCAATCAGCCATGAACATACCCAGGAGCATCCATCACCCTCCAATCCCAGCCAGTGTTGGTGATGGTGGGCTGCTGGCACCCCCAGATCTTGTTGCCCCACTCTGTAGACCCAGGAGAGCAGGATCCATCCTCTGCCTGCCAAGCATCTTCTGGGGTGTGATTCCTCATTTTCTCCCAGCAAAGAGAACAAGCAGTGTCTGGAAATGATGCATTTCAGTACCGTGTTTTTATGGCCCTTATAATCAGCATAACGCAAACATTGAGTTGGAGGAATAAGTAAATCACCATGAACCAGAAAGAATAACCCTTTATGAGCACTTTCACAGGAGGCTATTGAAACACCAAACAAACATAATCCAAGAGACTTCTTAAGCTTCAAAATATTTCTGTAAAGTATGCCAGAAAAAGATAAATATGTGCTGGAGCTTTCTGCTCACATTTGGGGTGGGGAATTGTAGCTTCTTGGCCATTTATAGCAACCATAGCACCAGCAGTTAGGCACAGGAAGTTAAGAATACCACATTTTACATGAGATAAGTTAGCTAGTCTGAAAATATTTTACCTGAGTTAGGGTGTGACTGGTCTATAGGGGTTAACATCCTTTTAGGGTGTATCAGGCTGCAGCATTCCTTCTTTCTCTTAGATAAATGTTCCCAGTCATCCTGTGGAAATTTCACCTAGAATGGAAAGACTATTCATTGGGACATTGTCTCAAAGGAAAACCTTCCTCTGTGTTGCATGAGCAGGGAGATGAAAGGCACAACGTCTGGCTGGGACCGAGAACCGCAGTGCCATTTGCATGCAATTTCTCATTCATTAATGCAACTTCAGGAGAGATTTCAGAGCTTTAATCACACCGATTGATTGTGATTATAAATGATTTGTTGCAGTGTATTTCCTTATAATCCAGTTTCAGTATAAATCTGCCTTGGCAGTTTCTGGATAATTCAGATAGCCTGTACGAATTGTGCCTATGGGAGAAAGAAAGAAATGGATGTTAAAACACAGATTTTCATCATAAAATGCCTTTTAAATAAATCAAAACAATTGTTTTCACTCAGTTTTTCGCACTGAAGCAGGAAATGTTTCTTGCCCAGCTGCTGCAAAACTCTGAACCCATTTTGTGGAAAGCCTATTGTGACAGTAAAATTGCTACATAAGCTTTAAAGGAATGAGTGTCGACCAGCTTGTCATACCACAACATTCATAACACCTTCAGGGAGCAGAACAAACGGTTAAAAAGAAAGTTAGCTGACTCATTTCAGGAGTAGCTGGTGTTAGTCGCAGCAGCTTGGAAGTTAACAGATAAAAATGTTATCACAGCCAGCAGCAATATAGCCCTAACGATGACAGACAGAGTTATGTATAAAATAAGTCCAATTATCTATCTTAAACATGGGTGCAATTTGGATTTGGTATTAATATTCCAGTGGTATCCTGGAGACTGACTGACTGCTGGATTAAGCTTTAGAGGAAAAGTCTTGCATTTCTGCATCTTCTGCTGGAGAATAATTTTATTTAAAGACATACAGAGACTTCAAAGTGCTGTTCCTTTCAGGTAACTAGGCCAAATTCAGTATTCAGTCACACTGGTATAACTTGAGTTTACAGTAACTCCGTTGACTTCATCAGCATAATTAAGCACTTCATCGACGTACCCAGCAATGCTGTGGACTCTCCATTGCTGGAAATTGTTAAGTCACAAATGATTGGCTTGTTTGCTTGTTTTTTTCCTAGAAAAAAATACATAAATAAGTAAAAAAGCTGTAGTTGAAATTAATAACCCACACATCTTGTGCTGACCATGATATCAGATTGGAGGGTTATGTTGCCTAACATTGACTTCATGATCCATGAATGATGGGTCTTATTCATATGGGGGATTTCAGGAGCTCGAGGGTGGCATAGGATGGTGTGGACAAGAGCTGTCCTTCCGCAAGAGCGTTTCAGACCATTTAATGGGGAGTGAAGCACATTTCTCCTGAAGACAAACCCTTGTCAGGGACCTTTGAACTGACTTAGACCTGGATGTCCTGGACTCAAATCTTTATCTCCATTCAAGCAAAAAGCCAAAGCATGCAACCTGATACTCACAGTTCATCAAAAAAACCCAGCATTTGAGTGCCTTCTTCTAAGTTTTTAGGCAATTACTCACCTGTGTCACCTGGATTATCAGATACCACGACTTATTTGTTGATTTCTTACGTTTGGCTCCTGTGCAGTAAAATCGTGTGTCACTATCTGTGGGTGTGAGCAAGTCTAGCAAATGGCTCAGAAAATGGTAATGTCTTTCCATAGCCCAATTAAAACCAGGGACTGCTGCTGCAAAGGCTGAGGGGAGCCACAGAATCTATTCAAATTAGTAGCTGCTCTATCTGGCCTAATTATGAGAGTCAAGAGTGAGGAGAGGTGTGTTAACAGTGGCAATTTTTATTGTAGTTACTTGACAGCAGCTGCAGTCATTTATCCCTGGGGAGGGTCACACCCCAAGGCAGAGGCACTGCTCATCCCACACAACACTCTTACACCAGACCACAGCAAAGTAGGGAGCTAACAGCCCGAGGTAAGTGCTTGTGGAAGGCCCAAACTCCCTCAGCTTTTCCTTTTTGAGTATTGGGAGAGGAAAAAATATGCATGGAAACTTGCCATGGGATTCTAATTTCTTACTATGTTTCAGATTTTATGCCTAATTCTGCCTCTTCTTGCAGCAGTAACAACTTCTCCTATCTCAGGTCCACAATGCCAGCAACCTCAGGCCACACACAAGTCAGATGTATGTGGTGCTCTCTCAGTGCCCATGACCATCTCCACACACCACAAACCACAGCCATAACCCTAGGGCTGCTTCCAGACCTGCTGCCACAAGCAGCCTTCTGTAGGACCAGCGTGTCCCATCTGGTGGGAAGCCAGACCCATCCCATCTGAGTGGAAGTGCTGGTTTTCCTTCTCCAAGAAGCTCTCACCCTGCTCCACACATCACATAGAAACAGGCAGAGGCTGTTCTCCCTCTGACAGCTTCCCCCTCTCCCAGCTCTCAGGCTTCTCCCACAGCCCCAGTGCCCACCATCCCAGCACATACCCCTGGTGCTTGTCACCAAAGGGTTATCTGAATTGATATTCATTTTGTTTGAGAAGCACTGACCCAGACTCACCTCTGTATCTCCACACCACTCTGCTCTTCCTCATCTTTCTAACCACCACACCCAGCTCTATTCAGATGATGTGTATGGGAAATCCCAGCACCCATCCAAGTGACAATGGCAAAATTATGACAAGGAAAAACAAAACCATGGGAGTTTAGTTCTTTTTTACCAGTTTAGCGCCATTTCTTTCCTGAGCAATGGCCTCAGGGGCCATCTCTGGCTGGGAAGAACTGGGACAAGTAAAAATAATAATAATTAAATGTTATAAATAACATCCAGCAACACCCTTGACACAGACACAGCTGGGACAGATGTTTGCCTGGGTCACCTTCCCTGGTTGCTCTGTACTGTTACTGTACCACTCACTAAACGTTTTCTCCACAGCTACAAGGCAGTGGAAGTAAATACAGTTTCCCATCCCAGCCAGGAGAGGAGAGGAGCAGGATTTTCCTTCCCCATTTCCACACAGTGGGAGGAAGGAGAAGATGTGGTTAGCAGGTGTCAGTCCTTTTCCCAGGGAAAGCAAGAGAGAAAGCTGCAGTGCTCACTGCTCAGCTCTGGCTGATGGCTGGAGGTGATGCTGGTGGTCTCACCCCAGGAGCCTGGGGAGAAGAGCAGGGACACTCCTTATAGCCCTCTGAGCAGCCAATAGCTCCAGCTTTGGCCTCCCTGGCCATGCCTGAGCCTGCTTCTGTTACGGACAGTGCTTTGGCAACCAAAGGAGATGCAGGGATGGCTCAGGGAGGGTTGAAGGATCCCCCCTGCACTGCAGTATGGTTGAAATACTTCAGCAGTGGTGGTGAGATGGGTGAAAGCTGTCTGCTTCCTACGTTGGCATCTGATTAAACACCCATTTGGGGGATGTGCTGTGGAAGAAAATACAAAGAACAAATTATTGCCAACAGCCATGGAGAATTGGGCACAAGCCTCGTGCAGCCCCTTCTCAAAATAACACCACTGCTGAGACAGAAACCCAAGTTTCTTTTAAAACTATATGAAATATAGGGCTCAAGGAACAGCAGGTGCTATGATCCTGAGCCGGTAGGTATGCGGCTCAGGGATCAGGGGGCTGCAGGCTGCTTATCAGCTGACCCAAGCCAAACTTGCTTGCTGCACAGTGCTGAACTGAAATGTGTCTCTCCAAGAGCACAAGGTCTGCTCCTCTCCCCTCTTTACCACCTTTTCCATGCAGAAATGAACCACAGTGCAACTCAGAGCAGGGTGAGGCTTCGGAAGGATGGCCATTCCCAGCCCCTTGGATCACAGCAGAAAAACTTCAGGGTGGGGTGTTTAAGTTACAGTTTTGGTCAGTCCTATTATCATCATACTGCAGAAAAACTGCCTTGGGTGGTGGTTAGGCTCAAACAAAACCTATGTTTTATATGGTACACACATACCCGGGGAGTCAACACAGACTGTGAAGGCTCACCCCCCTCCAACACGTCTGCTTGGCTGATGCACAGCCACAAAGTGTTCTCTAGCAGGGACCCAAAGGTAGGCGGCCCCAGCCTGACATGCAAACCACAGGTTTCACACTTGTAAATACCCCTTGGATTGGGATCTTTCTCTACGGAGGTGGAAGACAGAAGCTATGCAGCTTGCCAGTCACTTTTAAACATCTGCAGAAGGACCTCACAAAGGAGCAGAAGATGTTTCAGGTCTGGAGAGTGGGAAGTGGACAATTAACAGCAGGTGGGACACTTGGCCTCTGCAGAGCACCTCCCTGCTGTGTCCCAGCAGGACCCACAGCAGCTGTAGGGTGCTGTGCCTCCAGGCAGCCTCCGTCCCTCTCCACCACTGTTAGTAAATCACATGGCTTGGCATGACAGAGGAACCAATCTGACTGCAGCCTGAGTTCAGGCAACAAACCTTTCACATGCCTGGCAACTGCTTCTGACTTTGGAGCAATGGGAAACTCAAATTTATACCCTTGTGATACCAGCACAATCTGAGTCTGGATATTACCACTCAGCATCACTGCCAGTCCGATATAGCACTGCCACTCTGAGGCCTCTGTACCTTGTGACTGACCTAAAATAGCCCTTTTCTAAAAGCTGCAATATTAAGTTGCTTTCAGGAGAGAGGGGGGAAAAAGTAACTTCCAATAATTTCATTAGAGCAATGTTTCCCAGGGTTTTAAAGTCAGTGATGCCAGGGCCTTTTTGAGCAAAACACAGCCACTGATCACACTGAGAGCAACACTGACAAAACATTCATTTTAAGCTTAAAATTGGGCTAAACTTGAAGTATTCCTTATATTTTTTCTTTCTCCTTTTCCTTTTATTTCCCCTTTTTTGTCTTACAGCTTGTGGGATTATAAATCCAGCTTTATAAAATCCAATTTCATAAAACAATTTTGCATTTGCTGCTGTGTTATGGCCATCATAACTAATATATATATATATATGTAATGTAATAAAGCCTGGTCTAAGAGACTGGGAGGTTTTAAGGAGCAACACTTGGTATGTGCCCCAGTCCCGTTTTTCCCCTTGGAAAGCACTAAGCAAACATCCCCTCACCAGGGAGGCTTGCGGTGAGTTCACAGTAAAGTCTTCTTATAGCCAAGATGGTAATTTGCTTGAGCAATCCCATTGATTTCAGGGGGTAATCACTAACCTGAGGAACCAGCTCACACCTTTGCCCTTAAATCTAGGTGGCTGTTTTGTTTGCACCTTTTCCCTTACCCAGTGCAGCTGCAGTGTGCTGAGCATCAGGATTCATTCTATTTAAAAATCAGCTCTGAAGATTATCCCTTATCTTTGAAAACTGCCTGGCTTTGCAGGGCATCCCCTGTCCTGGGCAACTCAGGAGCACATCCCAAGCCTGTGCCAGGGGCAAGTATGCTGGCAGAGTCCAAACTTGAACAGGCAAAACCCATTTGCCAGAAGAAGAAATACCTCTTTAAAGTGGAACCCAGTGACTGCCATGCTGTGGAGGGCAGGAAAACACAAGTGACTTCTCAGGAACCCCTTGATCCCAGAAAGTCATCTTGGCTGTCCCATGGATGAACTGGTACATAATGCACCAAGGGGAGAGGGAGTTTGCATCCCCATCTCCAGCTGGCCTGCACAGTGCAAAATCTCTCCCTCGGATTTAGGTGGGCAAATGCTTGCCCATAAGGAAAATGAGGCACTGTTTTTCTGTGCTGGCTGCAAGGCAGACCTGTGGACAGGGCTGAGCATCACATGGGTCTTGATCTTCTACCCCGCCTCCCCACTTCCACAGTGAAATCTGAAACGTGGCTATTTCTGCCACTGCTGACAAATACCATCACCTTGTGCCCACCCCCCCCCCGCGGGTGGCAGGGTGCAGTGGTAGAGACCACAAATGTATCATTGCTTGGCTTTCACACATAAATCATTGCACAGCACAGTGGTAGGAGCAGGGCCACCCACACCAGGCCAGCATCCAGTGCATGGAGAGGCAAGGGGTGCATTGCCCTTGACTTTCATTGGGAGAATGGGGATAAGTGCAAAGGAGCAGACAGGGAAGGTGGATAGGAAACATCCCTATGGCTGCTGGCCACACTGCCTCTTTTCCTCACCATGGCCAGAGCAGCTGGGAGCTGCAGCCCAGGGGAACTTCAGCTGGCCCAGCAAATCCCAGAGCAGCATAGTCCCAGGAGAGGCTGGATAGCATAGGGGCATGGAGAAGCCCAGCCTGTTTGGGGGCATAAAGTGGCAAGACCAACATCATCAGATTAACAAGATAATAGCAATATCACACCAAGACTCCCTGATTCCCATCCATAAGCTGATCTGTTGACTGGAATCAAGGAGTGATCATCAGGACCCACCCACTCATCCTTTAATAGCCCCATATGGCCAGTGCTAAAGTCTAATGAAGAGTGGAGACTAACAGTAGACCATCGTGGCCTAAAAGAAGCCTCACCATATAATAAACTCTCAGAAAGTGAGAAGCAATATGGCTGGGGAAACTCCCTTTGAAACATGGCTTAGGTCAGTGCCTCCACCACCAGCACTTCAGAGAATATTCTTCAATGGAAAAACACCTCTGTTGCTGACATCCATACGAATCCATCTCAAAAGGCATTGAGAAGTTTCTCTGATGGGCAGGGACTGCCATGCAAAAGAACTAAAAGGTGAACTCCCCTGTGTTGAATGCTGTTGGTTTCTTTGCAGGGTCACAGCTCATTGCTCAACACTACAAGACCACATTTTGTCTGTAAAGAAACAAAGCAAGCTTTGGATCTGCTAGCAGCTAAACTTCTCCAATACATTAATTGATCCAGTCACCCTCAGCTCCTTCCTACAACCCAGGCTGGTCCTTTAGTTTTACTTCAGGCTTCCAGCTTTCCTCTGAGTAAAATATAGAGCACTGTTGCACAAGTGATACTGCATATTACATATATGTAACTTGTCCCCAAGGGATTAAGGGCACGTTGATGTGAACACAGGGTTGCCCTTTTCCCCCAGCAGCTCTGCTCCCATTTTGGGGTGTCACTCACGCCCCTCCCTGGATGCCAGCACTCCCCACATTGCTCGTCCATGGCTGACACATTACAGAGCACAATTAGACCTGTTGTGCAGCTCTAAACAGTTTTTGCTTTAATCTGCCGGGGTGGGGGGAACAGCACAAGGATTTTATATCTGATCCCATAAATCTACACTGACATCTTGTGGAGACCATGAGACCAGAGTGCCGCAGCCACTTAGGGTGGGATTTACACCTTCCTTATGTCCCTCTGGACAACATCTCAGTGACAGATGAACTTCCAAAACACCTGCAGGTATGAACACAGTGAAAACCGGGTGCAGCAATCTCAGAAGTCATCACTCTTTGTCCATGAATATCATTTGGCTAAGCAACGGTCACAAACCTAACTAAAATGAGACTATTTGCTTTTACATCCTCATGGAAAGCAAGCCCATGGCCCCTCTTACACAAACGCCACGTGCTCCAGGCTTCTCGAGCACAAGCTTCCAATTAGGAGTTATTTTCATGCTGGAATTTTATTACCTCTGTAGGCGCTGAAAGAAAATGGACCTGAGTAGCACTCCAGGACTCCTTCAATGCTCCTCTTCATTTAAAAATACATGGTTTAAGCAAAAACCACCTGCAGGTGGAAACACACACAGCATTTTCCTCCCTATGCATTCCATTCCTTTAAGCTCTTCTGCCAGGTCAGAAGGCTTAAATTAAGTCATGGCCATCCTTCTTCCACTGCTCAGGTTCAAGGAGCACAACCCCCTGTGAGGCACAGGCCACATCAAATCCACAGTGTAATTTGTTGGTAGGGCTGCAATTCCAGCACTGATAATCTTGCTACAAATCCATACAGTCATTCCTCCAGCTTCTTTCTAACACCACACTGGAGAGCAAACATTCACAGTTGCTTCATAGAGTCATAGATTCGTTTGGGCTGGAAAGGACCTTAAAGATCGTGAGGTTCTAACACCCCTGCCACAGGCAGGGACACCTTCCACTAGACCAGGTTGCTCAAAGCCCCATCCAACCTGGCCTTGAACACTGCCAGGGATGGGGCAGCCAAAGCTTCTATGGGTAACCTGTGCCCTAATATCCTAATATCTAATCTAAATCTCCCCTCTGGCAGCTTAAAGCCATTCCCCTTTGTCTTGTCACTACATGCCCTTGCAAAAAGTCCCTCTCCAGATTTCTTGTAGGCCCCTTTAGGTACTGGAAGGCTGCTTTAAGGTCTCCCTGGAACCTTCTCTCCTCCAGGTTGAACAAGCCCAACTCTCCCCATCTGTGTCCATAGGAAAGGTGCTCCAGCCCTCTCATCATCTTCATGGTGCTCTTCTGGACTCACTGCAGCAGGTCGATGTCTCTCTTGTGTTGGGGGCCCCAGAGCTGGACACAGTACTGCAGGTGTAGTCTCTGTAGGAGTAGAGCAGAGGGGCAAAATGACCTTACTTGAGGTGCTGGTCATGCTCCTTTTGATGCAGCCCAGGATACAGCTGGCTTTCTGGGCTGCGAGTGCACACTGCTGGATCATGCTGAGCTTCTCATCAACTAACACCTCCATTACACCTTTACAAATTATATGGGCCCCTTTCAGTCCCCCCTTTAGTCCCTCGCTCTGCCTACACGGAGTCACTACCCTCTGCCAGGCCTTCCACCTGCACCAGTGCCTCCATCTCCTCTGAGATGGCCAGAGATCCACTGCTGTAGCACCAGATGGGTGAAAAATTGAGGTTACAAGGGTGTGATGAAAAAGTGAGGAAAAGGAGCTTGGATTTATTCACAGGGTAGCAGCTGATCTGGGGAAGCCATGCTCATCACATTGCTACCAGTGGCTACCACCATGGCCAACAGCGTGTCTCTGTGCCTTTGCATGCAACTTTGCAGTAGTAGGTCAGCCATCTCTGCTCAGTAAGATGATCTGCTACATATCCATTGTAGCCACCCCAAATAAACTGTCACCTAAAAGTCGCACATAGACAGGGTTCACTGCTATTAGGGCTCCAGGTCAGTTTGCTGCATCTTCTTGCTCTTCTCAGGGCAGTGTCAGCTGCCCCAACCCCTCCCCCCCCCCACGCCAGACAACTTTCTAATGTGGGTTTCACAGAGGTATAGCATTAGCAGCACATTAACAAGACCTCAGCCTCATGCATAGAGAAGAAAATGTAAGACCACAGAACACAACAAATGCTATTTTGCCTTGAACAGATCCTAATGCTGAGTCCGTTAAGTTATGCATAATACTACCTAACCAGTTACAAGAGGGGAAAACCAACCATCATAAGAAAAGCCTGAATGTCTCCAGTGTGGGAATCACTAGTTGCAGCACTGACTGCATCCTGAACAGTGGCAGACAGCTTTTATCCTCTAGGCTGCAACAGGAAAGGGGTAATTTTTATGCTTCTAAGTGACTCATCTGTAAGCAACACCTTAAATGCCTGCAAGCCTGCTACCAAGAAGCATATACCACAAAAACCCCACACACATAAAAGCCCTACCACTTGGGCTCTCTTAAAGTGCTTTGAGCAGTCTCAGTAAGCATCCATACATATGTGCAGCTAGGTTTGGTTATTCAAATCCTGTTGCCAAGTATTAACTCTCAAATCTATATTTAAGCATCTAAGTAGGAATTACTACAGCTTTGCAAAGATCCTAAGAGCTCTTGTTAAGAGTTTGTCGAAGTACTGACCTCCTAACGAGTCTGTTTAAACGATAACATTGACTTCACTCCCAGTGCTGTGAAACTCAGCACCTCCATATACAGGTAACACTTCTGAAACTCTTCCATTAAGGACCGAGCTTTTGAGCATCCCATCTTTCATATCAGAACATGTTAGAGGCAAATACACAGAGAAGCTATTTCTAAAAGCCTGTGGTGTATTCTAAGTCACTGTACCTTGTTTTAGAAAAGGCTTGAAATACAGCAGAATGCCAGCTGTGCAGCACAGTTTGGTAGCAATCTGGGAAGAATAGTATTTTTTAAATAAAATACATCTGGGCCTTGAACCAAAAATTATCCTAGTAATAAATGGGGATATTTTGATATAACTCTCACTCTCCTTTCCAAAGCCAGCAAGTCTCTGAGCATTTCTGCAGGACTTGAACCTTGCTGTTTTTACAGCTAGGAAGTCAAGAAGCTGCTTTTCTTTCCCACTGCCCAAGTCTTGCCCTTTGCCAAACAGGCAAACTCACATCCTGCAGACGAACAGAACGCAGCAGTAATATTTCAACTCACAAAAAGAGGCCAACCCTTTTTCATCTGCTTTCTTGCAATTCTGCTTTTAAAATCAGTTTGCCTATGAAGCCAGTGTTTTACCTTCATTCCATAACTTCCTCCTTCCTGCTTGAGTTGCAAGGAAATGTGAGAAAAACACAGGAGCTTATTTATAGGGCCAAGAGCTGCTAAAGTGTTTGGAGTGAATGCAAGAGAACAAGAACACAATATGCAAGTCTGAAAATGCTCTGGAAAGTTAAGAAGCGAGAAGTAATCCAGGATTCTCAACAACTGAGTGAGCAATTCTGGATGAAAATTTAGCTAAAGACTGAGATAAAATATACTGCAACTGCTTAACAGACACAAAGGGCCACACATTTAATTACAATAAAGGATCAGCTAGAAAATATGAAGTTACTTCACCAGCATCAGAGAACTAGACAGAAAACAGCAGTGGTATCATGTGACAGCAATCAGAAGGCGACAACTCTCCTTGCCAGCAACATCAAGTCCTCTTTCTAGCCCTGCAGATGAAGGAGATAAGGCCTCAGCTCCAAACACTGTAATAATCATGAAACTGCTTGCTCTAATGAAACAGAACTTTAAGGATTATTTGACTACCAGATCCATTTTTAATCAAATACTGATGGGAAGCTGGTCATGGATGTATAGATGGTAGGAGAGACTTCCCATATTGTTTTATGTAACTCAGCAGTATTATGCTGTGTACACATCTTGCGAATGTAATAGCCTTTTCATTAAGCAGACGACCTAATAAACATTCAATTCAAATGACTTACTCATTAATGAAAAATTTTAAACGAACCAATAAAGACAACTAGTGAAAGGATTAATGCCATCCAAATAAGTGTATAGCATAAATTAGCAAAACAAACTGTTACTATCTCAGTAACAGCTTTTCAAAATTAGAACCACATCAGGAGTTAAAAAGGAAAGCATTGCGAGTTTTCCAGAATGGGAAAAGTGATCAAACCTGTTAAGATACGCACCAAGTGTGAAGGGTGTAGGAAGTGGAGTCAGGTCCAGTATTTTGTATGGTCAGAAGATGAGTTTTGTGTTTAAATTACAACAATTTTGGTAAACTTTAAATGCACATTCTACAAAAGCCATACTTCCAATTCCTTCATTTGTTCTCAAAAAATACTGACACATACATGGCCATGCACACATGAAAGTATGACCTTTTAGTTTATTCTTTGAAATACAGTTTCCAGGTCACATGATTACTCTGTATTTCCATTATAAGAAATCATCAATTTTGATGTAATGATTCTTTAGTTCAAGGTTAAACACTTCCCAAGTCTCAAATGTCTTTAAGATATTCCTTCTTTTCCTCAAAATACTTGTGAAACCACTCAATATGTTCAATCTTCTGTTTAACACTGAGGTGTGGGTTTTTCGAAAGCCCACAGATGACTAGTTCCATGAAGTGGCGAATAGGTCCTTGCTTGGGAAAGTCTTTGAGGTGTTTCTCCAGAAAGATATGTTCATGAAATTCAGCATCATCTTCCATCCCTAAGACAAGAGACAAAAAAGGACAAAGTTATTATCATAACAGCAAATTTAACAAAGTTAAAAAGAATTACAGTTAGTGAATAATCTGAAATCACACAAAACATGTCAGCATTATCACAGTCCTGTCTAGCGTAATACTCCCATTTTGTGCTCTCATTTATAACAGTATCTACCTCAGCTCTCTGGCTGGTAGTCTTGCTGAAAGCTGATGCCAGGGCAGAAGTAAGGGGAATAATTAAAAAAATAAATCAATCTTCTTGATAAAACCCAGTTTGTTCAATATGTGAAGAGTTTGATTCATCATGGGTACCACATTTTACATCAAGGACACCTTCTTCACAACTGCTTTATGGAAATACTGATTGCCTAAATTCTGCAAAAGGTTAAAGAATACAAGCTAGTCTTGAATAAATGAGGCAACCTCATGAAGCATCTAATACTGAACAGCAAACACACTTCCATGTTCATTCCAAGTCATGGTTTTAACATCCTATTGCTATCAAAACAGGTTCAGAAAGTTGTTTTCCTAACCCTTTCTGAACCTGAGAATGTATGCTGACGCAAAAATGTCATGTAGCTCACCAGCTGCTACTTTTAAGTTGCAACCAGAGCAAAAGATGATGCATTCAACAGCATCCACAGGAACAAGAGATTATTGTAGATCTCTAAACAAGCACAGCTCAGATACTATGATACATTTTTGTTCTCTGTCTTGTGGATTTCCCTTGCTGTTGTTCACACTATGATGCCAAAGACATGACAAGGACACAATTTGTGTTCTACAAATTCCTATGTAAATCATCTGTTTTTGCAGTTCCCAATTCTGAGACAAAAAAACCCAAAGTAAACTGGGATTTGCAATTGATTTTTCTTCAGTTAGACGTCTGTGAAGATTTTTACTTGACCCTAAATTTGTAAATGACATTTGCAGCTTTAAGTAAAAATATGTTATTAAACACAGGAAAACTAAGGCCGAGTTAGAGCTAAACTTGGCAAGGGATGTTAAAGATAATAGGAAGGGATTTTATAGGTATGCAGTGGCTAAAAAACAGACTAGGGACAACATAGGCCCCCTCCGGAAGCTTTTGGGAGAACTGGCTACACAGGATTTGGAGAAGGCTGAGGTTCTGAATGACTTCTTTGCCTCAGTCTTCACTGGCAAAGGCTCTGACCGCAGCACCCAAGTCTTGGAAGGCGGACGCAGGGACAGTGAGAATGAAGACCTAAGGCCCATTGTAGGAGAGAATCTGGTTTGAGACCATCTCAAGAACCTGAATGTACACAAGTCCATGGGACCTGATGAAATCCATCTGCGGGTCCTGAAGGAGCTGGCGAATGAAGTTGCAAAGCCACTGGCCATCATATTTGAAAAATCATGGCAGACAGGTGAAGTTCCTGACAACTGGAAAAAGGGAAATATAACCTCCATTTTCAAGAAGGGGAAAATGGATGACCCGGGGAATTACAGACCAGTCAGTCTCACCTCTGTGCCTGGCAAAATCTTGGAGCAGACTCTCCTGGAAGGCATGCTGAGGCACATGAAAAACAACAAGGTGCTTGGTGACAGCCAGCATGGCTTCACTAAGGTGAAATCCTGCCTGACCAATTTGGTGGCCTTCTTATGACGGGGCTAAGGAACTGATGGACAGGGGTGGAGCAGTTGATGTCATCTACCTGGACTTGTGCAAAGTGTTCAACACTGTCCCACATGACATCCTTGTCTCTAAGAGACAACAGTTTGATAGGTGGACCACTTGGTGGATAAAGAACTGGCTGGATGGCCGCATGCAAAGAGTTGTGGTCAACAGTTCAATGTCTGGCTGGAGATCAGTAACAAGTGGTGTCCCTCAGAGATCGGCGTTGGGACTGGTTTTGTTCAACGTCTTTGTCGCTGACATGGACAGTGGGATTGAGTGTGCCCTCAGCAAGTTTGCCACTGACACCAACCTGTGTGGTTCGGTTGATACACTAGAGGGAAGGAATGCCATTCAGAGGGACCTTGACACACTTGTGAGGTGGGCTGATGTCAACCTCATGAAGTTTAACTATGCCAAGTGCAAGGTCCTACACCTGGGTGGGAGCAATCCCAGGCACAGCTACAGGTTGGGCAGAGAAGAGATTCAGAGCAGCCCTGAGGAGAAGGACTTGGGGGTGTTGGTCAATGAGAAAATGAACATGAGCCGGCTGCAGTGTGCACTCACAGCCCAGAAAGCCAACTGTATCCTGGGCTGCATCAAAAGGAGCATGACCAGCAGGTCGAAGGAGGTGATCCTGCCCCTCTACTCTGCTCTCATGAGACCTCACTTGCAGTATTGTGTGCAGTTCTGGTGTCCTCAACATAAAAAGGACGTGGAACTGTTGGAACAAGTCCAGAGGAGGGCCACGAGGACAATCAGGTGACTGGAGCACCTCCTGTATCAAGACAGGCTGAGAAAGTTGGGGCTGTTCAGCCTGGAGAAGAGAAGGCTGCGTTGAGACCTCATAGCAGCCTTCCAGTATCTGAAGGGGACCTACAGGGATGCTGGGGAGGGACTATTCATTAGGGACTGTAGTGATAGGACAAAGGGTAACGGGTTAAAACTGAAACAGTGGAGGTTTACACTGGATATAAGGAAGTAATTCTTTACTGTTAGGGTGGTGAGGTACTGGAATGGGTTGCCCAGGGAGGTGGTGAATGCTCCATCCCTGGCAGTGTTCAAGGCCATGTTGGATGAAGCCTTGGGTGACATGGTTTAGTGTGAGGTGTCCCTGCCCATGGCAGGGGGGTTGGAACTAGATGATCTTAAGGTCCTTTCCAACCCTAACTATTCTATGATTCTATAACACATAATTTTCAGATTACAAGACTGGCAAATCTACACCACAGACATAAGTGTATATTTTTTTTATAACTAGCTAGGATATATTATTTGACAACATTAAATCAGGACTACTAAAACTGAGGTAATTAAGCCATGCCAGTCCTAGGATTCCTCCTGCATTAGAGCTTAAACAGTTTCAGACAAAATGATGCACATCTCTGGGATGGAGAAGTCTCTCAGCTTGTCTTCATTAAGTCTGCATTATTTCACCAGTTTTGTTGCCCTTCTCTGAACCTCCAGCAACTCAACATCTATCTTGTAGTGAGGGGTCCAGAACTTGTTCAGAATCTTGACAGGATTCAGGGTGCAGCCTCACCAGTGCTGAGCACATGAGCAAATGATCCTTTCATGATGCCACCCACACTGACTTTCCCCAGGGGAATCTCACCATACCTGGATGCTGCTGGTTGCTCTCACAAGCTAACATCTTTTCCAGATTTCCATACTTTTGCTGGTCACAAAAATCCAAGAGTACTAAACCAATGAACTCACTACTGCAACAACCTACATAATGCTGACAGTAAAATTTGGCCATCTAGAGGATCTTCTTTTCGGGATACAGAGTATCAGGAGAGATTATGTCTCATTAATAATTTCACCAATTTTTATCTCTAACCCAAAAGAAACTAAACCATTTATATGCAGGTCAGAAGGAAATACTACATCGTGTATTTTCATCTCCCATTTGTCAAACACACAATATATTCAAACACGTGGTATATGGTTTGGGGATGAAGGGTTAAGTCCAAACATTTCAGTTAGACCACATATTTCATGTATTTCAGACCAGAAAAAAAATAGTAAAGTGTACATCACAAAAAATATACAACTGCTCAGAGCTTTAGAGGCTGAAACCTCTGGTGGGAACTGGTTAGATAAGATATGCTGCATGACTCCCCCCACCCCCAGCAAGCCATAACTTCCACTGCATGGGGAGAACCATCTGTCCCTCAGCCTCTCTTGCACTGTCTTCAGAAACCTGATTTGAAAGAACATGCATGGCAGGAGTCTAAAGCAAAAGGTTTTCTTCATCAACCTCAAAGCAAGAAGTCACCCATTCTCAATATCCTATTTCCAATCCCCTACATACTACAATGCAGAAAATCTGGGGAATTTCTCTAGCTAAAACACTAACCCTTCCAAGACATGATCAACCTTGCCTTAAAGATAGTATCTCAAATTCATGTGTCCATCCTTGTAGGGAGTGTTGCTGACATGCTATAAAGATAAAAGCTCCATCCCTGGCAGTGTGCAAGGCCAGGTTGGACAGAGTCTTTGACAATATAGTCTAGTGTGAGGTGTCCCTGCCCATGGCAGGGGGGCTGGATCTAGATGATCTTAAAGTACTTGCCAACCCTAATCATTCTATGATTCATTCTACGATTGTATGGCAAGTCATGGAGCAGAACTAAAGCTACTAGAAGCAGAAGAGGCAAGCAGAATGGAGGAGTGAGAACAATTCTATACAAGCTATACCAATGGTTTGCTGATTAATCAAATATCAGGGAGACGGAGTGAAAAAAGGCAGTTTTCTGCCTTTGACTACATCAGGTAAGGAAAAGGTCATGCAGGCAGGAACAAACAATAGGGCAGTGGGGTGGTGGGGGAAGACTGCTACTGGCCACTGAAGCAAGTCAGTATGTCTAGTCACATCTTCAGATGCTCGCACTAAGGCCAGAGAGGTTCTAAAACATCTTGACCTTGCCCTGATATCTCAAAGCACAGCACAGTACCTCAGTAAAGCATTCCTACAAGAGTATCAGAGATGTTCTGAAACCAAGTAAAACAGTTATAAGCGGTCTTCTTTCATTTAAAACTTTAAAGGTTTTCATAATGCTAGAAGTTGAGTAAACATCCTTCTTCAATAGAAGACTTATACATGTTTGTGGCAGAAAAGAAAATCCACACATTTGTTGATAGAGAACAAGCTGAGATCATGTCCTCCTGTTGAGGGAGATGACTCGTACAAACTGCAAAATTAACAGCATGAAGGGGCATCTTTCTTTTGCAAAGCCACTAAAATTATAGTACATTGATATAATTGGAGTGAGGGTCTCAAGCTTTTGACACACCTGATCTGATTAACAGCCTGTGGCTGACATTCTGATAAGCTGGAATTTACTGTCCTGGTATTTCAGCCTGAGAGGTGATAGATTTTAGAACATTCCACTGGAATTTTCCACATGACCAGTCTTTGTAGACAGATCAATAAAGACTCTTGTTTAAATATATGTAAAGACTCTTTGTCCATTCAGCACCCCATCCCAGACAGCACGGTTCCGGCCACATTGCTGCAAGAGAAAAACCACTGTCCGCCAAAGACACTTTGTCAACTTACGGCCCCAGACAGCAGGGTTCCAGCCACATTACAACAACAGAAAAACCATTAGCCACAATGGTTTTCAGCTTGCAAAAACATGACTAGAGTACACTCAGATTGCCACATGATGGAACTGATCAATTCTGGGAGCAGTGATTAACTTCTATGAAGAAACTGCCAAAATAGGATGAGAAGAAATGTTAAGAAACAATGAACCACATTATGCAAATTGCAACTCAGTATAGGACAGATTTTCAAAAACTCCCAGCTTCAGATACTAACCTGGTTTGCTTTCTGTGACTGAATCATTCTAAAGTAGTTCTGTGTGATGTCTTTAAAGTCTTTAGAAAAACCCAAACCAAAACAACACAGCCAAGCCCTCCCTGAAGTTATGAAGGTCCTTTTCCTAAGTGTGCACTTGCTCTGTGTAGCTGTTCTTCCTTTCCTTAGCATTCACTCTCTCCCTGCTGGCTTAGCTTCACACAGAGTGTTTGGTTTTTTTTTATCTAGTACTAAAAATAAATACTGTGCACAAAGATGTCTAGTTAAGATAGATGCCCAGAGCAAATTAATATTGTGGCTACTTATTCCTATGAAACAAACACAACAAAGGGAGCAAGCAACTGTTTAACACTCAGCCAGCGCAGATACGGAGCGGGCAGATAGCTGATCAGGATTCGGCTAGCCACTTGGTCTGAGAGCCATACCAAAGAACAGAATCAGCATTATAAAATACAGACAGCAGTTTTAAGATTCCTCATTCAGGTTTTTCAAAGAAGTTGCATATAAAAGGTATTATGTAATAGACTTGAATGGCCTTTTGGTGTTGAAAGCACCAGGACTGACTGAGGGAGGGAACTTCTCCCCTTTTTGGCAGCAGCCAGTCTGCAGATCAGCCAAACCACCTGGAGGACATCACCTGCAGAGTGCCAGAATGAGTTCATCTGAAGCAGTTCTGATTTGGGACAGTTGGAAAGTTGTATTTGTTTACTCTCAAATGCATGACTCATAGCTGAAATGCTATGTTTAAACAGTCAGAGGTCATAACATGCTCTAATTCTTAAAAAAAAAAAAGGATAGATATAGACAGACAATAGAAGTTATTAGTGCACATACCAGCTTCATTGTCAACTGGGTACTCCCACAGTAGTCCATCTTTTGTCCACTGAATCATCTCCTCAAAACCGTTTCGGGGAGGCTGTGCAGTTACTGCTGCAACCTCCTTTGCAAACTCCAGATCCCAGATAGTTGGTGAAGATACTAAAAAAAGAAATTTTATAAAGATCTGTCAGCAAGCTAAAGGCTTTTCATTAGCTAAAACTAAGTCCTTTAACATTAACCTTCACAGAGATTAGTTTTTTTGGCTGTGAAAATTTTTCTACCTTAGATGCCAGCATCATCTTTTTCAAATGAGAATTCTCTTGTTGATATGAAAGTACATTAAAGTCTCAGTTACCTGATGAAAATGTACTCTGAACTCCTAGGGGGCAATTTCTTTTTAGACCTTTCACACAGAACAGGAATTTAGGTTTTCTATGACCTTTTTTCCTTTTTGTGTTTCACAACTTCTATATATGACAAACTCTGAACTTGACTGCTGCACTCTGCTAATGGAATCTTGTTTACTATAGGAGTTTTCAGGTACTTCACAACTATACTCTCCTTCAGGGAGACAATCTACTGATTACAATTCTTTCCCCAACACTTGTGAGTGTCCCAGTTTTTGTCTCCTGGGCTTGAGAAATCCTGAATTCCTATTCTCTTCTCCCAGAGTCGGACAATCCCTTTAGGGATGCAGCTCTTCTGATACTTTTTTTTTTAAATCAAAGTGTAGTCATATGGCAGCAGAGTTACTCTTCAGAAGCTCCTGTTCCTCCGCCCAGGAGAACTGGTCATGAGCCCAGACTGAACCGCATCACTGAAGTGAAGGGAACAAGCTGTTACCAGAGGACAGGGAAGAACCACTGGCAATGCCTTGGGCTGCTGTCTCATAAGCTGGCCTAAGTTGTGCTCCCCTTTGTTTTCTTGTCTCTCCCTGTTATCAATTCACACTAAGCTCCTTAGAACAGAGTTCTTGATGTGAATTCAAATATTACAGTCCATTTGATGTGGATCAATGCCAATGAGCTATTATTTTACTACTCATAAGTGCAAGTATTTGAAACCAAGATACAATTTAATTTTTGGCTTAGTGGTTTACAGTTCAAATGAGTTAAAAAAAACTCCCCCCCTCCTTTTAAAAAAAAACAAAATGAAAGGGCAAACAATGTTTTTACATACTGAAAAGTGGTCTCATTCTTGAATCAGAAGATACTTCTGCAAGTTCTTACTTAGCAGGGAAATTGCCACAGCTGTATTCCCTAGCTGCCTACTTTGATTTGAGGGCGGGAGGCAAGAATAAAATACAGATACGAGACAACATGAGAAACCATTTCAGAATGAAATTATTGTCCACATCTTAAAGAATACCTTTTAATAATGCTGCACTAATAAATCTTTCATTAGAAGAGAACAGAAAATATTTTCTAAGCTTGCAGTAAAGGTGATTAAACACTGTATTTTCACCTCTGTGAAACCAAAAATACTGACATTTTACGTTAACGGTTACTGATATGTTAACAGTATGATTTTTTTTTGTCAGGATGACAATTCGTTTTCCAGTGAACATTCAGGTTTTCAAAATAAATAATCAACATGTAACATAGAACTTGCTTTGCTGTTATGTATAAACAACATTTTAACTCATTATCCCCACTACTGAGCCAAAACAGAATCAAATACATAAAGGTATCAAGTATCACACTGGTATTTCTTGAGATTAATGCCAAAAAAAATGTTTTCGTTAGGCTCTCTTACACAATGTGTGCACATTTCAGTTTGGTGTTAAAAAAAGTGTATCTCAACTTTTTATCTAGGGTGACTACCATCTGCCAGTGAGTCTGCATTGTGCTATGCAAAAAAGAAAGGTTCAATTCTCCAAGCAGATTTGATTCAATTAAAATGCCAGTTACTTGCACATCATATTTATCAAGATAGGTAAAAACAAACACTGCATCACTTATTATGTAAAATGAAACATTTTTAAGGAAATGGACAGTCTTAAAAATAGCAAATTGAATTCTACTCTAATATACAGCTTTCATAGTCCACCACAGAAGTGGCTGCATTCAGAAAGCTCACAGCTGCCTGAAAATATGCAAATAGCACTATGTGACATTTTAGTAAAGAAATTAAGAAACCAAATTAACTTCTCCCTGCAGTTTCAAGTGTGAAAAAAAAGGAGGAAACTACTCAGCTAGAATCTGGCAAAAGCCAACAGTCCTACTCTTGAAACGGAAATAAATATGTATCATTTTCTAAGATAGCAGAGAGGAGTACTACTTCTCCTGCAGCTGCTGGCTTTATATATAGTTATAAGTCACTAGACTGGAATACAGGTTTGGATGGAGGCTTTTTTTCCCCTAAACGGCCTTGGAATAGCTTAAGGAAAGGAGTGTATTAAAGACGAGTGCTAATAATGCACATTTGCATTATTCAGAAAGAAAAGTGAGAGCAGGAGCTCTTTAGATGACTTGATATATCCACACCCTCTTAGTGTGGTGCATTTGACATGCCTGAGGGAAGGGATGCCATTCAGAGGGACCTGGACAAGCTCAAGAAGTGGGCCTGTGTGAACCTCATGAGCTTCAACAAGGCAAAGTCCAAGGTCCTTTACACCTGGGTCAGGGCAACCCCTGATATCAATACAGACTGGGGGATGAAGGGATTGCTGGCAGCCCTGCAGAGAAGGACCCGGGGGTGCTGGTGGTGAAAAATTGGACATGAATGTGCATTCACAGCCCAGAAAGCCAAGTGGCTCAACAAAAAGTGTGGCCAGCAGGTTGAGGGAGGTGATTTTGCCCCTCTGCTCTGGTCTGACCCCACCTGGAGTGCTGCATTTAACTCCAGTCCTCAGCACAGGAAAGACATGGATCTGTTGAAGCAGATCCAGATGAGGGCCACAAAAATGGCCAGAGGGCTGGAGGACCTGTCCTACAGGGAAAAGACTGAAAGCTGGTGTTGTTTGGCTTGGAGAGAAGAAGGCTCTAAAGAGACATTAAGGCCTTTCAATACTTAAAAGGGATCTGTAAGATAGATGAGGACAAATTTCTTAGTAGGGCCTGTTTTGACAAGTCATGGGGTAATGGTTTTAAACTAAATGAGGGTAGACTGAGACTAGATATAAGGACAGATTTTTTTTTACAATGAGGGTGGCAGAACACTAGAACATGTTGCCCACAGAGGTGGTAGATGCTCCATCCCTGGAAACATTTAAGGTTGGATGGGGCTCTGAACAACCTGATCTAGTTGAAGATTCATTAACAGAATATCCTGATTAGTACAGAAAACGTTTATCTATTACACTGCATGGAAGTTTTGTTTAGCGAAACTCAGTGTTACATTATTCATTTTTTTTCTAGTCTGAAAGCAGGAAGTTCACAGGTCGTAAGTCTTTTTCATAACAGTGAATCTCTTTGATATTTTAGAAATTCAGAACGGGGCTTCACTGGGTTTTTCATTACTGAAGTTCCACTAACCTGTTTTCAGTGCGCTTTGTGCTTCTGTAGAAGCCTTAGTGAATATATTAAGCCTCTTTTCTACTTTGAGACTTCTATAAACAAAAAAGAAAACCGATATTTAGTATTTCACAACACTTCACAACACTGCCAGATAACAAATTTAAAAGCACAAAATATTCTCATGAACTAGCAGATCTCTGGAGAGAATAAACAAAAATATAGAGATAGTGACTCTCAGTAAATCCTCAGGCTTTTAACCAGAAAAAGTGTTTATGACTTTATTTGTCTGTAACAGAGCTTCCCAAAACATTTCTGTGTAGAAGAATGAGCAGACATCAAAACACCCTATCTGCAGTCATTTTTTAACTGAAATATTGAGGAATCTGAACAAATCTAAACAGTATCAAACACAGAACTCAAGCAATTTTACAAAGTTGCAACTAAAAGTGTATCTGGTGATTTGGGTGTTTTCCCTGTAAAAAAAAATATTGCACAATTCAGGAAGAGAAAAGGCAACAGCTAAATCAAACAGTTCCCACATTATGGCATAAATAGCCTTTTTGGAAGATTACACAGCCACCTTCTCTGCCACATGGCAAACTCTCAAAGTATATCTGTATGATACATTTTAAACATCTCTGGATTTATTTACCATAGATTTCATTTACGGTAGATTTCTGCAAACCTGTGTTTGTTATATCCTGATGTAACTACCCCACGTCTGTTTCAGCACAGAACAGTCTAATTACAAGGCCATAAAAGAATGCTGATTTAGGATTATATTTTCCTATCTGTGTGTAACTCCCAAAATCATTGGCCAAAGATACAAGCAGGACTTGGAAGAACATTTACTTTAAAGTGACTAATTCAAATTATTATATATTTTGCAGTATCTGAAGGGGGCCTACAAGGATCCTGGAGAGGAACTCTTCATTAGTGACTGTAGTGACAGGACAAGGGGTAATGGATTCAAACTGAAACAGGGGAAGTTTAGATTAGATACAAGGAAGAAGTTTTTTACTGTAAGGGTGGTGAGGCACTGGAATGGGTTGCCCAGGGAAGTTGTGAATGCTCCAAACCTGGCGGTGTTCAAGGCCAGCCTGGACAGAGCCTCGGGTGGCATGGTTTAGTGTGTGGTGTCCCTGCCCATGGCAGAAGGGTTGGAACTAGACGATCTTCAGGTCCTTTCCAACCCTAACTATTCTATGATTCTATGATTGTAACGCAACATCACTCATTTCATTGAAATCTACTGACTCCATTTAAACTTAGATATTCTTCCTAACCCTTTCTTTTCATATTATCAATAGGTAAGTATACCCATTAGATTTTCAGGGATGCAGGAGGAAGCTCAGGACTGGAGACAATTTTCTCATTACAAAACAATTTTAAGGTCCTGTTCCTGAAGTTATATACCCAGTACAGTTTCATCGCACAAAGAGAATGAGACAGCTTCTCAGATATCATAGATTTGGTAAATGTTCTCAAACATAAGTGAAATTCACTTTACTTTGCAGTATGTCAAAAAGCGTGACAAAGATATAAAATAATACACACTGTACAAGCATGTAACAGCTCAGGTTTTCATGTTGATACTTTTAGACCATTTTATTGCTATCTTTTCAAACTTTCAAAAACTTTAAATCCAACACTTTAAAATATTTCTCATAATCAGTCAAGAATCATAGTGTAGAAACAAAATTACTTTCATGTGACTTAGCAGCTCTGTCTGATAATTATCCCAAATTAAAAACATCTATAGAGATACTCAGCAGCTGATAATGAAATCACAGTTCCTTTGCTCCTGAAACCAATAGCTTATAACTGAACGAAAACTTCAGGACCAAAGTATCTAAAATAAAGAGGGTTTGGACAAGAATCTTGTTCCACTCCTTCCCTTCAACTTCCATTACAAGAAGCCCCTTTTGCACTTTCTACAAAAGCCCCTTTTGCACTTTCTACAAGCTTTGCATCAGAAAAGAAAACACTGCTTGCTGGCCTTATAGCATTGAAGAGGGCCAAGAGATGCTTCCCTAACACACCTTATCAGTTTGGTAGTTCCAGAACACGGAAGTTACCCAGAAACATTTCAGCAAGCAGGTTACATTCTTCTAATGACTGGCTGTAAGACAATCCTTTGAGGTTTTTGCATGATCTACATGGCTCAATGCATACATTCCAATTTGTTCTTTACAGGAAGTCACAATTCACTATCTGTGATACACTGAAATAGATGTCTCACAAAAATACCTTCTAGAGTCAGACGACTGAGGTGAAAATCTTCCAGGCTTCATTCTTTGACCATCCTCATCAAAGTCCAAGGAAATGCGACTAGATATCCTCACACCTCTCTGAGCTGGGGACTGCCTTTTAACTGCCATTTCTGAAATAACATTGCTGAAATTAAAAATATTAATGTAAAAACTCAACATATCAACAAAGCAAGGAAGTTTGTCACGTGTATTATCAGAAACTCTATTCTCAACTGGCTTCATGAGCCTCTATAAGACAGAATTTTACATTCCTCGCAAAATACATGCATTTTTAAGTCATCAAACATTCAAGTCTTACTTTTTAAACAACCTCAGTTGTTACACTCTATACACATTAAATGAAAAGTACTATTTTAGCCTACTAGATCTACAGTGAAAGCTTTCTTTGAAATCATTTTGTTTCCAACTAATAGAAAAAAATCATGTATCTCCCAGTATTTACAGAGTGTACTATGTATGTTTTGCTTAAGTAATTGATGATACAAGGAGTATGTTGAAATAGGAGGTAAAAATCCACCAGGTTATTCTGACATGAACTAACACTGCCCAGGGACAGAGCTGTGCTGCTGTAGACCGAAAGGAAGCTTGCCTTCACACATCAGCTGACATGGGTCAATCATGCCACCCTACTTAGTAGGTCACCTTTCCTGATCCACTGCAATCTGTTGCATTGCATAATCATATTACAGCATTAACAGACCACATCTTCCTTTGTAATTCTGTACTCAAAATCATACGTGAAGAGTAAATGCTCTGATCTCAGCCAGCGTTCTATGCAGCTCATTCTGAAAACAAAGGGCAAAACACACCACCTTTCTGCCTCCACCACCTAATCACCTTAACTGGTAAGTGTGTTGGTTAGTAAAGACCAAACTGGTAATTCTTCCTCACAGCTATCCTCTCTGCCAACTACTTCCACTAACATGCACTCATGCAAATTGCAGTGCTCAAGATAGAAGGCAGAAATATGGTCTCAAAAAAAGCAAAAAGAGCCAAATCAAAAATACTGAATATTCACTTTATGAAATCCAAACTGTGTTTTTGGCAGTTTAAGTCAAAAGAGATTTCACTGACAAGAAATACTTTTGGAAAACTGTAAAAGCTAATTGCCACAGCAACACAGTAGGATTTCTCCCTGCTCTTAGATGTGGTTTGCAATGGCAGAACAAGAAGAGCATAGCTCTTCAAGCACCTACTCTGAAAGAAAGGCATCTGAAAACAAGTTCAAAATATTTTCATTTTAATCTTGAAGACAAAACAATTATAGATCTGTTGTGTATCTCACACTAGAAATTACTCTATTAAGTGCCTACTGGCATTAGTGAGCTGGTGTTGGGCCAGAGGCTTGACACACTTCTGAGGGTCAAGGGGACATAATTACTAAGGTCAGCCACACGCAGCCCAGCCCAACTGCTTGACTCAGCTGTGACTTGAAAGGCTGGAGTGTTCCCATGCTTCAGGGGGATCAGGCTTGCTCATAGCTCTCCTCACATCTGATCTTGATTTATTTGTGGTTTTGCAGAGTAGGTCTGGCCAGGCTATGCTACCAAACTATCAGAATATGCAGTCAATGGTATCATACTTCTCACTGGAAAGTTCTAATGTCACCCCATTATGAGTATACGAACATTTCTGGCAGCAGCAATCATCACTCCATCATTTAAACTGCCCCTGTATTAACTAAAACTATTAAGGTATTTTTAATGCCTTTTGTAATGAAAACATCAGATTACAAAGTCATACTCCAACCCCAGTGTACCTTCAGTTGTTAGATATTACGTGATATTACCTCATGTTCCACCATAACATTAAAAACCTAAGTTCATAGATACTTCTGCCTTCCAGACATGGGAAGGGGTAGAGCTTTTGTAACAACCACACATTCTCTCTCCTTCCTGATTACCAATCAATAATTACAATACTAAAAATGGAGACCAAATAAGCTTTGGATATACTTTAGCCTAAGCTCTGAATTACTTTTCTTCTTCACCCAAAACAGGAGCTGAAATTTTAACTTGTAGCACTGCAGATTTTATTTTGGTATGGTGCTGTTGTAATTTCCACTAAGTGAAACTTCATCCCACAGTCAGGAAAATAAATTCCGGTATTGTTAATATTTTCCCCTCCTAGCGAACACACTGTCCTCATGCTGTCTACAAAACAAGGCATGAGACAACTGCATACAACAGTGACCTCTTGAGGCCATGCCACAATCCCGGGAATTAAAAAATAGTGCAAACTAAAAGATCTGAACAATACACGATTTATCATGAATCATAAATCAAAATAGCAGTATCCCAACCTTTTGCAGCTGAGATTATACAGCTCTACTGCTTGTGAAGGTGTCTCATTTTTAAAAAGTTTTAATTAATGGAGGAATGTACACTGGGTTTTAAAGTGTGTCAGTATATTAAATGCAAAACCTTTACTGGAAAAAAATGAAAAGTTAAATTACCCGTATTCTCTTGTCAAATAAAATTCAACACAAAACAATCATGCAGGAAAAAAATTGCTTTCTAATGCATTAAAAGCATTTTAGTGCCTTGTGAGACTGAGGTATTCTGGAGCATAAAGTCATGCCTGTAACATCTGAGAACTGCTGGGCTTTTAAAAATCAACATTTTTTAACACTAAGCAAGAAGCTGAAAGTACCACATTTATCTCAGAACGGTTACTATTAACCAAGGTTTCAGTCATGACAGTCACCAGGAGTCACTAGTGTTTCTTGAAAACTCATTCACTGGTAAGAATTTCAAACTGTTACCTAGCTATTAAGGAAGAAAATGAAACTTCTGAGCATACAGTGGGGGAAAAACAGAGACAGAAAAAAGAATCTACATTCCCAGGAGGAAACAAGCTCATGCACAAAGCTGTCCCACAGAGTAGAACTTGCCAACTAAAAGCACAGCAAGCCAACCATGGCATTCCTAGCCAACCAGAAAGGCTGGTTTAGGTTGAGTAAAACACATTTTTCTAACCATTTTTCTAACCATAGTGACTCATCCACAAGTATGTTACAAAATGTTGTAACAGCACATCTTAATCCATCAATCAACTACATAGAAACACTATACAGCTGCAGGGACTTCAGTTTTTAAATTTCTGTAGAATTTAAACACTTAAGAGAAAAAAGTCTTTTTGCTTAGACTATAACTTCCTTAGGGACCTTCTTTCTTTCACAGCAACCACGGCTGGCTAAATGATTCAGGGTGGCAAGGACAGTGAGTCCTTGATGCCAGTAGACAGATGAACGACTTTTAGAG
Source organism: Melopsittacus undulatus (assembly GCF_012275295.1). Classification (NCBI taxonomy): domain Eukaryota; kingdom Metazoa; phylum Chordata; class Aves; order Psittaciformes; family Psittaculidae; genus Melopsittacus; species Melopsittacus undulatus. The sequence continues at coordinate 26,126,736 of NC_047528.1, forward strand.
AATACACTTCAACAAATAGATACAGAAGCACGTGAGGTTAGCCACTGCACACAGCAGGTCAGTATCAGTACAGTCTTCCAACATCTTACCAGGTAATGAAGTAGGTTCTAATAATGTTTAAGCTGGCTACCAACAGCCAGTACAGCTATTAAGACATTTTTTGTATTCTGCTCTTCTGAAAACCTCAGTGACAGAGATGGCACAAAATCACTAGTAACTAATACTTAATGAACATATGCTTTGTATAAAATAGTCCCTTCTTTATACTTTATACATTAGGAAGGGTCTCTTCAGTTTTCTGTAATGTTGCACACACACAAAAAAAGTAGAAACGTGTAAATTTTACATAGAGCAGACAGGCCTCTAACTTTTAAACTACTAATTCTGGCTCCAAAAACCTATGGAGAGAGAAGGTTCTATCAAGGAGATCATATATATTCAGACTTAAAGGACATTATGAAAACAACACACACAGCATGTGTCCTTTAGAGATGTTTGCATGTACTACCTAAACCCCTACTTCCTCCTCAAATAGCACAGACTTGCTAAGTTTGGAGACACTGTCATTCTGCTCTCCACTACCACCATTAGCACTTGGTAAGGAATCAGGAACACAGGCTAAAAGGTAAAATTGCACAGTTTCTCCCTTTTCCCTTCACAGACTCTGAAGAACATGCATTTGTTCAACAAAGTTATTCACTGAGCATCATGTATTCCAGGCTCTTTGCAACCATCTAACACAAGCTGTCTACAATCATCTGTTACACTCTTAGTTTTCACTCACTTAAAAGGCAAACATCACCCACAAACATCAATAGCTTGTTAGCTGTTCTGTGTGCAGTACCTTGATAAACATACAAAGATCTTTCACTGATCCCTACCTAGAGCAACCTATAAATAATGATAATAACACATGGTCAAACTTAACTCCTGGTTTAGGACAAATTCATTTTCACAGAATAAATTAAAACTAGATAAGCAGCTTGCAGTTCAGACTGCAAACCACCATAAATAAAGGTTTCAAATTCCTGTGTTGCTGAAGATCCAGTATTCTCTTTAGTTCGGCATTTCACCTGGATTTAATGATTTATTTTCTGAGTGATTATCTGAATCCTAGCTGAGAAAAAAAAAAAAAAAGATATAACAAAAATCCTCTATTTAGCCATCGTCCAAAAGAGCAACTTTTGCCCAACTGTTTCCGTTTCCAAACAAATGTTTCTCATCTGTTTGAAAGCCACACTGGAAATGAGTTAAGCCAAGAGATGAGTTTCTTGGGTTGACTGGAAAGTTTTGAAAGGAAGGGTGGGGCTATAAACAGAGCTGCTCTAGTTCTGTTCTGCAGAGCTGTCATGAAAATTCACCAGTCCAGACAGAATGTCTGAAACATCTACAAATCCATCCATTGTGTGAGAATTTCAGAAGCATGGAATAAAAAAAAATAAATAATGTTATTTTGCTAGCCTGTCCAAGAAAGGAGTAATTCTGGGCAGGAAAACAATTCCATTTCTGCAAAACCATTTTAGAATAATGATGACAAAATTTAGGGAGTCTGGTATAACCAGACCAATGATCATTAATTCTAAGGATAGCCTCTGCAAATATATCTTTTAGCACCATCTTTCCAAGACAGAAGAACTCAGTCACCTTCAAGATGATATTGAAAAATCAGAATGTCAAACATTATTGAGAACAAAATTCAATATACAGACCGTAAGTCAACAATTCCCCCCCTTTTCTGTTTATCTGTGGTTTCTTCGTGTCGTCTTAGTTGTGCAAGTAGTTCTGATTCTGTCTGCTTCTTGTCGAGCGATAGGGAAGATGCAACTGCAGAAGCAGCCTCAACCAGTTCTGGATTTAAAGGCCTGCCCCTGTAAGAGACACAACAGATAGAGAAATAAAAAAAAATTGAAAGCCTTAATATATTTAAATGGACATTTCTGTACTTATATGTCTTAAAAACTCAAAAGGTACATTTGCACATTATCCCAAATGGGAGTGGCCAGGGGGACATCCAGGTTTACCCCATATTGTCCTAATCATCAACTGCCAAAGGACACCAACAAGCTCTTGTTCTCACAGCTGGGAAAATGGCAGCCCTACACCACTGCATAGCTCCTTGGATGTGAAGCTTGGAGACCACAGATGCTATTGCTACCTTCCAAGAGCCTCACCCAAGAAAAAGGTTGGTTTTGGTAGAAAGTACACACCATCTTTCATCCAGATTCTCCCCTGTGATTTAATGCAATCTACATCTGTATACCACATTCCCTTACAAGATTATTGTCCATGCTTGGAAATGGCATTTGATGCTTTATTTTGGTTTAGATAATGAAAAAAAAATAAAAGAAGGAGAAGATAAAACAGGCTGAGAGAAGTTTGTTATACTTTACCGCTGGATCCCTTCTCTAGTTCTCTGAAGCACAGCACCTTCACTGTCTGGGTTTTCCAGCTTATTTATGGCTTGCTTTTTCATCTCTTGTGCTTTTAACTGTTGGAGTTTCCTCCTGTAGCTTACTTCTACCTTCATGTTACCAATGATGTCTAACAGCTTCTTCTTTGGTGTTTCTGCTGCATCCTCCTTGCTCTTTGATGCCTCTTCAGTGGTGCTGTCTTTGGAAGGGGTAGATTTATCTTTCTCAGTAGAAAGCACTCTGCTTGTGCTGAAGAGTTTCTGTATTTTGCTAGATGATATACAAATTTTAAATAAACAAATAAATTAAAGTCAGAGATTACAAATAAGGTCTGAGGCTGAATTTTGTATGTCTATAAAACCCCCATCAGTTACAACTGCTTAGGACTGAGTGCAAACTGAGTATGTCAAGTACATGTGAAACATGTACCTTTTAACTTCTGAGAATGGCTATGGCACTATTTAAAATTCTTAATATTTATGGTTTCTTCATCACAGAAATCAAATAAACTTTATTTCCTCCAGAAATAAACTGTGATTAATCTATTAACTTACAACTTTTAAAGTATTTCTGCATTAGGCAGCAGTCTAGGAAGTTTGAATCTACTGGTATCTGATATTTAGATTCATGAGCACTACAGAACACTGACTGAAATTCTTAAAATGAGACAATAAAGAGATCACTCTCAGCCACCTGGAAAAAGACTGTACACAGATTTAGCTTCACATAATTTTATACTTGTGACACTAGTATAGATCATATCCCCCTACCCTATGCTCTGCACTGTAACAGCCAGGCATTTGTGCAGACATGCAGAAATCGATCCTGCTGCAAGATAACCCAGTAACTAACAAAAAAGCTATTTCAGTTATTTTTCCTTCTGGAACAGCTATTTTACCCAGTTTACCAAATCACTGTAAAGAAGCTAACACTGACATGGTGCAGGTGAGGATGTGAAGCCAGGGACAGCAGGGAGCTGCTTGCAATGCTGCTGCAACACAGACACAACTGCATTCCCTGGAAAAAAACACCATTAAATTCAAATAACTGTTCTCTTTAACATCCTAAAATTAAATGTTTAAGTTTTTAAATTTGCAGCTACTTAATTTGTTATTTAAAAATCACCACCATGTTACTAAAATAAAGAAAAAAATTACAATTATTTGATTCAAAATTAAAGCACTTCAATAGATCTGAAGGCATTTTTACCTACCTCTCCCCCTCACACAATAATTATTATTTTATTCTAAAATATAAATACTTATAACCTGTTAAAAATAACCTGCTGTTCTCAATAGGCACCACGTTATTACTTCAGTCACTCTGCACTTAATAATTTGTCAGCATTAAATCCTAAATTTTGATGTTGAGAACCAACAGCTTCAGAACCACATTACTGTTGGTAGGCGTCCTGCTGTTTCACAGTGAGCTGCTCTCCACAGATCTGTTTCAAACACATGGTTTTTATTAATTCAAGCTGCATCCTCCTTAAAACTATTTATACATTCAGAGATCTTTGCTTACAGCAAGACTGCAAGCCTTAAACATTTAAAGCCGGTAGTACACTGCATCTTCTATTACTGTATTCCACCTACCATCGGCTGTGTCTTATGCTCAGACGCCTCTCTTAAGAAAGCAAACACAACTACAAAACAAACCAAGCTCTTTCATACATGAGGCTATCACATTATTCAGTTTGTTAAAAAATATTGAGGAGCTTTGAAATTAAAAAAAAAAATAAAAGTATAACAAAAGCAGTTAAAATCTTAAAAAAATAAAATAAAATCAAATTTCCAAATACTACTTTTAGCCAGTGCTTTGGGGATGTACCTCTGCCAACTGGCAGTACTGGTCTGTTGATACACACTGTTTAAAATTATGCTCAGGTCACAAAGAATCACAGAGTGGTTTGGGTTGGAAGGGACCTTAAAGATCACTTAGTTCCAACTCCCACTGCCATGGGCAGGGACACCTTCCACTAGACCTGGTTGCTCAAAGCTCCATCCAGTGCACCCTTGAACACAGCCAGGGATGGGGTAACCACAACTTCTACCAACCAACGTAAGAGTAAAGAGTTTCCTAACATCTAAATCTACTTTCAGGGTAGAAATTCAATCCAAACCACTCTCCTCTTCCTGGCTTCACTCTCCCACGACTTCTGCCCACCGGTGTCGGTAGCGGACTGCCCCAGCAGGACACACGGACTGGGGCCTGCTCTACTTCCTGCCCGAGCGGGTTTAACCCCCGCGGCACCCGGGAACAGCGCAGCTGAATGCGGCACCGAAAACACCAGGTAGGGCCCCCGTACCTCACCCGCCCGGTGCAGGCACAGGGTCACGGCACTAAGCCGCTAAAACACGAGGCCTGCCTTCAACGTGGAGGCCAACAGAGACAACCTGCCCTCGGGGCATAGGCCGCAGCGGCCCCGGCCACACCTGCGGCGAACCGGACCAGCTTTCCCCGGGGAGCCAAGCACATCCATCCCTCCAGAGGCAGCGGCAAGGGGCGAAGTGTGGCCCTGCCGAGGACACGGCCCCGTCCCGGCAAAGTCCCCCACGCCGCCGAGGAAGGGTTGTGGGGAGGCGACGCTACCTGCAAGGGCTCCGTTGCGGCCGCGCTACCCTCACCACGTCCCGGCCGGCCAGGAGCCGCATTGCAAGCCTACAGGAACCCCCGGCCGCACCGCCCCAGCCACGGACACGGCTCCACATCGTGCCCGCGGCGCGGCCACGGCGGCGGTCCGTCCTCACGCCTGGTCCCCCCGGCGCCGCCGGCTGGGAAAGGAGCTGAGCCGAGCGTTCCGCGCACCAGCGTTCCTCCCGGCCCGGCGCTGCCGGTCCTCTGCCAAAACCATCCCGGTCGCTCGGTGCCAGGAGCCGCAGCCGCATAGAGCAAGCCTACCTTGTGAAGCATGTAATAGTTGGAGACACCCAAGAGCTTCGTGGAAGCTGCAAGAGCAGATACATACATAGGTTTCTGTTGGGGCTACAAAGCACCTAACTTTAACGATTATTTTGAGGAAACAAAAAGAGAAAGAGTCGTGTCTGTTAAACTCAGGTGTCTCATCGGATGGTTCCTGTTATTTCCATCATTGAATACTCATTAAATTGGATCCACATTAGGGACACCAGTCCTGCCAACAGGGGAGTGACCCACACATGCCGGTTTTGTAAGACTTAAGTATGTACATTGAAGCTCATAAAAGTTCCTTTTTAGACTCCTGTCAGCAGTACAGATGAGGACAAATGAAGCAGCAGCATCCAGAGCTGTGTTGCCATCGTATCTCAAGACCAAAGTTACCTCTCCAAAGGACAGATGATTTTTTTATGTCAGAGCATAAACTGCTTTAAGAAATTCAAAAGTTGATTCCTTTACAGCCAGCTAATTCAAGTGTCTCCTACTTATCTCTAAAGCTTGTGGTACTGAAAACAGTACATGTAAAACACCAGGTTTCAGCCTGTACAGTGCTTTTGATGCATGACTGGTTCCACAGTGGTGTTTTTGCACCCATCTTCTGTTCACTGCCTCACTTCTTGCCATTTTCAGAAGGTCAGCAGACCCTCTCTGCATCCAGCACAGCTGCCGTGCTTTTCCCCTTGTGCTTTCTTTCCAGCTGCATGGCAGATGTCAACCCATAGCTCAGAAGTATATGTAGGAAGCACAAGCCAGCCAGGGAAAGTGAAAAGAAGATTACCTTATTTTTTCTGAACAAAATCTGTCCACATCTAAAGAATAACTAGGCTTATAAATACCAAAGGGATGAAATCTGGTGGTTTTCCAGCCTCTGCTCCAGGATATGCGCATGATGGTTGTGGGGTGTCCAGCCCAGGACAGAAACATACAGTGGATCTGCCTTGAGGCCCATAGCTGTTACTGAGGAAAATGGCTTCCTGCTGTGAGCACATTACTAATGAGAACCCTGATCTAGCTGAAAAGGATCAGAGGAACTTCAGATATATGCAAAGAAAATATTGGGTCTGGCTCAAGTCAGTCTAAAACCAAACTGCAAACAAAAATCCAGTGAACTGGGAACGCTGCTGTTGGCCAGCTCCCTCAAACTCTGTCTGACCTGTGGCAGTACTCACCTGCCTGTGTGCTTTTTGTCCTTCAAGGTTGGGGGGGTTTGTTGATTTGTTTGTTTTATTTTGTTGGGTTTTGTTTGGTTGGTTTTTTTTTGGGGGGGGAGGTTGGTGGGTGGTGGTGGTTTTTTTTCCTATTGCATGCAATAGCAATTTCAAAGTGACTTTTTTTACCTTTGATACACAAATGTCCCATACTTCCCAAAGATCTTTTAATCTAGGTAACTTCACTAACAAATTACTCTTACTCCTAAAAATACACTCTTTCATCACACTTTCATCCATGCAACTGCTAGTTATCAAGGATATTAAGCAATCTAAGGAAAATTATTTATTGTGCAATCAAAGTATAGAAAACAGAACATGGAAGAACAATTCTCATAGTGCAAAGAAGCATCTTTCCTCCAAAGACCTATTTCTTTTGTGGCTTACTGTGGTTTAAATCAGACCCATATCCTAAACCAGACCCCTCCAGTACCAGAAAGCACTTCCATATTCCTGCTGAGTACTTACAAGCCAAGATCTCTGCACGCATGTCCCATTTCTGCCCTGCTTAAATCTTTTGAGGGGAAGTTTGAAATTAAGCTACAAATTGTCCACTAGGACCTACAGGCAGAAAGTACGGTTTGGCTTGGTAAACTAAGGGTGCAGGTAGCAGAAACAGCCATGTGGTGGCAATGTGCTCATCGTAGTGCTGCACTTCACAGCTATAAAATGCCTCGGGCAACATTTCAAGTAGTCTCAGCATCTCGGTGTTTTTTACAGGGCCAAACAAGACCAGGCCTGGTCGTCTGCCGAGGAATGGCGTTATGGAGAAACATCCTCAGATACTCCAGGCCTGATGTTTCAGCAGCAAACAGCAAGAGCAGGCAGCACGCAGTTTAATGGCATATTAGTTGCAAGCTTCAGTGCATGAGAGTGCTTTTCACCAACTAGGTCTTCCAACAGCACTGCAGTCCTGCTAAGAAGGAAGTCAGTACACAGGTCAATTCTTTGTGACTAAACAGTGATCTCTAAGTTTTTCAGGTCATTTGAGATGCACAGCTGACTCCAACCACTAACTGGTTACCACATCTCAGCAATCATTTCTACACTGAAGTCATAAAATCATTTACAGTTTGATGTATTGCTTCTAAACCCATTTATAACCTAGCTTGCTCTTCCTTAACAATTGCCGTATTTTGAATAATAGCCCCAAGTCATTAAAAAGAATATTTCAAGAAAGCAGCCATATAGAAAAAACATATCTGAACCCTACAGTTAACTAAAAGTTATGAGAGGAAATGTACATTCAACTTTCTAGTATTTATAATGCTTTTTTCTTGGCTTGGGATTTGAAAGTAGGAGCTGTCAGTTTTATGTGGTGGAAAACACCATGGATGTAAGCTCAAATACGTAGCTCTGAGGTCTCAATCCGTGCAAACACATGTGCAGCTCAGCAGGGGTTGCAGGCATACAGCACTGCCCAGACACTGCCTGGTACGGCAGAGTATCTCAAGTATTACTGATCACTGAGGCACATTAGAAATACAGTTCATTTAGCTTTCCACAGGCTGCACAGTGTGCTGCTGCTATCAACTGGGCACTGCTTCGATGAGCCTTATAGCAAGCACTTCACTTAATTGCTAATCAAAAGAAAAGGGGTAAGGGGGAGGGAGGGAGAGTTCTGTGCAGTTTCTGCTGAGGAAACTGGTATTATCCCTCATCACAGTGGTTTAAGCCACTACATGCCCACTTCATATTGCTAAGAACCTAAGAGCACAAAACTGGTATCTCAGTTTAGGAAAAGCCACTTGGTGATTAGCAGCAAATTGCTTACAAATGTGTATGTCCAATTTAACGTGCTACAGGCCACTGTCATTTATGCACTTATATATCTACGGGTTTTAGCAGATGGCAGAATGGGAATACATTTTTTTATTTGTATCTCCACAGTTATCTGACTTTTCAATCCCACTAAAGAGCCAGAAAAAAAACTTTACTTTTGTCAGCATCCAAGATGTCAGGTATATAACTGTAGACTGTAGGAGATTGCAAATGCAGTATATTTATTATTTAAATATAAATAGTTGCAAACTTGTATAGCTTGGTCCTCTAATACATGTGTTAATGGAAATTTTGCATTTTGGGAAACGCAGAATCACAGCATCATAGAGTGGTTTGGGTTAGAAAAGATCTTAAAGATCAGATAGTTCCCTGTCCAACCTGGCCTTGAACACTGCCAGCGATGTGTCCACCAGCAACAGGGTTTCTAGGAGGGTAAGTGCTACTGGACTTGAGCAGCAGCAGCCCAAGTCTTGCCCTCACAGCCATGACCGCAGCCACCACCCGGCCCCGGTAGGAGCCTCAGAGCCGCCCCGTCCAGGCCCTGGGGTTCCGGCGGGGACGCGGTGCTGCGGCCTGTACGCCCCAAACTTCTGTCACCGGCCGCTGGGCGTCTCCCCGCCCGCCCGGAGCCGCCTCCCGCCGCCGGGGGCAGCGCAGGCCGACACCCGCCCAGCGCCTCCCCGGCCCGCGCTTTCCCCGGGGCCGGGGGAGCCGCGCCGCCTCCGTCGGCCGCCTATATAGAGGCGGCGGCGGCGGCTGCGGGACTGCTGAGGCGGGTGGTGTGGTGAGTGGTGGCGCCGGGAAGGGGGAAGCGTCAGGCTGCGGCTGTGTCCTCCCCGGTGGGGGTAGGAGCGGGCCGGGAAGGCGCGGAAGGGTCCGTGGCTGGGAGCTGGGCAGTCCCGCGGCCTGTGGGCTTGCAGGGAGGCCTGGGTTGTGCCGCGGCCTTGGGGCCCAGCGGTGCTGGGGCTCCCGCGAAAAGCTGCGGGCAGCCTCCCTGGAGAGACATAAGGCCGAGGTTGCTGGGCTCGGCTCCCTCTTTCCGCGGCGGGCCTCTGCCAACGCCTCGCCAAGCGCAGGCCGGGGCTTTCCAGCGGTGACCGGGCGGTGTTCTGGGAGCAGAGATCGCCGCTTCTGCAGCCAAGCCTCCTGCTCTGGATGAAACCTTCCCCACGGCTTTGTCCGCGGTCTGGCCAGTGAGGAGTCCCCTGCACCGGCGCAGCTGCGTGGTTAGCGCGCTGTTGCAGTGCCGCTGGGGCATGGCCTGCTGTGACCTTGGGGAGTGGAGTTGTAGCCTGCCTGTGTGGGCTCTTGCAAGGAGCTGTGAGACCTTCTGGGATTGTCACCTAGTGTTTGATGCGTGTGTCAGCCGAGAGTAACGTTTGGGGCTGCGGGTGGAGGACTCGGGGTACCTTCTTCCGTTTACTAATGTTGGGTTTCCAGGTTTGAGGCTTGGATTCACTTTGGAAGTAGAGCAGGTTTTGCCTTGTATCTACAAGCAGTTTTTTGTCTGCTAGTGTGGCTACAAATAGGAAAAAAAAACAGAGGATAGGTATGTACATATATAATACTGGTTTAAGTCGTAAACCTTCTGAAAGCAGCAATGGGCTTTTATGGATCAGGAAACTAAACTTTCTTGGCTTTTAAGTCCTACATGTTTGTGTAGGCATCTCTGGTTTTCCTTCTGCTGCCCGGCTTTCAGTGTAGGTCACTTGGCATGTGCTCCCTTTGGGGACTGGCACGAGTCGGTAAGCACTCAGCATGATGCAGGCAGTGTACCTTTTACTGAATGCAGGCAATTGTTGCTTGCTAGGAGTTCCCCTCATTCATAGGCTGCCCCACCTATCTGCTCTTTTCTTCCTTTAAATGAGAAGCAAAATTGGAGTGCTGCCTGAGCACTAATGAGGATAATGAAATGTAACTTGGTCTTGGAGTGTAACACGTGGTCTTGAAATAACATGTAGCACACTTTGCTGTCAATAGTGAAACAGCTCGCACCTGTAGCGATAATTTGGGAATAGTATGTATTAGTGTCATTTATTGCAAGAATAGTGATTATTTTTTAATGCATTAAGATTCATGCAACATGTACTGGACATGTGAAGTTACATGCAAACATCTGTGCTTGTCATGTGAAAGTTCTACAAAGGATGAGGTTTATACAGTCTGATTTTTAGTTTTTCTTAATCTTTTAATTTAGCCTATAGGAATTTGTGTTTCCTGTTCATATTACCCAGAATATGTTTTGGCAGGCAACAGGCTTCAGAAGCAGCATTACAGTAGGTAGAAGAGTGAAAAACATCCTGTTAACTGATGTACTGTGCTTGAAGCCAGGCTTAAAAGTCAATGCTGATTCATGTGTGTGTTTGTGTATTTGTTAAGACTCATGCAACATTTTTGACAGCACCACCTGCCAAGTGTCTTACTCAGAAACAGGGTTCTGGAATAGTGAGGTGATCTTACTCCAGATAAGCAAGCTTGTTTTAGCTGCTCACCCCAGTGAAAGCACCTTGCTGCAAACTTGAGAACTGGATTAATTTGAATGCTTTATTTGAAAGTGTTGCCTTTGTATTTCTCTTTCCACCTGCCTTCATGAAAGTTGAGGTGTAATTCTTATTTATAATATGCTGTTGTGTAGGAGACTTGCACTGGGAACGTGACAGCCACAAACAATTCTAGGTGTTCGTATTCATTCCCTTTCTATTCATGTCTTCTGAGAGCCACGTAGAAATACCTGATGTGTCTCAATTTATAGTTTTCTTGGCTGCTGTTCATCATGATGAGAGCAATTCTCTTTTTTGCTCTATAGGTGGGGAACTGAGATGGAGTGGGGAAATATTCTTGCCAGCTAGCCTTATACACCTGATGAAGACTATGTTTCTATAAGAAAGCCTAGACCCAACTAGGTTGGAAAAGACCTTCACTATCATCAGGTCCAACCTCTACCCCAGCACTGTGAAGTCCACCACTAAACCATATCACTGAGGGCCTCATCTACACTGTTTTGAACACTTCCAGGGACAGCGATTCCACCACTTTCCTGGGCAGCCTGTTCCAATGCCTGATCACCTTCTCCGTTAAGAAATTTTCTCTAATATCTAGTCGAAGTATCCCCTGGTGCAGCTTGAGTCCATTGCCTCTTGTCCAGTCACTCTTTTACTTGGAAAAAGAGATCAGCCACCTCCTCTCTCCATTCTCCTTTCAGGCAGTTGTAGAGATAGAAAGCTAATGCTCCACACTTCCCTGGAGGTACTCTGCTTTCATTTGAAAGATCCAGGGAGACTAGAAGCTGGAAAGCCCAAGTAATTTGAAGCTAGGCAGTGATACTCCAGAGAACTTGCATAATGTGGCAAGACTAGTCAGTCAGATTACAAATATGCCAAGTCTCAGTCTTGGGGACAAGCATTTTCTGCCTCTAAATGGCATTGAAGAGTGGAAGTGAAAGCATTCATGTGATGCTTCTACCTGTCAGTTATTGTGATAAATCATGTATGCTACATCTTTCTTTTCCCTCAGGAGACAAGTACCTCTATATCTGCCAGGAAAGGGGAGACTTCACTCTGAAGTAACTGATAAACAAGTGTGAAGCATGAAGATCAACTCTGCTATTCAGGCGGCTATTGACCTCACAGCAGGAGCTGCAGGTAATGCTGGAGAGAACTTAATTGCACAGAAATTCTTAGGGACAGTTTCAGTGCCTCTGACAACTGTAAAAGCAGTTTCCTGATGCTATAAAAAGCCTCACTTTCGTGTTTAAGGTCATCGAGATGAAACAGTTGATCTCAGCCAGTGTTGTAACTGCATCACTATCGCTGCTCCCTAGTGAAACCCTTGCCACACAGTGGAGGTGTAACCCTTAGAGGAAGGTTTAAGTTTCAGTGTTGCTTCTTATGCTTACAGGAGTTTAAGAATCAGTCACAAGTAGAGTTCTCTTCCTCCTCACTGGCAGAGCATGAGCTACTGCTGAACCCATGACAAACTCAAACTGTGTGAGTGATTGAGGTGCTGCTTTTGTCACAGGAACCCTCTGTACTCTGTAACCAAAATGGGCAAGAGGCTATCTGAAGAGTTACTGGCTCAGACAATATCCTGGTGTGAATCTTTAAAAGCTGGGAAGCTCAGTAACAGGACTGATGATGATGAATTCACTTAACTAACTTCCACTTCAGTCTGGTCCGTGCTATAAAGTTTTCCTGGACCACTTGCGACAGTCACGAATGTGGAAGCAGTTTCATTGTTTCATTAACATTACCATGTTGGTAATGTCTGTGGCTGATGGATGAATTATTTACCTCTACCAGAGAAAAGGGGTCTGTTTGACATTTCAAAGCTGGCAGTGTTTATCAGGAAAGGAGGAAGGGAAGATTGGTCTAATGATACTGTTCTATGCCCACATTCAGGCTAACAGGGCATGCACTTGAGGATTGCCTGGGTTTTGGCAATAGAGAATCTTAGAACTAATTATGCTGATTTCTTCTCTGGTATAGCTCTCCTTTCTTCAGACAGGATGGAGGAATTCAGACCCTTTTCAGCATGACTTCAGTAATCCTAAATCATTGTTCTTGTTCTTTTTCTTTGCTAATTTACTCTGCAGTAAAGATACAGCTTTACTGTTCTTCTAATATTTATTTCCCATATTATTTCCACATACTTGCTTTGTATTGCTTATGTTCATTGGTAGTGCTTGTTTCTGTGTTAGGTGTGTGTCTGCACTCTTCAGAGAGTGTATTTAACTAGGCAAACAGGTAGTTCCTCCAGCAAATGTGTGACCTGGTTTTACCTTTCTGAATGCAGTCTCCACTAGCTGATAAGTAGTGACATATAGGGGCAAGTACATTCTGAACAAGAATAAATAAATCATTTAGCTGCCTGTGGGTCAGAGTCCTTTGCCTAGGATCTGAGCAACCTCTGATAACTTCTTTGATTAAGTAGGACTCTTTCTCCATTGTTCCCATGTTACTTTGAGTGCTGCATTTTTCTAAATGTTCAAGTAGGGTTGACTATTTTTTTCTTGTTTATTTGGTTTTGTTGTTTAGATTTTTCAGATTCCTTACTCCTGGCTAGAAGAATTATTTTTTCCTTTAGTATTTCAGACATTAACTGGGGCTCTTGGTCTTTACCTTGAGGTAGAAGTTCATGGCTGTAGTTTACTTGTGCCACCTCCAATGACAGTATAAAGAGAGTCCTTTCTCTTTTTGGAACAGCTATTCACAGTCAACTCCCAATTTTTAAGCTTTGCATTCCCCAGACCATGCCTGGATTTCTTGGGCTTCTTCCAATAGCTGTTATTTTGTACATATGAATGTTTTACATCTGCCTTCATATAGGAACCTAGTATTTGTCCTATAGATTAATAGCTGACTTCCATGCAGGTAACATTGGCTAAGCCTTTCCAGCTCTGCTTTTCATCTGAGGCTTCCATGAATGTTACTGGTCTGAGCTAGCTGCTACTCTCCTTGGTTATCTGTTCCAGAGCAAGAAGCTCTTTGTGCTTCTTTGCATGATTTGCTCTCAAGCTTTTAATGATCAGTCTGACTGAGAATGAGGTTTAATGGCAGTTAAATCTTGAGCAACAACTATGTGACACAAATGTGTTTGTAAAGAGTAAAAGTCATTGAAATAACCCTGGTTAAACAAACAGTCTTCTTCTCCCCACTTAGAAGAAAAATAACTAATTTTAATTGGATTCATACATTTGTTTCTATTTTAGTTTCTTTACAGCATCTGCATTTGCAGATAATTATTTCCATTTTGTAGCTGTAAAAGCATCTTGTTAACTTGCCCTCTTTAAGGTATAAGCATGTCAACTATGCTTTCATTAAAAATCAGCTTCTAGTTTAGGATGGTTCTTTTGTTCTTTTTTTGGTTATTTTGGTCTAGGATGGTTCTTTTACTAGAAAAGCAAAACTATAAAGCCTATATAAGGTACACCTATTATATGTTTTCTGCTAGGTGTTGGCTTCTAATAGGTTGCTGTCAGCATACACTGGTATTTCTTACTGAAAAAGCGCAGTGTTAGCTCTTTCTGCAGACTACTGAATTGAGTTGGATCTGTGGAAGAACAAATTTGCACTGTTGGCAAAGTGGTGGTTGATGTAATTGATGGAAATATCTTGAGTTTTCAGGGTATTGACCTTGCTCTTGAGTTTGGAAAAGATAACACGATAAGAAACTTTGCCCTTTTCCAGCTTATACTGGACACTTTATTCCAGTATGTGGGAATAAATGTACATAAAAATCATCTGGAGTTTTGAAGTAAAGGGCTTGAGCCTTTGGTTATTAAATCAGTGTTTCATCAGTTTTGACATTCTCAGCAGTAGTCTCTTGTCCTGGAGGAATCTTTGCCTCACTTGATTACAAATCTTCCAGTTTTTTCTTATCAAGAGAACATAAAATCAGAGGGTTTCTGATTTTATGATTCACTGCAGTAATGAGAAAAGGAAAATGCTGCTTTAACTCGTTAACACAAGTGACTTGATTGCAGAACAATACCTCTAATTCAGAACCATTTATGTAAGTGATCAGATTCATTTAGTTGCCTGCTTTGAGTAAGTTTAATGAGAATCAAGCTGCCCTTATGCCTGATTTTTCTTCTGCTGGTAACTAAACCCACCACTGACAATTGCTGCCATTGTGCTAAAATCAGTGCACTTGTCTTTTCCTGTGGAGAATTAACTCATCTTTTTCTGCATAATTTTGCTAATAATGGTGTTTGTGTGTAGGTGTTTGAGTTGTGATAACCTTCAGCCACCCTCTTAACTTCCACTGCTTGCTTAGGTGGGACAGCATGCGTGGTGACTGGCCAGCCCTTTGACACCGCAAAGGTGAAGATGCAGACATTCCCGGACATGTACAAAGGACTTGTGGACTGTTTTGTGAAAACCTATAAGCAAGTGGGGTTTCGAGGCTTCTACCAGGGAACCACACCAGCACTTGTAGCCAACATCGCAGAGAACTCCGTTCTGTTCATGTGCTATGGATTTTGCCAACAGATTGTGAGAAGAATTGTTGGAGTAGACAGGAAAACAAAGCTAAGGTTAGTAATAGAAATCTGCTTCATATTTTAAAATAAATAAATAAAAAAATTATTCAACTATTGTATTGTCAGGGTGCAGCTGATGTCCTAGGCCCACCTCTGCCAGTATGCACTGTAGTAAGCTTTGTGCTAGGGTACTATGCTTAACTGCAACAGAGCCATCTACTTGTCACTGCAGCTGCCTGGTTTAGATAACCACAACTTAACTGGAATACTTAAGACCTAGAATGTTCTTACCAAAGGAACTGAGCATTGCAACACCTGAAAATTAGTACTCCCTTGATCTCTAGGCTGTTCTGATTTTGCAGGGGAAGTAGTGGCTCTTCTCTCAGGGGGGTGTACTAAGGGGAAAGAGCACTTTTCTAATATTGTCTTTATTTAAGTTTTAAAAGCTTGAATGGAATGGTGGCAAGACCAAATGTCTAGTTTTGTGGTGTCACTGGCAATAAGTGGTTGTCTAAAGAATGACAAGAGAAGGGAGTGTTTAATACTCTGAGTCCTCTGCCAGGCTTTGTTCTTAGTTCAGAGGATTTATTGATCATCGTACAATCCCATCAGTAACTGGACAAGAGTACTTGTCCAGTCTCCTCTAGAATTCTTGAAAGTTCCTTGCATCTGCAGTACACTTTGGCAGAGTTCTGCAGACGATAGTCATTAGTTCTGTAACCGTTGATCCGTAACCACTGTCTGCATGCTACCTAGGATCATGCAGACCTCTATCCATTGCTCTATGCCCCTCTTCCCCACCTGAGTATTTTCATGGATGGAAGGATCCCAAGCCCTGCTAGCCAGTGAGCACTGAATCTGTTCACAGAATCACCAAATCATTAGGGTTGGAAGGGACCTCTGGAGGTCATCTAGTCCAACCCCACTGCCAAGGCAGTGCCACTTAGGGCAGGTTACATAGGAATGTGTCCAGGTGCATTTTGAATGCCTCCAGTGAGGGAGACTCCACAGCATGCCTGGACAGCTCTGCCACTCTCAACGTAAAGAAGTTCTTCCTCATGTTGAAGTGAAATTTCTTGTATTTTAGTTTATGGCCATTGCTCCTTGTACTGTCACTGGGCACTACTGGAAAGAGTCTGGTGCCATCCTCCTGGCACCTGCCTTTGAGATATTTATATGCATTAATGAGATCCCCTCTCAGTCTTCTCTAGACTAAACAGGCCCAGCTCCTGCAGTCTCTTCTCATAACAGAGATGTGTAAGAGAGATGTTCCTGTAGCTGTCTTCGTCTTTCTCTGGAACTCTTGTACTGTGTCTGGGCTTCTAGCTGGTAAGACCAGAGCTGTGCAGGATATTCAGGGTGTGATCATGTCGTGGATGTATGCACTGGCATAACAATCATCTCTTTCTAGCTAGGATGGCTTTTCTCCAGGTGCACCACTCTAGAGCCATCAGTGGCCCAGCAGTCTGTGTGCTTTACTGTTGCCCATTTCTCAAGGTATGTCTTCTGTGCAGCACTTGAGAGTATCTGCACCTTCTCCATCCTTGTGCTGTTCCACAGTGTACAAAAGACTTCTCATACTGTCCTAACTCCATTCAGAGAGTGACGCAAGATTAACTACACTTTGTTTTTTATTAATAGCTGTGTTCTGCCTTTGTCACATGTATCCAAATAGAGGTAGCTGAGGAGGCCTTAATTCCCCATTTAAAGATCTCTGCCATGATATGGGTAGCTATCTAAGTACAAGACAAGTATCTTGAAGTGGCATTAAGTGAGGTGTTTTCTGTCACATATTAAGACATGCAGTATCTTAAGACTGAGGGATTATGAAATGATGAGGAAACAAATTATATTAATTGCTTTCTACTTGCATACTTTTTCACTGTTTTCTGGTAATTGAGATCTCTCAGCTGAGACAGAACTGTTTCCACTTTCTTAGATGAGCTTACAGACCCCTTATCTTATTCTACCCACTAAAATGAGGAAGCAGGCCTACCAATAGCATGCTTTGCTTCTTAGCTATGCTTTGTGATCCTTTTGGGAGATAGACCACAGGTTTGCAGGGGTCCTAGGATCATTTCTTGATGTGACTGAGACAGCATGTTTATGGTGCATGTAGGAAGGTAGCGCAGGAAGCTTTCAAACAGTATGCATAGGTGTACTACTCCCTGTCTTTGGAGTAGGATGCAGAATGGGAAGGTAATTTGAGTATGTAGTAATAGCAAGTGCTTCTGACATCTGACCCTTCTTTCCTTGGTCAGGTAGTGGTACTTTCCAGATCCAGGATGGCTGTTTAATGCATCATTGATTGAAGAGCAAATAGTGTGACAGCATGGCTGTGCTAGGACAAAACACTTAAAGGGTTTAAGCTTACTTGAAAGATTTCTCCCTTTGTGCTGTTCCCTTGATCTCTTCATCTGGATAATTGTAGGGACATCTTACAGGTGCATGTGTAAGAGAATTGTATTGACATGGCCTGCAATGGTGCCCTGAGTACATGTAGCCTGTCCAGGACATTCATACTCATTGTGGGAGAGTTGGAAAGCCTTTGTAGTGTGCTGTAAGGGTGGGAAGAAACCGTGATGAGGTGGCTAACCTCCAGACATGACAAGTTAATAACTATAATTGCCTTCATTGCCTTTGCTGTTTAAAAACTGTCAAATTGTCTTAGCCTGAATAAACAAATCTATCAAGTCACAAACTGAGGTGAACCTGACCATTTTTCTTACCCATATATAAGAAATTCCCATTATTTTATAATGTTTGAGATGTCTCAAATCCAGCTATAATAGTTTGGTTCTGCTTACTTTTCAGTTGTAGCTTTAAGCAACTTGGAAATAAGCTTCCCTGGCCTGCCTGTGTTTAGGGATACCCTGGTCAGTGTGTGAAGCCTTGCAAACAGTTACAAGGACAGTTACAAAACAATGCTTTTTCGAGTTAGGGGAATAAATGCCACTGACACATGAATCAGAGAAAACAATTGGAGAGAAAAATGCTAAATTCCTTTTATCTTTAACATCTATTAGTGCAACTAGACATTTAATTCCATGCTAAACTGGTATAACCAAATGGAAAGAGAAGTGCTAAAATGCATTTGTCTTTAAATGCCCGTTTAGTCCGACCAAACTGATCTCATTCTGTGCCAAAGTCTGAACTGGAATAAGTGTTATCCTTGTTCACCTCAGTTTGACTTTCTCAGTACGTGACTGGTCATCTTCAGCACATAATTTTCTTTGGAGGAAAAAGAAGTGTCCACCAAGATGAATGGTTTTTGTAGAAGCAGCAGCAGTGTAAGGGCAGGATTCTGGCTCCTGTGATGTGTGATCAAAACTCTCCCATCCAGAAAAAATACTGAATTAGGCATTGTGAGTTGAAAGGTAACTCAAATAGGATTCAAGGCTTATCACCTCTGCAGTGAGGTTCATGGTACTAAAGACCAAAGCCTAAACAGTGGATCTAGTTGAATTTTTGTATGTAGAACTAAACATCAACAGGTAAAAGTAGAGAAGATCTGAATTATGGCTAAATCTATTCCTTTATGTACATGTGCCAGAATTCCTTTCATCTGATAGCATCTAATTTTTTTTCTCTCCTGAAGGACAAAGGATCCTGTGCACTCTTTAGTGCATAGTTAGAAGGTACTTATTCCATATTTTCTTATCCTTATTTTTCAGAGTGTAACTTTACTGCCTTGCTCTAGCTCATAACTTAATGACTGCAGGGCTCAGCCGCATACTGTAATTTTAAGTCTGTGTTCCTCTGTCTTGAGCATTAGTGGGTTGCATTTCAGATCCCTGTTCTGCCAAGCTCGTACTGCAAGAGGGCTGTGCAATCAACATTGTCATTTCTTATTTACTGCATATTATTGAGATGCTACTCTGCAGGCAGTTACTGATTCCTCCCACTTTGACAGTTCTTGTCACTGCCATATCTGAATATGTCACAAGCTTTGCTTCATGTCACAGCTTTAGTTCTGTGATGCTTCTGTAAGGTGAAAAGCTGTAGCTTTAATCTCTGATACTATATATGTATGAAATTGCTGGACACAGGGAAAACACCTCCTTTGTATGGAAAGAATTTCTGTGTCCCAGTGAGGTCAGGCTCAGCTGACTCCCCAGGAAAGAAGAGAGAAGCTCCACTTATTCTGTGCTGTTGCGCAGGTCTTGTCTAGCACACCAGTGTTTGTAGGAGCCTGTTTAGAGCTATGTCATACTTATAAAGCAGTATGATTCTGAGTCTTTGAGTCCTGGCAGTTCAGCAGCCCAGATTTGATGATTTGGGTAAAATTGCCACAAAGTAAGCCCTAGTTTTGGAATACTGTGAGTCAGTGTAGATTACAGTGCTGTCTTGTTCAGTGGTGTGGTTTGTCTTTGCTGCCTGTGATTCATGTGGTTTTGTTCATTGACAGCATATCCATAGAAATATTATAGTGGTCCCTTATGCCTTGCTTACAGATTTTTAACATCTTCCACTGAAAATTTGTATTAATACTGGCAAGGTGACTTTAAAAACACTGATCTTTATATGAGGTGATAATTCTTTTTGAGTACCAAGAAGTTGTCCAATAAAACAAGTCTATGGAAATGTTTATAAAAATCTAAGAAGGCAAAGATTTGATAGTGTTTATTGTGCAGCAGTCACTGAAGTATAGCAAAAAAGGTAAAGGTTGGAGCTTATCTTCAAATGTCTTTGAGCTGTGTATGAAGACGGAATGAGCTAGGTTTTTATCTGACTAGTTCAGGTAACTGATATCTTCCTGGAGATTCTTTCCCTCAAGACTCTGTCAGTTTGTCTTGATATTTAGAGTACAGGTTCAGGGAGCTGATTGCAGGTGCAGTGGCTCCACTGCACTCAGGGTCAGTGCCCAAATAACTTCAGCAGTTTCTCTCTCATAGTGATCTGCAGAATGCTGCTGCAGGCTCCTTCGCCTCTGCCTTTGCCACCCTTGTCCTCTGTCCCACAGAGCTGGTGAAGTGCCGGCTGCAGGCCATGCATGAAATGCAGTTGTCAGGAAAGATAATCCAGGGACACAAGTAAGTATTCAGTATCTCTGAAACCCTTTTATGTATATCTCTTATTTTTGTGTATTGGTTCAGGGTCA
Organism: Melopsittacus undulatus; assembly: GCF_012275295.1. Lineage (NCBI taxonomy): Eukaryota > Metazoa > Chordata > Aves > Psittaciformes > Psittaculidae > Melopsittacus > Melopsittacus undulatus. The sequence goes on from NC_047528.1 coordinate 26,147,133, forward strand.
CATTCGTAAGTGCACTGTTAACCAGACAAGAGCTGTGGCTGGGAGGGTCACAGCCTGGGGATTTTTCATGTATTGGTAAAGCTGGATGCCACTGAGGGGCTCCCAGCCAGATCTTGTTCTAAGTCTTACCTGAATTCTGGTGTCTGTGCAATGGGTCTAACCCTTAACTGTCACTGCAGTTGCCAGTTGTTCTGTAACCTTCTCATTATCTGCCTATTAAACATCACTAACTGGATCAACCTCTCTATCAGTACAGTTTGGTCAGTAGTGAAGGGTGTTATTCAAAAGGATGGTCCCCTTGGATTTTACCGTGGCCTGTCGAGCACTTTGCTGCGGGAAGTCCCAGGCTATTTCTTCTTCTTTGGAGGGTATGAACTGAGCCGGACTTTCTTTGCCTCTGGGAGATCAAAAGATGAATTAGGTATGGTGCCTCTTTTTCCATGTGGATTTTTAGCATGCTGTTGTGCGGGACATAAAGGAGAGGGGGGGCATATCATCCCTGAAAATACACTAATGAGGCACAGCAGCTATAAAGTACATGTGAAATGAAGGAAACTGGGCATCCAAAACATGCAGTTCTGCGTTTTGTGTGTATATATAGTAAGGAAATCTTGAAGTGACCACTTTGCAATAGAGCAATATTTTAAGTGGAGAATAAATACAGTCAGCTAATATTAACACTATGAAACTACATAAATATCTGACCCTGATGTAACACAACTCTGAACTATTTAATTTCAGCAGCTGTTTAGAGAGAATTTTAAGTCTTTAGCTATATCCTCTTGAACAGCGTGTCCATGTGTATGCTGAAATGTGTGCTGACCATTAGATGTAATGACAGTGCTAGTGAGAGAACACTGAAAATTAGACATGAACAAATGAGAGGCCAGAATAAAGATGGTTTGTCTCCTCCTGAAAGACTGAACAGTTGTACTTTGTCTTGATGTTAAAATTTTCAGTTAAGATTTCAGCTGCATACATTCTCTTGTTGTAAATAAATATCTGGTCTGAAACACAAAATGAGGGTTGCATTATGAAAATGACTGACCACAAAGTAACTTCACTGTACCAATAAATCTGTATAGGTGATTAGTGACCCTATGTGAAATAGTTTAGAGTAACATCAGTTAGCCTTTGAAAGTGATTACAAATGTGAAAGGAGAGGAGTTAATTTAGTTAATAGTCAGAAGAGAATTCCAAGTTATGCTTATTTAGCATGCCCAGTAATCTACGAAGCACTCTTTATAACCTTTGAGCTTTCTAGTTAGACTTGCAGCTTACCAGTGGCTTAAGATTAACTTCAAGGCTTGTAGGGGAGCAGAAACTTTTGTCGTAAGCCAATTCCTTTGATAAGCAGGTTTTCTTTGATTTCTATAGATTAAATAAATAATGTGATGTTTATGTTGGTGAATATTTCTGTGGTGTGTATAAAGCTTATTTCTTAACTTTAGGTCCCATTCCTTTGCTACTAAGTGGAGGTTTTGGAGGCAGCTGTCTGTGGATTGCTGTGTATCCTGTGGACTGTGTCAAATCTAGAATTCAGGTTCTTTCAATGGCTGGAAAACAGGCAGGCTTTATGGGAACGTTTGTAACTGTTGTGAGAACTGAAGGTGAGTATGCAGCATATCAACTGCATCTCTAGGGCTGCACATTGAAATCTATACCCCCCAACACAAAAAAATTGCTTAAGAAACGTCCACTGATAATGTGTTAGAGACAGTTCTAACTAACAGAAATACTGATGCCTTCTGTAGTCTGGACAGCTTGGTATCTAGAAATTGAGACCATACCTCTTGGTTCAGGAAGCAATTAACTTAAAGCTAATGAAAGCTCAGTAAGCATTAAAAGCAGATAAAGGAATGAGCTCCATTCCACATGACCAAACCTGTCCATGAAAATTGAAGGGACTGATTCAAATTCAAAATAAAATTTTTCCTCACCTCTAGAAGTTAATATATGGCTGACTGAGGGCTGTTTGATAAATCAGGCCTATCTAGCCTGGCAACTTGGGGTATCTACCTCAGCACCTAAACTCTGGAAAAGACCTCTGCCATGCACTTCAGAAGACAGTGCAAGAGTGTATGTGGCAGCAGATACAAATCCTAGCCCTGTTGCTAGGGGAGATCCTCAACAGAGCAGGAGTCTGCCCTGGGGCACAGCTCCAACATAATCCTGCTGTTCTTTCTGTTTCCTTTTGCCTGGTGTGGTATAGCTGCTGTGACCCATATCCTCAGGTGATCTTCTGAAGACCCTGTCATACCTAAGATGAGCTTCAAATATAAGCACTTAAATGGCTAAACTCATGTTACAACTCTAGATGCTCTGGGCATATCAATATGCAGTAATGCTGCAGCTAGCAGTTACATGAGTGAGTTCAGCACTCTGTGTGCCCCTCAAGGCAAAAGCATTACTTCAGTATCCTTTGAAGGTACAAGCAGTGGTTAATGCAGATAGGCAGGTAAATAAATTTCTAACTGGCTCCAATTTCATTTCCAGGTGTACTTGCCTTGTATTCTGGACTGAAGCCAACTATGATCCGTGCATTCCTGGCCAATGGGGCACTGTTCCTTGCCTACGAGTACAGCCGGAAACTTATGATGAAACAAGTAGATTCTTACTGATACCTTCTAGCAGGTGGAGAATGAAAAGTTGTTTAAGGATCAAAAACCTGTTTAAGGATCAAAAACCACATCATGGTCTGAGCAGGGCCAAATCAGTGACCTAATTTTAGGAACTCAACTGCAGTTTAAGACTTGTAATCTTTTAAATTCAGGTGATTTTATAGAGATATGTACATGCTGGTTGGATTGGCCCAGCAGAACTATCTCCATCTTGCAGATTCTGCACTAGGTACATTACATGTCATAATGTATTTTCCTGACCTGTAATGGTGCTAAAAAAAAAAAGATGTTGACCTCCTGTTGGGTTTACTGTAACATGCAGCAGTGGGTTGTGACTTGTTCAAGGCAAAAGCACTGCTTCCAAGGCTGTGCTGTGGGGGTGAATTCTCCCATTGTTGCTAGCAAGTGTCTGACTTGAACAGCAGTCATATCTAATCTTGGTGAATATGGCTTACTTATGCAGATCCCTCAGCTTGACTCCTGCCCTTCTTCCCTGTGACTTTCTAAGGTCACAGCAGTTTGTGTCTGCTTGTGTACTCTGTCCAGGTAAATGGGCTTACAGACATAGGAAGTGTTTACGCCCTGCCTTGTACTTATGTGACTTAGAGTCAGAGATCTGCCTGCATTTGAGATAAAGACATGTAGTTACTGGGTTTTAGGAGTTCATGCAGCATCTCATTATTTTCTAAATCTTTCAAGTGCTGGAGTATGCTGAGCACCTCTGCATTGAGTACTTAAACTAAGGGAGACTGCCAGCAATAGCTGCTGGCTCTGAGCACAGAATTGTAACTGTGCAAGCTCGTGTTTGGGTCACCTTGACGTGCACTAGTTCATGTGCTTGAAAGACAGGATGCCAAAGAGGAGCAGGAAGCCAGAACAGAGTTTTTAAAAGCAACTGATGCTATAGTCTCTATGGTGTAGCACACACTTGCTTGGGCTGGAGTCCTGCCATTTGCTGTGTCTGTTCAGCAGGGTGGAAAAAGCTCATATGACTGGATAGCTTGTATCACCTTCAGGCCTGGGGGCATGCCTGCTTGGTCATGCTACTTGGTGAAATACATAGTTAGTGTTACCCAAAATTATGTTACACCTATTTCTAGATGCCACTTTAATTTTTTTTAAAGAGGATGCTCTTTATACAAGCATGCTGTGCCTTGTAAGAAGCAGCTACTGCAAAGGCAGAGCAGGTCTCAGCAATACAATTCAGGATTGAGGAGTTGTACAGAGGGATGGTTGTAGGGTTTAAGTGTCAGTCCATGCCTGTGGAGAGCACAGCCATTTGACCCACCACAATCATCAGTGGTATGCAGAGTACCACCTTGTCACAGCAACCAGCGTTTGTCAGTGACTGGCAACAGCCACAGTTCTAACAGCTTGGTTCTGCATGTTACAGTTCTCCTTTCATATTCTAGAAAGGGGGAAAAGCTTTAGGTACAGATGAAAGCATCTCAGTACCTCCTGCCTCTTGCTGTGGAGCCAGGGTTCACTTTACACTGTTACAGCCTTCTTGATGAAAGGCATGTGCTGCAGTTCCACAAACTCTTCTTACCTCTCCAGCCTTCCTGTGCAGCAGGAACTGTTCATCTACCTTTCAGACATCCATGAGAAGAGGCAGTTTTAAAGCAGGGCATGGCTGAAGAATCTTCAGTGTCTACTGCACCAGTTTACCTTGCTTGACTGATGTACATGGGGAATGATACTGTGCATCATCAGTACTTTATACCAAACATTCAAATAATTCAGGTAGGAAGATGAGGCTTGAAGAGAGTTGCTAGACTGTTCCTTTCCAAAGTTGTACTGTTTATCTTGGCTAAACGTTTGTATGTGCTTCTGATAGTTATAAAAAAGGCAAGGACTAGCTCCACATCAGTGGAATACTTCAATCTATTTCTTAGATTTGTCTCTGCTTTCATTATTTAAAGCACATGGTTGCAGTTTTTAATACAAAAGTTGAAGCTTCAAAAGAAGCAGGGTATTTACAACTGAACCTACAGCAAGAAGCCAGTGGCTGAAATAAACATGCAGTTTGAGAGTTTCTCCTTTGAAGGTGATGTAAGCAGTAATTTTTCTGGTCACAGCTAGCTACTTCAGCTATAACATGTATCAGTTGTTCAGCTAAGAACTTCATGATGTTGGCACAGGATTTCATGGGAATAAAGTCTGATTTGATTAACTGAGTGCCTAACAGTTGTTTGTGCCAACAATGCTTAACAAGCTTGTCTTGCTGAGGTGCAAACAGAGGTTGAAGTCAGTATCACTACTCTTCCAGAATCAAAGTGCTTTTACAATCAATGGATGGAAAAAGCCCTTAAAATGACTGCTCTAACAAGGTGCTGTGAAACAACTGCATATTCTTCATAATCTACTATGGAAAATAAAGCCTCTAGTTTAGCTTTTGGCCTGGTGCTTTGTTAATACCAGTCAGTTGTAATATTAAGGTTCAACTCAATTTCCAAGTTTTTAGATTGCAGATTACAATGTTTCACACTGTAAGGGTTAGTCTCCTGCCAGCATTACCGTTTCTGAGCAGTGGTTCTTGGCTCTAAGGAAAAAATGTAGTATCTCACACAGTTTGTTACTCATTCCTGTTTAAACAGGAATCAACATAACCTGACTTGCTGTTTCAGCCTTCACTGCTGCTACATGAAAAGATTAATTTACTCCATAGGCAGGAAGACAGCTGTCCTTAACTGCCCTACAAGCTCTCAGAAAGGGCATCCTAGGACAGCAATATCAAATTGCCTAAGCTAAGCCAAAAACCTCAACCATCAGCCAGTTCTGGCTGCAGTAAAACGACATCCTCTTTCAGCTCCTAGTACATTCAGTGCAGTCAGACCTTAGCTGCCTTCTTGCACCATCACCCTCCACTGATGCAGCTGTGGTCACTCCTGTGGAATCAGGAATCTCTTAATTTTCTTACACCAGAGATGGGGGTTACATTAACTTTGCCAGCTCATCCCTTGGCCTTGAGGAGCAGTTTACTAAGTTTATGTGCAACACATACACTCTCATAAGCAACACTAGTCTGGGGAACAGCACTGCACAAGTTGAACCTTTGCAGCAAAGGCTAAGTTGCTGTAGCAGACTCCAGTGCCAGCAAATCAGTTCTGACCCTCTGCTCATACCTATGACAGCTGTCAGAACAGACATGGAATCCCACATCCAATTTCATGTTCCCAATACAAGAAAAGCAGTGACATACTGAAGCAAGTCAAGCAGAGGACAAGTAAGGATAGGGAAGACTGAGTATGTCCACCCATAACACAGCTGAGGAGAGCTCTTGCTGCCACCTACAGTTACCTCCTTCATGGGAGGGGATAGAGCCAGGCTCATACACAAGAGCAGGACAAGATGCAGCAGCTACAGTCTGCAACGTGCAAAATCCCAGTCTGGAAGGAAGAGCAGTGATAAGAGTAAGTCTTGTGTGAGAGCCCTGTCTAGGGAGATACACATAACTGGTTTGTGAGCTACCTCTAGCGGGACCTGTTTTGCAAAGGAGCTTGGGCTACATGTGACACAAGCTCAGTATCCTGCACCTAGAACTGCAAACAGTTGGTGGAATACTGTTGGTCATTCAAGCCTCCACACCTGAAGTACACTACTGAAAGCAGCACCTTCCAGCACTGTGGGAGCTTCCAACAGCTGATTCAGAGAAATCTTACTTCATTAATTAGGTATTAACTGTGGAAAGCTGTGTCCCTCCCCCATACTCTTGGATCCTAACAGTAAGACAACTACAGAAGCAATAGCTCAACACATGCTTCCCATCGAGGAAGACAATCTACAGAAGAGCACATTGGCATGCTCATGAACTGATGAGATCCAGGGTTTGGGCATATGGCCATCTCAGTCCTCTGCGGGGAAGAGAAACAGCAGAGGAGCAAACCACCCCCAGAGTCAGCTGGATTTCTAATGAGAAGTGGTTCAGTACCAAGACCTCTACTGGCACAGGTAGACAATGTCTCCATTCAGATTCCCATATTCTGCTTACCTGTGGAAAAGTCTGATGCTGAAGGAAGGTGTCAGATTTTTCCAGCAGCTTCTTGCAAACTGCTGGTCTCCACTCACCATCAGGTTAATATTCTTGAAGACAATTGTCTTAGCTTAATAAAGAAGGGATTATCTGTATGTAGAAACATCTAATCGCCAAAGGATCCAAAGCTCATTGGCACTACAGTCAGCTGACACTAAGTAACTTCAGAGGATTATTGCTCTGCACAACAGAACTTCATGTAAATTTATTTGATAAGTTGTATCTACACAGAAATACATTAAGTACATCAAAATGTAACCACTTCATTGTATACTGAAACAGCAAGACATTCCCCAGGAAAAGAGATTAATTTTACATGTTTCCCTTTTTTCAGCCTTTTTTTTTTCCTCCCCTTTTTTCCACTTATGGTTCAGTAAAGTTCACCTCCACAGCAAATGTCTCACTATAGACTTTCCATGTTTTAGACTTGTGAGGGTTATCCAGCTCATTCCTGGGAAGGTAGAGTCTGAAAGACAAAATTCAGCAGCACATCTTACAGCCTAAACCACAGTTTTCCTCTCAGTCAGCCAAGAGAACTCCAAGCTCAGCCCTAGAATACTAACTATAGCCATACATCTCTAATTCAGACAGAAGCCATGCCCCTCTTCACAGGGCTTTGGATCTGATGTAACTTGAGAAACAGTCAGCTCCACAGCCTTGTGGGTCAGGTTCCTCTGCCCCACAAAGCAAGACTGTTAGAGTAACATCTGTGCCACATTCAGCTAGAGGCCTCCCAGTGGGATGCGTGTGGCAGGAATTTAATAACTGACCTTCCTAATTGCAAGGATTCAATTCAGTACTCATGAAGCTTATCAGGTATGTTCTCCACATTTAATGTTTGCCAAATTCATGTCTAGTTATCACTTAATAGCACCTGCACATCAGCTCTGGCTGAGTTTGAGATACCCAGACAGGGAAACTGCCTTAACAGCAGTTTGATTTCTGACCAGGCCTAGTGACCTTAGGTCTACCAGAATTCTCTAGGCAGAAAGGGAAATAAATACTGGCTCAGCAAATTAGGTTTGGAGTTATGAACATACTTATGGCTATTGCTCCTCATGCTCTGATGGGATCAATTAAATTAAACTTGTTTCCTTCCTGTTCCTATTATGGAAAACACAGTAATTATCCTTATGTGAAGTTCGTTGTTCCTCTGTCTAGATCTGGCTAGTTTGGTAACAGAAGGATCTCCTGTCTCTACATCACTTCCCTAGAGAAGCAGGCAAACCCAACTTGCACTGGCTAGACCACCCCCAGGAGTTCTAATCTCAACAAGAGCCACCACAGTAATTCCTAATAAAAGCATGAGAAGCAGTCAAAGAGCCTTTCTTTGGAATCACAAGCATCAGTACCTCTAACTCTGGTCTTAATGTTTGCCTGCTAAGCTGCTGAATGAGTTCTAGCCTCTCAGGCAGCCATGCTACAGAGGATGGCCAAGCTGCCTTTGGTTTGAAAGTCAACATTATCTTTTTGAATTTAAGTTCATTAATAATGGAATGTTGAGCAAAGTCTAATAGATTAAGTTGATTAAGATATCACATGTTTAAAATACTTGGCACAGTGCAAGCAACTACATACCAACTACCTGCTCTTAAGTTCCAGCTGAAAGTCAGAGACCAGTACCCACACAGAAGCTACAACAGGCTAGACAAGCCAGCTATCTCAGCTATTAGTACTGTGCTTATGAACTTTTAGCTCCATTCAGACACTAAAAGTTATCTCAAGGCACTCACTGTGATTGCTTACCTGTTATTTTCAATAAAGGAAGTGTTGAACCAGAAGAAGAATGGGCAGTCATCATAGCCTTTTGGAAGATCCTAAGGACAGAGACTCTGTTAGATAATAGGACCTTTGGCAGAGCAAGAGTACCCACCCATCCTCAGTTTAGTTTACAAAGCTAAAGTGCCAGAGCCAGTACACTTGAAGAGCCCAGCATCACACCCAGATCACTATTTTCTCTGAAGGAGGCCTACAAGAAATCTGGAGGGGAAATTTTTTACAACATGTAGTGATAGGACAAGGGGAACTGCTTAAACTGAAAGAGGAGAGACTTAGATTAGGTATTAGGAAAGCTTCACTACAAAGGCGGTGAGGCACTGACACAGATCACCCAGAGAAGTTGTGGCTGCCCCATCCCTGGCAGTGTTCAAGGCCAGCCTGGACAGGGCTTTGGGCAACCTAGTCTAGTAGGTGTTCAACTAACATGTCTTGGTTGTACTATATGAACAGCCAGACGTCTCCCCTGCCTGCATAGGATGATGTAGCAACATTTGTTGCACCACTCACTGCAGTGGAGCCAGAGGAGGAGCAGGAGTCACTGGGGAAGAGCACAGATTCTGTTCCACACAGCACAGCCAGTCAGCACCTAGCTGCAGTGCAAACCACAGCCTTTCCTCACACTCAAGCAAAGATCTTTACACTGTTATACTTACTGAACGCGATTCAAATCTGACTTTCACATCACCACTTATGACAGGGCTGTCCTCCAAGCCAATGACTACAGAGTCACTTTCAGCATCAAAGAAGAGCTGGATAACAGAATGAAGTGTTAGTTTTATGAAAAAATGGCAGCAGAGAGAGAAGGGACCAATTCATGGCAGTACCTTGCTACTCATTCACGGCATACAAACACAATAGCAGTGTTACAGTAAAAGCCCACAATTTAAGCTACTTAGAGCAAGCTATTTGTATTTAAGTGACTTCTAGGGAAATCTTTTGTAGGAAAGCAGTGGTAAGATAGTGATTTAGCAAAGCTTAGCTTTTTCATCCTCTCAAAATTTACAATATCCATTTAATCTGACAGTTTTACATCCAATATTTAACTTTTACAGGAAGACACTTTTGAACTCTGAGTCAGCTTTCATCTTCTGTGATTCAACTGACATGATTTCATAGTGCTCACCTTGCAGTTTCCTTGACTGGCACATATACATTCTAGTACAACTTGCTTCCTCACTATGACCTGCACCTTCATATCAGTTCCATTGCCTTTCCCAACTCCTAGGAAAGAAAGAGTTGCTTTATACCAGAGCACATACATTAGCTGGAAACAAAAGTGGTCATGAAAACCAAGTGAAATCCCATTCAAAAGTGCCTTCTTTCCAGAATACCTTGTAATAGACTTGAGAAATCAAATCCTAAAGGTAGCTCAAGATTCAGTGGCTGAAAGCTGTATTTCAAAGCAGATATGAAACAGGAACAGACTAATGGAGAGTCTGGTTCCACCAACTGAACAAGAACAGCAGCCTGAAGTCCCCAAGACCAAGCAGTCCCCTAGAACAATCTTTTATCAAGATTACCAGTACACATGTGCAGGAACAGTAGCTATCAAGTTCCACATGTGGAGTTAATCTCCCTTGGAAAGTGATTTCCCTTACAAAACAGAGCAGGCTGTATGTGAGCCACCATTGGATCAGACACCCAACAAGTGACAGAACACATGGGGCAATTTCACTCCAAAATGCTTTTCATTGTATTTTAACTGTGCCATTGGAATTCTCAAATCCCAGTAAATCTACATTCCTATCATGGTCTTTGCAAGACAGACAGTAGACATCAGCTGCCTGCAATAGGAGTAGGATAGAGGAATGCCCAAATTCAAGAGTTCTTACCATGTATAGAGTGGATTTTGAGGTTTTTTATTTTGAGTTGTCTCTCTGGTGGGAGTTTCAAGTTATACTTGTTTTTCAGGATCTCATAATACCCAACATACCTACTCTGTAATGCAAAAACCCAGACAAATTATGCAGTTTCTGTAACCCACACAGATTAATTCTAGGCAAAAGAAAAGCAGAAGATCTAAATTAAAATCCTAAATTCATTTATTTAATTAATTAATCATAAATTCTTAGCTCTAAGTGCAAAGCTGAGAGGAAAGTAGCCATTTGTTCTCCTTCCCCTTCCCAGTTCAAACAATCTAGACAAATCCAGTATCTATACTTTAAGCATTACTTAAACTTCATGTTCCAAGAGGAATTGTGTACTTCAGTTCAGCAAGAAGTGAGGAGCTTTTTTTATTGTAGCTTTTTAAGGGAATGTTTAAATGTACAAGACACTTTCATTTTACAGAAGTGTATTCTGTAGGACAGGTGTAGTTCTATTTTATACCAACAATTGATGCACCTCTGTCACCAGCTTCATCTCACATCTCTGAACCCCACAGTACATCGTGAATCAGAACGAGCAAAGCCCTAAACTGTGGCAATTCTCCATCCAGGCACATCAGTGCCACGGCCCCTCCCCAGCCCAGGCTGCAGGCTTCAGTGCATCCTTGATAATAGCCCAGCTGTCTTACAGGGTTATGCTCCCTTCAGGATGCCCAGTGAGGTTGTGGAGTCCCCATCTGGGAAGGTAGTCTAGACCTGACTGAACACAACTCTAGGCAATCTACTCTAGCTCACCCTGCTTGAACAGTGGGGTTGGACTGAAAGCTCCTCTTATCTCACCAATTCTGTTATATATATATATAAAAATTATGTTATATAATTAAGATAATATAATAACACAATTCAGATTTGTTACTATGCAGAGAAAGGCATAAGGGATATACTTGGACAAAGTGAAGGAGGGGAAGATGCAGCACAACCCTACCACTAGATGGTCTTCCAACCTTTAAAGAACAAATACAGAAAGTTCAGGAGTTCAGTATGTAGGAACCTACATCTGAAACAAGGCAGGGGAGGTGGAGTGGCATAAGCAGTTGCAAGAGTAATGTTGGTTTGGCAACCGTTACTGGACCTGCTGAAGCTTACCTGGGATGGAGTTTCAACTCCTTGAAACTTGGTACTTGTGCTTCTATCAGTTCTTCTCTCCCCAAAGTAGTCCAAACTTTCCTACATAGGAAGATAACTGCAAGTGTTAACATATTTATCTCATCACCATTCCCCTTTCCTGAAGGGAGGGCAGTAAGCTAGAATTCTATTAGTCAATTCCAGTAAGGGAGTGCAAGTAAAAACATGCAATAGTTGTTTTGGTACCTTCTGAAGGAGGCTTTTAACTAGAATAAAAAAAGTACTAATTAGGAAGTCAGATACAGTAAGTCCACCATCCATGAAAGAGTGAAGGAGAACAATAAGGTTTCTAAGCAATTGCTTTAGAACCACGTGTATTCAAGTGGTCTGTGGCAGATCAAACTGAACTTAGTTCAGATCTTCACAAAGCAAACTGAGAAAAAGCAAATGATTAAATGGATCCACAGTCAGTCCAGACTACTTGGAGTGACCTGGGCCATCTGCAGAACATGTCTCCAGACTGGTATACTGGACCTGGGAAGCTAAAGGACCACATGCATCTGTCCTGGCTGGGCCTTGCTTTTTCTCCCTTTTCCCAGAAGGGCTTCTTGCTGTAACACTGGTAGTCAGGACAATTCTTGATGCCTCATACTACTTGGAGACCACTTAACAGTGCTATTGTCTTTAGTAGAGCATGCTCAGAAGCCACCTACAGTTCAAGAAAGGCATTGCCTGAAATCCTATGTCTATTATGCCTCCAAAAAGAATGCTTCAGTTGGTATCTGTTCAATTTTACTTTCTCCATTCTTCCTGATCAACAATAGTCTTCATCAGAAAGGAACTTGCCTAGTAGTAAGATTTGCAAGAACTTTATTTTGAAAAAGAACAAAGAACTTCGTTATAAAGAACAAAGCATCAGTTCAGTGTCCTTTTTCCAGTATGGAGTTCTTGCAATGTATTAATGCATTTCACCAATTAAGTACATTCTAAAGAACTCTGAATACTAAAAGAATCAAAAAATACCATTTTTTACCTTTGCACTCTCAAACTGGTCACTGTCTATGAGCCAGGTACAAACCATTGTTCCAGTCCTCCCTGCATTAGAAATAGAGACAGTGTGATCTACAGGAGTTCAAAGACATTTGAGATTTTGTGAAGATGAAATTCTTCCATTCTTTCCATTTCAGAAGTTTTAAGTGACAGTAGTCAAGTGCCTGTATTTCTAGAAAGAATGAGTTAAGACAAGATACTGCAGTTTGTTAACTTGTTTCTTGAAAGCAGTGCCCACATTTGTGATATTACTGGAGATAGTGGCCAGCTTCTGAAGTATCTCATAATCCATGTAATAGAGGAGTTAAGTACACCCGGCTAGATGAGGCTATAGCATTGTCAAGTGCCAGTCTTTAAGTCAAGAGCTGCCTCTCTACCCCAACTTTTCCACCTCCAACCTCACTAAGAAGGCATCAAGACTGCTAGCACAACAGTTCTATATTGTCTCAGCTTTGAGTTTAAAAACAAAAAAAACCTCAGAGTTCAAGTCATCCCTCTCTACACTTTTCTTCAAACTGGCTTTAGCCTGCAGGTAGTTTCAGTATTGAGTTTTGCAAAACCTTTAAGCTACATTTGAGACTGGGGGAGACTTTATGTTAAGTAACCACTAGTTTAAGCCAAGTACTTGCAGTAATAACAGCAGGTGGCTAAAGATACAGCAGATGTTTGCAGGGAAGTTCAGTTTATTTGCACAGCTATCTATCCACTTCAACAGCTCCTGCACTACCACAAGTAGCAGACAGCATCCACAGGTTAGCTCATATGCAGTAACTTTAACTGTCTTGTTCCCGTAAGACCACATTGCTCTATCACGTAACACTGTGTACCTTGACTTCAGGTCCAGCAGTACCTAAAACACCTAGGGAGAAGTTAAGGAGCATTTCATCTTGAGTGCCACCACACAGCTCATACAGGACAACCTGTTCTGTATACTGTATGTACAGGACATCAGTCCTGTCAGTGCGGGTTTATGAAAGGCAGGTCCTACTTGACTAACCCGATCTCCTTCTATGACAAGGTGACCCACTTATAGCAGATGAGAGAAAGGCTGTGGATGTGTTCTGCCTACACTTCAGCAAAGGCTTTGACACCATTTCCCACAGGAACTGGCTGGTCATGGTTTGAACAGGTGTATTGCACTGGGTAAAAAAGAACAGCTGCATGGCCAGGTCCAAAGAGTGTTAGTGAGTGGAGTTAAATACAGTTGGCAGCTGGTCACAAGTGGTGTTTCCCCAGGGCTCAGTATAGGGGCCTGCTTAATATCATTTTATATGATATATAAAGATATTTAAAGATATTTCTATAACTGACATAAAAGATATATATATTTTACATCAGTTCTGTTTAATATCTTTATCAATGATCTGGACAAAGGGATCAAGGGCACCGCCACTTAAGTTTGCAGACAGCACAAAGTTGGGCAGGAATGCTGATCAGCAAGTTGTGCCTGGAGAGGTTTAGACTGAATATTAGGAAAAATTCCTTCACCAAAAAGGTTGTCAAGTCACTGGAAGAGGCTGCCCAGGGAAGTGGTGGAGTCATCATCCTTGGAGGTATTTAAGCAATGTGTAGATGTGACACTTGGGAACATGGTTTAGTGGTAGACTTGGCAGTTGGATGATATTAAAAATCTATTCCAACCTGAACAATCTCACAGTTCCCTCCCTTTCCCCCACAGCAATTAAAAAGCTTGAGGCATATTTCAATACAGGATATTCAGTGTGGGTGACAGTATCAGTTCCAGCAGCTCCCTATCCCCAGCCTCTCCTGGGGAACTGCTGTCCCAGCAGCCAGGACAGCAGGAAGTTACTGAAGGACATTAAGAGATCAGATGCCACCTTAGATTAAAAAACCAATTTGGGCTACCTAGAAATGGGGTTGTGAGATACTAAACACATGGTACTATACTGTCGCTAGTCAGTGTCTGCAGATTTTGTCAAGTTATGCTCTAAACCAATCTCATGTTATGGTTTAAGGCCACATATCAAAAGAAGCCATGATAAGAATAAAGTGTAATTTGTAGTATACACTAATTATACATGAGCAGTCCTACCTTTGCCTCCTTTACAATGAATTGCTATGATGTTCTTTTCATCTTGACTCATCCATTCACGGACACTGGCAGTGAATTTCAGCATGTCCCTAGATAAGAGGAAAGTCAGTAGATCAAAGCAAATGCCTACATAGAGCTACCATGATGTATGCATTTCTTGACAAGACTCACTGTAGCGCTGGGACATTGTGGTCATCAATAAAGATCCTTTCTACCCTGTAGTGGAAATACTTCGGATCATAGCCTTTTTCACCTACAAATTAAAATCCAAAGTTATGCCAGGAAGGGGAGCAGGATTACAAATACAGTGGCTGGTGACACAGAGCTGCTCATCTGAGCATATACTCGTGTTTAAAGTACAGTAGTATAGACAGACAGATCAAAGAGGAAAGAAAAAAAAAAAAAAGGTAATTTAGCTAAAGTCATGCTTGCATAGGTTCTAATTTCACACCTCTCACTTAAGCTAAAATTCATCTCCACATCCAGATGGCCATTCCTTTCCATAGGGATTATTATGGTATCTGACAGTGTTCTGATGTACTATCGGGGTCAACCACAGCAACCATCAGATAGAGTGGTAACCTTAATGGCTCATCTGTGATCCCTATCTATCCCTCTGCTGGCCAGAGGACAATTTTGCTCTTTCAGGACTTCAAGCGTCAGTGCTCCTTTATCATATCCTTGCTTCCAGCTCTGCTATGAAGCAGGAGCTACAGGATAGTTGTTTCTAAAGTACTTTTCTGGGGTATTTTTAGCCACCTCTAAATAGAAGAGCATTTACCTATTGCTCCACTTCATTCTTCTAATCCTTCATTAGGAAATCCTCCAACATCACTCCAACTTTTAGCTCAGGTTTAGTTTTCCACTTTCATTTTTCAATAAAATGTTTTAGAACATTAAGGCAATTATTCAGCATAAACAAGGAAGCCTAAACTGCAAGGCCTGCAGTACCTCTTCTGCAAGTTCCAGGACAGCATTAGATACTCAAAGTCAACAGCCACTTTCAGGACAGATGGTAATTAGAGACACCTATGTCCTTTTGACAGATTATATATTCTCTGAGATCTATTACTATCAGCAGCATACTTTGAAGAGATGTTTTTCTGTTTTAGCTGTATTTCAATGTAGTCAGCAGCTAAGTATACTTACTGCAGAGATTGTAGACTTTATAGTGGTCTGCATGTTTGGTGTCCAAAAATCTTGCAACTTCCTAAAGCAACAAGAGTTCAGAGTAGTTAGGTCTCTACTCTGTATTTCCACTGCTAACTCAACCTCTAACGCCCAGGTGGGGTCAGCAACTGTATTCATAAATAGCCTTTGGACAGCAGGCCTTTCCAGCCCAACAGTTCAGGTTCTTGCCTGGAGTAGAAGTACTACTGCATCTTCTCTGCCCTATATGTTTCTACAATATCAGCTGGCATAGCTATGAAAAGAGCATTATACAGATGTTTTAAACATCTTCATTTAGATGAATAGATAGTTCTTATCAATCACACTACTACTAGCCTACGACAAAACTGACTTGGAGCTTCAGAATACCAGTGTGTCCACACTGTGAGATACATCCCACTAGGCTCAGCTGAGAGACTACACACAAGCAGTACAGCACAGTGGAGACTATCACTTAGTCATTCCAACCAGCCAAACCAGCAGAACTAGGACTGACTTATCTAGTCCACATGCAAATTAGTGGGAACCCAGAAGTGAAAAAAAAAATCTTTCAGAAATAGTGAACTTAGTAAATGAGAGGTTTTTACCTCTATAGGGTTCCTATAGAAAGACTGCTTCCCAGAAGATGGAAACGACATTGCGATAATGCGATCTGTAGAAAAGACAGCAAGCTGAAGTAAAAGGGAAAGCCTCCCCATATGTAAGAACTACACAATTGAGAGCCATACCATTATGAAATTGCTTACTCCTACCCTAATTATAAGAATAACCTACTAATTTCCAAGAGCCTTTGCTCTACATTTAGCATAGCTAGAGCAAGGCAATAATGCTTCCCAGAGTATCAGCTACTATCATGCATCAATCTCCCAGAATCAGAATAAAAAAAAAAAAAAAAAAACCCAAACAACTAAGTCAGTTTCTCAGTTTTGGTCCACTAGGCCTCAGGAGAATTTCTGTCAATACATACAGCACATATGACCCCTCTCCTGGAAGGCTAATCTTTGAGAACAGGGTCAGAGTCAGGAATCCATATTTCAAAATCCCACAGAAAAGGAATAAGCCTGGATTGACTTCATACTTAATTTTCATTACTCTAAAACATTGCCTGTATTTCATGTAAAACACTAAACCAAGTAACTAGTCTTAGCAGGATATAACATGCTGCAAAGTCTCATTTGTTTCTACAAACCAGTAACATAAGTGAGATCCAGATCAAAGCCATCTTTCATATAACGCCTTTTATTTTCAGAGACCTGCCAAAGAAAGAAAAGATAATCTTCCAGAGGAATGCCAGAGATCAGCAAGTGTTGCCCGTTATCAAGAACTTAACCAACCATCTAGAGTCTGAAGTCAAGTCAAGTAGCAGAGCCTAATTTCACTATAGCAGAGTTCACAGCATTAACCAAGACTGTTTCTTGTATTAACTTTAGGTAGAAGCTCTGTACAGACTTTACTTTGAAGTATCAAAGTTCATTCTAGTGTAAAGAACACTGCAGTTATGAACCCATCATTACTATTTGAGTGTTTGGGGGTTGAAGGAAGGAAGAAGAAAGTTAAGGGCAGCATAACCAAGACTGCTTATTCCTGAGCAAGAGGACATACTTGAAGCTTCAAGTACCACTTTAGTTCCCTGATAAAAATAAGAGGCATTCACAACAGATACAGCTTCAACAGCTAGGCTGTTTTGTCTCCACCTGGAATAAGCAGTAAAGCATTAAAATTCCTATCCTCCTCTATATGAGGGAAAACAGTCTATGTACCACACAAATTAGAAATTACTAATTGAGACACTTGATGGTGCAATCACTTCAGTATGTTGACCTTTCAGGTCAAGCTGCTTCTTACTTGAGCAAAGTTAAGAATGATTAGCTATGCTGAAGTTGGAGGCAAAGCTTCAGTACCCTGTCATGCACACTAAACAAATGTGCTGCTCAGGCACTATTATCCAGTTGCAGACCAACAGGCTGTGGGTAGTCTTGCTACTACTGACGGCTATGTGGAGAAAAAGCTGGAAACAGTAGTAGTAGCCTAGATACAGCAAGAGGCCAACTTACCATTCTCCTGGTCACCACTTCAAGTTGCTTCTTTTGTGAAGCCAGGCGAAATATTCTTATCAAGATGACAATCCTCAGAACTCGGAAGAGAGTGACCATTCTAGATGAGAGTCAGATTCACCATGAAAGAAAATTAACACAATTAAACTTACATGCAAAGCTTAAAGCTATTTAAAAGTTCAGAATTTAAAGCTTTCTTCATATACTTAACTAGGACTTCTCAGGATGATTCTGGAGAAAGAATACTGTGCTTGAAGAATACCATGTGTCATTGTTGAGGTTTTTTTGGGAAGTACATGTTCTGAACAGCTAACTAGGAACTAGGAAACAGAACTAGGAAATCCCCTACTTGCTCAGACTTTCACAGGCAGCTCTGCAGAGAAACAAATTCCTGTACCACTACCCATGTCAACCCCAAATTCTTGTTCCTTGAAACTTGTTCAACTACATATTTAAACATAAGTAACCACCTGAAAATAGCTGAAAAGAAAAGCTAGACAGGGTCATGCCTTAAGAAACCTGAGGACAGATCAGTATAAACCCTGTGTTTAATCATTTAGCAACTTGAACAGATGATTTGGTTTGAGGAACTTTGAACTGCCGTTGAACTTTGAAGCAGGAAAGATACTTATGCAAGTGGTTCTACCGAAGCAACTGAACAGGGGCAGCTGCTTTCACATACCCTGAGGGACTAGGGCAAACTAACATTCACTCCTGCAGGAGTTAAGTGAGCATATGCTTTTAAGGCGCACATGCACTTATTTCAGATCCTGATACACTTAGGCAAGAATCCTGGTGAATACCTGCAGTAAGAGAGACAAACCTCCAGTTAAAGACAGTCTGCTCTCCACTGGAGAGATTAAAATCAGTAAAACAAGGCTGTCCTGGACACCCAGAAGAGAGTTTAATTTTTTTTCCCCCAAAGCTTCTTCCTAGCCCACGATAACCCTGCTAGTTTCAAACAGATCTCCCTTGGAGCTAGCAGCCAAGAAGCTGGAAGCCAAGGAGATGGAACAACAGTGGAATGAAGACTCAAAGCCCCTCTTCCCAGCCTGAACCACAACTCTGAGAAGCATCTCTCAAAAATTAAACCAGTTTGCATTCTGCCCTTTAGGAAATTAGCCAGTTTAGCGTTAGCTCCTAGACCCAGCTCTCATTCCCCACTATTCTTTTTTATAAGTCAGACTTCAAGGAAATGGGTAACTTATCCCAGTGCATACCCAGCTAGACAAGATTAGAAATGAGACCATATTCCTTCATCAGGGCATTTTACCTTTATGGCCTGCCACTGAATTTTCACTTGTTACATATATACTCTTATCCACATAAAAGCTGCTCAAATTCTAATTATTCTGAAATGTATCAGGTGCTCTAAGACTGCTGTTTGCTTCTTGAGGAAAGGCTAAGAAGAAAGAAAAGTGATAAATCCCAGGTAGGTTACTGGGAATTAGTTGGATTATGTGGACACTACTGGAGTGTTAGGTGGGAAGATCTCATCCACAAATGGATTCCTCTCACAGATTGTCATCTGATCAAGCTACAGAAATGAGATGAAAATATTACTTGAATTAATTTATGCACATAACCAGCATATTTCCGCTTTCCAAGGCATGGCTGAAAAAGCCAATGTGTACCACCACTGGGCTTTTGGAAAAGCAAGGTGGAGGAAACAAGAAATAGAAAGAGCTGCCACACTATCAAGATCCATTAGATGGAGATTCTCCTTCAGCTGTCTGTTGCACTTACTGCTATAACCCAACTCATGTTTCTGACCTTCGTACTCTCTCAGGACTGCTGCTCACCTTCCCCCAAGAAAAGTTTAAATTGGAGCATTTGACAGCCTCTTTATTCACTTTTAGCTACCTCAACTGGTATGCTTAGATCATCTCTGCCACTGAGATAGGGACAGTGTACAGTACAACTATAGATCAAAATCAGATGTCTCTATTACTCACTAGTCTGTACCATTAAATACTATCACTATTCATGATCTAGAATGCACACATCTAGCTTAGATGTGCCAAGATTATGAAGAGAGCTCGTGTTTAACAACTGCCATACCACTCTTACCTTGGTATCTGATCTGCTGCAGCAAGACCCGAGAAGGAGTATGTCATGTTGATTAACAGAGTGCCCACCACTATGAATGCATCCAAAATATTCAGTTTGGACCTGAAATAGTTCCTGAAGCTGAAATAAAAGAGTTTTAGAGAGATGCCCATATGGATAACAAACACTGAAATACATCTTCAGGAAGAGAATCACCTACACATAGGTACTGCTAGAAACAAGCTCTCCTGAAGCAGTTCTTGACACTGAGCACTAAAGACTCAGTAAGAAAATAATCTTACACCTGGTCTGTATATATCAGTCACAGCAAAGCTGATAGAATTAAAGTGCTTACTTATACCTCAGACATTTTACAGATTATTAAACTAGAACGGGTTGCCCAGGGAAGCTGTGGATGCTCCATCCCTGGCGGTGTTCAAGGCCAGGCTGAACAGAGTCTTGGGTGACACAGTTTAGTGTGAGGTGTCCCTGTCTATGGCATGATTATTCTGTAGAAGGGTAACAGACAACACACACAACCAAGAACAGATGGGGCCATTGTCTATGACCAGAAAACTAGCCTACAGAACATCCATGTTGGCACTCCAAGCTGGAAGCATTGCTTTCTTACTAGCTTGAAGACTTTTCACACTAACTTAACATTTGCTCACATCTTACCCTTCAACAAACACTCTCAGGAGAACATCGATGAGAAAGAAGAGTGCTATCGCCAGGGAAACACCTTCAAGGATCTCTCTAACACCCTTCTTCTCCCCAATAGCCAGATCCAGAATTACAACTATAATGTCCACAATGATAAGCACAACTCCAAATACTCTGCAAAAAGAAAGATACTAGTGAGCTCAAGAGGTAGGAATGAATTGCTGACATTTGACCAAAAAGTACAAGCCCAGATTTTTGTTTTAATTTGTTCCAGAAAAGTATGCCTTTTTATATACAGGATTGAAGCATACTTGTAAAAGCAGGATTCCAACTGCATTTAAGTGATCTGCATAGAGTATATAATCCACGTGGAACTGTGTATTTACACCAGACTCAGCTGTATTTATTTACCTATACTCCACAGCTACCTAGAAGTGCTGAAGATCTGAACACTTTAAGGCACAAAAGTGTCAGTGCTGTCTTCCAGCTTACTCACTTTCCTCTCACACTCCTAACTTACTATAGTCATGATAAAAACAGTTACTTTTAAGGGACTATACTTACTGTAATAGCTCACCTTGTTCCAGCACCTAGATTGCATATAACTGACCAGCTGTTTTTTCAAAGGCTGTCACAACCTGGAGTAAGCCATTAAAAAGCTTTTATCTAGGTCAACAGCATTTACAGTTCTGACTTCCAGCTCTGGTTGGAGAACATAGCCCTAGCTGTTTAAGGGTTGTTTCCCAGTCGAAGTATTTCTCAAGTCATCATTTCTGGGGGTATAGGATTCAGTACTTTTTATACAGAGCAGGCTGGAGCCACTGTTGTTCAAGGAACTTTCCATGTTATCACACCAGAAATAAGGACTGTTTCTGTCTTGCCCGTATCATCATGGGCATGAACTTTTACCTGAATCCAAACGACATCACAAATGGGGAAATTTTTCTCCTAAGTGCACTGCAAGAGAAGAGAAGTTGCATCAAGTGACATTTTGCTATTGATGTTAGCCACAAAAGCACTGTTACATTCTTTTATTTGCATTCTTTTCAGTTTAGAATTCTGTATCACAGTGATTTCTTTAAGAGCAGATTATCCAGTCATATTCATGAAGAATACAGGTTAAGACAGTACTTGAAAGCAATGCTTTGACCACTTCATAGAAAGAGTGCTCATCAGTACTCATCAGCCCCTAAAAGCATAATAGTATTCATGTATGCATAACACTACTCAGTGTCATAATTCCAATGACACTAAAAGTCTGGCTTAAAGCTTATAACTGGGCATTAAGAAGTGGGCTTATATAACAGCTATTGGTCAAGAGGAAGGTTAAAGGATAAACAACTCGTAAGGTGTCATCTTGTTCAAGATATAGCTTATTATATCAGACATTTCTTTTTTTTCTAGACATGGAAAAAGCTGCACTTGTTAACAGCTCCAGTACTCTTGGAATAGAGGAAGAAAAATACCTCTTCTACCATTAGAAGGAAATACCAGTTTGGCTTTCAGATTGAGGTCTTTAGTGCCTTTTAAGAAAATGAGCTGAAGCTAAATTCTCCTAATACTGAGGGCTATCTCCAGTCCTAGTAGGGTTTCACCTCTGTTTTCAGTTACATATTATCATGTGTTGCTTTTTTGGTGTGCTTTAAGCCTTCTGGTTTAAAGTTAGAACTTTGTGTAATTGTCTCACTAGCTGAAAGTCTCCTTAGGCTACACCAAGAACTAAGGTGGAAGCAACTACCTGCAAATGCCAAGTTCTGACAGTTTGAAAAACAGATTACCAGTTTGTTAAATAATACCAAGATTATTTAACTACTGCAAGTACAGAGTCTTTTCTTAGATATGCAAACACAAGTACCTACTGGTACTTTTTGTCAGTATGTCAGAACATCTGGTAGGTTCTACTGTTAGTGTTATACCTGGACATGTGTTTTCTTTTAAAGAGTCTATCTTATCTTCCCTGTTATATACAGCTACTACATTTCCTCTCCCCACCATTAGAGACACCACTGTTATAGGAAGCCTTTGTCAGCTCAGTAATGCATATTGCACCTCAGTGACACTGTCCAAGCTACTTGCTTCCTCTAGGGTAATTCAAGCATTGCATTTCACTTTGAGCATATCATTAACATCTCAATTTAAGACAAGGCTAGGTATCTCTGAAGTGATGAGGGAGCATCTTGCTGGCCTTACCAAATTAACCCACACCTCTCATTATTAAGTTCAAGGTCTAACCAGCAAACACCTGCATCCTTAAGCGGAAATATACATCGGTTGTAGTACACACTTTTCCCATGGAAGTCAAGGATGCAATAATAGGTCTTGTCTTGAAGGCAACCTAGTATACAGGGGGTTCTCATTGCATTTATGAATGCCCAATATCTGAGGAAGTGTAATTATTGCAGTGCTAGCAGTTTGTTGGTCTCTTCTCCCTGTATACCTGCAATGCAAACATAGCAGGTATACCTAGACTCCAAATTCCATAGCCTAAGGACAGGTACCTTTATTAGGTGCACTAAAGACTGAAATATATACACACCACTCCAATTTGGCCTGCCAACATCTTACATCAGTTGAAAATGTAGCACATTTGCTCACATACCTAGCTAAAGGTCTTTGTAAAACACATTTGTAAATGTCAACTCCCAAATTCTACAAAGACGTGTTGTCACATTGAAGACCTGAGAGAACAGACTTACTGTTCTTGAGCTGCACAGAGAAACAAGTCAATATGTCAGTGACTCAACTAAGTATGCTATAGGAGTTAGTAATCTGGTGACAAAAACTAAACACCACTAGAAAATAACTACTTCAAGAACAGAGTTAACCACTAGTAGTCTTGAGGGCATGATGCTTATTCACCTCAGATACTCATTCATCTTATTTTCTTGCCAGCATTTGTTCTTCTGTGCTCTCCCAAAAAATCGTTCTTTTGGGAAAGCTTAAAGTAGTTTGGACTTTGCATTCTCCATAATATGATGGACTTGTAGCTAGTTCTTAGGTTGGGCTTTCATTTCTAGAGGCATAAAGAGGCTTTCTGAACTTACTTGTCTTTATTATATACTAAAGCAAATGTCAGTATCGAGTGATTCACTGGACTTATGTCTACTTCAGCAAGCCACCTACCTGCTTACTTTGGCTCAACAATTTCCACTTTTAGGGGGACACTAGGCATTTAGTATATTATTAGCTTACTTGGAATAGCCATCTGGTCCATTATCCTCATCATGGCCATCATCAATCTTTACTGTGGGCTCTTCCGCTGTTGGAGAGCTGGGAAAAGAATAACACAAGTCACATACTGATAGAGAAGTCAACTTAATATATAGTTATCCTTCATTGTTCCAGAGAAAAGAATATTAACTGTCAGCTAAGCAGTGAGAAGCAGACTGGGCCAGAGTAGCAGTATAGTACCAGTGGAAGAAATACTTCTACATTGGAACAGCAGAACCTTTTGGGTTGTACTGACCTAGTTCCCATTAGCAATCTATCTTGCAAAAGTTTCTTTTAGAGGAGGAAGGGAACATGTGTTCAGCAATAGGATAAGGGCTTTGAAGTTCAGCATCGAAAAGTCTGCTGATGATTTAACAGTCCAGACTCTGGAAGGAAACATATATCTATACGCAAAGTTGCTTCCAAGAGTCCAAATGACATTAATGCTATTACAGTATACTACTTGTTCAGAGAACGAATGTTTTCACCAGGAAAAGCCATAGCACAAAGATGTTTTTGTACAGGGCAGGATACCAGACCGGAAACTGGAAGACTAGAGCAGCAGCTGAGCTAGTGCTAGAACAGCACTTTTTGGTTGTAGTGGCTGCTTGCCATAACTTCCTTAAAAGCATCTCTTTAGATTAGGTTTTTCAGCCACTTGAGAAGCTCTGAAGGCCACATGATAGCCTCAGAGAAAGTAACATCCAAATCCAGGAGTTTCTAATTAAGCCTTCTCCAGAGAAATACTATGCTGTATAACAACACAGTCACAGTGATTGCTGTGGCTGTCTCTGGCATCATTGCTTCCTGGACAGCAGCAGCTACATACACATGGTCAATATTGATGTTTCCATGCTGTTCTGAGGCAACCTAGGATTAGTTTGAAGCATTGGTGTAACAACTCAGAAGACCCAAGTAATCATCCATGCACCAGCATGCAGTTTCAGCAACCAGTACTGAGGGTTCACCAGCTGCACTCAGTATTGGGCAGAACAGAGAAAAGATTCCATCCCAATAGTTTTGGCATTCACAGCTCATTTTTTCAACTTCAGCATCACCAGATGCTAGTATCTGCACTTTGTTCCTAGAACTGAAGCAAAGCTCTAGTGATGTACAGCCATTCAGCTTTGCTTCCTAGCTATTCTTATGGGATAGTTACTTGGTAGATTCCACTCAGTGAACAGCTGCTACAGCTAGTTTGCTGCAAGTCACTTGCTTATCCTTATAGGCATATGAAGTGCACCAAAAGCCACCTTCTTATCCTCTACTGTGATTAAAACAAGAATGAACAACATTAGTGGTCTGGGTTAGGAAGCCAATCTTTAACACAAAAGAAAATAAGAGCAAAGTCCAAGCATGCTGCTTCCATTGTGCTCTCACACAAGAATTCAGTCCTAGATGATGCTTTCCTCAGTGGGAGTTTGTTTTGCTAAGCAATCTACATCTACTTGTTGTCTAAGCTGGACCAAGCTCTCCGCCACAAGCTACTATATCCAGTCTTTAACGATCAGGTGGAAGAGAAAAAAAGATATACTAGAATAACTTGTTTCTACCCCACACGCTCTCCATCAAAGCATAAGCTCTTCTGACTGTTCGCAGCTAAACAGGACTTCAGACTTCAGGCTTTCAGGGAGAGCAGAACAAGAACATCTTGCTCTACAAGAGACCTTAACAGTGTTTCTGGATGCTAGAAGTGAGTGAGCTTCAATCCCATGAGCTTATTAAATCAGGTCTGGGTGCTCTGTACTTTTTAACAACTTCAAGAAGTCAATCAGAGCAGCATATTTCTTTCAAAGATATGACTCCTCTCAAGCAACAGCATTGGGGTGGGAGAACATAAACACTATAAATTATGTAAACTTCAAGCACTCCACCATTACTTTTGTTACATTTACAGTACTAAGAAACTCTAGGCAGGGGACTACACACAGCATACCTCAATCCCAAACCCACATAGAGGTACCGTTCATTTCACTCACCTGGATGCTTCTGTCAGCTCTGACCCTTGTTCATACCTCACAACTGTCATTTTCCCTGTTGTTGCTCTGCTGGTCTTAAGAGACCTACATCCAGTTAAAGGGAGATCAGTATAAGAAACAGTAAACACCAGCATGCTACAGCACATAGTCATGTTACCAGCAGACATACTTTGCTTAATTTTCAACTATTCCCTCCACCCCAGTTGACAAAGCAGTCTTTCTCTATCAGGTTACTGAGAATCAGTGCACTAAGCAGTGTGATGAAGGGCTTTTTTAGTATACCTAACATACCACAGTGACAGCTTTCAAACAGCACCTTTACCTCACTATGAGGCATTTCTCACTGTTTCAAGCTATGAGACACGGAAGAGCAGCAGCTGGCACCCCCAAGAAAGGTGCAGCCCCAGGGGAGCGGGGCCAAGCGCCCCCGCACACATCACCTCCCCGAGAGGGGGGCGCGCACTTGGTCCGAACGCTTCTCCCCTCCTTCAGACCCGCCTCGCCGGGCGGCAGCCGTTCCTCGGGCACAGCCTCACAGCCCCAAGGTGAGAGGCGGTTCTCACTGCGGGGGTGCTGCCCCCACAGCAGCCAGACCGCGCCCCAGAGCGGTGCCAGCACCGGCGTGCCGGCAGCACCGCTTCCCTGCCGGCGGAGGCCCCGCAGGCCGAGCCCCGGCCCAGCGGCCACCACACGGAACCTAGGGCTCCCCAGTGGGACAGCCCGCGGTGCCCCAGCCCGCCGAAGCCCGCTCTCCCCTCACCTCAGCGCGGCTCAAAGTCGAGCCCGGACACCCGCCCCCGGCGCTCCGCGCACTCAGCGGAAAGTTGCTCTAAACTTCCTGCGGGCTGCTCCCCGACCCTCCCGCCTCCGCCGGCCCGCACAGCCCCACTCACACACCGAGACCAGGCCGAGCAGCGGAGCGCGAACGCGACCACAGCCTTGCCGGGCTGCGGCTAAAAGGCCGGGCAGAGCGGCACGGCTGCACCTGGGCAGGGGCCGGGCCCGCCCGCTGCCGTAGCGACGGCCGTGGCCGCTCCCGGCACCGCCCGTCACCTCGCAGCCCGCAGCACCTGGTGTCTCTCGGGGCCCACCGGGCCAGTAGCCGGGCCAGGGCCTGCCTGCACTCCCGTCCGGGCTTCCGCCGGCCCCGGCCCGCACAGGCCCGCGGGAGCCTCAGCCCGAGCCTCCGCCGATCGGACCCTGCCAACTTTGCTGCCGCGCCTTGATGCTTCTTAATGCGTTTCCCATGGCGTGGCGGCGATCGGGACAGGGCGGTGCAGGTGGGCTGTGTGTCAGTCCGGCCACTACGGACTGTGACAGCGACTGCTCCATCCAGGGCAGAGACACCTAACACTGAGCACTGATGTCTGCAAGAATGGGGGCCTGCAGGGCAGATTACGGCGTGATAAACTGCAAGGGCTTCACGCCTTCCTCATCGCCTGTCAACAGCCAAGTGACAAGCAAACCCTGAGCAGGACCATCACGGAGAAGCGCTGCTGCTGAGGCCACGACCGCGCTGGAAAGGTTTTCTGCTGAACGGTCGGCAGCAGAGGGAGCTCAAAGCGAGCTTTTAGGGGCTGCTGCCGAGGCTGCTGGAGCTTGGACAGGGGTAGATGCGGTTAACCGGTGCAGGAACCTTTTCGGATGCCCTTTTTCCCAAAAGAAATAAAATCTTTGAGATGAATGATGAGAATAGGGAGCATTTTTGGGCAGCAGACTAAACATAAGGGCCATATTGGAGAAGATTGTAGAAACACAGAAGTCTCATTTCCCCTGTCCTGGGCTCTGAAAGCACCAAGGTGTGAAAGCAGTTTGGATATAGAATCATAGAATCATAGAATAGTTAGGGTTGGAAAGGACCTTAAGATCATCTACTTCCAGCCATGGGCAGGGACACTTCACGCTAAACCATATCACCCAAGGCTTCGTCCAACCTGGCCTTGAACATTGCATTCACAACCTCCCTGGGCAACCCATTCCAGTGCCTCACCACCCTAACAGTAAAGAAGCATACTTTTCACAGAACAACTTATAACAAGTCACAGGAGGGGCTGGAGGCTTCCAGTTTGGACTGAATGCCAGGGCTGTACATGAACCAGCTTGCTAGAGTCTGCACTTAGAAAAGAAAACCAGTTCTTCCCATTATTCATCAAACAGGCAGATGCTCCATTGCCAGTGATAGTACTGTAACTGCGCCTTTCAGTGTTGCTAATCTTACAGATGGGTGATGCTGTAGAAGATTTGCCAGCTGGTTGCTCTATTTTCTTAAACCCCTAACTTCTGGACTCATATGACTAAAATAAAAACACCACCTTTTTATTTTTAAGTAATAAAACCAAATTTCTAGCTCTCAGGTGGTGAAGAAAAGCATAGGACAAGATCCAAGGTTCATAAAGCTAAAAACAAAAGGAGAGCATTGAAAATATTCTGTTTTGTTTTGTTGGTTTTTTAATTCAAGACTTATCAACCATTTTCATTATGTTTTGCTGGTTAACTCATGATACTGACATTTAAAGAGCCATCAGAATCTAGTTCTGATCCCTTGATAATTATTCATCAGTATGAAGTAGCAGAATTGTCAACAAAATGCAGAAGAGATTGAAATGTTCAGTAAGTAATCCAGTTACATACTGCATAGAGAGTAGGATGAAGTATGCATATCTCAGAGGGGTGATGAACATTACATTCCAAAAATAACAGAGAGGGTGGTAAACAGAATATCTTCACTTGACAGGTTTTAAAATCAATAGGTATGGCTCATTTATATCTGAAACTCTTAAGAGAAATAGCCAAGAAAATTAGTTTTATTTTTATTAACTCTTGGGACAGCATAAATATGCAGATAAGTGAGGAGGGGGAAACAATTTTCCACCAGTATTAAAAGCAGGTAGGTCAGATGCCCTGATGTTGGTAGATCTGTCGTCTTGGCTTAGCTCCCAGCTGAAATGAGAGCAGAGTAGACAGAGGTTTCAACTAATAAAGTATTAAAGAATCTTAGTAATAACAACAATTAATGCCAATCATCATGGGATTAGGAGAAGTAATTCCTATCAAACTGATTTATATTTCTAAACCAAGACTACAAGTTTTACTGACAAAAGTATTTTGTTGCTTCTATAAGCAACTGTCTGGCTAGAAAATCACTTTGATTAAAGATGTAGAAGAATATAAACTCAATTTGGTTCATATTGATGAAAACCCAGCATACTAGTCTTAAAATAGCTAAAAGGGGAACCATCCATGAGCAATTTCTTTCCAGAGGGGTTCTGGAGGGATTGGGTGTTGTTTTACAGTGCTTAATGTTGTGTTGATTTCTGTTGTTTTGTTTAAAACCATGCCCTGGCTAAAATCCCATGTGATGAAGTTTGCAGCTGACACAGCAGTTGGAAAAGTGGTCAGTCAGAAGAACAGCTGCATACCACTGGGTAAATCGTAACATCTGGTGAGTTCAGATGAGTGAGCAACATGCTTTTCCATACGCCCACTGTCAGTCTCAGAACAAAGTACTTCAGGATGGTGCTTTTCAGCCCTCAATACCTAAAGGACCATGCAGTAGCTTTCAGAAAATCATCGGTCTACTTACAGTCCCATTAACCATCACTGCAAGGCACCTGCCACCTGCACAGCTTTTCTGCATCCATGTCAAACAGCTTGCAAGCACTTCTGGACTAACTCCTCATGTGAATCACAATCATCCTGACTGCAGGCAGGATGGGCCCGAAGCATCAGTGACTGTGTTATGAAGACAGGTAACTGAAAAATCCTGGGATAGTGGTGGGGAGCAGCCAGACATAGATGACTGTGAGATGTGGCTCTGTGGTAAAAGGAGTAGCAAGATCCTTTGATCCACAGACAGGAAAGATGTTGGGTTGGAAATACTGCTTGATCTCTTTACTTGGCTCGTGTCTGCTCTCAGGTCTCTAGTCCTGGTAACCACAATTCCAGAAGAAAGATGGAAGAATCATGAGTTAAAAGGCTATGAAGTGCACTCAAAGCTGCCTGTCTTCTGAAAAAAAAAAACCAAGGAGTGACTTAATCACATTTGGTCAGGGCTGGATCTCAAAAAAGGTCTAGGTGCCCCAGAAAGGGTGTAAGCAGTCTTAAAGCTTTGAAATTTAGATCTAGAAAGATACTTTCTCAGCAGTTGCCTAACTTTAGAGACAATTAAATTGATCGAACATCACTCTGTTGGGCTGCAGAGATTCTCCAGGACCTACAGTTCTGCTCCTATGCATGCCCTGGACCGTCCTGGCCACAGATCTTGCCTGCTAGTCTCCCCCTTAGAGAGGATTGGTATCCTGAATCTAGGCAGAGGAGTACTGCAGTCCCTGGAGGCCCTCAACAAGCCTAGTGAGACCACCTCCACTACACCCTGCCAAACACCACCCACATCTCACAGCACCTCTATGTATGTGTTTTGCATTTAACAACCCTGAATGGAATCACCTCAGGAGAAAAACTTGGTTTTGCCCTCCCTCTCCATTCCAGCCAAGTGCCCTGCCCACTAGTGCTCTTTCCTTGGGATGTGCTTGTGCCATGATGCCCAGCCTTGCCCAGGACAAGCTCCATGTAACCCCTTGCTCCATGACCCTCCTGGCTTTCCCCCTGCAGCCAAAACAGGTATCCAGGGTTTGGGTTCCCAGCTGGGGCAGGCACAGAGCTTGGACCTAGCCTTGAGCAGGGAAAATGACATTTGGCAGCAGAGGGCTCTTCCCCTTTGCAGAGTAAAGCATTGTGAGATTAAAGAGGTGCAGGATGAGACTTGGCAGATTCAGATTTAAGGCAAAAACCAGTAATAATTAACAATGTGGGTGATTAAGCAGTGGAAGAGCATGCTAAGGTGATGGCTGGTTTTTAAGCACTGAATATTTTGTACCAGAATATCTTTTTCTCAAAGAGATGCTCTCATTCAGATGGGCTGAATTAGGTCAGGGAGTTCTCTGACCTGAGGTAGGTAGAAGATCATGCAGATAATCCACATACTACCTCTGGCCTTGTGACTAATTCCCTTTAGTACAGCTATTCCTGATGTAAGTGAGATCCACGGGACCTGTGCTTACCCTCAGGATCATCCAAACTCATTACATTTGTTGTGTCAACCCATTAGATACTCACAGGCTGCATGCAGACTCATTAGTTAGACTGAATTATGTCTTTGAACGTTATCAAAACATTCAGATCTAGCACTTTTCATGGTCTGCCATTGCTACTTCTTTGTACACACATTTCTGTGGTTACTCCTTGCTAACAAACCACAGACTTTTAATGCAGATATGCTGGTTTCGGTTATTTCGTAGATTGAAACTGTGGTGGCTGATGTCATCCCAATCTTTTACATTTATCTTACTTTTGATGAAACCCTTTATTGTTAGATTAAAAAAAATAAATATTTGTTTCAGATCTCATACATTAACTTTGTCTTAAAGAATCTAGCAGCCAGGTTCCTACAGAAGATGTTTAGTAGCTCAGGTATCAAGAGCCTGTGGACCCCTGGTACCTCCAGATCTGCAGTGCCTGCAAAAGAGCCCAGCAAGCAGGATGTTCATGGAAGGTGGGACATGACAGAAAAGTATAAAAACAATGGCAAATGCATAAAGCACCTGGATTCAGTGAAAATGAGATGTTTTGCTTGGAACTGGCTCCAGGCTACTCTGCATTTTCCTAGACCACAGGTAGGCAGTCAGACTCTTGCTTTGGAAACCTCAGGTCTCTAATTGCTTTGGTGTCTGAAGCAGTCCACCTCATTTAGTCCCTGCTCCTTTTAGGAACAAAAAATGGGGAACTGGTCACAGGACCACCGAATCATTAGGGTTGGAAGGGACCTCTGGAGATCATCTTGTCCAGTTCCCCTGCCCAGGCAGGGCTACTTAGAGCATGTTGCACAGGAACATGGCCAGGTGGGTTTTGAATGTCTCCAGAGAGGGAGACATCACAACCCCCCTGGGCAGCCTGCTCTGCTACCCTTAACATAAAGAATTTCTTCCTCATATTGAGGTGAAACTTCTTGTGGTTTACTTTATGGCCATTGCTCCTCGTCCTGTCACTGGGCACCACTGGAAAGAGGCTGGTACTCCCCTGGAATCCACCTTTGAGATATTTATATTCATTAATGAGATCACCCCTCAGTCTGCTCTTCTCTAAGTTAAACAGGCGCAGCTCCCATAATCTCTACTCAAAAGAGAGATGCTCCAGACCCTTGAACATCCTTGTGGTCCTCCACTGGACCTCTCCAGTAGCTCCTTGTCTTTCTTGTACTGAGGATCCCAGAACTGAACACAGTATTCCAGATGTGTCTTTGAAGAGTTTTGAGATGCCACCATTGTCATCCAGCTGCAGTTCCACTGGGCTCTCGGGGAGTGAATGTCCATCATGTGTCATGGTCATGGCTTTATCCCAACCCATTCTTTCTGGGGGAGCCCAGTGCCCCGTGACTGAAAGAGTTTCAAGAGCAACCACAGAGCCACTCTCCTCATTCATATTTATCCATCAGTTTGCATTCTTCCTGTGCTGGCTGTGCATTTAATGTGTGAGTAATAGTTTTTCATGATTGTTATTCAGCACCTACGTACTTTTGCTGGAAGGAGGGTGGAGGAGGGTGGGGAGGTTTTTGGTTAATGAAACTGTTATTATTTGCTGACAAGATCACTGAGTATCTTAAGAGGGAATTTGATCTCCTTCCAAGTAACTGAACAGGAATTTGCACTGCAAAATATGTGTGAATCTTGTGTATTCCAGGAAAAAAAAAAAAGGAGCATTTGCAGTTGCATTGTCTAGAGATTTCAGCATCTGTGAGGAAACAACATCAATGATCACACAGCATCCACATTCTTTATGATGACTTGATTATTTTACCTCCAGGCCAGTGGAGCAGTACATGAGCACACCCTCCTGCTAGACCCACCTCACATGAACACAGCCTCATGGCAACCCTTCTTTTGTGCTTCAGATATTCCTAAAGCTTCATCTAGCCTGGGAAAATAAGTTCATTGTGAAGCAGCTGTGCAATAAACACGTTCCAGCTGACTGGCTTTTTCACATGCAAACGCTGGTGAGGCTAACATTGGTGGAGTCAAAGAGAGTGTGTAAGAGTGCTGCAGACGTTTGTAAGAGGCACTTGAGGAGTCCCTGAAGGAGGGCTGGAATTTGAGTCCTGTTCCTGCAAAGTTGCAGTCACATCACATACACATATGAGTCCCACCAGGACTGCAGCTCACTGCCCCTGCTACCTAGGGACCTGCAGGACTCCAAGACGTGGGGCCTGGTGCTCTACAGCCATACAGCCCAGCAGCAGCTGCGGGGCTGAGCATGCTTTCCACACCGTGACTCCATTGCATGGATAGAGTGGCTGCCACTCACAGAACGAGGTCTATTGTGGATCTCATCTAGGAGCAGGAGGTGTTCACGGGCTGAGGAGGCTGTTGACCATGTAGGCAAGAGCATGAACTGGTGCACAACATCACAAGTGCTGGCTGGCTCCAGCTGGGAAAGATGCTGCTGTGGAGGAAGCCAGGGGAGGTTGTGCAGCCCCCTGTGCCCGGGTGCACAATACCCCAGCACCCTGCTGTTGGCTGCAGCCCCTGGCCAAAGGGGCAGAGCCAAGGGTTGAGTTTCATGAGGAAATGTTTCATGCATATAATTTCACAGCTGCCAAACCAGCCTAAAACTGGGTGTAGAGAACAAGTGAGGAGGAAAGCACTGTTTTCATAATCTTTTGGCAGTGAAATGGGTCAATGTTCTTGCGGGAGAAGAGGAATGCAGTGTTTAAGAAATAAACAGCATAGCTGTACTTGGTAATAGCAGACAGTCCTGCTTTCCTGGAGAGTAACACAGAGCTTAACTATGGGCTTATATGCCTTGTCTTTTGTCCCCACAGACTATCCTCTGAACACAGCTGTGTAAAGTGGAACAATTCTGCTGTCTTCTTTAAAATAATCTGTAATTCCTTGGCCATAATGCAAAAGGAGGCACCCATCTGTTTGTTTGGGTTCTTTTATTTCTCTCTTTCACATATGTCCTTGTTTGTGTTAACCAACGAATCTTATCATCCAGCTCAGAGGAGAGTTACACAACTGCAAACCTCCTGAGACTTCAGTCAAATAGTAAATCTTGCTTAATACCCCCACATTTGCTTCTTGCTTCAGAT
The DNA here is from genome assembly GCF_012275295.1 of Melopsittacus undulatus. Lineage (NCBI taxonomy): Eukaryota > Metazoa > Chordata > Aves > Psittaciformes > Psittaculidae > Melopsittacus > Melopsittacus undulatus. Next base: position 26,180,888 of record NC_047528.1, read on the forward strand.
TAGCAGCTCCTTTGGCATTACAGCTGTGTTCTACTTTTACATATAAACCAGAATAAACTGCAAAAGGAATGTTAAACACAAAAGCTGTGTTCTTTCCACCTTGCAGGACTTAGTGAAATGAGCCTGGCTGTATTAAACATGAGATAACACTCCCACAGGGAGCATTAGTCTGAGTGATTCATATAAACACTTAAAGTAGACAGTCTTGGTTGAGCTTCCTAGTCAAATAAGGTGGGTAATGGTACGCAACCAGCAGAGCCCCTCTCCTTTGGAGAGCACTGCTGATAGAAACCTCACTGGCAGTTATCCTCACTGGGAAGCAGCAGGATGAGTATTGGATAACAACAGACAGCCTGGGGTTTGGGTAACTCTATCATGCAAGGAATTGCAAGTATCTTTTCCGTGGAACTGCCTAGTGCTGTGAGACATTCTTCATCTGCACCCCTGGTGTGGGCCATCTGAGGAGGAAAATCTCATCAACTTCTAGAGATGCAGCCAGGTTTATGATCACTTTCTTTTGCAGTTGACTTTTAAGGGAGATAATCTTATCAGGAGGAGGTCTGGAGGGAAGGTGAGTTACAGGTATGTGTGTTTCCTGTGTTGATAAAGGTGTAGATGAAGCTGCTTTCTTTCCCTTCGATCTGTTCTGTCTGGTTTCCAGGAGCCATTGCTCAAACCCATCCTTCCTCTTGGCTTTTTGCCTCCACCCACATGCCTTGTGTGGAGCCCAGTTCTGTGCTGTAGCCACCGACATGGCTGCGTGGCTGTGTGGATGAACAACACCAGCATCACAGGCTGAGGGGTCCCTGCTGTCACCCTGAACTCCTCTGTGAGCTGAAAAAGTGCCTTGTTCTGGGGCACACACCTGCGCATCTTTTATAGGTACCCTCCATGGGATGCTGCTTCTCTCGGCTTGCTTTGGGCCCTGCCTGCCCAGCCAGGCAGATGGCTCCCCTGTGGAAGCAGCTTTGCTGGCTCTGGAAGCAAGCCCTAGCCTCAGCCACCCTGGGGATGCTTAATAGAGCCGTAGCTGAAACAAAGCACATCGCTGCTTAAAGCAAAGAGCTTTTGGGTAGCCAAGTTTTTGCAGCACTTCCAGATGTGCAGCGGGGGAGTCAGTTTTAGCCTATTTTTCAGATTTTTTTAACTCTTTCTGATTTTTATTGTTTTTAAAGCACATTGCAAACAATCTGTGCTGATCACTTGTGCTCATCTGAACGTTGCCAGTGGCAGTAAATCAGTGTTTTTTTCTAGCTGAGACTCTCTGAAGGAAGCCCCATCTGTATGCTGGGGCAGGCTGGCAGCAGAGATCTCTTCCACTGAAGTCTAGTAACTGTCAGCGCCCTGCACTGGTGCTTCAGCTTCACCCAGACACACATCTTTCCCCCAGTTTTGTACTGCCTGTACTTTCAAGCAACCTCTTTAACAAATCCTGCAGCATTTTCTGGGGAATTAAACATGATTGTGAGGGGGGATTAAGTTGTGAGAGGAACCTCCCCTGCAGCCTGTCAATGCTTCTTTTCAGGTGATAAGAAATGAGTGTGATGATGCCCTGGCTGCTGCTCCTGCTGCTGGTCAGCTTTGGCTCACCCGCACCCAGGTTTTCGGTACGTATCTTTTTCCTAGGGTCTGTACCACCTCTCAATGGTTTATCATTCACAGTCTGTACACACCCCTTTGAGTTCATTAAATAGGGGTCAAGACATGCTATTTTTGTCCGAAGTAATTTTCTGTGTATCTGCTCATATTCTGGGATGCTTTGTGCAGTGACAGGGTCATTATAGAAAACCCCTTTTCCATTGGGTTCAATTCAACAGCCCTTGCTGTGCAAGATTTCTGTATCTTAGAAGACAGCCATCGACTTATTTTGATCCACAGGGGCAGTGTGACATGGTAGGGTCAACAGGAGACAGATACTGCTCTCTCTTGCCTCTCTGTTCCTACCACTGACTGAAGTGTGTGGGGTTTTCTTTTATTTCCTCCATAGGAAAAAGATATCTGCCTCCTAGACAACAATAAATTAAGACAAAGGTCAAAACAGCTTCAAGACTTGCTTTTCTTATATGAACTACAACTGAAGGACATCCTGGAGAACACTTATCATAGAACAAGCAGTGGGCTGTCCTCAGGCAACAGGAGCATGCAGCATATGACGCTTTTACCCACAACCAGTGGAAATTTGATAGTCTACGACCAAGGTACGGCCTGCAGTAGTGTGTGTGGAAATTTCAGCTCACCATGGTGTTTGTTTCTCCCTGCAGTGCCCCATGTGTCATATTTTATTTCTGCTAAAAGTTTTAACATTTTTAAAGTGCATTGTGTTTTAAAACTGAGATACATGGGAAGAGAAGGGCAGACTGGCCAACAGTGGTGGCCTTGGTACCAACAGACACCCCCTGGGCCATAGTGAGTTGGGTGGCTTTAGGCAGCTATCACCCAGGGACAGCCAGACACCTGCAGCTGGGTTTGGGACCCTGCTGCAGAGCTGGACAGGCACCTGTCAGATGTTTGCTCTGAGACCTACTTTAGAAATTTAGGGGAGATGGGTCCGCTCTTGAAGAGTCCATTTCCCTTGAGTGATTTACTGGAGCTCAGAGCACCTGGCTCAGCTGCAGGCACTGAAACCTGTTTGGAGGAGCCCAGCCTCCCCATTGCTCAGTTCCTCCATCACTTCTGTGGTGCAGTAGCAGCTGTGCAAACTCTGTTCTTTGGTGTCACTTTGAGAACTGGAATCATGGCCTGTGACCAAGATTTTGTCCTTCATGGGCATTACATTGAAAGTGTGAAGCACTGGGGTCCTGAAAGGCACTCTCCCAGTACAGCCCTGGTAGGCTGGTCACAGGAGCTTAGCCTCTTTTTAGAAATCTTGGACCTTGATCAATCTGAAGTACAGCTGAGGTTACCTTCCAAGTGGAAATCAGCTTCTTGCTGACAGAGCCAGTCCTAGTCCTACATCTCTCCTATTCCAAAGCTCCAGCCTGCACTGCAGCCATCTCATGTCTCACTGAAGATTTGGGAATGACTCCCTCAGAAGGCATAGCTGTAAAGGCTCTCAAACCTCGCTGCTCTTTGTGAGGCCCAGCAGTTTGCAACAAGCAATGTTCTTACCTTACTGAACAATTTGCTTTGGCTCTACAGGGCTTGCAGAGCTATACACAAGCTGGCCAAGTGTCCTTGTCCCAGGCAGCCTTTCAGCAATGTCTTCTCTGCGCTACACGTACCCCTTTGCTTCCCCCTGCTCTGTTTAACAAGCTTGTACCATTCTGCCCAGATTGCTCTGCTGTGTATGATCGGAAGAACACCAAAAACGGCTACTACCGGATCAGGCCCAGAGCAGACAGAGAGCCGTTCCTGGTGTACTGTGACATGTCTGATGGCGGCGGCTGGACTGTCATCCAGCGGCGCAGTAATGGCAAGGAGAACTTCAACAGGTGGGTGAATCAACAGAGCTCACAGTCACACCTACAGCTTCCACACCATCCTGCTGCCTGGCAAGCCCTGTCTTAGAAGTAGGACGTGCAAGACTATACTCAGTGATGATAACTCTTTGCATTAGGACAATCCAATGGTATATATAGGTAGTAGGAGACCATTCTCAAAATGGACCTATAATGCCTTTTCCATGACTTCTCTGTATTTGAGTAAGTGTATATGTGTGTGTATATTGGTTTTATCATTAATGGGGACTGTTGAAGGCTCCAAATGGGCAGGTATCTGCTGCCAGCACACAGACTGAATGTATTCTCGTATCAGGATTTTTTTGTTCAGCATGGTGTAACATGTTTTCTTATTCAAACCATTCGAAAAGATGCCAAACCACTGGTCCAGATTGTCCTTTCTCTATGCAAAATCCCAGGGAGGTGATTTTCATCTGGAAATCACAAGGAGAGATGCTCTGGTAGCACAGTTAAGAAGAAATAGCATCATGCAGATTAATTCACTGTCATAGCACACACAACTTTAGGGCATGTCTGGTGTCTCTAACAGTGAGTGCAGTCCAGTGCAAAGCAATCTCAACTGGCTTTAAGCTGGCTTGCCTAGAGCATGGTAGCTATCTAGCCATGGTAGTTCAGCTCTCAACACAGGTGAAGGGAAAACAACCCGAAGTGAAGCATTGACTAGTACAAAGGTCAGGCAGAATTAATGTCCCCAGTAACATGAGAGAGGGAATAAATATGAGGTTAGTAAAACTGGAAATTATGATACACAAAAGTATACATGAATATTTAAAATAACACATGAATAACAGAAGAGATTTTAAGAGAATGGTGGGGAGAAAGTAATAGCAGAAGATTTCTCTTAGAAAGATGAAGGCAGAGAATGCTGATGAAAAGTATGTATCTTTGAAGGACAAGTTACCACATCCAGATGGTGATCCTATGAAAAAGCAGAGGTGGGAGTGGTCAATGAATCAAAAGTAGATTTAAATAGAACACAACACAGAACAAAACCAGATATTTTGCTTTTAACACCATCTGGAAGCTTTTGTTTGCAGCTTCTATTCAGTTTCTGATTCTTCACCATACCACATCATACATCCAGGAATGCAGCATATTTTAGATTGCAACATTCATTTCCAGCCAGGAGTGCATTTCATTTATGACTTGCTGAAGAACAATATCACATGCTTTGCTGAAGACCAGTATGACAGCTGCTGCTTTCCCTTTCCATCTAACTGACAACCTCATTCTGCAAGCACGGCATCTGGCAGTATGAAGGTTTGATCCCAATATATGTGTGCACAGGTTTTAGCAGAAGCTAGCTGCAAGTTGTATTTAATTCTAAGGCAGAGCGACAAATCTCAGCTCAGCTTGTGATGAATCAGATACTTGTAGAAAACAGTGTCTAGAGGTACAGCTGAAGTTTTACTTGTTTCCATAGCCAAGTGTCACAAACTGTCTAGTTCCCTCACATGCTGAAATTGGTATTTGTATCTCACTGCAGGAAATGGGATGATTACAAACTGGGATTTGGGAAATTCCAGGGCAGGAATGATGAATACTGGCTGGGCAATGACCACATCTATGACCTGCTCACTAGAGGTGCAAGTATTTTCCCTCCATAGATTTCTTTCCAATCTGCATGAGATAGTTCTAACGTGATATCGCTTTGTGTTTAGGAGAGAACTCATTAAAGATTGACCTGATGGACTGGCATGGGGAAAGACGTTATGCAGTCTATGAAAATTTCCAGCTTGCAAATGAGCAGGTAAGAAATGAAGAGCATGGTGATTTGCTTGTTTTGTCTGTGAGGGTGGGGCATCTGCACATGAAGCATCAGATTTCAGTATCAGGGTTGTAATTGCAGCTCTGCAAAACTCACCTGCTTTGGTTCCCTGGGATTCCTGGTTAGGCTGACTGACAAACAGCCCTCAGAGCAGGGACATAAGCCTGGGACTTCTTCCTCACACTGCTGAGTGCCCAAGCCAAGATCCAAGACAGGATCATGTGCATGTGCTCTCTTACCATCTCTCTACCGCAGGGCACAGGGAATCCCACATGCATTTGCCTCCAGCCTCATGGTTAGGAGTCTTCTGTGAGGGAGGAGATACAGGTTTGAAACCCTGCAAGGAAACTGAACCTGGTTTTCCTACATCCTAGGAATTATTCTAGCTGAACAACTGTTCAGTTTGTGAAGGCAACTGCTTGGCATGGTTTCCTGCCAAGTTGCTCTTGATGAGCTGGGAAGAGGCTTCCAGTATGTTTAGTTTTCAAATGGCTATTGAAAGGCAATAAATCCTGAAGCCCTTTGTAGCAGCAGCAGTAATCAGCAATCCCTTCTAGAAGTTTAAAACCTACATTGAGCTATACTAGGATCACTAAAGCATGGGACCAGAAGTCACTCTTGGCTTCAACAGTAATGTCTTTCACAGTGGATACAATGGCCAGAGCAAATTTGATCTCAGAAATGGGAGGAAGGGAAGAAAGAGCTGATATCAAAGACATATTTCACATAATATTGCAGGACAATTACAGGTTATGGTTTGGCACCTATTCTGGTAATGCTGGTGACGCTCTGTCTGGTGGGAGCAATTTTGAAGATCAGTGGTCAGCCTCTCACAGAGGGATGCAGTTCACCACATCTGACAAGGATCACGATCGATTCCTGGCAGGCAACTGTGCATCTGAGAACAAGGGCGGCTGGTGGTTTAACAGGTAAGGAAAGCAGTCAGTTCCTCTTGGATGCATAGGGTGTGGGTGCAGCCAAGACTTGCCAGCATTACACAGCTGGAGACTGCTGTGTGATCTTGCCATCTTACACAACCAAACCTCAGATGTTGACACCTACAGATCTTCAAGGGAAAGCAACCTGCTTCTTCCATTATAAAGAAAAGCAGGTAAGTTGCTTTCACTGTAAGAAGCTGGGCCACAGGTAAGTTGCGCTGATTTTCAGAAAAAAGGTCAGAGTAAATGTCAGAGCAATCCCAGGCACAGCTACAGGTTGGGCAGAGAAGAGATTCAGAGCAGCCCTGAGGAGAAGGACTTGGGGGTGTTGGTCAATGAGAAACTTAGTATGAGCTGGCTTCAGTGTGCACTCACAGCCCAGAAAGCCAACCGTATCCTGGGCTGCATCAAAAGGAGCGTGACCAGCAGGTCGAAGGAGGTGATCCTGCCCCTCTGCTCTGCTCTCGTGAGACCCCACTTTGAGTATTGTGTGCAGTTCTGGTATCCTCAACATAAAAAGGACATGGAACTGTCAGAACAAGTCCAGAGGAGGGCCACGAGAATGATCAGGGGACTGGAGCACCTCCCATATCAAGACAGGCTGAGAAAGTTGGAGCTGTTCAGCCTGGAGAAGAGAAGGCTGCGTGGAGACCTCATAGCAGCCTTCCAGTATCTGAAGGGGGCCTACAAGGATGCTGGTGAGGGACTCTTCATTAGGGACTGTAGTGATAAGACAAGGGATAACGAGTTCAAACTTAAACAGGGGAAGCTTAGATTGGATATAAGGAAGAAATTCTTTAAGGGTGGTGAGGCACTGGAATGGGTTGCCCAGGGAGGTAGTGAATGCTCCATCCCTGGCAGTGTTCAAGGCCAGGTTGGACAAAGCCTTCGGTAACATAGTTTAGTGTGAGGTGTCCCTGTCCATAGCAGGGGGGGTTGGAACGAGATGATCTTAAGGTCCTTTCCAACCCTAACTATTCTATGATTCTATAAATGCATATGGAATAATGACCTGCAAGGGAAAGAGCCCCATTAAAATTCCTTAAGGTGCTTTGGGTCATATCCCAAGAAAGAAACTGTGGTCACTGCAAGGTGAAGCATATACATAGGACATTTTTGTGGAGCATGTCTAGGGCATGAACTACCCTTTAAGAGTCCTGGTGATGTATTTGCTAGTTGGACACACCCCACACATTGGCAGACAAGGACTTGGGTTGATCAGTCCTGGGAGCATGGACACACTGTGCTCAGTTTTTCTCTGCTTTAGGGCAGGGTGTGCCTCTTCTTTGACTGCTTCTCATCACAACTTGAAAACAGTGGAGCTACAAAAATGTATATCAATAGTGGGATTTACCTTTATCAAAATACATCTACAGTTTTAGGTGTCAATACATAGTTGCCTACACTTCAGCTAGAGCCTACCAAATGGCTCTCCACCCCTCTGTTTAGGTAGCTGGATCCTGTCCCTAATGAATACACTTAAAGGAGTCAACATGTTGAATTATCTGAGCAATGTAGGTGTTTACTTTGGGATGACCCACATACTTCTCTGTGTTCCACTATATGCATTAACCAGATCTCCATAGGCTACTGTAGGAGTTTAGATAACCAGCTCAGTACAGACAGATATATCTAGCTGTCTGAATGTGTCAACAAATCCCACCCTGGTATTTCTAAATCTAAGTTGTGTGAAAATTGTACTTCACCTGAATGGTGCAGTATCTTCCCACGCTAAACCTCATCTCCTTTTTTCCCTCTCCTGCATCATTACAAGGTGCCATGCTGTGAACCTCAATGGCCGGTACTACAGAACAGGAAGGTACAATGGATCCCATGATGATGGCTTGGTTTGGTCTACATGGCGTGGGGTGTGGTACTCACTCAAATACTCTGCCATGAAAATCAGGGCTCCATTCTTTGTTGACAGTGAGAGTGGAGATGGTGAGAACAGTCAGGGCAGCTGAAACCTGCTGCTTTGGAAAGAAGTCCAGGCTGAAGGGAATTGTACAAGTTAACAGCCAACCCTCCGCTCCTGCCAACCACCAAATCTGCACTGCGATAACTGGAGTTGCTGAAGCTAACATTGTGAGTTGTTTGAGCACAGCCAGAGAATAATTTGACAGAAAACACATGGATCTAGTCTTGGAATAAACGCAGCAATTTTCAGCACTCATTAGAGAGTGTTTTAGAAAAGCTCTCTGGACCTTGAATGATTAAGAATGTCCTTTTAGCTATTTGTACTCTTAAAGGGCCAAATCCTTCTTATCCTAACTTTAACCATCAGTGTTTCAGTTACGAGAATGTAAGAAACAAGGTGATGGTGAACTGGACTTCATCTGGTCTACCTACATTAGTGGATCAGAAGAATGTTTAACAGCTGTTATCTGTGGTCCCCAACTGCCACAATTCAGTTGCAGAACACTCCTGGAGACTGTGAAGCCAAGGCAGTGACATGCTACAACTGCTAATGTGAATCCAGACTAAGGCTACTTCAAAGTAAATCCCTACAACACGGACAGCTTGGGCACTGGGTTTGGTTGCCAAGTGTGTCGGGCTGCAGATCCACTTCTGCAGCACACCGCGACATATTAAGGCAAAGACAATGCTGCCAATCAGATTTAAGCCCCAGATTAAAATGAAGCAGATTTTGCTGAATTTAAGATAAGCACAGACACTCTTAGGCGTTCATAAAACACAGTCATGATTCATTTGTACGTTCTCGTGTAATTTACCACTAACTTTGAGTTAGTGAAGGGGAATGTGAAAGTGGAAAGGGGTTGAACAGTAAGGCCCACTGCTTTCCTTGTATCAGTGGAGTGAAATGAAAGAGCAACACAATTGGATACCGAAAATTTATTTTCCACACGTTTTTAATAACAGTTACAATGAACAGTAATATCAGCTTGATGCAAATCAGTTACCTACCATGTGGTAAAATGAGCCTATTTCTTTTTCTGAATTACGTTTTTTTTTTAACTGATTGTTCTTTTCCATTTACTTGCTTTTAGATCCATACATATTGCAATTTGTATTATATATCCATGGATGGTGAAATAAAACCATCTGAGTAGGTCTTAACACTTTGTATCTCATTTTCAACAGTAGGAACTTGGAACAGAAATTTGGATTAAAATCTTGAGAAAGCTCATAATATGAGAAATGCTTTCTTTTGGTGTTGGCTCTGGTGCTTTTACATCTGCTGTCATGGGTAGCTGAGAGTCTCTGCAAGGTAAATTTAATTTCCAGGGCTCAAGTTGTCCTGGAGATAATGCAGAGACATGTGAAGGTTCAGTATCAAACTTGGTTTGGTTCCTCTGCTTTATGAAAAGGTAAACTCTGTTCTCACTTCTTAGAGATCCCAGTGATTGCAGACGTGAACACTGGAAAGCAATGGGCCAGCACTCCAGGGAGCAGTGATCCTAAAACCTTCTTCCCACATGCCCACACAGAACAAAACTTGCACCTCCCTCTCTGAAATGAGGTTGCCCTTGTGAAGAAAGGACTTTTTGATCACTGCTTCTGTATTTTATACTATGGTAAAATCTTAGTGCAAGGTTGTAACTGCATGCTAGAAACACGAGGAATCCCTCTGCACACATTACAGCCATGTGGCCACTGCTGCAGTGCTGAGGGCAGCAAGGACAATCTTTGTCTAGGCAGAGAAATATGACTGAAATAAATTAATGCCTTCTGGCAGGTGATACTCAATCCTGTTCTTCGGTAGAGGGGCTATGGAAGCAGGGTATAGACTGCAGACCAGTGATGCACAATTCTGCAAGCTGGAAATCAACTACAGCACCAAAGAGACAATATTAGTGGTTTGACAGTTCATTGAGCAGCCAATAAGCCACCTGATAATGGAGCTATCAATAATGGAAACACCAAGCTGAAAATAAAGTCAACAGGGCTGAGACAGATAACTGCTACCCAGTCCAGTTCCCCAGTGAAGGAGCAGTGAGCAGTCTAGAGTACAGAGCTTGTTTCCCTCTGTGTCAATACAGAGAGGCAGGCATTATAGTTGGGCTGCCTTCAGCCAGAATCAATATGTTATGGTGCTTTTTTCTCTAAGAGAAAGAAAAAGAGACATAAGGGGCACAGACCTGACAAGCTGGAGGTAGAGGTCTGCCTTGCTGTCTTAGATGTAAATGCACCTAAGTACATGCAATGCATTACAGTAGCTGTTCTGAACACAGCCCAACACTAAGACAAGGTTGCAGGAAGCAGCATCTGGCTTCGAACAATGCTTCACCTCCTCTGCCATCCTATGGTGCAGGGAACCCCCTCAGAGACACAGGTCACAGGGCTTTGTGCAGGACCCTGCAACTCCCACAGCAAACCCCAGGAAGTGTTTCAGAACACCCTTTATTGCAGTAGGCAGGGTAAAATGCCACTAGCTAGTACTTTTTGATATGAGGGCTACCGCCAGGATCACATCACTCCCACTGAAGGTTAGGGGAATGCTTGCTCAGTGTGGCTCTGCTGTGTATTTGATCTCCCTTTTCTCCAAGGTATCCCGTGCTGAAAGGGCTCACCAAATCTGTAAACAGATATTGTGGTCCTGCTGACACCTCACTGCTTCAGGGCAAATGTGCTTCACATGGCAGGCTTTACCATAGTACAGGGGTGGTAAGTAACCTGAGCAGCAATTGCTTCAGAGGTCTGATTTCCAGTTCATTTAAGTCACTTTGAAGACTTGTTACATTTGATTAGCTTTGGATCACTCTTCAAGCGTGGACATGCTCTCAAATACTTTAAACAGCATTTCAAGCTGACAGCTTATGGCAATGCAGAGCAGGTACTAACACCACACTGTGCCAAAGGGCTGAATGTCGACAATGCAGTGTGCTGGCCCAGCTCCTGGGAAAGAGGCAGCTCACAGCATCCTGCGAGTCAGACCCAGCGCTGCTGCAGCAGCTGCAAAGCATTACACATCAGAAAGGCCATTCAGACAGCAGGGTTTGACTCCTGCAGCCAAACACTGCAAGCCTTGCTCCTTCGAGGCTGTCACAGCAAGACCATTACAGTGTGCCTGCCAGGTTACCTGGGCATACTTTGAACACTTCAGTGGGGTGCTGTCGGTAACTGGCTAACACACAATGATGCTGCTCTTCCTTTAAAACTGTTGATGGTATGGAGAAAAAACAGAAGTGTGGGGTTGGGAAATCTATCCTTCTGCTCGGAAAGGCAGTTTTGAGAAAGACAGAAGCCTACTGCCAGAGAACTGAGCACATGGTAAGTGTTCCTTCACACTCACAGGCGGGTTAAAGGACCACATCGGGTTGGGCTCCTTCTAGGAGAGTTAAGACAGTCCTCTGCCCAAACCTACCTTCTCTCATTCCATCCTCCATGGGCAGCATCTCGTCTTTTGGTTTTGCCCAATTGCATTTCCCTGGTCTTTGCAAACTCCCTGAAGAGATGGTTATCCTAACAAACAGCAAGCAAAGTGTCTGAGTCATTCTTGCTGGCCCTAGCTCTGTCTGTTGTTAACTGGGGTTTCAATCCAGCTCTGAATACTTGCAGCAGTGTGTAAGTGTCAATTTGTTATCTCTGGTTTTAAAGCCCAACAAAATCAAACACCCAAAGTAGCTTTTGTGCTTCACCATAGGATTCTCTGGGAAGCACCAGATGTTGTCAAGCCAGTTTTAGTTTCTGCTCACAAACCAGGTATTCATGAAATGAATTTGTTGTTCGCTGGTTTTGCTCATAATTTATTCTGAGCTTGCTGTAGCAGTATTATTGTCAATGTATTTACATTCTGAAAAGTTTAATAAAGGCAAAAATGCTTATGGAAAGGATGGGTGATTCACCAGTTCTCTCACTGTCTTTTAGAGGTGCTTAGATGCTGCAAGTAACATTTCTGTGAGGACTCAAATATGATCATCTGTTTTCTTTGCCCTCCCAGTAGCATGCCTCTTCTACTCATTTCCTGCATATATCTGTACATCACTGATTTTGTAGTATAAATATTGACAGAAGGAAAGTATCAAAACCTTGAAGGGTGAGAAGTGCCCCCTCAGTTTTAAATTCACTCCAAGTATTCAGCATCAATTGTTTGCACTTTCATGCAAGCAGCTAAAATAAACACCACCATATGACTTATTTGAGCAATTGCGATGAATCGGCACACTTCAATAAAGACTACCATAAAAGTTATGGAAACTGCTCACAACTTGAGGTCTGTGTTTCCTAAATGGGCAAGGATTCACCAATTAGGAGAGATGGTTGAGGATACTGGATAATGGATGCTTTAGGCCATTGTTATCTACTAGTACACGGTCCACAAGGTGAGAAAGGCCAGATCAGTGGCATCCATCACATATGATGCACAAAACATGACTGCTTTATGCAATAAAAACTATTGGCTATTTCTGTGTCATGCCTCCACTAACACGTGTTTTCCTGGGGTATTTTGTGTGAACTGTACACACATACATACAAAAAATAATTATATGGAAGCACTTTCCAGTAATTAGAAAGGAATGTGTTCCCACAAGCCAGACTTGGGGCATTACTCCCTCCTGCTCCATGTGGGGATAACACAATTCCCACTGCTCCTTCCACCACAAGCCAATAGATCCTGCAGATCCTCTTCTGCTCATGCCCCTCCTGCAGGGCCACAATGAGTCTCTCAAATCACCAGCTTCTCGATGCTTAAAGTACTTGTTTCATCCTCTTCATTGGAACCAAAATACCCAGGGAGGTCAATCATCTGCTGCTCTGCCTCTGTTAGGCCAAAAGTAGTATTATCATAAAAGGCAAACTCAGGATCCAAGGGGAAGCTCTGGCACTTGTCCCTTTGGTACTGGGCAGGGCTTACACTTGTGACTCTCTGGGAATTATCCTTGCCAGCTGAGCCTGTTTCTTTCCGCCATGTGCCTCTGGGGTTAGGTGAAGGGCCCCGTTTGCTTCGGCTGGGCTCAGGCTTATCAGCTGCCTTCTCCTGACCAGCAGGCTGGCGGTCAGTGACCAAGTCCAGCTTTTTCACCAGAGGCCCTGCCCTGTGGTGGCACTTTGTGCCATGGCCCTGCGGTTCACACCCCACTGCAGCATTGTGGGGCTGATCCAGCTTTTCACCAGTTGGATTAGTGTTCCTCAATTTTGGCCGCATCCTGTCCTCCAAACCTTGGTCCCATGTCCTGGTCCTGGAGTTGTAGAGAGGAGTCTGCCGGGGGGTGAGGGTGGACATGCTTCTCTCTCTGAAAGGCCTGGCCTTTTTAGTCTCATGGAAACTTGCTGTTCTCCTAAGCTGCGGGTTTCTGTGGCAGCCCCTATCAGGCAAGTCCCCTCTGTTATCCTGGTGCTTGAAATGAGCTCTTCTTACCAAGGTTTGGGTAGGGCTCATTGCAGCATTGGCCTGTGAGAATGGAAAATCCAGCCTAGGGTGAGAGCCTTCCCCCAAGAATTTGGGCTGACCGGCTGGCTGTTCCAGAAACGGAGATTTGATCCTAAATTTGTTTGCTGCTGCCTCCTCTTGGTTTTCTCCACTCAGTGGAAGCATTGTGGTGGCACCAACAACCGTGTCTGTGAGAGGATTCTGAGAGACATGGTACACCTTGGTGGTCTCAGTCAGACCTTTCTTCTTCATCTCTTTCAGCTGCTGCTGTGCCAAGCGGTAGCTAAAGATTGGAGGGATAATTTTTTGGGCATTTGGCTGGAAGTTCTCACTTCCAGAGGCATCATCTTCTTGGGCAAACTGGAGGCTTCGCCTGTAGGTCAGAGGAATGTTAACAGGGGCATCCCCTCCTTCAGCAAAGCTGTCCCGCTGCTTGTTGCCTTGGCAGATGTTCTCCTCGTCAGAGTTCTTCCGGAAACCAGGGGAATGGACGGAGTTCCGGCGCACGGCAGCACTGCACTTCTGAGCTCTGCAGAGCTTCCTCCAGAGAGTGATGAGAACAGTGGCAAAGATGATGAACAAGCACAGAGAGATACCTGTGATGGTCACTATGTTATTTGCTTTCTGGTCCTCTCCTGGCTGGGCAGAAGGTGGGGTGGGAGGCTTCATAGCTGTAACAAAGAGCACACACATCTATCAATCAGAGCTGCACTGTCATCAGCATTTTGGTATTTTAGGATGGATACCTTACAACAAATTAAAAATAACCAGTTAACACAGTACAGGAAGTTGTCTGCCATTAAAATTTGCTCACTGGAGATGACTTATTACCAATGACTTCAAGCTGGCAGGAACAGATCTACTTACTTCAAACCAAGGCTCCCACGGAACTTTTAAATGTCATAATTACTTCTGCCTGTTCTGCCATTTCCGTAAGGCACTCCTAAATAAGTGTAAAATGGGTAACACTATTTGCCCTCCTTTGTGACGTACATAAAGATCCCCTGGTGAAAAGTACCATAAAATAAGCCAACCTAGGCTAGCACTTCAGTATCACTTTAAAATTACTTTTATGAGAGCTTAAGGGGAGTGAGAATTGCAGTGAGTTTGAAGAGCACAGAGGCAGTACTAGCAGGGGCAGCATAACTTTCTAAGCAGTCCTCTGAGGGTGCTTCTTCTACCACTGCCTTGTTGTACAGCGTCAGAGGCTGGAACCTTCCTCTGCCACCCCAAGCTCCCAGTTGAGAAGGCCACTGTTCTGGTGCCCCTGGCATTCTAGTATTGACACTCTTCTGTTGTGGACTGCAGATGGGATTTCAAACAGGGACGAACGCTCTGCAGGCCCTTCCTCACTGAGGGAGTGGTCAGTCTCTGGAACAGTCTCCCCAGGGAAGCATTCTCAGCACTAAGCCTTTTAAAAGTTTGAGGAGCATCTGGACAATGCTTCAGTCATATGGTTTAGTTTTGGGTAGTCCAGAAAGGAGCAGGTAATTGGACTCAGTGATGTCTATCGGTTCCTTTCAGCTTGAGATATTCTGTGATTTTAACCTGTAATGTGAATGTCACAGATCTTTCCACAGCCCTATTTAAACCTCTCACCTGTGCATTGCACCGTATTATAGATGGCTGAACCAAAGAGAGATTAATAATTCTTTTTTTGGATGAGGTCCCTAGCATTTTAGGGGCAGCCCTGAGCATGGTTGAAAGTGGATGAATTGGTCCAGCAGCTAATTCCAGTGCATGTTAGTACTCCCCAATTTCTTATGGCCCAACATCAGCACTGTAAGGCCACGACAATGCTGTTGGAGAATAAGGCTGAACAGATGTAGTTGACAAGAGTTGGCCATAAAGCTGTGAGCTCACACTGAACCAGTTAACAACCCTGCCCCTGTCTCTAGTTTTATCCAGAACCCAAAGCCTTACATCAGAGTGAAAGAAAGTCTATTGTAAAACTTGGCAGATGCCTGCACCACTGTGACTGTCCAGGCATAGGAAATGCATCCGCAGAATAACAGGAAGCTGATACCATGTTCTTCCCGTAATTCAGAAGGACACTCATTCAACAGAAAGCTGGTATTAGGAGGGTGTGCACAATGTACAAATACACTGATGAACACAGGCCAGAAGGTCTCAGGCTGCTATGATAACAGACATGCAGGGTGCTTGGTTGGGCAAGAGATACATTTCTTTGCCTCAGATCTACCTGACAGCCCCAAGCTCTTTGAAAAATCCTGCTACTGGATCCACTTTTATCTTCATAATCACTCTTGAGAGCCCAGCATCATCTCAAAGAACAAGACTGATACCTACTGGGTCTTTACTGGGGGATCTCTAAAACTTTCATCCAGCCCAATGTCACTCTGCCAGAGCACGGAGCACTGCTGTTCTGGGGGCCTAAGCAGGCAGTGAGCACTCTGACCTCAGCAAAGAAGGCAGGACCAGCATCTGCTCTGTTCAGTACCACTGCAGCAAAGCAATTCATTCATTGCTCATCCTCTTCCCAGACCTGTTTGCTTAGAGTTATTTTTTAAGACTCTGTTTTAAAGAGTTTCAAGACACTGTGCTGTATTGTTTGGAATAGAAAACTAACAGTGAGGTTCAAAACAGGACTTGGTGCCTTAAGTTTGCTCTCTCTCCACCTCATGTACCTCTGCCCCTGGACTGTGTGCTGGTTTCATTTATTCAGCTATTTGCTCCATCTGCTGGACTAATAACTTCAAACATAAGTTATGCTGAAAAAGAGGCTTGCCTGCTCCAGAAAGGTGCAGATGGTCAGGGGGTGGGAAGGTGACACTCCCAGCTGGAGATCAGGCAGTAGATGAACACTGTAAGATCACAGCGTCAAGTCACTTCCTGAGCAGCCTAAGATTCAATGAGATGAAATCTTGTAGGTGATTCTGTAAAGTAAGCTGCCTGATGTGGGTACAGGAGGATTAGAAACCATGAGCAAGAGAGAAGCAAGGCAATTCCTTCAGATGATCCCACAGCAACGGGTGCAGATGCAGGCCTCCTGTGCATCTGTGTTTCCTATATATAAAATATACAGATATCCTTTTCTATTAGCCCAGACACCTAGATGGAATTTGAGGATTTTCCAGACCTTCTGAGTGCTGTCAGGCAGTATAACTCCCACCAGACTGCCACAGGCATTTGCACTGGGTATGCACAGGATTGCTGACCTCTTTGAAAACTACCATATGGCTTATACAGTTGTACATATGCATGGAAAGAGTGACACCTCTGAGAAGCACCAGAGAGGTCAGTCATCTCCATGCATGCAAAGCCAAGGTGCATACACAAACCATGTGTCCAGAATATGCTCCACATGGATGGACCCCTCTCAGGGAACTCTGTGCACCAGAACTGCTCTCTGGCCTCCAAAGGAGTGGGGTGAAGCTAGCTAGAGAGGAGCCAAGCCAAGTACTGTACTTACAGACATACCCCTCCCACAGGTAACACAAGCATGGAACAGCACGGTTCAGCATCAGCTTTAGGAAAACACCAACTACCTTACTTTATTTCTCTTCTGGCATTACTGCCCACACCAGCATGACAGGGTTTGCCACAGAGAAAGACAACCAGGCCTAGAGTAGGGCATTAGTCTTAAGCTGGGGCCCTAAACATGTGAGTTGCCTTTCTCTGCTTACACTTGCAGATTTACAAAATAAGCAAACCCACATGGCCAGCATTTCCCAGTCTTTAAAAACATCAGACGCTCTAACAACAAGCTGTTAAAATACCCTACATGCTGCACAAACACTGACAAAATGCAATACCTGGCTGTATGGAATATAATTTTTAATATTTTCACCCACCTTTTGTTCAATACAATCCATTTCTTACAGTGCTCCACAACACATTCCAGGCCTGCCTGTACAATTCTGAGGCCTTCATTCAACACCTTGAAGCTGGTTCAAGCCAACACCTCCATTAAAAAAGTAGTCCTGCTCTCTTCCTGTTCCAGTTACACATTCTCCCCCTCTGCTGTCCTTCCCTTTTCAGTGGCACAAGCATGGCAACAGCTTACCTACATCCCCAAACTTCTCAGTTTTTGGCTGGCTCTATTCCAGTTCTCCACACTACACTTTTGCCAGCACAAGGAAGTGGGTGGAAGCAAAGCAAGAGGTAAGGCATTGATCACTTTGTAATAGTTTAAAATATCTGTTAAATTACAGCCTGAGAGAATAGGAGCCTGTACAGTCCCTGGATGCCTTCTATTCCTCATCCCTGGTTCCCAGGGGGTTGGAAATAGATGATCTTTAAGGTCCCTTCCAACCCAAACTATTCTATGATTCTATGTTTTGCTAGCCCCAAGATCTCTCCTTTAGTCTTTCTTCATTCCCTGGCCTCACTGGAGAGTTTAAACCCTTTCCATGGCACCCACAGAATACCAAACTCTTCTTATGCCTTGGAGGCCTATCTCCAGGTGTCCCACAAATGCTTGTAGACTCCTGCCCTACTCCATCAACCACAGGAATGTGACACCCCTCCAGAATCATTCCATTTTACAAAGTCCTTCTAATAACAGGCCCTTTTCTTTTGCTAGGGCAGATATGCAACCACAGGGAAGAGGACAGCAGAAATGCTACTTACACAAACACTCCTCCAGGGAACACAAGGAAGTCTCGCTGGGTGATCCAGCACAGCCTGATTTGGCTGATGAGGAGGTGATGCACTCACGGAAGCGCTCCCGGGTGCCATCCCCACAGGTGACACTGCAGGGGCTCCAGGGCTGCCACAGGCTCCACGTTTCTGCAAATACACAAGCTCACAGCAATGAGGAATGCATCTGCATCCTTACCTTTAAAGACACAGCCATTTGTCTTCTCTCATTTAAGAGAAACAGCAGTAAATAACCAAACAACACCAAAAGAGCAAGCAGCATCCAGGGACCTGCTCCTGTTCCCATCACAGTCTGGGCAAACTCCCACTCCTTATTTTCCTTTATCCACTCCAGGGCCAGCCAACAACACAGTGGACAGTCAACTGGCAGGCAAGTTCTTCCTGGAACCACAGCAAATGGAAATTAATCCACAAATCTTTGGAATGGGTTAGTAATTTATATATTCATCCAATTCCTACCTGACAAATAGTGCTTTTACAGCAGGATAACTTCATTGACTTAAGTGTAGTTACTCCTGATTTATGTGATAGAGAAAGGAGGATAAGCCTACGAGGCCTAATGAAGTAGCAGTATTGGTTTTTCTCTATTATTTTCTCAGCACACAAATGTGTTACTGAATCACTCACTTGACAGCTTCCAGGTCTCTGTTGCTTTATTGCTTATGGTTTGGCAATTAACTCGCGATGAAATTTTGCTGGTTCATTTATTTATTTTAAGTGGAGGCAAGTTCTAATACTACCTCAAACATTATCACTTTTTAATGTGTAATGGAATTCCTCTTTTGCTTAGACAACATCCTTATCCAGTGTTCAACACTGAAACTTTACAGCAGCAAGAACTCAGAGAGAGAAAGGGACCGCTCCTGCCTGTATCTGACAGCTGTGACACTGAGGCAGGACCACAGCTTTCAATTCCAAACTAATGCACAAGCCCAGGTACAATCTTAAAGGACAAAAACCCTGGGGATCCTCCTATATTGTAACAGAAAGAAAAGCAATAGACCTCTTAATTCTATTTCGTCACTCACAGATAAAGTTGACAGTCAGCTGAATAGACAGTAATTTAAAAACCTAGATTAGGTTTGTTAAAGTTTGCTCTTTCAAATAATTTACAGTGTTGCTTCTGTCAACGCTGGTCATGATCTTCAATATTATAACACAGTTGCTTTGCTGCTAGGATGCCCCTGAGCTCCTGATCAGTGACAAAGTTACTATGTCAAAGGACTAGACCGTGTTGGAAATGGCTTCATGATTTCATAGAATCATAGAACAGAATCATAGAATGGTTTGGGTTGGAAAGGACCTTAAGATCACCTAGTTCCAACCCCCCTGCCATGTGCAGGGACACCTCACACTAAACCATGTCACCCAAGGCTCTGTCCAACCTGGCCTTGAACACTGCCAGGGACGGAGCATTCACAACTTCCTTGGGCAACCCATTCCAGTGCCTCACCATGCTCCTAGTAAAGAGCTTCCTCCTTATATCCAATATAAACTTGCCCTGTTTAAGTTTAACCCATTACCCCTTGTCCTATCACTACAGTCCCTAATGAAGAGTCCTTCCCCAGCATCCTTGTAGACCCTTGTTATATTGGTTGCTGGATTGTTCATAGTGGGTTATTAAAAGTCTCTAACAAAAATAAATACAGCTGTGTTTTAACAAACATGAAATGTTACCTGCTTTGGGCCCTGTCCTACAGATTTTTGTGAACATGCCAGTCTGAGTTACGTCAACACAAGGAGCTTAACAGAACCAGCGGGGCTGCTCTCCTGACTGCAGGTACTCACCTGCACTGCAGGATAGGGCCCAGAGTTTTTGAACTTACCCTTGTGCTGTCAGCCAAGCCTGTAAAGTGTGTATAGGCACATACTAATGCACATCTGTGTGCATGCATGTTCCAGTGCAACTGCCTTGCCTAATGCAGAGTGGAGATGGGTACAGTGAAACACCCTGGTGGTGCTGCAGTTTTAAACCCACACAACACCAAGCGACCATCCTGCCTATTTGCCACTGACTTTACCACAACATTGCGATATCTGTGATCTCAGGCTGTCTTTCACTTCATGTTCTGTGAGTACCTCTCAGCTTTTGCCCTTCTGTCTCTGGAGCTGGAGAGCTGCTACAACAGGGGAGAGGAGGCCCAAGGCAGGCTGAGTTCTCAGTCCTCCAGTTTGCAGCCACCCCATTTCCCAGGAAAGTGTGAAATGGAGCACAACTCTGGTTAAGTCTCTCTAACTTGAAAGTCTATTTAAGACTCTCCAACTTAAACAGGGGAGAATCAGGTCAGATATAAGGAAAAAATTCTTCACTGTGAGGGTGGTGAGGCACTGGAACAGACTGCCATGGGGGAGTTGTGCATGTCTGTCCTGGGTTTAGCAGTAGCAGTCATTTTTTCTCCTTCTTAGTAGCTGGTGCAGCACTGTGTTTTTACTTTCAGCCTGGGAATAGAGCTAGTAACAGTGATGTTTTTCAGTTGTTGCTAAGTAATGTTTACTCTGACCAAGGACTTCCTGTGTCTCATGCTCTGCCAGGGAGGAAGGGGGGCCAGGAGGAAGCAGAGACAGGACACCTGACCCAAACTAGACAGAGGTATTCCATACCACAGCACGTCACACCCAGGGAGGTAACTGGGAGTTCCCCGGAAGGGCTCGCCCTCTTCTGGGTCGGGCTCTTTTCGGCGGGTGGTATCGTATTCCCTTGTTATTTCTTTTATCATTATTATTATTGGTGGCAGCAGTAGTGGTTTGTGTTATACCTTAGTTACTGCAGTGCTCAAGACCAGGTTGGATGAGGCTTTAAGCAGCAACCTGCCCACAGCAGAAGGGTTGGGACTGGATGACCTTAAGGTCCTTTCCAACCCGAATCATTCTGTGATTCTATGAAGACTGGATGGTGTGTGGTGTCAGGAGGAAAGGGAGTCAGAGGGTGCCAAGGAGGGGGGAACTGAGAAAGTTTGTTGGAGTAAGGCATCCCGCAAAGATACAGACTCTGGACAGTTGCAAAATCACATCAGCTAGTGAGAAGAGATATTAGTGAGGGCAGCAAGAATGAATTACCATCATCATTAGTCAGTCTGATCCCTCCTGCAAAAGACTTCATGGTATCACAGTATAGGGGGATCTCATGACACTCTTCTTCATACGAGTATCATGAAAGATTCCTGCAGTGTCCCTAATCACTGGTAGAGGGAGGAAGGCTAGGTGGAGAAGCACCTACCTCCTCATAGACTACTTTATGTGAGCAGCTTGGTGAGTCCCTGTCATAATTTTTCTCTCTCCATATTCCCTGCTCATTTAAACTTACTTAAAATTACAGTCAGATACAAAGCCAGACCCAGAAAGGTTCTAGTTGCCTCCAGTGTTACTACTGGTCATAGTGGAGGGCGCTCGGCAGCCTCCGCATTGATGCCTGTGGCCTTCAACGTACAACAACGTTCAGGATGAGTAATTTTATAATCTTGATGTCAAACCTATGATGTGCCCATTGCTCCAGGGCACTTTTCACTGACTTTGCCTTCAGCTGAGGGCAGAAGAGCTCCTTAGCATAAACACTTGGCATCCATAGCTTTGGGGCTGAGAGTACAGGCCTTAACCAGCAGAGAGCAGGAAATGCTCCAGCTCCCATGAAAGACCAGAGATTTAAACTCCTGTGAATTGCTCTGCAACCTCCTGCAATTACCAGAATGCAAAAGAAAATGAAGCATAGTTTATTCTCCCCCAAGGAAATGAAATGATTAATTTCCATTTAAGACAAACAGATCCAAAGTGCCGGGGGAAACCAGAAGGTGTGCACTGCAAACCAGCTCTAACAAGTGTGAATTTTTTCACATAGAATTGAGGAATCAATTATCGACGTGAAGACCTCAAACTGATGAGTTAGTTTGACGTAGCTGATAGCTGGCAGATCTGCCAACATGAAAGATAAATGCAATTAACTGTGTTAATTGCTGCTCTGTTTAACTATCTCCCCACAGATTTTTGTGTTCACAAGACTTTGAGCATGCAGTGCTATCCAACAGTGCAGTCAGCAAGGGATGCTCAGCATCATCCTTCCAGCCTGACACACGATAGTCCTAAACCCTTCAACAAGACCAACAATATGGGACAAACCCACTGATGATTTACAGGCTCATGTGAATAGCTACACTAGCCTGGGGCATTGCAGAGTATTTGTGGAAGCTGAGATCAGCTTTTAGGTCCTGAGCATGGGTGTACACACACTGTACTGCTGTTTGGATGAGACCTGGGAAAACACCCTTCTCATCCATTCGGTGTTTCTCTGTTTCCATGGAAATGAAGCCTTGGTGCACTGAAATGGTGGCATGCTCCAACAGGTTACTAATTTGGACAATGAAAGGATGAGGATCCCTTTAAAGGAAGAAAACCTAGACTCTGCCTGTGCATATTGCAGTCTTTTCCCCACAAACAGGTGTCTTTAAGAATTGTGGAGGCACAGCCTAAACTTTTTTTCAGAAGCCAAGAGCTACCCCAGGTCCGTAACACCCAATGTATTCTTAAAATGCTGGGGATGTGGAGAAGAAGCATTCAGTGACACAGCATGTGGGGTACAAACCAGCCTGACCTCTAGATACTCCACTTACTCCTCTCCTCCCTTACTGACCACTTTTCCCTTCAGAAGGTCTTCTCCTACCTTCCTCTTCCCTCCTGCCGGCAACAACTGTACTTCTTATGCCCTGCAGAGCTCCCAATAGGACTTTTTTTTGACAGTCAGCAAAAGTCGGATGAACAACATTCATCTCTGCTGTTGGCAATTGTGAGAGACTTCACACCAAAGTTGAAAACAGTCTCTGGAGTATAACAAAGAACTGTAAAATTAAGTTAGTTAACACCAGAAATATGAAGAAAATATGCCTGATTCTATGTGGTAGTGTTACTGATTCATTTTTATCAGTCTCATCCCATATGTTTCAAGTGGGATACAGGCTAGGACATGGAACATCCTTCTAAGAAGTGTCGAAGTTTCACCGCTAGGGATACTTAAAATCCACATGCGCAAAGCACAGGATAAAGCATTGAAAAGAATGGGCCTGCAATGCATCTGTTGCTGGGTAAGATGAGTTTCCTACCTCAGACATTCAAATAAGACAGTCAAACACAGAGAAAAGGTTAGCTGCATGACCCTCCCTAAGTCACCTCTGTGACTCCACTCAGTCTCCACTGAGACAAATGAAGTGACTCACATCTCGCTGTTATTTTTTCACAGGTTCTCCAGTTAGGATTCTACAAAAAGCTCCACAAGTGCTGGTTCACAGCCTACCTTTAATAGATCTATTCATAGTCTTACATAGCACAAGTGTTTTTGCAACACTCATTCTGAAGATGCTGCCCTGGCCCACCCAGGGCTACTGGGAACATTCTTTCTATACCAGATGCAAGTCACATTCCTGTTCCAGAGGCCATACTAAACCTGGCTGTGATAAGGAGTAAGGAGAAAGCTTGCCAAAGAGTCAGGAATATAACTGATGCCTGATCTATGGATAATGGGTGTGGCAAAATAATCTTTTTTCTCATCCTCTGTGGTTTGGATAAAGATAATGACTAGGTGCTTTGATCTTTTATAAGATGATGTCTCTGCTTTGTAATAACAGAGCATATGCTAAATGAAGTAAGAACTGGCTGAGTGACAGATTTGATATGCAATAGTCATCAGAAAACCATCATCGAGTGTAAATGCACCTGGATAGGTTCCAAAAGGATTAATATAATGCTCAATGCTGTACAATGCCTGCCTAGTTGACATGAAAACAAAGATAAAACCATTACTGAGAATATGTCACTCCTGTGATGACATAAGTAGATAGTGCAGTTGTATGGAGCAATGTAGGGTACCCATGTTAGGGTAACCCAAGCAAAGTAGATCATTAATCAGCAAATTACAAAATGTAGGAAGAAGGAATACAAATTTTACCTGCAGGATGGTAGACTACATACTAACAGGTCATAAGTGAAAACAGCTCAACAGGAGTTTACAGGGCAAAAGTTGTAGCAAAATCAGCTAATGCAATTGATGGAATGAAAGCAGAGGTATGGGTAAGGACAGTGGTTCTGCTCAAGCAGCATCAGTGAAGAGGACTTCTGAACACAGCACCCAAAGCTGGTACTCCTGCTGTCAAATAAAACGAAGTGCTTAAAATAATGGAAATGGAGCCAAAAAGAGTCAGAAAATTCATCAAATCAAATCAAATCAAAATGCCTTCCAATTAAAGACTCAATCTTTTTCAGTTTATTAGAAAGAACACTGAAATAATCTGGAAGGACTGAGATGATCTGGATGTGCAAACGCCTTTGCAGGAGGAAGACAGTGGATAGGAAACAGCTGTCTCATCTAGCAGAGAGCAGCAAGGTAAAAGCTAGTGAGTGGAGACTGAAGCTAAATGAGCTTTAGTTATGAAACACAGATTTTCCCTTTTTTAGAAAAATAAAATAAAATCAGAGCACGGTATTGAGAGAAATTACCACAGAGGTCTCTGTTTTGTCGTGTCTTCAACAAAAGACTGGGTAACTCTCTGGAGGGCAAGTGGCAGTCAAATGCAAAGCCTAGCTGTGGGGCTCAGTGCCAGGCAACTGGATGAAAAGTGATGGCCCATGTTGTCTAGAAGCCCAGACTAAAGGATTTATCACCTCTCCTTGTCTTAAACCGAGTGAGTTCAAGAAGTCCAAAGCAGAAAATAAGTGATTTGAGGAGCAGTGCCTGCTGTGCAGCAGCCACAAGTGTTATGCAGCTGTTGGGGCATGGGTCTGTTCACATCTCTCAGTGCCCAGCTGCAGGGTGAGGGCTCAGGAGAGGGCTTCCCAAACCAGCCAGGAGGCAGATGGCCAATGCAGGCAGTACAGGTTCCCTCTGCCTGTTGTGACTTCAGGCATATGCACCCCTCTCAGAACACCATGCTCCTTGCAAACACTGCCTACAGGCTTTGAAGTCTCACAGATACAGGCACAGTCAGATGTGCTGCACCTAATTAATTTCAGGTTGACATTTTATTTACGGCTATGAAATGTGGTTTCGCTTTCATCAGCTTTGTAGATGTGACACTTTTAACTTGGCAGATGTTGACTTAACTCTGTTCTTCACAGGTATAGCCTGATTCTTTCCACTGTAGTTGTAATGATTGTGCCATTGGGGAACCCAAGAAAACAAAGTAGATTTCAGGGAGTCATCACTTAAGGTGGATCTCATCAATTAAAACAGTTAAATACTGGGCACAGAAACATATCTATGTCATATCCTAGGTATTCATCTGCGGGGGTAATTACCTAGATCACATCAGTGTAACATACCACCCAAGCACAGAGAAAGAATTAGAATTCTCTCTTCCTTTTTCCTTGAGAATTATCTCCACTAAGAAAATATGCTTTCAGTTTTAGATAGACTTTCTTATGCCAAAGGAAGAGAAAGAGTGCCAACAGATAATGCAGATGGGAAGTTAAGATGAAGAACTACATACAGAGTTTGGCATGTGGTGAAAAAAAAGAGGTCATTTTTAGTACAGAGCGTTAATTAAACAGCTAGCAGTTTAAGAATATATGTAAGAGCAGATGATACTAAGAACCTAATTAAGATAGGCTGTGTCTGGACTGTGTGCTATGGAGCATGTCCTACACTCCCAGTCTCTTGGTGATTGCACTAAGATACCTGCCCATGAAATACCAAGGGGTTTTTTGCACTTCCTTTTCAGGGAGACCAGGGTGGGGAGGTGTATAAAATGGTGTACATCTCAAACCTTTCAACCCAAACTCTTTGAAATGTGAAGATGGGAAAGACCATTACCTATAGATACAAGCCTGCTCTACATGAGAACATTTACTCTTCTGTTCCAGGGTGTAGGCAACACAACCTAACCCAACCCAATCCCCTCGTGCACACACCATCACCGTGTTTGCCATCCACAATTAAAGGTTGAGAAGGACATTTGGCTCATCTGCTTCCTCTGCTATGTAACTGATTTATAGATTCTGCAAAAGCATGGACTGCCACCTCTGAAGCTACAGCTGCATAAGATGCATAGATAGGATATATAGATGGTTCCTTAAACAGGGCTGAGGAACAGGCTCAAGGTCTGTCTTGTGATTATATGATCACATTAACACTCCTGGACATGGTTCTAGCTTCTGTCAAGCAGCCCTCTCCCAGACCATATGTGGTCATGGCCCAAAGGACTGTATGAACCACAGACTGCTTCTACTTGGCAGTTTGTATGATTGTAATCTTTCCTGGGAGGAAAAGTTTAGCTATACAAATGTGACCCATGATCTGCCTAGTGGCCTGATGGGTCAGAGAATGCACTCTGGTCTGCAGAGACATGTGCTGAAAGGCTGCTTGAAAAGCCTGCAACCTGTCCAAGTGACACAACAGTGTCTTTCACTGTGACCAAACACTGATTCATCTCACCAAAAGTCGTGTACCTAACAGCAGGACTCTAAACTCCTACAGCAAATGGGCTAGAGAAAAAGACACACAGGTAAGGATTCAGCCCATGTACCTTCTATACCCCTGAATCACCCTGTCCCTCTTGACTAAAAACCTAGACAACTACTCAATGCTGGACCCTTGGCTTTTAGACATTTTGATATAGGTAAGACTATTCTTACCTTTAGTGTCTCCAGTGGGTGTGATCCACTACAGTAGCTTCTTACCTCACTAAGAGGGTCAAGTTTCAGTTTTGCCTGGACTAGAGAGATACATCACTCAGAATGCCCTAAATGGTTTGGGCTGGTACTTAGACTGTTACATAGAGGCACATACAAGGACATTTGGTACCAAATGCTACTGAAGTAGCTTAAAACTGCACTAAATTAACACTATCTCGTTCCCACTGCATATGACATTTGCACCACTTGTCTGGTGTATGAGACCCAAAAAGTAGCTATCCAACAGGTGACACCACAATCAAACCTATTTATCATCACCCATGTTGGCTGGGAAGAGTGCTGATTTTGGCTAAAAGAGGACAAACATCAGTACAAACCCATATTCCTTTGGATCATCATACACTCCTTAACTCTTGTTGGGAAAAGGCTTCGGTTTGAGAAATTAAAGAGGTCAAAGCAGTATTTGTTCTTCCCCACATCAAATAAAGTGCAGTTAAATTCTGTCTTGTTGTCTCCCGGGTGAAGAGTGTTTTCATAGAGCCAGGTTGTTCTTTGAGTAGGATGCTTGAGAGCCTCTTTATAGACGACAATTTTTCCACCAATGGAAGTGCATGGCGGAGACACTATGAAGACCTGAACCAAAGTTTTGCATGTTGCTTCTGGTGCCACTACCAGTCTGTACCCAAATTTGTGGAGGAGATCTATAGGTCCTATGGAGGCAATGATGGAATGTGTTTCTAATGATTTCAGTAACACGGCGATGTATATTTCTTGACTAACAGGTGGGCAATCAAACTCTACCCACTGGGACCTAGAGAGTGGGATTTCTTTGCTAGTTCTAATGCCCAGAGTCTCATCAGAGCTTACTCTTCCAAATTCATAAAGGGTGCTGGTGAATATCACATCCAGTGAAAGCACTGTCTCATTCATGGCACACAGCTGCTCGTTTGTAAAAAGTCCAACCTCAAGGGAGCTCCCAAGCACCTCTGAGCTCTTGTTCAAATCAATGTGAAATACAGGCCATTCCACATGGAGGGTGGACATCCTGCTTCTGCTCCACTGGGCAGCACTGCTGTTATCGCTGGGAGAGACCATTCTGAACACGAAGTCACCAGCACTCTTGAAATGGAAACACTCAAATTCTACCTTCCCCTGGGACTGATTTGTTGGAAGCTGTTTTCTTGCAATTATCTTGTTGGTGCTGGCATCCAGCAATAGGATGGACAGATGCTCTGTCGTCACATTACCACCATTAGAGTACTGATATTCCACAGACACTGTGTCACTGCTGAAGGCTACATGACCTGGACGCTCCAACAGGAGATACTGCACTTCGCCGAGAACTGAAAGGAGAACCAAAGAGACGACTGTTCATCTACTTTATGGAAGAAAACAAAGATTTATAAAGTGGATATTTTAGAAGTTGTTCTCAAGCACTTTAAAATTAATCAATTCGCACACACACACACCCCCACAAAAGAAGGCTCTAGCTGTAGCAGTTAAAGCTCACCCCCTGTCCTTTGTCCAGGGATGTGGTTTGCTGCAGCTCAGAGTCCACTGCAGTAACATGCTCAGGAAGGTTAAAAATAAGGTTAAAAAACTCACAAACCTCCAAACAACCCAGAAGAGTCACAGAAAACTTCACTTATCAGATAGTTTCTCAGATTTCTCAACTTCTTTCACTAACCGATTCTTAAAGTCCACAGTCGCCAGCTGTTGTTCCACTTACTTTAGGTATAACTTAGCAAAAAAAGGATGGCAGTGTCTTAAGACAGAAATATGAAAAATGTCCCCCAAATTAAATAAAGAAGTCTGCATGATGCTTTTTGAAGCCTCCCTCGTCCTCTGTCTCATGAATCTTTCATTTTGCTCATTTGCATCGCAGAGTCACTTGAGTGAGAGAGCTGAAAATAACAGGGATCGTGACTGCAGCACTTTTCTTGTCTCAGATGTGGTGCAACATGTCCAAATTACATCATTTCATTATAAATGGCACATTTTTTTTCTACATGCACTTCTTGCATGACCGTGTTTGTGCAAGTTGCCAAATTACACTGAGATGTGCCATAACTAGTGGAGAGAGATGATATCTAAAGCAATGGATAGGGAAGATCACACTTCCCTTCTCAGCTCAGCTAGCTTTCCTGTGTTGCTTGAAACTTAAAAGAGATTTCAAATGCAGAAAGCTTATCTGAAAAATGGGAGCTGCGCATATCCATTCCATATAGAGAATGTGCGGTGTGACTTCTTTATTTAATTAATTGTCTGGGAAAAGGCTTCAGAATCTTGGATGGAACATCCTATGGAAGTGTAAAAGCTCAGTTAAAGCAATCCTTTCATAAGTAGTATCAGCTAATAATACTTTGACTTGTTAAATCTGTTACATATGTCTTAAGATTACCTCAAAGACAGCTTTGCTGAAAAAACACTGCAACTGCCAAGGCAAGCACTCAGCAGTCAGGAGTAGCAGGACTCATCTCACGTAATATTAGACGCCTACCACTCTAAGCTTCAATTTGAGTTAGGCACCTTGGATTCACTTTCTTGTCAGCAGGGACAACTTTTCAGGAAGAAATTGATCTGACCAGCTACAGACATTTACATCAGAGTGAGGTACAGTGTGCACTAAAAGAGCCCATTAGTCTCCACCAGCTATAACACATCCTTAAAATAACCAACTCTAACCACATCCACGAAGTCCAAATGAAGGTGGCATGCACAGTCTTACATATAAATCATGCATACGGTCTTACATATATGCACTGTAACTCAGTCTTTAATTTGCATTTCCACGAGATGATGCTGCTTTTGGCACATGGATGGTGCTCGTTACCAGAGGGCTCTTTTGTTCTCATTCTTCCATGGGTGGTCCCATGTATCATTGACTGCTCACCATCCAAGCCCCATCCTGATAATGCAGAATTATTAATTTCCCTCACAGACTCTGTTATTGTGCACTTATCATAGTATATTAGAAACGTAAATGAGTTTATCCTTCCAGTATCCCCAAAAGAGAGAGGATGTAACTATTCTTGTTTTGTGTGTTAGGAATCAAGGCACAGGCACAAAGGTGAAAACTGCCAAATATGAACTAACTGCGAATGCCCTGAGAAAGCTAGTACCTGAGTTCAAATACAATAGTCCTTCAGAAGCATCCAAAGCAGGATCCCACGTGGTCCCAGCTGTGGCAAGCACATGGCACCCCAGCAAACCTGATCTCAACTCAGACACTCAGAAAGAAGGAAACAGACCCTAAATGCCTGTGGAAAATGGCACTCTACAAATAGCTCAGCAACATATCTGCCTTGCTCTTCATGTTTTGGTTCCATCATCTGTGCCTGTCCATATTTTCCAGTCGTGCTCTTACCATCACCTACTGTCACTATCCCATGGGTACTACCCCAACTCCATTACCACAGTTCTCCAGATTCCCACCTTTGTCTCCTTGTCTTATAGCACTTCTAACTTCTGCTGTTCCTTAATTCCAGTAAATTTTCTTGCCCACTGCTAGCACGACAGCAGAGATCACAGGATAAGCAACTCTAGCGCCAAATATTACAAATATGGGGGAACTCTGGTGGCCTGGCTTGCAGCACACAGTATTGCACGGGGCTGGCAAGAGGAGGCAGCAGGAGTTGGGGCATGCTCAGTCATTCAGAGAACTTCATCACTAACTCATCTGCAAGGACTTACATCTGGACCAAGTCTGGGCAAATCTTCATAAGGACAGCAGAAAGGCCAATGTGAGGACTGTAAACAAGCATGTGTTTCCTGGTGAAGTGGTTGCATGTTGCTGGAGCTTTGTTTCTTTGAACATTGGCAAAATGATCTATTTTTCTACAAAGGAATCATCTGGATTCAACTTAGCCAAAACATTATAGGGAGGAAAAGAAAACAGACCATGGTAAAAAAACCCTAATGAAAAATTTCAAATTCAAGCTTTGAGTTTACAGCAAAAACATTCAAGGGATAGTAATGAAAAGTATCAGCATTTGTATCTATTTCTCCACTGCCCTTGCTCTCTTTTACAACTGTCTTAACTCGCTTAATTTTTTTTTTTATATGGAATACCTCATGTTTGAAGTAACACTACCGTGTATGTGTGCAGGAGGACTGAAGAGAGGCCAGCTCCCATCAACCCTCATGAAGATCACTTGGGAAGTGCGAAAAGTGAGGCTGCTGTTGCTGCAGAGCTCTGGCTGGTGCACCCCAGTTCACAGCATCTTTTCCCCCATCTTTGGTTAATAACACAAGAACTTGGCACTCCTGAAAAGCCCATATAGCATTTTTTCATGATGCTCCAAAAGGCACTAGTCAGAAGTAGCCGGCTTTCACCACAAGCTCCTTTAGCTGCCCTCCAGCCCACTCTGAGTGCATGACTGTGCCACATGCCAAAACTCAGTCCCAGTTGTTTGGACAGCCAGCCAGGGGTAGCTTTCAATGCATTTGTATACTTTTGGTTGTCATTACAATGGTCTGCCATTGAATGGAGCCTGGCTGTGGTGCCAACAACCTGCCAGAGGAGTCTTTGCAAGAGCTCACGCTTAGAAAGATCAAAAGGAAAATCTTTGTTCTCACTGAAGAGCAAGAAGAATTACTGGAGCATGCTATTATGATATTTATTTATTTTTAATTGTGTTTAAGCCAACTTGGGTTGTGCTGTTGGCTTGTCAGCCACTAATAGTACAGAGCTAAGAACAAACACATCAGAAAAACTGATCAGAAATGAGAATACTGTTTTGTTGTGTGTTAGGGTTTTTTTTAGCATTACAGTAATTTTCCAGCATATACTGAATCATTTAAAAAATAGTCTTGGTCTGAAACAGAAAAGTGTATGAGTGAAATAGTTATCTAAAAACTGCACACACGCAATACTCAACGACGTGTATATGCAGAACTGTTTGGAAGTAATCTTCTGAACTAAGGACTACTCTTTAACTGGAAATAAGGCAAATGATGATGCACCTAAAATCTGCAGCAGAGATTTAGCTCTTTAATTGCACCTTGTAATTACTTACTGTGCCACGCTCTATAAAGTTCAGGAATAATAGCTTTTTCCTGAGTCAAGCAGTCGTGAATGCTTATAGGACTGGCTCACCAGTGGATACTGCAATCATTCATCTCACTTCTCAGGTTATGTGAATTTAATACTTACCCTCACTGTGTTCCCCACTGAGTGCAGTGTTCCCAGCCTGGCTAGTTAACTTTGTCTTATTAAAAGAAGAAAAGGTACTGAAAGCCAGACAAATGCTTCCACTTTTACTGGAATTTAGCTCACCTAAAATATGGCAGTTCTAGCTTCTTTAACCTTCTACTGATCCCTTGTTCCAGAGAGTAAAGGCAGCAAGCACAGAGGCATGAGCAGCATAATTAGTATTGAGTCATTACCTATAATCAGATTTTTCTCACTTCTACAAGGAGAACTGCACACATTTTTGGTCCATTTCTCTCCTATGTAAGACCTCTTCAGCCTTTTGGTGTGTGAACTACCTGCTACCACAGCTCATTCCATAAGTGGGGACTAAACAATCCTTTTTCCTTTATTTTTTAATGCTATAGACATTTCAGCAGTGCATGGCTTAATCCATTAGCATGGTATGACAATGTACTGCAGCTGTCAGAACAATGCCTTCTTTTAAATTAGGAATGTGATTTTCAAAGATATATCTATTATTTAGGAATTGAGTCCCATTTTCAAATTTTCTCATTCATTGTGCAATAAGGAATTAATTCCTTTTGCAAGTCTACTTCCTACTTAGAGCATTCTCGAAAAAGACAAGATACCATGAATATGATGTCCCTCTGCTTGCAGATATCTTAGTTATCTAACTTGAATTTAAGATGTCTGATCTCCCTCCTTGGCAGCTGATGGTGAGAAGGAGGTGATTTTTCATTACATACATCTCAGACTGCAGATGGGTTAGAGCTGCATTCAAGATATGTTGACTTATGTATGGACTACTCAAATGAAACTGATTGCCTCTTGACTAGCTGCCTAATTTTACATTACTAAAATTGAATGAGTACAAATACCATCCCTTTACTTCCTCTACAGTCAGAGGAAAGAAACCTCTGTTGTTCTCAAAAGTTCTTCAAATGGCAGCTTAGTTCCATCAGATGAGGACTCACTCAGTCATACAAGGTTGCCTGCACTGTAGATACTTACATCCCAGCAGACCATCACAGGTCCATTTTACAGTTAATGGAGAGAAAGGGGTAGGTGTGTGGCACAGTTCCACTCAATCTGGTATGGATACCTACAAGGCCTGTCTTCCACGATGTTCATTAAAGATGATGAAATATGAGTCTTACAAGAGAGCAGAGTTCCAGTTCCTGCTTCCAATACAGCCAGTTCTGCAATGGCTCCCACAGAAATCTGTTTATTTATCTTGTTTATTTCTCTGAGCAAATTCAGAGCAGGAAAGGTTCCTGCCACTCTGATCTAAAGAGCCAGTTTACACAAGTTCATATAATCTAGACTATATTCTGTGCATATCAGCAGTGGCTTCTGTGACATCTGATTTCAGCCACTACCTGGAAACAGTACTATCCAAAACCATTTTGTGAATACTTATCTCAGTTTTCCCTTGGTAGCTGTAATACTCACCATAGTCACAGAGCACTACTAACAATAGATTTGAAAAATCTTTCAACATCTGTTTCATTCTGACCAGTGAGATCCCAGGTCCTTTTACTCCTCATGTCCTTCTTCAGCTCCAAAGTGCAGGCACTTTTTCCAACACCACCTGAAAGTTTACAAATTACAGCTGTATTGACTTTGCTTTGTAAAATACAAGAAGGAAGACATCCCACCAATAAGTAAAAAACCCAGGCTATTAAACAACACTTCCATTTACTTAACAGTTACTAATACTGTATCAATGAATTTGAATAAGCACAACTACAATTCACTGTGCAACAAATTTTCCCTCCAGAAATTTCGGCTCCTGGGCCAGAAGAACAAAGACAGGTCACAATTTACCTTTGCACTGCAGTAACTGCTGCTGTGCATGTCCTATTTTAAGATCAAGACTCCCGATAGCAAAATAACAAGTATTTTATACAAAATGTAACTCTAACTTCGGCACATACAGATATTGGAGATTTATTGCTGCTACAGAATTCCTATCACTGTCAACTGCTTTCAAGCATGTCAGAGACTTAGGAAACTACCATTTTGGTCTTCAAACTGCCCTATTATTCAGTAATATATTTAGTTATCTATAACTACCTTGTATGTCATTCAGACTGATCGGATGGAGAAGGTGCTAACTACCACTTTTTCCTCCATCGTTTTTTATGTTTTTATTCTCTGTAGCCTTAGTAAAGCCAAAAAAAAGAGTTCTTTTTGGCAAATTTCATGATTTTATGTCCATTTGCTTTAAACTAGTTTTTATGGGTCTCATAACAATCATATAAAAGAGGTTGGAAGCACAATGGTAGCAGCAAAACCAATAGTTTGCTTTAGAAACTGCAATAAGGGAGAATCTAAAAAGAGAATATCTACCTCAGGAGGACGATTCTCAAAATACAAGAATTGCTCTTTTGTATTGCACAGGAGCAGCAGCAAGTCAATCCTACTTTGCTCACCGTCACGCAAACATGCAAGAAAGTTCTTGTTCCATTAAGTTTACAACCTAATTTTATGAGAAAAATCTGGCACTGGAGCAGGCAGGAGTTAGAAGCAAACAAAACTGCACAGCATAAAGGCAAAATGTAAGAACCAGGTATGGCAAAGATGTCTTTAGGAATCACAAATGAAATATTTCAACAATTACATTGCTAGACTTGTAGAACTAAGAGACAGCAGATGTGTTATTTGAAAGCTTTTTAAACTGTTCTCTGTTCCAAGTGGCTGGAGAGAATAATTTCTAAGAAAAGACTAACAGCACAGCTTTGCTTAGTAGAAGCCCATTACAATAATAGCTGTACGTATCGGAAGGGAATAATCATCATCCGGTCCAGGAACTTGACAAGGCTCCAAAAAGCATTAGATAGGGACAGTGATACCGCCACCACCCACAATTTCACTTGATATGCCACAAATTACAGGAAGACAAATCTTATGCCTCAAGACAGGGCGGGCTGCTAGCAGAGGGTGGTGGCAAACCAGCCTGCCTCCAAGGGTACTGGCAGCGGGCACAGCGTTCCTGTCCTGTGTCACTACTAATCACTCATCAGTTAGTCAAAGCAAAGAATCAAAGTGGTCAAAGGAAATAAAAGCAGATTCATTTAAAAAATGCAATAATTGTGATAGATGCCTTGCCCTCTAGCATAACTGCTCAAGGGAAACAGCACAAGTTATGCAGCGTTGCTGTACACTGTCTTGAAATACAGAGGGGAAAAATGCTTTGTGGGCTACAACCACGATTGTGCTGGATGGGTCCTTTCCATTTCAACCTCCCAGCTGTGTATGTTTTAAATTATTTTTACAAATACTTCTTTCAGAGTGTCACACACTGGCAGGTGAAATTCAAATAATCCTAATCTCAGTCTAATGAGTGACACATTGCACAGAGGAAACGAAGCTATGGATGGAAGAATAAATCTTCGGGAAGAATGAAAAAAGGCTGTGTGGGAGAGTAGTCTTGAGATAGTTGCTTTACATCTTAATTTGCACATCAGCCTGACCAAGGGAAAAGCAGCATGGTTCACGAGACAAGACGCCGATGGGAGGCACAGGAGACCCAACTCCTGTTCCAATTCCTGCCGTTGTCAGACATAACCATGTCAGCAGACTGCAGCATTAATCTGCTCCCCTTTTCTCACCCCATCTCTCTCTCTCTGTGTTTATAATACAGGCTTTTCAGGACAGAGACTCTTTCTAACCAAGCCTGCAGACAGAGCCCAGCGCCAGGGCCCTTGGGTGTTTTGGTAATGTCGATCATTTGTCAGACCAAAACCTCCTTCCCTCTGTGTTATCTTGGCTTGCTTGGGAAAAGGACTTTGGTGAGCACTGCGGGCAACACCCAGGCTAGAACTGGAGTATTTGAACCAGTACCAAAACTAACTTCCAATTAGTGAGATCAGGTACCTCTGGAAGCCTAGCCCAGGGCCACTTCACCCTCGCCAGGCCTCTGCCATCCCTGCATTGCAGAGTGAGCCCTCCCATCTCATATACAGCTTCTTCAGTAGCTGCAACACAGCCCTGTCTTTGAGCAAAGCTCTGATTAAAGTGCCTCCACAAAGCCTCCCTGAGCTTTTGCACCCTTGCTAGCTCAATTCTAATAGCAGTTTTGAATGCAAGAATTGCTGCCTCGTTTCTGGCTTAATATTTCTACACACACCCCTTCAACCCTCCTTCCCTGCAGGTTTGTTCCTCTTCCCTCCTTCAATTTCCCCTCTTTTCACCTCGCCTCAGTTTTGGACAGGCCTTACACTGACTTCTAAGCTTGGTTCAGACTTCTCCCCTCTCCTCTTAGTCCTCCCTAAGCCAACTTCTTTCTAGATTCTTCTTGTTCTTAGGTCTTCAGAACTCTCCGCATCTTTGCCTCCTGCCCTCTGCTCTATTATTCTTCTACTTTCTATACATAAAATTTTGCTTTTCAAAGCAGCCAGTACAGCTTAAATGGCTTCTGCTCTATTCAGATCTTCTTCCTCAAGTTCATTAACTTAGTGAGATGAAAAATGATTGACCAGAGAAGGCTATCATACTTTGAATAATTGGCTTTTTTAATTTATTGCTCTTGTGGACAAGCACGAACTGAAGCTTTATTGTGTGAGACGCAGCAGAAGCACAGCAACATAAAAAGATGCTTTCTTCTTCCAAGAGACGGTGTAATGGGCTGATTGGAAGTGGAAAGCTTCCTCTCCAAAGGGAATTAGAAATGACAGATGAGGAGAGGATAAGCCATAAAACGCCTTGGAAATGAAGACCAAGAGGCTTGTGTGTAAAGCAAATGACACAGGAAAACTCCCAAGTCCCTGGTCTGCAACAGATTTTCCTGTGCAGTCTTGGTCACACCACTTACTTTTCCTGTGTTGTAGCTCTCTTCTGGAAACAGTACCTCACTACCTTGTCTGAAAAAAATCCATCATGAACTGCAAACTGTGTCAGGAACTGTGCAAGAACCAAACATGACAATTTCATTTACAGTATTTTTTGCAAATGAAGTAACAGAATAGGTTATAGATACTACCAGAGTCACATATATTAATCTATTTAAATAACGTCACTATTTCTCTGTCAGTAAATCAAAGTATTTTGGTTTTACAAACAAAACAAACCACCCACCGAAGCAACAACAAAGCACAAGCCAACTGGATTTATGACTCCCAGCACTTTTTTGCAGCAGCATTCAAGGCCACAGAGCAGACATGGCATTTCACAAACCAGCCACCCTTGCGAGCACTGTCACCTGCTGATTTAGCACAGCTAACCAGTTACCAGCTTCATCAGTTGCAATAGCATAGCATTGAGCAGCTACTCCCCCCTCATAAGGGAGATGAGAAGCAAATGAGACCTGCAGTTAAGAAAGGGCCATCAGGAATGAATCAGCCACTCCATGACAAGCAGCGAGTTTAATGAGCACACAAACTCACAGCACTCAAAACCTCTGTACTCTGGAGCCTCATTCATAGGCAAATGCCACTGATGGATCTCATATTTTGCCCAAGCCACTGGTACCCTCAGTCCTCCTCCTCCTCTTTGCAAATCCCTGGCAAGAGCCAAGCCCTCCCCTGCCCTAGCTCCATTCTCCTTCAGGAATCAGGAAAAGGCCTGTCCTTGCTCAACTCTCCTCCAAGCACAGCCTTGCTCCCTCCTTGACCCCCAGACCCCACAGCTCTAGGAGACTAGCCACAGCACAGAACTCCCCAACATGACTTGTGGTGCATGTAATGGCAAGGCAGGAGAAGGGCTCAGGGAAAGAGTAAGTGCAGGGGTCAGGTTGAGGACTGATCCTCTGGGATCCAGCCTGCCTCCTGCCCAAGCAGCTGCACCTGCCCCAGTAACCAGCCCTGGTCTGGAGTGATGCTGTCAAAAAAATAGTTATTTATTGGAATTTAAAGCAAGCAAAATGCTGCTGGAATGCAAAGGGAAAAAAAAATTCCCAGGTGAAAACCAGTTTCCTTAATAGCTGTCCATTAGTAAACATTTTACAGTCACATTTGCAACCTGAATTTGCACAATTCTGGCTATGCATGAGACTGACACTAAAATAGGCTAGAGATGGAAAAGCCTGAAAGTCCCTAAACCCTCCCTACATTTCACTTGAGGGATGCCAAGCAGCGCAAACAGCAAAAAGAAATGTGCATCTGCAATGTTTCCGCAAATTTAAGATAATTTATCTATGTGGCAGGAAAGAGATTAATTATTTTCAACCAGCGTTCGCTTATTGCAATGGGATTAGATAGCTATTGAAGTGTTACCACCTGCTGGGAATTTCAGAGCTTCCCATATAATCCTCCCCCTTTCACATGGAAAGGAACACCTCAGGTGTGCATCACATTTTATCAAAATCAATCACTGCTGACCACTCAGAGTGGTCAGGGCCAAAAATATGCCACTTCCAGGGAGATCCCGAGTTTAGCAATAAAAGTCTGTATGTGATGCCTGACACAGCAGGGGGCTTAGAGCTGACATCCTCAAAGGCATCCTTCACTCTTATTTACACATCAGACAATTTTACATTGTTATCAGATAATGGCTTTATTAAAATTATGCATCTAAATTCACTAGGCTGAAACTGACAGCACCAGATCCTCTGTGTGCAAGAGAAAACCCAACCGTTGCCCAGTACAGCCTATTTTCATCAACATTTGGGGTCAGGTCTCACAAAATTCTGGGATTTATCATTCCTTTTGATATCAATTCAGCAATTCAAGAGCTAGCTGGCCAGCAGCATCTGTCCTTGAAACCTAGGGACTACAGCAGACTGCATATAAGGGTGATATTTACTTTGGAAAATGTACAGTGAAAATAAGTTTATTAAGCATAGGAGATTTGGGAAGGTGTCCAAGCAATAATAAATAATGAATGTAAAGAATTAAATATATTAGATCATTCCCTTATGGCATAAGGGTTGGAATGCAGTCATCCATTCTTTCCTTTCCCCTTTAGATATTTTGTTTAAATACGTATGTTGTTCACTGTTTCTGGAATTCCCCTGCCAGTAGGGTTATCTTAAAGACCACAGGATGGGGAATATACACTGCACAGCTGAAATAATCAGAAATACGTTTGAGAAGCAGGTTTGAAATATCACAAAGTATCAGGACTGAAAAGAGAAACCGGGAAGCTGTCTCCTATGCTTTATACTGATTTTGTCGTATACCCACATGGTTTCATGTCGTCTAGCGACTCGTATAAAGTCGAAATCACTAAACGTACTGGAAACACTCTAAAATTAATGCTACTTACCACAGACTCGGAGCGACAAACCCACTACAACTTCTCTAGGTACCAGTGCTACCTGCACTTCGGAGTGCCACAGCACCCGGGCTGCCAGGCGGGACGGTCCCTGCCTCATGGAGACCGCCTCGGAGCAGCACAGATCCACAGCCGAGACCTGACCTCACACGGTGTCTGTCAGAACCCCGCTATCGAGCCTCATGGCCACCCCGCCGCGGTCCCGCCGGGAGCCCTCACAGAGACCCACGGGCTGCTCCCTTGCCTGCACCGGCTGCGCTCCGTGCCGCCGCACGCCCCACAGCCCGCCCGAGCCCCGCGGCCCCGGCCCCTCGTCACCCGCGGCCGGACGGCGCCTCAGCCAGGCCCGGGATCCCCGCCCCGCCGCCCGGGGAAGCTGCTGCCGGGCAGCGGGCACTCGGTTCCCCTCCGCCCGCCCCGCGCTCACCTCCACGCCGCTGCCCTGCGCGGGCGGAGCGGCCGCCGCACCGGCGCCGCTGGCGGGACGGGGCTGAACGGGATCCTTCCCGCGGAGGAAACGGCGCCGGAGCTGCCCCTGGACAGGCGGGTGCTGCTCCCTCCCTCACTCACTCCCTCACTCACCTCCGGCGGCCGGGGGAGGGTTAAATGGCGGCGCAGCGCGGCCCGGCGCGGCTGTCAGGGCGGCTGTCAGCGGGGCGCGGGGCGGCGGCGGGCGCCGTGCGAGGGGAGCCCGCGCCCCTGGCGGCGAGGCTCGGCGAGGCGCTGCCCAGCCCTGCCCTGCCCTGCCCTGCCCTGCCCTGCCCTGCCCAGCCTTGCCCCGCCGGGGCCTCCCTCGCCCGGCCGCCGCCGGGGTGTGGTGGTCCCGGTGGGACAGGGGCCTGCGGGGGGCAGTCCGGTGAGGGAGGGAGGCGGTGGGGTCACCCATAGAACCGCCGGCTCCCGGCCAGCCCCTGTGGAAGCTCCTCCGTACCCCGGCTCCAGCAGTGCTTTAAGCGGCGCGGTGCGGTTTGTGTGGCCCCGGGGTGAGAAGTCATGGACTCCCCTAGCACAAGAGGGACGTGGAACTGCTCGAGTGAGTCAGAGAAAGGCCACAAAAATGAGCAGGGGCCTGGAGAACCTCTCCTGTGAAGCCAGGCTGAAAGAGTTGGACTTGTCAGCTCGGAGAAGAGAAGGCTCTGGGGATACCTTAAAGCAGCTTCCAGTGCTAAAGGGGGTAACAAGAAATAAGGAGAGAGGACTTCTTACAAGGGTGTGGAGTGATGGAACAAGGGGGAAATGGCTTTAAACTGGAAGTGGGGAGACTTAGATATTAGGAGGAAGTTCTATACACTGAGATTGGTGAGGCACTGGCACAGGTTGTCCAGAGAAGCTGTGGCTGCTCCATCCCTGGCAGTGCTCAAGGCTGGGTTGCATGGGGCTATGAGCAACCTGGTCTAGTGGAAGGTGCCCCTTCCCATGGCAGAGGGGTTGGAAGTGGATGATCTTTAAGGTCCCTTCCAATCCAAACCATGCTTTGATTCTATGATAATAAAATTCTGTGAAGAAGCTGGAGATCCATGGTGTGAATTGAGGCGACACCAGGGAGGCAGGCCAGGCCTTCAGACCTGCCCAAGCTGCTGTTTCTCCAGAGGTGCATGGTGATCTCCACATTTTAAACCTCTCCACAAGCTTCCTTTATGGTCAGTAGAGAGTTTTCATCACAAAATCCTGCTGCATGTTGGTAAAAGCATCCATCCATGCATGAGCTTGCACACTGATGTTGAGCCAGGTGTTGGAGTTGGTTGTTGTCTCATGAAGAGAGCAGCAGGCAAAGAAGAGGCCACTTTCCTGAGCCAACTTGCAGCAGTGAAGATGGAGCATCATACAAAATCATCAACAGCAACGAGCATCACCAGCTCCTTAAGGTGCTCATGTGCAGCCCCAGAGGTCATGTATGCATGGGTATTTGTCATGTCCAGTGTGTGTGGATAACATTCAGGGACTGTTGTGACAGGCTAAAACTATCGTCTTGCAGAAAGATTTATTGGAAAAAAGAAAAAAAAAAACCAAACCCTTTCCATCTGTTTTTATGCAACAGACTCATCCATTTATCTCAAACTGTGGTTAAATTTATTTCCCCGACATGGAGTCTGCAATTTAAATACAGACCAATGGATACCCACGCACCCACAAAGCTACAAAAGGATTTCAAGGGGCATTGAAGTCAGCCAGTACTATGTGTAATGCATCTTCCTGCTTTCCCTAATACATCTAGAGCAAGCGTGGGCATGAGGTGGAGGCCCAAGAGGAAGTAATTGTTGACTTTTAGTGTTCAAATTAAAACCAAACCAAAACGTTGCTCCTGGTTAACTTGTATCATACAGATGACCAAGAAAATACAACTTCCACACAAGTATTCCTGCCCCACATGAATGCTGAGCCTGAGCAGTCAATTAGGGTTGTCTGCCCTAGCCCCTTGTTGTCCCCAGCCTTCCCGCTGTCACTTGGCTCTGATCAACCTGTGCTAAAACCCTTTTCCATATGCTAGCCTGGGTCTGCTGTGGCTAAAGCCTCGCAGGCACACTGCCATCTGGAGCACCATCAAAAACCTTCCGGAAAGAAAGATAAACACTTGCTGAGGAACTCAGACTCTATTCTGGATAGCAAAAAGTGGAGTATTGATGTGTCACAAAGATATTCCAGGCTGATTTAAAACATTTTCATTTGAACAACCAGATTCCTGATATTATCATAGAATCACAGAATGGTTTGGGTGGGAAGGGACCTTAAAGATCAACACCTTGCCAAGGGCAGGGACACCTTCCAGTAGACCAGGTTGCTCCAAGCCCTGCACAACCTGGCCTGGAACACTTCCAGGGATGGGGCAGCCACACCACCCTCACAGGGAAGAATTTCTTACTTATATCTGATCTAAATCTCTCCTCTTTCAGTTTAAATCCATTCCCCCTTACCCAGTTATCACCTTGTAGAAAACCCCTATCCAGATTTCTTGTAGGCCCCCTTCAGGTACTGGAAGTCTGTTTTGTTTTAATGGAGGTGTGCACAGTTTTTTTTTGGTTCATCCTTTTGTGTCTGTAAGATGCTTGCTTGGCTTTTTGGAAGTGAAGGGATACACACATGTGTGTGTGTCCAGTCTAGCAAGTGAAGGTCACAGCATTTTGCCATCAGCCACTTGCAGCTACATGATCTCATGGAGATGTAGCTCAGCCCTTCCTTTGAATGCCAAGGAGCTTCCCATGCCTGGTCCTGGTCTGTGTGACTCATCTTGTGGCAAGGATTCAGCTCCAGGCAGTGCCACCATGGAGGTACACAGACATACAGGTGCTAAGTCATGTCAGGAGCTCATGTCACAAGGATCATGTGAGGTGCCAGCTGACACAGTGGATGTGCCATGTGTCATGATAAAATAATACTGCAAGGAGATTACAGATGATGGGAAATTCAGAGGAAGTGTGTGGTGAATAGCTCCCTGCTCTGAAACATCTGCTGAAGTCCCAGGGCTAAAAGTCCAGTCTCACTTGCTGCCTACATTTGACATCTGAAAAATCCTGTTTTGGTGAGTGCACTGCCAGGATTTTTTCCCTCCATGAACACAACTTCTTAAAGATTTAATCGCTAAGGGAAAAGTCATTTCTCTAGCAATGCAGTGGGGAAAGTAAAGAAATCCACACAGCAGGAGAGAGCCT
The DNA here is from genome assembly GCF_012275295.1 of Melopsittacus undulatus. NCBI lineage: Eukaryota > Metazoa > Chordata > Aves > Psittaciformes > Psittaculidae > Melopsittacus > Melopsittacus undulatus. Next base: position 26,223,635 of record NC_047528.1, read on the forward strand.
GGAATATGTGGCAAGATATTTTACTCATATCATAGTATTTTGCACTTACTATACTGCCTTTGATCTAGTGGCCTTGGAGTATTTTACGAGTTATGAGGGATCTTTGGTCTTTTTTTCCCTGCTCCTGATGATAAAGGTTTTGTCTTAATTCTTCCACCAGTATAAACTGATTTGCTGAGATTATGCTGAAATTGTAAAGCCAGAAACAAAACGGAGACTGCAGGTCAGGTCACTGCACAACCCCTTGTGCTGCCTTTTAGACCCATCTCGCCTTTGTGTTGACACTTCCAACAGGGGACAGAGTCCAAAAAATACTGATTAAAAACCACAAGTCACCCCTATGATTACATGACAGGAATTGAAAAGACCCCAGATAACAGGAGGATGAGCATGGGATAAATACACAGAGCTACCTTATTAAACCCTTTGAAGCACACTGGATTATGTTTGCACATAACACACCTGCTGTGATGCTAAGGACTAGGATCTGTCTTTGTTAACGTGCCATCCAAATTTCATCAGGAACATATTTTTCATTAAAATAGCTCAGAGGAGCTGGTCTGTGAGGCATCTGGCTAGCGGCGAATGAAATGCTGGGTTCCTGGCCATTGAAGTTGGTCTCCCTGGAGAGTGAGAAACTAATAACAGAAGGGACAGGAGAAAAAGGTAGCAGACAAATACTCATTTAGCCCACAACCACAACACTGAGAGCAAAATGAATTTGGACACTGAAGGATACAGAGGGTGACCTTTAATTGCTGATCTGTAGCACCAGCGCCAGTGTGATGAACAAGCATGCAGATGGATCCCACCTGAGTGCAGACCCCGTTAACCACTGTGCTGCAGTGGCTGCATGGCTGAAATGATAACGGCAGCCATGACAGGAAGGTCAGGCAGGGAAAAGCATCCCAGCCCCTGAAAATGGGAATACCTGTTTCCCAGCTGCTGGCAGCTGCGCAAGAAAGCATTTGTACGTGTAGTGATGGGCAGTGTCTGCGGGTGTGGGCAGTTGCACCCTGCTTAACCAGGCCAGAGCAGCCACGTTAAATCATAGAATCATAGAATGGTTTGGGTTGGAAGGACCTTAAAGCTCATGTAGTTCCAACCTCCCTGCCACGGGCAGTGACCAGGGACACCTTCCACTAGACCAGGTTGCTCCAAGCCCCACCCAACCTGGCCTTGAACACTGCCAAGGATGGGACAGCCACAACTTCTCTGGGGAACCTCCTCCAGTGCTTCTCCACCCTCTCAGTAAAGTTCTTCCTAATATCTAATCTAAATCCACACTCTTTCAATCCAAAGGCATTTTCCCTTGTCCTATTCCTATATGCCCTTGTAAAAAGTCAGTCTCTATATTTCTTGTAGGTCCCCTTTAGGTACTGGAAAGCTGCTTTAAAGTCCCACCCCAGAGGTCTCTCTGAAGCTTTGTCCCAACTCCAGCCATGAGCTGAAACTGATCTGCCTGATTTTACCCAAAGCAAAATAAGGGTATTTGTCTGATGAGCACCACCAGATTGGCTGTGTTGGTGGTTTTCAGTGGGCATAAGGTGATGTGCTGGTTTGTGGCTCTCTCCTCCCTTTTATCACAGTTGAATTGAGAAGAAAATGTCTTTTTTTTCCCCATTGGCTTAAACCCAAGATCGTGTAGTAGCACATATTGTCTGTGGACCACCAGGTGTGAGAGCAGAATGGCTGGCTACTGAATTCCCTCACTCCTCTGCATAGGGGGGAGAGATGTGACATTGTGTATGATTTATATCTGTGCAAAATATGTTAAAAGTCTCCTCTTGCTGATATTAAAATGACCTCAAGCTTCCTAACAGGAGCAGTAATAATATCCTGACTCAGAAAGAGAACTGTGCAAGCAGAAATCTCTATTTGCCCTCTTCAGCACTGCAGAGAAGAATTAATTGTGAAACCCCCAAAGTAGTGCTGGCTGGGATACAAGCTAGCCATCTGCAATGAAAAAGGTGAGGGTCAAAACAGTCATATAAATATTTGTTGCTTTCGGGGGAAGCTTCTGAAAGCTGGAAACAAGGAGAAACTAAAATGTGCCCTTTTAGAAATGATACCTCTGCATTGTTCAAGAGCATTTCTTATGCTATCAATAAAGAAAAAAAGGTTGCACTGGCTGAAAAACCTATACTCTTGACTGGAGAACTGATAAGAATACTGATAATTTAACTACAAAAGACATTTAAATTAATAAACATAAATGGAAAAAAAGGTAAAATTGTCAGGAATTGGTAGAAATAATACTGGTGAAGAACTTAAGATCTGCAGCCATTGATGTTGAGTGAGAAAGGTTTTTCTGATTTGATATATATTTGAAACAAGAGTGGCAGCTATTCTCCCAGTCTACTGCTATGTGACAGATTTGACTTGTCAATTGGAATGCAAAAGAAACACAGATGTTCAATAATATCTCTGTTCTGCTTTGGGGTGCAAAGCAGATGATATAGCCATATTATGGGTGGGTAACAGGATACTTTCTGTTCCAGTGCAAGCCTGAGGATGGAAAATAAGAGCAGCTCCGTTTAAACAACTTAGAATCAGCAGCTCTGGATAAACTCATATCCATCAATTTGTAATACTGTTTTTCCAGTCAGTCAGTCTGGAGATCCTGTGGAGGTTTCCGACCAGTGGATGAATGCTTGTCTGTGGGAAAGGTTATTGGTTTGTAAAGTGAGAGCAACCCGGGCTGATGAGACTTGTCAGCCTTCCCCAGTTCCAGACACAGGGATGGACAAGCTGATAATAAAAAGGGAGAGCACCATCACCACTTGACAAGGGTTGCTCCCCTAGTGGGTGGAAGGTTGGTGGGAAATGTGTTTTATATAAAGTCACAAGTTTGTTGAGTAAAGGTAGCAATGCTAATGCAATAATACTTTATATTTCCACAGAACATTTGGTTTGCTAACCCCTGACATTTCCACCAGGGACAGTTCTGCGAATTTAGCCCAGCATGCATTAAAAGGATTAAATGTTGACTAATTGGTCTCAAAATGTCCTTTTAATGTGTCATCTTCATGCAGGATGCATTTACCTAAAGATTTAAACATGGATTAGGTGTCAGCAATTTAAAACTTTTATCAGAGACCTAAAAGAAGATGTAACATCCTCAGTGCTCAAGATTTCAGATAACACAAATTGGAAGAATGGTAAGTCCTGAAGACAGATCACAGAGTACTCTCTGAGTAAGCTGGGATTTAGCAAACAATACGTATTTTAAGATAGCTCCCATAAAATGACATACCTAGGAACAAAGACTGCAGGTCATGCTTTACAGGATGTGCAGCTCCCTCCTGGGTACTCATTACTTTACAAAGATCTGGAGATCATACTGAGCTGTTAGGTAGTTTGAGCTCCTGCTGTCACATCAGTTAGTTTGTGCTGCTACCCACAGATTTTGAGCTGAGAAAGATGTCACTTTACTTTTACAAGTTTTGCCAATATCCCACCTGAAAGTATTATAACCAAGCACAAGAAGCATGACCAAGTTGCTATGAGGAAACACAAAACTTGTAGAAAAATTGTGGAGAGAGTAGCTACCCTTGATATCTTGTCAAAATAAAGAGACAATTAAGTAAAATTAATTTGTAACTGTGAGAAATAGTAACACAACTATAGCACGAAGAACAGTGCCTGAGGAAGCAAATCTGCAGGAAAGCATCTGTAAGCTGCTGGGGAAGCTGCAGAGCAACTTAATCAGAAGCCCTGAGCCCCTCCATCAACACTGTTTGCTAATAACCCCACTGTGGCTCAGGCCTGAAGTATTTATACCATGTTTAAGACAAGACCAGCTTCGTACACCCACTGGGAAGCCAGGCTGCAGTGCACTTAGCCTAGTGCAGGTTTACAGGAGACCACCCTCAAATCCCACTTTCCCTCTTTGTTAAGATGCCCACAGGAATGAGAGTTCAGCAGAAATAGGACAAGAGAAGATGGCCTCAAATTGCACCAGGGAAGGTTTAGACTGGAAAAATTTCTTCACCAAAAGGGTCATCGAACACTGGAAGAGGCTGCCCAGGGAAGCGGTGGAATCACCGTCCCTGGGGGTACTTAAAAGACATGTAGATGTGGCATTCAGGGACTGAGCACAAACATAGGTTCAAGTACATGTTCAATACTGTGGCATGGAGTCTGTATGTGAAGACTGCAAGTATAAAACCAGGGGATGCAAATTATCTCTGCAACCAATACTTTTACAATAGGTTTTTTTTTGGTCCAGTGCTGGTGTTCAGAATTTAAGGGTATGAGATAACAATGGAAAACTCTGTGAAGAGCAGAAAATAAAACAATGTGGTGGGCAGAACTCCAAATGATTTATCTGTTTAAGAAACAATTACTTTTCAGGACACGGGGCATGAAGGGAACTCACCCGTAATAGAGGATTTCTTAAATATAAGACCCAGCAACTAGAAGCTGAAGCTAACCAAACTTGATGACATACACTGAAAACATTTTTACAACAGGTAATAGTCATTGGAATAATTTGCCCAGAGCTGTGGTGGGATTTCCCTGCAGTTGCAGTCTCTTCTTGAGAGGACTTCCACTTCAAATACAAATGAAGTAAGGGAAGCCCTACAGCTTCTGTTACCCAAAAGGTCAAGCGAGGTGGTCATAATAGTCTCATCTGGCCTTGTAAGCTATAAATAGGTCATAGTCCTAGTGGAAAAAAAATTACCCTTATCTCAGGCTTTCCCAAAACACTGTGGAAAAAACAATAGGAATGCAGAAAGATCAAAAACAGTCCCTTTGCAACAGTTGTGCCTAGTTCGGTATTTCTAATAATGAGGCCAAAACATTTTGTGATCTGGTTCCATAACATCCTTTAAGCTCTTTCTTTGTGCTGTCAGAGCTGAGCCATACCCACTGCAGCCACTTCCAGAGCTGTTAACTGGTCAGTGTTAGATAATTACAGCAAAGGTTGGGTTTGAGGTTGGTGGGAGTCTTCCCATTCTCATTTAATGGGTGGATCAAACCACAGTATCTTTGCAATTTAAGGACACACCTGAAATTCTCCATCCGATGTCAAGTGAAACTCAGGGGAATTACACCACACACACACACACACACACACACACACACAACTACTGAGTCTGGCTGGAAGAACAGTCGTTTCTCATGCACTGTGTCAAATACTGTTATATTTAGGCAACATTTGAAAAGAATTCTACCTACATGAAGTGAATCATTAAATAGCCACAGTACAATTGCCGTACCAGCGACAGACACACATTTATTCTGTGCTTTTATTGTTCTTTGCAAAAAGAAAGTACTTCACACAGCATGTATCCTCCTGCAAATTGTTTGGTTAAAAAAAAAAACTCCTGGCTTTGAGTTTCTCAGAGTGTTCTGCATGTATGAAGCAAAGAACACAGGAACACTACTTTATTTGACTCTTGACTTAAAAAAACACAGTGCAACAGCATTTAGATTATATCAGTTCCTCCTTTTACTTACTCCCTGAGCTAATTTTAATGATTTGGGGGCTTTGAGCAACCTGGTCTACTGAAAGGTGACTGCTTATGGCAGGGGGTTGGAACTATACAATCTTTAAGGTTTCTTCCAACCCAAACCATTCTGTGAGTCTGTACATAAAATACTTCAAATTGAACAAAACAATGCAGAATGTCTAAATAATTTGAGCCTTATGGTCACAACAGGACTGGATTCACAGAAGTGCTATGACTATTCCAGCATAGAACTTGCTGCTCATCATTGCTGTGAACATGGCAGAGCAGGGTTTAGTCTGCTCTTTCATCAGTGGGAATTTGAAATCATGGCATTCCAGTGAGAAAGCAGGAGACCCAGCTCATCTTTGTTTTGCAGCAGGGTTATAAAGCAGGGTGGTTTCTGTCAGATCTACTTCTCACTAGTCTGTGCTGACTAGCAGGCTAGGGGGTGTTCTGAAGTTTCCTCTCTCAATATTGAAGTTGTTGTGTTTTGGTGTTTGGTTTGTTTTGGGGGTTTTTTAGTATTTGAATAATACTTTAATTCTCAACCACAAAGCAAAATGACTCTCATGCCTGCTGGGCAGGTTGACACTTGGGCCTCTGCTCCAGAAAGTACTGGAGTATTTCCTTAAAACAAAGACCAATGTTGCCAACAGACATGCACAGAGTATCTTCTCAGCATGGGTACTTGTAGCTCATTCTTGGGAGAACAGAAAATAGTTGAAGTCTTCTCAGCAGAAGATGACCTGGAGCTAGAGTGCCCTGTATTTCATGCGGATGCCTGAAGCACGTGAATTAGGATGAAACAGGAGCAGCTAGGAGAAACAATGTAATTGACAGATTTGTAAATCTAGCTCAAAAAACCCCAAACCAAGCCACTGGAGAAGGGTTCCTCTGAAAGAAAGCAGTGATTGACAATCAAATCCACAAATCAGGCCTTTCTTGCCTTTTCAGTGGGTATTTTGAAAGAACTTCCCAGCTACAAATGAGCCTCCTGGGCTTAAGGAAGCAGGAACTTCAACTGTCAGCAACAGGCTCCCTCTGTCTCCCACTGTGAATTTGATGACAACACTTCACTGATCTTACAAGCAGCACAGTCAGGCCCTTTGGACAAACTGTCAAAAGTGTGGTTAAAAGAACTGAGCGTTGAAGAGCTTAACTATCTATATGCAGCCAGTAGTGATTATTAAAGATACACTTCTGAAGACTTCCACCTACTCATACACACATACATATCTTGAAGAGGAAATAAAAATGTTTGCACTTCAGAAATATGGTTCAGATTAGATCCATGTTTCCACAGGCTAAATATCATTTTCCTGAAAACACAGGCAAAGGAGAAATGGAAAAAATTTATAGATCCCTGCCAATGGCAGAGGGGTTGAAACTAGATGACCTTTAGGTCCTTTCCAACTCTAACTATTCTATATGATTCCTGTGCAGTGCTCTTTTCCTATCAGAGGTGTAAGAAGGCTTGTGTTTTCATATGAAAAATGTAATCACCATCCAAGATTGCTCCATAAAAAAACCCAAACACCTACTCTTTGAACAGACCTTTGTTACAAACCTCTACCCAAAGGACAGTGTAATTGGGCAACCCTGGCAAAAGGAGATGATGGTCAAGATATACTCTAGGAATAATCAAAACATGAAAGGTTCGTATAGACACCTTTTGTATTTAACTAGAATGGTCTGTGAGTGGAAACTTCTCTGTTTTCCTCTCTCCTTTAATCTTGCTTTGAGACAGTCAACAGATTTTTTGTGTGAGTAGTACCAGTGGAAACAGGTCTTGGCAATGACAGCTTCAGTGTACCACATACGCATAAACATGTCATTCCATTTGTTTGCCAAACAACTGGCTCTCAGTATGGTATCACAGATAGGATTGCTGTTGTCTTCCAGCTGGGAAAACGTGCATCAAACACCTTTCCAGTGTTAGCACAGGAGATACGCTTGGCTCAGTCAGACTGGTTCCCTTGTGAAAATTGTGCTTGTGTAGACCACAGTGGTTTTGTGATTCTGGCTGGGATGGGTCATAGGCTGCTCAGCAACAGAACCAGGGCATTCTAATTACATTAAATGCTGCCATTTAATTTGAAATCAAAACTGTCTTGTACCCTTTTACGTACAAAATGAGGCAGCAAAAACACGACATGCTTTAAAAACCTGCCCCACACCACCACAAGATTTTGATGTGTAAAGATTTTTAAGTTCCCCAAAATATTTAGGATGAAAAAAACCCAACAGAGCAGTCTATTTAAGAAAAAACTTTTCATTTTTATTACTTTCTAGTAGTCATTTTCTCACACGTATATATTTAAATTCTAAACCAGCTATACAGTTTACCTCTCAGATTTCTTCCCTGTTGAAAAAAAAGCCAAAGTCAAGGACAAATCCTGGGAAAGAAAAGCTGGAGAAAGTACCATCATCCTAAATAGGCTGTATTATTATTGCTTAATTAAGATAATGAAATGCTGAGGGTTGGAGCAACAGAGGCTGGGAGCTTGCACTTGGCATCTCCTTTCTGGTTTTGCTCTTTCTACAGAAGCCATGCCCCCTTGTGGGGAGAGGTTCAGGCCCATAAACCACTGGTCTCCCTCCACAGGTTTGGGTATCAGGCAAAAGAAACGGTTGTCACAAACCACCTTTTTTCTTCTGAATTTCTCACTTTTCAGTCCCTTCATGCTTGGGGTACCTCACACAGGTCTCTTCTGTGGGTTGTGGGGAGGATGAAGAAAAGCAGCAAGCCATAAGGCTCTTGAGGAGATGATACTAGGTGGCTAACATGGTAAGAATAGTGTGAAACTGGTTCCTTCAATTTTGTCAAATACCTTACTTTTAGCACCTCCATAAAACAGAGGAAAACTGCCCTAAAGGAAAACTGTATAAACATTTGCTTGTGACAAGGGTAGGAGGACACAATTCCCTGGATCTAAATGAGCATCCTATAACACAAAGTCATCATCACTGAAGGGATCTCTGCACTGAACTCCTCATTGGCAGGCTCATAACCCTAGTCTAAGCTATGGTAAGACTGAAGTAGTGCTGAAAGGATGTGCAGGCTCTTTAAAGCCTTTCTCCTCCTTTTTTTGTAGTATCAATTTGGCCATTGTGACCACAGTGGAGTTATCTATGTGCTGTCTTGCCCACACCCTGCATTAATTTTGTTATTTATTAAAGCTGGTCACTTCAAAATGCCAAAAAATGTAAGTGATGTGGATAATGAACATCCACTTACCGTTATTACCATGACAACAGATCTTCAAGTAATGTAACAACTCCACTGGAGTTATGAAAACTGAGACTATCAAATTGCATTCAGTGTGAACACAGGATGAGGAATACCAAACAATATGATACCTCATGACTATTAAACACAGGGCGATAGTCTTCTTCCTCCCTTCAATATTGAGAGTATATTAATTTTCATATATAAGTAAGCCAACTGTCTCTCCAAAACATAAAGACTGATGAAACAAACAAATGATCTTTCAATACAAGTAGAAAATAAAACCCAAGTACATTAAAGAACAGAGTCTAGTAGAGTGACAGGAGGCTACTTTGCTCCACTACGTAAAGAGAAGACAGAGAAAGGGCACCAAGGTGCACCATAATGAGCCAGGAAGGAAGATGGCAAGGGAAGAGAAGGGAGGAAGTCTGTGCTAACAATGCTTCTACCTGAGCTATCAGCATAAGACATGACAAAACAAACACCACGTTTTCTAGATTCACATAACATAGGTTAATCTGTCCAGCAGCAGGTTCCTTCTGTCTCAAAGTACATGAACTCAAAGGTCCTCTTTTAGAAAACTGTTCATCACTGCAGGGAGAAGGGGTTATTCTACACTGGTTTTGTTCCTTATACCTCAGTATACATCAAAGTCACTTTTCTTATCACTATGGATACATCTGTCTAATTTGTTGCTGTAGACATAAACAAACTAGGGTATGCAGTAACCTGGGTGCTGACCCTCATGGCAGACTATAGGGATATTCTTTTCACTTGTGTGAAATCTTCATCTGACTTCCCTTAATGAGAAACTACAGAACACATCAAACAAAACTTGAAACATGAGCTAGCCGGCTCAAGACAATTCACATGCTTCTGACTGAGTGATCCCTATTTCCTTTCAGTTCCACGTGAGAGGTTTCAGCACTTGAAATACCTGAGAACTGCAAAGCATTACAATGTTCACCACTGTTGCAGTTGACTAACAAAAGAACAAATGTAAAGTCAGTTGTTGGAAGGGTTCTGCCCTCTGCTCACTTGCTAAACCGTTACACAACAAATTGTACACAAACTGCATTAGCTTTGTGTCAGAAATAAATTTGGGTAGAATCTCAAGCCTTCCACTGAATCATCTCTGCAAAGATGGCCCATCTTTTCAGCAAGAAGCAGCCTAGAGAAAGCAAAAGATGGGCTGTATTACTGGAGGACAACATAGTAGTGAAGGTACTAAACACAGCAGTTATTACCTACCTTTCTTTGGCTAAGAGAACAGACATCCCCACCAGCTTAGCAAACTCATCAGCTGTGAGAGAACCCTTTTCAGATACCTGTTAAAAAAATACACAAATAAACAAACTGTGGCATTAAAGGAACAGTCAAATTCTCTCAGCTCCTCAATCAGGTCTAGCATTGTGCAGTGACAAACTGGTAGCAAATCCCTTGTGGAGACAAACGGTTTGTTTGCATTTTTAAAAAGTACAAATAATTATGAGTATTTCCCCTTACAAATACCTCTTCTTGTGTCCTGGGAAAGTTGCCAAGTATAAAAAAAGAATGTAGAAAAGAGTTAAATCTGTAAAAAAAAAAATCATAAAAAACCTCAAATAATTTTTTAAGATACTTTGGGACAAAATGAATGGAAAAACCCAAATAGCTCAGAAAGCAGTGTACTGTCACAGCCAGTGTTTACACAGCCCAACTATAACAGCCAGGATAGTTAATGCATGCTAAAATCACAGAATGGTTTGGGTTGGAATGGACCTTAAAGATCATCCAGTTCCAACCCCCCTACCATGGGCAGGGATACCTTCCACTAGACGAGGCTGCTCAAAGCCCTGTACAACCTGGCCTTGAACACTGCCAGGGATGGGGCAGCCACAGCTTCTCTGGGCAACCTGTGCTAGGGCCTCACCACCCTCACAGTAAAGAGCTTCTTCTTCATATCTCATCTAACTCAACAATTTTTTCAGTTTAAAGCCACAAAGATTGCACAGGCAGTATTAAAATATTAGGTATGAAGTCTAGTCTTACTGCTACTGCATGAATTTCACAGATAAACATGTTTTCTTATCCTACAAATCAATAATTCTTCCATTTCTCTGTTGTTCCAGATTCAAGCAGACTTGTAAATCCAGATGAAGTTGTCATTTCCTGCTTCCCATCTAACTTGGTGGGGAGGAGTCTATTCTGCATCATTCTTAGCAATAGTCTTTTTACAGAAACTCAGATTAAATTAGTCCTAACTTGAGGTATTATGAAGCTATGTGATCACATCTGGGTAACGGAAGTCAGCTATACAATTTAATATGCATATGGGTACCTTTCCTTCCTAAACAACTACTCTTGTCAAGGGTGCCTTTGGGTTCCTTTGACCTCCTGTCTTCACCAGCTGCTCAAAACCTCTCTTCTGTCTGAAAGCCTGTGACTTCCTTTCATTTCTTCTCAGAAGTTTCATGTTATTGTACATGATACATTAAGCACTGGGTGCTTTTGGCCACAAGTCTGATCTCCTCTTCCCTTTCTCTTACAGGCTAGCCTTCCTCACTCAAATCCTCTCCCTTACATTTTTCTATGGAGTCAAAGTTTCATATTATGAAAATAAAAGAAAAAAGGCACTTCAGTAATAAATCCACCATCTGTTGCTTTTTGCTCTTGATCTAATTTGTTATCAAGAAAAGTTTTTTCCTTTCAAAGAGATAATCACTTTACTGAAGGCAAAAAATTAATTAGAAACCAAAAATAATAAGAAAAAAACCCCAACTAAAATGGTTTAGGTGTTTTTCTGTCAATATAAGAAAATAAACTGAAAGGACTGACATACATTGAAAGATTTCAGTTTTGATAACTTAGAATGAAATCTAATTAGACAGCTACATACATTTCTCTCATCTAAAAATTTTTTTGATGAGAGACAGCTATATGGTAACTATTATATAAAACACACTGAAGAGTCTACCTCACGTATCATGTGTAAAAGTGTCTGCGATAGCTCTATTTTATCTTGACTGCCCAAGTCAAAGTCGTTTTTGACTTTGATGTTTAACTTTGGATACATTGAATCAGCCTTTACTCAACTTTATGAAAAACAAAAAAAAAATACATCCCACTGTAAAAGACACTGGAAAATGCATCAAATAATGGACTTTATAGGTGGGCTAATGGACAATATCTCCATGGACAGTATGTCCATTAGTCCACAGATAACGGACTAATGGACAAATGTAGGACTTTAAAGAGCTCAGAGGTAGGCAAGGTCACAAAGGTTTCCCTCACCAAGCAATTTATACTATTTTTTCCCTAAGCTTGATTATATACGTGCTGCTCTCCGAGTGCTCTTCACAGCAGCAAACTCAGTACAAGATGTTACACATACAATGTGCTCTTTTATGAAATAAACCCAAGCTAAACAAGATGTAAGAGCTACTTTCACTGCCTACAAGCACACTGTGGACAGTCTGAAGTCCACTTCCATTAAATTAAGTTCTTAATAACATGCCATGGATTCATCCTACAGCACAGAATTTAGAGGAAGGCTGAAAGTTAGGAAAGTTTGAAAAGAGATGGAAAAATGATTTATCCCTCGAGGAGAAAGCAATGACTTCAGATTATTGCCTGCACAGCACTTTTAAGATGAGAAGTGCTATTTTAGTATTACAATTTGGAAGTGGAATACTTTGTATTTCAAAACCTCAAAAGGAAATCCTGTACCTTAAGTTTTTATACCTAATGTGTTTAAATTTCCCCAGCACGGTCAGAACACTGAAGGAAATGAAGGACACTTACTGTCTCTAAAGCAGAAGCTACCATTTCCTCTTCATTATGAGACTGGAGTTCAATCACCATCACACCACTGTCAAATATCCGAAGCCTAAAATCCAAAGAGAGTCAAAGTAACTAAAAACCCTGCTCACATCACCTACGGTCACATTTCTAATGCACCCAAATCTATAACCACATTACAAAAAGAAAACAAACACAAAAAAACCCCTCTGTAAAATTAACATTAAAAGTATCTTTAAAAAATCTACAGAGACTGAAAACAGCAGAGCATATGCTTCGTAAACACATGTCCCAGACTGAAAAAATATTGGAAGTGAAAAGAATATTGCCTACCTAGCAAAGTAAACCATGGTTAAAAATTCATATTTTAATGTAGAGAGGATGATGGACCATACAGCAGCATTCTTTCAGCAAAGCATAAGTTTACTTAAAAAGACAAAAAAAATCTACTGCAGGTAAACTGACTTGTTGAAACACCATAGTCTGCATTGAAGAGTGCCATGTTTTTATAAATACATCTGTAAAGCTTTACCTTAGTGGTAGTTTAAGTGACTCCAGCATCTTGCAGGCATTTACTAAATCTTCTGGTGACAGCAACTATTAAAATAGTAAAATGTACTTATTCCCAGCTTGTATTTCAAGTATACACCATAACACCAAAACAAACACTTTTAGAAACTACAGCTATAAACCAGACCAGACCACACAATACTGTAAGTTTTCTTTCTTTGTATTGTGAAGTCTATTTTATTGGCTTCTATGCTTTTTTCTGTTTCCTTACTATGTGTTCTGTAACAATCCTTCTTGCCCTGTTCACAGAAAAAATTGATCTATTTTGTAAAAACTCCAGACATTCACCATTATTTAGTATTCTCCGTCCTTCCAGTTTTCTTTCACAATAAAGATGGATTTTCCCTTCTATATGGTATTACAAAAAGCACATATGTTATAACAATTTGCAGAGGATACATAAACATTACATGGAAGTAGGAGAAGGGAAAAAGGTAAAAAAACCCTAAGTTTAATAAAGGGCTGATCACTTCATGCTGTTAGCCAGGTAGTGTGAGCAATTGGGGAGGAACATTTTGACCCTTTTTCTTTAATTATCTTATCACTAAAGTGTACTTTATGAAATATTCAGTAAACCCAGTTTCTCACCTCTAATCCTCGCGCACGATTTACCAGACAGTACACTTCTGTAAGTGACATGATCCCTCCTCGCTCCTGTGTTAAGCACAAGACTGGTAAGAGAAATAGCATTAATCTCATAACCACAGTGTCTCAACTTGCATTTGACTGACTGAACAGGTAAAACAGAGGAGCTCACTGATAGGCCTTAATGAAAAAAACCTACCCAGACAATACCACTTATTTCTGCTGTGTGAGGTAAGTTGTTTATGATACATCTTCCTCTAATAATTTTAAAATGCAAACCACTGATACTATACCCAGAGAATGAGAATTACATTGGTTTTAAAGCAAAGAATCAATCTCAGGAATAAGGAATTTCAATATATTAAATCAATCAATCAATTTACTGTTTTTTACTTTTCAGACACACTCATTTTTCCGTTCTCATCACAGTAGGTAGCACATAGCTTTCGCAAGAATACTGTAACCTCTATGCTTTTTAGCAGACATACAGCCCTGCAAATTGCAACATGAAATCTAACTTTTTGGTGAGACTCCTGAATTCTGTAACAGCTTCAGAGCAATTAACACATGAGATATTTCTAAGGTGGGGTAATAATCTACGTAATAACTGTGCTACATTTGCAAAATGTGTAATTTTTAAGGAGTTTAAAGACAGACTACTTCTATTTTCCAAGTCAGTGTTGTTTCACTCTTTCTTTAAAAAAGTAATATTCTGCAGCAACAGATAAAATCAAGGCTGTTCAAATAGAAGAATGACTGCTAGTATGATTTTCTGAACATCACTGATATTTTGCAAATTAGAACTTGCCATTACTCCAAAGAAAAAATTTTACTTACATTTAAGCTTTCTTATTGTGAAAGAGGATATATTTTCCTTTCATAAACACTGGATATGAGGCTGTGCTGCTAAATCTGGGGCTTTAAAAACAGGCACAGTACTACAGTCGAAACACATTTCTATCAAAATTTAGCAATACATGGAAAATGCTGGTGCAATATTAGGTACTTTACCTCCAATGGTGTCTGCAGTATTCCAGCCAGTTGCTTCGCCAGTTGCATGTGGTACTGTGTACCAGATCCATATGTTTCTCTAGTAACTGGATTAGCTATACCCATACTCAGCAGATAGGATTTGAACCTGATAGTCTAAACAAACAAATAAGTTTAAAAGTACATCACCTAGTGAATGATTCTGGCTTTTAAGTCTTAATGAATAAATCCCTTCATTTTACTACCAATAAAGCCAATTACTAGCAAAGAGAAGGCAAGACAGTACAATTTCTTCTTGACCAGCAGAGCTCAAAAATACAAAAATTTACACAAAGGCAATAAAATCTTTACTTTTAAAAGGGGTCAAAAGACAAGCTAACACTAAACAAGTAAATCCCTTTTACTTTGTGTAGAATTAAGTAAAAAAAACCCCAATCATGAAGTGTTCTTTATTAACATTACATGTATTAAATTGACAGCTTTTTGCTTTGCATAGGAACACTTCTGTTGACTTTAAAAACAAACTTAGTTTACCTCATCCTCAGTGATATCACCTTGTTTTTCTTTAATCTTATTAGCTATTGACTTGGATAACTCCACCATTTCCTTAGCCTATTAAGAAGGACATATGGATAAGTCAACTTTCAGCTCGACAGTGAAAAGCATGCTTAAAACTGAGAAAACAAGCATAAATCTACTTGGGTAAGTGACATATGCCATACCTTCTCCATTAGTTTGCTGAGATCCTCAAAAGCCTGAAATGAAAAGCAGACAATGCAAATCAGTATAATTACAACATTCAGCTTCATGGATACAGTGAGCTGCATTTGTCCACCTATCCAAGCTATTAATAAATATTATATATAATTGCTTGATATGTCTGTGTATATTAGGTTTTAACATCAAAATTATACAATCCATAAACAACAAAGAATGCAGAGAAGAAACAATCACACACTTTTCTAATATGTGAACACTAGTTCAATATGAAGTCTATATGATAGGAAGGAACAACAATAATTGAGGCCCAGAAAAGATTAAACTTTATTATGCTCTCCTAAAGCTGGGGGAAGGTTTCTTGATGGTGGTGGTAGTTTTAATTCCAACAGTTAACCCTCACTCAGGGAGATCTATTGTTTCTGGCCAGCAGCAAGCCAGCTACAGAAGTACTCCTCCTGACAAGACAATTTTTGTCTCATCAGTAGATGTTACTAAATTAGTAAGAAACAGTAATTTCAAATGAGAGAGGAAGAGGGTATACACTTTAACATGTATGCATGTTTAACTGAAGAAACAACACCTCTGAAAATGTGTGGCAACATCTCTTCATTTAAAAGTGTCACACACTTAGACAGTGTTGCTACCACAATAAACAAAAAAGAGTTCAAAAATGAATTAAATAAGGTCCACGAGACAAATGTCAGATTTAAATAAATTAAGATAAAAACTAGATAAAAAACATCCTCTGAAAACTCTAGTTGTCGGATCCAAAACCAAAATGCCTCCCAGAGCAAGGGAAAATTATTTATACAAAACAACTTTTTTCTAACCTAAGAAAACTTTTGTTTCAAAAAAAAAAAAAAATTGCAGTGAACCGGACACCTACCATATCACCACAGCTAAGTCTATTAAGCTTAGTAAAGTGCTATGGTCTCAAATGCAACAATTCTACAAGTAACAAAAGGCATTTTTAGGCTTAAATAAAACATACTTTAAAAACAAGCTGAAGGTATGCTGAAATTCAAGTTTTAGTAATGAAAACCAACTAGCATTAAAAAATTCATGCTAAGAAAAAAAGAAGAGTTAGCAACTGTATTAAAAAGCAACTCCCTCTCAAACTCAGCAACACAAATTTAGCCTTCTCACCCACTTCTCTCAAATACATGATAACATGCCCAGTGAAACTGGTGGGAAAGATTCCTGAACCTCTTCTGCTAAAGTTTGTCTGACAGCAGCACCGAACTCCTCCAGCCATAAGAAGTCAAAGCACTGTAAGTCAGAGCACGTCAAATGACCAGAGATACATTTAGCCTACAGCTTCCTGCCATTGCTTTTATTGGAGTCCTAGCTTATTCTTTCTGATCCCATATTGGAAAGACATATTTTAGTAGTTTGTGCAGGAAGACTCAATTGTTCCCATCTATATTTAGGTGCCTCACTTAGTAGCTTATTGGTCTGAGACTCAACATATGAAGAAGAAAGGGAGATGCTTCCAAGAATGTATAAAGTTGCTTTTCATCTGAACCCCCTCCCAATGATGCCACTGTTTCTCCACTACCTGGAGAAGTTTAGCCTCTTAACACTTGGCACATAAGCTAGGTATCCAAAATTAAGTAGGACAAGCCTAGGTCCAAGGTGAGAACAGAAAATATACCACTGTATAACAATAACCTACCACTATCAGAACAAAAGCTCCTCTTTGGAACATCTTTTCTTACTTCCTAATCTACCAAATTCCATTATTTACTATAGAGTTCCCCATCTCTAATGCAAAACAAAGTCCTTCTACTGTACTTATATAAGGTATCAACAAAATGGTTTCTAACAAGGCTTTTCCCAGCTTATTTCTAATCTCTATAACCTGCATGAAAACATCACTCATCAAAAGAGCCCTTGATTTAGCTAAATAAACAGCATGTAGTGTCTAACTCCTCCTCTGCCTGACTCACAGAGGGCAGGCCTGGAAACAAAGGGGAATGTGCACACACCTAACAGGAACTTCCTCAGATAAACAAAAGACTAAAGAACTGGATTCTTATCAGCAGTGAACAGCAGATGCAGGAAGCCTTTTCCTGGAAGCCAGGGCACCATCTTTAAAATTAAGTCATTTATAACATTTAAAGCTGGAGGAAGGCAGGATTTTACAAGTCATGGTTTTCCTTCGTTCATACAACACATATAAATGGATTTCTTTTGCTTTCTGTTAAAGCTACTAAAGGAAAAAATAACCAGACAATACCTTTTGAACCATATACACATGCATGTAACTACAATACCTTTTGAACTATGCACAGAATTTCATTCATTACATTTCTCATAAACAGAAAGGAAGAAGTTTAGTGCTACCAGTATCTGAAACAGCACACAGCCTGCAAAGGTGCTGTAATTTTCTTATGTACCAGATCAGTGAACGCCTTTTTCATTGTGGCATACTGAAACCCATAGAGCTTTGCCATGAAAATTAACCTGCTGCATGCAGTTATGAGTGTTTCTGCATCAATCTCTACTACCAAGACAAAACCAGCCTATTTTTGAGGATATTGCTCCCTGGTATATATGAAAAAATTAATTGCCTATTGTCCATCAGTATTGGTATCTGGAATTCAACTACTGTGCTGTTTCTGGGGAAAAGGATGGGCTCCACCTAGCCCAGGTGTTTCCCAAAGACACTTGTAACATCTTGCTTATGCCTGGACTGTAGAACAGATTACGGTAACTATAAGAATAAACTTCATATTTAAAACCTGAATATATATAATATTAAAACCTAACTTCACCACAGTTATGTGCAGACACTTGGATCAGCATATTCTTCTTAACAGATATTAAATTTTCAATTGAAAACAATATTAGCTATAAAAAAAACCCCAAACTTGTAACAGCCTCTTTCTGCACATGCCTTTGTGTCCTGTTTTTCTTGATGAAAAGTTACTGAACTCAGATTTCTAATTCTACCAAAATCAGTTTTACAAATACACATCGTTAGTTTCTTCTTGAAAGGAACTGTTTAAATGAAGTATCTTTACATATAGTGAAAAGCCAGTTTAACAAGGTAAATACCTGTAAATTATACACTCTAAAACAATTCAGACTTCCTAAAAGAAAAAATAAATAGTCTCAGTTAATGCTAAAAGAAAATGTGAATGAATGTAAATGGTTCAGACAGGTGTTTGACCTTGAAACTTCAGTGTATTTACCTCAGAAATGTTTTTGTCAGTCTCTTTTCTCTTTTCCTCCAATTTCCTTTCAATCCCTACAATTCCTACAGCCCTTATTCTTCCTGCCTGCAAAAGAAAATAATGAAAGGAATAAAAATAGGAAATGCTAAGTTTTCTCATCCGCCTCTCTGTGAAAAACCTTACATTACAAGACAGGAAATGTTCCCCCAAAGAGCTAGTATTATGTACACAATATTTCATATACTTCATGAAACATTTTTTAAACCAGTGCAAAAAAACAAACAGTAAGTGTAAAACATGTATGAATTTGCTGTAGTAGACAGATAATAATTATTATATTGAAGCTATTAATACGAAGATGTGTAATAGCCTGATCCAGATTGAGCATCACAGCTCATCTCAATTAAAGCCTCCGAGTCCATATGAACATCCATACTAGAGCTGTGGAAATACACATCTAAACATGATTACCTCAAGAAATCTATCCTGAAAAAACATAGCCGTAGAAACATGATGCTAAGTACAGTCTAATTTACATTGCTGAGAGGTATCAGAATGGAGTTGATGGTGAACCTTTCACTTGACGTCAAATGCGTTTTAGACAGGCTGGTACCTAAGTTACAATGGTGCCATCCCAGAGACCTCTGACTGCAGAGCTTACCACTACTGTTAAAAATTTGCTATGGCTTGATCATAAGAGGTAAGGAAGTCTCATTAAGTGATTCTTGACACAGGCTTCCCCATGAGTCCAAATGCAACAAAGTTTATAGGTACTATATTTACAAAGATATTTACAAAGAACGTAAGTGATTAGACATTGAACAACCTATAAATCATTACCTCATTCATGTAGTACTACATGAAACAACATCTACACGCTTATCACAGTTTATAACCTAGAAGTATACAGAGAGATAAAAAAGGCAATCTAACATGGCAGAGATTCTCCGTAACCACTGTCCATTTAGCATACAAAGAATTAAATAGGTTCTAGAGAGTTATATAAAAGTTGCATGTTGTATATTTGACTTCCAGCCACAAAAAATAAAACATAAATCACAACTAAAACCAAAAATCTTTCAGCTTCATTAGGTCTCTCATGCTGAATAAAATTGTATGCGGATATCTATAATATTGGTATAACTGTGTATGTGTGTCACTACATTAAAAAAATTGATCTCATTCAAGTCTAAACTCACTCAAGAAAGAGAGGGTAAAATGTCCTCTATCAGGTAAAAAATGCAAAGGAGGAACTAATTTGCTCCAGTGAAGAAACAGGCAAAGTTGAATTTCCACTTGTACCTATGATGTTGGTTAGAGAGACATGCCAGCTGCAGTATAAGGGGACAACAGGAAGTGGAGCCAAGAGATTACATACAGATTCTGCTCAGAAACTCTGCAAATACCTGTGTATCCTTGTTAACTTGAATGGTCTGACCAGCAGGCATGCTCTCCCATCTCCTTTGTGTCACTTCTTCAGATAATCGTCTATAGAACTGCAAGCATTAAAAAGTGATAACTCAGTTTCATAAACTGTGTGGAGTACCTCTGGATACTTCTAGCATCTTGGTGGTAGACTAAATAAATTTCACTGTAAGACAAAGCATGGTCACATCTACCCATCCACAGTACAACATTCCTTATCTGGAAATTCTTAATGTCCAATCTTCAAAAATACATGCATTAGTGGAGGAGCCAGGTAGTTACCAGCTAAACTTGCTTAAGTACTTCTATTGTAAAATATTTCCTTCAAATATTCAAAAATGTTCCAAAACATGCTAAAGTTAAAAATGCCGAAGTTTGTTTAAGGGCATGCTTTTAAATGGAAGGGAAACTGAACAACACAATTACTATTGATTTGTTAATTCATCAGTATACAGAAAACCACACAGATCAATAACACTTATTTGTTTACTGCTAATAACAGAATGTGGCATTGGTTAGTTAATTAATAGTAAGTGTATCCCACTGACCAAAATCCAGAAAGGAAACCCATTCCATTCTTACGATTGTTCAGAGTTCAGAGGAAAGCATTCCAAATTTATAAAGAAAAGACCTGAAGTGTAATTGACATGCTGGAGAACCAGTAAGCATAGTATGTTTGATTTTCTGACATGAACATTAACATGAAAATAAACAAGGTTACAATTAGGCAAAACACCTAAACAATTATAACAAAGCATAAATCTACACTCATCCTAAACTGAAAACTGCTCACAAAGCAATAAATGAGGCTAATCAAGCACATGCATTTATAAGCATTTATAACTAATTCCAAGTTGAAAATCTGGTATCAAAGTTAAAGTTCTCAGTCTCTTCAAAAGAGGATCTTATACTGTGAAATTTATTTAGACTGTGATTTCTTCACGATTTTTAGGATAAGCCTTCTTTTAAAAATATATTGTTTTTTTTTTTCCAGACTGCTCAAAGCCTTTGGGATTCAGCGTAGATAAAAATAAATTCAAGATTTGTAAAGCATAAAATGAAACAAAGCTCTGAGGCAAAAAAAGTGTTCAGCACCAAAATTAGAGAGATGATTAGGAGTAAGTTTCATGATTCCTGTTCACTAAAGCATTAACTACAAAGAAACATCTTTTCCTCTGTTAAACATTTAACAGATTTTGGAGATGTCATTCTGGAAAATCCTGTGGTCAATTTAAAAGATTTAAAAAAGAAGTGTAAGATTATATTAAAAGTACTAATATAAGAAAAAAAAGCCTAATAATGATTCTTAACATTTCTAGAACTCTACGTGTGTGATTTAATCAAAGTATAGAACCCCGAAGCTTCATAACATTTGTGTTCAAAAAGGATGTATTGAAAAAGCTCCACCTCAAAAGTAAACATGGAAAGATCGTGGAAAATTATCACTAACACAGCAAGAGAAGAAAAGCATGTCCAAAGATCTGATGTGCTAGGCTTGCACGGTACAAAACTTACCTCAATCTGCCCATGTTCTTTGAAAGAAAGTTTGATGTAGGAATATTTGCTGCTTTGGAATGGACCAGGCTCTTTGTTTGAAGAAGCAGGATGAAGATGAACCACTATTTTAGCACTAAGAAAGAGTTAAAAGGAAAGAGAAGTGGCAACTTACTGCAATATCTAAAAAAAATTTCTATGATCAAAGTTGCCTATTTAATCTAAACTCCTACTAACTTTATCTCACATAGGTGCTGAAGGACATCAATAATGCTTTATGTCTGTGCATTAACATTTAAGTATTTTGACTTGATATTACAGATCTTGCATAAAAACTACTATAACCTCTAAAACATCTCACAAATTTAAAATGTACTCATTATCAATTCCTAAAAAATAAATTTAACAAATCTGTACATTTCAAGTAATAAATTCTGAAAAACCTTTTAGTTATGATAAAAACTAATATTTGAGTTGGCTTTTGACTTGCAGTAACTACTGCCAAAATACAGAATCTGTCACAGGAAAACAAAAGGTCTCAGTATTACATTTAATCTATCCCACTTGCAAACACTGTATGTCAATTCATCCAAAACCAACATTCAAAGGTAACATGCATGGAAATAACAATCTAAAATGACATCTACCACCAAAACAAATCTTGAGATAGCATTTTTTTAGGAACATGACAGACTGCTATCACAGCACAACTGCAAGTCCACCATTCCCATTTCATTTTACTGATACTT
Organism: Melopsittacus undulatus; assembly: GCF_012275295.1. NCBI lineage: Eukaryota > Metazoa > Chordata > Aves > Psittaciformes > Psittaculidae > Melopsittacus > Melopsittacus undulatus. The sequence goes on from NC_047528.1 coordinate 26,245,815, forward strand.
CTTCAAGGGTCTTTATTTGCTTGACTTTTCCAGGATTAGTGAATTACCTGATTTCTTCTGGAAACCCTCAGCTGTTAGCTCACCCATTCTGTAGGCTGCAAGCAGCTGTGAACTACATATATATATATATGCATTAATTTTTTTTTCTCTTTTTCTTGTGAAACTTAGAATCACAGAATTGTTGAGTCTGGAAAAGACTTTTAAGATCACCAAGTCAAACCGTTAACCCAGCACTGCCAAGTCCACCAGTAAACCAATGTCACATCTACAGGCTGCCCAGGGATGGTGACTCAACCACTTCCCTGGGCAGCCTATTCCAACACTTGATAACCATTTTGGTGAAGAAGTTGCTCTTAATAGCCAAGTTAAACCTCCTCTGGCACAACTTGAGGCCATTTCCTCTTGTCCTGTTGCTTCTTAGTTGTGAGAAGAGACTAACACTCATCTCACTACAACCTCCTTTCAGAAGGAGGGTGGTAGGCTCCTTTTCTTCAGGCTAAACAACCCCAGTTCCCTCAGCCACTGCTCATCAGATTTGTGCTCCAGACCCTTCACCAGCTTTGTTGCCCTTCTCTCAACCCACTCCAGCACCTCAATGTCTTTCTTGTAGTGAGCGGCCCAGAAATGAACACAGTATTCAAGATGTAGCCTCACCAGTGCCAAAGATAATCACCTCCCTGGTCCTGCCGGCTACACTATTTCTGGTACAGGCCAGGATGCTCTTGGCATTCTTGGCCACCTGAGCACGCTGCTGGCTTATACACTTCTTTATACATATACCAAACTGAGTTAGTTATTCAAGTAAGTGGAAACACTTATGTTCCTTCTAACTATTGCTAGCATTTCCACATTCAAAATCCATCATATAGTCATGAAAAAGTGTATAATATGGGACATGGCAGAGTTTCTATCCCCAACCAGTTCTGTGGCACAAAAGACTACACTTAGCTTTCAAATTTAGATTCAGAAAAATCACTGTTGTCATTTACGACTAATCAAATCTAAGCTAGAACACATGCTTGTTTAGCGATTACAGGACAGTTATGTAACAAATCACATTAGACACTCTTTTGTCATGACTCTCTTACACATTTGACCGCAACTGAGGCAAAAAGGTCCTTGCAGCTATCAATCTGGAAACTTAGATTGCAAATGTAACCTACCATGAATTAATATATAATCTTGGCTACCTCACATAACATGCATGTGCAAACTATCCATCTGAAAAAGACAATGACCATACCTTTTTCCTATCCCAGCTGCTTGCTCTTCAATAAAGACGACCTGAGACAGAGGTACAGCAATGCAGCACTCCTGGAATAATCAATGCAAACACAAATGAAATTAAAGAAAGCCAACCATATCCTGGGCTGCATAAAAAGCAGCGTGACCAGTAGGTCAAAGGAGGTGATCCTGCCCCTCTACTCTACTCTCATGAGGCCCCACTTGGAGTATTGTGTGCAGGTCTGGTGTCCTCAACATAAAAAGGACAAAGACCTGTTGGAACAAGTCCAGAGGAGGGCCACGAGGATGATCAGGGGACTGGAGCACCTCCCATATCAAGACAGGCTGAGAAAGTTGGGGCTGTTCAGCCTGGAGAAGAGAAGGCTGCATGGAGACCTCATAGCAGCCTTCCAGTATCTGAAGGGGGGGCTATAAGGATGGTGGGGAGGGACTATTCATTAGGGACTGCAGTGCCAGTACAAGGGGTAACGGGTTCAAACTTACACAGGGGAAGTTTAGACTGGGTATAAGGAAGAAGTTCTTTACTGTAAGGGTGGTGAGGTACTGGAATGGGTTGCCCAGGGAAGTTCTGAATGCTCCATCCCTGGCAGTGTTCAAGGCCAGGCTGGACAGAGCTTTGGGTGGCATGGTTTAGTGTGAGGTGTCCCTACCCATGGCAGGGGTGTTGGAATTAGATGATCTTGAGGTCCTTTCCAACCCTAACTATTCTATGATTGTATGATTTTAAAGACATATCCTGCCTACTTTTAACACCTCAGGCTACTCATAGAAGGACTCAGGAATTTACCAAGTCTTTGGTATCCAAGTTCAAAACTTCCACACTAAAATTTCCACACTACTGCAGCTTATCCCTGAATGCATAATACTTACAGGTTCTTTGGGAGCTAAATTATATCCAAAAGCACCAGTCTTTTGTGCTTTTGTTGAACATTTAAACAGCTAGACCATCCTCTGAGTGGAAGAGGAATTTCTCCACTTATCCCACACCCACTGACTTAATCCAGCACTTGATGCATCTCAGCACACATTTATTGGACTGTGCTTTAGACAAAACAAAGCAGACCAAGAAACAAGACTGTACCCATCTGTGGAAGAATAGGCTAAGCTCTTCCTGTATGCTTGAGACAAAAATTACTTAGGGGGGTGATTCAACAAAGCATCTGATTAGGTGCCTAGTCTTGTTTTGGTGAATATCCTTTGGCGAACACCATCTTCTGCAACACAGCTTGGTGACTGACAGTCACCCACGATATAGGAAGCATGGGTTGCATTCCCCCCTGGAACCTCTCTTCTATCTGCCAAGGTGTGCCTAACACCAAGTTATAATGAACGCCATTACAGGGTCCCCTCAATCCCTACTACAAAAATTGTTCCTCTTGGCATGCAATAATTAAATACTCATTAAATTGGAGCTTAGTGAAGTAGATATGCGGAGACTTTAACAAGTAAATCTCTCATTGGGAAAGAACATGGGTTGTACTTCCTGTTACAAAACCTCTTAATACAAGCTATCTATATCCTTCTGTGGCTCCAGATCCTTCAGCCATTACAGAAAACAGTTACTGCTTGGCAAAATGCTCACATAGTTCTGGGCACTTTAAATACAGGCAAAATGATACTTCTGTTAAAGAAAGGTTTTGAACATGACAAAAGAGTCCACCTATATATAGTATACTGCTAAACTGATGGATTCATTTAGTTCACAGTTTGAAAGTTATGAACTTATTGCAAACACAATTTCTTAGAATCATCCCTTTCTGGTGAGAGAAGCGATACAGAAAGAGTGATGTGTTAAAAATGCTGTGAGTTAATTTGTTTTGGATTTTTTCCTAATGTCTCATGCTCACATTATGCATGATTTTACCACTTTGAATGTTGCACAGATATAGCTATGTAACAAACGTGCAAGATTTACTTTTGTTTTTTTCCTCTGGAAATCTCTGTATTTTTGATACTGTTCAACTGCAGGTGGTATGTAACAACAGCAGCCACAAACACAGCTGTTTGGCTTTGTAAAATGGTTTGCTATGTTAACCTAATGACAAGTGCCCCATTTATTACTTAAGTCTGCTGACAGTCACACACAAAAAAAAAAGGAACTGTCTCTACAGGTTTATTCTAGGTACGCCAGGTTAGGTTTCTAAGGCTGATGCTATATCACAGCTGAAATTAGCCAGCAACTCACCATGAAAATAAAAGGGCACTGTGCTACTTATATGTCAGTCCTAAGAGCCTGAAAAAGAAGCAGCTTGATTTACCACACCAGTAATCTGTATTTGTCCCTGATAAGAACTGGGTAATTTCTGCCAACATCCTGGATATATATTTCTGCCCTATCTGTTAATCAAGCCTGGAACTTGTCAAAATCTTTGCTGATACCTGAAACTATTTTTCTTATTCTCAACGATTCTTCTCTGTTGATTTAGCAGATTCAATTACCTGGGAAGAATACAAGAAACCATGTGGCCTAGGAGCAGGGTGAGAGGTCAGAAAAAAGCGATAAATGTCATCTTTTTGTGGGGAAGGGGAGAACAGGGATATGGACAGTTGTAAGACTTGCTGAAACCATAATGCTTAATGTTACTCCAAGCAAGCAAAATGTCCAAGCCAGAAGACTAGAAGCAGTGTATATTGCAGTACATGCCCACCTCTCAAAAAGAGATGCACAGATAAGTAATCTCGCACTGAGAGTATCCAAACCAGAAAGTTAGTTTATAGAGAATAGGTCATGGTCTGGACAATCAATCCCTGACTTGTTTAACAATAACCCCACCCTGGGACCAGCTCTCAAAACATATTGAAGAATTTGTACTAAAAATAGTTCTGCTGTTCCTGCAAACAATCTGTAAAGAAAAAAATCTACGGCTTTGCCAAATTAAGAACATCCTCAGTGACTTTACCTTCAGAAGGCTCTAAGTAGTTCCCTGCTCTGGAGCAAGGATGTGGTATGTGGTAGGGAGAGGCTTTTGGGTGCGAGATATGCTGCAGGTTTCCTTGTGCAAAACTAGCCCAGTGGAATATAATTTGCCCTTAAAAAGCTGTCATCTGAACATGCTCTGTCTAAACTTTGGCTTCCAGAGCTAAGTTTCTAAAATACTGTGTTCAAAACCAGCATAATCGAACCTGGTTCAGATTAGGACTTCTCTTTCAACTGCAGCTGTTAAATGGTGCATGCTGTCACAGTCTACTTAGAGTTTTGCATGTGTTTGCTGTCTTCAATTTCACCCTGCAGTCTCAGGCTGTGGCTTGATCATACAAAGCATTCAGCAGCAGTACTACTACACTGTAGTTCTGACTGTCACCTGAACTCTGAGTCAGTTCTCCATAGCAGTACAGACAGATGTTCTGGCTTCTTGAAGGGATGGTTCAGAGCAGGAACATGCAGTTGAGAAGGTAAAACACAGAGAAAACAATACTGCCACAAACCACATCCTATTAGCAACTCATGGCATGGTGGAAGCAGAAGACAGGGAAACTTGGACTTGAAAGCAGTGAGGAAGAAAAGGTCTTGCTGGACAAGGAGTATGGGAGAGGAGTTAACATGATGATCTGCCTGACACATTCAACTTCAGTCTTAAATCCAACATGTCTTAGTGCATGAGAGCATAGAATCATAGAATAGTTAGGACTGGAAAGGACCTCAAGATCATCTAGTTCCAACCCCCCTGCCATGGGCAGGGACAGCTCACAGACTCTTCTGTTCTATTTTTGTTCTGCAGAAAATTTGTATGATTCATTCCCATCCCTCCTCATCTCTGCATGATTATTTTATTAATGCAGAATTGGGTGAAAGATCATTCCTGTACATAACTTTCTACTGTGAGGCAAAAAATGGACTATACTTGTAATACAAAAGACACAAAGGGAAGAAAAACCTCATCTCCATGTGCAGTCTCTTCAGTAGCAAACTACCTGTTGTTTATTATGGCATTTACAATTGAATAGCATAAAAAGAGACAAAAGTAGGACTTACATGATTCTTCTGGTCCCTCCAGAGTAGCCTGTGTGTACTAAGCAGTAATACTCCACTATCAAATTTCACCTAAACAGAAAAAATTAAATGTATCAACAACAAATTTAACCAGTAAACTGCATAAATACTCATCTTGAAAATATTACACATTACCATAACACAGCAATCAGATGCAACAAGCCAGTATTTTGAGAGCACTCTCTTTTTTTTTTTTTTTCAGAAAACACAATAAATCAAGTTTAGGAAACAATGGAGAAATTAATATAAAGGGACTAGATGGATATACACAAACTTCCTTTTTCAACTATATAAATTTTCCCCCTAGGATATCCTGAAGGATCCGCCCTCCATATGCTGTACAAGATACACAAACATTCTTAAATATCATGTTTTAAACAGGGCTATTGGCTTTGGAACACTATGTATTGACAAAGAAAGTGAAAGTTATATAAAAAAGCAGAGCCATCTATGCTATGCAGAGTCTGAAATCTTCCTGCCTATCACACGAGTATTGCTTCTACCCATTTTACTGTTTAAAAGTTGTTTATTTATCAGACAGCAATCAGTATGTGGGAAATGTGTGTTAGCAAATGGCTTCCTACTTGCAAAACCTGAGGAAGTTTTTTATGAGGGTATGCAACTACTGCCATGTGATAAAAATAACAGAGCAAGAGTTCAGTCCAGCAGTGAAGCAAAGCAGTTAAGTGGGTAGGCTCGGATATTGTCAGAATCATAGAATACCAGATTGCAAGGGACCTCAAGGATCATCTGGTCCCACCTTTTCAGGTAAAGCATGACCTAGACTATATGCCCCAGCACCCTGTCCAACGATGCAAGAGAGCACCCTTCAGGACCAGAGCTAGAAGGCATTTTACAGCTACCGGGATGACTCAGGTGTGAATTGTATGACACGTATACATGACATCAAAGACAAAGAGAGTGCTTAGCCCTGATCCGGGAAGTGACAGCCCACAGACTGGACATCATGACAGTGTCACCAGCTACACACGCCCAGCGGGGATCCCAGCCCTCCCCCCGTGTGGCACACAGCGCTCGAGGCCTTTTTCAGCCACAAAGCCTGGATCACCTCCCTGACAGTCCTCTGACAGGGCCGGACCCCGGCCGGACAGTACTGACCTCAATCAGCACTGACGGATTCTCCGCCTGCAGCCGAAGCCCCCTCGTACGCCCCGTCCCGCCCTCCCCCCCATCCCCCCCGCCACGGGTACTATCCACAGTCACGTCCCCCGCCACCGCCCTCCTTGGCCGGCGCCCACGGCCGTGCTGTTTTCCCCCCACCCCCCTGCTCGCTGGGCCGAGCAGGGCCGCAGGGCCGCTCCCGTCACCTTCTCCTCCCCGTCGTAGAGACGCACGCCGCGCTGCTGCACCACCAGCGTCTCCCCCAGCTCCAGCAACCCGCTGGTCCACGAGAACCTGTCCATGTCGCAGCCCCTTCCCCTCCCTCGCCCTCTGCAGAGCAGGCCGCAGCCGCCGCTCCCCGTCCGGAGCCGCCAGCACACCAGGCCCCATTCCCGGCGGCGCCGCGCCCCCTAGCGGCGGCCCGTGGGCGCGCCGTCATCTTCCCGCCGCGGCAGGAGTACCCGCCCAACGGTCACAGCCGCACGCGCCTTGTCGGTGTCCCCCTCCCCTCGCTCGCCATTGGCCAGTTCAAGCCCCGCGGCCGGCCCAGTCGGGAGGCGCTGCTCGGCGGTAGATTCAAACGGCCGGCTGTGTACCGTGCGGTGATGGCTGCTCGTTCTGTGCTCTGGCTGCCGGACAGCCGCAGGTCCGATCCCCTCTACCGAGGTAAGGCACCGAGCCCAGTGGTGATGGGGTGCCCTCCGGTCTCAGCCGTGGCTGTCCCTCGTTGCCGCTCCGAGTAGCGCCGGGTGAGGCCGCGGCGGGAGCCGGTGGGAGAGGGGAGCTGGACACTTTCTGCGGTGAGAAGGAGGAGAGGGCGAGCGCCTTAGGAAGGGTCGGAGACCGGGTAGGCCTTGGTAGCAGCTGTCGCGATCGTGGTCTTAGAGCTGACCGGTGTGCGCGAGGATATGAGACCTCAACCTCTTCTTGCAGGGCTGGGGCCGATGCTCGCCCCCAGGCAGGGCTTCTGGAGCGAGAGCCTTTCTTCACGATAAAAGGCACGTCTTAATCTAAGAGTATCTTACTGAAATAAACAAATGCTCCGACATACACCTGTACTCTTCTGTTCGTTATTTTCTCACCGGTTTGGCGTCAGCAAGTTCAACAACTTTAATTTTTTTGACTGGGCTTTGTCAGCAGGCCTCGACTTTCAGAAGCAGAAGGTGCCTAGAAAGCTCTAGGATGCACACTAAGATTGCTGCTCTGCAGCGTTTCTTGGCAGATACCCCGCTGGTGTGCATCTCTTCAGAAGCAGGCTATGCATGTACCCTCTAGGGCTTCATGCAGCGTGGGCTTGGACAAAACATGAAAGATAATGAACACATGCAAAGAGATTCAAAAGGCGACTTATGCCTGCCTAGAAGGGGTAGAAGTTGAGGTTTATATGTGAGTTCATTGGTGACTTCCACAGCTGAGTGAGCCTGCCGATGTTGAGGGATGGTGCAATGCCATGAGTTCCTGAATGCCAGAAAGTAATTATTGTTCTGAGTCAAAAATAATGCTCCAGCCTCTTGTCTCACATCCTACTGCATATGAAACTGTTGAGATTTGGAGTTTAACTGTCTAAACTGGCTCTGTAGATGCTGAGCTTGCTTTAGGTGGCAGGGCCATCTTATCCCAGCTGCTTCCATCAGGCCAAGGTCACTAACTCCCTACATGAATAAGGAATGTTATCTGAAAAAGAACAGTATAGTCTTATGAAAAACATAAGTCTCTAGCATGCAGTCAGCCACTGAGAACGTGAGAAAATATTCTGTTCTGGAATCACTCTGTATTAAGACAGTGATAGCTGGCTTCAGACCTTTTCAAGTATCATTTCCTGCTGTTACAAACACAGCTGTTGGTCCAACATTTGTGCAGATGCCAAGATCACCATGGAAGAGAAGGGAATGATTTTGCAATGGTCAGATTGAAGTGCATGATGTTCTTCATGTGTGCTATACTTGCATTACAAGCAAAGTGTGCTTGCTGAACCAGCAATGTGTGAAATACTGGTCAGGCATCCAGAAGGTAGAAAAGTGAGCCTGGACTTCTTCCAATTTCTTTTAGCTTAATGCAGCAAACCAACCATCTCGTATAGCCGTGAAATGACACTCAACTGCTCCTTGAATAGCCATTCTTAAAAAATGAGAGAATGTGTAAGACATCATAAGATGTGAATATTAAACTTTCTTAATCCACAGTGTCCACGTTTCATCATTTCTCAATACTTTTCTAATTACATTTCATTTTTTGAGAGACAATTTGGTATTACTAACATAACAGAAAATGTAGTAAATCTTTATTTTTCTTTTTTAAACCCACTAGTACAAAGACGGCAAAAGGTTGAAGAATACCTGTCTAGAAAAAAGACCTGTTCTGGTGTGTCCATTCAAGAAAATGAAGCATCCACCAGGTAGTACTTCTACTATAGCTTACATTCCTTTAAAAAGGCCCATGGTTTGTGGGAAAGACACAAATAGTTTTTGTAGAGAACCTCAACCAAAAGGTGAGACCATATAATGAGACTGGTGACAGCATGGATTTCCTAAAGTCCTTTTATTGTCAGCAAATACTAAAAAATTTTAACCAAATGTGTAATAGATGCAATTAATGAAGTATATAATCTGCTTCTCCAGGGACTGCTTTCATATGGAGAGCTTTTCCTTCGGATGCTACTTTGCTGTTCGCTTCTATAACAAGTGAGAGGAAACTGCCCCAAGTTGCACCAGGGGAGGTTCAGATCGGATATTACCAAAAATATCTTCAAAAGGGTTGTCAAGCACTGGACCAGGCTGCCCAGGGAAGTGATTGAGTCACCATCCCTGGAGGTATTTAAAAGATGTGTATATGTGGCATTTAGGGATATGGTTTAGTGGCCGGCCTGGCAGTGCTATGTTAGCGGTTGGACTCAATAATTTTAAAGGTCTTTTCCAACCTAAACAATTCTATGATTCTGTAACTTCAGATCAGCTCCTGTAACATGTATTCTCTATCACTGGTGACATGGTATGCAGACCGCTTTTTGCAGCATTTCAAAGTCAATAGTTATCTTTACTTTCACTAATGTACCTTCATGTTCAATTTAACTGTCTTCCAGAAGATCATCCGACGGAAAGATACAGTTGCTAACTGGAAAGTTCATTTTCAGTCATATGGAATCAAAGAATAATTAGTGTTGGAAAGGACCTTAAGATCATCTAGTTTCAAATCCCTGCCATGGGCAGGAATGCCTCACACCAAACCATCTCACCCAAGGCTCTGTCCAACCTGGCCTTGAGCACTGCCAGGGAGGGAGCATTCACAGCCTCCCTGGGCAACCCATTCCAGTGTCTCACCACCCTTACAGTAAAGAATTTCTTCCCTATATCCAATCTAAACTTCCCCTGTTTTAACCCTTTGCCCTGGCACTGCATTCCCTAATGAATAGTCCCTCCCCAGCATCCCTATAGGCCCCCTTCAGATACTGGAAGGCTGCTATGAGGTCTCCACACAGTCTTCTCTTCTCCAGGCTGAACAGCCCCAACTTTCTCAGCCTATCTTCATACAGGAGGTGCTCCAGTCACCTGATTGTCCTCGTGGCCCTCCTCTGGACTTGTTCCAATAGTTCCATGTTCTTTTTATGTTGAGGACACCAGAACTGTACACAGTGCTCCGAGGAAGGAGTATTCATGTTAACTCAGATTGGTGAATTAAGAAAGCATCATCGTTTCCAAACACAGATTAGAGAGGCAGATGTGTTTTTTTTTAAAAAAAAAAACAGTATTGTAATGTGGCAGGGACAGTGTACAAGTAGAATAATAAAACCAACTAATACAAAGAAATGCAAGATTTATGATTCTTAACAAATTATTGTGATTCTTTCTCGACAGAATCAAAGCAATCAAACTGCTCACTGGTAAATGCCTTTCCTTGGGCCCAGCTCAGCTGCACCCAAAACAAGACCTGCCTATGTGTGAGCAGGTTGGCCTAGAGACGCATGGAGCAATACTCAGAGCTCGGATCTAGCAGGAGCATACTTGAGGATGGTCTGAGCACTGCTCTCTATGCTTGCATAGATTATTATAGTTGAATAGCATGACTATATTATGTATGGCCACAGGATCTAGGGCCTTTGAGCAACCTGGTCTAGTGGAAGGTGTCCTTGCCCACAGCAAGGGGTTTAGAACCAGATGAACTTTAAGGTCCCTTCCAGCCCAAACCATTCTATGATTCTAGGTGCGTAGTGCAGCATGAATGAATAGAAAGTGTTTTGAACTCCTCTTCCACCAGAGATACACATTCCAGAGACATGTTTTATATAATGCATCATGAAGCATTTGAGAAAAAATATGGATTTCTAACTTTAAACTGAGGTGTCTTTCTTCTGAGCTGTCAATACATTTTCATGGTTGCTAGGAGATGATACTGGTCTTGGTGGTTTTGCTGCTCACTGAATAGTCTGGTGCCAGCTCTGGTGCCTGACTGTAGGTTTTGGAGCCCGTCACTGTAGTAGGAACTATGTATCCTTGTTCAGACTTGCCTCAAATGGCCTGGCTTCTGATGATGCAGTAGCTGAGCTTCAACTCCTTGTGCTTTTCCTCCTTCCACCTCAACTGCAGCATTTAGAAACTTGACCTTCTCCAGCAGGTGCACCAGGCCAGACAGGTTGGCGCTCATCCTTAAACATGAGAATGACACCTGCAGTAAATTGTCTGTTCTCTTTTCCTTCCCCTTCATTAGCCAGCTCTTTTATGGTGTAAGAAAGGATGCTTTTCAGCCTGGGCCCTGATCAGCGATTGCTTAAGCATTTTTTTTTTTTTTTTTTCTGGAGGAAGAGTACAAGCTGAACAGAAATGCTTCAATGTGATTTCAGCCTGCAGACTGCCACCCTGGACCATGTGAACTCACTCTAAAGATCTATTCATTTGTTACACTGCAGGGTGATTTAAGGTGTCTTAGTTTTGTTTTGTTTCCTTTTCCCCTAAGCAGTAGCAGAACAAGGAGAGCAACTAGCAATACGCTGCAAGACAAAATACAGCTCTCAACATCTCCAAAGGCAGAAATGGTAAGTTTTTGACTGATACTCCAATACTGAATGGTACTCTGTTTCTGTGGCTGTAACATTCTGCTTGCTTAAACTGTATTTTGGCTATATGATTTCCAGCACATACAGCTTACAGGTGCAGAGGTGCAGTTTGTTTAAACTTTAGTCAAGGACTGCTTATTACATGCTTTTTAGTGAGCTGTCGCATTACTGTACGTAGTGGATTATACTGATACTCAGTTTGTACCTAGCTGAAAATGGTTAAAGAGGACACCATTATTGCTGAAATATTACTAAATTTTAACAACTTTTCAAGAAAACTCTCAGAGCTTTTTGGATGTATTTTCAGTCTTTGGGGAAGTTATTTAAAAGATGAGTGAGGTTTTCTGTCAGAGTATAAATTCTGTTGTACTCTGTTACTTAGGGGTAAGAGGGCAGCCTAACAAAACTGTTGAATATGTGGTGGTTCAGCTGTGATGCTGGCAAATGTAGTGTAATCAGAAGTAGATGCTAATACCTAATCAGATTTGAAAGGAATACTTTCCCTCTATCATTCTGTGTCACTTTTCCAGAGTTAAGGTACACATGGCTGTGCTGCTTAGCCATAGCAAAATACAGATTCTTCTCCAGACCTGCTTTCAAGGAAAGGTGAGAGAGGGGGCAAAAAAAAAAAACCAAAAAAACCACAAAACCTGTGTTCATGTTAGATCGGTTTGAGTCTGTGTTCTAAAAGATTGGGAGACCTGGAATTATGTGAGGAAGAAAGCAAAACATCTTAACTTCAAAGGAATTTTAGAGATTTCCTGAAGGGAGACACTGCGGTATGTTTTAATATCTCATGTGATTTTTAAGTTGAGTTTAACTACATTGCTTCCTGGAATAACAGCTTTTGTACTTAAGCTTTAGTTATTGGCTTAGTCAAATCTAACTTCTAAACCTAAATGACAGACCAGGCAATGAGATGTGGTGTAATTTTCTTATAGTTTGAGGGCATCTTCCTTACAGGAGAATAGTATCAGCTTCTGCAGACATCCATGTGTCATTCGTATTTCTTTTTTTTTTTTTCCCCCATGCTTTTTTGGATCTTTCAGTCTTCCTTAAGTTGCTGCTTGGATAATGCTGCATTGGTTGCTGTAGAACATCCTCCTTAGAGGAAAAGTTAAGGTTCCACTTCTCATGGCTTCTGGGCTAGGGTTATGCTAAGAACACAGAGCTAAGAGCTTCAGGGAGTAGTAAAGCTGTATAAAATTCATGTGTCTATTCAGAAGTACTGCATCCTACAGTACAGTAAAAACTTCTTGCTCTTCTTGTAACATCCTAATGCCCTAACTGAAGGTCTTGTTCATCCTATATATATATATATGTATATACACACACCTTATTTATAAGTCTATCCACACTAAGCAGTAGAGTGGTGCTGCCATTAAATGATGGGTTACGCAGACGGAGATATTACTTTTGACTATATACGGCCCAAAGCAAATTTCGACTTTGACTCCTCTTAGAAAGTGATTTTGGCCATTAAAAGACAGTAGCCATTTAGAGAGTTTTGTTTCTATAGGAAGAGTGTAGCCCTCAGATTAGGCCTTGTTACTTTCAAAGCAGAGTTTAAACAATCCTTATTAGATTTTCTTTTTAATGTTAATTCTACAATAATAGTTGACAAATACTCTACTCAGTATATATACACTACTTTTGTAGACACTTAGTGGCAAAGTGGCATTTACGGTTAATCACTTTAGTCCTGTAAATGAGTGAAAACCTCTTTGGAAACAAATAACATGCAGCATGAATGTACTTTTAACATGTCCATGGATATGCTTTTGATTTCAGGAAAATAAAGAGAATGCTAATGAACTGTCATGGGACCAATCAAGCAGACCCTCAGAAAAAAATGTTATTTTAAACTCTTCCACAGTCACACTGACAAATTCCAAACTGGGGACAAACTATATTCCTGAAGAACATGCTTCCAGTTCTGAAGTTAACGAAATAAAATCTCAGCATATGTCACTTACCAAGTGCTTCTTGAAAATAAAAAGCATAAAAGAGAAACAATTGCTGGCAGAAAAACAGAGTTCAAGTGTCAGCCTACCAAAGAAACCAGTGCTTGGTACATATCGTGGCAAAGTTATACAGTCCAAGATAAACTCCTTCCGAAAAGCACCAAAAAGTGAGGTGGGAAAGAGTTCTTTGCCAGACAACAAGCTGCTTCCTTCTGCTGCCAAACCAGCATCAAGTTCTTTATCCATGAGCACCTGTAGTGTAGCTCTGAAGACCAGCAAAGCCACGAATAACCGTAATTCTGTAAAACCGAATGGTGTCCTCCCTATCCAGAGCAAACCATCTGACAAAGCTGCTATGAACTCCCAGTCTGCTCTGAAGAAAAGGCAACTGACATCTGCTGTAGTGCCAAAGAAACCAACAGTCCAAAAAATGAATGGTGGAAGGGGCCCACAGCCACTGAAGGCTGCTCCTAACAATTCTGACTGCAGAGTACTAGGAGTGAAGAACTGTGGAGATTGTTGTGAAGATGCAAGACTCGGAGTTCCAACAAAACGGTTTTCTGTTGTTCCTGGTACAAAGTCGGGGCAGAATTCTAAAACTAATGGCAACAGAACATCTATTCTGTTGAAAGAGTCAGCAGAAGAGAGAAGGTAACGGTTACTGTCATAGCTTGATCTTAGGGGGTACCTAGACTTTCTTTCCAATAATATCTATTTTGATCTATTTCTTGCTGTAAATGCACTGAAAAATAAAATAATTGATGCCCAAGGGCAGCAAACTAAAACTGTAGACTTAGTATTGAGAAATCAGGATTCAGACTTCTTGCAGCAGCTCTTCAGGCTTACAGCTTGTCCTGCGTTATAAATAGAAAATGTATATAGAACATGTTTAGGGACTGGGGGAGAGCACTTGGCAATTATATTTTTCAGCTTGGTTTAATGCAACTTAGATGATGGGATGAAGATTCATGATCTAAAATTAATTTAATAGAGCTCCTTGTAGAAAGTCGCATTTGCTAAAAACTGCTGGTCTGGAGGGATGGAGCTGAAATATAGATGAAGACTGAATTACATTTATACATCAGTTTCACTGTTTAAAAGCTATGTGATGAGGTTGTTCTGGGCTCCCCATGCTTTGTCTCTTCAGAAATAGTTTCAAGTTACTCTGATTTGAAGTGGATTAAGGAGGAGAGATGGCACAGATGAATAAACCGGAAGCATTTTTTTTTTATCCTCCCTTGAATTAAAGGATCTGTAGCTTAAGTCTGTTGTTGATGCTGGAAAGAGAGATATCAAAATGTGCTGACCTGATAGATGCCTAAAGCAGACAGCAATATGTGTGGTTCTGAAATCTCCATGCAGTTATAAATGGCAGCTGTATTCCTTTTATGATTAAAGAGAGATAACTCAAGGACTATCTGGAAAGTACGTCTTTGTATAACTTAATCCTAGTTAGTGTCAGTCAATGTAAAGAAAGATAAAACATCTGTCACTTCAACTAATAATATTTTTACATGCAGAGCTCGCCTGGATGAATGGAGAGCATCTAGAGGAAAAGTGATGAGGAGACCTCCAATACCTATGCTTCTGGAGCCCCAGTTTAAAAGAGAAAAATCTAGTGATTCTCTAGAGCATGTATTACACAATGAAAAGGTCAACAAGACTCTCTCAGAATGTCTGCAGTTAACTGAACAGGTATTTAGGCCCTTGCCTACCAAGTTTCAATCATGTAAGTTCTACTGGCATGCTGGACCTTTGAATCAGATACAGAGGACTAACTGTTCCTCAAGTTCAGCAATATCATAGCTTTTTACTGACACCTGAAAGACATTAGATCTCATGTAAGCTTCAGTAACTTCCTGAGCTACCCAATAAGGTCAGGCAATATGGTAACATAATAAAGTACAAAAGCTGTAAGATGAGAGTACCTATGAAGTAATTAAAACAAGTTTGCATTTGCAGAAACTTGCCTGGACATCTGAAAAAGCCTGGTTTAAGTAGTTCTGAAGATGTTCTACCATCCCTTCTACTTACAAAAATGTACAAATAATTCTCATCTGGAAAAACTGGTGAATCCTTAAAAATGAGAAATCTTCTGCGAAAGAAAGAAAAAGATACTTGTTTTCTAGCTCAAAACCAGCTAAAATAGAGCACCTAAAAATCTTCATTGCATTTAAATCTCTGCTCTTGTGTTGACTTTAGGAATGTCAAGGCGATGAAGTACGTGCCATGCTGGAATGTCTGACAAAGAGCATTCCTGAGGCTAAAAAGCTTGCAAAGTACTGGATCTGCTGTATGCGTCTTGAACAGATGGGTCCTCTTGAAAAGGTGATTGCTGTCTATGAGGAGGCCATTTTGGCAGGAGCAATGGTGAGCAGCTTGTCTTGAACTTTGAGATTATTAATGAATATAAATGCATAAGAGTGTGGTATATAAAATACAGCTACATCTGATTTTAGTAAATCCTTTCATTTTAGAAGAGCCATGTGACCTAGTTGAACATGAAAAATTAGATTTGGTTTGCTCTGTAACCATGGTAAATACTTACTACTTTCAAGGAGAAAGGTTTAGGATCATCAAAATACCATATGACCTAGAAGAAAGTAAGGACTGAGAGTTCTAGTATCGCTAGAAACCCAGAACAGTACTTAATTTTACATTGATAGGCTTAATTCTATACTTTATTATCAGCAAAACTTCAGGGCATCGAATACAGCCATAGTGCACCCTATACAGAAAATATAGGGATCACTTTTGTTCCAACTTATGTCTAAACAGCATTAAATAGGGTTTGTAACATGGATATCATATGGTCTATACCGCTTTCCCTGTTATACCAAGTAAGTTGAAATTATGATTAATTTTGGAGTTTTTTTCCTAAAACAATACCACTTTTTTTCCCAGCCTAAAGATGAACTGCGAAACACGCTAATAGAAATTATGAAAAATGACAAAAGCCTTTTTAAGTCTGAGGATGGTAAGTCCAAGTACTCCATTCTAGTTAAATGTTTGGCATGACAGGTAATGCAAGCTATCTGTTGAAACTGTTTGTGCTTATAGTGTATTCTATTTCATGGACACTTCTCTGTGATACTTTATATTTACTTGTCTTTGAAAACAACATTGACATTTCAATTGTGCGCATGTTAAAAAAAGTAGTGGAGATGCTTTCATATTCAAACTTTCTGCTTAAATTCTATCAAAGCCATGTTGTCTGCCCATCTTAGCCTGATAATCAAAAAGTAAATAAAACATTTTTGTGAGCTAAATATCATTTGCTGCTTTGACACGTAAACTTCCCTAGCAGATGCATGGTTGTGTTATGTCAGAATGTCAATTAAAGGTGGCGTATGTTCTGATTTTGGAGGCAAAGTAGCTATGTAGATTCCTGCTGAATATAACACAACCTGACAACCATTTAATAACAGAAACTGACTGAAATACTTGTTCAGACCTGCTGTGCTGAGAATGACTCATCAGAATGTACTCAGCTTGAGTTTTCAGGTTGCATTATTAGTAACTTACATTGCTGTGGCTCCAACTCAAAGCATACTTTCATTCTCATGTAGAGCTGTAAGATTTCGTAGATCTCTAAAACATTAATTTCTCTTCAGTTGTAACTAATCACATCTGTACTTCTTCAATATTTCAGTTTTAGGGGGAACTGTGTTAGACCTTCATTTAAATAAGGTAGTGGAAGTCAGCAAGGAACCAAATCCATCTGTAGAGCAGGTTCAGAAGGCCTGCAAGGATATCTGCTCTGATGATGGCCAAAAAGCAGAGAGTGATGACAAGAAAACAGAGATTAACAGTGAAGAGAACAAAAAGGAAATGGATTTAGACTTGAAACCAAGGGAAGAGATCTTGCCAAAAAAGAATAAAAAGCACAAGACTAAAGAACGTTCGAAAAAGAAAGGAAAATCTGAAGCAGAAGAGAAGCATGAGGATAAGATAAAAGATATAGTCCAAGCAGTTAATGCTCCTGAGAAGAATGACACATCTTCTCTAATGAGATGCAATCCACCTACCACTCCGTACTTGGAAAGGTAAGATTACTTCAGGTAACTATGGAAAATTTGCAGTGTCTGGGGCAACAGACACTTTGTCCTCTTGAAACAGGGAGGCACTGCATCTACAAACACCTGGTTAAAAGCTTTCAAGAATGTAAGGGTTTGGGCTTTTTTTTAGAATTTCTTCTTCTTCCTTCGGGATGAAGTCTTTTTTAAAAATAAATTCCTCCTTATTCAAGCTATTTTGCTGTTTGAGTGCCTCATTACAGAATAATCCAACCCCTTTGGCAGAGATATAAATTCCAGTATTAGAATCCCCTCCCACAGGCAACATGGCAATAGCAGTTCTACACTAAGATAAGTAAAAATAAAGGTGACTCCAGTCCTCCCCTATTCGAATGTAGATGTGGTTATATGTCATATAACATGGAAATGAACAAGATGTAACTATCCTGTAATGATTCTTAATTGTATCTTGAGGTAAAAATCTCGGTAGTAATCTCAGGACAAAACAGATGATATTCGAATTCTTTTTTTGCCACAAAGTTTCTTCTAAGATTGCAGACTTAAAGTTGTGCTCAGCTTGGGCATCTGCTAACGATGGACTTCTGTCAGCTGTCTGCTATCCCTCATAGCAGGAAAAATAGTTTCCCCCTGCTGGAATAGGAGGCAATCTTCCTTTTGAGACTCATTTCAGGAAGTCTCCCTGAAAGTAGTTTTCCCAGAAAGAGCTGTATATCTGTTTTAACTGTATGATTGGGAAAGAGCCTGTTTCCTTTGGCTATGGAAATGGGCTAAATGGAAATAATGATTTGCTGTTTGTCGCACCTGCTAGATGCTACAGAGATAGTTTATATGATGATGTGCCTATGTTTGGTGATGATTTCTCTTTTCCCAAGTGTGAAGATGCACCATGAGGAAAATGACTTCAGCGCTAAAGACCTGAAAATTGTAACCCCTCTGCGATATTCTCAGCGCATTCGAGAGAAGATGTGCAAGCTGTCAGATTCAATTAAAGATCAAGATCCATGTGCCTCTTCATTTGAACAGCTGGGAGAACTGGAGTCAAAAGCCACTGCATTTATCCACAAAGAGAGCAATGTGATTGAAGAGACAAGGGCTGAAGTGGAGTAAAAAGTAGCATTAATGCTACATGGGGGTTAAAGATGGATCCTTTTTAAGAATGGGGGGTGGAGGGGGTGGTGTTTTTTTTAGCAGCTTTGAGAGCAGCTACCTAAAACTTGTGTAGATCACTTCAGATGAAATTATACTGCCAGAGTCACAAAACTTCTGAATTTACAAGTTTCTGCCTTTTCAAAATCTTGGCAAATCTGCTCTGGTTTAGTACTCATAAACATCAGTGTCTTCATGTGAAATATGCTTCATTAAATACTGAATTAAGGACTAGGCATAACACTTCACATAACAGGTCATAGTATATTGCTAATACCTACTGTGTCCCTGTTGCAATTCCTATAAATTTTTTAGCATTGCACAATTTAACTTTTAGCTTAAAAAACAATAATAACATAGTCATTCCAATAGGGCAATGTCTACTACAACAACATTTAGTTTTGAAAACTGAAACCAGCTAGTAAGGTGCACGCTAAATTTAAACTTGTATTGCTTAGCGAAGGTCTGATACACTAATTACTATGTGACTGTTCTAACGTTGGTTTTGCATTAGTCTGTAATACAGTAGATTTATTAAACTAATCAACTGAGTTGTATTTGTTCTTTATTTATGGGCTTTAGGCTGGAAACTAATGGCTATAGGCCTGAGAATGGAATTCTGAACATTATTTTAATCTGTTCTTAAGTGAACTGCCAGAGCAGAATGTGAAATTTTTCATATTCTGCAGATGCTGAGTGTTTTCATAACTTCAGTATGCAGCATTTACATGAACTGTAGCTTAAATTCTAGCTGAGCATTCAGATTTCAGTGTTAAACAGATCTCAGCTTTATAGCTAGCTAGAATATTCTATTTAAAGAAGTAACAAGCTCTTTGCATGTCACAGAATGCATCTGACAAGAAAACAAAGTTTAAGTTTACTATTGCACTATGAGAATCTTGATCACTGACATACTAATCCAAGCATCCACTTGCAGCACTAAAAGGGGTAACACATTGAATATGTCCCATTCAGGACATGGTCTAAGTAGGGCCTTCTGGTTCTCTGTTGTGAACCTTCTGGTTCTCTGTTGTGAAAGGTTTAACTGCTGCATTTTCTGGTTCATCTGCTGACCAGGGTTTGTGATTTAAACCTAGCTGGTAACTCAATATCACAGAGCTGTTCAGCCCTTTCCCTCCTCGCTGTGTGGGATGGGGAGGAGAACTAAAAAAGGTAAAACCCACAGGATGAGATAAGAGTAGTTTAATAACTAAAGTCCAATATAATACTATAAATAATAAGGGAAATAATAGGGGGAAAGAGTATGCAACTAAAAGGGGAAAGTATAAAACCAATAAACACAAGTGAGGCACAATACAATTGCTCACCACCTGCTGATCAATACCCAGCTGGACCTGAGCAGTGACAGGTTCCTTTCAGGTAACTCCCTCGTTTCTATACTAGGCATGACATGCTGTTGTATGGAATACCCAAAACATGAAGGCAAGACAGCAAGACCAAAGGGTAAGTCAGCAACTTGTTATAAGGAAAACAAAATGAGTAGGAATTGTAACATCTTGAATACAGCTAGAAAGGATTAGTATTATATGTTCAAGTCTTAATTATTTTAAAATTAATATCAGTCATGTATGGAAAAATACTTGAAGGGTATATATTTCAACATGAGTACACTGCAAAGCTGCAGTACATACAATGTAAGTCTTAAGACTTGTACTGGAATTAAACTTTTTAATTTTACAATAATAAAAACTTTTAGGTGTTGCATATATGTTAAATAGGACAGTATTTTCTTTCCCAGAATATGGTGAAGCAAGCTATTTTCATCATTTAATTTTTAGAGAGAATTTTAGATTCTTCTGAATAAATTTAGCTACACCAAAATTAGTATACATGTGGAATTGAAGAGTAGAGGGTCCCCCTGTTGAGAATAAGCTATGTTGACAGAAGTGTGAAGAAGCTTTCACATAATTTTCACTGCTTGGTTCAGTGGTGCTGTTGTACCTCTACAATACCAATTTACCACAAATGTTTGCTAAAGGTATTAGTTCTTGAACCTATTCTTTACTGTATCAGGCAATGTTGTGGCTAGTGGAGCTCAAATAGAAAGAAAATAGGGTAATTATCCAAATATAAGTGCAGTATTTGTGTTTCGGTGATTTAGAATGTTCTGTATTATAGAAAAGTTCATATGGAAAATCATTAGTATGCTAATCCATAGATCAGCCTACTAAATCAGCTGTCATATGTGTTCAGATTGGTGGAAAGTGCACAAGAAAACCCTGCAATGTAACATTTTGATGCTTCCCATATTCAGTTTAGTTCCAAAGCAGATTACCTTATAGCTCTGTCAAAAACAAAACCAACTGAAAAATGTCTCCTGTTTTTCTATGTTTTGGGATACTGCAAAAAATTAATGCATTTTCTTTGCTTCAGGGACATGTTTTCAATAGGCTGTTGTGGAAACAATTTAGTCTGGGCATAATTCTAGCTTTTAGAGTCCATGTGAGATTTCAGGTGAGGAAAATTAAGTCACAGGTGCCCAAGACATCACCTATGGGTACATTATAGCACAGACTGGCTCAGCTATATTGTGTATATTTTTTAAAACATGTTGCCATTCTGAAAATGGTATTGAAACAGCAACTGAAAGTTCAGATTTACCTACAGTAAATGAAGTTAGGCTTGCCAGTATTTGTAATCTAAATTATTGTTGTTTATAGTTGTGGTTAAATTCTTTCAGTCTTTTCTGTATCACAAAACTGAGGGTGTAAAATGCATAGACAACTTTTTTACCTAGAACACTTGCAAATAACTAAGCAAGTCTAGATATCAGATGTATTTGGATGGTAAGAGAATTGCAGAAATGTTCAGGCTAAAAGCATTAGTGCCAGTAGTGCTGTTCTGATTGTCCCCTTGCATTTCAAAGAGATAGCTCAACACTATGCGAATATGTGAAGTTTTTCTTCCTTACTATGTACTGAAATACTACATTGCAGTGGGTGAACATCAGGTGCCCACCAAAGATGCTCTACCACTCCCTTCCTCGGCTGAGCAGGGGAGAGAAAATGCAATGAAAGGTTCGTGGGTTGAGGTAAGGACAAGGAGAGATCGTTTACCAGTTACTGTCACCGCCAAGACAGACTCGACTTAGGAAAATCAGCTGCTGCACGTAGGTTGGCGAGTGAGGCTCCGCCGAGCATTCAAGGCAGTCGTGCTTTTCTTCTGGGCCACACAGTTCCTGTTACTGGCCACCCGAAGCAGGGAGGTGGTTGCGGTTTGCCTGAGGGAAGTAGCGCTCCTCCTGCCCCCGCCGCTGCGCCGCTTCAAACGCCAGCCTCCGTCGGAGGGGGAGGGGGCGAGGGTCCGGGGAGCGCTCCTCCTCCGGGCGTTGGGGCTCCGGACGCGGGCGAACGCAGGCAGGTACCGCGTCCCCCGGAGCCGGGCCGGGCCACAAGGAAGGGAGGCCCAGACAAGAGCAGCCCGCCTGCCGCGCCTCGTCGCCGTGGCGACGGCACCACAGCCAGGGCGGGAGAGCGGCAGAGTGCGATTCCCCAGCGCGGCGAGCACAGCGGTACCCCCCGCGGATTCCCCTCCCCGGCGGATTCCCCTCCCGGCCACCCGCGGTGCCGGTCCCGCAGCCCCTGAGCAGGAGGTTGGACATCACCATCCGTGTGTAGGTCCCGCTGCGAGGGAGGCGGTGTCCGCCTCCACCATCACCTTCGCGGGTGATGTCTGTCGAGCCCCATTACCGCGCCCGGGGCCTGGCCTTGCCGCCTTGCTTCACCGCGGGCAGCAGGGCGGCCAAGGGGCAGGGCCGTGGCGCGCAGCGCACCGCGGCTCGGTGTGAGGGGCCCAGCTGTGCCGAAGGGCTGCTTCTCACTGGCGACTGCGAACAGGAGCTGGCTTGGACCCAAACGCCTGAACAGTGACTGCCTGAGGGTCACCCTGCCAGCACCTCGAGGTGGTCCTCAGAAACCGCCTGTGACGGAGCCTGCACGGGCTGCCGAGGTTTCCTGGCCTTCCTCAGGGAAAGCCTAGATCTTAGCAAAATTCCCTTTCTAAAACTCAGGCCAACTAATAAGAACAGTTTAAAGTGTTTGCTTATGTTTAGCTGTGTAGGTTTGCGTATGGATGTATTGCAAGTATCCAGTGACATGATTTCTGTCAGAAGCTTCCAGAGGACTACTGGTGCCCAGCTGCCCTTGGCTGTGGTCTCCTGCAGAACACGGTGGCTGTTTATCTTGCTGCCAACATTAGATCACATCAGTTTCAACTGAATCAACATGAAATAGCGTATTACTTTATTTTTTCCTTCATTAAAAGAACAACTCTACAGTATTGTTAACTTCAGAAAATATGAGTCCCAAAATCATATAATCTCACATAGTACTTTCTACTGCCTCATGTTTTAACTTTAGGGTGTACTAAGACTAAGCTTCAAGCTTCTCTTTATGAGATGCTGGTAAATTTGCTACTTATTGGAAGTTCAGATCCACAATAATTTGCAGACTTCCAGGAGATGACATTTTAAGGAAGGATCAGTAACAGTGATAAAAATGTGGTAAAATATAAAAAACAGTCACAAAAGTTACAGTTTGAAAAGGTAGTGTCTATTTCAGTAACACAAACTTGAATGTTAGAGCACTAATTGTGCAATACTAATTTGCGGACTTCTTCATTTTAGCCACTGCTTTAAGGTGAAGACATCATGGATAAATATGAAATCATTAAAAAAATTGGAGAAGGATCTTTTGGCAAAATATTCTTGGCTAAAGTAAAAGTGGATAATGAGCAGTGTGTTATCAAAGAGATTGATTTAACTAAGGTAAAACAACAAACCCTAAAGGGTAACAGCAGTTATTTATCTGATTGTGTTTAATTGCATTCAGCAGGGGTATGAACTTGGGTTATATTTTATCACCTTTGTAGTTCTGTCTTCATTATAGAGTTAAACTTTCTGATGACTGTACTCTGTGCTAACATAAGGATTTTACAAGCATAGACAAAATACATATTTTGATATTGTGTTTACTTTTTACTTTGTTTTTGTTCTTTCAAAAACTTTTCTCTACGTTCAATGCCTGACACTGTCTGATTCAGATTTTATTGTAGAGGATTCAACTGCAATGAAACTATTGCCACTGAAATAACAAATCACAATCCTGTGATACATTTATCTAAACCTTTTAATTTCCTGAGGGTAAGAAACTTCTTATAAATATAGGAGGACATTTGGATGGATGGATACTCAGAGACATGAATTTTTAAGAAGTTATATTGATGAAAGTGTGATCGTGATGCACCAAATAGAAGTTTTCCATTTAACATAATAGGGCAAAGTTTGCCTGAAATGTTACAAAAACTTGTAACACCAGTAAAATGAAGAACTTTCTTTCTTTTTATTCTTTTGAGATCACCCATATTAGAAATACAGAGTCATCTAGATCCTTATCCTTCAAATACCTAAGAGAAGCTCACCTTCAGAGTTGAGCTCTATCCATCAGCTGGTTTAGCAATAGTATATGTATAAAAAGTTCAAAGGTAGACCTTTGCCTGCTTGTATAATTGCCGCAGCAAGGTGGAGGGGAGAAAACACCGATACGATGTAGGTTCACAAAATGCTCCGTTTATTGATTACAAGGCTGCTCTTAATATACTGTCTTACACGCAATCACGCATTACTTGATTGGCTGCTTCACTTTGCCCGCGAGAGGTACACGCTCCACTTTGCCTCTCCTGATTGGTTTCACACCTTCGCTTCAGCTTAGCGTTACATCATGCTTCTGGCATCTTGTTATTGCGTTCCTGTTTTGCTGACCTTGACGCTTCCTCTTCCAGCCTGGGGTCAGAGGTTCACTTTCTCACAGCTTGCTGCAAGCCTGTTAAAGCGCCCATGCTCGACCCCCAACATATAATGTCATAATTTGGCTTGACTTTGCTCCTTCCAATATATTTCCAAGCATACGCCTGCTTTTGCATCACCTTGGTACACTGTCTTTTTGTATTTGTGGGATGGTTTGATAACCATGTAACTGTTTTTGAAAAGAGTTAAATATAACATTGCTAGCATATAATTTCTTAATTCTTTGTAGATGCCTGTGAAAGAAAAAGAAGCCTCTCAGAAAGAAGTCATTCTTCTGGCCAAGATGAAGCATGCAAATATTGTAACCTTCTATGCATCTTTGCAAGGTTTATTCTTAAAATTTTTATTTGATTTGTGATTAAAGGAGCAAAACGAACCTTCCTTATTTTGCCTAAACTTAAGCCTATCTTCAGCCTCTCACTTACCAGTGGGGACAGGTTCTAACTCCTAAAAATGACCATGAGATACATACTTCAGTCATCCCTTGCCCTCTTTGTGTGTGTGGGGAGGACCTAAGGTATCATGGCATAAACGCTACATCCTGCAGCATCTGCATGGCTTAAGCTGAACTTTAGTCTTGATCATCATAGGACTCCAGAATTTAATGAGAATTCTGTGGGAGATTCAATTAAAGAAGAGAGCTTTTGAGTATAGCAAGAAATAAGTCCTGTTGGCCTGTTTTCTTGAGCAATGTTTTGAGGTATCACTCAAAGATACAGAATTCTTCAGGACTGAAAGAGATAGAACAAAGTCTGTTCTCCATAAGAGCTATTTCCCTATATTTATTTTTCCTGCTGATGGCTGTCATAAGCAATGCCTTATGTAATAAATGTTACGGTTTGTGTTCAGATTGTTTTCTGTAATCAGGACTGTAAGTTTTTGAAGGGATGCATAAATCTGGTGGTTTTCTGGACCCCAGAGTGGTAAGAATAGGGTGATTTTCCATATAAAATAGTCTCTGTTGTATATTTCTACTGTTTGGATGCTATCTACTTTTAAGCTTTCCCCTAAGCCTAACTGTGTACTTAGCAATTATTGGGGAACAATCCCAACTATGAAGCATTATGCTAAACATTGCCTGTAAGAACATCTGTCTTTCTATCAGTGTGGTCTTTTGGGGGTTTTCTCATGTATTTAATATTTTGGTAAGTCTCAATTTAAATATATTTTCGTATCTTAGTTTTTGAATCGGGTTTCACTGGAAGTATCTGTTTTTTCTCATTTACTCTTTGAAAGGGAGGAGTAGATAGAAGATTAGCTACCCCTGTTTGAAACAAGTACCATAAAAAATAAAAGTATTTTATTGCTGTGTTAATGAGTAATAAAGGAAACATTATACTTTTCCTTTCAGAAAAGAGCAAGCTATATATTGTGATGGAATACTGTGATGGTGGAGACTTAATGACGCGGATAAATATGCAGCATGGAGTGCTGTTTGAAGAGGACCAGGTAAAAGAACTTCTCCTTGGAGGAAAGGACATATTATGTAAAACACATGGTTTGATTTATCCAGTACTAGCTACTGTTTGTTTTCTGTCCTTTAAAATAATTGAACATTTTAAAGAAACTGGTAATTTTAATGGAAGTTTACTTTTTATACCGCTTCAAGACCTTAAGTCAATTCATTATTATAATTTTGATGATGTTTTTATCCCCCTTTTCCTCTCACTGCTCCTTCCATTGTGGATGCACTTTTTCTTTGTAGTATACTTAATAAGCCATAAGGACTTTTTTTTGAAACGGTAGTGAAGCTTTCTGAAGGCATTTTTCTTATGTATTTGAGTTAGTGTACTGAATTTTGAGGTTATTTAATCATGCATAGTTTTCTACTTTTGCAGCCATAATGAAAATGTATGTAGAAACTACATTAACTAGTATCCAGTCTGTTAGTGGAAATATACTCCAAAGCACAGAAGTGGAAAAAAAATGGAAGTAATATTGTGACTTTTCTTTTTGCTTCAGTAGTAAAAGAAGAACTCTTTACTGTAAAAGTCAATTGGAAGTGAATTACTTCAGTAATAATGAATTTTAAGACCCTATTGGGAGTCACACTAGAGGTGGGGAGAACATGAGAGAAAATAAAGATAGGACAAAAATTACAGATCATGAAAACACAAGAGAAAACCAATACACACAACCCCCTTGACAATGAGATAGAATGAGGTCCTTTCCAACCCTAACTATTCTATGATTCTATGAATATACATTCAAAGAAAGGCAAATGAAGTACGGACATAAAAACATTATAGAAACTAAAGATAACATTTGCTAATTAAGAAAGGAAGGCAAATAGCCCAATATAACATTATGTCATTAAAATATCTTCATATTTTCAAATGGATGCTTAAGAAAGTCTCATTTGTGGCATCATCCCTGTTCAGGAACTCATACGCTAAATGTGAAGCATTACTGAATAGAAGATTATTACTTGAATCGAAGTCTTTCATGACCATCAATTTTCTTAAGTAGAGAAGCATATAATCACATTGTAATTTTGTTTCTAAGTTAAGTCCAAAGTCCCTTGTGCAATAAAACACACATTTATTTAAAATTAAATACATGTTTAAGAGCTGTACTGTGTCAACAACAAAGGATAAACCTTTGTGCTTACTTAGTATACAGGTCCCTTTGGTCACCACTCATACTGTTTTTTTCTGAACCACATTCAGTAAGAGTACAAATATGATAACTGGGTGGTATGACTTCCACCACTGTGGATTAAGATGTTTCCCAGTTCTGTCTTAGTTGTTATTTGAACTCACTCATTTCTAAATGAAGGTCTTGTATTCTTTCTGTTGATGTGAGTCTTTGTTCAAGTACTTGTCCTGTCAGTCAGTGAACACCTGATGGGGGTGGTGAAAGTGGAACAGGTATCTCTTTTTGTTTAGTTTTGTAATAGCACTAAAAAAAGGAAAGGAAAAGTCTATGGCATTAATTGTAAAAATATTATTTTTACTATTTTACATGTATATGCTCTACATATTTTAGATTTTATTGTATCTTTTTAATGTATTTCAGTAAGATGCCCTATTGGACATTAAAGTCACACGAATTTATAGGTATCTTTTCCCTTTAACTTTCACTCCAGATTCTGAGTTGGTTTGTGCAGATCTCCTTGGGCTTGAAGCATATACACGACAAGAAAATTTTACACAGAGATATAAAAGCACAGGTAGTAAAACTGATACTGAGAGGGCGTATTTTTTGTCTTGTAAAATATGCTTAAGCTCTGCCATGTTTAATTTTCACATGTGAGTTTTGGGGTTTTTTGCAGAATGTTTTTCTTAGCAATAATGGAAAGGTAGCAAAGCTCGGGGACTTTGGCATAGCAAGACAGTTGAACAGGTAAGCACCTTTTTTAATTAGTCTGTGAGCTACACTAGGTAGGACTGGTTATGAGCAGTCTGAATGCAACCTGAGTATGCAAATTGCTTGTGGATTGAGCTTGCTCAAAAGGTCTGGGATATAAAATGTCTGGCACTATGTTTTTTCCGTTATTCTAACATGTGCCATGAAATAAGAGATGTGTCTAGCCTAGTAGGATGCTAAGGGGGCTGGAGCACCTCCCATACGAAGAGAGGCTCAGAAAGTTGGGGCTGTTCGGCCTAGACCTCATAGCAGCCTTCCAGTATCTGAAGGGGGTCTACAAGGGTGTTGGGGAGGGACTCTTCATCAGGGCCTGTACTGACAGGACAAGGGACAGTGGGTTTAAACTTAAACAGGGGAATTTTAGGTAAGATACAAGGAGGAAGTTCTTCACTGCGAGTGTGGTGAGGCACTGGAATGGGTTGCCCAAAGAAGTGGTAAATGCTCTATCTCTGGCGGTGTTCAAGGTCAGATTCGACAGAGCCTTGGGTGACATGGTCTAGCGTAGGCGCTTCTGCCCATGGCAGGGGGGTTGGAACTAGACGATCTTAAGGTCTTTTCCAACCCTAACCATTCTATGATTCTAGCAACTGGACTTTTCTTAGGTATAGGACACATTCTGTGTATAAACCTTTTTGTTCTTTGTGTTTCATTAGCACTACGGAGTTTGCTCATACCTGTGTAGGGACCCCCTATTATCTGTCACCTGAGATCTGTGAAAATCAACCATACAACAATAAAACGTAAGTCTCTGTCTTTCCTTCACATACTTGTGCATGAGGGCATGCAGGCATGAGATAAATTATTTTAGCAATGTCATGATTTAAATCAGCATTTTGCAGGGCACTGGGAATTTCACGTCACCCTTGTGAAGTTTTGTATTACTGTGTACGATATTTAGGTGCATCAACCATATACAATAACTGTGTTATACTGTACAACACTGTCAGTAATATTTTAACTCACAGTGTCTAGAATAATCACGAATCTGTTATGGTTCATCTAAAGGCTTAACATAAATATTTATTTTTTTATAAAATTACTTATACTTTAAACTTAAATCTAATTCTCTTTTAATACTCCTTGTTAGTAGTGGTGTTAAATGTAAAATAGATTATTTTTCTCCCTTTGCTTTATCTGGTTCTTCATCAAATATCAAATTTCCTTCTATGTTTCAAACATGTAGTGACCAATGCAAGTACGGATTTTTTAATTTCCAAAGTTATGAATTTTTGGTACTCTTACTTGTGATTTATAAAAATACACTAGAAGGAAAGCTCCTGGATTGACAGTTCTGGAACTCCACAGTAGCTACTTGCAGGAAAGACAAATATGTCTGAGAATTTTAAAGGCTTACTCAGGCTTAACACAAAATACCAGATAAAAAGCACTGAAAAGTCAGGAGCTGAGTGAGCTACACTCCTTTCTCTGTGAGGGGTATGTGGTGAACACCAAATGCTCTGGAGCCAAGAGTAGCATCTCAGCTCTAATTGCTGTTCACACAAGTTTATTCCCTTATTGTCTCCCTAACTAGCAACTCAGCTAGAGACAGCTTTGCCCTTCATCCTGCTAGGAATATGAAACAAACATTCTTTACATCATGTGCCTTTTCCAATAATAGCAGTACCTAGTTAGGTGTCATAGAAACATTGGTACCACAACTAAAAATAAATGTCCAGTTGTTTTGTTCAGTGCATCTTAAGAAAAATTAAAATTTGCACCACTGTTAATCTCTGATGGAATAATGTTAATAAAATTGAGAGCTCAGAAGAGGTACTGATTACATGTATAAAAATATTATAGTCTTTTCCTTGAAACTTTAATTCCTTTTTATTCACAGAGATATTTGGTCTCTTGGCTGTGTGCTTTATGAGCTATGTGCGCTAAAGCATCCTGTAAGTATAGATTCAGATCATTACCATATTATTAAAACAGATAGTGGACAGCCTGGAAAAACTATAGTAATAATAGTATTCATAGTCAGCTGCTAGGCTTTCTTTCAGCTTATTTATTGATATTAAAGAATGACTGCTAGTGCTTAATTTTTCACAGTCTGTTTTGTGCATATTAAAGTACAAAGTATTACATTGCATTTCTGCAACTTGCATATGTGTGTGTATGCACATATCAAACATATATTTAATATTTCAATAAATACTAAAATCTTTCAAAAGGCAGATGAACAATAAAAAAAATAAAGCCAAACTTCAAGGTTAGGCTTTTGGCATAGAATTTCTTTTATTTAAAATTAGCAATCTGTATGTATTAAAGAGTTTGAAACCCACATTCCCCCAGAAAGCAGTTTGTGTCCCCAGAAGCATTTTCCTAAACATTCGGTTTTGCTTGGAAGCACATTCATGACAGAATATAACTGACATAGTATTTTTAGGAAGCTGTGTTGTCCTCGGCCTGATCTGATGCTCAGATAATTCTCAGCCTGTGAGTATTATGTGGAGAAGGAAACACAGCAAAGACTAATCCCAACAACAGAAAAAGGGGTCACTCCTGCATGAAGCAGAAGTTGATGATTTACTGAGCTTGGATTTTGAAGAAGGAAGAACAGCACTAATAGGGAGAGCAGTTGTGCTGAGCTGAGAGCAAGGGAGTACTGCTGAGAAAAATTTCAGATTTCACAAAGTGAGAAAATACTAATATTACTTCTTACAAATGTTAGGTGGTTTATTCTGTATTGCTGCTCATTTATTTGAAGCCAGGGACCAGATGCTGATGTAGACAGGAAATGCAAGTGAAGCTAAGGCAAATTTTGGCTACACTTCCTTCATAACAGCCATGTCAATAAAATGAGAATTTGCTTTGAAAATTATTTTTGCTGACCTATGAAGAGATCTGCTGAACTCAGAGCACTGATTTATCTGAGTGGCTTCAGTTGTAAAAAATCAGGATCAGTGCCTGGGAGAACACAGAGTGCAGAGGCAGAGGGAGGTTTTGAAGGTGAACGCTATGTATGCAGGTCTCTGTTGACAGCTTTTAGTAAAATAAAAGTTGTTTCATTCTGGAAAAATCGCTTCTCTGTTCCTGTATGACAGCAGAGTAGGAATAAAACTCTTCCAGGTCCAAAAGCCATTGAACTTTCTATGTTGTGCAATTGAAACAAGAAGAATGTAACCAGAAAATATAATCAGATAGTGGCTATATTAATTTTTATATTGTATATAGTAAGTAAGAAAAGCATTGTGAGGAGATTGCATAGCACAGGACTTCTGTCAGCAAGTAACTTTTTTCAAGTTTGGGTGTCTAGTCCACCATTTCCAACCAGCAGTACTTACTGTCCTCTTTTTACTGTTTTCATTGATTAAGTTTGAAGGTAAGAGTTTGCACCAGTTGGTGCTGAAGATTTGCAGAGGCTGTTTTCACCCAGTGTCTCCAAACTACTCTTATGATCTGAGGATATTAATTTCCCAGTTATTTAAAGTATCTCCAAGAGATCGACCATCTATTAATTCTATTCTAAGGAAGCCCTTCTTGCAGAAGCTCATTCTCAGGTATTTGCCCCCTGAGGTAAGTGCCTGTACTGCTGCTTGCTGAGGGAACACTGTATCAAAGAAGTATAAATAGTTCTATCAGTCAGATACCTTTTTTTTCTCATGGCTAACACAGGAAGAACTCAGTCACACTGTGATACATAGAAAATGGCCTTCAGCATCACAGTCTGGAGTCAAGCTGATACAAGGTAATGATAGTATTATTTAAAGTTAATTCTACACTAGCATTTCTTAGTTATGATGCATGTGATGGCTGTAACTTTTTCCAGCAGTCTTTATTGCACATTTGGATACAAGAGTTTTGCACAAACTTAAAAATGAAGTGCAAGAGCAGAAACACACCAGACAGTGCATCGCTGTCCTGTTCAGGAAAAGACAGCTTTAACACCAACTCATTAGCAGCTTTCAGCTAGAAAAGCTACTCTGGGAAAGTGCTGAAACATTAGCCTTAATTCTTTGAAGAATAAAATTTACAAAACTGAGAGGTTTTGGTCTAGATGCAGTTTAGGTCTGTCACATGAAAAATATCCTGACTTAATTTTACCAAGCTATGTGCAAAAATGCAAAAATTGTGCAAAACATGTTTTTACAAAATAATAAAAATATTTTACAAAATATTATAGGTTAGATTAAATTACAAGGGACAATAAACGCTATTTGGATTTAGTGCTCATTGAGAGACCAGATTATGTATATACATTCTTAGAAAACATGAATGAGACTGAATTCCATCATAGAATCATAGAATAGTTAGGGTTGGAAAGGACCTTAATATCATCTAGTTCCAACCCCCCTGCCATGGGCAGGGACACCTCACACTAAACCATATCACCCAAGGCTTCATCCAACCTGGTCTTGAACACTGCCAGGGATGGAGCATTCACTACCTCCTTGGGCAACCCATTCCAGTACCTCACCACCCTACCAGTAAAGAATTTCTTCCTTATACCCAGTCTAAACTTCCCCTGTTTAAGTTTCAACCCGTTACCCCTTGTCCTATCACTACAGTCCCTAATGAATAGTCCCTCCCCAGCATCCCTGTAGGTCCCCTTCAGATACTGGAAGGCTGCTATGAGGTCTCCACACAGTCTTCTCTTCTCCAGGCTGAACAGCCCCAACTTTCTCAGCCTGTCTTCATACAGAAGGTGCTCCAGTCCCCTGATCATCCTCGTGGCCCTCCTCTGGACTTGTTCCAACAGTTCCATGTCCTTTTTATGTTGAGGACACCAGAACTGCACACAATACTCCAAGTGAGGTCTCATGAGAGCAGAGTAGAGGGTCAGGATCACCTCCTTTGACCTGCTAGTCATGCTCCTTTTGATGCAGCCCAGGATACAGTTGGCTTTCTGGGCTGTGAGTGCACACTGCAGCCGGCTCATGTTCATTTTCTCATTGACCGACACCCCCAAGTCCTTCTCCGCAGGGCTGCTCTGAATCTCTTCTCTGCCCAACCTGTAGCTGTGCCTGGGATTGCTCTGACCCAGGTGTAGGACCTTGCACTTGTCATGGTTAAACTTCATGAGGTTGGCATCAGCCCACCTCACAAGTGTGTCAAGGTCCCTCTGAATGGCATTCCTTCTCTCTAGTGTATCAACAGATCCACACAGCTTGGTATCATCGGCAAACTTGCTGAGGGCACACTCAATTCCATTGTCCATGTCAGTGACAAAGATATTAAACAAGACCAGTCCCAACACCAATCCCTGAGGGACACCACTCATTACTGATCTCTGTATGAACTGCTGAACATCTGGCATAGTTCTGGGAGCATGACCTTTTCCTAATTTTATGTTCTTCAGTATGTCATAATTATTCCTTAAATTTATCTTTGGATATCAAAGCAGTTCATACAGATTTGTGAAAATTACTTAACTACACTATGGACATTCCCCTCCTCCCCCTCAAAAAAAAAAAGTTCTTTTGTAGTATAGGAACCCATGTTATTTTGTAGCTTATTTTCAGTTAAGATTTATTGGCATTTAGGTCTAGTTCAGTTTGGACAGAGGCACCTGAACATCTAAATCAGCAATTTAAAAAAAAAAATCTGTGATCATATACTACTCATAATTTGTATATATTTTATCTCCCAGACATGATACTCTCACGGTCATTTCTGAGGAGAGTTTTAAGCCTCGGTTAGAAATTACTTTATGCTAGGAAAGACACTTTTTCCTTATTGCAGCGTAAGTATTGGCAGAATACTGACTGACCAAACAGGAATGGTGTGTAATTGTATTCTCCCACATGGGGAACTGACAATCTGAATTTTTCACTTTTCATCCCTTCTTTCCAGATTTCACAAGTATTGTAACATTGTCTAGCGATTTGTAGAATATGAAAGTTTAGAAAGGGAATGCCTAAGCAGGTAGTCACCTAGCCTCCAATGAATCAGACCTCCTGTTTTCTGTTCTTGGTACTAGCATGAAATCAGCGGTTTAGTTTATAGATGTCTCCTTTTTATTTAGTGTGCTTTGCAAAAGTAGTCAATAAGATACACTTTACATGAGTGTGACAAATCATAATGCGTTCAAAAGCCTGTCATTCTAAGAATGAAAGGCAGAATTCCTAGGAGCTGTGAAGTCTGATGATCACAATGATGATGGTGAAAGGACAGGTTGTTAGCCCAACCTGTTTTGTGTATGCACACTACTATGTTTTGCAACTACATGATCACTAATAATATAGAGAAGACAAAATGTAACCTTTTCATATTTTATTGTTAAAAACCAGATAAACTTCAAAAAAGGAGGGCCCAGGACCAAGTTTCTCCAGAATCTGGAATGGTGGTGCTTGTTAACAAACAGGAATTATTTCAGAGAAATGAACTGAAACCTCCTTCAAGAGGGCAACAGCCTATTTTTCAGGTACTGTGCATCCACATTCTCATAATATTTAATCATCTTCAGAAGGCAAGGCAATCTGCTTATGTATTTTCTAATCTGATACTTTCACACCAAGGGTACAACTTTCTTGCTTCAGACTCCCCACTCTGGTCACAGCGGCCTGAAATTCTGCTGTAATCTGGACTATACCTCGGTTAGATAAGCCTGGTTTTAGTGTTTCTAAAAGAGAAAGCAGGGAGGAATAATTATTGTATTTATCATCTATGCGTGGGATACTTAGATATTTTTTAATTTATTTAAGAAAATAAGCAAAATCCAATGTTTTTGTCATACACTGTATAGTGTTTCTACCATGGAAATGTTTGTGAATACCTTACCATGCTTATATCATGCAGTGGCACCTTCTCTCCATTGTTCCTATGACAAATAGAAAAGAGTGGAAACACAGGGATGTTTCCTCACAGTAAGGATGTTGAGAAATGAAAGGCAAGCTCCCACAGGCATATAATGAAAGAGATGGTGAAGTGCCACAGTGCTCCCCTGAAAACAGCAATCAATGCATACAGTGCCCCAAACTACATCCCAGGTTCCCCTTGCTCTCACATATCAAAATGAGATTCTCCTGAAATAAATTCAGTGCTTTAGGCTTCAGAACAATGAAGTGACTCTAGGGCAATGACACTACAGAGTACAAAGCTGATTGACTCTCACAACAATATGGGCTGCTGCTTAATGACAGGAGTTGATGGAACAGGGAGGAAGGGAATGACAATTGTAAGATTATATAAAGCCCTGAAAAGTTAGGAAGTTTCTGGTTTATATGTGAAAGTATTTGAAAAACTAACACTAACTAGACTGTACCAGTGTGTATTACTGTGCAACTTACATTGGGGAGGACAGGAAGTTAATTCAAGCTTGTACTGATGCAAATGAAGGCTGGTAAATTAACATGCTTTATTATATTTTCAACCACAGATCCCCAGATTTAAGATGGCAGAGGAGCCAGAAAGTACTAGAGCCCATGGCCGTTATGGTCATTACTATTACAAGCTTGACAACTTGCAGAGGAAAGCTAATGCACCTTATAAGCTTTCTCATATCAGCCAAAGAGTTGAGGAATATTACAAACTAAAAGGACAAGTTGCACCTCCACCACCACCACTTGATTGGTAAGCATTTTGCTGTTTATTAGTGGTGAACTGTCATGCATGTTTTGAGTTATCAGCCTTCCTGATTAGATAACACTGGACATTGATCAACCAGTATAATACCTTCTTTGCTTAGTCTTTGTTATCTTTCTTACATAAGGTTAATTGTGCAACAACATAACTCCTGTTTTTGTGTATCCAGAGGTTCCTTCTGAATATGTTGTCCTGATGTTTGACATGCATTATCAAAATGTCTCCCCAGTCTCAGCATTTTATTGTGTGAGAAGTAAAACACAGGCTTTTTGTAGACTTTCTAATTATACTAAGGATAAACACTGTCTTTCCCACTGGGATCAGATCGATATAAACACCACAAGCAGTTCTCCACTTGAGGGAACAGAGTGGAAGGCAGGCCATGAAAATGCTGTTGTTTTTTTTCCCTGCAGAACTTATATTTCAGTTTCAGATATAAATCCCTTTCTCTAGCAGTTTGTTTACTCCAAAGCCTTTCTTTTACAAAGTAAAGGTACTTTATTAAATTCAAGATAGCCCATTCATTCCAAGATTGGCCATTGGTCTGGATGAGTTTTGCAGACCTTGAGAAAGGAAGGTAAGGTATCTTTAATACTGCCCACTTTTGGATACTTCTTTTAAGGTTGGCCAAATCGTTAGTTTTCATTAAATGACAAACAGTGTTTAGAATGTTTCAGTTAAGCTTTAGAACATCTTGTTTGAGTTGAGTTTCTAGTGCCTTATTTAAGGACAAAGTCTTCTAGGACAGAAATGTATTCTGAAGACAGGAAATAAAACAAATAGAAATCAGGGAGCTTAAAAAGTGACTGCTGGTTATTGTGTATCAACAACAAAAAAAAAAGTAAATATTTAGTAACCACAAAACATGGGAGAAAGAAATAGAAAAGTTGTTGAATATACAACCTCCACTGTGACAGTTTTCACTTATTTTGAGGATCAGGAACACCACCTTTATTTTCATGAACACTTTCACATACCATCTATCAATAAAAGATGGAGAACGACTTTGCTGCACTCTTCAGAAGGCAAATGTAGCTGAAGTCATAGGAAGGGGAATGCCTGAAATGGATGTTTACTTTTTCTGATTTTACTGCTGTGCCATATTTATCCATATTTTATCCATATTTGTAGTACAAAGAGAGGTCTGTTTTTTTTTGTATGTGATAGAACCTATAGAGAATTATTTGTGTAGAAGATAGCGAGTCTGTGAAATAAAATGTAGTATATGAACATCTCTCAGGCCTGCAGAATATCTTCAAAGGCGTTTTGAAGCTCAACAGTACAAGATTAAAGTGGAAAAACAGCTGGTAAGTAAATACTGAATCATAGAATAAAATCTGTAAAAGGAAATGAATGAAAATCCAAAAGATGTATTTTTAACAGCAGACTGTAATACTGACAGGTAGAAAGTTCTTTTCTAGCGAACTTACTGATCTGCTCCACAATGCTCATATTGAGGTTTTATCTTCTAATAGAAAACTGCAGAAATATAAAATTCTACTGTAACATTTTCTTTCAAAAAATGCACACTTGACTTACTTCACTCTTCAGTGGGACAGGGAGACCGAATTGAGTAAGCAGTGAAGAAATGCCTTTGCTCTGGGATATATTTGTACATCCACAGGGACTGCGACCATCCTCTGCTGACCTGTGTCATGACCAAATAGAGCAGCAGAAAGTAGAGAAAGAACATCTCAAAAACCATCAGCAGGACATATCTAGAAAGAAAAAAAAGAAAGAACAGGTAAATGAAGATATTTTCCTTAGCTGCTTAAAGATGTCTTCTTACACTCCTTGACAATAGATTTCTGTATGTCAGATATGATTCTTTTATATCTGAGCACTAGGATAATATAAGCTGTTTTTATCTGGTTCCATCTTACATAAACTGTTGAAGACTTGCACAAAAGTTGATGTCTGTAATAATTTCATAAACCATGGCCTTGATTTTATTTTCACTTCTACTGAGATCAGAGGAGTTACGTCACTGAACAGAGGACAATAGATCCTCTATTGCTGGAGGACAATAGATCCTCACATTTACAAATCAGATAAAACAGTCATGCATACATTATTCATGTATGTATATTCATTGTTCATAAGTCATATGATGACATTTAAAATGTGATATAATACTGTATGATGCATACTACTTCCCTGGCATATTATAAACTACTTCCCTGGCATATTATAACTTTGGGAGATTATTATACACAGGAGCAATATACTTTCCTGGTTTTGCTTTTGGGTGACAGAGAAAACAAAATGACACGTCTTTCTTACATGAACACACATAAATACATTTAATCTTTCTATGTTTGATTTATTAAAAAATGCTAAAATAAGGGTGAATATAATAACTTGTACATAATGGTCAGACTTTGGAACAGCAATATACTTGTCATGTACACATTCTTCAGCAACTGTTGCTGTTTAGTTCCACAAAATCTGTGCTAAATATGCCAAAAAAAGGAAGAAATTTTACACATTAGTCCAGTTGTAAGACGGGCAAACTGGGACAAACACTCATGGAATGCTATCTCATGACTTCATCAACTGAGATGTTCTTAGTACAGAAATGATATTTTGGCCAAATTTGAAGGTTTTGCACCCAAGCAAAAGGAAGGAGCATCCATAGGAATGTTGAAGCTTCTGGAATAAAAGATTTCTAGGTTTCATTTCATTTTGGGGAGCAGGTTGCAATACAAAAAGTACTACATAATTTTTTTGTTCTCCTGATTTCCAGTCCTCAGTTTTTGGATTGCAACCTTAGCATCAGGCAATCCCTTAGGTTATTCTTGGAATTAGCTGGTTTAGATATAATTCTGCAGTTAAGCTAACAAGATACAGTCTGAAAAGCTTCAAAAAGGTTAAAGTCTGGAAAAGTTATAACTCAAAAATGTCCTCTAATATGAAGTAGCAAGCAGTCTTTAAAATTGGCGGTAAAGGATACGTCCCTTTTTGTCATATATACACAGTTTGCTATTCATAGCTACTGTTATTTCTGTATGTATTTCTAATACATGTGTTCTACCTTACTGGTTTTTAACAGGAGTACCTTAAACAATTGCAGAGAATTCGAGAAGAATACCACCGCAATATAAAAGATTTCAGAGTTAGAGCAGGAGTGCTCCAGGTAACAGAGCTCAAGCACACACACACACGCACACATGTACTTCCTTTTCCTTTTTTAAGCCAGTACACTTAATTAGAAATTTAAATTTTATAAAAATGTTCCCTAGGAGTATCGAAAAATACAAGATAAAACCTATCTTGTGAGGCAAGGGAAAGCTGAGGACCAGTCAGAAACTGAGGATACAGCTGGAACAGGAAAAGAATCACTTCAGGTATAGGTACTATCTTCTAGTCTAAACAGAATTTTTGTGTAAGTCCTTAAACGTGTTTGATTCACTCTCTGTGACAAATCTGAAGACTGGTAAAGCTTAAATCTCACCTGATACTTGCACCGTATGGGAAAATCTCCCTAGGTTCCCTTCATGAGTAGCTTGGAAAGTTTTTTTGGCTGAGTCCTGAGTTGTTTTGATAATTATTTTTAATCTGTAAATGTTAGGATGTACTTTTACTTGACTTCTTTTTGTGGTATTTTTCTTTTCCTTGCTCTCTGAGTGAAGTTAAGAAGAAGCCACTCACAGTGCAAACCTCTATGAGAATTCTGTACAGAAAATATAACGCTTCATGACAGCCTAGTGTAGCACCATGTCTGAAGTTAGAATCCCGTTTTATGTGGAGTCCTTACTTAAAAAAACTGGGGGAAGCAAGAGGCAGAGGCAGACTGAAAGCTTTC
The DNA here is from genome assembly GCF_012275295.1 of Melopsittacus undulatus. Classification (NCBI taxonomy): domain Eukaryota; kingdom Metazoa; phylum Chordata; class Aves; order Psittaciformes; family Psittaculidae; genus Melopsittacus; species Melopsittacus undulatus. Next base: position 26,284,889 of record NC_047528.1, read on the forward strand.
CAGCTACAGTACTCCTTCACTTCTTTCTCATCAAATACTACCAAAGTGGCTACTGGAATGGAGTTTCATAGTTGTTCCACTTTTACTTTGCAATATGGGCATTGTGAACACCAGATGATGTTTCCAGGCACATGCCCTTCTGCAACAAGAAGTCCACTTCTCTTCAAATGAAATGAATGAAAGTCTGAATTGATGCAAATTAATCTCAGTGTGCAAATTCCCAGTCTAATCTGAAGGGAAGGTAGCCCTGATCTAGCTATCAGGATTCTTCAGTCAGGATTTGCCTTACGTGGTGTAGAATGACTGCACTGTTCAGCCTGAGTCATTTTGAATATGATCATAAAAAATAAAAGATGTGATATTTATTTCTTGACGCAGTACTGTGTTGTCCAAACACAGGTTTCTGAAATACCAGTTTTATACTTTGTGCAAGGTGGCCTATTTTTCTTTTTACCAGATAAGCCAGAATTGACAAAGAATGGAATATTCTTACAAATATATGTACAAGGGAATCAGTGACTAAATTTATGACTTACACAAGTCTTTTTTTCACAGGGTATACACATATTCTGGTGTCAAAGAGTGCATTTTAAAGTTGGGGTTTTTTTCTCCTTCCAGGACATGGAAAAAAACTTTAAACAAGTCAGACTCCAGGACAGGCAAGACCAAAAAATCTTAGAAAAGAAACACAACACAAAGGTATCCATCCTTACGTCTGTATTTTTTTTCTATTTTCTTTTTATGTCTGTACATTTCAAATTATTGTGTTATCATGGCAGCTCTGGAAATCAAATTACCTGAGAGTCAATCAAGAGTGGTCTACTGTTTGTTTAAAGTTTATATGAGAAGATAGAATCAATAAGAAAATAAATGAGCTTTTCTGATAATTTGAGGGAGGCTCCCTTTAGATGTTTCCAGACAGTAATCACTTCCTACCTCTCATCTTTATACCATACACCACTAGTAGCATATGGGAACACAAGTTTAGTCAAAGTTTAAGTGAAGTCAGTATGCTAAATTTCTAAATTTTGTTATAAAACATTATTCTCTATAGTGCTTTTTAAATTCTAGAAGGGGATGGGAATTGAATAGAAACGCACGTAAAATACTAGGAAGGTTTCTGAAATATTGCAGAGAAGCAGTACAGTATTAAAATTTTAATACTCATTGAGAACCAGCTGTAAGAACCAACTGCTGTGTATTGCAAGGATTTGAATTAAATGATTATCAAAGACAACTTCCCTTAAAATCAAAAGTGGGTGCAATCCTTTGAAAATAGCCATAAACTATATTTAGAGAAGTCTCCTTTTGTCCAGTTTGTTCTACTCTGATCTTGTTAAATAGAAGAAAAATATTGTTAAATAAAAGTTATTTTCAATACAAGAATAATTTTCAAGTTCATACTCCCATATAACTTATGTACATTTATTTAAATGTTTTTATTTAATAAAATAAATTACTGAAGTGTGTGATTTTTCTTTAGGGAGGAGTAAAGTTTGAAATTAATTTAGATGTATGTGTTCCTGAGGACAACAGCGTTCACGAAGCAGAGGTAGTTATATTCAAAGGATTTACATTAGTAATCTGAAACCACAACAGTAGCTCCATGATCAAGATTTTGTTTCCATTACCTTCATCCTCTGTTTTCATTACAATGAAGATTCCTATGGAGGATTTGTTGACATATTGCATAGGTCTGACCTTGCTCAAGAGGATAACTGCTTAGAAGAAAATTGGATGACAGCTGGGTCAATCTTTCACATGGTAAAAGATGAAAGAGTGCAGATATTTGAGTTTTGTAAACTGGCCTTTAGGGGAAGAACTCATCTCAAGATTGAGTTAGTCTGCAAATGCCAAATTTAATTTGTAAATTGTTTTAATATACTTCTGTTTCTTTTCACTAGTACTGTGTCACAAAGCTAGAATAATATTGTGATGAACCAGATAATATTTAGAAAACATGGAAGTGAGATCACAGATGTTATGGATTTTATTTATTAAAATGACATTTGTGGCTGATTGACATGTAATAGCTGCCTATGAAGATTTTTATTAGTATATTAGAATTTTTTAAGTATTTGTAATAGCAACGTCAAAAATACATTTTCTTTCTAGTATGTATATTCTTAATTTCTAAAGCACTATTTTGTCACTCTCTGGTTTCACATCCCTTCAGTCCCCTGCAGGCTTTTGATATACAAATCACAATATGACTTTTGAGTTCTGCTGCTTCACTTTTTATTACACATATTTCCTCTGCATACCTGAGGATAGCTGGCAAGCACAGTAAAGTGAGAAGTGATTAGTTAATGCACTGTATGTATTTTCTCTTTCCAGAGTAACTTACTGTTTTTTTCAGGTACCAGATAAACTCAGTGAGACTTTAACTTTTGTGGATGGTGAGAACCTTAAGGAGAACTTGGTGGAAGTTTATGAGGATCATGTGGAAAGAGCTTTAGAAGAACTCTCTGCATACCAAACAGGTATTCCTTGGTGAATGTGATGATGAGTATCCTGAAAAATTATATAGAAGTTAGGTAAATTCAGTAACTCTAAGCTTTAGAGTTTACCAGATAAACAGCAAGTTTATTTGATGAGCTGTTTCTTGATATCACACAGTATTATACTTACACTTAAATCTATGTAAAAAGAAATAACTTTGCCTCCTTTTTTAATTCCCATAAGAGTACAATTACATAGATGATAGGAAAGAAAACAGAAAACATTGGCAAGCTGGAGCCCCTCAGACACCACTGAATTTTTTAGCTGATGCTGATGTCACATCTGTATTACCTGCTATGGCTGAAAATGAACTTGGTAAGAAAGTTTTTGTTTTCACAGAAAGTAGGGAGCTGCTAAAATTCAGCCAAGCTACCTACAGACCTTGGCCAAAACAATTCTGTACCAGAATATTCGCATGATCTGGCAGGCTTTTAATTGCAGGACTTCATAATAACTGAGGTTATTGTGTGTGTTAAACCATATAATGCAGTTGTCATTTTCCCCTCTGTCTAATATTGCAATCATGTTGTGCTACTCATACATATTAAAAGGTCTGAATTGAATGAATCACTCTGTGGGCCGGGTAACAACAGCTAAAAAAGCCAGTCTGTGCAACTTCTTCAGGCCTTGAGTTGACACACAAGAGCTAGGGCAGTCAGTTGCCAATACCATCCCAGGATGTGACGGAGCTCTGTTTTCCCACTCTCCTACTAATACTGCTACTCTAAACCAGTGTTGCCACACAGCCCCAAGTGCATGCTCACACAGCTGCGACTGTGGGGATGCTCCATTTCAGAAGAGGCTGATGGCAGGTTTCTTACAGTACCAGTGCATATCTTCTCAGGCAGCCAGGCATCTCCAGTGACTGGTTGCTGCAACCAAGGAGCTCTTCCAGCATTCAGCATACTCCCAGAACCCCAGGTACACAGAAATAATCTGAGGAGTTTATACGTACAGTGAAGACAAAGCAGAATATTAGAATCATAGAATAGTGTCGGCTGGTAGGGACTGTCAAAGGTTGTCTAGTCCAACCCCACTGCAATGAACAGGGACATCTTCATCTAGATGAGGTTGCCCAGAACCACATCCAACCTGGCCTTGAATATCTTCAGGGATGGTGCATCCATCTCCTCTCTGGGCAACCTGTGCCAGTATTTTACCACCCTTATTGTAAAGAATTTTTCCTCACATCCAGCCTGAATCTCTCCTCATTTAGTTTAAAACCACTACTGCTTGTCCTATTGTCACAGGCCCTGCTAAAAGGTCTTTCCCCATCTTATTGTTAATATGCCACTTCTTGTTCATTCTGCCTTAGACAAAAGAGAAGCTTTTTCAGCCCCAGGAAGCCACCAAGTTTGAGAGGAAGGACTGCTCAAGGATTTAGTCCTGTCTATTCCAGGCTTAATAAGCAGTTCTTGAAAATTAAAACTGATGTTAAAATTTTTTCAGCTAAATAGTCCCAACTATTTTTTTCTCTGCAGTTTTGATCAGATCAAATACTTATAAAAAAATTTGGAGTATTCCATAAAGTTAAATAACCCCAAACCCTAGGTTCCAGCATTACCCAAAAGGGAAGAAATCAGTGTCAAAACTAGAAAGTGTGAATCTGACAAAAGACAGCATCAAGCTACATTCATTGCTTTAGTGACCTGAGAACCTTGCTGTTATTCAGCTGACCATGCTGTTCTGCCAGAAGACATTCCACGAAACAGGAAGCAATGGAAACGAACACCACAGGGGACACTCTTGAACATCTTAGTCAAAGCAGAGCTATCTAATGATTCCTTCATGCACGTTGGAGAAGAAACAGGTAGGATGATTGTTACTGTAAATTTTGCAAGTTTTACTTTACTGTGTTATTTCTTCTGCCATTGGCAGATGGTCTGTGACGAGAAGCAGTTGGCTAAGTAGAAGACCAAACGCAGCCTTGTCTGTGTAGCCACTGCTCTGTCCTGTAGCAGGGAAAGGCCTCTTTCAAGATGTCACTGTTTTCAGTAGCAGGGTAAAGGACAAGCTGTACTTACTGGTTATTACTTTCATATATAATTGTTTTATTTGCCTGGGTAGGCAGAGGTGAGCTACTACAGCTGGCACATTGGCAGGTACCACAAACCTGGATCTAGCCCCCGCAACTGTTAAGGTTGAAGTAGCCTGTAAAAGACATTTCTACAAATGCATGTATTTCTGTAGAAGAGCTGTAAACTGTAGTACATGGTGACTGAAACTACAGTGATGTTTTACTTTACAAGGTAGCCCATGCTGATACAGCTGACACTAAAATAGATTTGAACTCACACTGCAGTGCACTTTCATGAAGCAACAGATTGCTGCAAAGTAAATGTCATTTTTAAACAAAAGTTGGTAGCTAAAAAGCCTAGAGTATTTTCCACAGAAAGACACTGTAAATGTAACCAGACATTATGATTTTATGCATAGTTGCTAATCTACTTGAATGTGTAATTGTAGATGGGACTTTTAAGGCAGCTAAACGTGCCAAGCTTCAACAATTTTAATAGACTGTGAGAAATACCTTTCATTTGCAACTGTGCAGTTAGCACTCTCCTGCTAATTATGCCTCACATACATGTTTTCTCATAGCATAACAAGATCCTACAAAACTGCACCATTCTGAAGGCTAAACCAGCTAAACATGCCAGCTAAATTCCTCTCCTAAGACTAGCTTTATTGCTTATAAATTAAAAACAGAAACAAAAACTCTAAATACCCCAACAAAATTAAATTCAAACCACTTTCCAGCAGTCCATAGGACTAAAGCAAGAGTAAGTCACACAGGTATTCTAATTGCTGTTGCTTTTATCAGTTAGTTTATTCAGACATGGCACTCTCTCAAGCCCAGTTCTGCTTTGCTACTCAAGCTGATATTGTGGAGCACAGTGTTATCCAGACTGACAGGTTTCTATTGGATCACACACAGAAATTAGTCTTTATACTAAAACAACTCTTGGCATTGTTGTCCCACCTTCAGGGTAGGGCTGCCTTTCAGTCTTTGAAAGTGAGCATTTTTAGGTAACCATAACTACATTCAACTATGACTTTCAGTTTTTCCCAAGCAGTACTCCCCTAAGTTTTCCACTGAAAATGCAGATCCCTGTGTTGGGAACTTAAACATACTAACACCTGATTGCCTTTCTTGGTTAACTTTTATAGTTCCATGGTTATGGTCTACCAAACACACCAGGTTCCACTAAGGAGAAGTTACAAACCACTAACTAAAAGGTGTGATCAAGAATAACAGAAGTCTGGTATTTACATTATTGTGATTTGAACAACAAAAACATTCAAGCAGTTACCTATCTGCTATTACTTTACATACACTTTTATAGGTAGCCAATACATAAATGAATGTTTCTCTTCCTCTCCAGAAGGGAGGTTAACTATGTTGTCTCTGAAAGAAAACAAGGAAGATGATTCAGAACCATACTCTGCTGTTACTATTGATGAAGGCCGACTTGAGCCAAGATCAGATGATGAAGACACGTAAGTCAAGCTCATCAGAAGAAAAATTCATGTAACTGAAGAGTTTCAATGAAATGACAGATTACATTGCCTAAAGCTTTTCTTCTGTTGTTTTAATTTCATACATGAATAAGAGTTACGTGTTTTACAGACTCTGCTAATTTAACTTTTAATTCTGTAAATGATTATGTCACGTGCCAAGGCTGTCATTAAAAATGTTACGCAGAAGTATTAATGTGGCTTTGCAGCTCCTGTTCGCCCATCTTACAAAGACAGGTAAACAATCTCACAGAGAAACATTCACATTATGTGTGTCGCTTGTAGTGTCTTTATAAAGTGTTTAAGAATATCTGAAAGGCCTCAAAAGGAGAAAGGTTTGTAACAAAGATATATTGAATTCACAGAATTATCTTGGTTTACTTTACAGAAATTTTGAAGATTCTGAAGATGAACTCAGACATGAGCTGCAGGAATCTCTGGAAAAAGTGGCAACTTCTCCAGCAGAGAGAACCATGGAATCTTCCATTCTTTCAGTAAATAAAGGTCAAACAGATGAAGAAAAGATGAGTTTACCTCACAAACTACTTGGAGGATCTTATGATGATGATTTAGAAAATAACCCTGGGTCACTTAGCATTGACACACATAATGAAAAAGGCAAGCAGGAAGACATTGGCACTGTTACTGTTTCAAAACTTGCTTGAAATTTTAGACACATCAGCGACAAAACTTAAGGGTAACAGATACTAAATGCCAAGTAAATCAGCTGCTTTTCTACAGTGCTAAATGCTCAAAGTTAATAGAAGATTGTTGCTATTTGTTTAAAATAAAAAAAAAAACAGGCTACTTTTCGGGTGTCTAAATGTTGAAAAATCCTCTTCCAGACTGAAATGCATTTTCATCTGTTCTAAACTTCCTGTGACATCTCCATCAACACTTGTTTGAGCAAATTTCTGATTGCATACTCTCTTTAACCATTTTTGTATCATGTAAGAAAGTCTCCTAGTCAGTATACTGTATTTCCCCAGCTCAATCAACTTATTTTAAGAATTTCATCCAGCTTTTCATAATCTCTATGTACTGCCAATACAGCTTTGTAATCCATAATTTCATTTACAGGAAATTATGCATACATACATATATACATATATATGTATACATGAATACTGACTGTACATAAGTATCACCAACTACTCAGCAGTCTTATACAGTAGCAGTTAACGGGTTTATTAGCACCCTGAGACTTGAGCATTACCCAATTCATAAGAAAATATGGGACAGTAGGTTCTTCCAACCTTATCTTCTCTTATACAAAATTTCATATAATCCAGAGAAAGCATAAAAAGAGGGAAAACCACATTCTAAAGCCTAATTTCAGTAGCTTTTTCATAGAATTGCAGAATCGTTTTGGGGAGGGGGATAATCACTGGCCTAGCCTTGCTGGCCACACTATTTCTGATACAGGCCAGGATGCTGTTGGCCTTCTTGGCTGCCTGGGCACAAGCTGCTCATGCTCAGTGGTCATAAATCAGCACCTGAAGGTCCTTTTCCACTGGGCAGCTTTCCAGCCACTCTTCCCCAAGCCTGGAGCATTGCATGGGGTTGTTGTGGCCTAAGTGCAGGACCCAGCACTTTGCCTTGTTGAACCTCATCCCATTGACCATAGCCCATAGATCCAGTCTGTTCAGATCCCTCTGTAGAGCCTTCCCATCCAAAAGCAGATAATGCAACACAGGAAAAGTGTGATCAGGCAGTTACACAAGGGGAAAGAGAAATGCAGGGTATGTGCAAGTCCCAGGGAGATGACAAAACTTTTCTTAGTTTGCTAAAATATGCTTCAATAGCTCAGAAAATGACTGTATGCTTTTTTCATTTTTGATACAAAAGCAGATGTCCAATTTCTTAACATTTTTTGCACAGCATTCAGTTTTATAATAAACAGTAGCTTAGGGCTTTAACATTCATGTTTGTGTAGCATTTAATTATGCCCTCTAGACCATTCTGCTCCCTAGGAACAGAAAACAAACCTTTCAGCAGAGTAGGGTTGGAAAAATAGCATTAAGTGTCATAGCGTGAAGGGCCACGTATTAAAAAGCAAGTTAGCAAACCCACCATATGATTAACCTAAAGGAATCACTGTAGGTAATGAAATCTCCACAGTCACAATTAAAATCCCACATAATAGAGTTTTGCCAAACAATGGGGGACAGCAAATTGAAAATGTGCTGTAGATTCTGGGAAAGGAGTCTTCTGGATACAAAAGCCATCAAACAGGAGTGCTGACTTTAAAAAGTGTGACTGTGGGAGAAGAGTCATGAAATGAGTGGAGACTGCAAGTATAGAGATGTAGTCCTGCTATAAGGAAACATAATGGTTTTGCAGCGTACCATACTGTCATGTAGTCAACACAGAGAATTTCCAGGAGCATTTCCTTCCCAGTGAAAAAAAAAATCTCTATTACATAGATACTCTGACAGAAAGAAAACCAAATTTCTTTATTGAAGAGGACAAAGAGGTCATAGACATATTTATAGGTAACACCCAGTCAAATATAAAAAATTAATTTTACTCATACAGTTTTATTCATAGACATTTATTTAAATAGTGGCTCCACAGATAACAGGAATGTTTCTTCAAAATGCTGGTCAGAAAACCTGTGCACAGAGCGACGAGCATTTTCTCTGATCTCTAACCTTTTTTCAGGAGACAAAGAGAGGATATGAGCCATCCTTTCCACATAACTGTCCTCATTTTCTGCTAGGAAGCCTGTAATGTGTCCTTCGAAGGGTACCACAATATCTAACTTGGGGCCTCCAGAGTTGTGAGCCAGGATAACTGTGCCAGCTGCCATACATTCAACGACTCCTGTAAAAGACACAGAACACACTGATATGAATGTGCACATCACAGACTCTGCCTTTCTGTAAGGCACTGGAAACCACAATAAAATTCACCCAGAATTTTAAGTTACTATAGGATGCTGTTCTAGACCAATCTGAAAAACAGAATCAATGGTCTCATAACAAAAACTGACAAACACATATTGAAGTTTTTCAGTGCTAAGGACTGAAACATGTTTCTCTTAAGCACACAAAACTGAAATTAGAAATTGGATATAATTGGTTGTGGTTCTTGTAACATCTCACCCAAGATAGATTTTATCACCAGTATAAACGGGGGGGGGGGAAAGCTAGATATTGAAACAAATGTAAAGATAAACGTGGAAGGTAGCTCTGTGACTGAACCCTGCATAGTTCTGTTCTGCTGTGACAGAATGCTGCAACACTAGTGGCAGTGGTTTTAACTTGTGATTGTGGTTTTAACTTCATGGCATGGTGGCAGCTGCAAAAAAAAAAATCAGAGCTGATCATAATTGTATTCATCATCTCATTCACACTGAAGAACTTTAGCACTCACATACTGAGAGAAAAGCTGACTGCACATCTCAGTCAGATGACATTTGGAAGCTCAGTATTTTGCAGATTAACAAATGTTTACAGCTTTTGACAACTCAGCACAACAAACTTGTAACATCTTTTACATTTGTAAAAATCTGCATTTTTGATGGAAAAAGTTTTAATGAAATGGAAATCTGACAGTAAGTTTTCCTCAGCCAAACGCAGTGGGATTAGAATAGCATGTAATGTACATGTCAACTTCAATTCTCCTCCATGGTTCCAGAACAGACCTCAGAAATCACTTTAATTGCTGATTCTTCCCAGGTCTGATTTGATTTTTAAGAAGTCCCCCCTAGCTCAAAAATCACCAACTATAAATAATGCCCCAAAGTTTTAGAACATGCTTTTTTTATAGGAAAAAAGCCACTGGAGGTGAAGGTGAAATGCTGGAATGTAAAATCACAGTGTGATTCTAACGCTCTTTTAAATTTACTTAAACTGTTTTTTTTTTTGGGAGAAATATGAGAAACCATTATTTCCATTTTTTTGGAGGTGCTGCTAAGAGACACTTCAGAGTACATTTTTTTTATACCAAGTTGCTATAAACTGCTACTCCTGATACTTAACTTGTACTCTAATAAAGTCTGGTGACATTAACTGCAGTTTAGTCATATTATAGGCAAGTACAGTATCCAGCTGCTTGGCTGCTAACTTCCCCTCTTGTAGATTTATGATAGTTGGGCAATCTTGCATTCCCTTTCAAGGTCAGGACTCCACTAATCCTAATAAACTGAGCCCAACACCTTCGTGCTGTAAGACAGCAGACTGTAAATGATGAGCCAGCTCCTCTTTGGTGTTCTGCTTCATGCTACAGTGACTGTTTTAAGGACTTGATTTACCTGCCTTAGCATAGGTGCCTAGTGCAATGAGGTAACCGAGGCTACGCTGTGGCATCTATACTGGGCTTACAAATGAAAGGATATATGGGAGACTCACAGCTCTGAAACAACAGCTAGAGCTCCATGACATAAATTAGGCATTTCATATGGCTGTTGAGACAGGTGAAACACAAGCAAAATCTCCACACATGGATGTATGTCTGCATGAACTGTGTCTAAGCTCTCCCTGAAGACAGTGGAGCTAACAGGGCACAATCTAAGGTGGTAGAAGAGAAGCACCCACTGCCTTTTGAGGCTCTGTTGGGTATGGAAGACTGACAAACCCAACACAGCACCAGAGAGTGACCTGTGACTGCAGACTGTTACCTGCAGGTGAGGCAGGACATCTTGGGCAGCACAGATGGAATTCCCTCCCTGTTCAGGCACCTAGAACTTGCCCATAAGATTCTTTTACATTTACAGGCTTCTGCTTGCACTACAGTAGCACCTAGTGGTTACTCATCTGAATTGGTCCTGTAGGCTTTAATTCAGCTAGTTTGCCTCTGACAAACCCAGGAGCTGAACACCTGCTTGGTACACAGGCCTCTACATTTAAGATACCTACACTGAGAAGCCTTACTCATGAACTGAAGCCCTCCCCAACTGTGTCCCCAGCTGCGATAAATGGCTGAACACTGATGAAGATACTGACCGATCCCAAAGTGCTCATTCCACATTGTATGCAGGCCAATGGTGGCCTCTGCCAGATGTCTCTTTAGCTCCTCAAAGGGAATGTTTATTCTGAATGTCACATTGTTACTAACTCCCAGCTCTTCACAAAGACCTTTAAGGTTATCTACACGCTCTTCATCTTGCTGGTTACGACAGCCTCCAATTAAGACAAGCTTCAATGACGGCTGCTGCCCCAGTCTCTTCTCTTTTAGCAATTTAGCGAAGGCTCTGATTTGCAAAGGATGATCTTTTTCAGGCCTGAACTGGCCAACAGAAACAATGGAATATTCACAGGTGCTCTTTTCCACTTCCAGTGGAATATCCAGGAAGGTCTGAACATCGCATGGTGGATACACAATGCTAGTGCAAGCCCCAGCTTTCCAGAGGGAAAGGATATGATTTAGTGTCCAAGAAGAATTAACCATTATCACATCACTGCAGGACCCAACCAGTCCATACATGAAAGCAAAGAAGTAGTAGTAGACAAGTTTAAATCTGCTGAAAAGAGGGCTGTTTGTAATGAAAGCTGCATTGTTAAATCTGGTATCTTGATTCCTAACGACAGAGAGCATATCGGTGCTGATAGTGGGGTAATGGACGTAGCATCCAACGTGGCAACCTCCTAAGTATTTAAAAAGGGGAAGGGTGAAGGCATAACCCATTGAGTCAATATAAATATCAGGAACACACTTTAGAAGAGCTTCCCAGGCAAGAAACACTGATCCTAAACTTTGTCCCAGCAAAGTGAAGTGAGGGTAAAGCGAAGCTTCCACAAGGTAGCGTTTTTCTAGAAACACAAACTTCACAGGGTGAGTCAATTTAATACTGAATCTTCTGAAAGCACCTTCTACTATTTCTTCTCCAGTGACACCTCTATCACCAGTGTAAACCACACATGTCACATTTCTATACCTGCAACAGTAAAAGAAAAGAATTTCATACACTCTTCACATTTTTTAACATGAAACTAAAATATCACCCTTTCAAAATTACTCAAGAAGTATGTGAGAACAAAAGACTGGCCTAGCTCTGGAATGATTTTAACTAAATTATACTTTTCCCTATATTTCCACAGGATTTTTCTAATCTGCAGAAAAACATGTCTGAGGACTTGGGGAATAATTATTATTTTTAGTAAAAAACATAAAAGGAGTTCAGCATTATTCTACAGACTTAAGAATGCACTGCCTCACACTAGCAGCTGTCTGTCTAGTACACGAGTAAAATGCACGAGACTCTGCAAGCCAATTTATGTGTCAATGTTATATCCAATTCACATATTAAAATGTTTTGCCTCCTGCACCAAGAGGCTGGTATAAGGATTATCAGTTATCCTCTAATGAGGTATGCCGATAGAATGTTCCACACCAGTACTGGAAAACAGATCATGGAGGAGTGGTTCTCCCAAGGAGAGAAAGAAGTGAGAGATGCCCCAGCAGAAAAGATCTAGGTAAAGAGATGAAGTGAAGTGGTGCAACCAGGTGAAACTTGGATGTAAAAAAAATGTAGGACAGGTTGATTAATGATACCTATTTCAATAAGTAAAGTGCCAAAATGTGCATAAATAATACCATCAGTATGTTAGAATAATATAGTACCTGGTAAACATATATGCTTACTTTTTCTGGAGTGTCCTTATGGCACACCACAAGACTCTCTCCCCTCCGCCACCTGCATTGCAATAGGGGTGAAAAAAGGCAACCAGCAATGGCCGCTTCCCATCTCTTCCTGCTAAGGTCAGCTGTTTCTTCCTTTGCTGTATCCAGAACCGTATTCCCCACAGTAGTATCACCACGCAAACACACAAAATTCCACTTAGAAATAATGCAGGGATTAACAATGAGCACAGCAATCTGAAACAAGCCAGAAATTTTAAACTATAGAATTGCTTTAAAGAAATACTGTGTATGAAACTGAGATACAGAGGTTGACAGAGCTACAGGGAGTTCAGCAAGTTCTTCTGTTCTAATCTCAGAAATCAATTATTTGTTCATCATTTCAGCAATTATGGAAAAAAAATTTACATTGCTTAGCCAGTTTTTTTTTCTATGGTTACCTCACAATGTTTTTACTATTTATTCATGCCACATATCTACATCCATCTCCATGTGCTATGGACACTGTAAAGGTTGTCCTTAGCAATCTGGCACAACACACTTAGCAAAGTGATTTCTAAATAGATTTATAAGTTTTCTTTAGTCTAAGCTCCTGCTTGGCCTGCATCTGTGTGAGCTGCCTTGCTGCAGTTACTCAGGCCAGCCTGCAGTGCATAGAATTGTATGAGTGGTTTGGACTGGAAAGGACCTTAAGATCATCAAGTTCCAACCCCCCTGCCATGGGCAAGGAAATCTCACACTAAACCATGTCACCTAAGGCTCTGTCCAACCTGGCCTTGAACACTGCCAAGGATGAAGCATTCACAACTTCCTTGGGCAACCTATTCCAGGGCCTCATCACCCTCACAGTAAAGAACTTCCTCCTCATATCCAATCTAAAATTCACCTGTTTCAGTTTTAACACGTTACCCCTTATCCTATCACCACAGTCCCTAATGAAGAGTCCCTCCCCAGCATCCTTATAGGCCCCCCTCAGATACTATAAGGCTGCTGGGAGGTCCAGAACCTGCATTTTCCATTCCCCTGGGATATGAAGAGGTATGTCAACTGTCAAAAAAGCTCTGAGTAGCTTCTGTCTGTAGAGACCCGTGTTTTGGGTTATCTGAGGCACTGACCGCGGTACTCCCTTTGCTCACCGCTCCCTGAACAGCTCTCCTAATCCAAGAACGGGACGTTTCTCACAGGAGTCTCGGTCTACAGAGCACCACAGCACCTGGTTCCGAACGCAGCGCTACGCGTTATCACAAACGCCATTTACTCGACCCTGAGTTGCCCACCGCGGGCCACGCGTCACGCCTGACACGTAAGACAACGCTCTCATTCTCGGCATGAAGCAGCGGAAAAACTCATTAACCCATCCGAGCCCGGGCAGGGACCTGCCTCACTTCGCCCTGCTCTCCTGATGAGGGCATGGGGCAGGCTCGGGGGGCTGGGGGAACGCGGCTGCAGCCTGGCAGTGGCCGCAGAGGAGTGGGGTGTCCTTCTGCCCTCTCTCTCCGCTGGCACATACGCGGCCACACTCGCCCCCCGGTACCTGATCAGCCCGCAAAGGCACAGCCCACCCGCCACCATCTTGGACAACGCCGCCACGCCGGAAGGGGCGGTGCCAGACGGGCGGAGGCGGGACCAGCTGGGCAGTGGCGCTCTCTCATTGGTTCCCTCGGGGGACAGATGGAGGGGATGGAAAGGGTGTGGGGCTAGGGGCGGGACAGTCCCTGCGAGTGGGCGGGAGCTGCGAGTTGGGCGTGGTTGCGCCTGACAGGGGCTGAGAGCGCCCCCTGGCGGGCGGGAGTTGAATTGTCGCGATAGACTCAACCAGGTTGGAAAATACGTTTAGGATCAAGTCCAACGTTTGCCGCAGGACTGCCAAGCCCACCGCTAAACCATGTCACAGGGCAAACTGAGCTCCCCTCATGGCCACCCCTCACTCCTTATGGCCGCCCCCCACCTCTCATGCCTACTCCTCATAACCCCGCACTATCTCCCCTCATGATCTTCCCTCACCCTTCATGGCTGCCCATGTTTATCTCTTCCTCTCGACCCCGTCCAAAGTAACCCTGCGCCTGCTGCTGGCCCTGAAAGGATCCCCATGAACACACACACTGGGGACAGTTTGCACTGGAGGATGTCCAGGCTGCCTCTGTCTGATACACCTTGTTTCCTGTTTTGTCTTAATTGAGAGTATAGGCACGGATCAGACGATCAGTGTGGAGATCAGACTGAACAGTGCTGGTTTTAAAAATACTACTCATGATGTGTCAGTAAGCAGCAAGGCTTTGTGATTCTAAAATAGCTTCCCATGGAACAATGTAAGCAGCTCACCCTGCTCTGGGACATGTTTGGTGAAACTACCAGACCGTAAGTGAGGAGGGATTTAGGCAGAACTGGCCAAAACATTTCTGATCTCCTGTCATATTGCTAAATGCTTTCCCCCCCTCACCATATTCTCCATTTTAAAACGCTGAAATGCTTTATGTGACATATTTGATCCATGTAACTCAGTCTCCAGTCTCTGCAAACTATAAGTTGTCCAAAATTTGAGGGCATTTCAAGCCCTATATCTTTGAACAGGAGCTTCCCAGAACCTGTAATCTTTTCAGCCTCTCTCTGGTCAGTGTGATCTCTTTCATGTCATAGCTACCCAAGCATTTTTAGGTCTTGAAGCTGCCAGGGATGATTATGACAGTCACCTTGTGTTTTCTTTGTCAGAACAGTGCTGGTTGGAAACTGCTGAATTGTAGTTTGGCCATTGGTATAGCCTGAAGTACAGGAGTGAAGTCCAGGAGAGTTCAGCTTAAGTAATGGCTATTTGATTCTGACCTGCCCCGATTGAGTTTGCCATTTACGAGGACTCACCCTATGGGAATCAAATTGGAAATGTGTCAGGCCCTCAAAGTTAAGAGTTTTATTGGTTATTTTATGGTGTTTTTATTTAAATTGTCCTAAATACCACTGTCTGTAGTTTTTACCAGGGCATCTCTGCCAGCCTGCAGCTCTGCCAAAGCGCAAAGCAAGGCGGATGCAGGTCGGGCATCCCGCTTCATGCGGTGATCCCACAGCTGGCTCAGCTGAGCTGAGCAGCGCCATCCAAGGGCTGTGCCTTTCAGGCAGCGACTGGGCAGGGAGGTCCTTGCCCCCTGCTAACTTACACATTTCCATTGCAGGTGCCTCCTGTCGCTGCTGAAAGCGGGCAACGCAACAGCTTTTGCGGGGAGAAAAGGTAAAACTGCCTAGTTCTGCTTGCTTCAAGGTAATCATGGCTTCAGCTGTCTAACAATACTGTTGAATGGAAAGGTTGCCAGGCTCTGCAAGAGGGAGCAGAAAGCGGCCAGCAGCCTCTGAAGAGGGGAGTGGTGGGCCACCGTCTACAAAGAAGAGCAGGTTGTCCACCGAGCCCTTTTCAGGGATGGGCAACTGAAAGCAGGGCAAGAAGAAGGCAGAGTGCCGATACGTAGCAGACCCTCTTTTCCATCTTTCTGACTTCTGAGTGTAGGAAATATTCCTGAGGTGCACAGGATGGTCCTAGAAAGGAGACATGCACATGTCCTCGGGGGAACATGTATCTCAGCAGAAGCATACCACTGTAGCATTGGTGGGTTTCATTTTGCCCTTGTAGAAGCTGAGTTTGTGTAAGTCTGCTTTAGTATGGCACAGTGAGGGATGCTGCTGCTTGGGTTTTGGAAAGGACCATCTCAGAGCTTCCCAGGGCTCCCTGCCGAGCCCTGCTGCCTGGCAACGGGGCACCGCACATCCCTGTCAAATTGGCATGCTCTGAGTGTATCATGCAGGTTGAAAAGGGACCAAAAGCAAACTGCAGTTGCCAGTAAGGAGCCTCTCTCCTGTGCTAGGAATGACCCCCTTCACAACACACTTCCAACAACCCAAGAGAGCCAAGTCCCACCTGTTCCTGCCCTCATGGTTTCATCAGTGCTTTCTGACTCTGCCCTTATAGGTTCCCATGCACTGCTTGGACTCCCCGGCTGAGCCCTGCCGCCTGGCCTTTGAGTCGAGTCCCACCATGCGGCCCCAGCACCACCCCGGTGGCAGCGAGGACGGAACCACAGTGCCCTTCTGCTCTGGAGGGAAGGTGCCACCGACTCACCCTGGAGCCATAGCAGCACCGTCAGGCCTGTCCCGGCCCTCACAGGAGGCCTTGCTGGCTCGTTCATCAGCCCAGAGGGCAAATGCCCACCCTCTGGCGCGTCTGCCCGAGTGCGGAGCTGGACCCTGGGCTCCATCTTCCTGTGTTTATTACAGTGTTTATTTATCACTATGGCTGTTGGTGCGTTTGTTACTCTGTTTATAACTATGCTTGTTAGGCTATTGCTGTGTCCTTCAGAAGCAAATGTTCAGATATACTTTAGGATATAGGTTAGGAAACATGTTCTAGGATAGCAGCTATTTCATGTTGTTTGAGTACACACTTGATAGTTTCATAGTTTTTAGGAGAGTTAGGGTTGGCAAGGACTTCTAGCAATTTCATGTTGGTTCACAAGACTTGTCTTAGAGTGGCTCTGCAGCACTATTAGTAACAAAGCAGAAAGAATTACGAAAGCATTTCTCTCTGCCTTGCCGTCTGCATCCTGCAGAATGTGGGAAAATATTCTGCAAAACAGAAGAGAAAGTGCTGAGAGAGTCTTTGGATTAAGCAAGAAATGACAGAAAGGTATTTATGAATGCAGAAGAACTACTACTGCACCTTGAAAAAGATTCAGATATGCTCCAGATGAGTACTGGCCTGCTATTGGAATACATCTGCATTATCTTAGAGACCTGTTAAGTTCTAGAAGTCAAGAGAGAATTGTTTCTAAGAGAAAATGCAGGCAGGCAGGCAGCAGAAAGGAGCATGGAAGTGAACCACTGTGTTTTCATTGACAAGTGCTCATCCTGGGCAGACAGATGCTGAAACAAAACCAAAAAAGCAGCTAAAAGAAAATAAAATTTAAAAAACCCCACAAAACCAAACAAAAATCCAGCAACAACAACAACAAAAAAGAAAACAAAACCATAAAAAAAACAACCAAATCCCCCCAAAAGGTCTAAGAAACAAAAAAACCCCAATCCTAAATCCTATTTGGGAAAAAGAAAAAAACCCCAAAAAAATCCTTCAGATCCTTCTGCACTCAGGAGGGAGTAAGATCAGCTCTCAAGATCTTAGTGTGATCTACCAGGGATGTCCAGTGTCTACTGTGATACGTTATAGACAGAAGGCTATCTAAATGCCATTGGGAAATGATAGCAGGCGTCCCAGCTGTCTGCAGACAAAACTGTCCCAAATCTGAGTACCGACAGAGCGATTTGTTTGTAATAGGGCTGAGTGACTGATACGTGCCTATTCTCTTTGCATTTGCTGCAATACATTGCACAGATGGCCTGCAGTTCTCAGCATTTCTTCCTATGTGTTACGCCTTTCTGAATTTTCTTACCATTTTGATACAGGAAAATGTCAAATGTGTATCTGGCCAGCCTCTGTATTTGGATGAGCCCCTTCCCTTTTTATTCCTCTCTCCACCTCTGGGTTTAATTTCTCTCTCTCTCTGATACTTACCTGTCCAAGAAGACAAAAAGGTCATGCCATGGTTGCATTTGTATAAGCCTTTTCTTCCTCTCAGGAACTTTGGCGTTTCTCCTAAAAAAGCTGAGGAGACACTTGCATCCAAGAAAAGGTCTTGACAAGCCAAGAACTTGAGTACATTGCTACTTCTTCTAATCCGAGAAACAAAAGCACTACTTTTGACAGAAGGCCGCTGGTCAGTATTTCTGTGATCTTGCTATGCTTTCATTCCATCCTTCTTCACATACAATACCAAAGCCCCAAACCTCTTGGCCATGTTGCCACGCCACAGACTCTGTTAGGAAGAGAATAATTTAAACACTGTGGGAAACTTCTGTTTATGGAAAGGAGATTATTTTTGTCAGCTGGAAAAGCTAGAGCTTGTATGTTTCAAGGAGACAGCCACTTCAAATCTACCTCATCCGAAAAGTAGCTGGTGAATTAAAAGCTGTTCTCTATTAGTTGGCAATGACAGGAAAGACTCCTCATCTTCCTCAGGGAAAAGTAAAACCTCCAAATCATACAGGATGTTGAGAACAAAAGGTTGAATGAAAACTAAGGAGCCTCTCTCCTGTGCTAGGAATGACCCCTTTCACAACACACTTCCAACAACCAAGTCTCACCTGTTCCTGCCCTCATGGGTTCATCAGCGCTTTTAAGTAGGTAAATTGGAAGCATTCTGTTTGGAGGTCCAGCAAGTATGACCTAGCATTTTGTTTCAGAATTAACAGCTCTCATAAACAGGGTGCCAGAAGCATTGGTTTTTCTCCCCTAATCTTTTTTCTCTTCCCCAACAGAGCAGTTAGTTGCCTGAGAAGCTTGTGGGATGTTTGCAGAAGAGATCTTTGCTGGATTCACAGATCTCAACTCAAATCACCTCTCTCATAATGTCAATATTTGAAGATAATTGCCTGGGTTCAGAGAGGAGGCACAGTTCTTTTAGGGAACAAGAAACTGGTCTGTTTTAGACAATGAAATTTGTGTGTCTGCCCACTGACTTGTAAAGGTGCTTATGGCTACTCCCTTGGAAAGTATGAATCTTAGATGAGTGTATTTATGAAGCTGCAGGATCCTCTTTAGCTCATGAAGCTAACCTGTCAGCAGGCTAGCCATGGCTTAATTAAGATGCGAATTAAGTAATGGTGAAGAGTTCCAGGAAGCAAGAAGAGTAATTAGTGAGGAAGACACCTACTGATCTGTTTTTTGAGTTTCGCTCACTGCTTGTAGGGAGAAAGCTGCATGATGGTGGGAATATCAACTAGTTTTCTCATTTCTAATAACCTACATTTCACAGAATCACAGAAAGGTTGAGGTTGTCAGGGACCTCTGGAAGGCATCTTTTCTAACCTCCCTGCCCAAGCTGGGTTATCTACAGTGGGCTGCCCAGGACCATATCCAGACTGCTTTTGAACACCTCCAAGGATGGAAACTCCACAACCCTCCTGGACAACCTGTGCCAGTACTTAATCACTCCCACAGTGAAAAAGCATTTTGTGATGTTCAGAGGGAACCTTCTGTGTTTCAGTTTGTGCCAATTGCCTCTTGTCCTGCCATTGGGCACCACTGATAGAGCTCAGCTCCATGTTCTTTGCACCTTTGCTTCAGGATGAGATCCTCCCTGAGCCTTCTCCGGGTTGAACAGTCCCAACTGTCTCAGCTTTTCTCCATAGGAGAGATGCTGCAGTACCTTGATCATTTTAGTTGTTTTATTTTTAGTTAGTCCCTCTAGTGGTACTTAAAACACAGACATATCCATACATTCGTAGTTCTTTTGTTAACTCTTCTTTAACGACAGGGTATTCAGTGTCTGACCTGAGCAGTATGAAAACAATGTTGCTGACAGCCTTATGGGCTGCAAGGGATGCCTTTAATGTGTGAATGTCCAGCACAGACTAATTGACTTGTAACCACTTAACAACTTCTCCACCTGAATGCATATGTAGCAGATGATATTGTATGCATGCATCTAGGGTATTGGCAAGAACTTCAGCAAGAGTAGGGCTGAGCTGTCTCTGGTGTTCCCACTCCAGCAGTGAGAATGCTATGAAAAACCTTGTCTGGAAATTCCATGTGGCTGACATGCCAATCAAATTAAACTAGTCTTGTCATGAAGTCAGCTTTGTTTTCACCTTCCCAGAGATCTACCAAGTTTTTAATCTCTTGCTGCCTCTGTAAACATTTTTGTCCTGCTTTAATTGCTTTCTTCTTAAGGTCCTTACTCTGAAGGAAAATCAAGCAGGATTTCTGAAGTGAGGAGTATTCAGAACAAATAGCAGAATCCACTCACAGTATGTTCTCTGCAAGCCTGTAAGGCATCTGAGACAGTTTTAAAGTATATATTTGTAACTTTCATTTTGGCCGAGTACTCCACATATGAGTAACTTGGTAAGATAAACCCACTGGCAAGTAATAACACAAAGAAACTGGATTAATATTGTGTAAGGATATTCATATGACAGTCATGTGGTCTTTCATACTTTCTTGTAGAGTTGGTTACTTTCTTTCAGAAACATGCATTGTGTAGCAGTCTCTCATTCAGGGCTGCTGACTTATCTACCAAAATGCCTGGGACTGTTTTTAGCAGAAGGAATCTTAGATCATTCACATACACAGTAAGTTTTTCCTTTTTGCACGTTTCGTGATAGGCTGTTAATATTACTGCGTAGTAATAGGAGGCAGAAATAAAGTTGCATTGGTTCTGTGCTTAGTATTTGTGAAGCAAAAACCAAGTATTTGAAATAAATTGTGGCACTAATATTTCTAGGACAAAACACAATGGGCTTGTTTGCGCTGATATATTGTAATATTGAGTTGCTATTTATTGAGAAGCAATTCTAGTAAAGTCTAGCAGTCAGTTTTACTTTTGAGCTAGATGTTCTAGTGATGGATGCTCACACCATGTATCTGTGAGCAAAAGCTGCCCTTTCTTTTTTTGTTTGGCAGAAGCAATAAAGAATTAAGCAACCTGGATCTACACAGTATTTTTGCAAGAGCTCCTGTAAACCACACTTATTTGTATCACCAGGCAATATAAGTTGTTTGAACCCATACCTTTTGATTAACAGATTATTTTCACACAAACTGTCCAGTTGGGCAAGGACCATGTAGGAAAAACAGTTCCACTATTGGAGTTTAATCCTATAGATCATTCCAGTGTTCTAACCTCCCATTGACTCCTCTGTCAATTCTCCTAAACAGGCATCAGCAAGAAAAGTCAGAATGTCTGCCATTGTTTAGAGTGGCTGAAGGACATGGAGCAGAGGCAAAAATGAGATGGCAAACGATGTAGCCCTACTGATAACATTGCTGAGCTTTAAAATAACACGTAGACTCACCTTAAAGCCTAGCTTGATTCCAGCTGGAAGTCAGGGATTCTTGAGAGGCTGACAGCTATTTTTGAGAGTCTGTGATAGCAGACCCAGACTCTTCCTGCTTTTCTTTCTCCTTTAAGCAGATACTAATGTCTTTGTTACCATCTGCACCTAACCAGAACATGAAGGGCTACCTCTTTCACAGCAATTCCTTAACATATGTTTAAATCAACTATGAAACTGTTCAGGAAGCTGCAAAACTTCACAGTGTGAAATTTTCACTGAGTTAGGTACCTTCATCGTCAGACTTCAAAGGGTTCATGTATTGAAAAAGAAACACCTTGCACTAGTTTGTTCAAGATGCATTTTTGACCATGTGTTTGTGTGTTCTTCCCTTTGCATATTTAAGGCAGCGAGGGAGATGCTATTTGGATGAAAATCCAAATTGTTTCACATGAGGCCAGGACGAGGCATAATTGAACATTCTGTGCTCGCATCTTGGCACTGACCAGGAAAGAGAAAGGAGCCAGAAACTGGCTGTGAGGCAGGACAGAAAGGAGTTACGATTACTGGAGGAGATTATTTGGCTAGTCTAGACATGAGAGATACAGACACTGTGCCTCATCACCTCCGCTGACTTATTTCTGTTCAGGGGATGAAGAAAGCTTGAAGGGCTGGTGATTTTCCCCTGGGGTAGATTCAATGAAAGGTTCTCCTCTGGGGGGTCAACTAAGGCTGCTTAAAAGTAGTTCCCTGTTGCACTGCCTCTTTTTGTCAACAAGCAGAAGTACCAGGAGGGAATGATAAATGAACTGAGCCTGAATTCTGAAATCTCAGGAGGTTGCTCAGCAACTCTCAGGATGATTATCTTCTTTTATAGTGAGCTGCAGAATGCATCGGCTTTGACTAAACATGTCCTTGGAAGAAACTCTTTGTCTGGAGAGCAGACTGAGGTGAACTCTGGAAATGGCAGAATTGCCAGCAGCTGAAAAAAACCAAAAACATTTCACTGTTGGAAAGCTTTTTTGTATTTGCTCTTTCTCAGAACTGCAGGTTCCCATGAACTCTAAGTATTAAATGTCTCCAGTTTCGTCTGTATGATCTTGCAACAAGCAAAAACTGTTTTTACAGTGAGTTTACTTTTGATGAGCTGGTATGCATGCCACAGAAAACAACCCAAGAAATCCCATCTGCATTTGAAAGCAGGATTTTAGCTGTGTGTTTCAATTCAGATGTTAAATATTTTAGATAAAAATGCTTGTAAACAGAAAGAGGTTTACTCTGTATTGCCTTTTTCCTTAGATGTTTTTGGAGCATCTGTTCATACGGAAGAGATTGCGTAAAATTAGTAGCAGATTTTCCTGTGTTGATACTTTCTTCTCTGACTGTCACTTTAATTCTGACATTTCCACCTGAATTCTTCCCTGTACTTGTTGCAGGCTGCAGGTGTTATTTGAAGTAATAAGGAATTGTTATCACAGTCTCATTAGGGTTGGAAGGGACCTCTGGAGATCAGCTAGTCCAACCCCTCTGCCAAGGCAGGGCCACCTAGAGCAGGTTACACAGGAACATGTCCAGGGAGGTTTTGAATGTCACCAGAGTATTCCAGCAGAAAAAAAAAATAGCTGCAATTATGTTTTAATCTTTATTTTTAATCTCTCTGCTTAGTTTCTGTAAGCCTCTGTAGTGAATCAGTACAGCTCTATCCAGGCAAACTTGATGTATTTTCATGGTCACTTGAAAATATGTTTTGTCTGCTGGTAGAAACCAGTATCTCTCTGACATCTTGCTTGAGGGTTGAACGTAAGTTCATGAGAGATATTAGACCTAGGCAGGGCATTGCTGTAATAGATCCTAGTCCTGAAAACCAAGTAACTAACAGGATTTTTGTACAAATATGAATTAGTTGAATGGCAGCTCACATACTTACAGTTTGGATCTCTGCCAACTGAGAACAGCAAAGCCCTTGCCCTGTGTGCTTCAGTTGAGAGGAATTGAATTTGGGCTTGCCTTTACATAGCTAGCCTGTCCTAACAAAGGCACCATGTTTGTATTTTAGACATGGCATCTCTAATGCAAACACGAGTTACTGTTTTGTTTGTTTTTTTTGAAATGAAGGCGGTTGTGGTGTGTATAAATTAAATGGGATTACACAACGTTTTATTCAGAGGCCGAGCAGTTTAATTTGGGATTAAACACTGGCTGTAGAACCAGAAATACTTGCTTAAATCAGAGTTACATTTTTTATTTCTTTTTTTTGATGATTTTTCTTTTTTGGCATGCTTATAAATATGATGTGTTTTATGTTGCTTACATAGTGTCAAGTGACTTATCAAAATTGAATCTCTGGCTGTCAAACATGACCACAAGAACGATTTGAAACAAATGTTGGCAAAGAACTAACAGTATATCTAAATGGTGTGGACTCTACAGTGAAGGACAGTTTAGAAGTTATCTGTAATATGTGGAGGTCACTTTAGACACAGGCTTACATTCCTGATCTGTAGATTTGGCAGGGCACCTTAGAGTCTGCTGTTTGTTTGCATTCTGCATACTAAATGGCTGCTTACTTGAGGGGAAAAAAAAAATCAGTCTTCCCATTTACTTAAATCACAGTTCAGAGACTTCCCACTTTATTTATTCAAAACAAGAGTAAAAGGTATTTTTAAAATGCCACAACAAATACTGAAGAATTTGCAAAATAAAACTGGAACTGAGAATTTGAGTCTTATTTCTAAACGTGGGAAACAAATGTAGGTGACAAAAGCTATGATCTTTAACAACTGATAAAATTCACAAGTAATAGGTATTTTTGCCTTCTAGAATTCATCTTTAAAAAAGTTACTTCTGTAATATTACTCATTCTCAAGTTATGTGTGAAATATGGCAGTCAAGATGGATAAAATATGGATCCTTTTTCTCTGTATGGAATTCAAAAAAGCTTTTGCTCAAACTTACAAGCCAAAACCCAGCTCTGAGCAAGAGCAAATCATAGACAATAGCAGAAACCTGCTTTGGAAACACAAAATTGAAAATACTGGTTTCATTTTGGCACTGCCTGATGAGTTCTGCCATTCCTCTGCCCCTTCTAGGTGAATGAATGTTACTGAGACCTGGACTCAAATTAATCATATAGACTGCAATTGTTCTTTGCACTTAAACCCTGACCCAAAAGGTGTGCCTCTTCCTGTAGTAATATGATGAGCCTGGTAGTTTACAGGCTCTTGACAAGAAGTTCCTGCAATATAAATAGACAGATAAGAGAAAAGGGCCATAATGAAATCCACACTACTGAAAGCAAAGTACCAAGTCCACACAATTTGAAATCATATTAGAAGCTGTGGAATGAAAAAGAATTAGTATGCATTTGGGGACCCTGTTACAAAAGAGATATTCTGCTGGGTTGTGCTGGTGTAGAGCAAACAAAGCTTTTTTAAATATTTAGAGAAGATTGAGGCTGCTTCCTGAAAAACTGAAGCCAAAGTCTGAACTGTTTGATTTGAAGCAATATTATTTGTGGCAGGTAGGAACTTGATTCCTTGTATTTCAGTTCTACAGTTTCCTTTTTTCTTATAGTGTAAGAAATAACAGTCTTATTCATGTGTTTTAATCTCTTAAAAGAAATATATATATATACCACTCATGATGTAGAAACTCTTGTGTATCTGATAGCTGCCTGTTTTCTTAGGACTGTAGCCAAAGAGTTATCTTCCTGATTTCATGGCTCAAAACTAGGGAAAATGTAGGTAAAGAGGCCATTTTCTTGCCTCTTTGATGTTACAAAGTTATTTTATTTTATGTAATGTAAGAAGTATGTCAGTTAATTAGGAGAATTCAGGCTCGCAGTTATGTACTATGAATCTTACCAACCTTCCACTGAACTTTCAGCTGCAGCTGATTGACTTGGTAGGGAAAATGTGAGGCTTGTGTTGCTTAGCAGGACTGAAAACTGACTGCTGAGCAAGCACAAAGATTTGCTTGAAGAAAAAGTGCATGCCTTTACTAACTACTTCTCTTCTGGCTTAAAGAGGACTCTGACAGAGGAGAAATAGTTGTTCACAAAAGGGTTGGGTGTTTCACGGTTTCCTGCCCAAGCAATGCTGTTAACAACTTCTGGATAACTGTGAGTTACCAGCACTGTTGTTCGTGATGTTACTAGGAGCTTTGCAACACACTGCTTCTCATTGCCCCCTCTTTCTCTTTTCTTAAAGCTCCAGTTCCTGCAGTCAGATTATATCTATAAAACCCAAAGTTAATCTAACTCTGTTATGATGGGGGAGAAATATTCAAAACCTTTAGCTAACTGCATCCTGAAGACAAATAAAAAAACCTCAAAATACTGACAAATGTGAAATTGCTGGGGGTTTAGCTTCCTATCATTGTTTGTATTCCTCAAGGTTCATTGTATTTCAGTGGTTTAAAATTACATCTGAGGAGAGTAGGAAAATGGTTAACATTCAAAGGCAGACTGAATTTCTAGAGTAATGCTGCTACATCCCTCTTTGCATTGATGTGATATGCACTTACCTGAACCGGTTCCTCTTGTCTGTCTGTCATATTAAGGAAATATGACCCTCTTACCTCCAGGCCTCAGTTTTTCCCTTGAACCCAAGCGTTTCATCTTTCAAGGCATTATTAAGGCTATTTTAAGATGCTTCCTCTGGGCATCTTAAAACAGGAGCCAGAGCGATTAGATGCAGGCCAGAACATCCTATAAAGCCAGGAATGAATGCACCCAGGAAAAAAAAATTACCTGAAAACACAAAGTTCTTGTGTGTTTATCATATTCTCTGATATTAGCTGGTAATGTAAAGAGAAAACCTCATGTTTTACTGTCTCTGGACACTTTAAGTCAAAAGGATTTAATTTTCTTGGGATGTTCTTCGTTTTCTCACATGGAAATGCAAGCATCTCTTCCCTATGCTAGTAGAGAGCTGCAAAAGCAGTGAACATATTTGCTATTTGCCACGTAAATCTCATGCTACCCAACCTGAGTGATTCCTCCTGGCAAAACTAAGCTGTGCAAAATCTGACCTTGACTCAGAAAATGATATTGTTAGATAAGACAGACAAAATTGCCTTAAGATAGGGCAACAGGCCCTAAGTAAAATGCTCTCCCCCAGTTAGCAGGTACACAATTAGCATTAACTCTATTAACTCTAAGGGGCAATTAACTGAGCCAGAATGGGGAAAATAATTTGGAAATTGGTAGTAGTCTGTCAGAGTTCAGCACCAGGTGGTTGCAAGCTGTTAAATCCCAACAGTTGCCTCACTGCCCTGACAGACTTTGCCACTCTTCAAGTACCAACAGAAGGTCCCTTCCTGAACTGCCTCCTGAACCATGAGAGAGTTGTCAAGTTGTTGGAATGGGGTAGGATCTCTGAGCTTTCAGTCTGCTGTACTGTATTAAATAGAAATGGTTCAGTTTTATAAGATGCTCAGTGGTTTCTGCTTTGTGAATGGTACTTCTCCAAGGGCTGCATGTAGTTTGGTCAGTTACACAGGTTTCATTTGCCATTGCCATATACCTCTGCTTGAACCTGCAGCTAAGCTATGTATTTCAGAGCAGCTAGACTGGTTGAAATATATGTTGTGCCCCTTTCATCTGAAGAACTATAGCAAACTTCTTTCCCAACCAAATAATTCTTTTAATGTGGGTAAGTATCTTGTAAGACTGAATGTATTCAAAGCACAACCTTGTATGTTTCTTGTCTACCTCCAAATTGGTGTTTCAGGCTCTGCCAAAGGCAAAGGACTATGGGGCACTAAATAGGAACTTATCTCCGCTGCTTTTAGAATCAAACAGATTTTTACCTCAGAGTTATTCAGAAGTTGGAAGTTAAAAAAAAAAAGGATGGTGTTTGAAGGGATTTGGAGAGAAGATACTTACTAAATACCTCTTTATTCTGTCAGCCCAAGCTGAGCTTTGCTGGTGAACCTGAAATGAAGAAGAAAAAATGCTAACTTGTTTTTATAGTATATTTAATCACAGAATAATTTAATGAATACTAGTTACAGGTACAAACATGCTAGGTAGGGTTTGAGATATTTTTAATAGTAAAGATACTGTCAGAGATGTGTGGATCAGATATAGATTTTAGAGCTGGCCAGTGGAGTCAAGAACTGGATGGTGTGAGTAGAGCTGAGGAATCATTCTTGTGGGGAAGTTATGGCAGGAAAACAAGAGAGGATCCCAATGTCCTGCATGGTGGCTTTCTGGACTGCTGTGTTTGTGGCAGGGGTGTGAGGGATGTACTGCTTTTGGAAGTAAAAATAATATAAATTTGTCCTGCCAGACAGGTGGAGTGTCTGTCATTGATTCTCTCAGATTTGACCCTGTATGCTAACCTCTGCATAGGACTAAATTAGGGGACAAATACAAGAGATTCTGATTAAATGCAAACTGATCATGTTAAGGCTTGCCTTTGCAATGAGGTCACTGCACAGCCAGGGATGGTGTGAACTGCTGACACATCAGCTGTATTAATCAATTCTTTGTGTGCCCCTGTTCAGGGCTGTCTTTAGGAGTGGGCTGTGCTACTGTGGGCTTAGGGAACTAGAGATGTGCTCACCAGGTTAGCAGAGCACTGTGAATTTGCTGTGGGCGATACTAAAGAAATATATTCAAGCTTGGCTCTAAGCAGTACTGGTAGCTGTACCCATCATGTGTATGGCTGTCTGAACTACATGTTCCTGTAGTTGCCCATAGGAGTTAAGGGGAATTGAGTTTGCCAAATGGAATATCTTCTTTTTTCTTTACTTTCTGGCACTAATTGCTGGTTTAATGTTGTTTGGTTTTTAATAAAGCTTGCTGATGGTAAAGAGGCACATTTCAAAAAGTACAAATATTGTACTCATTCTTCCACCCCCCATCCTCTTGAAACAAAGAATGAATGTTCTCATGCCCTAAATGAGTGAAAGAACTTTGGTCTAGGAACCTTATCTAATGATATAATCATAGGCATGTTTTCAGTGTTAGAATGGGCCACATTTTATCCCAGAAATCCCTGTTAATTTCATAGAAGGAAATGGAATAGCATTGCCCTTTGTAGGAGCTGTGATTATGCACATGGCCACAAGGAACTAATGCCTGGCTGGCTGAGTTAATTATGCACTGGTGCACACAGGTCATGTTTGACTAGCTTGTGAAAGGCAGCCTTGGCTGAGCTTGCTCCAATGCCGTGTGCAAAGATTAACAGTGCAGAATGCAGTTTGGTAAGCACGAGGGATGCCAATTGGTGGGAAGCGTTTAAACTGGCAGGAAGAGCAGGTGGCTGAGTGCAGCAAGCAGTGTACACAGGGATCACAGGTTACATCTGGGATTTCGTGATGAATGCCTAATGAGCATGTTGATTAGAAGAGCAGAACTCTTCAAGCCATTGTAAATGTATCTGAAAGAAGTGGGGCTGATAAGACACTGAATAACCACTCTTTCAAAGCTTTCCTTTGGCACTGCAGTATTTAAAGTCCAGCAAGATAATGGAGAGAAAGCTGGACAATAAAATGAAAAGGGAGCTGTCCTGCTTAGCTACTTTGAACAACAAAAACATAACCCTGGTGTCTATTCGTAAGCAGCAGGCAGCTCATGATGTGCCTGAACTACTGATTATTGGTGAAAAGTCCAAGACAGGATCTCCGATAAAAGAAAGCAGTAACTTGCAGAAAGAAGAGAAAGTTTTGCAGAGTTACTCCATGGGAATGCCAGCAGTCAATGCAGTTGAAAGACAGGTCAGTGAGCTGGTTGTGTGTGTGTTGGGAGGAAAGAGGTGTTTCTGAACTGGAGAATTTAAAACAGAGCATGTTGGATGCAGATTGTGTATTAAAGGAGGTTAAACCTTCTTTATCTAAATTGTCTCAATCCCCAGCACGGATGCCTGCTCCAAAAGAAGCAGTACACAAATGCAAAGTCCTCAGAAAGTAACCTTTGAAAGCAGATGTTAATGATGGGTTATGCTGTAGTAATTAATGAGCATTTTTTTTCAGCTCCACCTCTAATAATACAGCATGGGGATTCTTAGTAAGGAAACATATTAATATTTCTCCTTTTGAACTGCAATTGCTTGAGTAGTTTGACAGTAGCTCATACCAGGTATTCTCTGGAATAACAGAAGTTGCAGAAACATTAAAAGGTCCTAACCATAGGTAAGTAGTTTATAGCTACTAAGTGGATGCTAGTGGGAGTTCTTGATAATCATCTGTAGCAACATTTTTATTTTTATTTTTTAATTCATTGATGTATTTAACTATGGCACTTTTGGAGATTAACTGTTGTGAAGAGGCTTAGAAAGATCAGTGCTGATAAAAACATGATGAGATTTATTATTTTAAAAAGATGTTTTGTTATTTGAAAGACCTGTAAATGACAGCAGTGTAGTTTGGATCAGTGAATACTGTGAATATTTAAGGAAAAGAAACTCTCAGAACAAATTTTGTGTCCTTTGAAACTGCATATGCTTAGAATAGCTTAAATAATTAGTGTCAGACAGGAATCAAATAACAGCTAGGGCAGACCAAATATAGTTGAAAGCTTTTTCTGACTTGAGTTACTTGTATTATAAATGTTTGCTAGAAAACAATCATGACATAAACGACTTCTTCCTACCAAAGTATCTCTCTTTTGTGTTCAGTTCACTGGGATATGCATTTTGCCTGTACTGGAGTCATCATGAATATCATGAAGTGTTCTGCTTTAATTCTAAATTGGAAATAATCCATTTACAACAAGGATTTCTCCTTTCCCACTAAAGTGAGCTTGGTTTACATAGCTCCCTTTGATTTGAAAATACCTGTTAAGGTCTCTAAGGTGCGTTAAACTATGGTGTAGGTTTCATTTCACTAAGACTAGCTACAACTGCGTAAAGATTTTCTCATCATCTGTACTGTTACGGAAACTTGTTCTTAGATGTGGAATAGCAGTCACTTGGCAGAAGCATTAGGGAACGAATGTAATATTTTGAAAACAAAAGCACATAAAGGCTGCTTTAAAGTAATATTTTCATTGAATCTCAATATCCAGGTGGAGAGGGTGGGTTTTCTCTCATTTAAAACTCAGCAACTGTTTGAAAAATAGCAAGCTGTGTTGCAAGTAGTTACTGAAAATAGTAGCTACTGACACTTGTTAATCTTCAGCAAACCTGGGTGAAGAGGGAAGGAAGAATAACCAGTCAAGTTCTAATACATTTAAACAATATGAGCTAACAAGATGGATGGACAAGCTGCACAGAAATTTGTTAAGGAGGATGAGGGCTGAATTTCTGCACACTCAGAAGTGCAGGTATGAAATTGAAGACTCGGAACCTTTGATGTTCCTGAGTCTTCTCTGTCCTCATTCTGCTGTTCACTGACCGCCCATAACAAACTGGGAAAGCATCTGAAGCATTTAGTTAATAGTGTGTGGCTTTTCAGTTGTGTGTTACCGCCTGCCTGAATCCAGAGCCATGAGTCAGTGGGTTGTGAAAGAACAAAGCAAGAAAGGTAAAACAGTGACACAGATAAGACAATTCTTTGGCAGTGCTTGAAGGTGAGAGAGCGATAGCTGGTTTCAGCCTGCAGATGTAAAAGGAGAACAGCAGCCCAAAACCACTGGAGATACTGGGCATGAGGTTCAGTGAGATTGGCATTCTTGGATGAGCAGATGGGGAGAGGCAGAGGGGAAGGTGCTATTCTATGATTCTATGAATGGACTGGGCCCTGTCTCCTTGCCAGCTGACTGCCTGGCATCATGGTGAGGAGTCTGGTGCTTGAATTTCAGGAAGTTAAAATTGGCATCCCCATAGGCTGGGTGAAGGAGGTAGAGAGCAACAGAGCCAGCCCTGGGGGAGAGCCTTGGTGGACCACCAGAGAGGTGCAGCAGCTGTGTAGGGTCTCCATGTGGGTGATGCTGTGGGAGCTGTGGGGTGTGCCTGTGGCAGTGGCCAAGAGTGTTACACTGGCATTCTGGAGGTGGCTGCACCCCGTCAGGGGGAGAGGGGTGGCTTTCCTGGTGGCAAGCCACTCCATGAGGTGACCATGGAGCACAGGGGTGGAGGTAGCATGGGGACTCAGCCAGGGGCAGCTGATGGCTGGGGCATGAAGCCAAGGAAGACACCAACCTTGTTGACTTGACAGCCATGGGATTGCATCCATCATCAAGACACTGATCACCATGTGTGTATACATGAGGGTCTTGTCCAGTGCTGGGTTTTCTTCTTTGTTTTGGGGTTTTCATTTGGTTTTTGGTTTTCGGTTTGGTTTTGTTTTGTTTTTAATTTTAATTTACAGTTGCTTTTCTCACATTTATTCTGTATCCCCTCACTGCTGTGTTAAACTTGCAGCCTTTACACCTCAGAATGGGAATACCCAGAAGAAATAGCCCATTTGTGGGGAAAGTGGGTCACTAGGCCTTTGAGGGCAGCACTCAGTGGGGTGGTTTTGCTGACCAGTTGCACAGGCCATGAATCATGACCAACTTTCCTACCAGACCTGCTGCCGAGGTCTGGATGCTGTAATGCCAAGAGCTGCATGCCAAGCTGGGGCTCAAAACTTGGTGCTCCCAATCCAGCAATGTTGGAATGGTGAGCAGGATCCTCTGCCCCTTCCTGCTTCTTTAAGCCCTGCTTTGCCCCAAGGCAGGCATGAGTGCTCCAGCTCCTGCATGGGACATCAAGGGTTGCTCCTCTTGCTGGTTCTTCAGGCTCTGAAATTCCCATACTGAGCTGAGTGTCAGGTTCTATGTTCATGCACATCAGCAGTTTCAGTTACTGTTCACCTTGGATCTGGTTCAGAGCTGTCTTCTGTAGATGCAAATGTTTTTGATCCTACTCTGGTGCTTCCCTTAAAGCTCTCTTTGGCTACCACTGCTTCTGTGTCAATAGGTTTCTTATAAATTTTCTTCTTTTTTTTTTAATTTTATATTGTTTAAATGAGCTCAGTAACACTGCTTTCCACAGGAATTTGTAGCTTTCAGACTAGAGCCTCACTCTGATGTGTGTGTTCAGTTGCAACTTTTACGTGCAGAGCAAGGGAGGAAAAGAATTGTCATAATGTCATGCTTTCATTACTTACATAGTTTTTGTATAGTCACTGTAGAAATACGTGTGAGACTGGTAGAGCAAACAGATTTGGAGTACACCTGCCCTTCAAAGTAAGCAGACCTCCTTTTGTGTGTGAGACAAATAGTAAATGCATCTGGTTCTTTTGTACTCCCTTATGGCTGAAGAGTCAGATGCATTTTCATTATTTCATGGGGATTTCTCTCTAGGCGGAAGCAAGCAGGAGGGGTAATTCCTGGGAATTCCAGGCACATTTTTTCGGAGGCAATTGCTTCTCTGATCCTCTTGCAGATGGTGTCCCTCAATTCCTATACAGCTTCATTGATACCATTTTATGTCTGGATGTCCGCTGCTATCAGGAAACCCTCTTCTGAGGCCTATCCTGTGCCCTGAGGCAAACTATGGGTGCATTTCTGCATGTGTCATCTTTGTGTCCTCACATGAACTTGCTGTTTTGCTCTGATCTAGTGTAGCAACACCCCTTCTAGAAAATTCACACATAGATGTATCTGTGCCTTAATTTTTTTTTTTTTAGGCTGTTAAGCAATACTCAAGGCTTTGCAAACACTGTATTTGAACCTGGGCACATTTCTGGGTTTTCTGGGAGGTAGATTCTTAAATTATTTGGCATTTTGGCTTTTTCTGGGGGGGGGTTGATTTTTTTTTATTATTTTTTTTAAGGGAAGTAAGTGCTTTTCTTTTTAATATATCCACATCCCCTCTATTTTCTCCTTGTCATTAAAAAATTTGTGTGCAAGGATTTTTCTCCTACAGAGCATAAGCATCTGGTTTTGTCAAGTAACAAACAAAATATTTTTGCCAACTCTCCTGAATGTTTGGATGGCTTTTTAGCCAAAATATAAAATGACACCAGGTTTTGATATTTCTGTGGCTTATAATGCATTGAAGTAGTAGAACCAGTCATTGCTTTTATGTTTTGCAAGAGAATGGAGGACGAAAAATACCCTTTAATCCTTTTATACATTTAATTTGAATTGCTTTTATGTCACTGGGTAGACAGGAAAACTGAGATAGCTGGGTGTAGGGGTGGAGGGAATACAGTGGAGGACATAAGGCTTGTAATGGTTCCTGGGTTTCATTTCCAAGTGGCTGTCAGAAACATGGTGGAGGACTAATGGAGAGTGGAGGACGTTTGTCTTGCTCCTCTCTCATGCTCTTTTTGCCAAAGGGTGCAGAAGGCCTTTGTTACACGAGCTAAAGTAAATATACAGGGTAAGCTCCTGAAAATCCCATGCAAAGGTTTTCTTTACTAAGTGTTCATGATAAGAAGAGCTGGCCACCACAAGCAAAATGGGTGGGTGAGAGACTGTTTTCATTTATCAGATGAGCTTCTTTCCCATATACAAGGCCATATTATTACTTTCAATTGTGGAAAGGCACAAATAGGAGGAAATAGGCATGTGGTTGTCTTTGTGTGTGCTTAAGCAGGGAACCATATTTGTAGGGTTGTCCAATGAACTATTTAGGTTTTGTTTTGAAAGGAGGGGCTGGTTCCACATTTTCCTGTGTGTTGGGGATTTCAGCAGCTTCTGGGAAGGGAAGTGCAAGGAGAGCAGTACGTGCCCTTTGTGCTGCCAGGCCTGTTGGAGGGGGAGGTAAAAGGGAATGTCAGGGCTGAAACATTCTCATGACTTCTTCCCCAGCATCCCCAAGACCTTGAGGTTCAGTGCAGATGGAGGGAGCAAAGAGGGAAGTGCAGGGGAGCTCCTGTTTGGGATAATGAGAAGCTGCACTGTAATGCTGAAGAACTGAAGTTTTTCATTCCTCCTGTTTTAATAAATACAATACAGAGAAGTCTGAAAGCAGATTTGTCTTAATGTTTTACCATTTTGGTCATGACCCCAGACCTCATTATTCTCAAGTTGTCCAAGCATGAAACAAAATCAAGTTAATGAATTTTGAATACTGCAGCAAATGAACTGGATGCAGCCTAGTGTTAATAAGCAGCCTAAATGCTTCTCATCTGCTCTGTGGTACCAAGGAGGGAGTTTTCTTGTCGGTGGTAGGAACAAGATTTGTGGTACTGAGACTAATCTAGTGACCGACCCCTTCTCCTGCCCCTCCCTGCAGTAATGCCCAGCATCAGGTGCTTTACTGAATGCTGAAGAGCCCCTACTTCACAGGCAAGAGAATAGATTTGTTGTAGTAGCTTGCATTTGAATTTTTAGTAATTAAAACTACTTTAAGTCACAGACATGAATTCTGATGTTCTTTCCATGAAATCTGACAATGTGGGACTTGTCCATCCCCTTCTCAATCTTTCTCATCACTTTGTGCTAGCTATTTCCTTAGGCAACAGAGTCTGGGCTCCAATTACCTATTCTGTAAGAAGCATTGCCTTTATAACTTTTTTTTAAATTTAATAATTTATTTTGAATTAAAATGAATGCATTAAACTGTAGAGAGCCAGTAAGGCAGAGACCATGATCTCACTGAGAGATAGTCCACTTGTGGCTGATCTACTTCAGTACTGGCCACTACATCCTGAAAATGAGTCTTGGATCAGATCAGTGAGTTCTTGTATCTCCATATATGGTCTTTCTTAGGTGCCTCACAGGGAGGTAAATTAAACTAAACCATGGTGGAAGTATCCGAATGTTATTCTGTGTCTTTTAGAATCTTTGTCAGATACAGATTTTAACTTCGAAGATCTGCATGCAGACAGCTCTTTAGATATCAGGCAACAGGTCCTCCCTGTGCCAGCTGGTTTCAGGCTTCTGGGAAATCCTTGATTCTGTTTTTCTGTGGGCATTTTTTTTTGTTAGGTTTGGTTTGAACTCCTGCAGTAGCAGGTTGGTGAGACTGAGCCAGCTTCTGACATTTGTGGACAGATGATCAGCCCACTTTCTGCTGTGACCCTTTGTGCCAATGTGCCCTGGAGAGCAGGGCTCAGGCTGCATAGTGAAAGTGCCCTGTGACTGCAGAAAGCTCAGGTTTTAAATGATTGCATTGGGGTGGAAATATTGAGATAATTTTGCTTTTATGTCCTTAGTGAATATTTTTTAAATTGCTGCTCAAGAGAAGCGTTGGAGGTGTGATTCATCATTGTAGGCATAGATCACTGGTAATATATTCAAAGTGTAAGTTAACATCATGAAGCTTTTTGGTGGTATAGCCTGATGTGAAAGCACATGCAGAATATTGCTGCTTTCACAGGGCTCACAATGTTTTATTTTGCCTCTTGTTCCTTAGGCTTTGTCCACCACTGATTCTCCCCCTGGCTTTGAGCTGGAGCCTACAATGAAACACAGTTTTGCTTTTGATAACATGGGCTACGAGGACAGCTTTGAAACTGGGCCCTCTTCATCTTCCCAAGAACACACTGTGGCAGTCAACATTGTGGGAATGACTTGCCAATCATGTGTGCAGTCGATAGAAGGCCGAATTTCCAAGGTGAAGGGCATTGTGAGTATTAAAGTCTCCCTTGAACAGAACAATGCTGTAATAAAGTATCTGAAGTCAGACATAAGTGCTGAGCAGATTTGCAAAGAAATTCAGGATATGGGCTTTGATGCGAACATAGCAGAAGAGAGGTTGACAACAGCGGCTGTAAATTTGTCATGCTTGAAAGAAGCAGTAGTTAAGCTTCGGGTAGAAGGCATGACATGCCAGTCTTGTGCCACCAACATTGAAGGAAAGATGAGGAAGCTGCATGGTGTGGCAAAAGTCAAGGTGTCACTTGGTAACCAGGAAGCTATTATTGCGTACTATCCTTACATCATTCAGCCTGATGACCTCAAAAATCATATCAGTAACCTGGGGTATGAGTGCACCATCAAAAGTAAATCAGCCCCTTTGAAGCTGGGCGTCCTTGATCTTGAGCGCTTGCAGAATGCAAACCCCAAAGAGACACCAGCAAGTCTTGAGAGCAATGGAGTAGATCCGCGGTTCACCAAGATGAATAGCACAGCTACGGTGGTTCTACATGTAGAAGGCATGCACTGCAACTCCTGTGTCAGAAACATCGAAGGAAATATATCTGATCTTCCTGGCATACAAAGTATTAAAGTGTCATTGGAGCATAAAAGTGCTGTGGTACAGTATAGCTCAAACTTAATTACCCTGTCAGCTTTGCAGCAAGCTATTGAATCACTTCCACCTGGAAACTTTAAAGTATGCCTCCTTAATGGTTCAGAAACAAATAAAGAAGCATCTCCATCACCTGCTTCCCAACAAAATCTTTTCAGAGAGCCACTGCAAGACATGACATGTACGGCTGTTGTTAGGATTGATGGCATGACCTGCAGTTCTTGTGTACAGTCCATAGAAGGGACCATATCACAGAGACAAGGAGTGCAACGTATAGCAGTTTCTTTAGCTGGCAGAACTGGGACCATACATTATGATCCATCTGTCACTAACGGAGAAGAGTTAAAAGCTGCCATAGAAGACATGGGGTTTGATGTTTCTATACTGACAGGTAACAGTGTTCTTTCTTTCATGGGTAGCATGCCAAGCTGGGCCATGAGACACCTGTGTTGAGGTTCTCTTCTGGAGAGAAACTCTTGGCATTGTCTTTTCTAAGGGACTGACCTGATCACTTAGCAAGGGAGAGAGATTTCAGCTGTGGTGTACCTTATTTCAGCCCTTAATAACTGTATCGGTGGGTGGAAAAGTTGAGTTAAATTATGAGCCCAAAGGTTTGAAAGTTGGTACAAGGTCTTTAAATAGCTGATCCCCTTATCCACTGGAGGAGGTTTCCTCCTGTGTCTACAGGCTGCTGTAAGTAGATCTATGAAATCAAATGTTTTCATTTATGTTAATTTAATTTCTAAAATACTAAACATCACAAACTTATTGAAATCCTTTCCATTTAAAATCACCTTTTTTTCTGTATACAAATCCATATTATTATTTTAAACTGTGGAAAGACAGAATCGATTGACCTTTATTTATTATTTTTACTAGCCCTACTTTACTAAGCCTTACTTTAAGTGAGGTTAGTTGCAAGATGCATGTACTCTTTGGTGGGAGCAGGTGCTTCCACATGTAGCTGTGGCACATGTAGCATGTAGCTGCAGCACAGTTTGTATATTTTGTGTATGTGCTCAATACTTAAGAACTTGCTATGGTGCACAATCTCCTCTTTAGTGAATTTTAGATGTGGCAATATTTATCTGCTTCACCTCAACAGATTTGCTTTCAGATACTGATGTACTTTACCTAGAATGATTTCATTTGATCACAATAAACCACATCCTGTTTGCTTTTCTCATGGGTCCAATCCCTCTGAATCTGTGGTACCACTACAAATGAGGAGGAGCCCATATGTGGTCTTTCATTATGATTTGTTTGTTTTATAATTTATTGGTGGAACCTGATTTATCTGTGGAAAAGGAGGGAACCCCCTGTGTTTAATGTGTTCAGAAAAACTCTTGCTCCTTTATACAAATCTCTGCTAAAGGGAGGCAGTTTGTGAACACAGCTGAAGCTGTTGGGTGTCTGTTCAGTATCTGGTAAAGAACAACAATTAGTACCACAGACCTGTATGTGTTGAGGTCATCTGGGTGCTGCAAATCCTTCCACTACTCGCTTGGCAGTACCTGCAGTGTAAATATTGTGCCATGAGAAACATGTTGAGAAACCTGTTTTTTTCCTTGTTTGAGATGAAGTGCTATGTGCTGTGCACAGATGACAACAGGGACAGAAGGGGTATGACTGGACTGCATTATCTGTGCTGGATAAGGACCCTCTAGATAGCAGTATATCTTTGTTGAGTGGAGGTGTCTGTCAGGTCTAAGCATTGAAATTGGAGGGAATCATTTACCATCTGAAAGTGGAAAACTGGTTCCATAGAATTAAATGGTCATGCAAGTGCTACTGGTGAATATATATTGTTATACAGATGTATTATTTCCACGAAGAGACCAAGATTACTATGTCACCTTTCAAACAACCAAGAGACTTTGCATGGTTGATAAATGTGACCTATTTGTAATTTTGCATCACCCAATCTCACCGTAAATAGTGCTTGTTCAGTGTATTGTTCATTTATTCAAGATACTGCCACTGGAGAACATAAGCCTGACACCAGCAAAGCTGC
Organism: Melopsittacus undulatus; assembly: GCF_012275295.1. Lineage (NCBI taxonomy): Eukaryota > Metazoa > Chordata > Aves > Psittaciformes > Psittaculidae > Melopsittacus > Melopsittacus undulatus. The sequence continues at coordinate 26,323,451 of NC_047528.1, forward strand.
TGTGCAGCCTCAAGCTCCAGATCCTCCTCTCCGAGACTGTTCCTCGGATGCTGCTCAAGACAGACCACATCGTGATGGGCCAAACCAGCCCAGTGGAGCGATAGCTGGGAAGTGTTTTTTACAAATCACTGGCATGACCTGTGCATCCTGTGTGTCTACCATTGAGAGGAATTTGCAGAAACAAGATGGTAATGAATGTCAGTTTCCTGTAATCTTAATTGATGTCCAGGTTGGATGGGGCCTTGAGCAACCTTGTCTAGTGGAAGGTGTCCCTGCCCATAGCAAGGGGATGGAACTAGATTATCTTTAATGTCCCTTTCGACCCAAACCATTCTATGACAATAATGAGCCTGTAAGGAACTATAGGATGGAAAAGATATTCCATGTGATTAATGGAAGAGGCTGTGGTACAATATCTGAAGGTTAAATAGGCTTAATGTTCTTTCTTAGTGATAATGTAACTGTATCACCGTTTAACTATCCTACTGCACTAGTGGACAAACCCAATGGGCATAGTTGTATTGTAACAGTAAGTTGCTGTAATGTGATAAAAATTTCAACTAAGGCTCAAGACAAGAAAATGGTTCTCATTTAGTTTTCTGGCTTTGTTGCTTTACGAGTCAATCCATCTTTTCCAGAGCTATTGAGAGCTCTGGCATGTTTGTGATGTGAAACTTACCTTTCAGGTCATGTTTGCAAAAGCAGGTATAAGCAAATGTATGGCTCCAGTGCCTGGGTAATTATATTAACTTTAGCACAGCAAAGCTTATTAGGTTAGAAGTCTGCACAATGGAGCTGCCTTTCCTCTGGCCATATAGAAGATTGAACAGATGAGCCCCAGCAATATCTGATTTAATTCGTGTAGGGATGCCTTTGGAGGATTTTTGCTTATTGATTACTGTGCTCTCAGTCTCTCAGTGGTGGTCTCACTGCCTTGATTTAAAAATCTAAGAAACTATTAGCATTTCAGAACAGTTATTTTTGCCTGTGATTTTTATGTTTTACTTTTCAATTCTAAATGTAGATTTCTGTGGGTTGATTTATTAAAAAAAAAAACAAAAAACAAAAAACAACCAAAACCAGATAAACAGAAAAAAAAAACCCAAAAACAAAAAGATGAAAAAACAACTCAAATGGGAAAATAAGTAAAGAAAAAGGCCTAGCATTGTGCTGTGGGGATTGTTTAGGGCTTTCCAAACTTAGTCCAGGGTAGAGCTTGCAGCAATGAGTGTAAAAATTGCTTCTGTACACCTTTTTTTTTTCTCATTAGATCACAGCAAAGCTCACCTCCCTCTGTGTGTACTGTTGCAGTTCTCATTGCTGAAGGGAGCTGCAGTGTGGTTGGATCTCAAGGAACTTTGCTGTTGTGACTAGGGAACAACACTAGAAGGAGGCAGAGAGAAATCATTAGGCTTATAACATCTGTTCAATTGTTACAGCCCTCGCTGACATTTACTGGTAATGTTTTATTTTTCTTCCTCTCAAATGAGCTGCATTATCTAATATTTTTTATTGTTGCCACTGCAGGGATTGTTTCAGTGTTGGTAGCACTGATGGCAGGTAAAGCAGAGATAAAATACAAGCCAGAACTCATACAGCCTCTTGAAATAGCACAGCTGATCCAGAATTTGGGTTTTGGTGCTACTGTCATAGAAGATCATGCAGAAACAGAAGGGAATGTGGAGCTTCTAGTAAGTCATGCATATTTGAAATTAAGTGTTGGGTTTGGTCTGGAAAAATAATTTTCTTGCAAATGCTTCCGGTTAAGGAGTTGCGGCAGGTCAGTCTGGCTGGTGACACTATTTTTTCTTTATTGCTGAAAAGACAAAATCAATTTGTCTTGGAAGAACCTGTCTAAAGGTGTTGAAGTGAAAAGTGATAGTTGTATGTACAGAATAGGCTTTCTACAGAAAAGAGAAATGAAATTGAACTTTTCTGTGAAGGCACTTCAGTCAACACTACGGACTCTGAACAAAGGAAAATGTAGCACCAAATATGTGTTATAATGCCTGGGGCTTATAGAGGTCTGAGTACTTTGGGTAAAATTAGTAAATTGTTTATACAAAGGACAGATCCTTAAAAAGTCTGTTTTAGTCTCTGACACATACCTACTAAAAGACAGCAACAGACAACAGTTGTGCTAACAGAAGAAAGTAGGAACATGTCTTATTGAAGCCACAGGAAAATTTAAGTAAGCGAGAAAGTCACACACGCAGTTTGATTTTGGTAATGTTAATATTGCTGCTGATAGAACTGTATTAGCAATACTGTGACAGCTAATGCAGTGTACAAGTGCTGCTATACAAATATATAGCTGTGACTATAATAGCTGCTTCCAGAATTTTGTGATAAAAGTGTATAGTTATGTTCTCAGCTTTGTTTCATTTAAGACAGTTCTATAAAAATATTAATGCTGAGGCCTTGGGTCAGTACCAGCAGAGCTTGAGTAGTCATTAGTACCTTTGTGACACCAGGAGGGTGAGTCTCATATGCATCCACAAATATTGGATGAATGTTGGTGGCTGCTAACTCTACCTCAATTTGTCTTTTCTTTAGATTACAGGGATGACTTGTGCTTCTTGTGTTCACAATATTGAATCCAAACTCATGAGAACAAATGGCATATTATATGCCTCAGTTGCACTTGCCACATGCAAAGCTCACATCCAGTTTGATCCTGAGATTACTGGACCTCGAGATATTATAAAAATAATTGAGGTAGGCTTTAGATATATTTTATGTAAGAACAGTTGTAAGGTGAAGTTAAAAAGGAAAGAAAGTTGATATTTGAGAAGTTTCACTGACTTTTGCAGATGACAGTTATTGCCATATGTTTTTATGCTGTTGTGGTGAAGCAGCTGTGCTCCACCATAGTACATAGTCACCCAAGTTGTTACTCTGAAAACACGCCCTTAAAACTGCAAAACAAAACCTTTCTTATCTATATCTGGTAAAAGTGTCATATATTAATTCATTGCAATTCTATGTGTAAAATCATGTGTGTCTGGTGCCCTGTCATTTCAGTGAAGTGTTGATACTTCAGAAAAAAATACTACTTTCTCTTGCCCGTGAAAGAGGCTGTAAAAGGAGTTTCACAACAGCTCATACCACAAGTATTACACATCTCTGTTTTCACTGCCATTTGTTCCCACAGCAGTTCAGAGAACTTTTTAAACCAAAAGAACTTGTGATACAGCCACTAAACGAAAAGAATCCTGGCTTAACAGTAACCACACAGATCACAAAATCTGTCATTACCATGGCCAAGTTGTGGACAAAATTTTTTTCTTTCTCTGCCCCACCAGAAGGGTGCATGTGTGTGAGGAACATGCGATTGAGTAGTCAGGAGGACAGCAGAAACTGCCATTTGTGTTCTAGAGTATTTATGCAGGAAAAAGCTCCTAAGCCACAGAACTGATGGGGCAGAAGTGGTTAACATGTTAACTATTAGACTGTTTAGGCTGGCAAAGTAGTTCTGTAAAGTGTATTTTGTCAGAGGAGCATCTCATGGTGCAGATACAAAGTTCAAATGTATCGTTCTTGCAAGTATGCTTTGGGGTTTTTGTGGGGGTTGGGGAGAGGGAGCATGATTCTACTGCTGTAACACATTGAAGCATCACTCAAAATTGGCTATTTGCTTTTATTTGTTTTGGGGATGCTTTGCCTTGTAGTTTGTTGTTTTACAGGTTTAAACAAATTCTAGCCACTTTGATGTTCAGCTGCAGGTTGGCCTACTCAACTGTAGTGTTAAGGAGATGCTCACAAGATTGACTAGCCCAGTGACTTGTACATTTTTACCTTCCTTTGTGGTTTTTCCAGTCTCTCATAATTTTCAGGTGGAGATGAAAGGTCATAAATTTCCCTAGAGGAGGAAGGCAGTGGAACTCCAGCTGTCAGTAGGAGATTCCTATGCCTAAGAAAACTGGGACATTCACTGCATCTCTACACTGTGTTTATGTATAGGTAGCAGAAACCCTTTGCAGTCCATATTACTGTCTGAAATATCCTCTCATGTTGGTAGGATCTAAAAATAAGAAGTTGGCATTTATTAAATACGGAATAGTGTCCCTTTCTGACATTTCTTCTAAAAGTAGTATCATTTAAGCGTGTGATAAATAATATGGGTAGTTCAATCAAAACTAACTCATCTTCCCTTTCAATAAAAAGGAAATTGGCTTTCATGCTTCTGTGGCTAGAAGAGTTCCAAATGCACATAACCTAGATCATAAAAAGGAAATCCAACAGTAAGTATTTCTCTTTCTCTCTCACTAATGAATGTGTATAGATCATCTTCTGTAACTCCCCCTCCCTTTCCAGTTAATTTAGCTTATTTGATTTTACTATTTGCTATTTGGTTCAAGTACTTTTATTACTTTCATTAGTTTCAGTTTTTAAACTGATAGAAGTCTGTAGAGTTAAACATAAAAGAGATGCTTGAAACTGTCCCAAAATGTTGATTCTTTCCCATATATCCTGAAGCTGTTAGTACATTACTAATACTCCATGTCTGGCACAGCGAACACAGTGTTGGCGCAGGCCTTTGTATTGTGGGGTGTATGACAACCAGGCATTTACAGCTTCTTCTTTTCAGGTGGAGGAAATCTTTCTTGTGCAGCCTGCTGTTTGGTATCCCTGTCTTAATCCTAATGATTTATATGCTAATACCCAATGGTGAGCACCATGGGTCTATGGTGCTGGAACAGAACATCATTCCTGGATTATCTGTTTTAAATCTTCTCTTCTTTGTCCTGTGCACTTTTGTTCAGGTATGTCCACAGACTTCCTAGGGTTTACTTTCTATTAATCTCCCATTTATGTAACTGATGTGATAAAAACAGGAGACTGGAAGGGTTTTGTGGATTAGGCCTGCTGTCTTATCTGTACCACCTATGCAGAATGAAGTGGCACTTTTCTGCAAGTTATCCATTCTGTAATACCTTGCAGTACTTACTCCTGACAGAGTTGCATCAGATAATTATCCAAGTGGTGAAAGTAGTATTAAAATGAAGAAATACCTGATCAGCTGCAAAATAATTGGGTAGCTGTAGGCAAATACCTTCAACTTCAGTGCCTTGTTTACCTTGCATTGTTGAGGGAAAGGATGACATTTAGCTGGCAGAGCTGTTTTGAGAACAAGGAAGAGCAAGTGAAAGGGTGACAGTGGAGTCAGTCTGCTAGTAGATTACTTCACTGAAGTTATGTCAATACAAAATTTGCATGGGACAGCAATGCTTTCCCTTATCTACTATGTGTTTATAATTCTACTGTAGGCAGTATTATGTACTCTCTGTTTTCACTGCTGTGATCTAAATATGAATCTGTCCATGCTTCCACCAACAGTTTCTTGGTGGGTGGTATTTTTACGTACAAGCTTACAAATCACTGAAGCACAAGATGGCCAATATGGATGTGCTCATCGTACTAGCCACGACGATTGCCTATGTGTATTCCTGTGTTATCCTCATGGTAGCAATAGTTGAAAAGGCAGAGAAAAGCCCCATCACTTTCTTTGACACTCCTCCGATGCTGTTTGTATTCATTGCACTTGGGAGATGGCTGGAACACATAGCAAAGGTAACTCAGCTTCACATTAATTATTGTGTATTTATGATGAGAGTAGAATAAAACTATTCAGAGGAATTTTGAGTCAGATATTTCTGCTGTAGCTTGTATTATACAAGGTCATTTAGAGTTCATTTTGTTAATTAGACATCAGCATTTGTATATATCAATATATCATAAACATTCATCTCTCTTTCGTAGAGTAGGACCTCAGAAGCTCTTGCTAAACTTATATCTCTTCAAGCCACAGAAGCCACTGTGGTGACTCTTGGACCTGACCACTCTATCATCAGGTATATATTTGTGAACCAAAACCGCTTCAGCCTGCCTCGGTGCAAAGACTAGGCTTGATGTAGCCAGTATGAACGCATTATTATTATTTTGATGGGTTAATAATCTGTCTGTTTTACTTTTGTCTTTTGTAGGGAGGAGCAGGTAGCTGTTGAACTGGTTCAAAGGGGTGATATTGTAAAGGTTGTTCCTGGTGGAAAGTTCCCAGTGGATGGAAAGGTCATTGAAGGCACTTCTATGGCAGATGAGTCTCTCATTACTGGTAACTTCCATTACACTTATACAAAGAAATTGAATCCTCTAGAATTCTTTCTTACAAGAAAATAGAGCAGACCCAACCCAAAAGCTGCTGTGTGCGTAACCTCCCACCTTAACGGATACTACGCCCAGCATTTGTGAGCTTGAAGCCAAATCTGTGTCTGCACAGAGCCTAAAAAGCTGAGGAATTTCTGCTCAGTTTTGTTACTTTTAATAACTTTCTGATTAGATGGGTAGAGTCTAAATACTATTGTCATTATTCCAAAGATCTTGTAGGAATTTCCACTGGAATGTGTTTGTAGAGATGGTACCTTCTCACAAATATCATCTAAAGGGTGATGGGGAAATATTGCTGAGATGTTGGGGTGTGTATGCATGGGCACTGAACAGGACTTCTCCCAGTGCAAAGAGATGGAAAGAAAGCTTCACAACATGATGCTCATTAAAGGTCCTGGGACTTTTTCACAGCATCTGAAATTTTCATTTTATTTTATAAATGTAATAAGGATTAATTGCATTGTTCAATTCTTATGAAAGGATATGAAAACTTTACACTGGTATTGGCTTACTTGTTTTAGTTACGTATTTACTTTGCTTGGGGAGCAAGAACACCCTTAGTTTAAGAGAACCAGTCATTATCACTAACCCTAAAAATAAAGAAAATAAAGATTGTATGGAGCTATTATATTTTGGGAGGCAGTGTGAGAAGAGGAGCTTTGCCATAAAGACAACTTTTCTAGTCTTTGAAAACTGAGGGTGGTAGAAATAAATACAGATTTATATCTTTATTCCCACTACCCATGGCTATGCAAAGCATTGCCTGGATTTTGCCTGGAGAAATTCCTAGAAGTTCCTTTTACAATCAGTTTGCTCCTGGCCTTCTTGAGGGGTGGTGAACTGGAGAGTTAGGACCAAAGAAACAAAATTTTCTCTGGAAGTAAACCTAGAAGAATGTTTATAAAAGTATTACACCACTTAATATGTCTTGACTAGCTGGAGATAGATAATATATGATTTCTAATTATTATTGCTTACCATATGGATTTTGCTAGCATACAATGAGCTGTGGCCTGCTGGACTATATTCACCGTTATTAGGAGCATTTGTTTATCTATTTTACTTTTTCTCTCTAGGAGAAGCTATGCCAGTCACCAAAAAGCCTGGGAGCACAGTGATTGCTGGTTCTATAAATGCACATGGCTCAGTTCTTGTTAATGCAACTCATGTTGGTAATGATACCACTCTGGCACAGATTGTGAAATTAGTGGAAGAAGCTCAAATGTCAAAGGTAAAAATAAAAGAAAAATTTATTCATAGGTTTTGATAAAATAAGAAAAAGATTCTATATTTTGTTTTATTTACTTGTTCAGCAAACTATGTGTTTCTCCAGACTTCAAAAAAGAATGAGATAGACTATCAGATGTCTTCATGAACCTTGCACATTTATGAGTTTTGACCATAAACATGCAAATATCTATTGTTTTTCTTACAGGCACCCATCCAGCAACTGGCAGACCAGTTTAGTGGATATTTTGTACCGTTTATCATCATCATTTCAACAGTGACATTGATAGTATGGATCACAATTGGGTTTATAAATTTTGATGTTATTCAAAAATATTTTCCTGTAAGTAATTTCAGTAAGAGATGAATTCAGGTGTTAGGACATCTTCCAATGTAATTAACATACCTTCTGTGTGTAGGGTTTGATGTTGCAATTTGGCAAATACTTGTATACAATATGGTGTTTTCTACACAGAGCAAATAATTATGCTAATAAAAATCTGTCTGCAGGTATAAATGTATCTTCCCATTTACCCCTTAGTTCTGCATGTGGTATCTACAAACTGAAATTACTGGCAGCCTTTGTGGACTAAACATGATCTATAGCTGAGACATTTCTACCATGACTAAATTTTTTTGGACATCTTTGTTCCTGATGGTAGACAGTGGGTTTGGCTTTAGAAAGATGAGCTTCTGTTATCTTTAGGATGTGTGTTCGCTATGGTCAGAAACTGGGAATCTGTGTACCCAGAAATAGAGTTATCCTTTACTAAGCTGTAAGGGAAAGTTATATTTTCACCCAGAAGCCCAAGAGCAGAGTCAAACATAAGTGTGCTTGAGCAGCAAAACATACAGAAAATATTGCCATAAGCAATTCATAGCATTGACCTTTCTGTACTGTTGCAGTAACAATAATATGTTGCTTTCCTCTATTGGAGGTTTCTGTGCAGATGTGTTTTTTGAAATGACTATGACTCATTGTAAAACTATGTTGTCTTCTACCAGCAATCATACATCTCTTTCTTTCCCTCTGCCCCTTCTCTCTTCTTGCAGAATCAGAACAAACACGTTTCAAAAGCTGAACTAATATTGAGGTTTGCGTTTCAAACCTCAATCACTGTGTTGAGCATTGCATGCCCATGTTCTTTAGGCTTGGCTACCCCCACAGCTGTGATGGTGGGCACAGGCGTTGCTGCACAGAATGGTATCCTCATCAAAGGTGGAAAACCCCTGGAAATGGCACACAAGGTTAATAGTTCATTCTGTACTTTTGTAGCTCACCCAGCTGTTGCTACACAGCAAGGATTTCCTAGAAAATCCTTCTGGTCTGGAGAAAGACTGCAGAATATTGATTGTTTTCTATTGGTTTCTGCTCATGAAGGGAAAGAAGACAGATCTGACCTTCTTTCTTCAAAACAGTCATAGCAAAATGTTGAGAGTCAAATGTTCCTGTAATCTCATAAAAGTGAGGCTGCTTATCTTCTGCATGATCACAGAAGTTTCTGCATTTTGCACTCTCTTTACCTCTTTTGCAAAAAAGCCCAATAATCCAGTGATTATTTCCTCAGAGGGCTGTCATGAAATGTATATTGTTCATGATCAGCAGTTTAAAATGTAGGATGTAAGAGAAAAACTGAATGATTTGAAGTTGGTTTAGAACAGAGAAAAAAGATAGAAAGGAGTTAGAAAAAGCCCTTCAAAGTAGGAACAGGTTTGACATGTCCACAGCCAGTCAAAAGAATATGTGTTTAAACCATGTTATGGTAGACTGGATTAGACACACAGCAAACACTTGAACTGAAAAAGATGGTAAGAATAAGTCAAACAGTCTGGTAATTCTTGTTCTTGCTGGACATTATAAAACACAGACCAGAAGTTTTCTCAAGTCTCTGGAAAAAAAAAAAAAAAAAAAAAGACTGCTGATTAGTGTCATGACCTTTTACCTTTTGAATTTAAGCAAGACTAGGATCAGGGCCTGGAAAATCAGGTGAACTGTTGGATTCTGTGAAGTTGGTGGGTTGGAATAATTGGGAATAGAAATAGTGACTACTTTGCTGAGCTTTCTGGTTCTTGTGTTTCTCTGTGCTGTGTTGTTTTCAGGGTTAGAATTGACTTTAGCTTTGGGTTTCATTGTATTTGGGGCTGTGTTGTTTGGTTTATTCCTGATTCTCAAGACCCCTTGGGCTGGCTAACAAGAAGGGATTGATGAATTTGGTGAATAGTACAATGTTGATTTTATTTAGGTTGTCGCTTCCAGAACTTATTGCAGCTTCTTGCACTCTCCCCACCTGCTCTATTACCAAATAAATTAATGAGTCTTCTCTTCCCAGTGCTATTGTTAATTGTTTAGAGCAGTACTTGTAAAAGTCCTCCTTTGATCATCTACCTTGTGGTAAAAATGATTAAGGTAGATTATGTGAATCCTGCCTGTAGATACATACATGCTCACACAGAGGACAGTACAAGTCCTGTAATAAGTGTTGTCTGAGATCCTGGTATAGGTACAGGATGATGTTGTAGTTTTGGTGAAATCATTGTTTGGGGATTGAATAAGAAAGCATAAGGAGACCTACTGTACAGATAGTTCTAGGTACATACACGAATCCCTGCTTTTGCAGGTCTGTTCTGTCTTGGTGTGGGTATAATCCAGTGATTATTAAGGTTTTGCCTGTGCTTATGTGCTTAAAGCATATGAGCATCTCCATGATTGCAGGACTTAGGCAGTAACTCTGGTTTATTTCTTGCAGATCAAGACTGTAATGTTTGATAAAACTGGGACCATCACCTGTGGAGTTCCTAAAGTCATGAGGGTGCTTTTGCTGGGAGACACAGCTGTGCTCTCTCTGAAGAAGGTACTAGCAGTGGTTGGCACTGCAGAAGCCAGCAGCGAACATCCTCTAGGAGTTGCAGTTACTAAATATTGCAGAGAGGTACTTACCCTTCCAATTCACTAAGGCCTGAAGGGATCTGTGCAAATGCAGCAATATTGTATAAAATGAACAAGTCCCAGAGGGACAGGCCTGCCTGAATAGTAGCAGACTGGAAAGCTGGGAGATTTTATGATTGTGCATCTTAGTCTGGACAATACCAGAAAGCATATTCTAAGCTTTGTTTTTCTGATAATGCTGTGGAGTTCTCAAACAAGATCTTACAAATTTTTTTCCTGAACTAGTAGGGAAATAAGGACTGTGGAATATGTATGTGCAGGAGGAATACTTATGCTTAAAACAGCGTCATGAAGCAAATGTGTGTGGTGACATTTCATGTGTTACCTGACTAGTCACTTTTATTAGTCGCTTGTTTATCTGGATAGATTAAGCAAAAAGCTTTAAATCCTCACTATGTGAGTTTCACAAATGAATTAATAGATTTCTCCAGTCTTTGCAAATTTTGCAAATCCTCAAAGATCATTTATATATTGCATGTGTTCCTCAAATGTTTCAGGAAGAACGAAAGCACAAATAGTAACCAAAATAGGAAGCCTGGTTTAAATAGCCAATTTCGGTTTGCAACAAAAGTCATTAATTGGTTTATGGAAAAATTTATTGGCAAGAACATGTTTCAGTTGCCTTTCTTGTATTTTACATTTTATGTTTTCAAATTTGTCTTAGTACTCTGATACTTCTGTAGTCATCCCATGCACCAGTTATTACTGGGTCATAGCTTATATGCATTGCAAAGCTGCTCAGCATTACTGTTTGCTAATATTCTTAGTGCCTGCCTTATCATCCCTGTGTTGTAAGAAGATCACTGAAATTCCAGCTTCCAGAGTTGTATTTCCAACTTCCAGAGACAACCCAGAATAACTTGTTTATAGAATCATAGAATCATAGAATAGTTAGGGTTGGAAAGGACCTTAAGATCATCTAGTAATATAAATGACTATTTTGGCTTTAAGCCTTATAACGACTGTAAGCTGAAAGAGGGGAGATTTAGATTAGACATTAGGAGAAAATTCTTCACTGTGAAAGCGGTGAGGTGGTGGCTCAGGTTGCCCAAGGAAATTGTGGCTGCCCCATACCTGGAAGCGTTCAAGGCCAGGCTGGATGGGGCTTTGAGCAACCTGGTCTAGTGGAAAGTGCTGCTGCCTGTGGCAGGCGGGTTGGAACTGAATGGTTTTTAAGATTCCTTTCAACCCAAACCATTCTGTGATTCTATGATTTTCTCCATTATTTTGGTAATTCATAGGACCCTGGTAATCCCTTTTCTCATCTTGAAGGTTCTCACTGGCTTCTCTCTCTAACTCAGCAGAAAGACCTAGTTCCTTTATCATCCAGACAAATCACTCTAGGAATCTGATACAGTTTTGCACTGTATTATTACCTTTATTTAAAAGGCCTGATCCCCTGCAGCCAGTTGTCTGTTAATTAATTGGAAGTTACACCTCTTCAGAAGCTGTGTAGCTGTATGGTTGTAGTGTTTGTCTTTAGTTTCTAGTCTTGTCTGAGGCCATGAATCCCCAGTGTAACTGCTTCAACTTTCGGCTATGAGGAAAAGCTGCCCTTTATAGTTTGCTTGTGCTAGGGCTGAGACCTGGATGTGATCTGTGTGGCTGTCCCTTTCTAGAAATCTAAATCACAGCATGTCCAGAACATCCTTATTTTAACTTCTGTGCTACTGGGTACTCCATACAGCTTTTCAGTCAGTCAGTCATTGTCAAGAGGATGAATGAAGCCTCTTTTCAGCAGGAGTTATCTAATATTTGTACCCCATGTGGGTAGCACAGACTGATGATGAACTCTGGTTACATCTGCAGGAGCTTGGTACTCAGAGCTTGGGATACTGCACCGACTTCCAGGCAGTCCCAGGCTGTGGCATCAGCTGCAAGGTCGGAGGTGTTGAGGCTGTCCTGGATATGGCCGAGGAGGGTCTCGATAAGCTGGATGCTAACAGGAGCGGGGACAGCAGTGCTCCTCTGGGAGATAATATGTTGGTCATGCTCTCAGAATCACATGGTATGTCTGCCACCAAATGACTGCCAGTCACAGTGTGAGAGCTGATGAATCAAAAAGTGCTGAGCACTGTAAAACAATCCCATAAGGCTAGGAACAACAGACAGGTGGATTTATGGCAGCAAGAGACAAAGAACATGTGGCACAAAAATGGGCCTTAACAAAAATCAGAGCTCTGTTTCCCATACTCTGAATCTCTCTGCAATTCAGAAACCTAAATAAGAATTCAGATGCTACAATGATAGGTACTCAAGAAGCCCATAAAATACATAGGCTCTAAGGCATACTCAGCAGTGTTCCTTTTGGATAGAAGAATTGTCCAGCAGAGAGTGAAATTGTCCAATTAGCATTATCTCCCCATTTAGAGCAGTTACATTTAGCATATATATTTTATATTTGGTATATCTTACCTCAACTTTTTATATCCTACCCTTTAGTTCCATATTATCTTGGACCTTTTGTTTTCTGTTCATATATCTCCCAAGGCACTTAATTAAAAAAATAATATTTTCAGCAGATGCACAATAAAGCATTATTTATCTGCAAACTGAGTTTCAGTGCCTCTTGGCTTTGATTAAGCCAATACATTTGGTTTTGTTTCAAGCTCTGTGGAAGCCACTTTGCTCTTTTATAGTGTAGGAGAGAAAGAAAAAGTATTTAAAGCCTTTCTTAAGAAGCTCATCAGTTTTCTTCAGAAAGCTGTGGCTCTCCTGACCTTTTTGAGAAAGCTATTAGAAGAATTAAATAAAATAAGAACTTTAATCATCAGAACTCTGCCATTTGTGAATGGTGTTAATGTAATATTTTCTCACCTGCTTCATACAGGTCTTGTGAAGTTGGGTTGAATCCATAATGAGGTGCCCTATGTATGGTTTCATTGTTTGTTAGAACAAAAGTACTTTTTTCTCACCAGAAATAGCCTTTATATTTGAAAGAAGCCATTAGCTGTGAGAATAAAGCAGCATGGCATTTACAAAACATGAATATTGCACTTACTCAGGAAAACAATGCTAAATGGCAAAGGCAAATACTTCCATTAAGTTCACGATGCAGTTTTGTGTATAAACAGGCACAGACTGAGGCTTGAGGGAGAAAAGTTTTATGAGGCTGTCTCAGGTAATACCCATGCATTTGTGTTTGGCCATGATAGCATCACTTGAACAAGACTAATTCTGTTTGTGTCCAGGGTGTGACCATGCCAATCTGGAACACAAAAGAACCCCTGAAGAAGAGGTTTTCCTAGCTAATGCACCCTGACATTGTCATCTTCAAATGTCTCTGGCTTGTGTTCACTGTTTTTGAGTTGCTCATTTTGTTTTCTGTCTGTGCACAAAGGTCCATCAGTTTCTCACACATACTCAGTATTGATTGGAAACCGTGAATGGATGCGACGCAATGGCTTGCATATTGCAAATGACATAAATGATGCAATGACAGATCATGAAACAAAAGGACAGACTGCCATACTAGTGGCTATAGATGGTAACTGCTCTTCTTTGGTGTGACTTACTAACATCAGTTAATCCTACCATGGAATGGACAAAAACAAACTGGAGCAATTAATTGGTGCTTAGTGTCAAGAAATTACTAATCTTTTAGTGCAGAACTGCTTGTGAACTGCCAAGTATCAAGGTGTTAAAAGAAGCTTTCACCTCAGAACAGTGTTTATAAGGTTTTGTTGGATAGTTTACATTTTTTTTTTATTTTATTTTATGAATCTCCTGCTGTCTAGGACTGTTGCTCAGAAAAGCAGTGCCTTGTCCCATTCTAACTTTACATCACTAAAGGATCACAGGCCAACCTATTGCATCACTGATTTCAAAACATTTCATGACTAAACATGATGATTCATTAGATATTCAAGTATAATAGATCAGACTAAGTGGGTTTTGCCAGAGGGGTTCTGTGCTAAGCAGAAAGAGATCCCAGACAATACCTTACTATGAGAAACCATGATGACAGATTGTCAGTGCATCTGAGATCTGGAAGTGGGGCCTCTGATTCAACTACTGAATAAATATTCCTGATGGTCCTAGAGAGCAATTTTGAGAAGCCTTTGCATGTCTCAGCCTGGGCTCCCTTGGTAAGTCAGCAAAATAAAGTCCTCTTAGCATGGAAATAAGGGCCCTGATATACAGCTGGCGTTCCTATCGCTGCTATTGACAGCAAATATGGGGTACAAAACTTAGTTAAGTACTTACTTTTGAAAGGTAACATGCAGTGATAAAACAATATGAGATTTTGTAAATCATATAAAGGAAATGTGGATGCACTATTGAATCAATGCATTAAAAGGTAGGTACAACGGTTGTGTATGAAAGTAATAAATTATAATAGAGCTCCAACCCTGAAAGATTAGGGGACATAAAAGCAGATACTCTATATGCTTCCTCCTGAAGGAGTGGCTTCAACATCTGACCTGGCCACAGATATGAGAACTTTCTCTGGCCCACTGTTGTATTTCTCTGTGCCATAAAAGCTAGGCAGTCATGATTAAAGGATACCCTCCTCCCCTTCTTCCCTGTGCCCGAATATCAACGGTGTTTGTTGTTTGATCTGAAAGAGATAAATGACAAAAGTATGCATGTGTGTGCAAGAAAGAGCCCATAACCTAGAAAACTGTAGACAGTTTTTCAGGCCTATGATTGTCAATATTGCCCACAATGTGTTATTTCACAAGATGCCATGGTCTGATAGATGGAGGGGAAGTCCTGTTCTCTTGCTGTCACTTAGATTCCACACCTCTCTGATAGAGGAATTTCTTCTCTATGCAGGTATGCTGTGTGGAATGATTGCAATAGCAGACACTGTCAAGCAGGAGGCAGCACTTGCTGTGCACACGCTGAAAAACATGGGCATAGATGTGGTGCTGATAACGGGGGACAACAGGAAAACTGCAAAAGCCATTGCTACTCAGGTATTTGCTTCTCTGTGTTGCAAAAACAAAAACTGGTGACTTTCTAAAACTCTGTTCACCTTAGTGAATTTGGAGAAGTAACTCAGCTGAGGGGAAAACATTGCTCTCTACATCTACCTGAAAGGAGGTTGCATCAAGGTGGGCGTTGGTCTCTTCTAAAAAAGAAACAGATAATAAGATAAGAGGAAATGGCCTCAAGTTGTGCCAGGGGAGGTTTAGATTGGATATTAGGAACAATTTCTTCACTGAAAGGGTTGTCAAGCATTGGAAGGGGCTGCACAGAGAAGCTGCAGAGTGTCCACCCATGGAGGTATTTAAAAGTTGTGAAAGTGGGGCACTTGGGCACCCGGTTTAGTGGTGGACTTGGCAGTGCCAGCTTAAGGGTTGGACTTGTTGCTCTTAAAGGTCTTTTCCAACCTAAATGATTCTATGATTTCACTGAAACTTTTTGGTGCATTAAGCAGCGTGTATAACTGAAAACTGGCTCTTCTAACCATTAAACCTTTATTGCCAGGGCTATAGAGCCTGAAGCTCTACTTCTACATGCCTTGTGGGGTATGATACTAATAGCAGAGTATGGTCTGCCAGCATGTCTGCAGTAAAGATGGAGGGGGGGGGGTGTAATCAGTCTTTTTTTATGCCAAAGGCATGTTGTTCTTAAGCTTTCCGTGTAGCTTGCAAGTGTTATCTCCACCAGAATTAGTTTGGTTGATCTTCGTTTTCCCTTCAGACAGAACATTCATTTCAGCATGGAAGCATATCACCAACTTTCTTTCTTTGTTTCTTTCTTTATACATAGGTTGGGATCAAAAAAGTCTTTGCTGAGGTTCTTCCTTCTCACAAGGTTGCAAAGGTCCAGGAACTCCAAAATGGGAAGGTGAAGGTTGCAATGGTTGGTGATGGAGTCAATGATTCTCCTGCGCTAGCCAGGGCCGATGTTGGAATTGCAATTGGAACAGGCACTGACGTTGCGATTGAAGCAGCCGATGTTGTTCTTATCCGAGTGAGCACTACAGTCTTGGGCTGTACTCCTATACTTGATTTGGTATTTGGAAGACTGCATGTGGAAAACTTTCAATGCTCTTCTGTCTTGCAGAATGACTTGCTGGATGTAGTTGCCAGTATTCACTTATCGAAGAGAACAGTTCGGAGAATACGAATAAATCTGGTTCTCGCCTTAATTTATAATTTGCTTGGAATACCCATAGCAGCAGGTATGTGACTGCCAGAGCTCTATTTATTGAAGACAGAAGCACTGTTGAGTTCTGTGGTGCCTCTCGCAGGATTTCTTGCCCAAAGAACCAAAGAGAATTCTAGAGTACTTAAACCTTGTCAGGAAGACAAAAAGAATATTATTATGTTTTTAAACATGTTTTGGAAAAAAAACCATCCAATAACCTTTGTTCCCCAAGTTTTAAACTCTTGGGAATAAATTCTCATATGATGAAATTAAAAGCATGCTTTTATTTCACACAGCAGTACTTGGGGATTAGTTTCTGTATATTCAAACACAGCTCTAACCAGAGGTACCATTCCACTTCTAGTGCTTCCTCTTTTATTGGCCCCGAATCACACATTTTCTCTCCCACTACTTGCATTCTCTCTGCTTCTGTTAGATATGCTCCAAATTCCTTCTTAAATCTTACTTCAAGTGTTCTTTTTCTTTATGACTAACTTCCCCCTGCTTTGCCTGAGTGTTTACTTTGTCTTTCTATTGCTTTTGCTTTGTTTCCTATGTGCAGAATAGCTGGAAGGGACAAATAGTCTTGCCTTGTGGCCACTGTCTTGTAGCTGAATTGGTGCAAAGGTCATCCTCTGCAGTGGAAGGGACATATTTGAAAATAAGCGAATATATGTATATCAATCCAGTTGTGCTTATGGAGGTCTCAGCAAGTCATATTGTAGAACTGCTGATATATGATATGCATGGACAGAAATGTCTGTATTGAGACAGGTGGCTCTGATGCATGTCCATATATGTTTTTTTGCTAGGTGTGTTCATGCCTATTGGCCTTGTGCTTCAGCCTTGGATGGGATCAGCTGCCATGGCAGCTTCTTCTGTGTCTGTCGTGTTGTCTTCTCTGCAGCTGAAATGGCAAGTTCTCTTATACTCATTAACTGGGGAACCATAGGCAGCACTGCTGCTGAGCCTCAAGTGAAATGTTACTTTGGGCTTTGTCTGCATAGAAGTATGTGACAGTCTTTTAGCTTGGGGTTGTACTTTCTAATCCTTGGCTCCAAAAGAGGCAGGTGTCACTATTATGAGCACACCTGGACTAAGACAGTACTGAGCATTCCTTAACTAGCAGCTAAATGTGTCACTGGATGCCATGTGGACAACTGTGTTGGAGATCTAGTTCAATATAAAGTGCAATAATAATTAGCACTGGTTTTGCTGTGAGCAATTATTTTTCAATTATTATTGAAAAAAATAATTTAAAAGATAGTTCTCCATAATGTAGCATTAGATGTTTTTTACATTTGTACCTGATTTTACTTTTTTGTCTATTTAATCTAGCCAGAGAGAAAGAATCAGAATAGTTAGGGTTGGAAAGGACTTTAAGATCAACTAGTTCCATTCCCCCTGCCATGGGCAGGGACACCACATCTGAGAGAGAAGCAGTGTATTTATTCTTCTGCAATTTGTTGCAGATAAAGTATCTTGCTCTGTATTTTTGGAAGGGACACAATTTCTCAAATGTAAAAAAATTTTCCAAGCTATTCTAGGATTTTTTTTATGCTACCTTTTTTGGGTGCCCATTTTGGTTGCAGTTACAGTGGACCTGTTTTTAACAGCTATGTGAGTAGCCATTTAAAAAAAAAAAAGACTTTTCACAGCGTCTGAAATTAGTCCAAGCCTCCATGTATTTTTACTGTAGCTGGCATCCTCTGTAGTGTAGTGTAGTACAGTATAAACTAGTATAGGAAATCTGTTGCTGCATCATGTTTCTGGTCCTGCAAATGCTCAATGAGTTGGCAATCTAGAATAAAAACTACATACATACTCATGTCAGTTCACAGAATCAGGCCTACTACTACAGGATTTTAATCCTGAAATTTTTCTGTGTGCAATTATACAAAGGATGAGAAATTTCATTGAAGGAATTTATGATCTTTTGATTTTGTGCTGATTACATTAACTGGCAGACTCCACTGTGTTTAGATATTGAGAACCCCCCAAAACACATTTGGCTTCAGACTTATCGAAGCTGTATTACAGTATACTCTGTGGGACAATAATCTTTCTTGAAGCTTCACATCAGTTGAACACAGCTTCATATTCCAAAGAGCAAGATAATACATGTATGTGAAGAAGACCATGCATACTTGCCATTGCTGGACTTTTTCTGACCTAGAATACATTGAATCAGAAAGTGATTTTGGGTTATTGAATCCATTCCTCTCCAGTTGTTTACTATGAGCCCTTTCATAATTCAGCAAACTCATAAAAACTCTTAAAGAATCTCACTTTGAGAGTCCCTCTCTTCTACTGTTGAAATGTCTTAATGCTGTAAATACTTTTAGCCATTAACATTGTGTCTGGAGTGCGGGTAACGTTTGGGTTATCAGAAGTTTCTGATTTGTTCTGATGTGAAGACACATCTACACATTCATTGTTTGGTACTAAACACATTTTCTCTTTCTCTTCTTAGTTATAAGAAGCCAGACACAGAAAGTTATGAAGCACAAGCTCAAGGCCACATGAAGCCACTTACTCCTTCCCAAATCAGTGTTCATATTGGAATGGATGATAGGAGGAGGGATTCATCCAGACCAGCTCCTTGGGATCAGATTAGCCAAGTATCTCTCTCTTCCTTGACGGCAGACAAGCTGCCGAAACATAATGGGTTTGTTGAGGAAGAAGGGGACAAGTGGTCATTGCTCATTAATGGAAGAGATGAAGAACAGTACATCTGAAGCACTGTATTCTTAGTACAGGAGGAAACATTCCTTCCCACTAGTGATGGCAGGAACTGACTTATTTCACCAAGAGCTTCAAGACTTCAAATGAAGTAATTCCTTCAGCTCATAAAACAATTGCTACTCAGCTCAATGTTGGCTTGTGGATTTTTTTCAAGTCACCAGTTATTTCAAGTCACAGAAAGGATCTGTGGCTCTATAATGAACTGGCTCCTTTGCACACAGCAATTAGTGAAATAATGTAAAATTGTAATTTTCAGGGTCTAAAAGAGTTTCTTTCTTCTGGACTTTGATGTTTGCCAGGCACCAAGTCTCATACTTTGCATTATTTCTAATTTTATTATTTCAAGAGCACCTGAAGCAAAAATATTTAGCTGCCAAATAATAATTTCTGTGTCCAAATGAAAACAGACATGGCATAAATTGCTCTCTGGTAGGAAGCTGTATTTTTTCACTGAATCCTAACTAGTCATATCACTGTGAGAGCACTTTGTCTTTAGGATTTATGTGCATCTCCTTGGAATAAAAATGCTTCAGTGTTTCACTGACTATAACTTTCTGAAAGGTCTCTTTCAAAGATTTTCATGTGTTTTCAGGTATTGCATCTGTTTGATGCACACTTGCATTTCTGAACTTCCTGTTCTGTCATTTCCTCTGCTCTCCTAGATTTTCTCTTTTGCTCCATGCAAGCTCTTTTTTTCTCCTGTTGTTGCACAAGGTATCTTCTATGAGTTATTACTATGTTTACAGATAATCCTGTTTGGGACAAATTTCTTTAAGTCACCAGAAACTTTTCCTTTCTCCACAAAAGTCCACAAAATTCCTGATCCAAATTAGCGTATCATTTTCCTGTGGATATTTTGAAGGACCCCATGAAGCTCCTGACAATTGGGCAGTTGTCTGTCTCTTCCCTCTGACAGAGTGAAGAATTTATCCCACTGTGAGCAAAGGTGGTATTTACCATGGTGTAACTCAGAGCAGAACTATGCTGGAGCATAGAATCATAGAATAGTTAGGATTGGAAAGGACCTTAAAATCATCTAGTTCCAACCCCCCTGCCATGGGCAGGGACACCTCCCACTAAACCATGTCACCCAAGCATGGTTGAAAGGAGTATGTTTATTGCATAAGTTGACCCCATCTTTCTTAAAAGGGAGACACATGTTTAAATGCTAATGGTGGAAAAATGGCCTTAAAATGTGGGATTTCTAGTTGCTATCATATAAATAACCTTTTCTGATGACAGAAGGTTTTAAACTAAGAGGATTTGTAATAGCTTGAATTTTAATATAAATTTGTATTCATGTTTTGAATTTGTTTTAATTTCCCTATTTACTCTAGTTTAATAAGAAATCAAGGTACTGAACAGCCCTGTTTTCAGTTTAGCATATTTACCAAAGCTTGCAGTAACTATCACTGTGAATGTCAAATTCATCCCTTAACACTTTTTAGAGTTAGGACAGTAGGAATCAAGGGCTTTGGTGCACTGAATGTGTGCAGTCCCAGGGTGCTGCTTTGCTTAGCTGTGGGACTCTGAATTAAGCAGACCAGAGTTTTATAGTTTAATCTAAAAAAATGAAAATAGAGGAATTACTATGCTAAACAATGTGAAATAAACACTTATTTTCATTGACTTAAAGATAGAGCTGTTTCCAGCATGGGTTCAAATCATGCTCTTCCTAATGTAAGAATGAAAAACAAGTCGGAGAGGAAAAGAACTGTGCTTGGAGCATTTGGCAGGTCTTCCTATTTTCTCTTCCTCATGGTATATTTGAGGTCTCCTTAGAAAACTTCAGCAGCACTGTTTAAATATAATTACGAATCAGTTTTAAAATTGTAAAATCTCTTTATATGTGTAGAGATTACTTTCACAGCACACACACTTTTCAAATAATGCCATAGGTGCCTATACATGTCCCTATGGGGAAGATGGTCTACTGTTTTACTGTTGTATGTCTTTTTACCAGTGCTCACAGTAAAAATACTGTTATTTTTTACTAAAACAAACAAACAAGAAAATAACACTGTGTCTTTGCTTTTCTGTTTTCGGAGGGGTATGGCAAAAAAGAAAGCAGCAGCAAAAAAGAAAGCAGAAGCAGTGATTATCGGAATGCAAGATACATGTACAAGAGGGATTTTGTGACTGCTTTGTGATTTATTTAAGGCAGGAGTATAGCAAGGAAAAATAAACAGGGCTGTACTGTATGTTGAGGTAGGTGAGACTGCAAGTAGATAATCATAATTGTTGAATTAGGATTCAAAATCTGTCTTGAGAAATTGGACAGAACTGACAAAACAGGAAAGGGAGGAATTAAAGCTTGGCAGAAAAAGGTCAAATAGTGGCTGGCATTCATTTTGTGACCCATTCTAACCAGATAGTGATGCTGCAAAATGAACAGAAACAATCAGTGAGATCTACAAAGACTATATCATCCACATGACATGAAATACCACTTTCTGTTCAGATCTGGAGAGGCATCAGCTGGTCTAGTTCTGTATGTCATGCTTGTCAGGAAAGACTGTCAACAGTTCAGAGAAGAGCAATGAAATTTAACAAAAATCTGGAAAACCTGAGCACGTAAGTACATGAGAATGAGAAATATAAGAAGATAAATGGAAGGAGTTTGAGTAGGTTTGCCTACAGAATACTCGAAGTACAAGTCTCCAAACACAAAGAGAACAATTGATTCCTTTCATCTTTCCAGTGTCTCTTATGTTCGTGGTGGCTTGAACAAGAAATAATAGGCTTATTGAATCAAAGGAGATTTAGATTAGTCACTAGGGAGGAACCCTGTAACAGGAAAGATTGTGGAGCACTGGAAGAGATTGAAAAGGAGGCTCTTCAGAAGCACACGGCAAACAGGCACATATCTGATGACAATGTGCTGGGCCAGAGGTGAATCTTGCCTTGGGGCAGGCTGCTCCCCTGGGCAATTTCCTGACCTTCTCTCCAGCCTGGCTTTCTCTTACTTCTGGGAACGTAGTATGAACTGTGAAACTATTGAATTAGAGAACTGATCACACTGTCCTGCTCCAAAGAGATGCCAAAGGAGTGGAAGAAAGATTGGATTTGACTTTATTTAACATCCTGAAATGAACTGGAAAATATGTTAAGATTTCCTAACTGTATTTGCATACTGTCTTAGGTTGTAAACTGCTGTGAAATGTGCATAATGCCTATAAGGCAGTTAGAACAGCTACACATAGTAAAAAAAAAAAAAAAAAAAGAAATATAAGTACTAGTCCTGACACTTTGAATCATAGAATCATGGACTCAAATAGGTTGGAAAATACCTTTGAGATCCTCAAGTTTAGCCTTTACCCTAGGACTGCCAAGTAAACCATGTCACTGAGGGCCTCATCTACACAGTTTTTGAACATTTCCAGGGATGGTGATTCCACCACTGCCCTGGGCAGCCTGTTCCAATGACTGAGCACCCTATCTGTGAAGAAATTTTTCCTAGTATTCAGTCTAAACCTCCCCTGGTGCAGCTTGAGGCCATTGCCTCTTGTCCTATCACTTGTTACTTGGGAGAACAGTCACCTCCTCATTCCATTCTTCTTTCAGGTAGCTGTAGAAAGCAATAAGGTCCTCCCTGAGCCTTCTCTTCTCCAGACTAAACAACCCCAGTTTCCTCAGCTGTTCCTCATAAGACTTGTGACCATGTGTTCTTTTTAAGCTTGAGCTGACTCACTAGAGGGGCATATGAGATGGAGGACAGCATCTGCATTTCTGCATAATTTGGACTTTTCTTGTCTTCACCAGGACCATCTGCCTGTAGAGCCCCTGGCAGAGCCAGGTGCTGTCCTGTTACTGGTGCTGGAGGAACAACACAGAAGACATCTAATGAATCAGATCTTTGACTTTCATGTTATTTTAGTACAATAGCTTAGGAGCAGTGTTTCCTGTGTAGTTTTTAATTCTCATGCTGTAGTTTTGCCGTAAAACTTTTTGGTGTCCTAAGTTCATGGGAAAGAAATTATTCCATTTCATTTCCTCCTCCCTCACCACATTTTCAAACACATAAACTGTCTGATTTCTGTCAAAGCTGATTACAACCTTTCTCTGGCTAAATATTCTTCCATGGATTATATTTTCTCTAAATGCACCTGTGTGTGAAGAAAAAAATGGGTAGGTGGTGAAATTATGCAATAGTGTACAGTTATGGGAAATCAGATAACACTGACGTGTCGTATTGAATTTCCCCTACTTGCCAACAGCAAGCGTGTTGGTTTTCACTGGGAAATCATTTGAGAGTCACAACAAAAAAAGAAGTGGTGAAGCTCAAAGCATCCTGCTCACATGCCTCAGACAGACACAAATACAGAAGGAGGCAAATTAATTCCTCTCCTTGTCTTGAGCTAGAAGCACCCAGGCTTTGCAGGTAACTATGGCCCAAACCACAGGCTTTCCATGCAGTGATCTGATTTCACCAGTTGTTTATCTTCATGCACAGAAGGATGATTTCCCAAGTTTCCCCTGGTGCTGCAGTCCCTGGCAGATGAGGAGCTGTGAGGTGATACCAGCTGATGAAAAGGAGCAGTCTCCAGGCAGTGCAAGGCCTCGGGGCACCCATCAGGTGAAGCTTGGGACCAGAGCTTTTGGGGATCAGTGATCAGTGGGATGACCCATACTGTTACTTTGGTAGAGGATGGTTTGTGGCACTTTTTCTTAAAGCAAATTACTTTAAAATTACAATTTTTCTCTCTGTGTCTCTAATTTTCTCTTAGACACTCCTGTTTTTTTGGGAACAGCTGGCTGAGTGTCCATGTCCCCTAAGCTCTTCACCTCTATCCTACCCTTACAGTATTAGAGTGAGGGCTAATGGTGGCACCCTGGGATGTGTGGCAGACGGAAGGCAAGATTTCCTCTGTCTATGGGAAAACACAAGGGAACGGCACAGCAAAGCTCATACTTCCCAGCTGTTCTGCAGCTCTGTGGCCTTTTTATTTGCCCAGCAGGCAGCAGGGAGTGCAGAGGGGCAGATGTATAACACACACATGGTGTGGGCTAGCAGCAAGGAGGCAGATAGAATGGCCACTCCATGCTGATTTTAATTGGATTTGGTTATGGGTCTGCTCATCCACACTTGAGCCTGTGGGTTTAATCAGGCCCCTTGGGTACCTTGGGGTACCCAGCATGTCCCTGCCAAGCTGGTGCCAAGCCTTCTGCTGGGAAAGGCTGGGGGAAGCCTCATGTGGGAAGGCACTGGGTACAAAGGAGTGGTGTGGTCCTCTTATATCCACACATTTTCTGGTTTCAGAGCTGGCCTACAAAGTCCCTGCGAATCAGCGGGACAGTTTACAGGGCTGAAGCAAGGAACACAGCCAGGGAGGCATGGGACTTCTGAGTTTGCAGTGAAGATCAAGTGCAAGTGTTCAAGTGCATGGGTTTGTGCTGGCTTTCCTGCCAGGTGGGGAATTGCTTCATCATGTGCTCCCAGTGACAGACATGATAAATCACAGAATAGTTTGGGTTGGAAGAGACCTTAAAGATCATCTAGTTCCAACCCCCCTGCCATGACATGGACATCTTCCAATAAACTCTGCCCCTGGAGTAAAAATGTAACAGGCTCTTTGCAGAAGAATACTGAATTTTAGATGGCCCAGATGTGTCACATCCCTGTGACCTCTCTGTTAGCTAGGATGTGTGGGATGTGTTGAGCAGCCCAGGCCAGGTGCACACTCCATGCATAGAGAGCATAGGCACTGCCATACGTGTCCTGCTGTGCCTCTAGAGGTGCCTCTCCATGGGCAAAGCTGATTGTCCGTTTTCTGGACATCCAAGGGCTGCAAAAGTATTTGATTGCTGTGAAGAGACAAGGAAAACCTTGGCTTTCCTACAGGGCATGGAATTAGACTGTACAATATAAACCACTGTGGTCTGAGATACAAGGCTACAAGCAAGTTGCATCTTGACAGTGCTCACATCGACCACATCCAGATCACTCGGCAGAACTGACAACATTTTACTCACCAGGGAATATAAGACCTGTGCAGGGACTTTCTCTGAAGCCTACCTGTGCTTTTCAGTGGCACCAGGAGGGGTGTACAGAGTCAGATCCTTCTCCAAGAGACTCACTGTGTCCCCCCAGAAAGGTGTTAGTGTTATTTTAAGATAGCTCTGCATTGCAGTTGCAAATCTGAGTGGTTGGAAGCAACCTGCTGAACAGGAAAGAGCTCATTAAATACACACTGTCACTGATTTACAAGAGAGCGCAGAGACAATATAATTACTGTAATTATGTCAGATACTTGCTGCAAAGTTGTCATTTGTGTTGGGAATTTTATCCTCTCACTATGACATAAGGATTAAAAAAACACATACACCTGCCACATATTCGTGCCACAAGGAATTTACTCAGAAGCTGCTGTTTGATTGCTTTCTTTACAGACCATGGAGCTCATTAAGTGTACCACCATCTTAGGGAAGAGGGGAGATAGGCAACGCTTTTGGGTAGTGTGCTGCTTGCTTCACACCCATGCAAAGGCAGATTTTGGCTTAAAGGTGACCTGGCTAGCACTACACTGGCTAAGGCCATGTTGCACTGAAAAAGCTCGCAAGAAGTGTTGAAAGGGAAGTTTTGGTGAGAGATGCCTGCACTCTGTTGGTGTGTGTCCTGAGTTCAGCTGTAGCAATCATTTTTCTCCTTCTTAGTAGCTGGTGCAGTGCTGTGGTTTTGACTTTCAGCCTGGGAACAGTGCTGATAACACTGATGTTTTTAGTTGTTGCTCAGTAACATTTAGTCTGACCAAGGATTTTCTGAGTCTCATGCTCTGCCAGGGAGGAGGGGAAGTTGGAAGGAAGCAGAGACAGGACACCTGGCCCAAACTAACCAAAGAGGTATTCCATACCACAGCATGTCATGCCCAGTATATAAACTGGGGGCAGTTACCCAGAAGGGCTAGATCACTGCTCAGTCAGGCTGGGTATCAGTCGGTGGGTGGTGAGCAGTTGTATTCTCTTCCCTTGTTATTTCCCTTATCATTATTATTATTGGTGGTAGCAGCAGTGGTTTGTGTTATACCTTAGTTACTGGACTGTTCTTATCTCAACCCGTGGGAGTTACATTCTTTCAACTCTCCTCATCCCTCTGGGAGAGGGGGGAGGAAGGAGGGGGAGTGAGTGAGTGGCTGTGTGGTTCTGGGTTGCTGGCTGGGCTTAAACCACGACAGCGTGGGTACTCACCACTGGGATGGGTAGGCTGAGAAAGCTGCCTGTGGGTGGTAGGTGTAAGCTCCCATGGCAGCACTCATTGCTGTTGGCAGAGCTATTTTGCCATAACTCATTTCTCTCCTCTAAGCAGGTTTGCTGTAGCCTGGCCTGGCCTCACTGGCAGGGTTGGGGACATGAGGCACCTCCTGTCTATCCTGAAAACAGGATGCCTGATTTTCACTCATTACTGCTGTGAAGGATGACAGTTCTGTAGCAAGGAAAGTATTACTTTTATGGTCTGTGGGCCATAAAATATGGGCTTATATGGTGCTATTGGGTAAGGTGAGAAATAGAAACTTCAAGGAGAAGAAATATTTGCAAGGCACACAGGTATCTTAGAGGGTAGGAGCTGCTCACCAGGACCTGTAGTGAACAGGGGGAGAAACTGAGATGTGAGGGTTGCTTTTGTAGGGAGGAGGCACACAGATTTTCAGACCACCAGGGCACTTTGCTGGGGGATCCCAGCGTGTAGGAAGCCTCAGCCACTCAGGGGGGTGCTGGTGTCTGAGCTGGGAGTACCCCAAAATCTGCAAGCCCAAGGCAGGTTCCACACAGCACCTCTTCAGTGAAAGAGGTGGCAGATGAAGTTCCTTTTCTTGCAGAAGCCATTAACAAGTTAATGACTACAGCAGTAATTACATGTGCTTAAAATGAGGGGAGGAAATGGGAGCACACTTCTGTGCACACTAGGATGTAGAAAAAGAC
This sequence comes from Melopsittacus undulatus, assembly GCF_012275295.1. Lineage (NCBI taxonomy): Eukaryota > Metazoa > Chordata > Aves > Psittaciformes > Psittaculidae > Melopsittacus > Melopsittacus undulatus. The sequence continues at coordinate 26,350,557 of NC_047528.1, forward strand.
CCTCTTGCTTAAATAATAGGCAGGTTGAACAAATACAAGGCAGCAGAAAAAGAGCCTTGCCCTTGAGAGATCTTCAAAGTAACAAAGCAGCTTTGCTCAGAGATCCTCAGTCTGGGATCTTGGCCCAGATTGGGCAGGGCCTCTACGGCATTGCTGAGATGGAGGGCTGGGGACAAGGGTGAATCAAGGCTGAGCCCAAAGCAACCTCTCTACTTTCCTCCTTCGAAAAGTGCCTAATTCTACAGAAAAGTGCACCACTAATTTGGTAACAAATTGTCACTGTTGTTGTTACTTAACTCTCTGACCATTTATTAAATGCAAAACCTGAGATAAAGGTGATCAAAACATCAAGCTGCTTCCACAAGGAAAGCATTAATGGCATCTTACATGAGGCTGAGCTAAGGCCCAGATGAAGCGACCTGAGTGGTTTTTGACCCTAGCAGGGTCCAAGATATTTTACATTTCATCCCTGTCTTTTCACCACCGTCTTCCCCTATTCTCCTGATTGCTTGGCTTGTTTGTGAAAAAACAAATAAAATCAAAATGGAATTTAAAAGGACTCATTTCTAGATTTGTAAAAATAAATGACCAAAACTGTAACTCACCAGCAGACAGGTGATTGGTCTCTGAATCAGACACATATGATTGTTTTCCCAGCAACTTCTTCCCCCTCTCCACTCTCACCAGCTTGTGTTCAGCGTCTTGTACGACTAAGTCAGAAAAGAGAAACGTTGAAAAACCCTGTAATAAGAGACTTGAAGAGTAATGAAAAAAGCAGATTACAAATTCTGCCAAGGTGTGTGTATTTTCTGTGCATCACATTTACCCACCAGGGCTGACGACAATGCTTCCTCTGATACTCTTCTTCCATTTACTTCTTTATTAATTAAAACACATGTTTAGAAATGTCGGTAGGTGTACTGAGAATTTTACCATTATTAACACTCTTCCCTTTCATGAACTGTGCTGTGCATACAGACATTTCGTGCTGTGAATGGCCGCAGAGGTTTTGCAGCACATATGCTGGCTTCAGCAAAAAAGGGCCTTTAACATCCAAGAACCAAAAAAAACAGACAGAAATGGCAAACCACGGCAAATGATATATTCCCTTTATTCTGGTGAGTTGGTCAGACAGGCTCTGGGGCACAAAGCAGGCAGTGATACTCCAGGCAATTCCAGCTCTTGCCACCATCAGTTCCATTCAGGGCAGTACCAAAGCAATAACTAGGAAGTGTTAGCACATTTCTCTTGATGGCTGCTTTCCCCTGCATCAGCTACTATCCAAATTTAGCATCTGTTGCTCTGAGAGAACATTAGTCCTTCTCTTTGTTTTCTTCATGGCTTTCTATTGATCCCAAGATTCCTGTTTACAGAGTTTGGTGCTTTGATGACAATGGTTTCTTCTCAGCTGAGAGTCTCCTATTGCCTTAGAAAGAAAATTATCTTTCCACTTACTTAATAAAGCTACTCCAAGCTTAAGCCATTGGCCTGGCAAAAGAATGCACATAGGTCATTTAAATTTGCCACTTGTGCTAATACTTGACTTCTCTGTTTCTCATCTTCCACTGCAGGTTTAGCTGGTGTCTCGTGTGTAACGTGCTTTGGGATTCATGTGTGGAAGCAAAACAGGCCACATACACAGCAGCTCAAGGGCAGAGTCTGGAGAAACCAGGCCTAAGTCACCGGGGTCTTATACCACCTCTCTTGTTTTAATAACAGAGAAAAAGCCCCCATGCTGCCTTTCCAGGTGGATTCCATCATCACCAGTGCGTGATGTGCACTTTTAGGAGATCCCAGGGTCCTGTTTATTTTTTCAGTCCCATGTGGTGCTGACACTGTGGCCTGGGTCACCATGCATTGACTTCAGATTCATCTCCCCTTTCTTCACCCTGCTAAGGTTGAAGTGGACTAGTGTGTGCTCTTCAGAAGAACAAGATTCAGGTATATTACTCCCATACATGTAATAGTGGCTGACATATGCCTGGGTCTTTCCCACGTGGTTTCTTTTTCTGCCTAGAAACTTGGGATGGCATTGGAAGGTGCCATCCAGTTTCAATCGGACAATGGGGCTTATTTCTGGAACAACCTCATAGACTTTTGGGATCATGAGCATCTACATGGCATACCCTCACAACCTATTCTCCACCTGTAAAGGCTGTAAACACTATCTATTTGGACTTTAGTGAAGCATTTAACACTGTCTCCCGCAGCGTTTTCATAGAGAAACTGGCAGCTCATGGTCTGCATAGGGTGATTCTTTGCTGGGTTAAAAACTGGCTGAATGCCAGAGCCTGGAGAGTGGGGGTAGAGGATATCACATCTAGTTGGCAACTGGTCACTAGTGGTGTCCCTACATCTCTTTTTCTATCTGGTACTTAAAAAATATTAGGCAGTCCCTCTTGCATATGTTTCTTTCCATGTTTCCTTTCTCCCCATCTTATTTTCCACACAAAGTAAGTTATTTCAGACTAAACACTCTATTAATATTTTCAAGTTCTGGCTCAGGCTTTCCTACTGCATGGCAGTTTTTCATCTTGTATTAGTTTCTATTCAAAATACAATTGCAGGATTTAGCTGATACCGAAAGCAGAAGGAATAGAGAGCTCAGGTGTGAGAAGTGACTGCAAACAGCTGCAGAAAGATGTATCCATCTGGTTTTGTGAAGAAAATGATACAGCTCTTAAAGTGCTGGTAAAGCTTTTCCATTGCTTCATGGCCCAGCTCCAGTTTCCCTCTGACTTCAGCATTTGGCTGAATCCCAGTTCTTTTTGAAGATAATTAATTGAGGAAAGCTATCCTTATCGGTGTTATTCAGCCCCAACTTTATTTACGACAGAAGCAGTTACCAGGGAGGTGGGAGATGGCTATTCTACTCAACGAGACTGGTTTGGCTACAGGGAGAGCCAGAAGCCAACATTCCCCATGGCCTCAGAAATCTGGAGAATGTGTTTCAGCCACAAAAGCTCATGTAGACATCATGTCTTTCTGTTCACATTGGATGTGCTGTTGCCATCATGGCTGGTCCTGTGCCTGGGACCATGTGGCACTGTGTTGGGAATAAGCATTTCCCAAAGCCACTCCTGTTGCTGTACAGGAATGTGCTGCTTGTCCCTGCCTTCAGAAGCTGAGAACTGACAAAAGGTCATGAATGTCAACCATTTCCTCCACGTCATTTCATTGCTAAGAAAGATCTAATGTGAAAGAGTAACGTGTTACGAGACCACAGTTGTGGGAGGGAGCACTCAGTGATACAGACCTGCTTGCCTCTGTTCTTCCCAGCACACTTGGAGGCCTCACACTTCTAGCAGGGACACTCACTCCCTGAAAGCTTGATGATCATGGAGCTTAGCCATGCTTCTCCAACCAGGAGTGTGCAGCCCCTCAGTCTTCATCTGGATCCCCAGGCATTATTTAAGGATTGCCTGAATGTGCTAGTTTGCCTTTAAACAGTACAGTTCAGCCCATTCTCTGCTACATCACCCAGCTGTATCCTTGTTTCAGAGCCCAGAAGGTCTTGGGCTTTGACACCACAATGTAGAGGAGCATTAGGGGGCACTGTCATGATGAGCACCGCAGGCTTTCTTTAACACTCACCAGCATAGCAGAGGAATGTTTTTTCTAGGTAACCACACACTTTTCTTTAGAAAGTGCTTACATGGCTTTTCCCTTTTTGAATGATTTCTTCCTCTGGTCTTTCCCACTAGAACAACTCTGGGATGGCATCAACACTGCCAGGGATAGAGCATTCACAACCTCCCTGGACAACCCATTCCAGTACCTCATCACCCTAACAGTAAAGAATTTCTTCCTTATATCCAATCTAAACCTCTGCTGTTTAAGTTTCAACCCGTTACCCCTTGTCCTATCACTATAGTCCCTAATGAATAGTCCCTCCCCACCATCCCTATAGGCCCCCTTCAGATACTGGAAGGCTGCTATGAGGTCTCCATGCAGCCTTCTCTTCTCCAGGCTGAACAGCCCCAGCTTTCTCAGCCTGTCTTCATATGGGAGGTGCTCCAGTCCCCTGATCATCCTCATGGCCCTCCTCTGGACTTGTTCTAACAGTTCCATGTCCTTTTTATGTTGAAGGCACCAGAACTGCACACAATACTCCAAGTGAGGTCTCATGAGAGCAGAGTAGAGGGGCAGGATCACCTCCTTTGAGCTGCTGGTCACGCTCCTTTTGATGCAGCCCAGAATACGGTTGGCTCTCTTCAACAACAGCAGAAGCTACCAGTACTAGTTAGGGTAGTAACCAGCTTCCAGTCCTGCTTCTTGTGAGTGTTTTGGGGTAGGAAAGGGATCCCACCTCTGCAGCAATTCCTTATCATAGAGATACAGGTGAGCATGGCTGGCTGGGCATTCTCCTCATGTGCTGAAGACTTTAACTGGTACAAGCAGTCAGGATCCAGCTCTTTAGTCAAACTGGGTGAAAAAAAGAAAAGGATAATGCCAATCTAATATAGTGAAATGCAAACAGTCCAATGTCATCCCTTAGAGATGGCACCAGCAATTTACAGTTTAATAAGAGAGCTCTGCTTCTCCGGCTCCTTGTGGAGACTGTGGCTGATGTTTAAAAGCAGCAAGAGACTGATTTTGTCTCTCATTGCTGTTTTCTTCTGGCTGACCCTGGGTAATGAGAGAAAAATCACGCTACAGGTGATCTCTGCCTTTGATTGCAAATGCAATACTGGACACTCAGATTCCATAATGAGTTTCTTGTCTTTCTTGTATTCAATGTCCTTGCATGGCCCTGACTCATTCCAGCCTTGGAACTGATGTGGCCACTGGGAGCAGGGACCTGGTACTGCGCAACAGTAGCATGATTTTTGTGTGGATGCTTCATTCTTTGCCTGCTTTGTGCTGGCTTTTCTTTTTGTGGGCATACAGTGGAGCTGGTTGTGGTGTTTGATGTCCCTCACAGTTACGGAAATGATCCTTTAGTGTGGGAGGATTTTCACAGTTCAGTAACCTAAAAGGCACTTCTAGTCTCTTAGAAATAGCTGGCGGGATGTCACTCAGTGCAAACCCCTGCAGCAGAACTTGGGTAAAGGGGAATTAAGGTTTTCTCTGGTGCACTATGTTCATGGTCACATACTTCAAACATCTGAAGACTTGGAAAGGGCTTGTGATTAAAATTAGATTTCTAGAAGCCAGGAAATGCTGACCACTTAGACCAGGGAATACTGTTCGTGTCTGAATTTTGTGGTAGTGGCAACTGCTACATCTGTGCCCCTCAAGACTTCACAGACCTTTTTAACTTCACTATGGGCTGCAGGGCAATCTCTGCTCTGGAGCACCTCCTTCCCTCCTTCTGCATTGCCCTTGGTGTCTGCAGGATGTCTCTCTCACATATTCTCACTCCTCTCTCCCACTGCAGGTTGTTGCACAGGTTTCTTCCCCCTTCTTAAATATGTTATCCCAGAGGTGGCACCACTGTCACTGATGGGCTCGGCCTTGGCCATGTTGGAAACAGCTGGCACTGGCTCTATCAGATATGGGGAAGCTTCTAGCAGCTTCCCACAGAAGCCACACCTGTAACCTCCTTGCTACCAAAACTTTGCCACCTAAACCCAATACAGACAATGTCCAAGCCCTTTCCAAACATCACAGGGCACATTTCATTCATATCAGTAAAACCACCTTGACAGAAGTGAGCAGAACCATATTGCTGGCAGCCCTCTCTCCCAAGAGAGCCAAAGATGAGGTGGACTGACAGGCTGGGGAGTGTTGATTAGAGTTTAGTGATCCCACCACACATTTTGGAGCCATCAAATTACAATGCAGTGAAAATGCAGTGCTTGTAACCCTGTGCACATACATGTTTCCATCTTGGTAGTGCCAGCTGCTCTGTACAGGCCAATTTAGGCACCTGAAATCTTCCTCTACTGTCTTCCAATACCATCTTCCTAAAGCCCAGGGCTCTCTATGCATCAGCCAAAAATAAATATGGGCAATGTGCATGCACAGCCAGGCACGCATGTTTGGTCTAAGAATTGGTTGACTCTATTAAAAGATGATTTGTTTTTCCCTTCTGTATCTCCTGAACACTCCCCCCTGCCCCATTTGAGGAGCCCAGATTCAGGCCACAAAAAGCATCCACTGCAGGAGATGGTGCTAGAAATTTCACCCAGCTTTTAGAGACCTTTGAGGAAAAAGCACTTTTCAAAGCGTACGTATCAGGCAGGTCTGAATCTCTCTGTGGGTGTGATTATACACTCCAGCTCTCACATGGCTCCTTGGTCATTCAGAGTTTGGCTCAGCCCTGCCACAGTCCTGTGGAACACCAGCATCATTCTCTGAACCACCCAGCACAGATCTCATAGGTACTGTGAGCCTGCTACCCACTAAGAGCATTATTTCACAGGCTTTCTTATTCAGTGAAATTAAAGCATCTGAGTTCAATCAATGCTGTTCCAGGGACATTGCTGCTTTAGGGAAAGCAAGGGAGTAAACCAGCCCCTGCCTCAACATCTGTGAGTGAAATCTTCCTGCAACCCCTGAGAAGCACATCGTTGCTTGAGAGCATGGTAAAATGGGCAGAGTACTTCTGGCTGATCTCACCTTCAGAGAGAAAGCAGAAGAAATGGCTGTGCAGCCTCAGAATTGCTCTTGTGTCCCTAGAATCTGCCCCGACTTGGGGGGAAAACAGTCACTTGGTCATTGTTTTTTGCACACTGGTTATTACACCCCAGCTCAGGAAGCAAGCTTCATTCCTGCTGGGAAAACACATAAAAAATCATCAAGGCACTTTGAAAAGACTACAAACGCCTACAAGAGTCTAAAAATAAGCAGCACTGACAATGTGTACTGCACCAGTTATTGTCTCTGTTCTTGAGGCTGCAAGCTGATAATTTCACATGCCAGCATTAAACTGAGGAGTCCAACATCTCTACCTAAATCAGAAGCCATTCTAGCAATGAAACATCACAGGTTTTTGTCACTGTTGTTCGTTGTTCAGTGGGAAACAGGCACAGTGAGGAGGGTTGTGCTGACCGTAGCTGCCACCCGTTTGGGTTTTCCTTGAAGTGTCCTCCCTTTCCAGCCAACACTTCTGCCTGCTTAATTTTGTTGGTTTTTTATCTCTGTTTCTCAAAGCATGTATCTATAGGTGGTATGATAACCTGCTACTGCTTCCAGGCAGCCTGCCATGCATTGAGGAGGAAGGTTGGGATTGAGCTAGGCTGGGCAGCTCCAGCAAGGGGAGGAGATGGGACAGGGACAGGAGACAAAGTATAGCAGGGGGTCCAGGGGGACAAAGTTGCTGGCTCCTGCTACCAAAGTGGGTCTCAAAGGGGTGAGAGCAGTGTATCCTGCTGCTGGACCACAGCCCTCTGCCTGATAGCTGAGCTGTTCTGTAGGAAGTCCAGCCCACAGGTTTCCCATAATGTGGGAATCAACAGTATGCTATCAAAGGTGATGGGGTTAAAAATAACGTTCCTCTTGTCATGGTTGTCACGAGAGACATTGGCCCCATTGCTGGCAGTAAGAACATGAGCACATCGTGTGTGAACGTGTTAAGTGTATGGTTTAACGGTGTGTAGGTGTTTGAAGTCAGGGGTTATCACTTGGTCAAACATGAGCCTGGAAATCGGAAATCACTGTGTCACATTTAAGAGGTTTGTACAGCACTGCTTTGCTCTTAGTGCTGTTTCTGTGGCCTCCACTGTGACTGCATCCAAGGAGTGGAGAAGGTGACCATGGTCATGCCCTGAGAAATGCCTCTGAAATGCCTCTGGGAGCCATCTGTCTGCTGTCAGACAGGCCATCCCAGCCCAGACCTGTGGACATGTGCAGGAATTTCATGCGCAGTGACATTAACCACACTGGTGCCTGAATATCAATGTTTGAAGCTCTGGATCTCAGTCCAGACCTAAGGTTTATAGTGTAGTTTCAGTGCAAGGGCTGGGGTCTTGAAATGACAATTAAGATCTCCTGGAACACAACCCAAGAGGTGAGTAGCAAATTCCTTGTATGTTCTGTGGGGCAAGTTAAGTGTGAAGACCTGAGAAAAAGCACCAGGAGCTGCTCCTTGCCACCCCGAACCCACCCAGCCACGAATGCACATGAAAAACCCTACAGTCCTCTCCAGAACTGGGCCTGCAGGAGGGAAGCATCACTACTCCCTCAATCAAGCGATCTGTGCTCTGGAAAGCAGGACTCTGCAAAAGACTCCTCAGGGAAAGCCGTGGACCATGACTCCAGAGTGGGCTGCAGCTAGCTGGCACCCTTGGACTGGCAAGAGAAAACTCCAGGTGTTGAAAACCTGATTCAGGCTCATGAAAAAGCTGAATTAGCAAGAAACTGTCCTGTTTAAATGGAAATTAACAATATGCCATAATTAATGTCTAAACATGAGACTAAGGAGAGAGGTGGAACCTATTAATCTGTGATATACTGTAAGTTCCCAATTGATAAATGTCAGCTAACAGGGTGGGTCAAAAAGTAAAAAGCACCAGATTTTTATCTATCACAGAGATACGTGTGCCAGGAGCTGTAAGAGCCAGTGGTATGGAATAGGATGCTCAGTTGTCATCATGCTTTATGAAAGGTATCAGTGGGTGTTTTAAGTGCTGTTGGCAGCTGGTGTCATGGATGGGGTGGAAATCTCAAAGAAGTTCTCTTCCTGGATTTGCCACAAAATCCTTTTTCATCCTTAACCTCTCAGCCTCTGTTTGTGTCCTCTTCTTTAAAATGGCAATAACATCCTGCACAGCTCTTGAGAGAACTGTGGGGTAAATGGCACACTCTGAATAGGAAGTACCATACATCATATATGTATACCACATAAATATAGAAGTACCAAAGAAGTGCAAAGAACCCTGCTGCTGCTGGGTTTCAGCAGGCTGCTACAGGGCTAATGGTTCCCTGTGGAGGGATGCTTTCAGGCTCTGTTATTTATGCCTTCATTAGAAAGAAGATCAGTTTACACAAGTTCCCTCTCTTCCTCCTTGGGTGCTCCAAGTGATATCTGCCCAATTAATCAGTTCCACCTCTATCAGTCCTTGACTGCATCTGGTCCCAAGGAAATGCTGCTCCCCAGTTGATCAGCGCAAAGGGTCAGGTCATAGAATCGCTTCTTCACCTCTCAGTTATTTCACAGTGTTAATGACTTTCCATCAGGTTGCTGTTTGGGCTGGCTTTTTAAATCAAATGTCACTGCTAGTTGCACAGGTGCAAATCTGAGTGCCACTGAGAAGAAGATGATTTTGTGTACTGTGATGCAATGTAAAACCAGTGTAGGTCACTTCAAAAATTAAGTGTATGTATGACAGGTAAATAGCAACCAGGGGGTGTACCCCTTTCTCTTCAGTGGGACTTCACGTGTTTGTGCTGTAGCTTGAAACTGTGCCAGAGTCTGCAAGGAAAGCTGCTTTTTGTGAGTCAGCAGGGAGAGAGCATGTTCACAAAAGAGGCACCCACTGTGTTCCCAGCGAGAAGCTACTTTGGTTCACATGTCTTCCCTCCCACCTGCAGTACAGCAGTCAGACCACAAACACTTGAAGTGATCTGGAAGAATAGGGAAGAAAACCCATACATAAATTGGAAATTTACTGGCAGGGTGAGGAGCCAAATAACAGCTTTTCAACCCAATTTCTATTTCAGTGTTCTCAGGCTAGATAAGAGCCAGAGCTCTGGAAATGTGGCTTTCACATGAAGAATCATAATAATAATAACAGTAATTCTGCTTGCAAAGCTCCCACGCCAAAGCACTCAGAAAGCTGTGCTGAGGGATAACAACATCATGATGCTTTAATTCACGTTAAAAATGTGGAGGGTGGACAGTAGCGTTTCCATTCAGACCAAAGAAGTATGCTCTTTAATTGATTTTCCCATCCTGTTCTTGAGCAGCATGGCAAAGTGCGAGATGCTGATGAAGGTGATGGCATAAGAAGTATGTTGTCACAGCCCCATGGTGAGGTCACCTGCTTCCACAGCGTTAACACTGTGGTAAGTCTGTTACTGCACAGCTCCTGCTGTTAATGACTGAAGCAACGTTTCTAATAGCAGAGGCAGTGCAGGGGATGGCTAGGGCAGGGGCACAGTGTTCTGCCTGCATTGCACACACTGACCAGCTCCTGGACACCTTTTCTCTCTCAGTACGTGTCAGTGTGTACACACACATGCCCTGGCACACACACAGAAATCACAAAAAGAGGAAGCCAAGGGAAGCTGGTTGCTTGCTTGGTGGTCCTATGTCCTGTGTTGCAAACCCAAAGATCCAAAATACAAGCTGTGTTTATCTTCACAACTCCAGCCCTGCTACCAGGGTTTCTGAAGATCCCAGGCACAAATCTGCATTTTATTTTGACAAAAGCCCATATCATCAACTGTATCAGCTTGTGCTCAACTTCACCATCTGAGTGCTCCCCTCGCCCGCTTCTCATACTGCCTGTGAACCATGTAGCGGAATCCCTCTTTTCATTCTAAATATGTATTTCTATGGGACTTTGAAGCATTTCAGGTACTCTGAGGGACAGCATAGAGTGAATGAATTGCTGGATCAGGACCAAAACCTTTCCTAAATCCCCGAATGTCAAGAATCTGTAATTCCCTCCCTTTCTGCAGATCATGCTGCAGGTTAATCAATAAATATGAGAAGATGAAAAAAAAAAGAAAGAAAGAAAAGACTAAAAGAAGGCAGAGACAGAGAGAGAAAGGGAGAAACAGGTTGATTTTCAGCTCTATGAGTAGGGCTCATTCAGCCTGGAGAAGAGAAGGCTCTGGGGAGACCTTGGAGCAGCTTCCAGTACCTAAAGGGTCCTACAAGAAATCTCAAGAGGGACTTTTTATAAGACCAAGTAGTGACAGGACAAGGGGGAATGGGTTTAACCTGAAAGTAGATTCAGGTTAGATATTTGGAAGAAGTTCTTTCCTGTGAGGGTGGTGAGGCCCTGGCACAGGTTGCCAGAGAAGCTGTGACTGCCCCATCCCTGGCAGTGTTCAAGGCCAGGCTGGCCAGGGCTTGGAGCTTGGAGCATCCTGTCTAGTGGGTTGATATGATTCTAGAATTGTTTTAAACATACAGTTTCTTTGTGGTTCCTCTCTCCTTTAACCCACATTAGATGTTAATCTCTGACAGGTGAAGGTGCTGTTGTTTCTCCCCCGTCTGATATTTTCAGCCACAGATTCTATCTTCTTGTTCAATTTGCACAACACCCTCTGCACTGACTTCTCAAGAATTCAGCCAGACTTCCTGGCAGAACAGCAGCAGCATTGGCATTTGTGGTTGGATGCTCTAATTTCCATGAGTCACAGTCCTGCCTCCCAGCTTCTTGACATGCCTCCTATGCAATGACTGACACACAGAATAGGAAATTACAGCTATATATACACACACACACATACATACACACACATATACTGAGTAAATTAGATTTCCTCCTGTCACTCTTACCATTCCTCTTTATGACACATGTAGACATGTTTAGTTGACTTAAATGACTCTACCATTTTCCATGTTCTGCCTCTCCCACGATTTAGATCCACAGCTGCATTGGGAATGCTTTTTGATGACAATGATGCATTTTAAATATGTGCAAGTGAGCTCAGGAGCTAATTCTTTCTCCCACTCAAATGTTTATGCTGATTTGGCATGACTGACTCAATCTCCTTATTGCTCTGTGTGGGAGTTGCTACTTGCAAGTGTAAGACACTTTGGGCTTTGGGCTGTTAGGTGTTTCTAGCACAAAGCTACAGTCCATAATTTCCACCTTTGTTGTGGCCTTGAGCAGAAAATAGCCTGCTGTGAGTCACTTGAGCAGAAACTTGGAGAGAAATGACTCTTAAATATCACCTAGAAATATCAATATCAGATTGACTGGCATCTTCACTGGCTTGTTCCTGAGGCCAGTGCAGATAAAGTGGGGCCCTTCTGCCTTAACACACATTTTCTGTAATGTTGTCCATGTTTTTGCCCAGGGAAGTGCAAGGAGTGCATTGCCTGCAGCAGAAAGTGGGTAATCTCTGGGTCTGCAGCACAGCCAGTCCATCAGATTTCTGTGTCCCTTTGTCAGATCACTCTGTGCAGGACTTGCTAAGCCTTCAAAACTTTACTGAGCACACACAGTTCATTGACTTTAAATTAATTGCACTGCCAACATATAATGGTTGTTCAGGTTCACCACATTTCCCTGTATTTGGGTTTTATCCCTGTATTTACTTTGAAATTACACTAATTGTTCTGCTTTAATGCTTCTTTATTTGACTAGCAACCACAGGAAGCTTGATTATGGCATAAGCTTGCATCAGTACCTGTTCTCCTTGAGTTTGTGTCACTACGTTTCACGTTTGCTCTCCACTCACATGGGGCTGAGACACTCTTGGGCACAGAACAGAGCTCTTGTGGTGGCATTGGTCTGCAGAAGAACACACAGGCAATCATGCAGTTCAGCCGGCTCTCTCGAATCTCTTTTGAGAAACAAGCACTGCAACCTGGACTTCCAGCATCTTCAGGGGTTGTGTCTGGATGCTACAAATTACCTTGATTCTCCAGTCTTTTTGAAGGAGGGCCAGAAGGGAGGACAGAAGCCTTCAGATACCTAAAGCACTCGGCCTGTGAAGGAAGCTAATAGGAGTTAGGGTGAGTTAGTGTAGGGAGACTTAGTTAAAGATAATGTGGAGCTTCAAACAGACAAATATGTGACAAATGGAAGAGCTATTCACTGTCTCCACTGTGGATAGGACTACAGATAATTCAAAACTGCAGTTAGGGAGATTCACCTCAGATATCACAAAAAAAAAACAACAATATAAGCAAAGCCCTAGATAGAAAGTGCAACAACAGTGCTGGGAATGAAGCAGAACAGCTCAGACGCGTGTTTGCACAAAGTGTTCCAGCTATGGCTGCTTTTGAGGCACACTTGGGCTTAGCAGCTTCTTTAGGACCTTCCACCCCAGGTGAATCCATGCTTCAAAAGCCTTTAGTTCTTCAGTCATGGCCTATTATTTCCTGTTTCTAACATCCAACCTACACCAGATCAGCAGACGTGCTTTTCCAAGAGATCTATTTATGTATTTTTTTCACTCTGAATTTCATATCTCAAAAGCCATTACATGCATGTTGCAGAGGTGATAATTGTAACCCAGCTGTCCCTTAGAGCAGTTTATTTGTTCTCCTTGTTACTTTGCCACTCCAGAGAGTTAGTAGAGATTTGCTTTGTCACTGGAATTCATCCTTGGTCCAGAGCTGCTGGATGCAGAGCAGGTGCCCTCCAATCTCCTAACAGCCCCAGTAAGTCTTTTGCCTGTGGTGTCTCTCCAGCAGTGCACCCAAGCAGAGACCATTATGAAGCTACCAAGTGAACTGAGTATTTTCAAGGGAGCTGCCAACAGTCTAAACCCATATCGGTACAGGCATTTTTCTGGCTAAACTTCTGGCTTCTCTGTGCTGCATCGTGTAATGCTTTAAATTTCACAGTTGTATTATACTGACAGCACTCTCATCAGGGAAACACTGTTCTGCTCTGCTGTGAAAGAAGAAAAGACTAGGAGCTCTCCTAAGAGCATTTCATGTGCTTCAAGTTCTTTGCAAGAGAAAGAGCACCTAATTTTAGTTTAATGAATGTTAATTTGACACATGGATTTGAATAACTGGGATAAATTATTGGCTTTTTAACATTAAAATATAGTAAGTGACAACTGCTTTTTCCATACTGCTTTTTTTCTGAATGGTTCTTTTCAACATCTAATGATAAAGCTCTAGCACATGAGTCCTGAATTTGCAGAAGGTTGCACTGAGGGGTCTAATAGGTCATTTTCATCTCTGGCTTACATGGTAATAATAGAATAATGATAACAGAGGTTGCAAAGCATTCCTACCCTGGCTGAATCATCTGGCTTTTTTTATGGACTTGTTATTCACTGAGCAATGAATATTCATGTTTTTTTTTAGGAAAGACATAGTACGTAATTTCACTTGAGCAAAATTAAACAGGACAGGCAGCCTTATCCTATAGCAGATCACAAAGGACTGAACTTGAGTGACAGGGTTGAGTGACAGCCTAAGTATGCCTGACAGTTGCAGAAGTCATCAGACTCTTCAACAGCAATTGTAAAGGCTTCTTACATTGTGTCCTTGAGCCTTTTCAATGTTAAAATCCTGTACTGAAGGAGAATGAGTTACTAATGCTACCATACCACAGAAAAATTCAGTGCCTGGTTTGATTCAGATGAATGCTTTTCACTGTCACTCCTCTCCCCCCATGCTCATGGATGGTTCAGAGGGTCAAATGTAGATTTGCCTCTAGACCAGCCTTTACAGATCAGCCTTGAAAAACGTGATGCATCTGAGTTCAGTTCCACAAGAGGGAAGAAAATCTGTAGCTCCTGTGGCACAGCTCAGCAGAGGGAACTGGCTCTGCACTTCTGTAAAATATTGCTGATTATTGACCACCTGTTGCACTGCAGTTACCAAGGATTTTCTGTTAGAGGCTCCTGTAACTGCACCTGCAGTGGAAACTCAGCAGGTGAATATTAATAATCCCAGTCCCTGTGTGAGCCCTCCATTGTTCTTACACACACACACACTCACACTGCTAAGTTTATTTTCCCCTTGCTGAGGGACTTGCTGCCAACTTTCTCTCCAGCATACATCTATTCCCACATGCTGCTGACTTCTGTAATCCTTTCCACTTCTTTCCCCATCTTCTGTCTATGTCAGCAAGGCTGATGCCAAAGCTGCTTTCAGACACACAGCAGATGCAGGGGGCTCACCCAAGCAGGGAAATGCTCCCCTTATGCTCCCAAGAGCAGCAGGAAGTTAAATGGGAAGTCAAAGCCCAAACCTGGTGGGACAGCACCAGTTGTCTCATTAAGACTCAGGAATGTTAAGTGTCACACTTAAATATGGGGGATCTGAGGATTTGATTTATCAGTGCCTTATTTGGCACTGAGTTGACAGAAACTGCAGAGTTAGATTATCTTCTGCTCTGAGCTCCAGAAAATGACCTCAGCCAGCAAGCCCTCACTTTCTCGTGGCTTTTCCAATGCCTTCTGGTGAAGTGGCCAGAAAACCAGAAAACCCTTGCCCAGGACTCAGCCAGCATGAACTGCAATGGCACCTGAATGTCAACCTGTGCCATGCAGGGCAAAGGACAGCATTTCCCTAGGGACTATAGTGATAGGACAAGGGATAATGGGTTGAAACTTAAACAGCAGAGGTTTAGATTGGATATAAGGAAGAAATTCTTTACTGTTAGGGTGGTGAGGTACTGGAATGGGTTGCCCAGGGAAGTTGTGAATGCTCCATCCCTGGCAGTGTTCAAGACCAGGTTGGATGAAGCCTTGGGTGATATGGTTTAGTGTGAGGTGTCCCTGCCCATGGCAGGGGGGTTGGAACAAGATGATCCTAAGGTCCTTTCCAACCCTAACTATTCTATGATTCTATGATTTCCCACTGTGACTCCAGGTGCTGCTGATTTGGAGAGGGGCTCTGCCAGGACCAGCCTTTGGCACTGTACTGCTTCAGCCAGCCTGGGGACAGACTCTGCCCTTTTTCCTCTGGTGCTCGAAGCACTCTCATCTCTTTGGCCTTTGGCTGAGTCTCGTGCCCCTTCACAGATCCCCCCCCTAAAATGTACAGCTTCCAGAACCATGCAAATCTTGAGCAATGAAGAGAAAACAAGAACCTAATTTTCTGTTCACTAATCTACCTGATGATTTCACAGCTAGGATTAAAGCTGGTTACTTATTTATACAGTTTTATTAGATTTATTATGACTTATTACACCGTGCCTCCAGCTCCACAGCAGAGAGCAGGTTGTCTGATAAATAAAAGCCTCTTGATTATTAATATATTATGAGGTTGCCTATCCCTTGCTGTAGCCAGGAAAGGCCCCAGCGGCTTTTGTGAATGCAATGCTGCTAATGGCAACATTGTTCTGCTCTGTGTGAGGAAGGAGAGAGCAGGGAGCGTCCCATGCCTGCGTGATGCCTGCAGGGCACAGTGACAGGATGGGCACTTGAGACACTCATAAATATATAACCTATCTGCAGATGGTCTGGCAGAAGATAACACATAGGAGACTTTCAGGAGCTGCAGGCTAGGGGAGATATCCCAATGCATACTAGGGCACAGGGCACCCATGCTTTGAGTCCTACCTCAAGTCTGTCTCTGATTTAGGTGGCTAAAGCTTCCTCTGGATCCTGCCTCAAGAGGTTACCAGACCAAACCAGAAACTCATTTTGCTTTTATGAGTTTTCTGTCTCCTGAATGTGCATCAAGTGATACAAATAAAACTTTGAGAGCCTCTTCTCACATGGCACGGTAAAAATATTCCCATTTGTGCTTTTACCACGCTCCTGTGGCAGGCTTATAAGGATGTAGGATAATTATACCAGAGTACATTTTTCAATTAGAACATCATTACTACCTCACAGAAACTGACTCAATTGTATCATTTTGTTCCACAAGTCTGCAAACACTCTTTCAACTGTCATCAAAATAATAGTCATTGGGTTTCTGCAGATATGTCTAGGAGTGCAGAACTAATGGGTAACAATACTGATGTTGCTTAGATCTGTTCTCTTACTAGAGTGAGGTCTTCTGTATAGACATAAAATTGAAAAAATTGTGCCTTTGCTTTGTACAATTCTTGGTATTCTTCTTGCTCTTACCATCTCTTACCATCAGAAAAAAAAAAGCCCAAAGAGATCTAATAATTGTGGTCATGCTACTGGAAAAGTCAGCATTTGTAAAACTCTGTGACAGAGACATGCAACACATAAGGAAGTGGAGTCCTTATGGCAGTTGGGTCTCTGATGCCCACTGGTGACTGTGATCCATTGATCACCTCCAGTGATGCAATTTCACAAAGTCTGAAACCATTGACTGAAAGTCAAGTGACTCTGGAAGGAGTCTCTGGGCTCCTGGTAGAGTATGAGCCCCAACTGGTGCCTTGTTTCATTTTCATGCTGGTTGTTTCTGAAGAAAACCAGTCTGTGGGTTATACTCCCCTCACTGGCCCCCATCCTGGTTTAGGGAAACTGTCTGGAAGACACGAATAGTACTTACACTAAACATCAGGCAGACACTTAAATTATGTTGTTACAATTGTATGCCTGAATTTGGCACTCAAGGTTTAAGTGCTACTGCATCTTGTGTTGTGTAAGTGATGGAACTAAAGCTGAACGCAGATACAGCCAAGACCAGATGGTTTTCAGAAGTGAATCTGTGATCCTAAATCTACCTGAAAGCCTGCTTTAGAAGAGGTGTTTGACTTTTAAATGGGATGCTCCTACTGAAGTCATCAGGATCAAGTGGTGGATGACTGTATTTGAAAATCAGGTGTGTCTTTATCATAGGTATATTAACGTGGATTTATGTTCCTAGTCTTTGAAATTTTGGTCAGTCAAAATTCTACTCTACGAAAGTGTTTAATTATATACACTGTAAATGCATTAGTGCAAGTTAGCCACTGACACTGCAGGATGTGAAAGAGGTGCTTTACTGACAGACAAAGTTGTCTCTTTTTTCTGTTGAAATTGTATTAAAATTTAGAGAAGGTTGCTTGATTTCTGTTTGGTTGTAGAGCGCTGTCCCAGTGACCTCTGTTTGTGAGGCCTTGATACAAGTTCATCTCAGTAACCCAGCTTGCTTGATGACAAAAACAGCTACCCAGCTAGCAGCTGAGGACAGGCAGAAAGAATGAGATACTTTGACAGGAATGTAGGAGAAACCAGCATTAAAAATCATCATGATTGGTAGGAGATAACCCTTGGAAATCTGTTCCAACTTTTTCTGTTTCAAGGTTTTTTCAGACCTTCAAAGATCTGAAAGCTAGAAGTAGCTTCTACAAAACACTTTTTCCTTGTGGGATGGCTCTGACATTTTTGTCTGAAGTTCAGAAATTATTCTTTTTTTTTTTTAGTAGGAATAGTTCAAATAGATACAATCCTGTTCAGTAGGAATGTTTTCCTGCTCAGGGAAGCCTCTTATTCTCAGATGAGATATTTCCATCTTTGCAAATGGGTTTGTAGAAAGGTTTTGCTTTGGGGTGTAGAAAGGTTTTTCCTTCTCTCAGTTTGGTTCATCTCTATCTCCAGGGGCTGTTTCTTCTTTCCAGAATGTTTTTATGTGCTGTATGTTCCTGCTATAGCTCCCCATTTGACACTATAGCTGTAAAACACTGGTGATGGAAAGAATACTATTTAGTCAAGTGCTTTCTGCATTTTAAGGAAAACATTGTTTTTCTCAATAAAAAGTTTTGGTGATGTAACTGCAGCAAACAGCACAATAAACACTGTGCAGCAGTGATATGGTGAAACCTTTTGGTAGAAATTTGACATTCCAGCTCTTTCTACTAATCCATAGAGTTGCAGCAGCAGGATATATTATTTCTTTCTCTTCTGATTTTCTCCAGTAGCCTCTTCCCTCTTCACAAAGTAAATTCTCTTGCCAAAGAGGTCAAAGCTTTCAATTCCTCATCCTTTGCCATTTAATACAAATTTCCTGGTAAAATGTGGAGATGGATTTCATTCAAAAGTGCTTTCGACATCACTGCTGCCAGTAACAACCTTCAAAGTCATGAGATGGGGGTGCAGTTCAGGTTCAGACTGCATGTAGTTGTCCGAGTGCTGCTGTCTACATGCCAGCAATGTCTGGAGAGCAATTCAGCTGGCCAAAGGCACATGCTACTTTACAGTGACTTGAATCCCACCACAGACCCCACTGGCTGTCCTGAGCAGCTCTCCATTGGCCTTAACGAGAGGTGGGACATCTAAGCAGCATCATTTTGGTGCCTGCAATTTGGATGTGATTCCCAGACAAGGAGTCCAGCAGATGTGGGACTTGAGTCCATACCCTACATATATATTTAGATGCCACCCATTAGATGGCAACAGTTAAACTTGTATGTGCAGAGAAGAAAGGCTTTGCTCTTTGGTGTCATTGCCATTTCTGCTATGTACCAGTGAGCAGGGTCTTCAAAGTGGGTCGCTAAGTACTCTGCCCCAGTGGTCCTTCATCTGTCACTAAATAGCAGCAATCACTTTATGACCAATGCTGCAGCTGTCTGGCCAAATTTCCTCAGCTGTCCAAAGGCTTTAATTTCTGCTCACGTGGAGATAAATTGTTAAGGGAGAATCTGTGTTCCTGGAAATGTTACTGTGCACAGGAGGGACCATCTGTTGTTGCTGCAAGTGCTGAGGGAAGCAGGTATTTTTAGAGAGAAAATGAGATGGCAGGAGTTACAGAATCCCAAAATATCTTAATCAACTTTAACCAAAGCTCTGCATATGCAATATATACCATATGTTTTGTGGCATCTTCCAGTGAATCAAGCCAAGTTTTGGTTACAATTCTGTTCTGTAAGACTCAGCTTTAGCAAAAAATAAAGCCCTCTGGACTTCTCTGTTTCAGTGTTCTTCTCTCACATATACTCCATTGTGTCATCACTTTACAAAAGCAATAATACGGTGCAGAGAGGCCTTTCCATGGCAGCTTTCTGAACACTGCACACAGCCCTGCCTACACTGTACAGCCATGCATGTCCAGAAATAGTGAGGGATCATCTTAACAAACCTACCCCAAAAACACCAACACCAGCAAAAAAACTAAACAACCCCCCCAAAAAAGACCTTCGGGTGATTCATTTAAGGAAACTAAGCTCAGAGAAACTGTAAATAGTGTGAATTTTCAGACCAGTTTGTTTCAGATCAGATGAAGAGTGTCTGATAGTTCTCCTGCTTAATAAAAGACATTTTCTATAGGCAGTGAGAAGATGTTTCTGACCCTTGTTGCTCTGATGGTTAGAAATAAATTTTTATCTCATAGCCCCTTTATACTCTTTTTTTTAATTTAAATTTATTTTGTATATGTAATTATTTTCTTGGTAAATATATCCCTGGCATATTTAAGTATACGCCCTTAGCCTTTGCCTTAGTAGGCTAAGCTTGCTGAACCCTATAAATTCATCTAAAAAAACAGGTTCCCCATATCTCTGTATTTTCTAATGGTTTTTCTCCCATTTTTTTTCAGTTTCTTCTTCTTTACTGTTGCTATAGTAAAACAGATTTAGCAAAATCTGTTCCAACTTCCAGCAAATATCAGTATTGTTATTTTCCTAATGATGAATAAATTCAAGTCATCAGAGTTGACTAAAAACATTCACCACATGTTTTTATTACTATTATTCATGACAATGACCTACAGGGGCCCCACCAGCCTTGGAGTTCAGACTGAGTGTTGCTTATACAAAACAGGACAGTGATCACCCTGGAGAATTTAGCCAAAAGAGACTAAACAGCCATTCAATAGAGAAGAATAGTGCATTACCACCTCTATTTCACAGCTCAGAATCAAAGATCAGATGAGAAGTGGCTTCACAGCTATTAAATGACTGATATGTCTCCCTGCAAGACTGAGCAGCAAAGCCTTATGTGCATTAAGAAAAAGCTCAGCACATATTACAGTTCGTGTTCTTGAACAGTAGATTTGCACACTGACGGTGGAAAACTTGGAACCTGATCCACTGTCTAGTGAAGCAAAGGGAAAAAAGTCTTTGCATTCTTCCACATCAGCATAAAACCCTTGATTTGTTCCAAATAGTCTGCAAAAGCAATGGGTTTCTTTGGACTTTATCATCATCCTCTCTTCCACCAGCAAGTGCTAAATATGTGTGGAAGAGGAGACACTAAGTGGAGAGAACTGTTTTGTCCTGCTCAGAGGAGGATGCTGTGACCTCTCTCTTGGCCTTTTCTGTTGCGGCCAGCAAGTACCTTGCATGGCTAAATGAACTGGGCACACGTGAAAGAACAGCATCAGCAATCAGTACATCCTGCAGAAGAAATGTCCAGTAAAGCATTGGTGAGCTCTCCTGGAAATAAAGCATTAACTGTTAGGCTGTAAGTAACCTGAGGTGATTGATGAACTGCAGGAGGAGATCACTAAAATGACCTCAGGCTGCAAACAGTGACCCATCACATGAGACCATCCTTGTGAACATCTTCCAAAGCAGTTGCTCTGCTGTAACACTGCAAAGGTGAACACACAGAATGGTAAGATTTAAAAAGCCCCAAACAGCATTTTCCCATGTTTTAGGCTGAGGTCAGCCAGGTACCTGTTATACACAGGAAGGGTTAGAGCTGAGCAGACTCCAGAAAGCACAAAGACCTTTTCTTTCAGTTACTGCTTGCATCTCCCTACTACACAGACATAAGTAGAGCCAGCAAAAGTGTCACACTTTGTCTTTGGCACAACTTTCCTATCCCCCAGCGATAGTAAGTCCATGTTGTGACATGTTTTCTTTACTGATTTGGCTACAGGTGATGGAAACTCTAGTCCTAAATTATTTTTAGCTAATTCTCAGCTTGCCAGGTTCTGGTCTTTTAGATCTGAGGATCCTGTAACCCCAAAGGAATGGCACGGAACATACAATTTCCTGGCAAATCAACAATTCAGGCCTCACTTGCACACTCTTTTTGAAGGCTAGGGAGTAATAACAAATAGAAAAATCTGGTTCTGTCCTGCCTCAGACCAAAAGCACACTGAAATCATTTTTCTGTGCTGGGTTATGGTTGGCAACCTTACGTGAAGCTTGTATCAAACCTAGTTACCCTTAAAACCGGCTTTGACCGTACTATTTACAGTCACTAGCAGGTATATCAAATATCTTCTTTGCTGCTTTTCTCTTTTCCAAGCATAAATAAGAAAGGACCAAGATATATTAACACCTTAGCTGTTTCAGTCTTCTACTTACTCTCAAACCAAAACAAAAAGCAAACCACAAGCAGCTACAGAAAGCAGTGGTGTTAACCTCAAACCAAAACAAAAAGCAAACCACAAGCAGCTACAGAAAGCAGTGGTGTTAACAACAGCATGTCTAGCACCTCTGTTTCATGTCCCCATCTCTTCTGCTCTTTCTCACTTTCCTTCTCCTCACTTTTTATTTCTCCATCCAAATTAAGGATCCTACTGAATTTTGAAATGATTGGTTTCTTCTTCCTTAATGAGAATCACCAGTCTTGAAATAGCTGTTTGGTTTGTGCCATGTGGGAAAGGGAATGAAGCCTCTCACCAAACTCTCATTGCAGAGGGAAATATGCAGAAAGCTGGGGCAGCACAGGGATAGGTAAGAGCTCTGCCATCTGACATCAGACATGCACTGGTGTTTCAGCATCACTGTAGCTCCTCAGCACAGCATTTCCTCAGTCCCATCCCCTCCTTCTCAGCCTTCTCCTCATTTCCTAAATCTTTCAGAGGGCATCTGGATATGGCTGGTTACAACCAGGGGCCTGCTGGAGACAGCTTCATGTCCAGGCAGCTACAGCACAGTTGCAGCCAGCTGGCCCCTTGCCAGAGAGCTGGTCACTGCGGTGCAGGACAGATGATCTCTGATGGTGCCTACAAGTGTCATCTACTGGGACAAGCACTGTCCCCAGTGCAGAGACCTCTGTTTGGACCTCTCATACACATTAACCCAAGGGGCATGTCTGTGAGCAGAGCTCTGTGGCAGTGCTCTGACAGCACTAAGCCACTACACCTCACCTGTTAACCTGTGTGAGTCTTACTGCTCATTTCAGCTGAAAAGAACTTCTGGACATATTGCCCCAGTCAGATAGTATGAAAACACAGGACACCTTGTGAATGGGGTTGCCATCTATGGTACTCAGTGCACAGGACATGGTGCTTCCCCTAAATATTGGGCTGGAAGCACTTGGAACCCATCCCACCTGCAAGGGAACATGTCTTAGCTTTGACGTTTCCTTATGAGTGGAGTCTCATGTGGGGCATGCTAAGGTTGAGCACTGGAAGAGGCAGTTTGCACTGCAGGTCCTGAGAACTTGCTCATGTATCTACACTCCATATGAACACCTCTACCCCTCCTGCTTGGATACCTTGTCCTCCCCTGAGCCATCCATAATCAACCTTTGAGCATAGTGCCATCTGGTGAGACTTGAGACACTCGTGCAGCCAAATGTCACATCACTCACAGTCTCCTCGGGACAGTAAAATTTAGAACTGGTCTTAAACACCAACACACCTATGAAACAGATTTCAGCAGGAGAAGCAACGATAGGCCTAGCATTCACCAAAGCTGGATCATTTGCACTAGTGAGTCTGCTTGTTCAGGTAACAGCCAGAGGCCAGATTTACTATAGCTCCAAGCTGCAATGAGGTCTAAAATTGTACTTTTTGGTGCGCAAGGCCCAGGATACAGAGAGTTCTTGAACAAACCCAGAGGGACCCCAAAATAATTGTGCCATGTCAATACTGCATGAGCTGCCTGGAGAGCTGCTGTCGCCTCCTCTTTGTGGAGGAGCATCTCAGGATCCCCAGGGAATTCCCTGGGGCTCTTGCTCAAATAGAAACTGTCCTGGAAAGCAACATCACTGTTGAAGAAAACGTTTTCTTATGAAGGACTTAGTGCCTGCTCTAGATGCCTTCTTTTCTAGCCATGAGATGATGATCTGTGCATGGAAACGCATGGCTATGAGAAGCAACAGGCTGGCTGCCACTGAAGCACCTTTCTCACAAGCATCCCATGAGTCTGAACTCCCACCTCAAACCTTGCAGCTACAACCTGGTCCCTTTGAGCAGGTGATGGGGATCAGGAGCCAGGGGGTGTGTCCTAATTTATGGGAGGCACTGCATGAGGCAAGATTTTATCTCCCAAAACAGAGGTTTGAATGTGTTACATAAACATACATATATACAGATGCATAGAAGGTAGGGTTATTTCTCTGTGCATGGGGGGCTCTGGCACATACCTACCAACACAGCTCTACAGAAGAAATAACCACAAACTTAACCAAATCCTGCCTTTCCTGTCTGCACAGACTACAGAGGTGGTATTGTGATCCAGACTGCAGATAACTGAATGAGGCTGTCAGTAATATGGGCATCTACACACACAATGCAGGTGCCCAGCCATGCATCACATTAGTACAGACCTAGCCAACACAAGAGCTGTTCTGATAAATATAGGCTTCTAGAGGTACCTTCAGTTACCCTGGACATCTATCCAGGGCTGGGAGATATGAGACAAGACCTACAGGAGACCCACACCCTCCTGGTTTGGTGGCTGCAGGCCAGGCAGGGTACCTACAGCATTTAAGGAACTAATCAAGCCGTCACATAATATTACTATTATTCATGATAGAGACCCTCAGGGTCCCCACCAGCCTGGGAGCTCAGACTGAGTGTTGCTTGTACTAACCAGGACAGTGATCACCCTGGAGAATTTAGGCAAAAGAGACTAAACAGACATTTAATAGAGGGGGAAAGTGCATCACACCTCTATTTTACAGCTCAGAATCAAAGATCAGATGAAAAGTGGCTTCCCAGCTGTTAAATGACTGGCATGTCCCCATGCAAGACTGAGCAGCAAAGCTTTACATTCATTAAATATTTAATATAATTAAATAAATAAGTGCATATTACAATTCATGTTCTTGGATAGTAGATTTGTACACTGATGGTGGAAAACTTGGAACTTGATCCACTGTCTAGTGAAGCAAAGGGAAAAAGCTCTTTGCATTGGATGAAGCCTTGGGTGATATAGTTTAGTGTGAGGTGTCCCTGCCCATGGCAGGGGGGTTGGAACTAGATGATCTTAAGGTCCTTTCCAACCCTAACTATTCTATGATTCTATTCTAGACAACTCCTAACTCCACGCATGTCAATATTGCACTGAACTCCATCCTAATCCATCCACAGTCACTTCACTGTACTGCAGAATTCCTTCTTTGAAATCCCCTCAGCAGCTTTTTTGTTATCACTTACCACAATTACTCTGCACTAAACAGATGGTTCTGTTTCCCATGAGTTAAGGCTACAAGTAGGGATTTTGGTCCTCACATTTGAAGGATTCATATCTTCAGTTCTGTTGAACAAATACTATGTCACGTGTGGGTTGCTATCCTCCAACAGAGGATAAATGCATTGACAGGTGGCAAAAGGCATATTTTATGAGTGAGAAAATGAGATAAACAAATGAAAACACACAATGCTTTCTTCTGTTGTCAATGGAACAGTGCATTTTATTGTGGCTATGCGCAATGGGAGTATTAGCTCTGATCTGCAGAAGTACAAATTAAACTGCTGATTTAGATTATCGTATTTCATTATAGTAACTTTACAGACTTTGACTTTTTTATTGTATGTAAAACCTTACGTGTTATTAGCCTGTTTTGTCAACTGTATTTTAGAAGTGAGAGGTTTATTCTTGCTATTACATTAAAGGAGGCATTTTACTGCTAGGAGAGTTCAGCATTTTATTCAGCTGTGATAACTTTCCCTTCTGCTCTAGCACAAAACACAATTAAGACAGAAATGTTCAATAGTTTTATTGTGCCCTTGTGTGGGGAGCTAATCCCCACTTCATTTTTCAGTGATTCCCAAAGGATTTTACAAACTCTCCATGTTTGCCCAGCACACTCCGTAGTGGCATAAACAAAGAATACATGGACCTCAGCAGGGACTTTGGCTTTTATACTTTTAACAATTCCACTTTCTCTTATCACAAGTTTCATGAGCACTGGAATTTCCTGGTCAGTATTCTGGGCTTATGGATAAATCTCACTACTTTAATTTGGGCAATTTGTTTCTTTAGTGAGTGGCCAAGGAAACAGAGGACTGGGTTTAAATAAATGTATTATTATTTAAAGGAAAATTCTCTTTACACAGAAGCACGCACAGGTCCGCCTCTGAATTACCAGTGGGAGACAATCTCTGACGAATGGCATTCAATAAAAACGAAATAAAGCTTTTTTTCTTTCTTTCTTTTTTTTTTCTTCTGTCAGAAACCAGCAAACATTCCTAAGGAAATAAATAGTTTCATTAGTAACTTTTCATACACCACTGTTTTGTTTTAGTCTGGCTTCCTGTAGAAACACCCTGTGGGCACAGTTGGGATTTTACCCTGTTCAGTGTTTGCTGCCAACTCACATTCTGCATCTGGCACCTTCCCTGTGAGCTACTGCTACCTCTTCCCATTGAGCTGAAGGCTAATGAAAGTGCCAAGCCACTGGTGTGGGAGGCTGGACCTTTTTTCTGATCCATTGCTTTCAGTGCTCAATGATGTTTCTTACCATTTTATCAAAAAGATCTAACAGTATCTGGTGGCATTCTCACAGTGCTATGCCCTGCAGTGCATCTCCTTGAGCCATAGAGCCCCCCCTGGAGCCTCACATTGTGTAGGAAAGATGTGACCTAAAGAATCAAACCAGAAAAGCAAAGGCTTTGACTGTGATATGGTTTGTATGTTAAAACCTTAGTTTGGACTGAGCAGGGATTGAACAGGCAGCACTGCAGGTGTGGTACAAGCTTCTCTGCTGATCCTGGTGCTTGCTACCTGTGCTCAGAATAGGAGCATCCAGGGGATGCAGCAGCAGGGATGAGTTAGTATTTCACCTCTGTCACTCCGCTAGGCTATGGAAAACAGGCAGTCACATAACCATGTGGTCAATGCTTTTTCCAGTGCAGATGACAATGCAGCAGGGAAAAGGGTGGAGAGTACAAAACCCAGCATGTGCTTGTGTTTGTGCACATGCACATACATTTTGCTTACCCAGTGGCAGGCAGTTAGTCACAAAACACCATCACTTTCCTTCCCTTGGCTGACCTCAGTGTGGATGCCCTTTCCTTAATGCAAGACCTTTAGCACTGGGAATGATATTGATGCTGAACTGTGCAAACCTCACAGCTGAAGGCAGAGTTGCTCCTCCTGAGCTGGAGCAAGCACTTTGTCAGCTCCCTGCTGATGACTAACACAGCAAGTAACCTTTTCTTTCTGCGTGGGGCCTTTCCAAAAGGATTCAAAGTGCACATCAGTCTTTATTAATGCTATCATTCCTCACACAGAGGAGCTCTCACTCAAACCCACTTTGCCTGGTTCAGAGCAAGGGCTTTCCAAAAATTAATGCCACACCTATAATTAGACCTGGGTACCAAATTGTCATGTGCTGATGGGTTGGTGACCTAGCAAGTAACCACCTAAGAGATCTCTGCCAGGGCGACATTAGACATATACACTAGACAACAATTAACGTTACATATGTGGCACTTTGCAAAGAGCTCTAACAACTGCATGGATACGAAAGGGGGGGAGGGGAGGAGGGGGAACTGCATGAGGAAAGAACAAAGTACTTTGCACTCAGCACCGATTTCTGAATAAATCAATTATTTTTGTTTCCAAAATAAAAGACTTTGAAAAGAAATTTCTGTTTTCCTTCCTCTGGTACAGTCACAAATGTGTGGGGTCCTTTGCTTCCCCCTGCTGACACCCTGCAACGGCACAGGGTGGGCTGTGGCTCCAGCCAGCCGTGGGAGTGGGGAAACTAATGAGGATGGGCTTTGTCGGCAAGAGCTCCTTCATCCCACAGCTCCCCCGGTGCTGCTGCTGAGAAGTGTGCGAGCGGGCGGACAGGAGCAATAAAAGCAGCTGAGTCCCCCTTGCACCTCATCACCTGCGTGCCAACCACAGCTCTGGGGTCCCACCAGAGAAGACACCCCCAGACAGCTCTCTCTGAAGGCTGGGTTTTGTGGTTCCTCTGTCCAGTCTCCCAGACACACAGGTGAACGGATTTGGCATCCCTGGCACTCTCAGGTAAGAGGGATTTGCTGGGAAGCGGGCAATGTGTCGGGATAAAAAACAGAATGGGGCTTTGTGGTTTGTTAGGAAATCATCATCTCTGGAAGAGGACTTTGAATATATTAGAAGGATAAAAAGAACCCATTCCTTCTAGCAGGCTTTAGAGAAGCACCTTGCTCCAGAGGGGCTTGCTGGCCCACGTGCACCTACTGTCTCCCAGCACAACCCACTGGCAGTCCAGAGACTTTGAGTGGCAAGCAGGGTCTCTGGAAGCCCCAGCAAGTCTGCCTGCTGTGTTCACCAATGCAGAGTGGGGCACCTGAAGCTGGGAGAGGGCAGAACTCAGTTTGAGAAGACAGCACTGCAGGACAAGTGTGGAGGTGATTCTTGTTTGGGCTGACATACGGTGGGACTAGTGTGAAGCTTCCTTTTCAGGTTTGCTGTGGGTCAGGGATATGACAGTTGGTTACTGCTCCTCTTCTTTTGAATTTTGTTACCTTAACATTTAGAGCGAGAACAATGATCAGAAAAACAGTTCACAGCCAAAACTGGCTGAAATAACAAAGGAACCAGGATGGAGGCTCTGTGTTAGAACTTAGCATTGCTGCTTGTTCTGACTCACAACAGAGGCAGCAGTGTTAGGGGACAGCATGAGTGCCAGGAGGGGAGCAGCCAGTGCTCTGGGGCAGACCTGGGCACCAGCCACCAGTGGAGAGGGCACTGGGTGCGGAAGTGCTGGACAGCCCGGGGGAGGCACCCGGGTGCTGTGTTTCTGCTGTGGCTGATTGCAATCTGCCACCCCAAAAAGTGGCTGTGGGGAGTGGTCCAGCCCCCTGCAAGGGGCTCAGAAACTTGTGCCCTCTGCTGACCCCTATAGCACAAGTGTGGGTCCCTTCACCTCAGGCAAATGACCCCAGAAGACTAATGGGGGAGATACAGAAGCTGGCTTTGGACTTAATTTTTTTTCCTACTTGTGGCTGAGTTTTCCATTTTGCCTGTGACTTTCACAACTCACCAGCAAGCCAGCAGCAGGCACCGGGCTGCAGGACATCTGCCCTCCCTTTGCATGCTACCAGCCTTCATGCTACACTACTTGTGGTTTCCTGTGAGTTTCAGTGATTGTTTCTCTATTTCAGCTGGGGAACAAAGCTGTTCTTTAACACCATAGCAGCTTCTGCAGAGCCTCTGAAGGACTGGGGAAGGGGCAACACCAATTTATCCAGCAAACATAACTTCTCTGAGGGATTTTTCAGTCCTGTAGGAGTCAAAGCCAATGTCTGAGGAAGGACTGAAACCATCATCCGGTGGTTATGTGTGATGTGTCCTTGTGTGAACACGTTTTGTGCAGCCATCAGGGATGTGCTTTACTCATCTCACATGTTTAAACTCACGGTTCTGATTCACAGTCATTTCTGGGCTCCATCACTAGATGGTGACATGATCCCAGATACAGAGTCGTCCCTTGGTTTGTCTTTTTCCTTTCATATAGAATAAGAGTAAATTTAGACTAAATGTATGTTTTACCCTCTGTTCACAGAAATGCAGCATTCTCAGCCACATGCAATTCTGCTCAACACAATCTGGTAGTCAACCAATTTTTAATATAGCATTGGTTTTGTTAACATGGTTTCTGTAAGAGTTGCTGCTATAAAAGTAATTCTAGTCATGAACATTTATGTAAAGAAATGTTATTGCTCTCTGCATAATTTAGAATATATTTGTCAGCAGTCAATGACACGCTCAAAATGAATGCCTGTTTGTGCGCTTTCTGAGAACAAATAGAATCATAGAATAGTTAGGATTGGAAAGGACCTTAAGATCATTTAGTTTCAACACCCCTGCCATGGGCAGGGACACCTCACACTAAACCATATCAACCAAACACTAAACCGTATCACCCAATCTACACCAAAAGTTTTAAAGTTTAAAATTAATGTGTCATTTGCTTGTGGAAGCTGCCACAATCCCTTCCCCTTTCCTGTTTTCTTTGAGCATGAGACAGTCCTTGCCTCCTTCCTTAAAATATTTGTCAATACTTGCAGACCAAAAGCACAGTATTTGCTCTTCTAAAGAAGGTTAGGTGATCAGGATGAGGAGTATGCACTTCTCAGCGGTCAGGCACTCACATGTAATCTCCATTCCACTCCATCATTCAGTTTTGATTGAGATGTCCACTGGGATTTGCAAGGCTTATTATGGCAGTAACACCCATCAAATGAAGCTTGTGGCACAGTATGAAGATGAAGGCTGAAGAAGGAGAGCTAGAATTCATGAGATGCCTGATGTGATGATGAGCACTAGAAACCTGGATATGTCTATATTGGTGCCTGGCTGCCACATGCAAATACTTCAGCATGGGTTACTGACCTGGTGGGGTGTCTGCAAAAGCTTCAGTCCCTGCTACTTGCCTGACTGCTCATCAAGAGGTAAAGCCAGACTTGCCTCTGCTGGGAAATAGAAACTGCAATGCCAACATGAGAGGAGCAAACCCAATCCAATCCCCCTAGCAGCAGAGGGTCCTGTGCTGCTGAAGTTCATAGATCTCTGGGCTTGCAGGAGAAAGCAGACTCCCAGGAGACACTCAGCTCTGCTCAGCCATGTCTGGTAGGGCTTGGACAGGATTTCGAGAGGGGGTTTGACCACATATAGGCTGGGTGGGACAAGTCTGTCCTTATCTTCAACACAGGCCTGAGGGCCTGTGATCCCCAGTAGGGTCTGGGCCAGGTAGGGCTTGGCATTGGCAAGAAATCCTGCTGGGGTGGGCTTTATGTCAGCTTAGAACAGAATAAGGCTAAGCTTAAAATATTGCTTTTTCATCATCAGGAAATTTAAAGAGGATACTTTGAGGTATGTGCAGAAATGCAGCTTCCCCTGTCCCATCCTCCTCTGCACACACCTTCATCTCTCACAGTTGCTGTTGGTGATAGACCTGTGGTGACCCTGGGCAGAGGCTGAGGACTGGGATGTGTGTGTGAGCTTTCCACGCTCCCATTGACACTGGATGCTATTGAACTGTCTGGCTCTGTCTGACGCCCAGACCTTGGATGCCTAGCTGCTTGCTCACCCCCCACCCCACCTTGCAAAAGTTCTGCTTTACAAAGAGCTACTTTCTAGTCCAGCTGCTTTTTATCAAAAGGCATCTTGTTCTGGGCTCCCTGTGGTTTGCAGGTTTTCTTCTATATTCCTTTTCAGCATCCTCCTTGATCTTAAAAGTATGTTCATCCTCTCTCCCCCCCTTTTCTGGAAATCATTTTTGCTCACTAAGTATTTTTTGCTGAGGTTTTTGTAATGAACTGTATCTGCTACACAGGGTTTTCTCATAACAGTTAAATACACTTTGTCCTGCCCCAACCCCAATTAAAATCAAGATGGAACCTTTTACAGTTTTCAGTAAGCCAGCATGAATACTTCTTCCCCAGCTTTCCTGTTACCCCAAAGTTCTAGCATCAGCAGTAGGCAAGCCCAAAGCTGCTGAAAGGCACAGCTGACAATGATGGGTGCTGTCTGGATTGTGGATACTCTGAGATTTTGGAGGGCAGGGAAAGCCTACCAAAGTTCCTGAGTCACTCTGGGTAAGTTAAAGACACTTATCATAACCATATTCATTTATGTATCCCCACAGATACCCAAAAAGGCTCTTCACAATGACTGCTGGCCTGGAGAAAGCCTGCCACCGGTGCATATCGAAAATTGCCAGCAACGGTAAGGCACTTCTGGTGGTAACCTTCTGTATTTAAGTATCCCTGTTGCCAAGCCGGGTATATGAAGGAATTCAGATGGTAACAAGTCCTGCCTGAATCTTCTACTGAAGTTCCCTTTTCTTCCCTCCTTTCTGAGGAATTTCCTTAGGCAGTTTTGTGCACAGCGCCTCCCTCCTGCAGTATTTGGATTATAGCAGACCAGCATAAAATTTCAAACAAATACAAACACCACCAAATACCTAAATACGGGCTGCAGCAGACAACCTAAGCAATATGCTGTGTTCATCTCCTGGTTCAAGTGGTATATTAAGCCTTATCCAGCAGAACTACCTGCAGGGAAAAACACCAGGTAAAGAGCAGTGTGGCCAGCTTGGGAACAAAGTCCCCCAGAATCAACTCCTGCAAAGCAAAACTGCTGGCAGCCTGTGTGTTGACATGGGAACATGAGGCTGGCAATAGAGTATGGTCAGGAATAGCCCCCCCTTTCACCCAGAGACATTTGGAGCAGGGTCTTCTTCCCTCCATTTGCCCAGTCCCTGGCACACAGGCATGGGTAGCCCTCAGAAGTGGCCACATGTTGTGGGTAGGAAGTATCAGTTATGTGAATTCAGGTTTTTCACAAGACAGCCTAGGCTCATCCAGGCTTTAAAGCAACAAGTTCATCCTCATATAGTGAAGGATGCAGAGAGATCTAACAAACCAACAGCTCCTGGACTGGGAGAAGAAGCTGGTTCTTGCTCTCTGAGAGGCAGCACAGCAGAAAGCTGACCTAGCTGGTGGCTGAGGCACAGGAGTCTTATGCTTCAGAGGTGGGGTTTTGTAAGACCAAAGAAGTGTCATTAGCATAAGGTTGAAATCCAAGGGTTTTGAAGCAGCTTACTCTCACTGACTGCACCTCCTTTTAACTCCGAGTTGCAAGTGTGTTTTGCTTTTGCTTGTAGGCAATAGCAATTTCTAATTCCACTCAAATATGAGAAGAAAACCCCTTGACCACTCACCAGAACTGATACTTTACCCACACTAATTGCTGCATTTACCAGGGTAGGGCTGTTACCTTGTGATCTTTTATAGTCCTGCTTTTGGCTTCAATTGAAAATATCTCAAAGTTCAGAATGACCTTTTATTAATAGTTAAGCCCCATAAACTCCTTGCTCCCTTACAACCCTTCAGAGAAAACCAAGCCAGGGGGACAAACAGCCCTGGCCTGGGTTCACACTAGGCTCATCCTCAGGAAGCCAGCACAGACAGGGAAAGAGAGGGTATTTTCTGCCCCACTTGTTCACGCTCATCATTGCCCCAGGAGAAAGGAGGGCTGTGGAGAAACAAACACTGAGGGGTGCAAAGCTTGCAGTGCTCTCACTGCACTCCAAGAAGCCCTTGGGATTAGGATTGGGCTGGTGTGGGCTCCCTCACAAGCCACAGAAAGGATGTGCAGCAGGAATCTGGACATGTTGATGACTATCACAATGAAAAAAAGGCAAAAGTGGTATTTTATCTGATTTTTGTTCCTACCTGTTACAAGCAAAACGTCACGATTCCCTGTTGGCATTAAGTTGCCACTGAGACTTTAATGATGACAGACAAAATAAATGATCTTTCTGACACTGTTTTTGGAAGAAAGGGATTAGTTCTGATCTCATGTATGCTTTCTTACATGGAAGCACTCTCTCGGTTACCCACAAAGATGCCCATGAATAAGGCAACCCAGAAATACTGCTCCAGGAGATTCACTAGCTTTAGTTTTTCATTACATTTAATTTCAGAATCAGCCCAGATTTATCTATGAATCAGCTAAAGCATCCAAAATTGATTTTCTGTTCATTAGGATGCAAACCCTCCTGAAGCAAAGTGACAGTGGAGTTTACTTTTTCTCATCATCTTGTATGTGTTTTTCAAAGAGCCTTTCAGCACAGCCCCACATTTGTCCCTGTGGTCTCCTGATATTTAAATGACTCCGAAGAGTCAACCTACCTGTGCAGCATCATTTGAATTCTTTCCATTCTTGGTACAGCAATTTAAGTTCAGAACATTAGGGCAGTCTTTAATTAACTGACCAAAAATAAAGATGGCTAATCCACTACCCTGGGTATTGCAAAGCAAACTGGTGGCTCTTTATGGAACACCTAAATCTTGTTTTGAAAGTACATCTCCAAATTAATCACAAGGGGCTGAATCCAGAACCTAGACCTAGACCATAACTGTAGTTCAGTAGCTAGAGGCATGGCATAAAATCCAGTCAACCCACTCTGCAATATTGCTTAACCCCAAACCACCTACATCTACATCTGCCTCTCTGTCTACGTCCTCCCTGTCTTGAAGGTTCCCAGATTACTGGCACCTCCTTATTCCACACCATTTCTGATGAGAGAAGCATTGTTGGTGTCACTGATGGAACCTCCAGTTTTAGGTGATGTGATGCTGGCATAGCTTATCTGGGTACCAAAGTATTTCACAGTAACACAACCCTGTCTAAGCAGAGATGGCAGACAGCAAATCCCAAGCTTTGATTGTGTCTCAAGTGAGTTTTATCACACTTTCCTTGCTCCCTACAGTGGCTTTGCACTGGGACTAGAGACCTCCATGGGAATATCTGTTCCTTACACTGAATCCTCCAGCTGCTGAATATCTAGTTTTTTCAGAGATGAAACCACCCCACGGGTGGGATTACTGCCATTTGTTCCAAGAGACTATTCTATCAATATATCTCCTTGCTATGGCACTTAGACTCATGGACAAAACAATGTTTGTTTCTGCCCAAGCTTTCTTATCTCTGTACATCACTTACAGGCCCTTTTTGAGCGTCTAAACCTCGTGGTTATTTTCTCTCATTTGGCCATTGGCTAGCCAGGCTGAACAGATTTGTTTTCTTTCAAAGTTCATTCAAGTCTTTTCTGCATATCCCGTCTGATGTAGTGACATTTCCTGTCACCCAAAATTCCTGAAACACATGCAGTATCCACAACTACCAAACCCTTGGGCAGACTCCTTCCTGGTCTGTAAAACATATGGCCTCGCTGGAGCTGGATCCCCAGGGAGATCCAATGAGATTTGCTTTGCCACTGCAGTACCCACACACACACTGCATCCTTTCTTTTCCCCAAGTCCCTATCAATACTGCAGGGGATGCCTGAGGATACTGTAGAGGAATAAGATGTGGATGAAAATATCTGCTACCTGCCTGCACTACAGCCTGTTACACTGCTCATGCTGCTGCACAGCACATCTGTATGACAAGTGACATTGCTACTCAGCTAGTGCACTTTCGTCTGCATCTGCCTTGGGGTATGATCAGTCCTGGGGCTGGGCCAATTGACTCGAATTTTGTCACATCCACACTGCTGAGAGTCAGCCCCCTTCACAGAAGCATTCCTATGCGGAGTCTGAAGGGGGTAATGTGAGTTTACACACAGAGTTTTGCTCCTCAGTTTGCTCATGCAGATAAATCCTGGGGTAACTGCAGATTTTTTTGGAAGCTGATAGCATCTCATTTAAAAAAAAAATATTCCTTTTTTGTCAGGAACCTGACAAGCTGTAGACCAAACAGCATTTGGGAGTGATGATAATGTACACAACACTTCATTTATTGCTGTGTTTATTATCAGAGAGCTTGTCATACACTCTACTTAGTAGGTTGCACTACAGCTGTATTAGCATACTACCTAAGAAGAGTGGGTAGGTTGAGATATGTACTCATAAATCACTCCTGAAAATCCCATGAGAACTCTTCTTACCTGAAAAGACAGAAACTTTTCTCTATCTTCAAAGTAAACAGGAACAGCTTGGGATGATCTGAAACTTCCAAATGCTTTGAAAAATCCTGGCAGCAAAATAAAGTCTGAGGGGTATCACCTCCCGTACTGCCTCTGGATCTGTTCCAGATGCCGGAGACAGCTCATCTGCTGTGTGCCTTGAGGCCAGGCACAGAACTGGGGACAGAAAACAAGGGAGTAGCAGGAGGAGAGGAGGAGAGCTGCACTGCACAAGCATGGTTATGGAAGTTGTAATGTGTCAGGCACCAGGTAGAAGAGGAACCTTAAGAAAACATAGAAAAGAGACTATAATGGTGATTTCAAATTGATTTACTTCTTTGGGAAGACCCTGGCAGGAGAAACTCAGCTAAATAGCAGATTTGTATCAGCTAGCCATCTCTGCTGGGAAGGAGACAAAATCTGCACCCACTGTGCCCACAGATGTCAAGAAAAGTGCAAGACACAGAGCCACTTGCTCTCCTCTTCCTCTGTTGTGATCCCAGATGTGAACTCTTCCCTTCACCTATTTCCTGGCACGTTAGAACTCACTGGCTAATACCTCCCTCAGGAGGACTTCACCAGTGCCCCACCATGCACTGCCTTGGTGGTACAGAGCAGGGGCCTTTCCTGTCTTATGCTCTGACACCAGCTTTGTGGAGCAGAATGTTCTAAGTCATTCTCAGAAACACTTCCCTCACCCTGTTCTGTTTTTAGGGACTAACAGTCCCTTTTTGCTACTTTTTCTAGGAATAGATCCAGGGGCATCTCTGTGAGGTGATATCACCAAGTTAAAAATATCACGAGCCCCACGCGAAGCTGCACAGATAGCAGGGTCCTATCTGCTGAGCTGTGTTATCCTAAGGCAAACCCCATTTTCTTGAGCAATTTGTCTGTGGACCAGAACGGGGCAGCAAACCCCAGACAAATCCAGGCAGAGAGTGGCTGCTTCCTGACTGAGCAGCAGCTCTGTGAAAACCCCACATGTTTCGGGGATAACACTCTTCAGTGCCGCTGCGGGGCCCTGCCAGTTGTGTAGTCAATTGTTGAGAGTCTCACTTTGTTAAACATGGATCTGGAAGCCTTCCCAGACTACACATCTGCCCCTCCAATTCGAGACCTAAGAGGCTGTAGCTGAATGGGGAGATAATGAGTAAATACATTCCCAGTAACAGCTCTGAGAGGAGAATTAATGAACCATTATCTCTTTCTCTTGAACTCCAAATGGTCCCTACCTCCCATTTCTCCCCTCCTAAATAAAGCTGTTGGGTAGATGCTAGACACAGGCAAACACTGACACCTGTGTGCCAGATGTGCAGCCGCACACGTACATGGGCCTCACCAAGCCTTTTACTGAGCTTACCCAGTAAGCTATCCCTCTATCCCCAGGGGTCAGACAGACCAAGCACTGCATGACTAAGAAACTACATGATGCCTCCTCCTGCAAGGGTCCTGAGTACTTGCCTGTGCAGCAAGGGCAGCAGCAGAAGGTATCTGTTAAACCACAGGCAGAGGTGTGACACCGCTGAGAGCTGCACCATGATGACAGAGCTTCTGGCAACAGCAGGCAGTTGATGCAACTCCTGCAGACCTGAACTGCAGTCATCTGGGTACCAGACAGATGAGTTGCCCAGTCTGAGGGCACTATGTGCAGGTGATGTTCATAGGTGTGTTGGTAGCCCAAGTCAGCTACAATAGCATTGCTTCTGAATATGAAAATAATAGTCTAGATAATGTAAAAGCAAGAGGGCTTTGCATGAAATGTGACGTGATGAAAAGGGAGGCTCTAGGCTGCATTGTTTTAATGAGAGGCTGTCGGTATTTGAAAGAGCTTAGTCAAGTGTAGGACACTATTCAAGCAGAGGAAGAATTTCTGTACTGTACTGCATGTAAGAGATAGGAGAGCCTGAGAAAAAACTGTGAGAGAGAGACATAGGCCAATGGGGATAGGAGGAGAGTGGCACAAAGGAACAGAAATGCTTTTTAAACTCAAAATATCTTCAGTCTCTACCAATTCATAGTGATAACAAACATGTTAGTTCTGAGAAAGAAGGATGTCTCTCAAACGCTGAAGTGCAGGATCCTTGTTCTGTGCAGACAGAGAAAGCAGCATGTGGGGGATGGGGAGTTCCCATGAAAAGTGTCTGCGAGTCAGAAGGCCTGGTGGATCTGCCCTGAATTTTGATGCTGCTCCTATGTCCCCTGTCTCAGTTTCTCCTTCTGTAAAATGGAGGCAATGATGTTTCCCTTTTTCTCTGAGGCACCCTGAGAGTGATGCTTTGGCACTGCTGCAGTTTCCCAGAGTGGCACTGTACACAAGGTGCTGGCAGTGTCCCCACTCCTGCACAGCAAGGAGGATGCCATTTGCCTTGCAGAGGTTGCAGTTCTCTGGCACAGGGAACTGTATGACACAGTTTGCCTGGGGAAGAGCTTGTCCCAGACCAACCCCAAATGCTTGCTCAAAGATTTTTTTTCCTAATTCTCTGAGGAGACATCCCACTCCTTTTCTTATCCATGCCCTTCTTGGCCCCCCTGCAATCTATGCCCACCTCCACTTACTGCCCTTTTGCCACCTTAGGCATCTATTTTCAGATTAAGCCATTTGCAGAAGTGCTCTGCAGGGATGCTTGGCCACAGAATGTCCTCATTATGGTTTAGTCTCATTTTGCAGAGCAGCATTTCACTTTAATATTGCCAAGTGTTCATGATTAGGCACAGAAGTGACAGCTCTTGTAAGATAGGCTGCTCACTCTTCTTGATGGTATTGTTTCTCTCTTTCTGCAAAGGTAAGCATTCATCCTCTGCAGTATCAGGTTGTGCTGGGAAAGTATCAGAGCTCAAATACATCAGCAGTCCTCTGGGAGTAACTAAGCACCTCAGATCCACTCATCTGCTAGAACAGTCTATGTGCACCCCTAAGAGCATCCTTCCATGCAGCTTAAGCTGATCTATCACAATGACAAGTCCCACTCCTTGCAGTGGAGCTGCTGTTTCTGTTTTCATGAGCTGAGGTGGATCAGGGAGTTAGACCAGCCAGAAACTGTTCACATCTGCAATAAAGACAGTTTATTTAGCTATCAGTGAAAACTAAGTGAAATGACATTAAAGCTGCTATTTGCTTAGCAAACAGATAGGGCTCATCAGTTGCCATGGATTAGCTGATACAAAGTTACTTGTTACTGCACAGTCACCTGGCAGTGCCTCTGAAGCCAAGGGTGGCTAAGGTAGTAGTGGTGGCTGAAACTTTGCCCTTGCTAGGAGTAGTAGCAACAAAAGCAGTTTGTGCCCCTCATTGCTTTTCCACTGATACAAGGACTAATAATGTATGAGTTAAAGAATGGAAGCTTGAGCTCTGGGAGAGTGATAAAACCACTTGCTGGTCCCATCATATCAAACGCAGCACCACAAATGATATTCCCACTGCACCAAGTGCACTGCATTTCTTGCTAAACAACCTCATGAACAAACAGCATCTACAAAGCACTGGATGGAATTGCTGGTCTCTGAAATTCAACCAGTACCAATAACGCTGTCTTTCTTTTCTAATCCACAGCATGCTTTATATTTGGGCTCCTTGCTTTCCTTGCCTTACCACTGTCCATGACTTTTATAGGTAAGTTGCCTACTAAAGCAATTTAAAAACAGGAACTTCCCAGCACTGTGTGGCAGATTAACACATCCAGAGGCAGAAGGGAGTCGGGAAACTTAGTTGAATGTGTGTGTTGATACTTCATCTTCAGACAAAATCACAACCCACAATGAATGTGCTTGAATTCTGACCCTATTTGTCTAAAATACACCCCCCCCACCCCCCCCACCCCCCCCTCCCCCAGAATGTCTTACCTCAGTACAGGGCTCTGTCTGTGGGAGGCAGCTCAGAATCTGCCACATGGGAAGATTTCATTAACCAGGATCCCTCTGTATTAACTGCACTGCAAAAACCTCAGAAGTGTAGGGCTGGAAGGGAAGAAGATATGATCTAGGCTGCTATTTCTCCACCTTTTTGTAAGTGATACCTGGTTTTCAGCTGCTCTGTCTCTCTCTAACCCCCCAAAGGCTGGATTTGTGAGTAGGATTTCGAGATCAAATATTTAAGAAAGGAAAAGAAAATCCTTTGAGCTGCAGAATTTTATACATTTTTAAACTGCACAAGGCTCTTCTTTTCTTAAGCATCACCTTTTCCTTGCCATTAGCATAGATTTTATTTTCTTATTTATTAATTTATTTATTAACTGAGCAATTTCTTACACTTCATTGCTCCCTTTGGGCCTTTCACATCCTTCACAGGGTTGCGACCCACTTGAGGAACATAGATAGAGACACCAACCCACCTCTGCTTTCAGATAGGCTCACATGCTCACAGAATCCCTGACAGATGTCTGACTTACCCTTGCTCATGGAAATTCCACAGCTTCCCAAAGAGCCTATTTCATCATTTTATTGCTCTCACAGACAAAATATTTTTCCCCGTATCCAACCTAAATCTTCCCTATGGCAAATTAAATGGATTACAGCCTGTCTTACCTACCATGGTCACAAAGACAGATTGGTCACCGTCCTTATGAAGAGAACCTTTGAACTGCTTGAAGGCTGCTATTATAACATCATCTCTTTTTTTCCAGAGATCTCAAACTTGTTTTTTTCATCCTGACCTCACAGGTCACTGTTTCTGTAGCCTCTTTTTTGGCATTCTTCCCTCCCTCCTTTGGCCTCTGGCCAATGTAACTATCTTTTCCTCCCATCCAAAAAAAAAAAAAAAAAAAAAGATGGAACACAGGACTGCAGTTGAGGAGTGCAGAATATTCAGCTCTTCTGTTTAACATGCAGGATTCCTGTAAGCCTTCCTCAAAAAGAAACATGCTTTCTCTGCACCAACTCATTGGCTCTGATTTAGTTTATGGTGCATTGTAAGCCCAGACAGGTTTTGGCAGTGCTGCTTCTTATCAGACATTTCTTGGTTTTTATTTACACTGAAGTGTTCTCTCCTATATTCAGTGTTCAGCTTTTTCATCTGTCATCTCATGGATTTTTCATGTCTTTTTCCAATGTAACCAAACCACTTTGATTTGAAGTCTTGTCTTCAGGAGTGCTTACTATCATTCCAGATGGCTGTCCCTGAGAAGCTGTTCACCTTCTGCCTTGTTCATGAAAGACGGTACAAAGGAACTCTACATGCAGATGCTATGGGCAAGATGCATCGCACCTAGATTTGGACTATATGCATCTGTAACCAAGCTCAGTGCCATGTGTTGCCCTTGCATTTGACTGTGAAAGTCCCAATCCCTCTTCTAGGTGTCTGCATTGAGATGACCTTTAGGGGAGTCAGGACACCTAGCTTGTTAGTAGGTATAGTTGGCCAAACTCACAAAAAAAGTGTTCAGCTGAAGTGTTCAGTGCTGCTTCCTTTATCTGGGGCCTTCTGAGTACCAGTGATGACTGTGGAAGGATTCTGATTAGGATGTCCTAATGAGGAATTAGGGAGTTCTAATGAGGGATTAAAGAACTATTAGGAAGTAGGGAAATGGACCGAACTGTTCCATCTCAACACTTAGGCTCTTACAGTTATTCATGACTTAAAATTGATATTTATCCCTTAAGAGGATTTTAGCTTTAGCTTTTCCCTAGGCTGAATATGCCTGAGCCATGGAAGAGAGGTGGGAAGGTATAACTCAAAGTGTGGTACAGTTTGCATGCATATTGACAGGAAACCCTCTGGAAATGAATCCAGGGTTGGAATCTGATCACTTATAATTTCCTTGGAATATTTCATAATACCTTTAAGATCAGTGAGAAGCGGGAAGTGTATGGTAAGATATTAGCCTGGAGCTCTGGGTATTTCCTGCATCAGATATAGAGCCCCTTTTTTCACAATTTACTGAAATTAAGAGATAATGTCACTGTAATATACTGTTGTCAGAGGATATTGGCTTCCTGCAGCTGCAGATCTGCAGAGGCATTTCTAGGAAAATTAAATGTCAAGCAAAATGCAGATATTTATTATCCAAGCAAGAGCCTCTGATTTTCTGATAACATTCTGTTACCATGATCTCAGAGAATAACTTGTTGATGTGCCTCCAGTCATTTTGGCTCTTGCTTTCTGCAGAGAAAAACTGAGAAATATTTTCAAAAGCTAACAAATAAATTATACTAATATTTGTTAAAACTCAGAGGTGAAAAACTGATATCCCAGTAATAATTAACATTAACACAGTGACATTGTATGCTTTTAAATCTGGTAGTACTGCAAATCACAGTAGAAATCAAGATACAAGAAAAGGACTCAGCAGATTTTCCAAGCTCTGAACCTGTGACATCATTCAAGCCACAGACTGTTTAGCAGCTTTCTAAGTTTCACTGGTAGAGATGATCCCCTTTTTTCACTAACCACTCTAAAAATAGAGATATGGAAGGACCTCATAGACATCTTCTGAGATTTTGCTTTAGTTTCTGGGACAGTGAAGGATTGCTCCCAAAATTACATTCTTGTACATTGTCTAGACTACCTTCATACACAGTGTCCCCTAAGGGTAGTTAAATCACATACGAAAGCTTATGACATCATTTTCTCAATAGGCAATCTAAATTTTTCCCTGCTCAAATTTACCCCAGTACTATTCCTCATGCTCATATCTACACCAAATAATTCCTCAGCTCTCAAGTCCTCCCAATAGTTGTCTGATGCTTATTCTCAGACTCTGTAGATTTAAGTGAGGGCCAGTCTTGCCCTTTAGCAGCTGTTAACATAATCTTTCACTGCATTTCAGTCCTTTAGCATTTCAGTGAGTTTTCTCTGATTTGTTCATGTGCTTTCTGATAAAATGGTGCTCAATAGCAATTATTTTGAGAAAGTCCTCTGCAGCACCTAGCTCCTAGTGTGAAGCTCACAGTCCAGGGCCTGACCAAGGTCTGTGCTAAGTGATGGCAGCTGCAGTCATCCACTAGGAACAACTGAAAATGGCCTGGCATGTTTTGTCCTCTGCATCCTATTTAAAGAGAAGGAGGGGAGTGGGCACCAGATATCACATTAGCCTTGCTATACAGCAGCTCTCCTTTACTATAGGATAGTGATACTTTTACTCAGTCATTTTCAGCTTCCTGAGAAGAGCAAAGCAGCTAGAATGAGGCCAGTACTGTATTGCCTTTCATTCACCCTGACCCTTCAC
Organism: Melopsittacus undulatus; assembly: GCF_012275295.1. Lineage (NCBI taxonomy): Eukaryota > Metazoa > Chordata > Aves > Psittaciformes > Psittaculidae > Melopsittacus > Melopsittacus undulatus. The sequence goes on from NC_047528.1 coordinate 26,392,700, forward strand.
CTCATGGATACTCATGAGTCACAAGGACACTTGGTTAGTAGTGATCTGTTGTCACAGCACTGCTCAAAATGGTGTCCTTAGAGACACTCTGATCACTCACAACCGCTCTTTCCACTAGGCTAGTCTTTGTGTCCTGGAGCCCACTGAAGTGTTGTTCTGTGGTAACAAAGAGGTAAAATGTGCAAGTACTTCTGTTCCATCAAGCCTCCCATCTCTTTTTTCTTGTTTGGACACATGCAAGCTGTTGGACATCCTTGTTGTGTCTGAGTTTGCAAAGATTGCTGGTTTGTTCATTTGAATTTATATGCTGGTCTATGCCATGGTCAGGTTCAATTGCTCTTCACTCTAAACCACAGATTTCTCTGGCTTGCAGGGAGCTTTGCACTAGAAACAGAGCTTTGATCTCTCTCAGTCCATACATCCCATACTTAACAGTCCAAGGAAATCATATTTGGTGCTCATGGGAAAGAAGAGCTAGCACCAGTGCTCTCTTACTAGTTCTGGTGTTCCCAAATAAAACAGGCATATGCTCTGCATGAACTGATTGGCACATGATGTACCTAGATTTTACTATAATAAATATCAGTACCCATCTGTCAACAGTAGGTCCTATTCACCCATAGTGTTGTATTTTTTAAGTTACTACTGTATTGCCCTGTTTCCCCTCCCCTTTTGGTACCATATCTGCCTGCAATATTCCCCCCAAATCTATAGATTGCCACTACATATTCAAATCATTCCCAAGACCAACTGCTGTCATGTTACATATATGAGAGGACTTCATAATAGATTTGTCTGAAAACAGAATCATAGCTCCATGAAAAAAGAAAAAAACAAAACCAATCAAACCAAACTGGCACATTCATTTTCATGGGGTTTTTTTCTCCCTCAAACTCAAATCTCAGTAACAAGCTGGAAATCGTAATTGCCGAGGTTCCTAAACTGAAATGTATTCCCTGAGATCCCTGGCCAGCTGCTTTTGTGGTAGGCTATTACAAGGCCAAGGACTCTTGAAACCCTGGCAGCAGCTTTCTGAGCATGATACAATTCATGATGATTTCCCTGCTGCCCACCCCTGCAGAGCTGCGAGCCTGAGCAGGTCTCACTGCTACATAGTGGCAAAAGGGATAAAAAATTACAGCCTTGCAACAGCGGACAAAAGGGACAGAGTCCAAATCCATCTATGTCCGGCCCTTTTAAATTATGAGACGCTGGTGATAGACACCTAGGGTAGAAGGTGCACTGGACTCCACAGCCCTTACACACAGCAGATCACCCTGTACCCTATGACTAATGTAAGAACTATGCAAGTAACCACGATCCACAACACCTGTTAATGCGTATAGCATAATTGCTATAAAAAAAGTGCAGGAGAGGTTTAGGACATCAGCAATGTTCTGGATCAGCAATAACCCAGATTATTTAGAGAAAAGTGAAAATTTCTCCTTGAAAATGACATATACAAGAAGAAAACAGAAATTCCTTTCTGTTCTCTGCAACTGATCAATTGAAGTTCTGAAAGACAAGATCAATCACAATAAAATTATAATATAACGAACAATTTAAAATTTACTAAAAATGCCACTGGGTAAGAAATTTGTACAGAGGATTCATCCCAGCTAACTTTAGATATCTACAGCTGACTCTCTAGATTCCCTGTATAGCCATGGAGAGAAAGAGGCACTTTCAGAGCCCAACTCATCTGACCTATTTTGAATGTCTATCTTAGGATGAGATGAATTGAATTTTACAAGTGTCTATTTCTCCCTATTGACTATAGAGTCTAGAAAACTAGTTCAGATATGCATGCCTGCATTGCAGACATCTATATTTGGACAGATGAGTCTCACTGCCACAGACCTGTATCACAAGCTTCAGTGTCTACTGCCAGCAACATCCTTATACTGCCACACTCTCCCTTCCCTAAAACTTACCCAGATTTCTAGCAGTAGGTTTGGGGGTTGCCAAGATCTCCAGCTCCATAACAACCAATGCTATTAGCCTCCAGCAACCCAAACATCTTGGAAACTTGAGCTTCTGTGGTTTCCTACCAGATGCCTGGGAAGCTAAAATGGTCCCAGGTGCTCCCACAGGCACTGGCTCCCAAGCTTTGAGGCATCTGAGTTGGGAACATGTCACACTCATGGGAGCTAATGAGGAGGAAAGGCCTGGGAGAAGCTTGCCAGAATTCCTTCTTTTCACAAGGAGTTTTGATTTTCAATTACTTTTCTACTGCTGATGAAAATTTCCTGTCCTGCTCAGTCATGCATTAAACAAAGATGCAGTGGCTGAAGATAATGACCTGTGTACATGGATCTAATCAATAGTGCCAGAACAACCTTTCTTGTTATTACTTTTGACCTCTCTCTTCCTTTTCCAGCCTTTTGCTTGTTCCTGCCCCTCACTACTGTAGTGGGAGATGCAAACCTCCTTTAATTCAACCCTCATTTCAACAGACACCAGATTAAGTCTTGGGTTTAAGCACTTACTGCATCTTTAGTTTTCACTGTACAGCTTGTTGCACTATTTAAACACTTGAGATAACAAACATTAATTTTTGCTATTCAGGAATGAAGTTTTTGGAAGATTGCCCAGTTCAGCCACTAATTCCATTATATCTGTTGGTGGGTGGCGTGATTGGCAGCTTAAAGGTAATGTGCCTTCTGTGTGTGAAAAATACTTTGTGTGACTAGACTTTGACTTGCTAGTTAAGAGATAATGATGGCTCCAGACAGCTATGTGCATGCAGTATTGAAGAGAGCTTTCAGGACTGAACTGTGCTTGTTCCAGCACCTAAAACACCCATCAGTGAAGTGAGATGCTAATGAGTTCAGCACTTAGCACTGTCCCACACACTGTGGTGTGACTTTCTCCTACACCACAGAAGCTACCATTGCTACAATCCCTACTGAGGGAAATGACTATGTAACATAGTCATATGTTACATGAGTATGTAACATTTACCTGTGGTAAATGTGGTCCTACTTCCACAAGAGGTCCTCCAAGCCTGCCAGACCTTTCTCCTTCATTCTCAGACACAGGATGGACAAGAAGTGAAGCTACTCTCCTAGCTTTGGGAATACTATAAACTACAGGTATTGGTGCACAGCCCTTCACGAGCTCAACTTATTCCCACTCTGACCTTGCCAGAAAGAATGACTGAAAAACAACAGAGGCAGCACCATTGCTTCCTTCCAGAATAAATGAATCTCTGCATCACAGCAGGACTTATCAACCTAGGCACAGTATATTCTAACCACAGCATCTTCTAACCACAGCTACCTGTCTTCTATTGGACTATACTCACATCTTTATTGAACCTGAGCCTCCCTGCTTGACAAATAGAGACACCCCCATGTCTGTGTTACACCCTGGTTATTATAAAGATGATTCTGCATTGACTCTAGGGTGAAGTATTGTCCCGTTCTGACAGTTCCTTTGCAAATAGTGTTACCTGGCTGTTTGTGGGCATGAAGCGACTTGTCACAACAGATTACAGAGCTACTTTAAGGTTTCTCAGCAGGATTAAGCAAAACTATTTTTTGCTGTCCCAAAAACGTTCTTGCCAAAGGAAAAGGGGTGGAAGGGAAGGAAAAGCTTTGGAACTGCACCACTGGGGCATGAAGGGCTAAGAACAGCAAGTGCTACTGTGGGAGGGAACATCTGCACTGGTGGCCTGGCCTGTATAGCTAATGGGGGCATAGCTAATGTCCCTCCCCTCAGCCATTTATAAATCCACATCTTTTACCTTTCTCTCTGAATTTCATTCCTGGCCAGCCAAGACAACTTCCTGCTCAGTTGGTTTCTTAAAGTCCCTTTCCCAAAGACACAGCTTGCTTCATGGAGGCTTGTACAGGAACACAGGTACCTAAGAAGGGGAGTTGCAATTACAATAGCTAGTGCCTTGAGGACTGGACCAAATGTTTCAAGTGTAGCAAGGTAACACAGGTTTCACAATGTTTGGCCCAAATCCTCGTTTAGCCTTCTATATTTCTCCCATAAATCTACCAAAATTAAGAAAATCATTTAGGGTACAGAAATTTGAAAGCTTCTCTATGCTGCAGTTAACCTACTGACATAGTTTGTATTCTGAGACTGAAATAGAAATCTTCTAAGCGTTGCTGATGAGTCCTACTGCATTTCCCTATAGACCAGACCTTCCTATCCCCACAGTATCATGGTATTCCACCTGTTTCTCTGCTGGTTCTGACTGAAGACAGGAATGGAGCAATCTGAGAAAATGATGCTTAACTGAAGAAAACTTGACAGAATCATTCGAAGTATTGGAAGCAAATTGTTTGGGGTTTAGATCAAAGTCTAGACCGTTCATAATTTTACTTAAGCTGATTAACCTATATAGCCATGAAAAATAATGAGGAGAGACAAATCCACCCACTACAAGGCAGGAAATACTCGAGTCATTTAGCAGTTACTCTAATCTGTTCTTAAAAGTCTCCAGTGTGGGAGCTACTGCCATCTCCCTATACAATCTGTTCTCACGCTTTTCCGTCCTCACCACTGGCAGGTTTATTTTTTTACAATGTCTGGCCTAAATCTCACTGGTGAATAAACTGTAGAGGAAAAATACATTATTTTCCAGCAGGATCTGCCTCATCTGTGGCTCCTCAGCTTCCTCCTATGTGATTTTCCAACATCCGATTTTAATTTGGCCCAAAGGCTGGCAATGACCAGAATGTGTTGAGACTTTCCCCAGCCAATTGACTTACTCCCTTTTCTCTTTCAATGTCTCCAGGTGACCCTCCTGCTGTACGACTCAACCAGGATGAGGCAGCTGCTTTCCAAGTCTGTTGTGATTGATGACGATGACGATGACGAATATCCCTGGAGGCAGAATGCTCACAAGTACTACATCCATCTAACCCTCAGCCTTTTCCTCTTTCTTTGGTTCATTCTTGGGAACTACTGGGTTTTTTCTGTGTACCTGCCAAACTTCATCCCACCTTTCCATCAGCCTCAGGATTACTGTGACAAAACCCTGTACATTTTTGCTGTTGGTGTTCTCATCATTAGCCATACTGTTCTCTTTCTCCTTATCTTTTGTAGCTGCTGTATATATTGTTTTTCCAGGCAAAGATACTCTTCTGAGGAAGACTAAATGCTGCACAAATAAAGCCCCAGATGTTTGGGAAAGAGTGTATAACAAAGAATGGGCAATAATTCACCCTTGTATACATCTTTGTTGTACTATATATATGTATTATAGCAGTCAACTGCAAGAGGAAATTGTAAAATACAGTGCCATCTGGGAAAAGCTATGCTGGAATTCAGCATAGTCAATATAAAATTGCTGCTATGGATGACAGGGTGCACTCCTGCTGACTTCTACACCCCTTTTTTAACTCCCGGATAGTCTATCTGGAGCAAGCTCTTGCAAATGGCAAACTCCTCTAAAACCAGGCCCCCTAAAGCTGTTTCAGCATAGTACATCTTTGCCTACAAAAGCAGCCACGTTGTCCTTTTCACATGGATCTGAACATCTCTGTAGCCTTGCTGTGGTATGTTACTGTTCCTGTATCACAAATGAGGGAGCAGAGACAAAGAGATAAAGGGCTGTATTCAGACCACCTTGAATGGTGCACGGACTTTGACAGCAACTTAGATGCTCACTACAGAGCTACTGTTAGACCAGCCAGGAAGTAGCTATGAGGGAAGTATGAGCATGTACAAAAAGGCAGCCTGAATATGGCCCCCAGGTATCTTCTGAATTTGAATTTGAAAGCTGAAATTTATATCTACCTTTGGTGCTAAAACAGATAGTCTGAATATATCCATATATATCCAAAACATCCAAACTGAGCAAAGGCCACAATACAAATCTTTGGCAGAACAATATATGCTCAGCATTCTCCAGTCTGGGGAGACTGTTCTCCATTTTTTGTATAGCAGTAATTTCTCAGTACCACACCAATGCAAAGGTGGTTGTCAAACCATTGTGACCATGTCCACAGGAAAACTGATGATGTTTTGTAGGTGTTTTAAATATAAAAGATTATAAAAAATACATGGGCAGGGGTATAAGAATTTCCAGTGGATGTGTTCACAAAAGCAGTGCTCCAGTGGTGTGAGTGTACATTTGATTTGTTCACCTTGGTGCTGTACATATAGAAATCTATACTTAAAAGACAGATGTAATACAAATAGCTTTTAAGTCAACAGCAGTATCACTTTCAAAAGCACCAGCATTCAGAGAGACAACTGTTTTGTGGCATGTAATGGAACAAGCCTGTAACTGGTTCTGGAAGACTGCTTCTTCATGTATTGATGAATGCTGTGTAAAAGTATTCTTTCTGCTTTTGCTTTTATGCACTTTTTTTACTATGGTCAAAGCAGAGGGGGTCCCCTCTATACAAGCACAAGGGTGGCCCCAGCACAGGAAGAGGATGTATGTTTTGGGTACCTTTTGTGTTAAAACCCACACTGCTGAAACCTACGTTTTAGAGAAACCTTAGAAGAGTTATAGAATGTCTGTGGAAGGGTGGGAGCTGTAAAGGAACCTCAACAATATGCTACAGCTGAAGAGGCTCTGATCAATCATCCTTCCTGGGACTGAGGCTGAACACAGTGTAACATCTGTGGGAACTACCTGTCTTCAGCCATGAACATTTAGTCAGGGCCTATTGGATAGATAACTAAGGGTGCATTCGGTCCATATGGATTTTAATTCAGGCCTGGCTTTAAGAATTGTTCATTTCCAGAAAACTTATCTTAGAATGAAGGTAAGATAAAAGGTGAAATACTCTGACAAGAGAGCAGCATCAGTGTAGCATTCGCCTCTGCAGCAGCCACTCAGCGGAAGTCACAGTCAGGCTGTCCCAGATCAGAAATCCATGGGATGGGAATTACTAACACTGCTGTCTGACTTAGGCCACGCACAGTTGTATGTAGGGAGACATGACCAATGGAAATATTTCCTTTTATTCATAGGCCTCAGATTGTGTTTGGGAGAAATCACAAGCTGTTTTCCCAAGAGTCATAACTCCATCCATCACTCAAATGCAACAAAGCAGCTGCTTATCATTACACATGAACTTTACCCAAAAGCTTGGAATTGGCATAAAAAAGAAAATTATACTCAGTTGACACTGCAAAAGAAATTTAACAAGGAAGCAGCTACACACACTCCACTCATAGGACTCCCTGCCTAATGCAGTAACTCCCCATTGTTGCAAAATGCCGTTAGAATCATTCTTGATCACAAAGAATTAAGGGCTTATACTCCTGATTAAGCCTAAATTGATTCCCGTGTCACTGCTATCCAGTGACCTTGCAGCAAGTGATGATGTGTGCTCTCCTACCTGAGCAAGCACAAGCACAGTTCAGCCCTGATGAGGTATAAGCTGATGTATAAGCTGAGTCACATTCTCTTGTGTTTTCTGTGTCCCTCTGTGAGCATAGTTACAGCAGCTCAGCAGATGTGTAATGATTCATCAAATTTCAGCCACACAACAGTAAGCCCAAGGCCTGTGTCTCATTCATGGGAAACTAAAACTGACTGACTCTCTGCAGTCTGCCATGGAGATTTAATTCTTTAGGTGTGACAACCCAGTGCATTCAGTGACATCTTGTGAGTGTGCTGCCAAATCACAGTGCTAGCGATCAGTTCCTGCTTGGCACAAACACAGAATGACAGCGCAAGTATTAACGAAGCAGAAGGCATTTGTGAAATACTTTGAAGGTATCAAGAGTAAACAAAAAGCTCTGTTAGAACTGGGATAGGAAAATTCTGAATTAATAGTATTTATTTGTGTACATCAATAAACTATGGCACATGCAAGCTTGAATATCAACACCTCCAAAAGTGCTGGAGCCATCAGTTCTGTATTCAGCAAGGTCTGAGCATGCCTTCTCCACTTTGATCACTACCACCTCCTTCAGCAGGCTAGAATCATGCAGGCGTAGAGCAAGGACAGCTGGTTTTTGGCATAGGATTAAACACAACTGAGTCATAGTGACTGAGTTACCATGCTGCCATCAGCAACACGCTTTCTCTTGAGTTGCTCAAATGGCTAAATAATGCACTCAACTTAAACCCAAATGAAAGTAATTTAATTGCAGGCACTTTCTCTCACTTTGGGCTAATCTAGGAAATGTACATGGGCCACAGCACTTTAACTTGTGAGCAGCAGCTTTTTAAATTGCCACAAACTGATGGTGTCCCAGACAAATGCTCAGTCCCTGAAGAAGTTGGCACATTTCCTCGGCAAACAGCTGTGGGAGAATTGTGACATTACAGCCCAGAAGTCAAATGGCTGAAAATACAGTCTACACCTTGGTATAAAAATGTTTCATATATTGCCAGTAGACTAAATTACAAATTGAAAATGTTAATTTTTTCCCCTAATATAAATGCCTTCTGAAAAATGGACAAAATACACCCTTCAGCTAAATATTATGAACTCAGAAATGTGTTGACCACCATGCAGGAAAACAGCTGTAACTGTTCCAGTTAAGTCCTCTCCCCATCTTGAGAAATAAAAAGGTCTATATCTAGGTTTTAAAGGAAAAAAAAAACCAACATTATTTCAATGGACTAGATAGCTTGCTCACTGCTAGCTGTGGGCACTACAGGAATCTAGTAGTATAAGGACACAAAGACATTTCTGCATGCAGATACAGACTCTAGACATACATGCATCATAAACGCAATGGTAGCAGGCATGAAATAAATCACACTTTTTTCAGTTTATTGCCCACAGTATATTTCTCCTCCCATTACTCCACCTTCTTTAGCAATGGGCAAAATATTCCAAAGCAACAGGGAGCAGATTCTCAGAGCTATTTTAAAAGCTGCAGCCAGACAGGCAAATGTTTTTTTCCTTCATTCCAAATGTTGAACACAGACAGCTCCTGCCTGCTGACTCAAAGTGAGGGAAGATGAGCATCAGACATCACAGACCTCATCTCCTCTGGAGTAGAAACAGGAACGTGCTGTTGCAGATCTCTCTCACACAGCACTCTCTCTGAGCTAGATGAGGTCCCAAGACATCAGACTTTAAAGCTACAAGTGACTGCACAGAGAAAAAAACAGGAAGTAGAGCTATTCTAGGTTATGTCAAGAGCTGTTCTGAATGTCTCAGACCCTGCAATGTGAACAGTTGGTGTAAATGAGCCTAAATGCTTTGACTTTACAGGCAAAGGACTATGAAGATTAAACTGTTGGTACAGTGTACAACATTCTAAACCAGCTCAGTTTCTGTAAATTACCTCAAAACTTATCTCTGATTATTCATTCTCCCCAGACTCTAGTTGATAAGGAATTTGCATCATGATGACAACCAATGTATGTTCTACATATAATATGGAAAGGACTGTTGCATCATGAATGCAGTTTGAAACAGCTGCTTCTTGGCTTACATTTCTTGAGGTTCCTGTTCTCTACTGGAGTACAGGAAAGTCCCACAGGTCCTAGTTGTAAGAAGAAAAAGATAACCTCTTTAGAAAGTTTAATATTTGATGGAAATAGAAAAAGCTGAATCTGATATTGCATAGTACAAGAAAACTGCTAAAAAGAGCAGATTTCTGAGAAAATTGTACGAAGTTCTGAGAAATCACAGAAACATGTTGGTAACAATGAATTTTAACCAAATGTCTCATTTGAATAAAAATGCAGGAAGGAAGATATTGGCTGCTGTAAGTGCATGAGCCCGTGTGATTGGACTTTAAATATTATGGTACTTTACATTTGTGAGTCATGCTAATTATAATCAACCCTGCTGCAATTTCAGTGAGATGAATAGTTACATCAGAGGCTAATTTCACCCATGGATTTGAATCTAAGCCATACTGACTCTCCTGTACAACCATTAATACTAAAGCAAATCTGGATACCTTTCCCTGCTGCAATATAGCAACTCAAATGTGAGAGATGCTCTGATATGCAGACTGTGGGCCTACACAGTTTTCTTAACTATTTTTAACAAGGTCCTCTTGATGCCCATGTGAGTCGGGTACCTGCACATCTCATGGATTTGATTCTCAGCCCTTTGGAAAAAAAGAACTTAGCTTTTCAGTATCAATAGGAAATGAGTACATAGGGTGCAAATGGTGAAGAACAAAAATCCACCATGCACACTTATCCATGGACTGTTATAGACAACACCTTTTTATTATCATTGCTTATTTTTTGCTCTTTGTATTTCTACTCTGCTTCTGCCTGGATTTGACATTACTAGTTCACAAATTCTGCTTATTTTCAGAATATATGAGAAAGAGTTGCTTCACTACTTTTAATGGACTTTTTAAAAAATGTGTCTAACAACAGGTGAAACAAGACTTAAGAAACCAGTCTGGTGGTAAGGGGAGAGTTTGCCTCCATAGCCTTACTTTAATAAGTTTTACGTATCTCTGTGGGTTCTGTTACCACAGCATGTTGGCTGTTCAAAGACACAAAACTTCAGTCCATTCCTCTGGCATTTGAACACAATGTACAGCGAACATATAAGATGAGGTGTGTCTCTTGCCCTCCTTGCGGTTATCTCTTGGTGGATACATACAGATCATATCTGCAATTTGGTAACGATTGTGCTAGAATAATCAATGCTAATAAGCTGTAAGATTTGCAGAAAAATAGGCAAAATAAGATAAAATAATGGAGTATAGCAGAACTCACCTGAGTCAGTAAACCCATGAGTATCCCTGTCCAACAGCTGGTAGTAAGAACAGTAAAAACCAACAGAAGCTCAGTAACAAAAGAAACAGGCAGCTGAAGAAAATATTAGTACAGATAACTGCATTACTGTCACGGCCCAGCAACAAACGTGTGCACTCAAGCATGTTGCCTACTGTAAGGACATAAAGTTAATTTTTCAGTCATGGGAATAATAAAATTGATCTTTTATTGACTAAATATTTTCTAAGATGAAAATCAACTATAAAACTATTATTTTGAAAACAGTTATATACTAAAGCATACAGAAACTATTTGATATATTGAAGGTTAAATAGGTTAACAGCAGGTTTAGCTTTGGGAGGACACTCCTTGCCAGGATATGCCTGTCCCTGGGAGGTCCTGCAGGCTTTTGGAGACCAGGGCCATCAGTATTTGATGGAGGAAACCTTCTGTTAAGTCCAAGTAAGCCATTCTTTTTAGTGGCCCCTTAGTGAAAAGGAGTGATTGAGCTGAGCTGATGACATACTGCCACATTTGTTTCTCAGGAACAAAAAGCTATTTGGTCTGGGGAAAGCCTGACTGTTCATTGGAAACAACACTGCTGATGACAGTGGTTGGCAGATGTAGTGATGACTTGGGTGTAAAAGCACACAACAAAGAAAATACCCTACTGTTCATAAAGACACTACACACACCAGAACTTTGACCCCTCTCTGTGTTCAGGATGAGCAGCTTCTGCTTCTCTCACCCTGCTCCTAGCAGAAACACTTCAGGCATGTCCCTGGGACCTCAGGGCCTGGATGTTCCTCTTCAACCACTCACCAAACCCTCTGCTTCAGTCAGGGAAAGGAGGAGTGCTGACTGCCTCTCCCCAGGCTGCTGACAGCTCTTAATTGCTACTGCACTCACTGGGGCAGTGCCAGCTTCTAAAGCTGGAGGTTTCAAGCGTTTTGCACCCAGAGCTGAGGCCAGCAAGGCAAATGCAGGGCTAGGGGCAGCTCTCACAGCAACAGTGGCTTGCATGTGGTTGCCACTTCCTTTGAAAACCTGGCCACCGTCAGACACTGAGCTTTCCTGCAGATCTGGCCTTTAAATCCTGTTCCCACTGCAATCAGTGGTGACGTTCTGATTGATTTAATGGGGGCAGGCACAGAGTCTTAATTAGAAAATTGGTAACTGCAAGGAAAGGAGAGAATGCACAACAGCCTGCCAGCTCTCTGGTAGAAGGCAAGCCAAGGAACCAGTTGTCTTTAAGAGAGAGACCTTAGCCTCTAGTCTCTCTTAAATAAAGGATAATAAAAGAGATTGGCAAGATGGCCTTGAAGCTGCTCTTAAACATCTTGTATAATATATAATTGCTTTTCAGTTCAAGTACTCTACCTTTTTAGATCTGTCCCCTGAGAAGAAAATATGAAACATGCTGAAGCACACAGCCCTTAACAGCAATCAGTATTTTAGACTTCTGTGTTGGGAGGCAATTAAAACTTTGCTTAAAACTCCTTGCTCTTTGACAGATACAAAGATGGATCCAGTCTAAGGTGTGCTTTTCATATTAGTCCAGCTGGGGCCAGAGAGGGATTTTTCATCAGCTCTTGTATCTTAAGAAAATACTAAAATTCTCAATTCACTACTGTATGAAAAATCATAATATCTGAAGGCTCCCAGTCACAACACTCCCGACTTTTGATTTGTCTTCAGGGTTATCTGCATTGATGGACAACCTGCATAACAGATTTCGGGGCTGTTTCTGCACTGGTGAATGCATCTACCTGAATGCAAGATCACCCATGCAAAGTCAAGCTGTGAAGTCTCATCCATAGTGCTTGGGAACCAACGATCCCTTGAGCAAACTATCCCCGCAAGGATCTTAGAGCTTCTTTTGGACAGAACCATCTGTTTAATACTTCAAGAGAGCCTAAGCATCAACATTCGTTTGCCTACTATAGGCAACAAGAGGATTGCAATCTGGGAATATGCTGTGAGTTATTTCATAGCATAGATATACCTGGAGCGTTATAGTCCTCAAGGGGAACAGTCAATTTCGGTATGTTTTATCAGGGATGAGCACTGGGCTGTTTTTAGCCAGGGTGAAGCCATTTTGTTCTGTGCTCAGATGAGGGAAATGCCAGGAGCTCAACAGAGCTGTGGCTCTCTTGATCCAGCTCCTTCCATAGGGAAGCCAGGCTACACATATATATGTCAATTGCTGGCTGTGGTAACTATCTGAGATTTTGGGTGCCAGACCATGAGAATTCCTTGTTTAAAAGAGTCCCTGCCATTCAGAGCAGTGTCCTATCAGAGTTTAATCCTAAGTAAGTAACAATCATGAAAGAAAACAAAAGCTGTAAGTTTCCAAATTTCCAGAGCTCCTGAATGGATTCTCATCCAGCTAACAGGGTGTAGCAGTGGAGGATCCAGTACAAAAGGCAACGTGCAGCCAAAACTCTTGATATAGGCAGAAATTTTGCCTGCAACAGTACTGTGAGGCAGGCCCACAAAACTATGTCTTACCTTCCTCCTGCACACAAGCCACACTGGCTCATCCCTGTTATGGTTGGGTTAGCAGAGAGCACTCGCATAAACTCTACAGTCTCCTGTCTCTGGAACAATACAAAAGCAAAACATCACAGGGGGTGAAAAGAGGTTGCAGAAACATCTAGCTGTTAGGGCAGTCTGCAACAGCTTGCTTTTGATGTGGCTCTGTTCGGAGAGAGTGCTGTGATGATTCCTTTCTGGGTGCAAGCTCAGGCCCTCTTATGGAAAAAGGAAGTGTTTCTAAGCAGAAATCTCTCAGCTGAGTATGTTCAGGGATTGTTGCACTCTGGCAAGGACATAATTTCTCTGTGTTTACAAAATCTCCTGAAAATGGCATTTGTTGGAAGGGTACGGCTAACATCACAGTAGTGGTGCTACACTATTTATGTAATGTTCTCAGAGAATATTGTATCTTTACCAGGGTGATGCTGGTTCCCAACCCTACATTCAGATGTCTTCCTAACAATCTTATCTTCTCTAACATTAATAAAAGTAATATGGTGTAATTGGGCATTACTGCTTAAACCTCCCAATATTATGAACTGCTCTAATGTATTTTTATGTTTGACTCATGGCCAGCTTCTGCCATGCATACTCATTGGTTAGCACTTCAAGGATGCACTAACACCTTGCTGATTACAGACCAAATGATTTAGCCTGCAAGGAATTCTGTGTCTGCATACACCTCATTTACTTTCAAAGGTCAGCAGACTGCAGGGATGTACCCCTAGTTTATGAGAAAAAGACTGAAATGACAAACGTGCTTGTACTAAGCCACAGTCTCTATGATAAAGAAATGTAGAAATGTAATAAAGGGTAAATGTAGAAATGACAAGGGAATAAAGCACAACCTGGCTTATTACATTTATTCACAGGAACTGCCACAGGGTTTTTATTCTGTATGGGGCTTGCTAATATTTTCTCAAGCTAAAACCACATTTCCTGTAAGGAATGCAGCTAATTCTGTGGCATAAGCAACCATGGAACATTGTTGTTCTCCTAACAGCACACTGAGATGCACCGAGGGTTACAAAGCCCAAGGTGAGACATTCTCTAACTAGCATGGAAATGTGAGGCAGCACTGCAGTTTTCTGCTTGGATACTCATAGCAGCAGACATGCCCACAGGATTATCTGATTTTTCCCTGCTGTGTGTTTTCCCTGAGCCAGGGTTCAAGGAAAGTAACCAGACAGACTTGCACAGGCTATGAGGGAAAAGGAGAAGCTGAAGGACTAGCAGGGCAAGGGACTGAAAATGGGAAGAGGGAATATTATCTCAGCTTGTAGGCAGGACTCACACAAGCTGAACATCTGCTCTGTTCACAGTGCGTGTGATTATCTAACATCATTATAGCAGCCTAGGCTGTACAGTTTAGGTTGCTAATTGCATGTTGTACATGATGATCACAAAACTATTTCCATATAGCTCCTATAGCCCACAGTTATATACTTACAGACGTTATAGAATGTACTGTAGTTCAGGCTGCCATTCATTTTCCATTATAGCATATAACAATCTGCCCCTCATACTATTTCCAAGCTGTTCCTTTCTGGGTCAGAAGTCTCCATTTCAAACATCAGAACCGGGATGAACTGTTTAGGAACACTTCAGTCAGAAACTCCAAGAACAAAATCAGTTCAAAGTGGCTCAGGCTGCTGGTTTTAAATAAATTCTTTCAACTGTTTTAATAAAAACAAGCGTTTTCAGGTCTCATGCAAAGGTGACATTTAGCTGGATGGTCTCTGAATGGAAGAAAATATCACTGTGAAAATGTGTGTCTTTGCCCTCTGGAAACTCAGAATACCCAGTACCAGTGGACAGTGCTGAGTTCAAAAGTTTTATCTTCATAGTGGGAAGTACCTTTTGTGTGAGCCTAGTACTCACACAGCATGCTGAGAACGTGGAAGACTTTAGTATGAGGCCTTTGCCAGTGTGAAGAGATTTAGAAAAAAGAAGTATCAGGCTAATGTACAGGGTCAAAAATGACAAATAGTTTCATTCCTCCCCTATCTCTGCCACTGAAACCTGGCAACTTCAGCTCTCGAGAACTTAGGGTTCCCAGAGTAGCTTCTCTGCATGTTGCCCTGCATATCACATAAAATACTTGAATTTATTCAGCTTGCACACTGAATTTTTTAAATACACAGTCCTTTAATGTACTTAAAACATAATTATGCCTACAATGACAATTTCTCACTGCTAATATGGGCTGTCCAGATGTGCAACTCTAAGTGATCCTCTTGGGCTTTGTAGCTCAAACACATGTACCAGAGGAATTGAAACAACATTTTAAATTTCACTCCCTCTAATGCAGTGGCACTTTCTTACTGACATACTTTACCCCATTAGCGAGAGCCAGGAACTTAACAAGTTTATTTGTTACATCAAATGGTACTTGGTGTGGCCCAACATGATTGGTTATGTTTCTGCAAGAGCATCCCTTTGACAGCTTTCCAGAGCAGAGGGTGCAGGCCCAGGTCCTGTATCACTGCTCCCCATCCTCAAACCTTCACACCCCATTTCCTGCCCTGGCTTGGTTGACAGCAGCATCTGCTTCCAGCAGAAGCCCTGGGAAACTCTCCTTCCTTCCTTCCTCAGCCAACACCTTCATCAGGCACAGCAGTCTCCAACATGGTAGGGGCTAATGCAGCCAGGGGCTGAATGCCAGGCTGACTGGAGGTACCCAGGCTCGGTGGTTAACAGCCACCCCTTTCTTTGCTGGTGAATGAAGAAAGAGGGAAATGGAAGGGATAAGAGACACCAACCCACAAACAGCTGTGGGGGATGAAGGAGGCACAACTCCCCGCAGGCAGGCAGGCAGGCAGGCAGGCAGACACGCAGACACACACACAACACGCAGACACACGCACGCAGACACACGCACCACCTTCCCTCATACCGTCTCTTGCTGATAAGCCCAGAAAGCGATAGCGGTGGCGGGTGTGCAGGGCTGGTCCGGGCGCCTTACATAAGGGCAGAAGAGGGGCCAGCGCCACCACGTCCTGGTACCGCAACGCCCTGTGACTAGTGAAGGGGGTGCGGGAGTGCGCAAGGTGCAGGCGGCCGCTCCCCCGGGGCAGCGGTGGGGCGGGGGCTGCGGCCGGGCTAAGGCGTTTCTGTGCGTCCGCGGGTGTTTAACCGCTTGCAGGTGTCTTGGTGTTTCAAGTGCTCTTAATCAAAGCGTGCCGAGCCCTCCAAGAGTGGACTGATCTCAACGCTTTACCTGTGAGAGCTCGCAGCCCTTATGAGAGTCAACTTTTGGGCTGTGGCTTGTGGCAGGCAAACACCTTCAGCTGTTACTGTATCGCTCCTTAGTGTCCCTGGCACTATACGTGACCTGTCCCATGGGTATGAAGGGTAATAGGGAGAGGGGAGGTTTTTCACATATGCTGAACTGTGAGGGGAGGTGCTTTTCAATCCTTCTCTGGGTTTCTTTGGAAGTACTCTTGTTTCTCACAGCTATGAGGCTGCTTCCAAGCATTTCAGTCCAGCTGATGTGGAGGAGATCTGGCTGGAAGGTCCTTTCTGGTCACTGGTGCAAAGAGTGGCATTGGTAGGGCCACAGCCAAAGAGACAGTGATGGGAGGTGAGCCAGGCTGTAATGAGGGGTCTGAGGGGCCATAATGGAGAAGGTCGAAGGAAGAAGCTTTGGCCTTTCATTGGAAACACAAAGACAATTCCCCGGGAAGAGAGGCCAGGTGTGTTATTTTACAGGGCTGTTAGCATGGCTTAGAGGTTTAAGCATAAGCAGTGCAATGAAAACTAGAATAATGAAACTAAGTTAGTGGAAAGGATCTGCAAGGTGTTTCTCAAGTGCATGTTTATTGAAACTGTGTTATAATGGCATCTAAGGATGCTGGTGATGGATCAAGGCCCACTTAGGACTGATTCAGTACAAGCAGCAGCTTGGATGAATTTGGACTGTTTTGAAGAACTTATGATGAAAGAAAACAATTGGCTGTGCTAAGATGAGGTTGTGCTTGATTGTGATGATAATCTGCAGTTTCTGCACTTTAACTGATCTTATGCAATCATTTTCTGTTGCTCACTGTAACCAAGGAGATGGTATGAACTGGAATTAGCTACTGTTGAAGGATAAAACTTATCTCTTTCAGAGTTGACAAAATAATTCCTGTTGTGAAAGAGTGATAGGAGTTTTGGCATGTAGAATAAGAAGGAGGAGCTTATGGTTTTTTGCTCTCTTTGCATGCTTAGGTTTCATAACTATATTATGAAGGAAAGTGGTGACTCAGTTACATTAAACTCATTCAAAATTATTAGCACCAAAGAGCCTTTGGGTTGAAGATCCCCATCAGTGCCAGGATGTGATTGATTTTCAGGTTCCCAATACTGCTATTACATGTAATAGACTTACGTAATTATTGCTTTGTCTGGTGACTGGATGTGCCTGCCGTTTTTTGCAAGCTGTCAGGCTGACTGGATCTGTATAGGTTTCGGTCACCATGTCTCATGTCAGAAGCTCAAAGAATATCTATGGGCACAGATTGGTCGTCTGATACATTTTGTGGGTGTTGCTGTACATATAAAGCTAAAATGATTTAACAATATGTTCCTGATCCTGTCCTTGAACATGATGCTCTGAAACTCAGCATCAGTTTTTGGATCTCTGTCTTCTCATTGAAACTCTTCAAGTACATCATGACATAGAGTTCTGATTCAGCAGAAGAATGACCAAGCTATGCTGGCTTTACCTTCAAGCACTGTATATCTCTGTAAATAATGATGTCTTGATGATAATTTTTTTAGTTCACCTTTTCTCTGAACTGGTGTCTCATGGTATTGCAGATTTGGGGTCTTTTGCATGTCTGTGAACTGCACTTCCAGTTTGATGCAGTCTTCTTGCAACCACTCTGACAATTCCCACATATTGTTCAAATAATTTCAATCTTTATCATGAAAAATAAATTTAAATCAGTTTCTTAGCCCGTAGGTCCCACCAAAACTGTCTACTCTCCTTAACAGCAAGAAAAGAGTTCAGAATCAAAGCCCTTAAAACCCACCTTTTCTCATAGAATGTTTTCTGCTGTAGACTATACATAGCAGACCATCATAGCAGCCTTCCAGTGTCTAAAGGGGGCCTATAAGGATGCTGGGGAGGGACTCTTCGTTAGGGACTGTAGTGATAGGACGAGGGGTAACGGGTTAAATCTTAAACAGGGGAAGTTTAGATTGGATATAAGGAAGTTCTTTACTGTAAGGGTATTGAGGCACTGGAATGGGTTGCCCAGAGAAGTTGTGAATGCTCCATTGCTGGTGGTGTTCAAGGCCAGGTTGGACAGAGCCTTGGGTGACATGGTTTAATATGAGGTATCCCTGCACATGGCAGGAGGGTTGGAAGTAGATGATCTTAAGGGCCTTTCCAACCCTAACTGTTCTATGATTCTATGAGAATGTTTGTGATTAGCTTGAAGGCCAGATTCCATGCGTTTGATTTGAACTTGCATGCATAACTTGTGCTGTGCCCTGTTATTTGGGAGGTATTTCTAAAACACCTGTAAACACACATCCTGAACTGCTGTAAGGTCTGTAATGAAAGCCCTTCTTTGCAATGAATCTTGCAATCACTGTGAGAATGTCCAAAGAAGTGAGCATTGGACACTGCACCTTCTGGTTGCCTGTCTTTTCTCTCACTCATGAAATCTGTTTTCCCTCGGATAAGGACTGTCTTTCATTCTGATCTGTATATATTCAGTGCCTATCTGTGCATGGTCCCTTCCGTGTATGATGTATGTGTAACACTAACATTTGTTAGGGTTATCTATATGGTTATCCCAGATCTGGGAGTTTCCCACCACCACTTGCAGTCGTGCATTTGGTAAAAGTAACCCAGCCAACTCTTTCAGTGCAGTGGAGAACTGGAGAGTTTCAGAACTGTGTGGTTTGTTGCTTGTATCAGCTGCATGCCCATTTGTGGTGGGTTAACCATGGCCAGGTGCTCACCAAAGCCACTCTATCACTGCCCTCCTCCACTGATGAGATTAAAAAATACAATGAAAGGGTCATGGGCTGAAATAAGGACAGGGAGAAATCACTCAGCAGTTACCATCATTGGCAAAACAGACTTGACTTGAGGAAATGAGTTTAATTTATTACCAATCAAATTGGAGTATGATAATGAGAAATAAAACCAAATATTAAAAGCACCTTCCCCCTGCACTCCCAGTCTCGACTCTGTTTCTGAACTCTCTACCTCTTCCCCCAGCTTCACAGGGGGGTGGGGAATGGTGACTGTGGTCAGTTCATCATATGTTGCCTCTGCTGCTTCTTTCCTCCTCACACCCTTCTAAGCTCCAGTCCCTCTCACAGGATACAGTCCTTCACGAGCTCCAACATGAGTCCTTCCCACAGGCTGCAGTTCTTCATAAACTGCTCCAGTTTGGGTCCCCAGCAGGGCCACAAGTCCTGCAGCAAACCTGCTCCAGTGTGTACTCCTCTCTCCATGGGACCACAGGTCCTGCCAAAGAAAAAGTATTCCCCACCCCAAAATCAAAATATAATCATAACTTTGAACAGAAGTGGACAATATACACAGGCAATCCATCTCTCGTTACTTCACCACAATTACAACAGAAATTCCTCAGATGATCTTAAGCTCCTTTTCAATCCTAACTATTCTATGGTTCTATGTTTTCCCTGTTATTTCTCCTAATTACTAACCCAATCTGAAATTCCTCAAGCTGGACATTGGGCACCAAACAGGACTGTGGTGGGTTGGCTTTGGTTGGACATCTGGTGCCCACCAAGTAGCTCTATCACTCCCTTCTCCAACAGTACAAGGTGGGGAGAAAATAAAAGCACAGCCCTGTGAGGGCTGCTACAGGGAGAAATAATTCCATCTCAGCAGAAAGCAGAAATCTCACAGCTTTCCTATTATATGCACTCCTGGAGTCCTAAATTGTTCATTTGAAGTCTCTGGACAGACCTCATTGGTATTTTTGGTGGGTCTTCTCTGCCTGATGGTACAGCTGGAACAGTGCTTTTTAGGGGGAATTTGGTCCTGAGAATTGCCTGAGGCTGGTGGACCTGGGACTGCTATGGGTTGCTATGGCACTAACCAGCTCCCTGCTTCCAGTTAATCAGCAGGAGACATGGGAGCCCTGAGAAATCCGCAGACCTAAACTTCAGCAGCACTGATGACAAGCCACCGCTCAGCTCTTGGCAGCAGAGGAATGGGACTGTTAGCTGTGCAGAGCTCAGGGACATTCTGCTGCTAGGAAGCTCTCATGGTATTGCAGTGACCACCTGACCAGTATTGCCATTGCTGCTAGCAGGCTGTAGGCTTCCGGCAATCTGGAACTCAGTCATGAAAGGCTTTTTGTTTCATTTGGTTTGTGTCAAAAACTAACCCCAAAGAAGAGCTGCAAACTGCACATCGCTGCCTGGCCCTCCCTCTTAGCTGATGGGCACAGTCGGCAATGAATGATCAGCTGTATTTCTGGTCGAAATCCACCAGGTGGCACGGTGCAGCTGGTTTGCAGAAGTAAGGAAGGAGCTGAGCTCTGTCAAGAGAAACAATGACGGAAACGATCAACTAGGTGAGTTGTTTGTCAGTCTGTTGTTTACTCTTAGAAAGACTGTTAATATTAAGACTTCTGAGGCCTTGAGGTGTTCTGTTTCATCATTTTGCTGTTTTGTTTATAATAGTATTTTATTATGGACATGGAAATATCTAGGAATTTATCATCCATATGGTTTGAAGTGATTTAATTTCACTGGGTGATGTTTTCTGTCATTAATAGCATAATCATCAGCATGCTGCTTTATTAAATTTTTGTTGTCAATAGGTTTTGTGATGTCTTACTATTCCTAAATATGTGGCTGAGGCTTCCCAAAGTTAATGCATTGCAACACTCTTACAACATTTATGAGTCTACAGCATTGGAGTTGTAGGTTTTATGTGCCTGAATAACATGCTCTTGATTTGATAAGTTTGGCTGCTCTGTGAAGTCCTGTGTGTGATCCTAGTTCCATGTTCTGTGTACTTTTCCATCTCCTTTTCTTATATATCACTTCCTTACCTCCTCCCTTCTTTTAGATATTTTTGCTTTCATGTATGTCACAGTACGTTATACCCCTGTAGCTGTCATTGCTGCTTTTGGTAGTTATTCAGGAGGGTGTGCTTATGGACAAGTGCCATTGCTGTCTTTCTATCTTGATGCAGTGGTTTTGGTTGGGACAGAATTAATTTTCTTCATAACAGCTGCTATGGTGCTGTGGTTTGGATTTGTGACCAAAGCAATGCTGAGAACCCATATGTCCTGTGTTCAGCAGTAGCAGTCATTTTTCTCCTTCTTAGTAGCTGGTGCAGTGCTGTGGTATTGACTTTCAGCCTGGGAGCAACACTGATAACACCGATGTTTTTAGTTGTTGCTAAGTCATGTTTAGTGTGACCAAGGACTTCCTGAGTCTCATGCTCTGCCAGAGAGGAGGAGAAGCTGGGAGGAAGCAGAAACAGGACACCTGACTCAAACTAGCCAAAGAGGTATTCCATACCACAGCACATCATGCCCAGTATAGAAACTGGGGACAGTTACCCAGAAGGGCTAGATCACTGCTCAGGTTGGGCTGGGTATCAGTCAGCAGGTGATGAGCAGTTGTATTCTCTTCCCTTGTTATTTCCCTTATCATTATTATTGGTGGTAGCAGTAGTGGTTTGTGTTATACCTTAGTTACTGGACTGCTCTTATCTCAACCCGTGGGAGTTACATTCCTTTGATTCTCCTGCCCATTCCTCCAGGAATGGGGGCAGGAAAGGGTGGGAAGTGAGAGAGCAGGCTGAGTTGCCAACTGGACTTAAACCACAACACCATGGTTTAGTTATTTTTGAACAGTGGCTGCACAGCACCAAGGCCTTTTCTGCTCCTCACCCCACCCAACCAGCAAGTGGATTAGGGATTGACAAGAAGCTGGGAGGGGACATAGACAGGACAGCTGACCCCAATTGACCAAAGGGCTATCCCAGACCATATGATGTGCTTAGCAATAGTAGGTGAGGGAAGAAGGAGGAAAATCACAATTATGGTGTTTGTCTTTCCAAATCACTGTTGCATATGACAAAGCTCGGCTTTCCTGGGGGTTGCTGAACACCTGCCTGACAATGAAAATTAGTTACTGAATTTGTCATTTTGCACCATTTGCACACATGCCTCTGCTTCACTTATTAAACTGTCTTTATCTCAACCCACAAGTTTCGTCTGTTTTACCCTTCTGATTCTCTCCCCTGTCCCACTGGAAGGAGAGAGAGTGAGTGGTTGCATGCAGCTTAACTGCCTACCAAGGTTAACCCGCAACAATTGCATGGAGAGCTGTCATCATTTTAAGTAGTGACTTGGCTCTTGAGCACAGTATTTTGATTCCAGTAATAGTATTTTGAGTGGATCAAAAATTCTGAAGACTTTTTATGGTTAGAGATACCATATTGACTAAATTTCTGCTCATTGGTTTCAGCTCCCTAGTGTGACACAACCAGCATTACACTTCAGTTCTTTAATGAAGGTGAATTGGATCAGTCCTTAAGTAGAAATAAATTCTTTCCAGCTGTCTATAACTATGTAATCCCGTAGCTACAGTAAGACTGGTGATTATCTGTTTTATCTCTTTTTCTAGCTGCAGTCAGACAGCATGGGAAGAGGGGTGAGTCTGACCTCTGAAGGCTCCTTCATGTTCTGTTTTCTGTCATTTGGTGAAACAAAACTTGAGGCCAATAATTTTCTTCCCTAAAAGCAGCACAATTACCACATTTCCACTTTTTGATAGGCTGCAAACCTGTAGTTTCTCTAGTCATGAAAGAGTATGAGGGCACTGCAGAACTTGTTTGTGATGCTGGGGACAGGGCATTTTTATAGGAAGCATTCAGTGAAGTGTTAGACAAGCTGTACAAGGAGTCCACAAGAGCATCCTTCTTTATAAGTGCTTATTCGGCAGCAATACAGAGTGATAATAAAATACTTTATCTGCAGCTTGACAAGCTGTATCCAGACTTAACTTGCTCTTCCTGATCATCTAGACAGAGATCCTGTTGTAGTATACACCAAAGATTTTTTCTGTCTTCCACAGCAACACATGTTGAAGTTCAGTGCTGTATTGGAGTTATTTGGCATGCACTGGAACTAGAAAGTTCTTCTAACATGTTATAGTAGATCTAGTCATTGAAATTAGGTCTCATTTTGAAAAAAGCTTTGCTACCATGACTTTCATAGCGGGCAGGCCTGTGTGTCCTTTTTCTGAACCAATGTGACAGTCTTAGGCAGATAAGTGTTGATTTACATCCTTTTCACTCTCTGAAATCACTTGTAATATTGAATATTTGCCCAGAAAACTTCAGCTTTTCTGTATCAATAGATAATGGTGGTAACTTTAAAACTAGAAAGCTCTTGGAGAGGTCTCAAATTAGAAACAGCAGAGCAGCTTTTGGACAGAAATGAACATTACAAGGAGAAAATTCTGGCCTCACTCAAGGAGCTGAAAACCAATGGCTTCAGAAAAAAAAATCATGTGGTTTTTATCTTCAGGCAAGCAGAATTATAGGCAGGGAATAATGCCTTACAATTTTCTCAGCTTCTTCTCTTACCTCATTTGCTTGTATAATGAGTATTTAAAGAAGCAACTTGGAAAGACAGGAGGGCCTTTAATGATTATTTGTTGTTTTGCATGGGAACACATCCTCTGCATAATTATTTTAAAACTGCCTTTTCCTGGGATACGTCATAGGACTATCTGCAGAGAGCCTTCGAGGCTAAGTGCTATCTAAGAGAAGAGTAGGAGTTGACATGCCTTTTGTATGCTGATAAATACCACTGTGCTGGTACTGGGTAGAATACAAATCTGTAAAAAGCAAGAGAATTGCCTTAACAAACAGTAAAAGGTTTTTGATGTTTGGAGAGAGGAAATATTTCTAGCTTTAGTGGTTCAGAAAATTATAACTTTGCTCTGTGTCAAGCTTTTCAATTTCTTTTTTTTTATTCTATTGCATCCACATTCCTTGCCAAAGTAGTTAAAAGCACTGCAAGGCTGTTGTGACATGGGGTGGCTAACAAGGACTTAGTAGTTAATGCAGCATGAAAGGGTGTGCAGAAGGCACCCTACACTGAGGCAGCTGGAGTGGGCACCTGGAAGGGTGCTTTTCCTGCCGTGGTGGGAGCAACTGCCCCTGGCAATGTGGAATCCTGGCCCAAACAGAGCTCCAGAGGAATGATGTGGCAGACATTGGGCAGCAGGGAGTAACTGGAGCTTCTTCCTGAGCCTGAGGCAGAGAATGATGGTGGCTTCATCTGCTGGAATCTGCGTCCATCAAAGTTTGGGGCTGCCAGGTGAAGTGGCAGCAGGAGATGAGCAGGCTGCATAGCCATAGGGAACAGAAATAGGAGATTGACAGGATCTTTGCAGAGAGTAGAAGATCACAAACCCCACATTGCAAGGAAGAAGGAACCGATAGAAGCTATGCTCATATAAGTGGTGGATAGAGACCCCCAAGATGAGGAGGAATGGAAGCTTGGGACTGCTGGCAACAGAAGGCAGGTTCATTCTCTGACTGCAGATGAGCATTTATAAGATAGGTATAGTGCCATGGTAACAGATGAGGAAGAACAAGTTCTGTCAG
Source organism: Melopsittacus undulatus (assembly GCF_012275295.1). Taxonomy (NCBI): domain Eukaryota; kingdom Metazoa; phylum Chordata; class Aves; order Psittaciformes; family Psittaculidae; genus Melopsittacus; species Melopsittacus undulatus. The sequence continues at coordinate 26,417,485 of NC_047528.1, forward strand.
GGTAGGTGTTGGAGACAGATGAGCTTGAACCACTGGTTGTCAGCACTGGGAGGAAGTGGTGGGTGATTATGGCTGGAGGCTCTCTCCTGTGGGGGATGGAGGCACCCATCTGCAGTCTTGGGCTGTTTGTCTCTTTCTGGGCAGTCAGATCTAGGGTACTGTGGAGGGTCTGATGAGGCTTCTCTGGACCTGAGACTAGGACCTCTTCTTGCCCAACAAGAGTGGTTAGAGAGAGTGAAGGGCATGAGAGCCCAAGTAGTGCTCTCTTAAATCTCTCTGAAGGAGAAAGGCTTGGGTAGGAGCATATACACCCTTCAGGTTAACACTTGAGTATGCCCCTGGTATCACTTTGGCATTTGTCATTTTGTATTTGGCCTTTATGACCTCTTTGACATTCTCTGAGAAATGAGCCTTCCTGAGCAGCAGTGACAAAGTGGAGCAAAAGTACCTTTGGCAACCAGCTTAGGTTTGCCTTTGAGAAGGGATTTAAACTGATTTCACTGAGGGATGGTGACCAAACCCACTAGAGTAGTGGAGTCATGTTTAAAGTGAGTACGTTTCTAGCATTTGACAGCATAATGGAGGAAGCTCTCAGAGTTTTCCTGTGAAAGTAATATGACTGAAGCCCATCTCAGGTGCCTGTATATGAATACACATAGCATAGGAAAAACAGGAATCCATGCATAGTTGCAGAGCTGTAATCTCACTGCAATTAGAGAGATATGGTTGCCATGGAATGGTTGTATACAGACCCTTTTAGAAAGGCAAGCTGGGAACACAAGGAGGAGGAGTTGTGCTCAATGCAAAGGAATGGCTTGAATGTGTGGAGCTTTGCTCTGAAATGTATGAGCCAGTTGAGAGCTTAGGGGTAAGGCACAGAGGTCAGATCAATGTGGATGATGTCATGGTGGGTATCTACTGTAGACTTCCTGGTGAAGTAGATGGAGCCTTTTTTAGAGGTCTAGGAAAGCTCTGTAATCACAGGTCCTGGTACTCAGGGAGCACTTGAACCACCTCAATACCTGTGGCAAAGCAGAAAGGCATAAACAATCCAAGAGATTTCTGGAGAGCATCGAGGACAATGATTTGATATGAGTGTTGGACAACACAGCTAGAAGTGATCTCTGCTGGGCCTGCTATAAGTAGCAGTCTTCAGTAGCTGGTGGAAGTGCCCATGAGATTGTGAAATTTAAGATCGAGACAGGCAAGAAAGATGAGCAGTAATTTAGTCTTTGGTTTTAGGAAAGCAGATTTTGTCTTTTTTTTAATGGACCTGGTTGGCAGGATCCCACGTGAGACAGCCATGGACAGCAAAAAACTTGGGGAAAAGTTGGTTATCTTCAAGGGAAACCTCCTCAGAGCAGGAGGTGCTTCCTGTTACCCAGAAAAAGGGAAACCACTCATCTCCAGAAAAGGCAAGCAGCATTTAGGTAAGTACAAGCTGGTCAGCCTCACCTTGCTCTCCAGGAAAACTATGGAGCAAATCCCCATGGAACACAGGAACATGATTGAGAACAAAAGTGTAGATTTGTCAAGGGAAAACCCGTCCTGACCATCCTGGTCTTTGCCATTGGTGAGATGACTCTGACTATGGACAAGAGGAGAGCAGTGCTTGCCACTTCCCCTTCGGTTTGCTAAGGCTTTTACATGATCTGCTGTAGTATCCTTGTAGCCAGTTTGGAGAGATGTGATTTGAACTGGTGGATGACAAGCTGGGTGGAAAACTATGTGGAACATATGGCTCAGAAAGTGGCAATCAGCAGTACAGAGCTGATCTGTTAACAATATGTTAGTGTCATCCCTTATGAGTCAATGCAGGAGCAATTCATAGCCCAAGCTGAGTGAAGCACAGTGCTTGCCAGAATGCAGATGATCTCGGATCAGAGGGGAAGGTGGAGAGCCGGGCTGCTGCTCAGAGGTATTTGAAAGGTGAGGAACTGGGCTGATGTGAACCTCATGCAGTTCACCAGGAGCAGATGCACAGGCCTGCCTAGGGGTGGAGTAACCCTACAGAGCAGTACAGGCTGGGAGGGGCTGGCTGTGAGCAGCTTTGCAGAGAAGGACCTAGTGATGTGTGCCCTGGGGCGAGGGAGGCCAACCACACCTCAGGCTCTGTGAAAATGACTGTGGCCATCAGGCTGAGGGAAGGGCATCTTCCTCTGCGTTAAGCCTTCGTGAGACCACAGCAGGAGCCCTGTGCCCAGTCTGGGGTTCCCCAGAATGAGGAAGTCATTGATATCTTGGAACAAGTCCAACTGCCAGGGCCACTAGGGATATGGATGTGTGATGCGCAAGGAGAGGCTGAGAAGGTTGGTTTTGCTCAGTGTTAAGAGAAGGTTGAGATGTGTCTTGCTATAGTCTACAGGTGTGAGATGGGACAGTGTAGAGAAGGCATTCTCATGCTTCTCTTGGAGGTCTGCAGTGAAAGGACAAGAGGCAGCAGACACATATTGTAACAGGGAAAAATTCTGACTAGATAATGGAATTTATTTGTTTTACCATGAGGATGGTCAAACACTGGAGGAACGTGACTATGCACATCTTAAGGACTAGAATTAGAATTCCCAATTGTCTGTGTTAACCTAAGTGTTTTACTTATGTTCTGGAGATCAGATTTTTTTTCATACTGTTTGAATACCTTTCTGCCTAGAGAGGTCTTAACAGTGAAGGGTCCTGGCTTCACTGTCCCTGTTGGCTGTAACATTTTTTTTGCTACTCTAGAATATTTTCTTGCATATTCTGGATATATCTGACCCCAAGGAAATCTGGAAGTTTGCTGAAATATTCAAAATCGAACATAAATGAGATGTGTGAGTAAGTTCACATACTTCAATCCTGTATCTGTCTTTGGAGTGCATAGCCTATGAATTTGTCCAACACGTAGCTTTCATTTCACAATTTTGCCCACAGTTCTCTGCTTAATTTGCTCTAAATGTGTTTGCATTAGTCTCCATGTCTGTTTACTCTTGTCCATTCTCAATTCACATACAGAGAAATGCTACAAAAAAGAGAGAAAGGCAGTAATTTTTTAGCTGCATATTTCGAAGTTCTTGGCACACATTTTCTGTTAGATTCACATTACCATTGTTAGGTTTTATTCTCAACCTTTTTTCTGTCTTGCTTCCTTAAGTCTTATTTACTTTGGAAACTAACATCTTTTGCTTAACTGATATGGTACATACAGCTTACTTTTTTCTGCAAGTCTGTCTACATGAAAGCGGCAATTAATTCAAATATAAAGGCACAGATTCATTTTCTTGAGCTTTCTTCTGTTTCTCATTGTCAGAATTTAAGGTGAATTTTATTTTGCCATCAAATTTCCCCTGCCTGCAGAAGCACAAAAACGTCCACCTTGCAGAATATATTCACCTGAAGTTAGTTTAACCCTCCTGTGGGTCTTTCAGACAGAAATCCGGCAATGTGTAAAGGCGCAGTTCTTCCAGAAGCAGAGTGAAACAAACGTTTTGGTTTAGTTTTAAACACAGAGGAAATTAATTGTTGAGGAGCTGTGCTAGTGCATCACTTGAATTAGATTTTATCACACAACCAGAAGCAACAAGTTCTTCTTTCCCAGCTATGAATCAGCCTCACTAGGGAGATGCACCTGCACAGAGGAAGCTGAATAATGATTATAGTGAACTAGGGGAATTCCTGTGTTACCTTTGATGAATGCTACATGTAGATCTCCTTTGTCCATTTGTGTATCACTTACTGCATGACTGTATGAGAAAGCAATGAGGTGATTGCACATTTGAGCAGATAAGGTCTGTGCAAGAGAAAGCTTCTGTGTGTGTAGGTCAGACACACATGAAGGACCAATGCTCTCAATGGTGTAGGAGTTTTCAAAGTCAGAGAGTAATAAATTGTATCTGCTGGAGTCTTAGTAGAAGAAAGCTGTATGGAGAAACACCTCTCAGAGTGGATGCTGTGTTAAGTAATTTTCATAAGAACCAGGTACCTTTGGGAATGCTTTACTTTGGAGAAGTTATTTCTGTATCTGTAACTATCCATGGTTATAGGTTCCCAGAGAAAAACTTGGCTAAATTAGATATGGCTGATATATCAGTTGGCTGTAAACTAGAATGTGGGCTGAGAGAGAACAAACTAAATTACTCCCTCTCCCTTTTTTCCCAGAAAAGCTGAAGCCTGAAGGGTGACATGGGCTCCAGATCCTGTTTTGAAAATCTGTAGTTGTCCCTGTCATCAGCAGCATGGAAGCAATAAGTCATGACTGCTTGATTTCTGCAGAAATAAGAGGGAATAATACGATTTTATTTCTTTTTCATATCTTCACATGCAATGTGTTCCTTTCATCTTTCTTTTGCTGTTGGTTTTTTTTTCCCTATCTGGATCTTAGCTCTGGTCAAGTAAAGGAGTGCATAAATTGTAGTTATCTAAGAATATAAGACTGAACTATAACATGCTTTAAATGCAGGGCATAGTCTTTGAATTCTGTATCTGATTAACATTCATATAAGCTGTAGAACTGCACATCTAAAAAGCTGTGGAGCTTTCAAACCAAGCCTATGAATATTTTCCTCTTGGCTGACTTGTTAGTCTGTTTTCAAGCATAATGGATGTTAGAGTTCAGTTCTAGTTGGTCATCTGACTTGCGAAACATACTTTATATCCTGATCTTTTCTTGGATGTGTATGAGGTAAGTGAATGCATAAGTCCTCAGGTAGATAAGATGAATATGTTCAAAACAAATACTGGTTAGATTAGAAGGTAAACTTCCGTTAATGTGGACCACCACTGACTGGCTAATTGAGGACAGCTCACTGAAATAGAAGGGGCAGAGTCCTCTCTGGTGTTGTCAGAATATGCAAGTGGGTGAAGGTCATGAAAATGCAAAGTGCATGTTGACAGTTCAGGCTCTGTATAGTTTGTCTAATATTCAAGTTCAAACTGCAACAAGCAGGTGACAGCAGCCATATCTATGCTGGTGCCTAGCACACTTAAAATGGGGTTCAGATACAAACACCACATGGCTTGTTGTGGTTTTGTTATTGCTGTCACATGAAATGTCTTACCTTTTATCATTGCTAAATCCCCAAGAATTGTTGCTTTGATTGCTGGAGCTCAGTGAAGGTGCAGAGAGCACAATAGCTGTGCAGCACTTACACTGTAATGTGGGAGCACTAGCGAAACACGTGTCTGAAATGGCACACTGTTGGTTGAATCACACCATCAGTATGAAACTGAGCAACTGTCTTGGGGTAATGTGGGAACAGTTCCTGGGGAGCTGCCAATCATGGTGAGCAGGATTTATATGTGTATCCTTTAGTTAGCATGTTTCTTCCCATAGGCTGGCCTTGTACTCAGGAGCTGGGCAGCAACCATTATTTCTACTGATTGCAGACTTCTGAGCCAACACTTCCTTTTTTTTAAACTTTTAATTTAATTTAGTTTAATTTAATTTTCCTTGTTTTATTAAAACTCCCAACAAAGACTTCCCAAACTGGCAATATTCAGTCATTTCGGAAAAAAAACCTGTCAGCATTGGTAGGTAACTTCAGCATGTTCTTATTGAAGCACTAGACATTTAACTGAAACAACCCTTGTTTTATAGCCTGCCTCACTTTACTTTTACTCAACTCATCTTATTGCTTGGCATGGAAAAATGGCATATATGTTATACTTTTATTGCTACTGACCAGCCAAGGGTATGCTAAAACACGCTCAGACATACGTAAGTAATGCTTCCAGTATGTATCTTTTCTATCGTCTAATGTTTTAATAATACAGCCATAGATATTTACTCTCTGTGCAAGCAGAGATAGGCCGGAGGAAATAAAATGCTTTTTTACAACAGTAGCAGTACAGCCCATCTACAGCAAGTTGCCTAGCCTTTATGGATCTTTGTCAGTCTCTTTCCTACACATAAGCCATATCTAACTGGTGTTTCACAGAAGGCAGAGTGGCCTGGTGGGATGTGTTCTGAACCACTTGGAAGTCAGGCAGCTTGGATATCAGTTGTCATTCTGCCATAAGGCTGCTGCCAGATCTTTGGCAAGACAACCTCACCTGTGAAAAGGATACCAATTTTCTTTCCAAAGAGCTTTGAGACTTATGGATGAGAACTGCTACGTGAAAGGATAAGTTTAAATATAATTGCACATCCACTAGCTGTACTGCCTAGGTTCCCAGGACACAGAGGAACCCATATTGGGCTGAGCTTTATAATTCAAGAGAAATGTAAACCTTTGTTTTGTCTTTCAGGTTCATTAGCTCTTCCTGTACACTGTTATTGCTAGTGTGGTAGAATTGGCCCTCAGAGACAGCGCACTAAAATCTTCATTCCTGATCTTGTTGTAATCAGCAGGCAGATCCAGGGATGTCTCTTGCTTGCAACTGCATAAACTGCAGGCTTGACAAGATAACCAGGGTCAAGGATGACTGTCAATATGTTATTTTTTTTTTAAAGCCTTGAACGTAAGAAAAGGAAGGCAATTGAAATGATTTTTACCAGGTGAATGAGCCATTGAAATCTGGATAATAAAAGGGCAGGGTTTTTTTTTTTGTTTCCACTTTTTTCACAGTTGAAATAACACTGTTCCTAATAATACTGTAAAACTCAGGCAGATGGGAAACTTCACTGAGCGTGGTGCTGGCTGCCTGCCTTTATCTGAATGTTAACAGATTAAAGACCTCACCAACAATTTACCACTAATTGCCAAATAGGACATCAAGCAAAAATTATTCTAGAATCCACCAACGCACTTGGGTCTGCAATAATTGCATCATCAATTAATTTGATGTTATAAACAGGCAGTGGCTTTACAAAATTACTTCTGCTAAAACCATCATTTTCTTTACAAATCAATTCTGAAGTATAGGTTTTGGAGTCACTTTAAACCTGCAAAGCAGAGAGGAGTATGTATTCGTGTACTATTACTATACATGATATCCTGTTGACTTCCAAGTCTGAAATATGAATTCTCAGGAGTCTTCCAGGTTTTGTAATTCATCTTTAGCCTGCTAGGACCTGCATTTTGGAACGCTGGCATCACAGTGTATATATTTTCTCTTAGGGTTATTCTATGTAGTCTTGTGTTCTAGTACAGAACAATTTGTAGTCCTCTGTGGGACAGACCAGTACGTAATGTACGGTACGCTTCTGTACCTTGCATGGGGATAGCTTTCACTTTGGTTATAAGGTGGTAGAGATGGTGAGATCCACAGAAAAGTAACTGTTGCAGGAATGTGCAGAGCTACCTTGCTGTAAAACCCAACCACAGTGTTTTCCATAGAGTGCCCTCAAGTGATGCAAAAGGAGCATACTTTTATTTAGGAGTTTGTGCAGCTGACAAGCTGACTTCTGTAGTGTTTTGTTTTAAATTACTTCATGCATAAATTGAATGTTTATCTCCATAACAGCTCCTCATTTTCTATGCTTGTGTCATCAAAGTTTCACTCTGTAATTGTGAAGGCATCGAATTACTGCTCATACAGGTTGACAAAGGAGTTAACTGTATGGCGTTAGAAACAAGAGTCGTTAATTGGACCACAATATGACATTTCTCAAAGAGATTGAGAAGATCTTGGAGCAAGCAGAGCAATTACAATACAGACCACAAGGGAATGTGTGCAATTCCTTTAGCAGGTAAACATGAAACTTAAAGAAACATTAATGTGATCAGCACTTGGGCAGGAGTGTGTATGGACAAAGTGTGTTCTCATTAAGTGCCATGCTCCTTGTTTTCACTGGAATTACTATGTGTAATCTACAGATTGACAACCTATGGTATCTAACCTACTGTATGATAGAGTTGGTTGAATGGAGTTGCTCTATCCTCATAGGAAGGTTTTAATTACATTGTGTTTATTATATATGATTTCCTAATGTGTGAGCTCAGCTTCAAGATTTGCAACTTACAGGAATTTTTCCAAAGAAAAGCAAACGTTGAGAGGATGTTTACCTTTAAAAGAAATTGTGCATCTGTCCCAGGAGCCTCTTTATTTGGAGAAAACATTGACACCAAGTTCTGTGTCAAACCTCATAATGTGGAACTGGGCTATAGCTTCTCCAGTAGGTTTCTCTAGTCAACTTCTCACCTAGCAGAGTTCAGTGAGGGCAAGATGAAATCCTATACATGGAGGTGATAGACTGGATGGTTACTCAGTCTTTTCTGCATTCCTGCTGCTTCTGAGCAAGCTCCCAGATTCATTTTGCTGGACTCATGAAGTTTAACCATGCCAAGTACAAGGTCCTACACCTGGGTTGGAGTAATCCCAGGCACAGCTACAGGTTGGGCAAAAAAGAAATTCATGGTAGTCCTGCGGAGAAGGACTTGGGGATGTTGGTCAATAAGAAAATGAACATGAGCCAGCAGTGTGTACTCACAGCCAAGAAAGCCAACTGTATCCTGGGCTGCATCAAAAGGAGCATGACCAGCAGGTCAAAGGAGGTGATCCTGCCCCTCTACTCTGCTCTCATGAGACCTCACTTGGAGTATTGTGTGCAGTTCTGGTGTCCTCAACATAAAAAGGACATGGTACTGTTAGAACAAGTCCAGAGGAGGCCACGAGGATGATGACTGGAACACCTTCCGTATGAAAACAGGCTGAGAAAGTTGGAGCTGTTCAGCCTGGAGAAGAGAAGGCTGCGTGGAGACCTCATACCAGCCTTCCAGTATCTGAAGGGGGCCTACAGGGTTGCTGGTGAGGGACTGTTCATTAGGGACTGTAGTGATAGGACAAGGGGTAACGGGTTGAAACTTAAACAGCAGAGGTTTAGACTGGATATAAGGAAGAAATTCTTTACTGTGAGGGTGGTGATGTACTGGAATGGGTTGCCCATGGAGGTAGTGAATGCTCCATCCCTGGCGGTGTTCAAGACCAGGTTGGATGAAGCCTTGAGTGATATGGTTTAGTGTGAGGTGTCCCTGCCCATGACAGGGGGGTTGGAACTAGATGATCTTGAGGTCCTTTCCAATCCTAACTATTCTATGATTCTATGACTCCTTTGTGAAACAGCTTTTAAAGGGATGTTTTATACCATTTCACTGCAAAATTATTTTTTTCCCATTAGTACACCAGTGGGAGTTAAGCTTTCGGGCCATGTAGACAATATACCTTCCAATGGCTGGAAAAAATGATGTACAGGCATCTGGCCTCTGTCACACAGTCACAGATGCAGGTAGTACAGATGTACGTCCAGCACTGCCATGCAGGTGAACTCATGGCTCCCTGCCTGCTGGGTCCGAGATGTTTGTCAAAGAGCAGTTGCTGCTCAAGTTCCCACCATGTGAGTAATTCAAAACAGCCTGCTCTTTCCTGCAGGCACTCAGACCTGTGCAAGAAATGGGCTACATTCCAGGAGAATTGTTCAGACAGAAGCATCCTGCTCCCAGGTGTCATGTGTCCATTGTAGATACAGCTGCTGCGAAACAGACACTGGGAAATGTGGTGCCTTCAAGGCTGAGCATCTCCATCCACAGAATATCTGCCTGAGACAAGGACACGTGTTCCTCAGAAACCCCCAGGAGTAGTGGTAGTTTTTGTTTTCTGGTAAAAAAGAAAAGGCCTTCCTTTCTTTCTGACCGAATTCCTGAAGTCCTCTCAGAAGAGGGGCAGGATCACCAAGGTATCCTGATGCTTTTGGTACAAGGCACATCACTGTTGATCATCACCTTTCCCTTCATATGCACCTTTGTTTTCTCTCAAAAAAAAAACCAAAAAAAAAAAACAAGCCAAACCTATACAGTTTGAACACAGATGTAATTAAGCATTAATCACACTTGATATGCTTTACCATCTTTAATGCAGCCCTGCAGGAGGAAGTTTCTCTTTTGACAGACAGTGATTTTTGTGTAAAGGAAACGTACCCGAATACTGAAGTATTTATTTTGGAAAGGTAGATGTTCAGTGTGTTGATATTAATTCTGAGTTATTAGCAAAAGGATATACAATTTATATGTTACCTTAATTTCCTTAAGTGGAGGGAGAAGGGAATGGAGTTTCTTCTACCAAATCAGTCTTGGTTTTCCTTGCAAAAATAAGGAATTTTTGCTTTTTCATTTTTTATACTGTTAAGGCAATTCATGCTTTTATAAGCAGGACTGTGTCAGACAACACATTCATCTGTAGCTTCCCCTTTCACTTAGAAATTAATTTCTGTATTACTGCATGCTGCAGTACAGCTGTGTTTGGCAAAACACACCACATGAGGTATGTGGCACTGCCAGGCCTCTGCACTGGCTGTGCTTAGCATTCTTCCTGTTGGTTTGAATGTAACTGCCATACTATGTGCCAGCTTTTACATGAATAAAAATGTGGAGGTTTCAATTGATGATGTATCCCAATTGACAATAAACCTCTTATTAATAAGGTACATCTATTCTACTAATATCGTACTAGACTTCTAGTCCAAGCTGTTTTACCTAACAAACCAGCCCAATCAAACAACAATATCCAAGTGTATCGTTTAAAGTACTAAGGAGTTTGTGTTCAAACAATTAAAACAAGGACAATATTTGGTGAAATATCTTGTACTGGGTGAAATTAAATGCTTCTGTCTTAATGCTTGCCTAATGATGTGTCCCAGCTGTGTGTCCTTTGAGATACTAGAGCTTACCATAGGAAGCTGAGATCAAAACTGGTCTTTTTGCTCTCTGTCTCAAAGCAAATGAGTGTGTGGTTTTGTGGGGCAAAATGATAGAGTGCTCTGACTCTGTGGGATTTATTGAATTGTTAATAAACTTGAGGAAGAGAGGAGATGCTGGTTTTGCAGTTGTTTTGTGGTTTTAAATAAGCTCATAAACTTCTGACAAGCTGTAGTTGCTATGAGCAGGATTTTTGGCATTGAACATTTGTCTCATCCAGCTGGAAAACAAAACAGAACTCAGTTGTTAATGAGGCAATGTTAGTGTATTCATCTTTGCATCCCTTTAGAATTAACAAATCAACACAAAGCCCCTTAAAAGTGTAGATTAATCTGTGGGACAGTAAAATCAAGCGTCGTCATAGCTGGTGCATTGCAGCTCTGCCCGTAGGAGATGCAGATTATTTAGCCAAGACATGATGTTACTTTGCACTTGAAGAACCTGTAGCAAATCAGAATTTAATCCATGCTCCGGATTGTACTGAAGGAATTGATGTATTTGGGGTTTTCACACGGCACCAGTCTCCTGTGACAGTCAGCAGTAGCTCTTGTCTTCATGATGTCATCCTTCAGTCCCCCACCACTACCAGGGGGGACATATGGGCTCTCATTATTCACTAACAACTGCCTTTGCTTGCATTTTCTGCTGAAGACAGTCTGCATTCACTCATCTGCTGCGCATTTGCTTTGTTTCATTTGCCAGGGGCTTAAATATATTGTGTGCATATGGATGTCCCTCTGATTACACAGAGGAAATGAAGATTGCTGTGACTGACGGGGAAACTGAGCAGTTTGTGCACCAAGCATATAACACATTTGATTTTGGTAGCATATTTATAAACAGGCTGCATTTTAACTGGGTGATCTCACTGACTCTGCAGAAGAGAGGTTATAAAGACACATGCTGAAGTCTTCATGTCTAGTGGATAACATGGTCTTGGTAGCTCATGGAAAATAGTATGTTTATCACTGACATAGAATTGTTGAACTGGAGCCATTTATGAAGAGAAGAGAGGGATTATTGTACTTGAAGCAGAAACAATAGACCAAATAGGGACAGATTCATTTGGAATGAAACAATTTTTAAAATACAGTTTAAGGGGAAAAAATGAAAAATATCCCTGAAGAGAGAAAAGAAAAATCCCTGTATTGCACTTCAGCGGATGAAACATCACTAGGTGTGTCTGACTCAGATACACTTGAGTTGACCAGTGTTTTGAATAACAAACTTTTCTGATCATGGTAACAACTGTAATGGGATATATTTGTGTGGTACCTATAAATCTAAGCTACATGAACACTATAATGGGGATGGACCCAGTAAGTTTCCCCAGGTAATCTTAGCTCAGCCTTGGGTGCACAACATTAATATTCCACCCTCCAGCCCTGCCAAAGACTCCTTTATTTTCTCTAATTGTCATGCTGGGGATTTAAGAGATGTTTTTTTGTGTGCAGCACAAATAAAAAGTGTCAGTGTACTCCGAGTGATTTCACAGTGAGAAAGCAAAAATGGGTGAATCTTAAGTGAACGTGCAAGGCCCTGAGAAACAAGTGTGAAGCACAGTTTACTTCTCTTGTTCATGACTTGGTATAGATATATGTATCTATCACATACAGGGAAGAAAAATTCATTCCTTGTTTCTTCTCTGGCATCGCCTCCACCCAAAGACATCTGTACCTGAGGCATTTTGCCTTCAAAGTCATGACTGAATGTAGTGAGCAGGTTGCTCCATAAGTATAATAAACATCAAAGTCTATAAAATAACTGATGTGCCTTTTGGTAAATGTGCAGCAATGTGGACAGCTACGAGTTGGCATATTGCAAATAAAGCAGCAACAAAAATCATCATCAAATTCAGATCAGGTGTCAGAAATAAAGAGACATTGGGGTTTAGCTTGTTGCAGAGGGTGAGAAGAAAGCTTTTTTAAAACCGAAAGTTAGTGTTGGTGCCTGTCTGTCTTTTGGGTACTTACATTCTGACAACTGCTCTGCTGCCCCTCCTGGAAAAAGCAGCTGATGCCAGACTGGTGAGTATGCGATGCTGTTCTTACCTTCTGTTTTGTGACAGCATTTCTTTGTGCTAGCAATGCAGGATTAGTTATAATCTCCAGAATCCTCTTGGATTTTGTTAAAGGCCACCTCTTTCTCCAAGGCAAAAGCTCCTGCCTGCTACTCTCAACCCTTCATTGGAAATCAAAGTAAACACTTTCTTTGGAAACTTCCCCTTTTACTTTCCCTGGGGCAAGTTATCTCCTGCAGTGTAGTGCAAAATACCTGTAACATGAGTACAGAACCTCAGAGATTTTGGTGTAAAATAGGACAGCAGCTATATTTTTGAAATGAAATTTCCCAAGTTTCATACAGGCTCTCATTTTCTAATTACCTTCTATAAATGCTAAACTTATCAACTACAAATAGTTCAATTCTACTGTTTTCTTTCTCCCAATTACTTTCCAAAATGAAGAAGCACAAATTTGCCTGAAGAAATCAACACCACTTTGAATGAAAATCACTTCCTAAAAAACATTTTGTTTTTTTCACCTCACCTCCAGGTATGCCTCACACATGAGCACAAGCAGAGTGCAAAGAGTATGCTGAAGAATCCTGCTCCCTAAGTGCTTCCAAATATGGCCTGAAGACCACACTACATGCATGAGTGCAATTGCAGGGAATTTCTGGTTGTTTTTCATTCATTTGCTTTTTATTCCTTTGATTACAGATAACTGTCTCTTCTGGGGCCATGCTTGTTCAACATACCATACTAAACGTACCTGACTTGTAGTCAGGAAATGGGACATTTGGTGGAACTATGATGTATGCACAAACCAAGGTACAGTTCATGTTTTTAAAACAAAGCCCAGTACATTTGCTAGATAGCTTATACCATCTGCTTAGCAAAAAGCCAGTTGTTCACTGTTGCTTGCACATTACACCCAACCTATACAGAAACACACAAGCAATATTCTTCAGCAGTAGGCTGTCATGGACTTACAAACGTATACCCTCTTGCCTGGAGAGCACGGCTAGACTTTCATTTGATTTAAGATAACTCTCAAGGGGGAAAACTGTCCCTTGCTGACAAACCCTTTTCTGCCTGCTCAGTTTTTCCCTACAGTCTGCAGCAGCAGACATGGTCAGTAAAAGCACTGTAACCACTTAAAAAGTAAGCTTGTGGTCAGGATATGGATTGCAATGACCATGGTGGTCTCTGATAAAATTATCCCATAGATCCAGCCCAGATGAGCAAGGCTGTATTTCTGTTATGCACAAATGCCCTGGCATTTACAGCACATTTGATGTAGTTTATCTCCCTGGGAGCTAATTTGGTGGACAGGCTGTTGAACTTGGTGCTAGTCTGGCTATTTTTGCTCTGTCCTGGAGACAGCAAGTTGTCTTGATAGAACAATGGGGAAAAGCTCACTGAAACATCCTTTTCTCTGTTATGCACCCTAGCTGGGCAGGCACTCCAGGTAGTATCTGCTTGACATTGACTATAATTCTTTCTTTTCAGGATTAATCTAAAGGCAAAGAGAAATAAAACTTTCTAAGTGGATGTCTCCAACAGGTGCAGTGATTTCTTGGCTCCAAATTGGTGCTTAAAGTAGTTTTGTACCCCCTTGGTAGCTCTGTTCTGCAGTGTCTGCAATTTGTGTATATCCAGAGAATAATGATGGGCAATGAATGGTTCCAGCCCTGCACAAATGCACAGCAGAGCCACAATGCTTTAAGCTAACCTTGAGGTTAACCTTTGTAGAGGGACTGTTAAACACACAGATAGAGCTTCTGCCTCTGTAAGTACAACCTGCAGACACTGACTTTGCGAAGGCATGTAGGAAAATGGAGTATGTGCTGTTGTTCAAGCTCTGTTCCTTTCCCCTTCCTCTAAACATTTACTGCCTTTGGGAAGCAGCACGTTTGGCCAGAGAGCCCTTTGAGCTGCAGCTGTTCCTCGGTGACCATGGCTCGGCAGCAGGCATCAGTTATCCAGTATACATGTTGCATTCCACAATACCTTACCAGCCCCTAACACCCAAGCTTGGGATGCAGACTAGCAATCCAGTCTCTATGTCTTTTCTAGGGATACAGTTTACCATATTTGCTTCTGATGACAGAAGCAGTTACTCCATCTACTTTATACTTGAAAGCTGCCCTTTCCAACTAAATGTATTTGTCTTTAAAATACATTTCTTGTTGCATAGACCTTATGGATTTCAAGCCTAATGAAGTTATCCCACCTTAAAGTTCAATGACTCTGCAACCCCCAGTAATAAACAGCCATGAGGGATGGGCCTCCAGTCATCAGCTGTTTGACAAAATAAAGGGAAGCCAGAGTTTAAACATGAATTATGTAATTGGTTTAGGTACTGATGACTGCACAGTTCTAAAATACAGTGCTGCAACTTGTTTCATAAAAATGGTGAGAAAATAAGAGCTAAAAATCCTGTTAGAATGCCTGAGTTTGGGTATTTCTGTTTCTCCCATGTCTGATGCCTTTGCACAGTCCAACCATTTCTATTAGAATATGAATATCAGGGAGCTGTTGTGTGGATGGCAGTATCATCTGAAGCAATGAGTTTACTGAGTGCATTGTTCTTCCAAGGCAGCAGTGCCTTACTTTGCATAGCAGTGGAGATCCCTAAGTTGCCTGAACTGTAGGATCCTCATCTGGTTTGGCAGGGGATGAGAGCCAGATCAGGCAAGTGTTGTTCAAAGGAGAAAATATCTCTCAAGATTGTTCCAAGCCTAAAGGTTCAAGTGAGCTTTGTGCAATCAAACAACAACTGTGTTGTTATGTCCCTGTTTTTTTTTACTCTAAAGTAGCTGATAAAGCTTAAAAGCTTTTCTTTAGGGAGGGTTGGGCATTTTTAAATGAAAATAGCTGTAAGCAGGACTGTGCCAAGAGAAGGGGAATCACAGCTGTCAAATAACATCTTTTAGGATGCTGAGAAATCAGCATCCTGCTCACAGAGCACTGAAGATTGGCTTTGCTTTGATAGGCTTTTCTTGCCTTTCCATGGTAGTTAAAACTGCCAATTCCCCTTTCTCTAACACTGGGAGATTGAGCACAGTGGCATTTTTGGCACTATAAACATAGTGGATGGAAAAATAGGGCAGAGCCTTTCTTTTCTCCCAGACAAATGACAGGCATCTTAGTAGGAGCAGCTGGAAGCATAGATGTCTTAATGGTGATGTGGGCCAGTGCAGAAGGAGAAGGGTAAAGCTCAGGGTGATTGATTACACAAGCCCAGTACTTTTGTTGGATGTGGCCTCCAAATCCTGATTTGTCAAATTTCTAGGTGGAACATGCAGGAAGTTCAGACTTTTCTGGATTTGGGTTGACCTTGTCCCTTCTGTCCCCTCACAGTCCGTCACAAAGGGTTGGTTGACAGGTATTTAACCAGACTTCTTTTATGTTATTATCTGGGGCATGCAGAAACCCTACATCCAAGCTCCTCAGTCTTCTTTGTAGAACCAGAATTTGCAGGTTTTGTACACCTATCACCTTCTGGTCCTAATGCTTCTGCTCAGGTGTTCTTTCTCTAAGCCCGTAATTCCACCAGGCTCTTGCCTTTAACCTTGTCTACCCCCAGCTTTAGTAAACAGGGGACACACCTTGGCTCTTTAGCTATAGCTAAGACTTTTGAGAGTTTTGGTCTTGGCATGACTACTCTTAAGGCTGCAAGAGAAATCCTGCGTCTGTGTCCCATCCTTATCAAATAGCAATGAAGTCAGATTTTTCTCTCTCCTACTTCCCTTTGGAAACCACAGCTTAGTATGGAGCCCCTTCAAGCCCTTTCAGTAAAGGGCTTTGTGTGCAGGAGCACTTGCCACAGAACCCTCATCTAGTCCCTTAGCTCATCTGGCCTAGTCAGCCTTTTTCTGAACCAGTCACACCTTCCTTCCATTTCCTCTGTTCTCTCCTCTGAGTGCAAAACAAAGTCAACATTTTTATTTTTAAATAAAATTTAAAATAAAAAGAAATAAAATTAAATTATTAAAATTAATTTATTTTAAAAATTAAAATAAGTATTTTTAAATAAATGAAAGGAAGTGAGACTTCTACAACCAGGATTTACTGCATTTTCCAACATAAATAAGAAGTATTTTACACAATCCAGCTTTCCAAAGACTAGAAGCATCTTCTCCACAATGCTGAACTTGGCTTTCACACATAGTTCCCAAAATTCAGCACAGGCTACTGGAAGCACTATGGCTAGTTAGGAGCAGTTCATGTTCAGTGATGAAGAAGGGAATGTTCCTTTGCATATTTCTCTCTCTTCTGTTTTCCATGAGCAGAGGTTATGTGGTGTGTGCAGCCAGTTACAACATTTGCTCTTAAGAGAGCAAACATCTCTGCTCCCCTGGAAAGTCTGACAGGTTTTCAGAGAAATCTGACACCCAGTATTGCAACAGCTTGTTCTTTTGGTCTCAGTTGGCTACTGCAGAAGTTGGACTTACTAAACAGACTAACAGTGCTGCTCTGACTGGGGTTGCACAGACACCTGAGAGCATTGTCACAAGATTCCCAGGCTCTAGACACCATGTCCTTAGAGAAAAATCCCTTGGAATGGATGGTGATATAGCTATATTTCCAGAGTGAGTGAAGACTACGAGATTTGGAAAACCAAGCAAAGTGTCAAATTGAGAAAATATGGTCAAACATCTTTATGTTGAATACATGTTACTTCTGGTGATTGTGCAATTAGCTGAAGTTCTTTAGCATTTAGAATTTTACCATTACTTTTAAGCATGAAAGTAAGCATTGTAAGACTGAAAATAATACAAACTACAAGGGCCTAGCTGGAGAATTTGTGTAGCACTAGAAACATTATTCAGGAAGCAAGGAAAAGTCCTATCTTATGCTGCAAAAGCAACCTCTGCCTGTAGCAATAATTTCAAGTGCTGAAATCATAAGCTTCCTAAGTTAACAGCCTCCTTCTTTCCTCCATGAGCTACAGTGGATGGTTGAGGCCCCCTGCATAGTTTGGGCCTGGAGCAAGCAGTCCTGCTTCCTCTCAGCTTCCCTGACATCTTTCAGCCTATTGACAGCATCCTGCAGCTCAGCCACCTGCTGTAGGAGGACCTCCACCAGGGCACACAGAGTGAAGCCCTGCCCATTGTGCACCCTTGCCTCAGGAGAACAGTGCAGGCACTCTCTCCACTCCGAGCTCTGCACTGCAGCCTCCCCTCTCATCGGCTCTGTCTGGGTGTCTACCCTGGCCACTGCCAGGACAGCCGGAGCAGAGCTCCCAGACTGGACCCTGGTCATAAGGTGAGTGCTCCCCATCCTGCTCGCCTGCCCACACAAAGTACCTTGACCCACCCTTTTTCACCTAACTCCTGGTCACTTGAGCTCCCTGGGGCAGGTTTTTAACCAGTCAGGGCTGGTGCTGCTCCTCCTGGCTCTGACCTCTGTGAGTCAGCTGCTCACATCAGCTGAGCTGTTGGCTCCTGGGCAAGTCCTTTCAAGGACTCGAGGCTCCCTGGTGGCTCTTGCCACTCTGAGTTGAGGCTCCTGGATGCTGAGCTTCTCCCCACTCAGGTGTTGAAGGTGTCCTCTCTTGAGCTACTCACCTCGGTAATTGACCCCTCAGCAATTGACTCATGCTCTGCCAGGACAGAGCAGAGACATAGCACCGGACCCAGGCTGGCCAGGGTGGTGTTCCATACCACAGCACGTCATGCCCAGTGTATAGACTGGGGGGGAGTTGCCCAGAGGAGACCTATTGCTGCTTGGGTCAGGCTGGGTATCAGTCAGCAGGTGGTGAGCAACTGTACTGTGCATTGCTGCTGGTTAGTGTTTTACTTTTTTTCCTTTTCCCTCGTAGTTTTATATTCTCTCCCCTTGTTATTTCCCTTAGTAGTAGTAGTATTATATTGTACTTTACACTTCTAGGCATGAGAATGCGATGAGTTACAGGGTGTACACAGAGCAGCTGAAAAAACAGCCCAGAGATATGTGAACAGACAGCTATCTCAATTATCCAAACTGTAGCCTTCATTTGGCAGAGGACCATTTCAGCAGCAGCATCTAGCTGCTTAGGCTTCAAAAATACAGCACTGTTGCAGAACCACTATATTCTTCAGCAAGGAAAATTTGGCAGTTGAAACAGCTCACCATTTCTCCCATGTATGATTGTGGACAAAGCTGTGCATCAGCCACAAATCCTTACACAAAGTTCAGCCATGAGGTTTTGAAAGAACACTTGGGCCGTTAAAAAAAAGTATTTTGTATACAGAAGATGGAGAAACAGCTCAGATCATGACCCTGTTTAGATCTGGCTGCTGTGTTCACTGCACAGCACTGGGAATTGACCCTACTAAATCCCACTCAATATCAACCTCAAGTCTTGTGTTACCTTCCCAGGTCCAGTGCCAGCAGATTTGTTTTGTGCTTGAGATGACCCACTGTAGCCTCCTTTGCTGTAATCTCCAGCTGCCATTCCCTGTGTTAATTCATCATAGCCTGCCAGTGTGTACAAGACAAGGTGTTAGAGTGTGCAAGCAGCTGCGCAGACGCTCATGTGAGAAGCTCAGTGGCAAGCATACCTGCCCCGTAGCCTTGCTGCCCATAACCACTCACTTGCTGGAAAGGAGTCAATGTGGTGTTCAGGTTGACTCCATGCTGTTTTGCAGATGCTGGTGGTACCTGGACAAAGGAAGGGAACAAAAGGACCTATTAACTGGGGAACAGCACATAAAACACAAGCTCCCTCTGCCATCTAAGGGGGAAGGCACCTCCACCTCCTGTGGGAAATTTAATCCAGAGTTGGAAGCAGTAGGACAGCATGGGTCATGGTGCTCATGCTTCCAGCAGTAACTTGCTGTAGTGGCTTTATATGAGCCTCAAGTTTTCTGCCAGAGCCACACTTCTGACTGCAGTGTAACTATGTTTCAGAACAGGCTGCGTATTTCTTTCATATACTGATTGTAAACAGCAAATTCTCACCCACAAACCCAAGAAGGAGCAACCACAGTGCCATCCCTCCAGAATCAAGAGACACACCCACTCTTTTCTGAAGCTGTTTCATAAAACACAGTCCTACAGGGCCCTAAAAGAGACTCATTTACCCTTCTACCTAGAGCATCACTTGTTCCCAAGTAATATCCTCCCTCCTGAGAATAACAGCCCTGCTCTCTGACTTAACGGGGTCTCCCCCATTCTCAAAAAGGACTTCCTAGGCACTCGGCTCACTGACTCAGCTTTGGGTCTCCCTCTGACTCTCCAGAGGCTGCTACAGGCTTTCAGGAACACCGAGTCCATGAGCTGTACCTGTCTGCTATTTACAGTAATCTGTGCAGGAGTCCATGAGTTCTGGCCTTTTAAATTTCCTGTTTTCTCAGGGAAGAGACTGCAACTATTTTCTCATGCTTGCACATTTTTTTGGAGAACCCTTGCAGACTGGGGAAGATGACTACACTGCTGTCATGAGACCCCACCTGGAGTACCATATCCAGTTCTGGGACCCTCAGCACAAGACAAACATGGACCTGTTAGAGGGGGTCCAGAGGAGGGCCATGAAAAAGATCAGAGGAATGGAACACCTATGAAAAAAGTCTGAATTGGGGTTGTTCGGACTGGAGAAGAGAAGGCTCTGGGGAGACCTTATAGCAGCCTCTCAAGACTTAAAGAAGGCTTATAAGAAAGATACACACTTTTTACCAGGGCCTGTAGTGACAGGACAAGGGACAAGTGTTTTAAACTGAAAAAGGATAGATTTAGATTGGACATGAAGAAGAAAGTTTATGAGAGTCGTGAGACACTGGAACAGTGTTGTGGTTTAAGCCCAGCTGGTAACTCAAAACCACTCACTACCCCCCCTTCCCCCCCACTCCCGGAGGGATGGGGAGGAGAACAGAAATAATGTAACTCCCACAGGTTGAGATAAGAACAGTCCAGTAACTAAGGTAGAACACAAAAACACTACTGCTACCACCAATAATAATAATGAAAAGAGAAACAACAAGGGAAGAGAACACAACCACTCACCACCTGCTGACCGATACCCAGATCGACCCGAGCAGTGATCTAACCCTTCTGGGTGACTGCCCCCAGTTTGTGTGATGAGCATGACGTGCTGTGGTATGGAGTACCCCTTTGGTTGGTTTGGGTCAGGTGTCCTGTCTCTGCTTCCTCCTGACTTCCCCTCCTCCCTGGCAGAGCCTGAGACTCAAAAAGTCCTTGGTCATAGTAAACATTACTTAGCAACAACTAAAAACATCGGTGTTATCAGTGCTGTTCCCAGGCTTAAAGTCGAAAACACAGCACTGCACCAGCTACTAAGGAGAAAAATGACTGCTACTGCTGAACCCAGGACAAACAGATTGCCAGAGAGGTGGTAGATGTGCCATTCTTGGAAACTTTAAAGGTCAGGAGAGTTACAACTTAGGCTGTCAGACTTACAAACATGGTTGGCCCATACTGGAATGCATTGGGTACACCAGGAACACTGGCATAATAAGGTAACCCAGTGTAGCTGTACCCCGGGGGCAGGGTTGGGTTGAGGAAGGGCTGCTGAGTTGTGTGGTGAGTCTGTGTCTGGTTCTGCTGTGACTGGGCAAGGGTAGTAGTAGGAGCAGGGGAGGCAGAATCCCTGTGTCCAAATTTTGTTACGTCACCTGCAAAAGAACAAACTGATCAGAAAAGCTATCGAAGGCACCCCAAAATTGGAGGATTCAAATCCTCTGAATACAGGTAGCCAGCTACAGAAGAGAGCACATCGTACACTTCAAAGGCTGCAGTTGTTCATGGGAAGAACTCTCCTGGTCTCTGTTCATGGCACAAAACTCTGTGCCATGGCTAATCCACTGATGAAGTAGAGATAACCAATACTTACCTATCTCACACGGTCTGAGCAGATTCACTGCTATCAGAGCATTGCAATAAAACATGTTAAAAGCAGAAGTATGGTAAAAAGCCATGAACTTGTTCCAAGAACAAGTGGTTGTTGGATTCACAGCTGTTTACATTAGTAACAATTTTGCACTTATTCTCAAAGGCTATCCAACTTCCAGAAGAACTCACATATGACTTACTGACCAAACCCATTAAGGTTTTAAAAAAAAAATAAAAAACCACAGTGTCAGGGTTGAGAGGGAGATGCTCACTGTTGTCTGTCTAGTTTGGACTGATGGGTTTAACTGCTTACAGAAGGGAAAAACAACTGCTCTTTCAGAAATGGCATGATGACTAGCACATCTCACCATCCTCATCTTTAAATAGCACTCACCTGAGTATGGCTTGTTAGCAAGGCTTCCATCTCTGCCTGTCAAGGTTGCAGGAGCAGGGAATGTAATTCCATAGTAATCCTTAGAAAGAGACAACATTGTTTATTGATAGCTGAAACCGTAACAGAGCTGGACATCTCTTATTGAAACAAGGGGGAGACAAAAATCAAAAAATGGATTATATAAACCTTTAGAATTAGTTTTAAGCAATGTTAAGTTTGATGGCTTTGTAACAGTAGCAATGGAAAATTACTGAGGTGCATGGTACATAGAAAAAAAATAGAGTACAGCTAGAGAACATACTGAGAATTCTTGTCCAAGATAAATCATTATAGTTGACATAGTTCTAAGAAAAACAGTCTAGAAGAACGGGACACAGGGATAAGGAGTATCTGGGAATGGCAGGTGTCCAGGATGGGCTACAGTTAAACTAAATGATAAGTAGGAGGATAGGAGTATTATTATGTCTCTGGTGCTAACGAACCAATTAAACTGGTATAAGTTCCTACTGCACATGCTTCGAAGACTGCCAGAAGTGATGAAGATTGTTGGAAGAAGTAAAAGACCCTCAGAGACCACCACCACATTTTTGTATGCATGGGGGGAACTTTCTGGAAAATAACGTAATCCATATGTAGCCTCATGAATATGTACGTATGCCCAGGGACTATATGGAAGTCCATGGGACCTGATGAAATCCATCTGCGGGTCCTGAAGGAGCTGGCGAATGAAGTTGCAAAGCCACTGGCCATCATATTTGAAAAATCATGGCAGTCAGGTGAAGTTCCCGATGACTGGAAAGAGGGAAATATAACCTCCATTTTCAAGAAGGGGAAAATGGATGACCCGGGGAATTACAGACCAGTCAGTCTCACCTCTGTGCCTGGCAAAATCTTGGAGCAGATTCTCTTGGAAGGCATGCTAGGGCACATGAAAAACACCAAGGTGCCACAGAGTAGCATGCCACTGTTGGAGTCCAGATCCACGGAGCAACTTAAATGCATCTGTGTCAATGCCTGCAGCATGGGCAACAAACAGGAGGAGCTGGAAGCCATTTTGCAGCAGGGAAATCATGACATAATGGCCATCATAGAAACATGGTGGAACGATTTGCATGATTGGAGTGCTGCAATGGATGGCTATAGGCTCTTCAGAGGGGACATACCAGCCTTCCAGTATCTGAAGGGGGCCTACAGGGTTGCTGGTGAGGGACTATTCATTAGGGACTGTAGTGATAGGACAAGGGGTAATGGGTTAAAACTTAAACAGGGGAGGTTTAGATTGGATAAAAGGAAGAAATTCTTTACTGTTAGGGTGGTGAGGTACTGGAATGGGTTGCCCATGGAGGTTGTGAATGCTCCATCCCTGGCAGTGTTCAAGGCCAGGTTGGATGAAGCCTTGGGTGATATGGTCTAGTGTGAGGTGTCCCTGCCCATGGCAGGGGGGTTGGAACTAGATGATCTTAAGGTCCTTTCCAATCCTAACTATTCTATGATTCTATGATAAGTTATTGGTCTGCAGGAGTTGCACCAGTGACAGGGGCAGGAGGCATAACCCCACAGTAAGGCCTTCCTTTATCTGTACTGCCCTGAGCTACAACTGAGTTCTTGCTCCCCAGTCTATGTCATACCATGCTAAAGGACAAGTACGCTATTCCTGGAATACAATTTAAATTAACTTGGTTTCTGTTTTGGAAGGTATGTTTAACTAACAGTGTTTCCAGACCCTTAGAGGCTAAGTTTCCTTTAACATCATGAGGTATATTTGGGCAGTATAGTGTCTTGAATACATCTCCTTTGTGACAGAAGAGGTAGTTAAATGTATCCACAAGGGTTTTTATTTTTTGTCTTCCAGCCAGGCAACCAGTCCCTACGCACTTACCCCTGGCAAGCACCCACAGTCCACTGGAGGACAAGGAGAAGCTAATGGAGGTGCTGGAACAGTTGTCCCAGAAAGTTTAAATCCACTCGTGCAAGAACTTAGTGTCATTGCCAACACAGTGTAACTGCAAAGCTGCTAATTGCACAGTACTGCAGTGTGCTTGCTGTTGAGGGGAAGAAGGATGCCATCAGAATGTTGAAATTGGGTTCAGGTGTTCTCATCATGGGGGAGAGTGGTGCAGAGTCTCTCCCATTGTGACTATGCACCTGCTGTGTCAAGACACACTAAACTTGTGTTCTCTGAGTTGGAAGAAAAATGGGGAGGCATTAAAGTAAAATCAAGACTTGCGGAAGTTACCCAAAACCATTTAAAACACTCAAAGAAATACAGAGGAGCATTCCTTCAGTAGCTCTCATGAAGGACATCAGGAAAGAAGCAGTAAATGTTTTAAACTATGTTTGACTACTGTACTTGACAGGCTGGTGGCTTCTTTCACTGTGTGAGGGTGATTGGGCTCAAACCTACAACTGGGAGTGGAAATTCGCCTTTGCATCACCTGCTTAGTTTAAAGGGAAGGATTTCTCATGTCATCCAGTTTCTATAAATCAGTTCTGGTATGACAGAAGTGACCTGCTTCCTCATGTTTAAACAGCAAGAATTTAAGAACGCTGCCAAATGCCTTCCACATTACTTCATAGAGTCAGGGCTGAATATCATCCTGTTTGTGTCAAGACACCATGAAGACACCAGGTTTCAACACATGCCACAACCAGACATAGCAGGATCCAGCGGAGAAATGGCTGCATGACAGTAGGCATGAAAAGAAATAACATGCTAAGCCATTCGTGCTTGCTATTTCTGTGAGGGATCAAAGGGAATTCCTTGATCATTATGGATGGATTTAGAGGGGGAACACTGGGGGCACAGATTTTAGAGAAGTCCACCTCCTGATGAGAGGGTTGTATTTCCAGACAGAGAGGATGGGATTTGCCTTACCTGAGCTGTGAACATTTGAATTACTCTTTGGGATTCTCAGTGTAAATCAATTGAGAGAAAACAGGCTTTTCCACAGCAATTTACTTGATCTAATCTAAGAAAAAACACCTGTATTCCTACATCTTTCTACTGGTGGTGAAGACAATCAGCTCAGACCAAGACATTCAGTGGGATTAATTTTGCCTTGCATATTTTGAATTCACTACAAAGCCAAGACAATTAATTACAATAGTGGCAACACATTTTCTCCTGAAATTAGTGTGTTTCATAGCAAACTGCATACAGCACCTAACCAGGCTGCACCACTATTTTACACCTGGCTGCAGACCAGTGTGGTGGGTCAAAAGGCCTGGGCATAAGTATGACACGGGCATTTCTGGGATCTCTGCAGTGAGTTGTAGCTAAAGGTCATGCTTTTGGGCAGAGGAGAGCGCATTATGTCTGCCTTACATAATTTAGGAAAATCTTTGTGATTTTTTGGGAAACCAAAAGGTTTTCTGCTGGCTGCTGACATTACTCATTATTAAAAGACATCCTACGAAGTGTCAGTTTATTAGAAAAAAAACCCTGCTTTTCAGCCTATTGTCATTCTCCTTGGAAATAAAGGCTTTGCTGTCAGAGAGGCCCTGAAGTAAGTTTTCCAATGATAAGCAGTGCTGAGGCAAGTCAGGCTGTGACAGCTCTTCCTGAAGAGGCTGGATCAGCATTCAAATTGTTACTTCATTTTAGAAACTTAAATCCTTCTCACACTACAGTAAAAACAAATATCCAGCAAGGCTTATAAAGACATTTATTTCCTAGAAGTTCAGTATTAACATTTTATATGGTTCAAATTGCTAAATACAGTTACTGAAAACAAGAGCATAGCTGGAACATTGTACACTAACTACAGTTCACAACCCAGTAGCTGCAAGGCTAATAAAACACTTGTGTTATTGAGTATTTAAGTCAAGTTGTTACTCAGCTCTGCAGCATAAAAGTTTAATGACTAGTATTTAAATAGTTTATAAAAATGACCCAAAAGTGTACTATATATATATAGCACATATATTTTAGCCCACAGTCTCTACTGCTGCATTTGAATAACCTGTATATTTCTTTTTAGTCACAGTTTGAAAATGAAGCCAAAGGTATCAAGACTGCTTTAATCAAAGTTTGGTCACAGTGTAAAATAGCCAAATACTATGGTTTAAGAGCACTTGTGATTTAAAAAGAATTAAAACACAGGACAGGAATTAGAAACAAAATCCAGAGTCTCCCATGCTTTGGTATTATGATCCCAATGATGCTTTATTTCAGCCCTTTTCCAGAAAAGCAAATGAGGCATAGGTCTGTAAAAACAGTGAGATGCTTTGTGTTAATGCAATTCACAACAACTCGCACCTGCACACAAACAAATACTTTTAGAGCCAACTGTAAAATTTTAGGAGAAAGAGAAAAATGGCATCCAGTGACGGATGAGCAGGAATAGAAGACAGTGTGAGTTCTTGCTAAGCAGTGCACACTGTGGGCTTGAATACACACCTGGTTTATAGGAGCACAAGAAATCTGGAGAGGGACTTTTCATTAGGGCTTTAGGGATAGAACAAGGAGGAATGATTTTAACTGGAAGAGGTGAGATTCAGATTAGATATTAGGAAGGAATTCTTCCCTGTGAGGCTGGTGAGACACTGGCACAGGTCGCCCAGAGGAGCTGTGGCTGCCCCATCCCTGGCAGTGTTCAAGGCCAGGTTGGACGGCACTTGGATCAACCTGCTCTAGTGGAAAGTGTCCCTGCCCATGGCAGGAGGTTGGAACTAGCTGGTCCTTAAGGCCCATTCCAACCCAAACCATTCTATGACTATGAAAAGGCAGGGCTCAGCCCAGCAGCAGTGTAGTGGGGCTGGCTGCAGTAGTGCAAGGGCCACTGAGTTTTAGGAGGTCAGTATAACAGTGGACAATTTTGTAAACTGCATTTCCTCTTCTCCCAGGTTTCATTTCTGGGCCATGTTTATTCTTTGTAAAAACCCTCACCATTTAATCAACCTGTAGGTGAGTAAGCACATAATTTATTGGTTGATTAAAACACATAAACAGTTGTTTGTCATCTGCTTTTGAATAAGAGGACATTCCCATACATACGTCACTATTCTGAAGTAAAGTGCAAATACCAGTTTTATGCATTTGCACTGACACACCCACCAACTTCTGTGCTGCCCCAGCTCTCCATGCTTATACTGTTCCCCTCACTGGGAACAGGATGGAAGCAGGGATACCTTTCCTCTTGAACAAGATGCTGATGGGATGTTGAACATGCACTGCCTGGGCTCAGAGAGGGGAGTTTTGCAGTAGACTTCAATGTAGACAGACTTAAGTCAGTGTTAGAAAACTCAGTATAAGCAATTTATTTGCTGGGACCCAGCCCTGGGCCAGACATTTCAATTCTCAATTCAATTTCTAACTCTATTTTTGGAAAGACAGACCATATTTTTAAAGCAGGAGCAGCAGGAGCAGTACTAGTTTTCATTAACCAATATTTAACGCAGAGAATGGAGAGAAAACACGGAGTTACTCTTTCAGAGCGCAACCCTGTGGCTATTGACTCCAGTGGAGAAGGGCAGCTATAAACTAGTTTAATCCCTAAGTTTCTTTCACCTGTCCCCTTCTTCCATTTCCCCTGTGTGTTGCTCTCACATGCTCCCTGCAAAACTAAACCCCCTTTCTCCTGACATCAGATCCTAGTTATCTAAAATTAGTGCTGGTCAACATCCACCCACTGTCTTTTTAAACAAGCTGTTACCACTCTGATTGGCAGCAGGAAGCTTCACATCTCCCCTGGATAAGCTCAGTGTATTTTCCTCTTTGTCTATCAGGCTTACATCACTTGTTTGGTTGTGAGAGGTAGTCCTGGGTGTGCTTGGCCAGACTCAGTGACTCATTACAGGAGATAATTTTGTAATGCAAATAAGACAACTTGAAAACTCTATATTCCTGCAGTCATCCTAAGATCAGACACTAAGAGAAAAACAGTGTTGAAAAGGCAAGGAGCCTGTTGAGGGAGCAACTGTAACAAAAAAGAACCACTTCTGGGAATAAAAGCAACCAAATCCAAGCACTTCAATTTGTGAAGCAGGTCAGTATTTACCTTCCTCTCTCTAGAGGAAGCCTTCAGATAGATGTTAGGAAAAATGATGTGCTCTTGTGAAGGAAACTTGTTCTCTCACAAGACAAAAGCTCATGCACAAGCCTGACAAAGAGACACAGTGTCTTCTGGGCCACAGGTCTTCAGCAGGTTTTCATCCTGCCGTTACAAGGAACAACTCAAATCTTTCCTGTGACAGCAGTACCAGTGGTATTTCACAGCTAAGGATATTGCCAGAACAGAGGGAGAGTGATAAAACCTGCTGCAGTGCTGCAAACTTCAGAGAGGGAGCTCCCAGGAAGTGGTGTTTTCCCTGATGGTCAAAAATCATCTTCTTGAGCATCTTGCCTTTACTTGGGAATCTACAATCCACAGGGAGCCTTGGAGCAATACAGAAAATCCTGGAATTCCTTCACTGGCCAAACATGCTGCCTCCCTCAGCTGCTCTCCCGCTGCCTGGTGGTTGAAGTGAGAATTCATCATGGCAAAGGAATGACACCATTTGCCCATACAATAGTGGTCAGTTTTATGACAACTCACAAAACAGGGACGCGATTGGGTCCAGGCAAAAATCAGTAACCCCAGTTCCTCATTACAAATCAACACACATGCAGAGAAGGAAAGTAATAGCAATTGATATAAATTAATTTGGTGGGATTAAAATATCACAATTTATTCATTTACTCTGGAGACACTTATTTACACACTGAAACAGAACTGGAAAACATTACAATACAATTAGAAGAAAAGATGGTCAAATTGCAAAGCTGTATTCCTAGAAAACACTGACATGAACAAAAGCCAGCAAGATTTTTTTCTATGTAAATACCCTCTATTCTGAAAGACAACAAACCCCGTGTTACTGGTCAGTATGGTGTACTTAACTTGCCAAGTAGAGTGAGAAGCAATGCTCAGCCCTCGGAAAACTAAACCACTCCTGAAATGAGTGAAAATGAAAAAGGTGAATCATGTACTCATTTTTATCTGAAACTTTCTCAATTACTTGGTGGTGAAAACTTCACAGAATTTTGTTGGAACAGGATAAAGTAGAAGTGTTAATGATGGGTCTTTCACATTTGAAGGAAACCCTGACCCATGGTAAAATGTTTGTATTTCATTAGCATCTGCAAAAATGCTGAATACAGTGAACAGGGATGAAAAAAAAAGTGTAAGGCAGCCTGGAAAGTACGAAAGTGATAAACTCTTCAATAAATTCAGATTTTTTAATGTCTAGGGAGCCAGTAACTGGAGAAAGACAAAACCTCAGTCATCACAGTGTCTGACATATCTTCTGCGCCAACTCAGTAGTTATGTGTCTCTTCCACATCATTTTCATGTCAAAGTGCTTATGCTTTTAATGCGTTTCTTACAGCACCACTTCAGATAGATACATACTATCAGGCACTTAAGCCAGAGGACAAGAAACTGAAGTCAGAAATTCAAACACTCAATCTGACAACTCATCAGCAGAACAATTCTACATTCCTCATGGCTTCTGATTCCTAAGGTGCTGGTCAGCTCGTGGTCTTAGGTGGACTTAGACTGTTAACATAAGGGTGAATTATTTTTGGCCCGGTGGACCCATGACACTTTAGGCCATCAGGGCGGAGATGCAACATACAGATGGGCCCATAATCGGGGGGTGGATTTAACAATGGACACTATTGCCCAGGTCATTCATGACTGTGAAACATGTGCTGCAATTAAACAAGCCAAATGGTTAAAGCCTCTTTGGTATGGAGGATGATGGATGAAGTATAAATATGGGGAGGCCTGGCAGATTGACTATATCACACTCCCACCAACCCATCAAGGCAAGTGCCATGTGCTTACCATGGTGGAAGCAACCGTCAGATGGCTGGAAACATATGCTGTGCCCCACGCCACTGCCCAGAACACTATCCTGGGCCTTGAGAAACAAACCTTGTGATGACACAGCACCCCAGAGAGAACTGAGTCAGACAATGGGACTCATTTCTGGAACAACCTTATAGACCCTTGGGCCAAAGAGCATGGCACTGAGTGAGTATATCACATCACCTACCATGCACCAGCCTCTGGGAAAATCGAGTGGTACGATGGGCTGCTAAAAACTACACTGAGTGCAATGGGGAGTGGGACTTTCAAACATAGGGATACACACTTACCAAAGGCCACTTGGTTGGTCAACAACAGAGGATCTGCCAACAGGACTGGCCCAGGCCAGTCAGAACATTTAAATACCGTAGAAGGGGCTAACGTTCTTGTGATGCACAGAAAGAATTTGCTGGAGAAGACAGTCTGGGTTATTCCTGCTTCAGGTAAAGGCAAACCCACTTGTGGGATTGCTTTTCCTCAGAGACCTGGATATACTTGCTGGGTAATGTGGGAAGATGGGTAAGTCTGATGTGTACCTCAAGGGGATTTGATTTTGTTGTTGTCGTTGGAGGATTTTTGTTCAGTTTTGTGGGGTTTTTTAATTTTGTTTTCCTTTAGCTGCTTTTTTGGTTTTGTTTCAGCATCTGTCTGCGCAGGATGAGCACTTGTCAATGAAAACACAGTGGTTCAATTCCATGCTCCTTTCTGCTGCCTGCCTGCCTGCATTTTCTCTTAGAAACAATTCTCTCTTGACTTCTGGACCTTAACAGGTCTCTAAGACAATGCAGCTGTATTCCAATAGCAGGCCAGTACTCATCTGGAGCACATCTGAGTCTTTTTCAAGGTACAGTAGTAGTTCTTCTGCATTCATAAATACCTTTCTGTCATTTCTTGCCTAATCCAAAGACTCTCTCAGCACTTACTCTTCTGTTTTACAGAATATTTTCTTTTCCCACATTCTGCAGGATGCAGACGACAAGGCAGAGAGAAATGCTTTCGTAATTCTTTCTGCTTTGTTACTAATAGCACTGCAGAGCCACTCTAAGACAAGTCTTGTGAACCAACATGAAATTGCTAGAAGTCCTTGCCAACCCTAACTCTCCTAAAAACTATGAAACTATCAAGTGTGTACTCAAACAACGTGAAATAGCTGCTATCCTAGAACGTGTTTCCTAACCTATATCCTAAAGTATATCCGAACATTTGCTTCTGAAGGACACTGCAATAGCCTAACAAGCATAGTTATAAACAGAGTAACAAACGCAGCAACAGCCATAGTGATAAATAAACACTGTAATAAACACAGGAAGATGGAGCTCAGGGTCCAGCTCCACACTTGGGGAGACGCGCCAGAGGGTGGGCATTTGCCGGCTGGGCTGATGAACGAGCCAGCAAGGCCTCCTGTGAGGGCCGGGACAGGCCTGACGGTGCTGCTATGGCTCCGGGGTGAGGTGGTGGCACCTTCCCTCCAGAGCAGAAGGGCACCGTGGCTCCATCCTTGCCGCCACCGGGGTGGTGCTGGGGCCGCATGGTGGGACTCGACTCAAAGGCCAGACGGCAGGGCTCAGCCGGGGAGTCCAAGCAGTGCATGGGCACCTGTAAGGGCAGAGTCAGAAAGCACTGATGAAACCATGAGGGCAGGAACAGGTGGGACCTGGCTCTCCTGGGTTGTTTGGAAGTGTGTTGTGAAAGGGGTCATTCCTAGCACAGGAGAGAGGCTCCTTACTGGCAACTGCAGTTTGCTTTTGGTCCCTTTTCAACCTGCATGATACACTCAGAGCATGCCAAGTTGACAGGGATGTGCGGTGCCCCGTTGCCAGGCAGCAGGGCTCGGCAGGGAGCCCTGGGAAGCTCTGAGATGGTCCTTTCCAAAACCCAAGCAGCAGCATCCCTCACTGTGCCATACTAAAGCAGACTTACACAAACTCAGCTTCTACAAGGGCAAAATGAAACCCACCAATGCTACAGTGGTATGCTTCTGCTGAGATACATGTTCCCCCGAGGACATGTGCATGCCTCCTTTCTAGGACCATCCTGTGCACCTCAGGAATATTTCCTACACTCAGAAGTCAGAAAGATGGAAAAGAGGGTCTGCTACGTATCGGCACTCTGCCTTCTTCTTGCCCTGCTTTCAGTTGCCCATCCCTGAAAAGGGCTCGGTGGACAACCTGCTCTTCTTTGTAGACGGTGGCCCATCACTCCCCTCTTCAGAGGCTGCTGGCCGCTTTCTGCTCCCTCTTGCACAGCCTGGCAACCTTTCCATCCAACAGTATTGTTAGACAGCTGAAGCCATGATTACCTTGAAGCAAGCAGAACTAGGTAGTTTTACCTTTTCTTCCCGCAAAAGCTGTTGCGTTGCCCGCTTTCAGCAGCGACAGGAGGCACCTGCAATGGAAATGTGTAAGTTAGCAGGGGGCAAGGACCTCCCTGCCCAGTCGCTGCCTCAGCTCTGAAAGGCACAGCCCTTGGATGGCGCTGCTCAGCTCAGCTGAGCCAGCTGTGGGATCACCGCACGAAGCGGGATGCCCGACCTGCATCCGCCTTGCTTTGCGCTTTGGCAGAGCTGCAGGCTGGCGGCTGCCCGGTGCTTGTCCCTGCGGCAGCAGCCCCACCTTCTGAGGGGGAAGGCTTTTGTAGCCATACTCTTTGTGCACTTCACAAACCTCTGCTGTTTCTGCCTCTGCTGGCGGGGCTGGTGCCTCCTCGTCCCCGCCGCTGGCCAGCCCGGACACCTCCTCCCCAAGGAGCTCCTCCTGCTGCTCGATCAGGAACTGCACGAGCTGCGTCACCTGCGCACAGCAAAGCGCTGCTTTCAGCGCGGGGACTGAGAAGGGCTCAAACAGCCTTTCGCGGCCTGACCCACGGTTCTGTGCAGGAAGGCGCAGCCGTGGGGCTGCTCTTGCCGGCTGCTGCCGCACAGCTTTGCTGACGGGAGGAGGCAGGCAGAGGCCTGCGAACAGCACAGCTGGGCTGGGCTGGGGAGGCTGTAGCCTGGCGGTGAACGCAGCGTACCTTGCCCGTCTCGTGCGCCAGCACATCCAGGGGCAGCTCGCCGGGTGGGCTAAGGAGGTCTGGCCCCACGCAGATGGCCAGGTTCCCAGCTGTCATCTTGCTCACGGCCGCGTTCCTGCAGATGCTGCCGAGCAGAGACAGCAACTGCTGCAGCAGGAGCACGTTGGCAGCCGGTAACCTGCTGGCCACCCTGAAGGAACAGGAGCACAACGTGAATGAAGTCGGTGTCGACAACACAGGTCTCCCGGGCTCATCTCACCCAAGGCAACCTCCTGCTCCACAGCAGAGGGAGCGCCTTTGCTGAGATACGGCCACCTCTCTCCATCCCTGCCTTTCTCAAAGAGGCCCCTGTTGGAGCAAGCCCCAGTGCCTGTGGGAAGTGCTCCATGGGGAGAAATGCTTTCCTGTGCCCTTTTCCCCCAGACCACAACACCACAGAAGTGAGAGGTGGCTTGCAGAAACCGCGGCTATTTCAGGCAGCCCACTGCTTTGCAGGTGAGTCCCAGCCTGTGCCGGTCTCTGCAGGTTGCTGCCACACTCACTCTCTCAGTGCTGCCAGCCTCTCCTGCCTGCTGGTCTTCTGCATGGTGCTCATCCACTCCTCGTAGTGCTGCCCATCGAGGAGCTTGGAGGGGATCTTCCGGAGGAGGTCCTGCAGTGCCAAGGGCTGCACGTGAGGCTTTGGCCGCTGGACCCCAGGAGCACCCGCAGCATCCCCAGCCCTCTGGCTCAGGAGCAGGCAGCTGGGTTTCTGCTTGTGCTCCCACAGGTGCCCATCAGCACCAAGAGAGCCGGGAGCTGCTGGGCTCCAGGTCAGCAGGGCTCACCTTCAAGAGGACAGCCAGCAGCAGCACAGGCTGGCTTTTGAGGTGGACCTCCACCCCGCTATCGAGGGCCTCCCTGACCTCGCGGGTGGCACGCTGGCTGGCTGCCAGCCAGAAGATCCCCTCTGTGGATGGCCCATGCTCCTTGAGCAGAGCCAGCAGGTCCTGAGGGCACAGAGGAGGAGAGATGCCAGGCTGCAGACAGGCCCTGAGGTAGGTGTTTGGCACAGCCCCTCTCTGGAGGAGCCAGCGGGATGGGATGGGATGGGATGGGAAGGGATAGGATGAGATGAGATGGATGGGGTGGGATGGGATTGGATGTGGAGCCCTTGGCCAGGCTGCTTACCTGAATGGGCTGGGGCAGCATGCTGTCCTGGCTGCACAGGTCTCCCAGGGAGCGGCCAAAGAGAGCTCCCGTGCGAGCAGAGCCTGATGGCCCCGGCGCCTCTGGTGCAGCTGAGGTCTCTGGCCGTGCAAATGGCCAGGGCAGCCTCATCCTGCTCCCACGGGACCTGACTGCTGCCAAGGGAACCAGAGCAAAAAGCGATGGGGATGGATGTGCCCCGTGGGAAGGGCATCGGCAGCCCCATTGCAGCAGGCATTGCCTGCCTGCAAGAGCAGGAGAGAAGGGACATCCTGCCCCTGTCCTCTCTAAACTCACCATCCACGTGGCCACGTCCGCCGTCACCACCGCAAGAGACGGGAGGTGGCAGCTGCTTGGCACAAGCCTGCAAGAAATGGGCTGCACTCACCAAGCAGCCCCTCGGCAGAACGGCTCCCCAGAGAGCTGCGTCAGCCCCTGCCCGTGTATGAGGAGAGGTGGGGATGGAGAGATCGCTCCTCAAGTGACCCTGACCTGAGCCTGGCGCTGGAGCAGCTTCTCCAGGCTGTTGGCATCCAGTGTCGTCGTCTGGGCAAGGGGAAAAGAGCAGAAGGTGAGGAGCGATGCAACTGATGCTGGGCTGGAGCAGCCCCTGGGGGCAGAGCAGAGGCAGGAGGGACACTCACAGCATTGCGGCCCCTCAGCTCCTTCAGCACGAGCCTGATGGATGGCAGCTGTGTCACTCGGGCTCCCAGCACTCCTTCCAGTGGTCTGTGCACAGGGAAGGGGCAGAGAAAGAGCTGAGTGAGACTCAAGCCGGCTCTTCCCCCTGCTGCCAGCCTGGGCAATGCTTCCATGCTGCCCGAAATGGCTGGTGCCCATCGGCAGTGGAGTGGGAGCAGTGGGAGTGGTGAGGATGGGGCTGGGCAGGAGTGGGATTGACACAGCTGGATGAAGCAGCTCCAGCATCTGTGGCTGCTCAGCACTGGGGACAGCTCTGCCTGCAGCTGTGGGAACACCTCTGCTTGCAATCTCTGGGGCATCTCCGCCAAGCCCAGCAGAGGTGTTTCCTTGTCATTTGTGTGTCACACGTGGAGCATCCCCCCATGGTGGGAGCACAGGCTGCCCCGTGCTTCAGTGCCAGGCAGGGCTTACCCAAGGAGGGCGCTGAGCCAGAGCTCCTTCACTGCCCGAGAGCTGCCGAAAGAGAGGAGAAACAGCCTGAGTGCCCGCTGTGCACCAGCAGACGATGCCCCATGGCCATGGGTGCTGCCCACCCATCTGCTGGGACGTTGCACCGGGACTCACCAGAAGGTGACGACACAGGATCTGCACGGCCAGAGGAACACGAGAGATCTGAGGGCCTTCCCCTCCTCCTCATCCTCAGTGGCATCCCCAGCTGAGCCCTTCCCGCCGCTCAGCACCTGGAGCACACCCAGGGCCAGGCAGAGCAGCGGGCTCGAGGTGCTGCCACGTCTGCAGAAAGGAGCAGCAGGGAGTGAGCTGGAGGTGGCTGAGCCTGCTGGCTCCCCTCTAGTGCCCGCCAGCCACAGGCACAGCTATGGGTGCATCCAGCAGCAGGATGCCGGGGGCCTGGGGCTGCTCCTTGGCTGTCCCTGCTCTGGTGCCCTGGTGCCAGGGCCACAGCTTGGGAGGAAAGGCAGCTGGGCTCTGCCAGTCTTACTTGGTCTTGGCGATGACCACGCTGTCCTTGAAGAGGAGGAGGTCCCTCTTCTTCCCCTGGCCATGGCCCTGGCTCACCCGCACACGCTCCCGCAGCAGCGGCTCGGGTGATGCCTGGTCAGGTGTGCACTGCTGCTTGGGGCCAGGGTCATCCCTGCAGGGCAGATGGCACTGGCATGAGCAAGGCGGCTGCTGTGCGGCGCGGCTGTGCCGGCGCATCCCTGAGCCGTGGGGGAACCCACCTGGACCCGCAGCAGCAGAGCCACTGGCCCATCCTCACAGGGCCGCGAGAAGACCCGTAAATACAAAGCTTCTGAAGCTCGAGAAACGAGTGCTCCTCCCCAGTAGAAAAGCACCCCTAGTGCTGCTGGTGCTGCTACACACAGCACCGTCTCTGCAGGCACTGAGGCCGTTGCCAGGCCAGCAACGGTTAGAACGGAACACCATGGAGACCTCATTTCTAGAACCCGGGGCCCAGGTGGGGCAGGGCACTGTGGGGCTCTCCCCACTATGCCCATGTGCAGCCCCAACCCCAAGGACTGCTGCCGTACGCTGCAGTGTCCCCCAAGTCATGGCTCCTGTAGCCATGGTCTTCTGACTCACCGGAGCAGGGAGCCCCAGGTCTACCATGCACACTGAAGACTGAGGCAAAGCAAAAGGATTAAATGCCTCTGTCTTTTCTTCATCCCCAGTTTTTACTTCCCATCTTCATAAAGTATCTGTCCGAGACTTGCATTAGGCCTCTGCTTGTTAGTAGCATGCTTCAAAAAGCCTTTCGTTGTTGTCTGACGGAACACTGAGCAGTTTCATCTCTAGCTGAGCTTTGGCCTTTCGTGATGTCTCCCTCCATGTGTGAGCCGCAGCTCAGTAGTCTTGCTGGGAAGCTTGACCTTGCTTCTAGGGAGCATACAGTTTCTGGGATACAATTTCTTTTCCAGCCCAGTTCCAGGAGGATTTCCAGGCTGCTCTTCTCCCACACCAGCTTGAATCCCATTGATACGATGGGATTGCTGCTCCTGTGCTTTCAAAAGGTGGTTCTTTAAAAGTGAGCAGCTCCCACAGCCCCCTAAGTCCCCAGAGGTTAATGCCCAGGAGACCCTGCTAAGTAGTGATTGCCAGCAGACACCCACAAGGGCAATTTCTTTATTTTCCATTCCCCAGCTCCTCACCATCAGCCTCTCAAATGCATCACTGCTGGGAGTCAGGGCTGGGAAGTCCAACTTCTCCCTTGCACAGAGTGCAACTCCTCCACCTCTCCTGGCCTTCCTATCCCTCCTGAGCAGTGATGCTCTCTCACTGTTCTGCACCAGGGACAGGAAAGCTTGCCTGCATAACTTCCAGATTCACAAGAGAAAGTGCTCACCTGAAGCATGATGCGAATGCAGCTCTGCCACACAGCTCCAAGTGATTGCTTAAATCATTTTACTTTTCTTCTATGGTCAAGGATGATCATTTCATGAAAGCTGCTGCTTCAGTCTCTGGTGAGCAGGTGCCCAGATGGAGTGGAAGAGCTGATTTTACCTCAGCTCCTGTGATAAAGACTAATCCCTATCAGATGTAAGTGACTAATGTTGGGATTACAACGAGAGGGGTCCTGCCTCCAGCCAAGTGGAGGTAAGGGACAATCGGTTTACTGGACTCTGTGGATCAGTTGGCCTGGCACATCAGTCCCACAGAAGTATAAGGCTCTAGTAGATGCTGGTGCACAGTGTACCCTGATGCCATCAAGCTGTCAAGGGATGGAACCCATTTATATTTCTGTAGTGACAGAAGGATCCAGAGAGTTGGCTGTACTGGAGGCTGAAATAAGCCTGAGTGGAAGTGGCAAAAGCACTCCATTGTGACTGGTCCAGAGGCTCCATGCATCCTTGGCATAGACTACCTCAGGAGAGGGTACTTCAAAGGCACAAAAGGGTACCGATGGGCTTTTGGTATTGCTGTTTTGGAGACGGAGGAGATTGAGCATTATGTCCACCTTGCCAGGTCTCTCAGAGGATCCTCCTGTTGTGGGGCTGCTGAAGGTCCAAAAACAACAAGTGCCAATTGTGACCACAACAGTGCAGGGGCGGCAATATCGCACCAACCGAGACTCCCTGATTCCCATCCATAAACTGATCTGTAAACTGGAGAGTCAAGGAGTAGTTAATAGGACCCACCCACCCTTTAACAGCCCCATATGGCCAGTGCAAAAGTCTAGCGGAGAGTGGAGACTAACAGTAGACTATCGTGGCCTGAATGAAGTCACACCACCAGAGTGCTGCCGTGCTGGACATGCTAGAACTTCAGTATAAATTAAAGTCAAAGGCAGCCAAGTGGTATGCCATGACTGATATTGCCAATGCATTTTTCTCAATTCCTCTGGCAGCAGAGTGCAGGCCCCATTTTGCTTTTACTTGGAGGGGTGTCCAATATACTTGGAACCGACTGCACAGGGGTGGAAACATAGCCCTACAATCTTCCATGGACTGATCCAGACTGCACTGGAACAGGGGCAAGCTCCAAAACACCTGCAATACATTGATGACATTATCATGTGGGGTGATACAAAGGAAGAAGTTTTTGAGAAAGAGAGGAAAATAATCCAAATCCTGCTGAAAGCTGGTTTTGCCATAAAACGGAGTAAGGTCAAGGGACCTGCACAGGAGAGTCAACTTTTGGGAATAAAATGGCAAGATGGACGTCACCAGATCCCCACAGATGTGATCAACAAGATAACAGCAATGTCTCCACCAACTAATAAGAAAGAAACACAAGCTTTCTTGGGTGCTGTGGGGTTCTGGAGAATGCACATCCCAAATTAAAGTTCGATTGTAAGCCCTCTCTATCATGTGACTTGGAAAAAGAATGATTTTAAATGGGGCCCTGAGCAACAACAAGCCTTTGAGCAAATTAAAGGTGAGATAGTTCACGCAGTAAGCCTCTGACTAGTCCGGACTGGGCCAGATGTAAAACTTGTACTGTACACCGCAGCTGGGGAGAATGGTCCTGCCTGGAGCCTCTGGCAAAAAGCTCCAGGGGAGACTCGAGGTCGACCTCTCAGCTTTTGGAGTCAGGGATACAGAGGATCTGAGGCCAGCTATACTCCAACTGAACAAGAGGTGCTGGCAGCCTATGAAGGAGTTCAAGCTGCTTCGGAAAAGACTGGCACTGAAGCACAGCTCCACCTGGCTCCCTGGCTGCCTGTGCTGGGCTGGATGTACAAAGGCAGGGTCTCCTCTACACATCATGTGACTGATGCTACATGGAGTAAAGGGGCTGCATTAATTACACAACGAGCTCAAATAGGAAATCCCAGTCGTCCAGGCATTCTGGAAGTCATCACGGACAGGCCAGAGAGCAAAGATTTTGGAATGTCACCAGAGGAGGAGGTGAGGTGTACTGCAGAGGCCACCATTATAATAAACTGTCAGAAAGTGAAAAGTAGTATGCCTTGTTTGCTGATGGGTCCTGCTGTACTGTGAGAAAGCATTGGAGTTGGAAGGCAGCTGTATGGAGTCCTTGATGACAAGTTGCAGGAGCTGCTGAAGGAGAGGGTGAATCGAGTCAGTTTGCCAAAGTGAAAGCCATCCAGCTGGCCTTGGACATTGCTGAACAAGAAAAGTGGCCTGCACTTTATCTCTATACTGACTCATGGACGGTGGCAAATGCCCTGTGGGGGTGGTTGCAGCAATGGAAGCAGAGCAACTGGCAATGCACTTACCAAAGGCCACCTGGTTGGTCAACAACAGAGGATCTGCCAACAGGACTGGCCCAAGCCAGTCAGAACTTTTACATACTGTAGAAGAGGATAAAGTTCCAGTGGTGCACATGAAGAATTTGCTGGGGAAGACAGTCTGGGTTATTCCTGCTTCAGGTAAAGGCAAACCCACTCATGGGATTGCTTTTCCTCAGAGACCCAGATATACTTGCTGGGTAATGCAGGAAGATGGGGAAGTCTGATGTGTACCTCAAGGGGATTTGATTTTAGGGGAAAACAGCCAATGAACTCAATTGTATGCTGTTGCCTGCTATGTAGCATTTCTACAGCCCATCAGCTAGATGTCTTTAGGTCACCAGTGACTGCCCCTGACTTCCCTCCGGCCATCATCCCAACAAAGAATGAACTTTGATGAAACCAATCGAGCTCAGCAGTTACCAGATGAGTTCTGCAGTCTCATCAGCAGGCAACAAGACAACACTGCATACCGTCTCTTCCTGCTCTGAAAGACTGTTACAAGAGATGGAGTCCAATGTCATGGACTGGATGAATTCAGCAGCTTTATAAGGATTGGCCCATTCACTAAGTAATGATATCTCTCTCTTTGTGTGTGTGTGTGTACATGTATATATATATGAGACAAGAGTGACAGTATATTGAAAAATGCGCTCCACTACCTTCATCATTTTAGGGGCCCTTTCCTGGACTCTCTCCAGTAGCTTCACCTCTCTCTTTTATTGGGGGGCCCAGAACTGGACACAGTTGGAAAAAAAAGTGGCATATCATTCTCTAACAGCAATTTCCTCAGCTGACATAAAACAAACTTCCCACTCCTACACTTTTTTAGGATCATGTACAATTCTTCTTGTGTGTCCAGACATCCACCTCCTTATTATCAGCCAACCCCTCTCAGGCAAAGCATAGTTATCACTTCTGGTGCTATAAGAGTCAATGTGCTGACATTCAGGTGATGGCCTCAAATTCAAGAGGGCCAGGTAGGGAGGTCACCTGGACTGCACTGTAAAGAGTGCTAACAGCTGAGCACAATAATGTCACCATTCAGGATTAATCTCTATTACACTGCCTGGCTTTTAGCCCTATATACTATCTTGTTTCAGCCCTGTCTAACCACGATGTTAGTCTCCTGCAGATGGAAGAATCATCAGTGCTGTCATTCCAAGCAGTTACCACATACTTTTCCCTTTACTAAGTATTTTCAGCTTAAAGAAACTGAAGTTTGGCTCAGGTTGATCTTCCTTCAGCCACCTGGAACACAAGTGGCTCATGTCAGCTGCTCAGGCACTGTGTATGTGACCAGTGCCTGCTCCATCACCTGCCTAAGTGCTGCAGGTACTGCTCATTTTAAAGCCAGGAATGGCTCTGACGCATACTGTTTTTTTCCCCAGGCAAACAGCAGCTAAGAGAGAAGAGAAAGTAATTTTTTCTGAAGTGAAGAGGAGAGGAAGGCCAGCCTTCTTTGCACACCCCTTGGCACAGCTGGAGATATCACTGAAAGCCTGCTGCTGCACTTCAGCAGCCCCAGGGAATGGGGGCTTTGCTTCACTTGAGTGTGTGTGGGTGTTTGCATGGGTTGCTGCATAGTTTACATCTGTACCAAAAGAATCTCCCCTTCCAGCTCCAATAATGCGATTCATAAAAATAGCTGAGATTTGTTATTCAGTAACTCAAAGGAAAAGAACCAGACAACAGGGATCCATTTTCTGTGTGGCTCTAGAAGACAAAATAAACTGAAATTGTTACCCTAACATGACAGAACAGGAAGGAAAATGGTTTAACTCTCCCAGAGTCAAATCCTTCTTGTTTCATTTTGGAGGTAAAGAGACACCTATTTTCTCTTCATAGCTCTACATTATAGCTGTTACAGTCATAGCAAAGGGACAAACTTCCCTTTCCCTCTCAGCCTCACTTTCAGTTTATATAGTTTTCTAAGTTAAGAACAGTTTGATCTGAGACTGCGAGATAAGGGGATGCTCAGCTTAAATTCAGATAACCCTGCAGGTAGTTTAGTCAGAAAGAACAGCAAGGAAATTTTGCAAAATGGATATTTATACCCAACATCCACCCAAAAGTAATACTGATACCATGACACCTTGGAAAAGAACGGGGAAGAGGTGGCCAAGAGTTTACTGCAGAGCTGTCCAAACACACCTCACTCCCAAATTCAGTCTTCTCTGGAGTCAGTTCCTCAGCTTTGTTCAAGTGTTACATGTTCAGAAGGACTAGGTGTTGACCCAGGGGCAGATCCCTCAGCTTGCTGACTCCATGTGTGTAAGCACAATTCATGCTGGAGTTCCAGGCGTGTTGCAGCTGCTGTGCCTCTTCAGGAACAGAGTGCTGAATAGTGATATCAATTCACTTCAGTACTCCCATGTTTCTACCACCAAAAGAGATGCTGTCTGCACAGCATAGTCCAGTAATGTTTCATACATCTTTTCCAGCTGGAATGAAAAACTGGCAGGCAACCTGCTCATCCTGCATAGCTTCATTAGTCAACCACACTTCAGACATCAGAAAACATGCAGAAGTTGTAATGAAAAGGCTTCCAAAGGAAAACAAGCACCTAGCTTCCAGGAGAGGAAGTGGGAGGACTTAGAAAACATTTAACATTCAAGCCGGAAAAAGAATCTTTTTAGTGCTGTCTGAATTACAGTTGAAAATATTCTTTTAAATATTCTGCCTAGAGGGATACCAACAAACTGTATGACTACAAAAGCCAAGGTGACAGCATTTCAGAGAATATGACTGCAAAATGCTTAAGCACAGTTTACAGGATGTTTAAGAAGAGAATTTCCCCTGAAAATATGTAGCAGTCCTGTGACATACACATGAAAGTTACCCTTCACTGCAGCAGCTCACTGGTCTACAATTAATGCCATGGATTGTGTTAACATTTTTGTTGACTCAAAAGTGAATTACTGCTGGGCGAACAAAGGAGAAGCTTTATTTTCTTTCACCTTCAACCAAGAGAAAATACCAGTCTTCTCTAGGTAGCAATGTGCTCCATAGTGATAAACATCATGGACTCCCCATTTCTTAGTGAGAAAGTAAAGTCCAAAATAAGGCAAGACTGAGCACCACTGATGTGCTGTGTCATGGCATCTACAGACCATGAGGTCTGTTTACATAGGACATACAGGAAAGCCCTGGGTCTAGTCTCCAGTTGTATTCTCTACACCAGTTTCTTCAAGGCACATCA
Source organism: Melopsittacus undulatus (assembly GCF_012275295.1). Taxonomy (NCBI): domain Eukaryota; kingdom Metazoa; phylum Chordata; class Aves; order Psittaciformes; family Psittaculidae; genus Melopsittacus; species Melopsittacus undulatus. The sequence goes on from NC_047528.1 coordinate 26,459,931, forward strand.
GCAATAGCATGCTGAAAAGTGAAATGGATTAAAGGAAGAGAGAGTTGACTCTTCAGAGAAGATCCCTTTGCAAAAAAGAGCTTTTTTGCTTATTCATCTCGATAACATCCTTCTAAACAAGGTAATTTTGGTCAATCCAGGTTTTAAAATGCTTTTTATTTTTAAAAGAAACTTTAAAATATGACAATAGGACAAAGGGCATCATTTATCAATATCAGTTTCTGCTCTATAGAGGAAATTAATAAAAAACATCAGCATTTTAAAAAATAAATATGACTAACCGTATGGAAAACAGGAGAATCAAATTCATCTTCAACAACACAGACAGATATAAATGCTGAAATGTTGCTGCGCAAGGTAGAGGTAGAGGTAAACCAGACTTTTCAGACCTAGACCAGTTTTAGACCTGCCCCCCTCCATGCACACACTCCCAAAAGTTCGTGTTGCTAATAATTTAATTTGAATCAGCCTGTCAGTCTCATCAGACTCAAGCAGGCCTGTGTGTTCCCTGTAATGCTCTGAGCCAGAGAAGTATTTCAGGTTTTGCAGAAATTAGTTGCTAAGCAACCTGCCCCTTGGTTTTGCAACTTGTACAGCAAGGGACAAGGCAGAAAGATGGATTTTAGCTACTAGAAACCAATGAAACACTCTCTGGATGACTCCCACTAGGACAAGTAGATGGTAGAGCCCTTTCAGGAATTGCAATAGTCCATTAGCTCCTTGGTGATACACCCAGAGAACATGCAATGCCGTGCCTGGAGTTCCTCCACTGCAGAGAGCTTGGTGAGCAGGAACATCCCAAATCAACAGGTACTCACTGTGGGGAGAGCTGGTTGCGTTATACAGTATGTTGCTACCAAGCCCACACCTGGCAAGACACACCCTAAGAACCCTCTGTACAAAGCAGCAAGTATCTCGACATAGTCAAATATAAAACTAAAAATTGCACCAGACACGGATTTCCCAAACAGACTCAAGACAATGGAAGTCGGATCGTACAAACCATTAGTTAAAAAAATACCTTCTTGTATATTTTGAGAGTAAGTGGAAAGAGTCTTCGTGCAAATGCTCAGCCTTGATCAAGCAGAGGACGTAAAATTCTTGTAAACACGTTAGTTCCTTTCTCATCTGCTGTGTGTGCCCAGCGTTATCTATCTTCTGCAGGATGATTAGGGTTAGGATATCTGTTTCTTCTGTAAATACCACCTCTCAAGTTCCACTGATGCATCATCAAGACACTACTGGTGTCATATCCCACAGCTGTTAATACAGTAAAATATAACATAGTGAATAACAGTAAAAGGTAATCTTTTTTGTGTTGTTTTGATTGATGGCTAGTGGTGGATGAAGCAAGTCTGAAGAAGCTTGAGTTTGTTTTCCAGCACTCTGTCAGACTGGTGGAGGTTGACCAAATCACATTTTATATGTCACTATGTTTTACTCTTACAAGCCAGATTCATAGCTGGCCTTAAGAGAAACCAAACCCCTACATTATATTGCTAACTTGAATGATTAGTGTAGCCATAACACAATGCAATTGTTGGAGGTTTTTAATTATTCAAGCTTTGTTATAAATTTATGCATTATTTTAGCTCTTTCTTTATCCAGCCACCCAAACTGAGGTTCACCATGTTGAAATACAGTTTGCCTTCCCAGAAGAAAAGCTACAGTGAGCACCTGTCCCAACTCCTTCAGGCAATAACTTCACAGACCAAGACCTCGTTGGTCCTTACTGGGGAGAAGTCCATCAGTGAGAAGTGTACAGGTAGAAGAAAGTGGGTAGAATATACCTGCAGCCACATGGGAGAGGAAGGAGAAATGAAATACAGGAGCTAGAGCAACCTCCTTGCTCTTACCTTAATAACCTTGTCTGTCCCCGAAGTCAACAGCCATCCCCTGGTTGCATCGAAGTGTACGTGAACAATGTTGTGCTTACTGTCATGGAAAGTAGCTGTAGGCGCCCGTCTGAGGAAAGGAATCAAAGAATCAGCAAAGACTGTGACTGCAGGATTTTCCCCCAAAATGTTCTCTATTGAGGAAATAAATATTTGAATGCTGCTGTAAGTTATTAATTCAGCAATCTCTCCTTAAGTGCCATTTTAAGACCTTTCTGGCATGAGAGCTCTCTATCCCAGTTTGGTGATCACCAGGGACCGCCCTGCCTCACTTCTCTGTCCTGGAGTCCCACATCTGCCTGGGAGCTCCTGGAGGCAGAAGTTTTGCCTTACTCCAGTGCAAGCCAGCCCAGTGTTCACACTTACTCTTCATCCGTTATGGACTCATGACAGCTATCACAGACTCTCACTTCAAACTCAAACCCCATCAGTGGGATGGAGGAGCGCTTGGAGCTGCATTTGCCACACACAGCTTTGCCACACTTCCGGCAGTGATGCTGTAAGAGACAACAAACAGAAAGGCATCTTCAGCCACAAATCCTTATTACTGCTCAGGTCCTCCTGGCTCTACTATCTTACTCCAGCGATACCCAGCTAAGGCTGCAGCAAACAAGAAAGTGACTTCCAGGGAAGATGAAGGAAAACAGGCTCCTCCTGCTTGGCACACAGCAGCTGATCACTAGCATGGACACAGGGATAAAGCAGATAAAGCACTACCCAAGCTAGGTGGACCCCATCTCTCTCCCAGGCTCCAGGTTGACACCATACACCACCTAGTAAATCATCCTTGCCTCCACCACTTGGCATGTGTGGATGTAGCTGTGGGTCAGGGCTTCTACATTGAGTGTGACCAATGTTACAGGGGGCTTTCAGCAGGGTAGAATGCAGAAGAAGGAAGTTCAAGCTGTCCTCCTTTGGTAAGCACAGCTAGAAACAAGAAGGACAGGGCAAAGAGCCCTGCTATGCACCTAGACGTGCCCCAGTCAGCTGGGCACCTGCCACAGGGCTGGGAGCTGTAATTACCCCAACACTGAAAGTGCCACTTTGGGGGATTATGGGGGTGACAACACCACTCAGCAGCATGTGACACATTAAAACATCTCCAGTTTGAGGTAGGACAGGGATATATCAGCACAGTGTCATTCTGGAGTCCCATCCCAGCCTCTAAGTATCAACATCTACCATCTAATCACCTTGGTCAACTCTTTTGGCTGTTTTCAGCCCCAGAAGCACTTGTATTTCTGTATTTTGATACACCTCACATTTTCTCATGCACTGGCTGTGTAGGATGACAAGTCTGCCCCACCAGCCAAAGGACAGCCAGGCTCTGCTGTGATGAACATTACATAAAGAGAAGATGCAGCTCAGCTCTGCCCCAGGCTCTCAACTTCTCCAAGCTTCATGAGAACATCCATTGTAGCATTTTTACACCCCTCTCCTAAAAGTCTTCAATCCACAGCCATCTCCTACTGGGCAGGAAAATGCAGCAGCATGTTCCAAGCAGACCAATAAGCCTTTTCTAACAAAGCCTGAGCAGTTACAGATGTTTACCCATCCTCATTAAAAACAGCTTTTGTTCCAGCAGTCTCCAAAAATCAGCTGCAAATTTCTTTCTACAACACATTCAACTAACAATAAGCAAAATCCCACATGGCTAAAGCCATGGAAGGCCCAAAACCAATTTACTCAGCTCAAGGACTATTATATGTGGTTATTATAGGGACTGGATAAGAAAAAAAAGAAGAAAAAAAGGAGAAAAAAGAAGCATCATAAATCAAGCCTCATCAGCAGAAGAATAAGGTGCAAGTTCTCAAGGCTGTAGGGGAAAAAGGTTACCACTATCTATTATGACAGAACAGCCTAATTACACCGTGTTAACACACTGAAGGACTCATACAAACCTGCCTGAGGCCTATTTTCTTACTGTCCCACATTTGCTTGAAGTTCCAGAAGAAAGGCTGGTCACATTTTTGACAAGAGTCACTATCCAGCCACTCCGGGGTCTGCAACACACACACATAAAGACAAAGTGGGATTGAGCAACAAACAAAAAATCTTCCAATGGATCCTAAAAACAGGATAAATATTATGTTGGGGTGCAGTGATGTGGCCAACTAAACTCGATTAAAAATCCCCATTTTCACAAGATGCCATTTTAATTGTTCCCTGGGATGTCTTTTTTGGCTCAGCTCTGATCTGTGAAGGATGCAGGAAGAACACTTCTCACCCAAATCATGAAGCAGGGTTCGATTATAAGACCATAAAAATAACCCAGCAACAGACAAGCTTCCCCCACCTTTCCAAGTCTGGAATTAAGCATATAAAAATATTCTGTCCTGTCTGGACAGCATTTACCATCTGCTATTGCCTCTGGTGGGATCTGAGGACAATAGGTATTTCCAATAACTCATGTGGAGGGAAGTGGAAGGTATATGAAATGCTGATTTGGTTTGGGTTTTTTATTTAGTATTTCTTTCTTTAATACTGTAAGAGGCATTCTTGCTGTCAGAGGTATCTATGATACAAATCACACATAAGGGTAAGAAAGATGAGATTCACCTGAACAAGTCTAAACACTAAACCAGCTCTTTTTCACACTTTTACATAAAAATGAAGAGAGGTTTTCTATTTTCTAACACGGTACGTAGTTTTGCACTCACATTGTGGATTAAGAGGGTATGAAGATTTAAAGAAAAGAAAGAAAATATTAAAGGCACTTCTCTCTCCTGCAGCCAGGCTTTGCTGTGCAGAGTACAGAGACCAGGCACCCTGCAGGGAAGCAAGTCTTGCTGGATTCTGAAAGAGCTCAGGAAATGCCTGAAGTGGCAGGGGAGTACATAGAAGGGAGAGTCAATCTCCTCCCCTACATCTGAGTCCCCCAACACCTGCCTTGCACTGAGCTGCTTGGGGAACACGGTGTGTCTCCCCACAGTGTTTATAAAACCCTCTGGGAGATGCGAGATTTGGGAAGATTTTTGGTTCTTGACCCCTCTCCAGCTGGTGAGCTGTCAGTCTGTCTGTCCTAACCTGACCTAGCAAGATACTCCTTCCCTGCAGATAACTTCTGCTCCTTTCTCTGCTCTGCCAGGACAAGAGCTCATCCCAAAGCCAGTGCTGGCAAGTGGGTCCATCTTGCCCCCTCAGTGGGGCAGCCCCAGCCAGACCATCAAAGCCCTGCCAGCACTGTCTCAGCACCACTGCAACACACTCCCACCAGTCCCACCAACCCCATGAGATTAAATGAACACTAAATAATGTTTAAAACTTTGTGAGGAAGTCCTAGTAGCAAACTGCAGTTGTCTTACCAGAGCCACTGGCTCCCCATGTGCTGCAGTTTAAAATGGCAAGAAACATAGTTGTGATTAAGAATTTAAAATAATACAAAATCCAGACAAAGATAAGGTAAGGCTGCTGCAGACCCTCAGCTCTAAGAACAGCTTTGACCCCCAGTCATAAAGCAACCACCTGCATCACCTTCTGACATTTACTCTAAAGGCAGCTCATTCTGCTGGCAAATAATTGTCTTTTCTACCCACAGCAGACTTTCCATTTAATGCCTACAGATTTACATTGTGTGTTACAGTTTTCATCTCTTACACGTAACATTACAGGTGAAGACATTTTGCTTGTGACTAGTAACCACTTTGTAGTCAAATAGAAACACAGATTCTAGCATCTTTCTGATGTTGTCTCCTTACAGCTTTTTAAAAACAGAGAAGAAAATAAAGAACCAAGGGTAAAATAGTTTCATTCACTCTAAGGCAGTCTCAGAGATATGAGAAAATCTGATAGCATCAAAGTGAGTACTGGGCATGCATCACACAGAGAAAACCCTTAAACAAGTGCAAAAATACCAAAGCCAAATTCCAGAACAAAATGCTCCGGGACCCCAAACCAAGGTCAGTATTAAAATCTCAAAGGTTCATGTTTTGGGGATGGTTCAGCACCATGAGCACCTTATTGTGCTACTGATAAAACGAACAAGCCCACATACACACAGTCAGAGAAAGCAGCGCACCCATTAGCACTTGCTGCTAAGCCCTCAGTTAGGTAATGTTATGACTCTTCCACTTTTTAAACCAGCCTTCTCACAGCATTGTTGCCTGGTTTGTGACAAGCCAATCCTTTACCCTTACTGTGGCCTTTCGAAGGCAGCAAATAAATAAAAAGTTTGTATTTCTGGATGTTCGAGTTGCAGCAAAAAGGAAACACCTGCTGGGAAGGAGGTAGCCACACTGCTTTCCTTTCACTTTGGGAGCTGATGACATAATTGGCCATTAGATTAGCAATTGAAGACAGCCAACTGGAATGCTAATTCGCATAAAAAAGGGAGCTCAGTTCCTCCCTATGCCTATTTCAGTAGGTTTCTTTAAAAATCCAATTTTCCACTTAGCTTTCCTTCTTGCTCAAGGGAGTCACACATGACCCAGGGAGGACAAGCCCCTTGAGAACCAGCAAAGCTGGTGTAACCCATGTGGCCAAAAGCCTTGTTCAAACCCACCTGCTGCAGGTACTCAGGTTGCCTTCCTACCCCCTGCAGGAACACGGCAAAGGTTTGCTGTGACTCATGTCACCAGGATTTGCCATGCTGACGCCTGACTCACTCAGCACAGTGCTCCTTCTCTCCCCCTTCCTGAGTCAGGTCTCTGAAATCACCAAGCGGAGGCTGCTCCAGCAGTGCTGAAGACCTGGAGTGCACATTTGCCCCCACTTACATTCACTAACTGCACAGCACAAAAGGAATTAGGAGGGAGTGGGTGAAATCCTACTGTCTGGATCAGCAAAGTCGCTTACCCTGATTCTACATGGTTACACCAGAAAGAAACAAGACCGAGTAGTAGGTGAGATTGAAGCCCTAGTTAACTGTCTTTTTAACAAGTATAGGAAAAAGCCTGAGTTGCAGAGGTGACGAAGAATTTTCTTATGTTTTCTTAAAACCCCCTAATCATTATCAATCCATCCATTTACCACTGAACTGATAATATTTCTCATGATGTGCTGAAAAACAAAGCCGAACATCTCACAATACCCTCCCCTTAGAGGCTGTCTTTCAGAGCAGTAATGTAAAGGGTAAGAGCCATTTAGCAGCCTACTTCATACACATTTTCTGCCAGACAATTTCCTCTGTACCATATTATCAAAGGCACAGTGTAATTGCTGTAATAACAACTGTAGCATGTCCAAAAAACATTTTAAAAGCCTGGAATAATTTTGTTCGGATTGAAAGTTGCACATTTTAGAAAGGCCCCTTCCTCCCAAGATTGCTTCACACTACATTGACAAGAACCAAGCACCTACCTCCTGCCTCTCAACATCCATGTTCCAGACGACAATTCCCCCATCTGCACCACAGGAGATGAGCTGCCGAGTGTGGTGAGCATAGGAGAGAGACTGAACTTTATCACTGAAAAAGAAACAAGACAGTTACTGATCAACCAGCTATGCCTAGCACACAAGTAAGTGTATAATATACAATAAACCAGTACAAACCACTTGTTTGTCCACGTGTTCCCTCCTCCCCACTGTACACAGCCACCATGGGATGCAAATCAGCCTTTGCTGTCTAGCTGGGACCAAAACCATAGTGTTTCTCATCTGTGCAGCATCCACAAAAGCAAAAAGATAACTGTCCTGATAACTGCTTTGGCTGCTCCTGAGACGGAAAGTCCCAGCTGCAATGGGAAGCCTGAACTGCTCTCCGAAGGCACATCTGGATGCATATACACAGTCCCAGTAAGGCACCTTTTTTGTCAGGCAGTAACAAATTTGTTTTTGTAAATCTCTGCAACACGTAGGAATGAAGCACTGAGAAGCTACTGAAGATTTTCTTTTTGCATTAACAAGCAAAGAGTACTTCAAAAAATAATAAAGGAATGACTATTTTTTTCCTAGGCCTTTTCAAGGCAAGGTGGAAGATTTAGGTGCTTCTGCTTCTTCTTTTAAGGAAAAAGCAATATGGGAGAAATAATTCAGCTTAAACCCCCAAAGCTGGGTTCAGTCCTTCTTAAAAGAAAGAAACCCGGGTCTTATCTCAAGCTATTTATAACCCGGGAAACAAAGACCATACAACACTATGATGGAAAAAACACCTACAAAGAGACAGTAACTGAGTGTACAGTGACTGGAAATAACCACAACATTTCATTTCCTTTGCTGCCACCACTGATCTTGTCTACTCAAAGGACTTCAATGTTAGTGCATTTGCTTGTGCATATGGCTGCTCCTCCAACAGAGAATGTGTTTATTGAACAGTTTGATACAGCACAGCCTGCCTTCACAGTGCCCTTCTGCCGATGGCAGCAGCATCATCAAGTGAAACATTTCTTAGTCCCTGTTGTCTTTGCAACCAGGTCTCTGTGCTGTACAACATCAGCCAACAGCCATGTCACAGACTAAGATCCAGAGGCTAGTCTTGTATTAGGAGAACTAATTTCCACAGCAATAAATCTAGCAGCAGTGCATTAGCAAGCACCACTGGTAGGGTACAAGGGTGATCAGGAAATTTCAGCAAAGGCTCTGCAGTGCTCTGAAATCCCAGTGGCATCAAAATTGCTCAGTAGAGTGAAGCATCTCTCAAAAGAAACGTATGAATATGTAAGAAACTTTTAGACCAAAGCCACCATCAGATTTTTTCTCTCCAGACCTAAGCCTGCACACAAGCCCCACATATATGCACTCCCTATACACTGAAACAACCCTGTTGCATAGCTAGTGTTAAAAGGCTAGCAGACAATTTCAGCTAGAGCTGTTCTGATCTCTACTGAATGCCCAGCAGAGGCCTATTCTTCATCAAAGACATCTCACTATCTTATGCAAATATGAGCTCTATAAGTGCAAAGATGAAGCCTCTTTGTATTGAGGAGATAGTGAAGGCTCCTATGGGTAAAGCACATAGAAGTCATGCTGTAGGTAAAGTGGCATGGAACAAGCGTGGAGGAAACAAGGACTAATTATCCAAGCCTGATGCTCCCTCTAGAGGAAGGAAAGACCTTAGCACCTAAAACCCGAGAATTATCTGCAGCTGTTCTCGTTTCAGTACCCTCTTTACAACAAAGATGCAGGCTCTGGCATAACACATTCAGGACATTCAGGACTGTAGATATTGTGCTTTACTTCACCACCCTTTGCAGCCTCTCAAACCAGCCTGTGGGCCCAGTGCTGGAAAACTTACTATAAGCAACTTATTCCTGTTGCATATGGACCACAGGGAGTCACACATAAAAGCTTGAGGCTTGTGAAGGCTTTTGGGCTGTTTGTTTCCAGGTGTTGCTTCTGCCTTTAGTTTTTCTCCCACAAAAGCGGGAGGAAGGTCTTTGAACGTACTTATGTCCCTGAAGCTCAATGGCTGTTCCTTTTCTTCCTCCAATATCCCACATTATTATGGAATGATCAGAACTGCCCGAGAACAAAACTCGCTGTATTGGGTCCCAACAAAGAGCAGTGACACCACCTGAAATAGGAGATGCATACAACCATCATTTCAGTGGAAGACAGGACTGTAGATAGGTATGTATATATACACATATATAAAGACAACAAAATATATGCAGTGATTAAAATGCAGGTCTCTTTAGCAAAGGCTAAATGCAGCCACTGTGCTTGCCAGTTGAAAACCTGCTGAAGCCCCATTTTGCTCTTCTGTGGGCAGAGGGCTATGCTGCCACCTGCATGGCTGAATCCACTGAGCAGCATAGTGTAGCAGAAATATGGTCATAGTGTGACTTCACAGCTTTTCATCTCCATCATTCTCAGATTACAAAAGAGAAGCAAGTGTGCAATACTATGGACAACTTCACATTATCCTAGCACACAGATTGAACTACCTTGTGCTACCTCGTGATTGAGCTATTAGCTTTCAATCAGAGAGAGATATGGAAAGAAAATACTGAGGAATGACTACCTTTTCTTGTTAGATGGCAGATCACATCCCAGGGTTGTTTTTTTTTTAACGTGGGATTATCATCAGTCACAGCAGTGAAACAAGCAACATCCAAGATGTGTGTATTCCATTTGGGCAAGTGTCTATCAACACTATTTTGATTTGAGAAGCATCTTCTCCCCCCCACTCCCCGCCCCTAACTAATTCTAGTCTTACCCTGCTTTAATTAACAGCTACTGATTATGATATTTTCTGCCTTAGAAGTCTTCTGATCAGAGGTATGATTACTCTCTTTTTTACCAGTAAACTTCCCTGAGCTGTAGTGACAATTAAGGTCTATCTTCCTTCAATGCTATGCACTAACAAAAGCCATCCTAGTGTTTCCTAGGAGCGTCAAACCACCACGATGCTAATAAGCACAGATGAAGAACCAAACTGGGTCTCCTCCTGAGGCCTTACCTGTGTGTCCCTTAAATGTTGTAACAAGGCTGCAGGACTCTTGCTCTAGTTTGAGTATGGTCACTTGCCCAGAATGATCACCTACAAACACGTGCCGGGTTTCCACATCAAATCTGGTGGACAAATGTTGAGGCAAAAATATTGCTTATACAAGCTTTGCATTCCTTTCATGACTCATTCGTTCTTTTAATACAAGTATACGGCAACTTTGTGAACAGTCCTTCAGTCTCAAGGAGGTATTCAGAGTGTACTTTTTAGGCATCCAGCTCATAACTCTTTATATTAATAATGTAGTTTCTCTGGGTAAAGCAAAGAGTGAGAAAAAATGAGACTATTTCAAAGGACACAATTTGTGGTTTGTTGTGAAACGCCTTTGAAGTAACCCTTCCCCATCAGCAGAGGAGTTATAGCACTGATTTTATGCACACGGGACACTGGGGGAAATCCCACATTCCTGGCTCTGCCAAACTTTTTGTAATGTTTGTCAATGATTCTCCCATCACCTGCCCTCCACCAGCATCATCTGATCACCCAAATTAAAGTGTCCTCCAAAAATCTGAATCACTTGGAATGGTGTATTTTCTGAACAGATTAAAGAAATATATGACAAATTCCTGTATCACACTGTCAAAAGTATTTATCATTTGATTAAAAATTAAGTTCAGTCTTCATGCCATTTAGATTGGCCGAGTGACTGGATTATATAAAGTAAGCCCATGTTCAGACAGTAATTATGATTCAACCTCACTTTCCATGAGCTTACAAAGCACAACATCATCCAGATCTACTTTTTTTCCCCTACCCATGGCAGGGGGTTGGAACTATATGATCTTAAAGTCCTTTCCAACCTTAGCTGTTCTATACCATGTACACTGTGGGGCACTAAAAAGTCTGTTTATTCTAACCCCTGGTTTCAGCCTTAGAACTCATACTTTTCCACTTCCCTTTCATTTGCAATAAAGCTGAATTAATATTTCTTTTATTGTCAGGCAGCTGGGGCAGCTGTAGGTGAAAAAGCCACTTGAGTACCATTTCTGAAGCCATTTAGTCTTTAGTTAACCCAAATTCCCAATACACAGTGGGCTGTTCCAGAGTGAAGGACAAGTACTCATTACTTTATATTAAAGTCATTTAATTCTTACCATGCACACACAGGCACACTGACCTGAACACTGACCTACTTTGGTACCATCAATTCTTAGAAGAATGCATGTTTAAATGAAGCCCTGTCCATATTTATTACAAAAGCAGACGACAAAAGGCTGCAGACTGCCCATTGTTTTGCTCAAAAATGCTCAGACCTAAATATGCCACCACATATTAAGGAGACAGAACAAGGAGAACAGTTATTAAAATTGGCTTTAAATAACAGTTTCTCTCACAAAGTACAGAACCTATACAGGGCACAGAGTTTTGAGCACAACTAGAAAATGATTGTTTGAGTGCCAAAGAGCAGAAATAAAGCTGAAAGCTCAGCAAAGGATACTGCAGCCCACAGGCACCTGCGCTGGTGCGGTACCCTCCCAGGCGCTGGCCGCTCTCCGAACAGTGCCATGTGAAGTGTTTGTCTTGTCCGGTGCTTAACACCCACTCCATCTCCAGGACAAACAGAATCATCATGACCCTGCTTTGATGAGCTGGAAATTAAGCAGACAGACATACAATTGCATTGTGAACAAGAACATAGGGGCAGAAGACCATGGCAAATACCAGATGCACCCAACTCCTCAAATCCGTAATCACCCACTCACACTTCCCTATAGAAGAAGTTGGTGTTTGATAATCCCATTGACATGAGCTACCATGCAAGCTTGTAAGGTCCCTGCTCTGCATGTTCAGTGTTTGCATGAAAAAGAGTGGAGGGAAGACTTAATTCCTTCTATGCCTATTGCAGTCATGTGTCTTCTACAGTAGCACAAGTCTTCCTTCCATCATTGTATCATCACCAACAAAGCTGCCATTGTACAAAAGACTGGGCTCTACTTAAACTTCTTTTGAGGTCTGGTGGATCTGGGCTGCAGATTGTGGTACCCCAGCAGAATGATGAGTTACAGCACAGGCACAGCCCTGCATCAAAGGCAAGTTTTAGCATTGCATGTAAACCAGTTAAAAAGGAAATTGGAATAAAATAAAATAAAGTAAAAAAAAAAACAAACAAACAATACAAACAAACCACCAAACCAACCAATAAAACAGAAATCCCTAAAACCATCACAGCTGGATAAGATGAACAATACAGCTGAAGGAATAAATCTCTACTGCTACCTAAATAAAGCCATCAAAAGCTTTTCATTAAAACAAGGGAACCGAGGCTTATACAGATGGGTTTTCTTATGAATGACCAGTGGGCTTGGTTGTGAAGTGCTGACTGAGATGACTTTTTAATAAAACAAGTGCCTGGAAATACATGCAGAATTATTCTCAGCTGTAATTTAGCAGCAAATGCCACACTCTTCAATCTGCAGCCCTACTGGTTTATTAGTGTTCTGAGACCCAGCAACATGTGTCACACAAAGCAGGGTGCTTGTATTTGTTCCTGTAAAAGCTGACACACTAGAAAGATTAAATATCTTTGGAAGCTTAAAACCCAGCCTGAAACCTCCATTTGAAATGCAGAGAAATTATTCAGAATGGAATGGGAAGATGGTATGAGCTGCCTGCCCTATACAAATATACAGCACAGATGAGAGCTGTGTTCAAATCCTATGAAGGGGAGCAAGTTGCAGCAAAGAATAGAAGGCTTGCACAAGCCAACATCTGCTCCTGATCCATGCTGCTTTTTAGACCGAGATTCCCTGAGGAGAAAAGTCAATAGATGCATTTATGTAAGTTGCCATAATTGCGACTGGCAGCTAGACCAGTTTACAGTGTTACACATGAACTGTGCCCTGATGCTTTCACCCTTGCCCACATAAGAGCTCTGATTTTGGCTCTTGTTTCCACACACTTTTAACTCCAAGTTTGTAATCAAGGCAGACAGATAGGACCACCCAGGAGCCACTTGAGCTCTTAAACAGATCCTCTCTCCTCTCCACCCTTCAGATATCTCTAGGAAGAAATTCAGTAATCCCATGGGTGACTAATGCTTGTCTCTACCTATCTGTTGGTCTCTCCACCTGCATTAGCTTGTGGAGTGGTGCACTGCAGAAAGGGCCACAACGGGATGCATGCTGCTGCAATCATCTGATGGGCTCATATACAGGCCCCAGGGGCTTGCGTATACCAGGAGTGCTACAGGCGGACCTATGCACTTCTGCAGGACTTGCAAACCTGGATGAGATCAGACTGTTCAAGGCCTGTCCAGGCATGTTTTCTCAGCACATGGCAACTGCTACTGCTAGTGTTGGCTCCTCATGGTTTGAACTGGCTATGGGGATACCTGCCACCACCTAAGTCTCCTCAATTTCCTCCTAAAACTTCTTCTAAAAGGCAGGGCTTGTATCTTTTACTAGAAATGGTGCCCATGGATGGTGAGACAGTGCTCTCTAGCAAGTATGGAGTAGACATTAATGAAATAAGTACATTCCAAGAGGTCGAAGGGATGTACAAGATAAGGCTTTGCTTACCCTTCCTCCCCCAAAAGAGCTTTCAGCTGAGGCTGCTGAAGGGAGGGAAGGGTTTCTTCAACACCCATAGCTTCACAGGTATGTGAGACACACACACACACACACACACATGAATCTGGGGATCCCAGCAGCCTGGAATCACCACACTCTTTCCACTCCCAAAACTAGATCACTTGCATACTGCCACTAGTTTTTAAATTAGGGGAATACAGTTTCCATCAGCTTGAACAAGGAAATTACCAAACATCAAACTCTGGGAGCAAGGGAGGAAAATGGGACAGGGCTCCAAGCCCCTGAGGGACACATCATCAGTGAGCATCATGCACACTGGCTTAAAGAGCACGAAGGCAGACACTGTTTACCATCAGCAGTCACTGTGGTTTGGGCTACAACTGAAACCGTATTCAATTTCTATTCTGGGCACAGTACTGCTTCACTTGTGCCAAAATAAGTTAAGAACTTTCAGATAACACATCATCTGAGAAGCCTGACACAAAATGAACAGAGCTTATCAAAAACTTTTCCATGCTGAGACGGGCAGTCTAGGAAGGAGGCCACTGCAGCTGGGACTATGGTCACTTGTATCACCTCTCTTCTGATGTTAATGGACCTATTAGAATCCCCTGCTGTCCAGTGTTTGGGGGATGCCATCTGAACTCTTGGGGCTCTTCCACAGGACAACCCATGGAGGTTCTCCATGGCATCTTCCTACGCAAAGGGTTCTGCAGCAGCAGCACATCTGGCACACTGCAACAAAAGGCCAGAACAACCTTCATTTACCTTTATCTTTTCTTTTAATTTTACGAGGAATTCTCCCCAGGTCTTGGGTGGGCTGCCACAGTCAAATGGCTATTCTGCCAACCTGCCAAGATATATGCTGTATGTTCCCCCCATCAAAATTTTCTCTCAGGAGCTTGGCAAGAAAACTGGTCTCATACATACGTTGTTCTGCATATCCAGATTTCAGCTCACACTTCCTCAGCTATGATTAGCCTCCAAGATTGAACCCAAGCAGGCAAATGTATGAGCTAATGACAAAGGGGGTGACAGAACAGTCATAGAACTTTTCAGTGCAACAACCCTTAAATATAAAACCTAAGTGTGTGAAACTTTGGTGATTGTGGGGCAATCACAAAATTGGATACTAAAGACTTGTACCATCAGACTGCAGCAATCATATTTTAAGATTCACATATACATTTTATCATCACTGGATGTTCTACTCCAGCTTTTACAAGCTAAGAAAAAAATGAAGGCATTCTATCTCAATTTTACAGTACAACAGACATTCATTAAACAACTGAAGTAAAACTCAAAGGCCAGTGCATGTTAGCTGTGTTCTGCAAAAATCAAGATTCTCTTCATGCCTTAAAATCTAAATGTTACAGAGTGATCTCCAGAGACTCCATTTAGAGATTTAATTATCCTCTCAACCTTTCAAGGTGTAAGACTCAAAATACATGAGTACATGTATATTTTAAAATGTATGTGAGAAATCTCAAGCCAATATATCAGATGCCTCTATACAGAAACATAATGCTTAGCATATGTGATATGATACCAGATAATATCATGTCACCTCCTAGTCTAACAGCAGATGAGACATAAAAATAAATGGTTGCATGTTTTAGTTACTTTTGTAAGAATACCTGTCCCAATAAGAGTGTCCTTTAGAGGTTTGACAAGCATAACTAACCAGGTTTCTTAAACCATCATATTAGTGAATACCAGAATACAGTTAGAAAAGGTATGGATTAGCATTTCTTGACCTTTTACTATGGCATCACTGATAATCCTGAGATTACTGAAGCCAACAGTTACTGGAATATAACTAGACTAACCCCAAAAGCTACAGTCCTGAATGCCTCAGCCCTAAAAGATGGGTTAGTTTCCTACAATGTTTCATTAGACACACTGGATCACTAAAGATCAAAAATTAATACTCCTCTTCCCCAAATGCAGCCTAGATTTTGGACAGTTTTTTGTCTAGAATGATATTTCAAAAGAACATTTCAAAGGAAAAACAGAACATGAAACAGCTCTTTAAAAGTCTTGTAACCTTAGAACAAAGCACATTATAAATCTGTTGATTAAACCATCATTTACATTACTCAAAAAACCAAAATCCATCACTGCCATTCACCTCTCCATTCCCACTCCTTACAAGAACATTTAACAAAAATTAATGATAACACAAACCAATTAACGCGGATCATGGTTCTTACCCTGGTAACTTTTCACTAGTGTCATCTTGTTGTAATCTTCTGATAAAATGAATTCCTGAGGGAGGGAAAAGAAAAAACAAGTGAAACAGTGTTTGGAAATGCAAAGTGTTTGAGAGTGGTTTAATTTGATTTTGTTACCAAAGTAAACTCTCCCTTCTTCGCAACCACAGTGCTATCTATACTTTTGCTAATTTTGAGTACCTTCATCTGAAAAACTGAACTGTTTCACTTCGTAAAGCTGCCTGAGAGACATCACAAGTAATTTCTGAAAAGAACGGTGGAGATAAAAGATGAACTACTAAAAAAAAGGAGTCAAAAACACTGACAGAAATCCACAGCTATGAGCCAAGGTACTAGGAAGTGAGAGACTTGAGGTCTGGCTTGTAGCAAATACCTGTTACTAAGGACAATCTGCATGTGCATATACACATGTACCCGTGGGCATGCACACATTACACCCCCACCTGAACACTCAGGAAACTCAGTCTAAATATGTAAGAGTTCCTTGAAATCACGCAGTCCAAACTATGTACCAACAACCATGGAATGGTTTTTGTTGGAAGGTCCTTTAAAGATAATCCAGTTCCAACTCCTTGCCATGAGCAGGGACACCATCCACTAGACCAGGTTGCTCAAGACCCATCCAGCCTGGCTTACTTAAACACTTCCAGGGACAGGACATCCACAGCTTCCCCAAGCAACCTGCACAAGTGTCTCACCACCCTCACAGTGAAAAATTTCTTCCTAATACCTAACCTGAATCTGTATATGATCCATACTGGGAATACATTTCAGGTTTCTGCTCAAAAGTCTCCCAGTGCTTCAGATAAATAGAAACTCAGACTTTCCCTCCCCTTGGTTTTATTCTACTATTGGTTAGTATTTATACTGGTGCCTCAGAAGCAAACTCTCTTACTTTGCTACTGGTTTGCTGTGGCTAACAAGCAGATGTGCATGGGATGAAGGGTGGTTTTCCACACAATGTAGCTACCCAGGGAGAGATGTGTGGTGTGACCTAGCTGGGCTCATTCCTGTGGCCAGGGAAGAGCACACCTATGGGGACTAGCTCTGAGCCTGCTGCCTTTGTGCTGCTGTTTAACCACCAATATGGCTTTGCACAAGGAGATGATGAAAACAGCAGCTAAGAGTCTGCATGGCAGCCTTGGCTCTGAGAAAAACCCCATGTGGTTAAACTGACTGAGCACCTGGATGTCCCTGACACTTGTTTTGAAGGGAGTTGCTCAAAGCTGAGGAAACAAAGTGGCCACCACAAAACTGCAACATCTCTCTGAAGGAAACACACAGGCAAAGGGTAGGCTCAGTGATACCACCACATGAATTATCTTTCAAACTGCTGTCAGGTATCTACAATGTGTACACAACATACTGGGAGAAACACCAAGAAAAAACAAGGCATGTAAAAAGACATCAGGTTAATAATTTATAGCTAGCTACACAAAAGCTCCCTGAGCTAATCTACCAAGGGGACTGAAGAAGTAAAACCTAACTCAATCTGAAATACAGTTAAAAAAGAAAGAAACATTAGAAACACAAAATAAGCTAACTCTTAAAGCATACAGTTGTGAAATGTTTGTCTGTAAGCGCTGCCAAAACCACTGTGCAACAGTAGAGAAGACTGGATTTCCTGAGCCTACAGACTATATTTATGGCAAACCAAACATTTAAGGCAAAAGAGCATGAGAAGACATTCTAACCTCCAAAAAGCCAGCATTTACCCCCAGTTTCCAAACATAACTTAAAAAAAGAGTCACTCTGCATTTTCTGTGGGGTCACTGTACGTAATCTGCATGGCTTTCCAGCACCAGGATTACCCTAAAACATCACAGCTACTGCTTGGCACCAAGGTGGAGAGACCACAGTACTAGTCTGTGGAACATCTCAGCTTCCACAAGAACAACTGTGAGTGATTTGAGGCAGCTATGCATTCTGCCCTTTCCAGGTTTCTGTTTATAAAGTAGTTACAACCGCGTTCTCCTGCTCTACTTCATCTTCTTTTCCTTAATCTGTTCCACCTCCCATAAGCTTTCCCCCTGGCAGCTGAGGACTACAATAGGGAGTGTTATTTAAACAGCAGTAACAAATCTATTAAGTCAGCTGAATTTCTACACCAGGGTCACCTTAACTCTATAAGCACCGAATGTTAACAATCTGCTATACCTCCATAGCTACTTACAGGAGAACTGCCTTTCATTAACCACTGCCTAAAGAACACTAAACCACCATATGAAATGCTTTACTACAAAGCCTACTTCAAGCAAGAACATTTGCTATCAATGTTAACTTTTTACTATTGTTACCTAAAAAGAAATGGCTTCAATTACTGTAACACATGGTGGGATAATATGTCTGTCAACCAATTTGGCTGTCCCTAGCTTTGGCTGTGGTGGCACACAGATGCTGGTGGGATGAAGAGTGTGGTCTGCATTCTCATTTTTCTTTGCATTTTTCCCTTGATAAATCTGATGTGGACTGTTTGTTCCATGATCTGAGCAGTCCCATAATTTAATTGGAATACTGAAAAGGCTTTCGAGTCTCTCAATTATAACACAGTGAATCAAAAATAACTGCAGTTTGTAAGGGTTAACCAAGTATTGATTAGCTCTGTATGCTTTAATACAAACCACAGCTATGCACTATTAATACACAGTTCCATCCAAAGAGATAAATGAATACAGTACAAACCAAATACAGTTCCAATTAACCTGAATACTGGATAGAATTTTTTCCTTCTTCCCCCCCTCCCCCCCACCCAGACTTCTTGCTTCTCATTTTCTTCTTTGAAAGCGTATCATAATTTGCAATGCATTTTCTTATTTTGCGTTTTCTAATCTTTCTCCAGGTCTTTTACTCGCTGCTCCCCTTTACACTATTATCATGTGTTCTTCGATTGCACTAATTTTCCTCTCCCTTTCAAGGCCAAACATATTAATTGCATCAATAGACAGGTATTTTAGCACAGGGCAACTTGCTCAAGAAATTCATGCCCTATTGCATATACATTGTGTCATATGCACTACAAAAACACCGACTACATCTGTTTAACATTTTAGCAGCAGAAACTGGTTTTCAATCCTTCCGTACATAGATGTTTTGCTCCTCTCAGAGCTGCTGACACTCAGTTCTCATTAGGCAGCTTTTTGGCTCTTCTTAACGAGCTAGAAAGGCTGGCGTGACCCACACAGTTTAGTCAGTGCTTGTTAACAGAAGGAAGAAAGATTTCCTGGTCATGTGTGAGTCCTTTTGCGCAGGAGGGGTTGAGATCTATCAGAGTGCTCAGGATGGTAAAACCAAAACCCCTCCTTGTAGGGATTAAAACCATTTTTTTTCTGGGAAGATCACTCTTTGCTCTTCAAAGGTTCTTTTTGAGCTACTTTACTACCTTTTTTACCGTACTGAAACTGTTAGTGATCAGTCTTGGCTGTTTCAGGTAAGCTTATTATTGCAATAATAAGACTTGGTACCATGAAAGCCTTCACAAAGCAGAAAGAAGTCTTAAGCATCTGAAAAGACTGTCCATTGTAGCACCCACTGTTGTATAGTCTCAACTATACTTTCATGGAGCACACCTTCCTCACACTGAAGCATATACACCCACCACAAACTTCTCTTTAGCCTAAGACCTCTGTAAATCCTCATCCTGGAAATATCAGTATCCTATTTCGAATTACTCTTGTTAAGGCAAACAAAACCCATGCTCAAGTGTGTGCCATTTCAGGGTCATGGGGCTGCTAGACATGGCCCAGGGTCTAAGGAAGAGCCACACTTTTCCAGAGCTGCAAGTGGATAACAACTGATGTATCCTCAAATAGCACTAGAGACCCGTGCTTAGACAACTGAACACATTTCTGAAAGTTAATAATCTTAATAAATTAGTTGTGTTACCCATTCACAGCCTAGTTCCCTCCCCAGGTAATTTACAGTCTGACAGATGATGCCGTTTTGACAGCACACTATGGATCTCCTTAAAGGCTTGACTTCATCCTGTTAACACAAGTGGCTGATAGCACTGTCATGTGTCCCAGAGAACATGAAGCTTCAGAAATGGAAGAGAATGAAGACTCTTAAATCTACTGTCAGACACTATATCTATTGCAAAGAAAGCTCTACAAAAATATTATTTTTTTCACTTTAGGAAGTACAAAAACTGGGAGAGGACAAAAACTATCATGTAGTTTTCCTGAAGGAAACTTCCCACAGTGGTGGAGGGTAAAGGTGCACATCAACAGGTAGGTCCTGACTCAGTCTCAGGTATCCAAAATACTGTTTATGGCCGAACCTGTAGACATCTGCAAGATCAGATTATGTGGAAGATGACTTACCCAAATAAGTACCAACCCTAAGGAAGAATTTTGAAGGGGTTATTCTGGTGCCCTTTGGTCCTTGCGACTCTGCTCAAAGTGTTTAACACCTTCATCTAGACATGAGCATGGTCAGCAAAAAGGATCAATTTTATTCAGCATCAGCTACCTGAAAACTCACCCTAATCCTCAATTAAATCTAACCAGAAATGGGGAGATTTATGCTACTTTAAAACAGTTTTTAGGGTAAGTAACATGGTTGTCTCCAAAGCTAATTCACCACTTTTTACTGGCTGCAGAAGCTAATGATTATCTAGGAAGCTAACTTTCAGATGAATGAAATTAGGTGAGGAACCTCACCTTGTCTGTGGAATTTTCCTGTCTATTGCAAGTAACAGACCTTTCCTCTGTTTCTCCTTGTTGTGGTATTCTTGAGAGATTTGCATCTTTAAAACATGTCTTTCTGCACATCAGAGCAAGGAATTTATGACCATGATAAAGTCTTTTGGCTTCCAAAAGGGACTTCAGGCACTCCCTAACACACAAAGCAACAGAAATGACATTTCTTCTCAAAAAAACCCCAAAACCAAATAAACACAACATTTTTTTTTAATTTTTTTTTAAGTACCACTGCTTTTCAAGCAAGATGTTAGACAACCCTTCACTAAGAGAATGGTTGTGTGTGCAGCCTTCATGCTGAGAAGTTACAAAGGGTCGAAAACAATCTTTTCATCTCTGTAGAAACAAAAATTGTCAACCTGTTTCACAAGGAAAGGTTGCCATACAAGCTCACCTCACAGTGGCTTTGCTGGAAGATGTCTGTCTGTGACTATTGCATTGCTGCCCATCCTTCTCAAAATGCACCATACACATTCCTGAGGTACAAGGCTTGTAACTAAATTCCACACAGTTTACAAAAATTTCATGCAAAAGAAAAAGAGCAGCTGCACTTCCTTATCTCTATTTACACCTGAAAATAAAAGCAGTTCCTGGCACTACCAAAAGGTTAGTTTGAGATTATGTGGCCTGCTCAAGAGTATTATATCAGCTTACAGCCCTTGCCAGAAGTCCTTTCCTTCTACACAAAGTGAAGATGTAGAATGATTTTCAGCAATTTTTTTTGGCCCTGTACTCAGCATACTCAAAGATGTTGGGCATTTACAGAAGCACTAACATGGAATAGCTGACTAATTCCCAGATATTTCAAGTGTCTCAAGTAAATTCCATGTACTTTTGCTTTGAGGGCCACACAATATACAATAAGGACCCTGAGATCACCTTGTTGAAGTAAGTTCTCTTATTTTGTGGTCAGTGTGCTCTGCTTGTATACTCCTGTGCTAAACTATTCATCACAGATGTGCCCAGGGAAGAAAATCTATTATTTCCTTCAGAGGGTAGTTGTAACCCACTTCAAGTACCTGGGGATTTTTCTAACACCCCAATATTGCTGGGACTTGAATAGGGGGTTACCTGAGCCATTTTTCCATTCCCACTTCCACCACTTCTTGTAGCACATGACAGTTGTGGCTTCTCTTACAAGCCTTAGGTTTGCTATAGAGGGAAACATTTCATTGTTTGTGGAAGTTTGTGGAGTGCATTTTCTGCACAATCCTTTACCACACAACTGCCTGTGATACAGGGGTAAACAATGTACAAGGGCATTAATGCAGAGAAAAATGTACAAGGGGGTTAAAAGGATTCCTTTGCTTAGATGGAGGTGTTGTCTCTTGTGAAGTACCTGACATGCCGGGGCATTGACTGCTGATAAGCCGGGGAGAGGCAGACTGGGTGACCAAGCCCTAAAACCATGAAAAAAGCACAGGTGTCTGGTCCTACTGATAAGCGGCAGGAGAAGCAGACTGGGCGCCGACCGAACCCTAAGGCCATGTCTGAGGGTTAAAAGGTGTAAAGTTTAAGAAGAGGAAGACTCATTTACTTCATCTTGAAGACCCCTACCCACAAGAGGAAGACTCATTTACTTCATCCTGAGACCCCTGCCCATGACCAGAAGGGGCACTGCGCAGGTGTAAAGGACCTTCCGGCTCATTATAATACGAAGCGGGGATAGATAATAAATATGTATAGGCAGATTGAGCAACCTCATGTCTATGTATACCTTAAGAGAATAAATGTAAAGGGAGAACAACCCTGAGGTGTGCATGCTTTGGAGGAGCTATCCCTAGGCACCTCGGCGCTGAATAAAAGCATACCTACTTTACAACTTTAACTAGTTGTGGAGTCTATCCGCGTATCACCTGCAACTACAAGGGACTAAATCAAGGAACAGAGACAAGCCCTTCCCCCTCTTATGTACCTCTATGCAGAAGACTAGGAAAAGAAAAGCTGAGCTTAGCAACAAACAGAATCTGCCTTTTATATGGCAATATATACCTATAAGTACCCAAAGTCACATGTTCTTTTACCACCTGCATAGCTCATTTACCTTCCTTAGCTTCAGAATATGAAAATATTTGACTCCATTCAGATTCAAGCACCCTCTGACTCTTCAGGGCAAAATGCTCCCACACAAAGGACACATCATGCCAAAGAATGCAAATACCTAATTTACAGCGCCTTCACATTCCTCAAAGGCCTGATGAAAACAAAAGTGCCTAGTAGGACTGGCAAATCACAGCTATTTGAAAAAGTGGGAAGGAGGGAATTTCAGAAGTGCAGGGAATTCTCTTGCAGCTGTCCCAGCTCCTAAATACAAAAGAAGAAATCTACAGGCACAAAAAAAAAAAAAAAAAAGACAAATCTCTGCTACAAGCCATTAATAGCTTTATAGGTCAAAACCTTCACATCTTTGATACAGCTTACAGGCAACAGCTAAGAGGGTCACACACCCTTTCCCAAACACCATCTTGGCTTTAGTGTAGACAGCTGCCCTTACATCAACCCGCAATGCTCATTCAGTTATAAAGTACATAAGGCAGAGAGAACAGCAGTAAAAATCTGAAATGATGGTAAAATGATCTTAAACTGTAAGAGAAGTCTATTGATGAGGCATAGGCAAAAAATACCTCTCTGACTCATGACCCCTCTACAAAGTGATATAGCTCTTTACTCATCACCCCACAAGAAAAATACAATGAATAAGGGTCAACTGCTACTGTCTGCCCCATATCTACAAACCACTCTTACTTTAATCCCGTTTCCTTTCCACACACACACATCTCAGATGTTAACAAACCAACTCTCTCAGAAACAGCACTGCATTAGGAGCAACTCCTCTGAAGGAAGTGAGAGGAAAACAAAGTCTGAACTCTGAAATTTGAAAAAGTAGCTAGATATGGAGCAGAAATCTGCTTTCTGCCTTTCAGAAGATGATTTTTTCCCCTCATAATTGCTGCTTTCAGAACACTGGTGTGGAATAATTAACAAGGCACTCAAATTTAATAAAGCAACAGCTGCTTTTCTGCATTGTTATTTTAAAAGAAATATGCAAATTAAGACAGTCTGCTGAGTTGCCTAATAAGTATTGTAAACCCCACTCAGTCCCTTTGTGGCAGCTGGAATTACATTTGTAATAATCTGCCATTTTCTACACTACAGCTTCAGTTCCACTAGCAGTAAAGTCTCTCCCCCAAACACTAACAAAAATATCCTCACCACAACATCACACAAATACTTCTCAAAAGGGAAGCATTTCAACTGGAAATCTTTGGATGTACTTACTGAGATTGTACCATTGTCTAGACCTATGGACAGCCTTCTGGTTTCCGGGTTAAAAGACATGCATGAACATGGAGCTGAAAAAAATGAACATGTTGATGAAGTTAACAAAACTGATTCTCAGTTTCTTGAAGTTCTGGAAAGCCTAAAACTAGCTAACATGCTTTATGATGTTGTTCAGCATTTTGCTTCTGACAGACAAGCAAGTGTTCTTGCAATTCATTTAATCGTATCTTATTAGGACATGGAACAAAAGCTATTTCTTGCTCCAGCTCCTTCATTTTTTTTCTTACTAGTTATCTGAAAACAGGCATGTCATACAAGAGCAATGGTTGTGTTTTGATATAAGAGGTACCTGACATTTCAGTATAAACCTGAGAGATTACTTAGCTGAATAATTTAGTTTTTCACATTTGCCTGAAGCTCACTGACAATAAAAGAAAACACTGTATTATGTCACTGTATTACTGCAGCCTACACCTGCAGTAAGAAAGTTAACCTGTAGGAATCAACATGTCAGCCAGTATTAAGGACTCTGAGACCAGCTGTCCCCTACTCCATTTCAGCACAGTGACAATACTATGATGGTATCACATATTTTGGCCAAAGTAAAAGATTGTGCCAAAAACTAGCCATTGTTTTATTATATCAATATTACTGTAATAACCACCAGGCTACCCTCTTCAATCGCACACAAGTCAGTTGTACTAAGCTCCCTAGAGGATTTGGCAGAGTTTGCATCTAGGATAGAACCAGAATTTTCTTGCAAGAATTCAAGGGCTATGCTTGGTTTCACTGAGAAATTGTGAAGTTGCATTCTGAAGGCAGGGATTATTTTTACTGTCCAACACAGCAGCATGCAGGCGCGAGTGCTCCTGTCCCAACAGAAACCTTCAGGAATTATTTTTCAGCAGCAATTGTCAACTGCAGCTAGGGGCAGGCATTCTTGCTCCTTCATTAGTGACAAGAGTTCTTTTTAAACCATATTCTTGTGATAAATAGAGAGTATAGTCACATGTGCTTTTAGTTCTGCTATCCCCCGCCACCCACCTTGGTTTCTACTCTCCATTGTGATTACACAGTAGTTTTGTTACTAACAAGCCTGGAGTCCTCTTTTTTGCCGTACTTTGTATCTGGTATATTCACAATTTGTGTGATGTCTCACCTAGGATTAAACAGTCCATAGCTCAGCAAATCTTCCTCAATAGTTTAGTTGGCAACAAAGCTATATGAAGAAGAAGAAAGTCTATGTTGACTGGTTAACAAAACTTTTTCTACCTTCAGTATTATCTCTCCCTTGAAACATTTCCTGAATTACAACCAATTGCAAGCACAAAGCCTACCAGATCCACATGCAGGCAGGCATCTCAATTTATTTCTTTCCTGCAAGGGCTGACAGAATTAAATCAAAGAAAAGGCTTCAGTTCAAGGAAACTGCTGGAAAACAAACACCTAAGTTAGGGCTACCAACAGTGACAAAATTCCTCCTTCCCATAACTCTCCCTCAGAAAAGGCAAACTCAAATTGTGCCTTCATATGGTGGTGCATTACTATTATATTGAGACTTCTTCACTGTAGCTTAATGAGACAGTTGTAGGAAAACCAGACAGAAAAAAAAAATCTAAGCAGAGTAAAAACCAAATCCTTTTAAAAGCACTTAATGACAGAACAGCCATATTCTACACATCAGCTCTCAAATTCTACACACTGAGCATATACTGAAAGAGTTACTAGTAACTCTGCAGGCAATAAACAGCTTGCAGATAAGTTTTGAGGTAAACTGGCTATCTGATGCATGCTTTTCCAAAATAGACTGAAACACTTCAGACACAAAAGGTACAAGCAGCTGCTTGACACAGGCTGACTACAAAAACCAATCACTTTTAGATTCCAGACCTGTGTGTACACAGCCATAGCAATGTAAAGATATTTATTTTGCTATAGTCATCTTCCTAAGGGAATTCTTCAGTAACACATGATCTTAGAAGAATCATTATGTCAGTACTAAAATTACATCTAGACTAGCTACACTAATGCGGTTAAAGCAATGCCAACAAGACTGCAGCAACTTACACTTTAGTGAAAATCAGATACTTAAGCACTTAGGCTCATTAAGAAGGGGGAAAAAAGGAAAAAGTACCCCTGAAACAACCCCAAGAACCCCTACTCTAAGCTTCTGAGATGTTTAAGATTCCTTTAAAATAATAGCCAGGAAAAAATAACAGCCCTCTACTTCAGCTCCTAGTTATAATTTGGCTTTCAGACTGAAACAAGATTGATCTGAACTACTGCAGAGGACAGGCAGGATATTCCTGATGCAGAAATCTGGCTGTAGTCTTTGTCTTAAATACAGAGTAAACACGCACTGATTTTAGCCTTTGGAAAATGAATTATTGAGGAAAAGCCCCCTTACATCATGTTCTCAGCAGCGTTTTACCTCTATTAGAGGCTGACAGAAGTAGAAGAGAAATACAAACTTTGTACCTACAGTTTCAGCCTCCCTCTGCCCCTTTGAAGTGCTTAAGTGGCATAGTTTAAGACCAAAGAAGCATGCTTTGTGTTGCAGGTTTTTTACCCTCCTTCTCAAAACAAAGTATTAGCTATGAAAGCCATTGCAAGACTGTGTATTATCTGCCTTAAAGAATGGATACTCCAGTACTGTCCCTCCCTACAATAAATCTTTTACTCTGTTCACATCTGTGAGAGGTTTTGGGTGAGTGGGTCTTTTTTGGGTTTTTTTTTTGTTTGGGGTTTTTTTTTTTTTTGGCTTACATCTTTTGACTACAATTCCTTTCTGTGTCTCCTGTCAGACATCCAGCCATGGTTACATATCAATTACCTGTTACACATGTGTAACCAAGGGTCCACACCTAACCATGAGGAGGGTTTACATACTCATCAGAGATCTGTTGTTAATATACTGTTAAGACAATGCTGGCACGAAGATGATGTATTAGCCAGGTTTCCAGTTTACCTAGTTTGCCTTACTGACAATGTAACACTGTGTAAAGCACCCAGTTTTTAATTTTTCATGTTAGAAATAATAAAAAATGTGGCCATCCTGTCCAAAATTTTCCAACCACAGAAACACCCGTAGGTAAGGCATAAAACTTTGCAATTGGGAAAATCCCAACTCTAAACAGCAGTGTCCCTACTCAGAAAGGATCTACAATCCTGACAATTTTTCTGTGTTTTTAATGGGTTTCACATTCAGAATGCACTTACGGTCCCATCTGAGTGCAAAGCCTGACCAAAACACATGGTTGTCTCAGTCCAATTCCTCATCCTCCTCACCTCCCAGAGTGGCCAGGGTGCAAACTCAGTTATTAAGGCTACCTGATATTAAACCATAAAACAGTGTAGGTCATGTACCACCAGTAACCACTGACCAGTCAGTGAGCACCACAAGTCATGGTCTAGTCATGGTCATGGACTAGCATGATCACCATGAGTCATGCTAACAGTGTATCTATAGGTGAGACTGTCACTCACAGCTTGCTAAGCAGCACAAAGGCACCATTGTGCCTACTACATTTTTACAGAGAACCTCTGGGACACTGTCATTCTCTAAACAACAGTTTAGTATGAACCTAAAGCAGAGGACAATCAAAAATGTGATCCACACAGAAACAGACAAAACAATCATTTCCAGTCAAGTGCAGACTTGTGCAGAGGCTGACTTAGAGCCCTTCCTATAATTTCCAAAAGCTAAAAGCCATGGCTGATAACAATGCAACTGGCATTGCTCCAGTCATTAATTATACCTGAGCATTCTTGAAACTGGTGAATAATACAACATAATTTTATTATCTCATGGCTCAAAAGCTTATCAGCCTTCCAAACGAAGGAGCAGTGTCAGGTGTTCAAATTTATGAAGGAGCTTTAAAATAGTTCCCTTTGAGTGGATCTGGATCTATTCCACCATTTCCAGTGAAGCTGTTGTTACTGGCAATAATGCAGCCTTGCTAAGACCAGAGAAGAACCTAAGATTTTAAGATGAAAATATATGCAAAAGCACCACATGGAAAAAGAGAAGTATCCATGCCAAACTGCTAGAATAGTGACTTTGTAACAGTTTAACTGGAAGCAAACCTCTTAAGACAGGTCAAGGGAACTCAGGCCATTGGTAGTGATCATGACTGAGCTCCACAAACTGCCACATCATTTGCTGGTTTCCAGTACCTTTCTGTGCACAGTCCTGAGCACAAAGTACCTTTGAGGCTTGATATATTCTTATGAGCTAGTTCATCACCACAGGAAGAAGAGAGATTCTCCTCTCTACCAAAGGAATGCTTTTTTAGAGCAGGCAAACACTGTGGCCATTCTAGGGTCCCAAGCTGATGTTGTTGTGCTACTAAAACTCTTCAAATATCTTACGTATTGTGGAGATAGAGGTCTCTTCCAAATCTAGCTATCTTAGCTTAAAATAATTCTTTCTCCAGATGGTAAGAATACTTCAGTGGGACTTGATAAATGCTCCCCAGTCTGTGGATTTAAAGTCAGCTTCATAAGCTTTCCAAAGACAGGCTAAACAAGCACATCTAAAGCTGACTGAGGAGCATCAGCACACCCCTGCTTCTGGTGACTCACAGAATTATACTCCTGCACTCAACACAGCTAGCTAGGGCTGTGATTTCCTCTACTGCCTCTTGGAAAAATGGACATCAATCAGCCATTTGTTCTGGTGAATGAACACTCTCTGGTAGGAAGAGATACAGCAAATCATACTGGAGGGATCCATCAAGGAGATTTGGTTTTCCACATTTGCGTAATGGGTTAAAAGCTAAAACAGGGGAAGTTCAGGTTAGATATAAGGAAGCAATTCTCTGCTGTGAGGGAGGTGAGGCACTGGAACAGGTTGCCCAAAGAAGTGGTAAATGCTCCATACCTGGCAGTGTTCAAGGCCAGGCTGGACAGGGCCTTGGCTGATATGGTCTAGTGTGAGATGTCCCTGCCCATGGCAGTGGGGTTAGAACCAGATGATCTTAAGGTCCTTTTCAATCCAAACAATTCTGTGATTCTATAATTTAATTGCAGGGATAAAATGATTCTTCTTCACTGGAAGAGCTACTTCCCTATCTAGTATCTTCTCTATCATATTAGCTGCCACAGGATATTAAGTTCTTACCAAATAAAGCCATTTACCATTGCACTCTAATGGACTAAGCACATGCAGTAGGAAGGGCAGACTGATTTATAGTGTAGACTTACAAAGCTTTATGGACTCCATTAGTGGCAGAATGCAAGCCTACATTTTGAGCTCCTATATTTTTTATTCTATGTTTGCATTAAATGCTGATCCCTTGCTTGCGTATCTGTATCCTTTTGCTGCTGAAATCCCTGATGCCTCTCAGAAGCATTACCATGCAACTTCGTAAAGCTTCACAGAAACCAAGAGGATTGTTCCCAAATAAATTTAATATGGGCTAGTAAATTTGCAAATGGTCATAAACATGAAACTTCATCAAAACCAGAAAAGCCATTTTGCAAATACAGAGTAAATAGCAAATATCCCCTTATACTTACATGGCATTGCATGGTATATGCTGGGCCAGTACTGCCCACTGTCTCTCTTCAGCCAGACACGAACTGTTCTACAAAAGAAAAAACATAACACATGCATAAAGAAGAATAAAAAAGTAACCATAAATGAAAACATGGTGATGATGAATGCACAAGACCTTCTTCAAAATTAAATTATGTTGCTGAGAGGGACAATAAACATGTAATTTCCTACAGCAAACTTCTACACTAGTCTCAGATTAACCTCTACAAGGTGATGAAGTGATCAGCCCATCCAGTCCCCCGCAGAAGCTTTCTCCCTACTCTCCAGGTAGGCCTTGGTTCATCTGCTGCCCGTTTTTTCACTGTTTTGCTTTAGGAACACCTCTAAGCAAATGAATATGGTTCTGAGATTTTCAGCTTCCATTTACTAAGATTACGTTCATTTGTGCCTGAAATGAGCTTTTTAGATTCAGGACCTTCCCCCTTTTCTCAGTGCACTCAGACTGCTGCCAAATGCCCATTTTGCATTGGGAAGAATCCAAACTCTTACCCTTCTCTGAAGAGGATGATTAAGATGACAGGCAGCCTAGCAGTCCTCCCTCTGCCCCATCGGTTTGGAGTTGCCATCCTTTAATAGAGGCACCTAGGATTATGCAGTGCTCCACACCTCCCTGCAAACACCACCAGTGCTTTCCTCTCTGCTAGAAGACCTTCCCGATGTACCTCACTTTTGCTTTCTCATAATGATATCATACTGGTAGCTCCCTGTCACTCAGTCCATGTCCCTCACATACTTGAGACTCATCGCTTGTTTCATGAGCAGAGAATCTGGACTGATGTACCACCTGGGTCATTAAACATTTATTATTTCAGTTCTCATTGTCATTCACTTCTTTAGGGTCCAATCTCTGAGGCCTTTTTCAAATTGAGGCTCTCTCCTAACTTTATCAGCTAATTTCATCAAAACATGCCTTGTAACTGTGTCAACAGTTAAAGCAGCAGGCAACCAGTAATCTCTACCACTTATTCCTGCACAGACCTCTGTCATCTTAATTAAAGCCAACTGTTACCTGCCTTTCTGTTCCTCAAATCCTTATAATCTCCAATTTTAACTAGTCAACTCTCCATATGATACTGTATTCCACACTTCACTGATTTACACAGAATGCATTAGCCTTCTCAAAAAAACACTTATCAAGACAGCAAGCAATGTGTTAGTGTAGCACAATAGGTTGTAACCCATCACTCACTTCTATTTAGTCTTTCCCACCGAAGTTAATATTCAATAGTACATACAAGAGAGATCTAAAAAGCTATTGTTTCTATAATTCGCATTTGATAGTATCAAGGAAAAAGAAACAAGCAAGAATGGCCCTTTCCAGTTCGTGAAACATGTGGAAGTATAGCTTATGGAGAAAACCACATGGCCATTTCTACACAGAATTCAGTAAAGCAGATTTCAGCCCTCCTTAGCAAGTAAAAGTTTAGAGCAATACATTAATATAATATATATCGATTTAAGATACTACATCACACCAAGATACACAAACTGAATCTGAACAGAGATGCTATGCTACATTATAAAGCAATTCAAGATCTAGTTATCTATCTTGCAAACTTCAAGCTAAGGCCTGCTTAACCACTCTGTTCTAGGATTGCATATATCTAAAATCAAGTTTTTGCTCACCCTGCCCTACATCCAAACTAATTTTTCAGCAAATAATTCAGACACCTGTGTATCTGGGGAACTACACAAGCTGCATACACATGCATACACTTATGTTGCATTCCTGATATTATGACACAGTATGTTGCTCTAAGAAATAAATTTTGCTGGGTTAACAAGTCCCATGGCTAGAAAGTTCTCAAAAATTACTTAAAACATAAGTTTTATTTATGTTTACTTAAAACAAAATTCAGTATAATTACCTCCTAAGTTATAGAATGATTTAGTTGGAAGGGACCTGAAAGATCCTCTAGTGCCAACCCCCCTGCCACAGGCAGGGACACCTTCCACTAAACCAGGTTGCTCAAAGCCACTGAAGAAAAGATCTGAACTAAAGCCATCAGTATTTTTCCAGGGGCAATTCAGCCGCTGATAACAGCATCATCATATTTTCACTAGCTAGGGGGCCAAATCCTCTGTCATTTCTCACTGCAGCTAACCACAGCTGTTGGAGTGGCACTCTACCTCCAGACCTCAGCATACAGGTCTGGGAAGACGTCCACAGCCATAGGGCTGTACACCAGGTTTGGGGCACAGTCCAGAACCTTTAGGTTTACCCAAAGGGGTCCACCTTTGGTAAGAAGGAGGTCACTGTAATTCTGGAAGCAGATCAGCTGCTCTATTTCTCAAGCAGATGAGTTCTTACTAACATGTTTATCTTCTACAGGTAAAGTTATTGTGGGAAAGAATGACAGTGCAGAAAAAAAAATAATGAGACGAATCACAGGGAAATGAAATAACTCAATATGAAACAGCCCTAAGGAGGTGTGCCAACATCCTGCGACAGACTTGTCCTTGCTGCTCATCCCAATCTATATATTCAGTGACACTGAGTTCAAAACTCCCAGGCTTCAACAAGGTACCTCTCCTCTCCACTTCAAGGCTCTGGTAAATAAGAAATCCAGTACAATATCTTACAGATAATTAGCTTGTTAAAAAAAGACTATGCACAAGAGATCTTCCAAAAGCTGGAGCAAATGAAAGTCAATTTTATTTGCAAAAAATTGCATTAATTTCAATGCTTTGGGTTGGTTTTGCTGTTTTTTTTAATAGTACCCACTGCAGACTTACTAATTAATATGATATTTATGTCAAATCTAAAGGCAGTTGAACAATAGTGAAGCAAGAAAAAATTTTCTGCTTAGGCTTAAAAATAAACTAAAAAACTCCCAAACAAAACAACAAAAATCTCTGGTGGAGATTTGGTTAAGAGTGAGGCCCTCACTAGTGTAAGTCTCTTCTGTAAGTATACAGGATGTTAATTTCTTTACATAGTCAAATACATTTCAATTCAATGACTAATTCATGCAAAATGAGAAACAAAGCATTCTAAGAATAAAAGGACTATGGAAAGATATTATCTACCTCAAAGGTTTGTGAAAGGGAACATAACCAGCAAGTCAGTTCATGTAACTCATTACAGAAATACTTGTTGCCCCAGTAAATCATTTTGAAGGAAGGAAAACAAAAGAACTTGTAAACAATTTATTTTAAAATTAAGGACACTTACTATGCATATTTTTAAAACAAGCATTTTAAAGTTAAGCATTATAATGGAATTTCCAATATCTATGTATGCACTGATGTAAAAGCAGAAAAAAATCTTCCTAACGTCAGAAAACGATGACTCATTATTTTCTTCACTTAATATCACTGGATTAGATCAGGCATTTTTTTGAAAGAAAAAAAAAACTGATCTCAACTCATTAAACTCTTCTGTGTAAGATTTTTCTCAAAGTAGATTCAGGCTAAAAAACAAGCTGTGCCAGCAACTGAGCTTGGGAGAAGCCAAATGTTCTTGGAAGGGAAAGTCTTTTTTCAGCTGCATTTCTGCACACTTTTGTATACCTCTCAACACAGTACTACCCACTAGTTGTAAAACCCAGAGCTTTTGAAGCTTCTAAAGAATGCAAAGAAGAAAAACATCAGAACAACAAGCATGAGTGACAATGAGCTTTTTAATGGTTATGTAGCACGAAGAGTACTTGCTGGTTGCATGGTTACTGGACTTAAACACAGCACCCACTCAGGTTAGGATCCATTCTTCAACTGCTCCAGAGTGATTCAGTTAGTATCACCATGGAAATGAGTTGTCCCTTCATTTTCTTGCCAGTGAATTGGCTTGGAAAGATTTTTAGAATTTGTCAGTTCAATGGATACTCTTCTAGTCTTTTCATAACAGAGATGACTTATTTTAAAATGAGACAGGCTATACAGAAATAATTCTGCCATGCGAAAGACAGGCTACATCTTCATATATTAAGGAGATGTGAAAGTGAGTATTTTAGAAGAAAGTTGCTTCTCTCCGTTATACTTAAAAGCATGTGCCTCAAGTACAGGTGGTTGTGGTGGTATCAGCAGGTCTGAAGCACACTGTTAGGTTCTGCCCCTGTGCAGGAGGTAGGATTTATCTAGACCACTCACAGAGGTGCCCATGTCAACAACAGCATGTCCACCTCACCATGGCAGCTCTATGTTCCACCATCTACAGAAATTTATTCATTCTGTGGTACATGCCATAGTACCTTCTTTCTGATAAAGATGTTCTGGTCATACAAATCCCCGTTTGTACACTTAGAATCATAGAACGGTTTGGATTCTTAATGACTTCTTTGCCTTGGTCTTCACTGGCAAAGGCTCTGACCACACCACCAAAGACTTGGAATGCATACACAGGCACTGTGAGAATGAAGACCCTAGGCCCACTGCAGGAGAGGTTCTGGTTCAAGACCATCTTCAGAACCTGAACATATGCAAGTCCATGGGACCTGATGAAACCCATCCAAGGGTGCTCAAGGAGCTGGTGAATGAACTTGCTAAGCCACTGGCCATCATATTTGAAAAATCATGGCAGACAGGTGAAGTTCCCAATGACTGGAAAAAGGGAAATATAACCCCCATTTTCAAGAATGGGAAAAAGGATGACCTGGGGAATTAAAGACCAGTCAGTCTCACCTCTGTGCCTGGCAAAATCTGGGAGCAGATTCTCCTGGAATGCATGCTAGGGCACATGAAAAACACCAAGGTGCTTGGTGACAGCCAGCATGCCTGACCAATTTGGTGGCCTTCTATGATGGGGCTGCAGAACTGATGGACACAGGTGGAGCAGTTGGCATCATCTACTTGGACTTGTGCAAAACATTCAACACTGTCCCACATGACATCCTTGTCTCTAAATTAGAGAGACATCAATTTGATAGGTGGACCACTTGGTGGATAAAGAACTGGCTGGATGGCCACATGCAAAGAGTTGTGGTCAATGGCTCAGTGTCCAGCTGGAGACCAGTAATGAGTGGTGTCCCTCAGGGATCTGTGCTGGGACCCGTCTTGTTCAACGTCTTTGTCAGTGACATGGACAATGGAATTGAGTGTGCCCTCAGCAAGTTTGCTGATGACACCAAGCTGTGTGGTTCTGTTGATACGCTAGAGGGAAGGAATGCCATTCAGAGGGACCTTGACACACTTGTGAGGTGGGTTGATGCCAACCTCATGAAGTTTAACCATGCCAAGTGCAAGGTCCTACATCTGGGTCAGAGCAATCCCAGGCACAGCTACAGGCTGGGCAAAGAAGAAATTCAGAGCAGACCTGCAGAGAAGGACTTTCAGGGTGTTGGTTGATGAGAAAATGAACATGAGCTGTCTGCAGTGTGTGCTTGCAGCCCAGAAAGCCAACTGTATTCTGGGCTGCATCAAAAGAAGCGTGACCAGCAAGTCGAAGGAGGTGATCCTGCCCCTCTGCTCTGCTCTTGTGAGACTTCACTTGGAGTATTGTGTGCAGTTTTGGTGTCCTCAACATAAAAAGGACATGGAACTGTTGGAAGAAGGGACTGTAGTGACAGGACAAGGGATAAGGGGTTAAATCTTAAACAGGGGAAGTTTAGATTGGATATAAGGAAGCAGTTCTTTACTGTAAGGGTGATGAGGCACTGGAATGGGTTGCCCAGGGAAGCTGTGAATGCTCCATCCCTGGTGGTGTTCAAGGCCAGGTTGAATGAAGCCTTGGGTGACATGGTTTAGTGTGAGGCTTCCCTGCGCATGGCAGGGGGGTTGGATCTAGATGATCTTAAGCTCCTTTCCAACCTTAACTATTCTATGATTCTATGATTAGCAAGGATCTTAAAGACCATCTAGTTCCAACCCCTTGCCATGGGCAGGGATGCCTTCCAGTAGACCAGGTTGCTCAAAGTCCTCCCCAGCCTGGCTTGCAGTGTGCTCCACTAAATTCTGCACAATGCTGCAGGGCTGGATGCAAGATTCTCTACTTGATCCCTGGCCTAAGCAGTCTTCTCTTAGCAGGAAAACATAGTGTCACTTAGAAAGCTGAGTCTCTGTGACTGAATTATAGACAGGGTTCTTGTCTTTCCTCATTGGTGTCTTGCATGAAAATTGAGACAGAAGGGAAATAATGGTGGTATACACAGACATATAGGCATGTCTAAGCACTGCCGCAAGGTGTCTGCATGTTGCAATGCTGTGAACTCCATTGTAGAGAGATCCAACACTACCACAGCCTTGAGAAACAAGTTATCCCATCCCACTTCTCCAGAATAGCCATAAACCCACCAGTTCTAGTTGTACACTGTCAGTGAAGAAATGCAACACATTAGCTTCCCATATCAGACCGCTTCTCTCCCATTTGAATGTTTTCCTTCCTCACTCCTGTCTTTTTTAAACACTTCTGTTTGCTGAGATGCACTTGTATAATGTATTATCGCCTTCATGCCCCTGGCACACATCAAGTGTATCACAGAGCACAGGTAATTCCTCAACACATACAATTTACTACAGCATTTTGTAGGTATTCGTGGGCTTCAGGAAACTGGTTTAAATGGCATTTTAACATACTCCTGTCCTGTCTTTACTGTTTATACCTAGGACTTACTGTGGGTCTTCTTGATCTCTATCTTGCTGAGGGATCAAAAGAGGTAAACATCAAACCCAGTACAAGGTGTGAGATGAGTTTTATTCCTATATGTAGTGAGCAACTGGCACAAAAAATTTAATCTGTCACTTCCTAAAGTCATATAACATTCATCCAGAGATCAACCCCTGCCCTGTGTGCATTACTTGCTCTTTAGGAAAGGGAGGTAGGTCATCACTGCAAATGACATTACGTGGTTAAAAATAAAGACATCCCCTGCTGTCAGCTATTCTAACCACAGAACTGGTTTAACACAGTTAAACAACAGCTTCCAAACAGGAAAAGAAAAACACTGAACTATTCTGGAAAATTCTCCAAAATGCTCATCTAGCTATTCAATTAACATAAAAAAGGAAAAGAGATTACAGTTAGTACAGGTTTCAGGCATATATGACGGAGCACTAACACATGTTCTCACTATAACCCACCATACTGAAGTCTTCTTTAGTGTTGAAACAAAGAATTTTAAAATGTTCCTAAATATCCAATAATAGACAATTCAGAAGTATTCAAAAGCCATGTCTCTCTGGAAACTAAATATCCACAGTAGAAACAGCAAAAGCTTTATCTGCTGTTATTAAATAACACGACACTAGTAGTATTCTAAGTCCAAGTATAGCACTGACAGTTTTACTGCCTTTAACAGAGAGACACTGTAACTAGAAGTGGGATAAGGAAAACCATCTAACAACTGCATTAAGGATGGTACTGTACTATAAACCTCCCAGTTTTTCCAGGGACTTCTATGAGCAAGAGATGTGAAGAGAGTCTGGCTCCCACCAATTAATGACAGCTGATGCTGAGATTTGCTGAAAGAATAAAAGATTTTCCGTATTTACTGGCAGCTCACAAACCACTGCCACTGTATTGGAACCAGCAACTATGAGTTTTGATTTTCAAAAATATGAAATCAAAAGTCAAAATCAGAACTTATTTCAGAGCCACCCTGTAATTTCAGGGAAAACAAAAAGAAATTTAATAGCAAAGTGCCAAAACCCCAGGCACCAAGAAGACTTTAGGTAACAGGTCCTAAACCTATGTCCTCCTAAAGAAAGAAAAACAAAACTAAAACCAAACCAACCCAAAACCCCAACACTTTCACAGCACTACCCCACAAATCCAACCCCAAGCAGAGCTGTTTTAGAGAAGTTATCTCTTCGAAGCTATTACATAAAAGCATTTCTAGAAAATACAGTATCTTCACTGTAACCTCCATCTGTGATAAAAAAGCCCTTCATGATATAGGAAGCTCTCGTTCTGGGCTTCCTATAAAACAAAAGCTTTTAGAGCAAAATTGCGTTCTTTACTCTGTGTGCCTCAAGCCCTGCAACAAAGCCATAGGAGTGGTAAATTTGGCTTCAAGAGGAAGTTGGGCCACCTCCCAACACCTTTGACATCCTACTTGTGTATCTGAAACTCTGCTGTCATTCATTGTTGCCAGTCCAGCAATCCCTGTGCACAAAGCTCAGAAGCACCATAGGAACATGGCTGCTGCAAAGGAGATGAACCAAATAATGTCTGCACACAGTCCTAGATGTCAATTGCCCAGGAAGCGCACTGAAAACCACGTGCAGGCAGCTGGGTCTGGCAGCAGTAGCTCAGGCACCAACTCTGGGGGGGAAAGAAATCTGATGAATTGAACATTTAAGTGCACTGTCAGTGCCATCCAGTGATATAAAATGCCACTGCTTTGATTTTATACATGCCCAGGCTAGCAGGGAACATTTTAGGTAAGGTTTATCACTACAGCAATCCCATGATAATGATCTACACATTACTTGTCAGATGTGGGTCAATAGAAGTCCAGACTTTTAATTTCTCCTTCTGCCACATAATGACACCAGATGCAGAATTTACAATTCAGGCACCCACCTGATGCTCAACAGAGAACTCAGGAGCAGCTCAGCAATCTGGTGCAAAGAGGGTAGGGGAGAAATGCACAAGGGAGTTCACTCATGGACTTTTTAACCATCAGCTGGTGGCTACCTTTAATGATTCTCCTTAATAAATCTAAATAGTCTTATTTGTTCTCTTCCATAATTGGCCCCTGCAAATGTCTCTTGTCTCATCTGTTTTCAGTCATTAGTATAGTTTGTTGCCATGGACCACATCAAGACCCTGGATCCTACAAAAATCAAAGTATATTTATGTTATATAAAACTTCTGATTATAGAATCGTAGAATAGAAGGACATGGTCTTCCACAGATTCATGAAGAATCTGATTTTGAGCCAACATCTCCAGCAGACACACAGCTACTCAAATGTTGTGCAAACTAAGCTCAGAGGTTAATGATCTCATAGAACACCTTACTAGTTCCTTTCTGCTTAGGAGGAATATGGTGGGAAAATCATGGAATGAAGCTCAGTGCAAAGGTACACCAGGGAAGACACTGCAAACTAAGTACTGCTCATTTACCATCTATCTTCAGAAAAAAAATACTGCATAAAACATCAAGCAAGCAGACAGATGGACCAAAAGGCAGGAATTTTTACACAAAGCTTACACAGCATCCTAACTCAAACTATCCTTTATAAGATATTTCCCCATTTAATTCATGCTGCTATAAATTAAACACAAATGCATAGTGCATAATAGGGAAAATGTCAAAGTTTCGCTAGGTTATATGCAGCTATTCAATTGCATGGGTTTGCCAGGAAGAAACTGTTATAATCATGAGTGGTATTTCGACCCAAGAGAAAGAGACATCATTTAACACAGTTTTGTTTTACATAGAAGGCTTTTTGGTATTTTGTGGGATTTGACTAGAAAACAAAGATTCTTGGGAAACAATCTCAGGAGAAATGAATTTTCATGACTCAAAAGAAAAAAAAAAGCAACATGACAGTTTTACTACTCAGCTGTGAAACAGTTTCCACCCATTTTTCAGTTTTCTGGACAATGAGCAATGCAGTTGAACGATGTTTTCAGTTACACAAGCACATATGCCTGGAAGCAGTGCATGCTCTGCTGTTCAGGCACTGGACCAAAATCAAATTCTGAACAGTTTCCACTGCAGAAACATCAGGCAAGTAAAGAGAGACCCCAAAAATGAACCAGAAGTTACAACCACTGAAAAATATTGTGTTACCTTGAGGCTACTAGCACAGGGATCAGAGAGCTGAGCTACCTCACGACAGCTCTACAAAACCACTGCTCAATCATGCATCATGCGAAACAGTGCAGTGACTATACCACATTCCAACATAAATGCTGTAGGGAAGCTGATTTTATCTGCAAGTGCAGATAAATGCAGGGCTAGAGTTCTCAGTGAGCTACAGCTTTGGAAATTATTAAATGAGTGTTATATCACACCAGGATTTTTTTCCAAGCAAATTTTCAAAATTAACTCCTTCACTAAGGTTTACACATCAGTCTTCCTTACAGAGCTTTGTGGTAACAAAATGATTTTCATCCCTCCCTCTTACCCACAGACCTCCTCCATCTGCACCACACCAAATGATTTCCCTTCCAGAACAGATGCAGCTTCAGTGCTTCTTGTACTGATCAATTCCCATTTGCATTCAGAGAAGCATAAACACACAACCTTTTGAAGGTAATCACATTGGATGATTTAATTATTGCAATCCAATTACT
The DNA here is from genome assembly GCF_012275295.1 of Melopsittacus undulatus. NCBI lineage: Eukaryota > Metazoa > Chordata > Aves > Psittaciformes > Psittaculidae > Melopsittacus > Melopsittacus undulatus. Next base: position 26,499,697 of record NC_047528.1, read on the forward strand.
TTCACCTCCTTCCCACATTCAAATGCTTCAGTAATGGAAGTTATTAGAAAGATCCTGATTTGATTAAAATAAAGGCCTGCTATGTAGTAAGTGACTCAGTGGAACCATGCTGAAAATACCTGTTAGGTCCATGATTTGCAAGAAGGCAACCCTTCAGCTCCCCCCTAAGTTTGTCCACAATAGCAAAAGTGAAGAACAAGAACCTACCAGGTAATCAGCCTGCTTCCAGCTGTCTGGTAGGAACATCTGGCAGCAGACCACAATGCTTTTTTTCTTTCCAAAGCTGCTATGGGCTATCAGCTAAGTTAGTGATCATTTTAAAGTTATGCATGCTTCACTCTGCCTAAAAATGAATTAATTACTCAACAGATAAAAAGCTTATGCTTTTGAATCTATGAAGTGAAACCTGGAAATATTAATTTGCAATATACACACCATCAGCATAGCATTTCTAAGAAATTATATTCATATATAGGCTAATTTAGGGGAAAAGATTGATGTTTTATCCCAGACATTAAATTAAGTCCCTAGCTGGAATTTTCAATGAGCATAAATGCTACTATGTAGAGTAGAAAAAAAAATCCTCAGTTTTATTCTTCTTTCCCATTCTGTTCTGAAATAATGCTATGGCATCAGTAAGATAACAGCACACCATCTAAGAGGAGAGATGAATTAAGAAATAAAAATTCCGTGAGTAAGAAAGGAATATGGAGGAAAAGGAGAGATCCTGGCCTAAACATTTCATATAAATGTTTTCCTTGTTTAAATATACAGTGCAGCATCTAGTAAATTATGCTTTTACTGCAGGGGAAGGAACCCACTTTTCCACATCCATAGGATGATGTCCTCTCTCAGCATTTGAATTTCTGGATGTAAGTCATCTGCATCATCCACTGCAAAAGACTAAATTAAATCATTAATCACTTCACTGCTTCTTGATGGATATTTGATGTATTAAATGGCATATAACTATTAAGTGCTGATATTTCAGAATCCTAGCATAAGGAAAATGAGGTTCTAGCTGCAAAAAGACAAGAGCACACACAACCTGTAAAAGTCTTATTTTCCCCTGACAGTAAACTTACCACGTTCAGACAGAAAGCACCCAACACTTAATTGATACAACACAACATTGTGGGGGAAAACCTGTGTTTTTTTGAATTTTGAGAAGATCATCAACCATATTCCTATGCAAATGAACTCCTTTCCAAGTAAGCAGCTGTTAAGTTCTAACAACCACACAGTTCCCATAAAGTCATTACTTCTCAACTTGCATATTTACTTCTGTCACACTATGAACCTTAATTGTTTCTCTGGGTTTGTTCTAAAAATCCCAAAAAGAACTGTGCTCATTTTGACTGGGATAGAGTTAATGTTCTTCATAGTAGCTGGTATGGGGCAATGTTTTGGATTTGTGCTGAAAACAGCACTGATAATTCAAGGATGTTTTAGTCAGTGCTGAGCAGTGCTTACACAGAGTTAAGGCCTTTCCTGACTCTCACCTCACCCCCCAGTGAGGGGGCTGAGGGTGCACAAGAAGTTTGGAGGGGACACAGACAGGACAGCTGACCCCAACTGACAAAAGGGATATCCATCCCAGGTCATATGATGTCATGCTCAGCATACAAAGCAGGAGGAAAAAGAAAGGGGAGACATCCGGAGTTATAACACTTTTCTTCTCAAATCACTGCTATGTGTGATGAAGCCCTGCTTTCCTGAAGATGGATGAATGAATTTCTTCTTTTGCTTTGCCTGTGCACATTGTTTTGCTTTACCTGTTAAACTGTTTTTATCTCGACCCATGAGTTTTCTCACTTCTATTCTTCCAACTAGCTCCCCTATCCCACTGTGGGGGTAATGAGCGAATGACTGTGTGGTGCTTAGGCATCAGCTGGGGCTAAATGACAACAAAAACCCAACCCAAAACCCAACCCTTGTACATGTACGGTACAGGTAAGTTTCTTAGCCAGCAAACAGGGCAATCAGCTGGTCATGCTGCTGCAGATGCTGAAGGCATTTTCAAACATCCTCTCTACGAATAGATAGGCTTTTGTTTATCAAATACAGATAAACAATTCTAACACTTTTTTCAGCAAACACATCTACTTGGAATGTTTTTGCATGCTCAGTGACACAACGTGCCTCTGGAAGTGCTCTCCTTGAGACATCAAGGACTTTCTGTAGAGGAATCCCATTTCCAGTTCCTCCAGTCTACCACTGAACCTGAACAATGATTCATGGCTGACAAAATGTTCCCTTAACTTTTCTGCTCATTGCTATTTTCCTCTCAAGGCAGCCTGACTCAGAGATATCTTCAGTGTCCTCACACAAACCCAACTCCTAGCTGCTTTGCTCCTCTGGAGGAGGCATGAAGCCATTCTGTTGCTGTGACCTAGCAGGACAACTTTGGGGAGTCACAGTACTCTGGAAAACAGCAAGCTCAGCAGCTTTAGTGCCAGCAAAAAGGGACAGAGAAAGCAGGGCAAAGCAATGCAAACACAACCTTGTCCTGAAAGATTTGTTCTTCAGATGCAAAGGAATTGCAGCCCTGAAGTTCATTGACAGGGGTTCTCAGATTTCTTCTTATCACACATACTGTGGAGTGTCTTGTGAGGTGTCAGCAAAGCCCAAACCTCTGACTGTATTTAAAATGTGATCTGGCATTTCAAAGGCTTAGAAGGTAGTCAGTTTGTCACCTCTGCATTCCCACGGGGGTTGTGCAGGGAGATGGAAATCAACACAAGTAAATAGTAGCTGTCTTCAAACTGTACTGCAAGACTGAACACCACAGTTGAAACTGTAAGGTTTATTGTTAAAAAAAAAAAACACTCCATCTCAAACATGCAATGCCTCTTCACATTCAGCTACTTCTTTCATATAGTCCCACTGCAGCTTTCCCATTTTTCAGCATTCAACTTGATACAATGCTAATTTTATAATATCATCTTTCATATACTTAACTGCGAATTTCAATGAACACTCTCTTGCTCCTATGTTACAAGAAGTTCTGTTGTCTCTATTTTCTCCACTGGTTAGTTACTGTGCATACTCCTAAAATTTCTTAATGTTTCTGATACAGGGGTAACCAATGTACAGGGGGGTAATACAGAGAAATTGTACAAGGGGGTTAAAGGAATTCCTTTGCTTAAACAAAGGTATTGTCTGTCCTAAGTACCTAACATGCCAAGGCATTGATTACTGCTGGAGGGGGAGGAGCAGATGCTTAGCTCTACTGGTAAGTGACAAAAGCAGATGTTTGGTTCTACTGAGAAGCCGGGGAGAAGCAGACTGAGCGCCGACCAAACCCTAAGGCCATGTCTGAAGGTTAACAGGTGTAAAGTTTAAGAAGAGGAAGACTCATTTACTTCATCTTGAAGACCCCTACCCACAAGAGGAAGGCTCATTTACTTCATCCTGAGACCCCTGCCCATGATCAGAAGGGGCACTGCGCAGGCGCAAAGGACCTTCCGGTTCATTATAATACGAAGCGGGGATAGATAATAAATATGTATAGGCGTATTGAGCAACCTCATGTCTATGTATACCTTAAGAGAATAAATGTAAAGGGAGAACAACCCTGAGGTGTGCATGCTTTGGAGGAGCTATCCCCAGGCACCTCGGCACTGAATAAAAGCATACCTACTTTACAACTTCAACGAGTTGTGGAGTCTATCCGCACATCCTTTCCTTTTCAAGGTAATCAATATTTCCAGTCTCTTGGGAAAGTTGTTCCTGTGTCCTGTTATTTTTACATGTCTTCCAGTCCCTCTAATGAGCCAATATTCTGTCTGAACTGGCTGCTTCTGTACTAAAAGCAGCAATCCAGACACCTGCTAAATTATAAGAGTATTATTCTTTTCTTTATCTATCTTCTCCTCATACAATACACTAGCAGCTTTTGCTTGTTTGGCAGCAGCTGTATTGTGGTTTTTATTCCCACTGTCATGATTTAGAAACCTACAAACTATGGATGAGGGGGAAAATGTACAGTTATCAATATTAGATTCTCTGTGATACAGCTATCCACTGTATCCACTTGCTAAGTTCTCCTGCAGCTCTTCACATCTCTGCAGACCCAATCAAGCTATCTTGCTGATTTGGGGTAGACAGCTGGCTGAGACTGCAGTGGTGGGGGGGGAACAAAGGACTCAGCTACAGCTCCTTGGGCAACCCCAGAACCACATGTTACTGGCAACAGAGGTGGAAAGAAAATTATGAAGGAGATCAATGGGTGGAGGCAATCATATGCCAGGAAAAAACTTGACAGTATACATCACACCTTTTGAAAACAGGACAGGAAAGCAATGTCTCTACATAAGCATAGGCAGGACATAGGACCAACTCTCACCACACGTATAGAAAGATACATTGTTTAAATACACAAAATGGTGCAATATATTACAGTGCAATTGGTAAAGACATCTGGTAGAACCGCGTACTGACAGAAGGCCACTGCTTAGGTAACTGCTACCCATCCACCAAACTAATAAAGCCTATAGCAGCTTCATTTATCTAGTTGTTGTCTCACAGGCAACTTCCACTTTGCTGTAAGGGACAGGTTCTACTTCAAGGCAAAAGCATCAAACATTATTAAAACCTCTCTGCTGGCACCCTGTTACAAGTTACTTTACTGACTTATTTTTCTGTAGAGAGTTACAAGAAGAATCCTTTGTAATTCCTGTGTAATGCTCTCTCAGCTTGCATTCTCCAGATCTTTACTGCTGCCATTCATAGGGGAAGTATCAGTATTATCTTGGAAGAAACAGATTTGAGGTTGAGAGATAAAATCAGCTCTAAAGATCTGCTTCTGTTTTGCAGTATCTCACATTTAGATTTTATTCCAAGCTAATACAAAAAGCAACACCCTGAAGTTCCAAAGTAGTACATTCTTACTAGGTTATGCTATTGAATGTGGTGATCACATAAAGGTGTCAATGTTTATAGTCACAGGAAACAGGGATTCCAAACAGAGTACTTTCAAAGAGAGGATTTTCAATGTCATTGCTTATTTAACTATTGAGCAACTGTACACGATCACTGGGAAAAGCTGATTAGTTTTCCCTATCCTGAATAAACATGAGGTTTTTTATTAGGTGCTTCTTTATAGTAAGCTCCTGCACCAGCCTGTCCAAATTCACACAGCTAAGGATTCCTGAAGTCATGTGAAAGAATACTAACAGCTGACAGGTACAGAGATTACAACAGATGCAAAAGATCTTTTAATATTTACCACAGAGCTGGCCTACAACAGCAGAACAGTGCAGGTTAAAAATCATCCACTGTGCTACATCATCAGAGACAGTGCATGCTGTAAGTGCTGTACCACCCATCCCTGTGATGGTCAGCATTGTGCCATGCCTATTACTACTGTTAATAAATCAAGCAACCCTCTTTGAAGACTAGTAAGGATTTGGACAGTAAAGATGTAGACAGACTAAGCTAGTAAGAAGTGGATGACTAGAATTAGATGATGGGGGTTGGAACTAGATGATCTTAAGGTCCTTTCCAACCCTAACTATAATATGATTCTATTTTATGTTTCCTTTTAGGAAAGGGTAACTTGGTGTAAATCAAGCCAGTTACGCATTACAGATCCTCGACTTAAGTAATATTTTCACAGTGGCCTGAGTTACCTTCAGAGGAGCTGCACACACACAAACACAGCTTGTCTTACATCACTTCATTCAGAGATGTTGCCTTCCAGCAAAAGACCATTAGTTACCATAGGCATGGGCAGTGCAAAGAAAGGTGTCTGAATTAATGACTGTGGGCTATTTGAGGGCTGTTGGAAGAAGAGGGTGGCAGCAGATCAAAGCAGATTAGATCTGTCATTGACTCTGGCAGAGGACACTAGATTTTAAATGGTAACAGAAGGTAGAAGAGAGCTAGAGATCACCCACTGGGCAAGTAAATCCTTGTGCTACTAGTTACAGCATAAAATTAGCTCACCACATCTGCCAGGGAAAACTGAGCTGAGATGGAGTAAAAGCAGTAAATAAGGTAAGGGTCCTTTTTGATCCTGCTGCCATGCATGGTCAGCACTGCCTGAAAAATTAAATCAGGTTTGTAATTGTGGCCCAGCTATTCACAGGTCAGACAGGAGGACTGCTTCTTACAGAGGGCAGGGAGGTGAAGAACAGCTTTCTTTGCAGACAGTTACTATGCAAAAAGGCTGAGATTCTACATCCAGTTACCTCAAGCCAGGAGATATGCTTCCCACAAACTAAACCCTACTCTTTTGATTTCAAAACCCACATGTGTTCTGCTGTGTCAAGCAGTTCTTCCTTCCACTCTCCTGTTCTGGTATCAGAGGCATGCTGAAAACATCCAGGTGGGATGACCTAACAGTCCAGTCAGTCTCTTTCACATGTTGTATCTAATACAAGTGAATTGTGTCTTCTCAAATGCAGTGAGGTTTGGAGGGTTCTACCCAATTTGTGAGCAGTTACCAAGAAATGTAAATCACTAACAAGCTGCAGCAGATTAAGCAGTTTACTTAATTCAGAGATGTCCCAACTACTGAGCATCCAGAGGGAGGCCGTGCACATGGAGGGCAGTATTTTAATCATTTACTCAGAGGCCAATGGCAGGGAACAATTTATATAATTTTCATTCCAGTTGGAGGGGAGCAGGGAAATTAGACAGAGCTGTGCTGTGGACAGGATCTGGCCCCTAAAACAGATCAGCTGGACAGCTTGCTCTAAGTAATACCAATATACAGGAACAGCAAGTTCACAATACCCAAAAACAGTTATGACCTTGCACTGACCAAACAGACTGTTCTGGGAATAGACACAGATTTTCATCATCTGTACTGCACAACAGAAATAAATGCAAGCTAACAAAGGCTCTTAGAAATGCAACAGCCAGATAATTTCACAAATGCATCTTTACCCTCCTGGCACTGCACCTTTAAAATACTTGCTTCACTCACATAAGCCTGAAAGATCAAGGGTTGTCTTTGTTTTTTCCACTCACTTGCAGGTTTTTTTATTTTTTAATTGGCCAGAGCATGAAATGTTTTTGTTTCATCAATTTCTGAAAGGAACATATTTCTGCAGAGGGAAACTGAAGCTCATGGTACATCAGCTACATGCTAATTAGAAGCCACTGAATGCTGAGGGTCTACGAACTAGCTTTCCCTGTGGTGAACCAGTAACCCCTGCTTAAGACATGGGAACCAAAGAAGACAGTCCAGGAGCCTGCTTCCAAATCACGAACTTAGAAACTCAGACATCTTTCTGTACTCCCATCAGTTCTCCAAGTCATCCCATGCTGTCTGCTCCTCTGGCACCCTTCTTTTTTATGCACATTTCAACCATGCTACTTCTCTCCCCAGAATTTTGGCTCCAGGATCCTGGTTCAGCAAAAGCTGTCAGTGATTTACAAGTCCTGCTAGACCTGGCTTTTCAAAAACACTCATGCTATTGGCAAGAACATATGTTTCAGATGTGTATGCGTGCGTGTGTGTGTGTGTGTAAAAAGTCCAGATATTCTCTACATATCCCAGTCTTCCTGTTTTCAGAAACACCCCTTAACCAGCAGGTACCAGAATACGAAGGTCACCTCTCCTTGGCAGTAGCCTGCCTTCAGCATTTACACACCTTCAAGCAACTGCAGAGATACCCCACACACCTGTTCAAGTAGCTAGTGTCCCCTTCCACACCAAGTACATCATGGCTTTAAAGTGGTGAGGGAAATATTGTCATTCACTCCACCTCACTGCAAACAAAGGAATCTCTTCCCATTTGACTTTTCTCTACTGCTTGTGGCATCCTAGCCCATTCCCTGTTTCCTTAAAGGTATCACATATTTGTAACCCTCAATTACTCATAACAATTGAACGCATTTTAATAATATTTAAGCAAGTTAAAAAATATCCAATAATAAACTGGGAATTACTATGGACTATTGCAAGAGCACAGGAGGATACAGTGTGCACTTCAGCTTTTCAGTTGGCAAAACCTGGCAGGCAAAACCAGTTAAACATACCAAAGGCCTTTCATATCACCAACACACAGGTGATTTTTACCAGATTCTTGGCACAAGTATTTTTCCTGATCCAAGCTGCCCCATTTCACTTTCATATCAGATGACTGCTGGATATTAGTATTTAACAGCATTCAGCATTAGTAAGGATGAGCTGCTGCTCTGAGTTAATACAGGAAGGAGATAGCCTGCCTTTTTGAATTCCAAGCTGATAAGATGGGGTCACTGAAAGAATTAATAAACAGGAAGGTGAGGAGAGTGAGTTGAGTTGTGCTAAAGATAAAACATGAATGGGAGGAATGAGCTGTAATAAAGTACAAAAATTACAAAGCCTACAGTAAAGACTGGCATCAAGCATCTGGTTCAGCAATCCCCAGACAAGAAAACTGAAAAAGCACAGGTTTTTTGGTAATAACAGATCTATCCAAATGGAGGCAAAAGGCTGGAGACAAACCCTTCTGACCCTAAGACTCTCTCTGCACTCCTATTACTGTGGTACTAAGGTGGCTTTGTGCATGAGGTCACCAGAAGGAAGAAGTCCAGCTCCACATTTTGCATGTATGAAGCAGCCTGCTGGTGACAGACATGGTAATAAAAACCCTGCCAGCTACACTCAACAAGAGAGCATTTTCTTGCAATGTAACCTCCAAATATGCCCAAGATTAAGGCTTCTCTAGATAGTGCACTTGCACTTACCTCAGTACATCACAGATACGAAGTTCTTGCTCTGCTACTTGGGTCACTAAATCCATTAAGCTCTGTCAGTTTTGTCTTAACAGACAGGATTCTTTTTGCTTAGTTTTGTTTGGTTAGTTTGGTTGGTTTTGGTTGTGAGGGTTTTTGCATTTAAGACAAACAAAGGTTTGTTATCTCTCACTGCAAAATAAGCATAGAGAAAAACAAACAATAGTTTGAAAAAGGAAGTCATGACCAACACAGACTATCCAGATTAAATTTCAAGCGATCTTTTCCCAACTCTTACTGTGAAATTTGTACTTGAAAGAAAATGTTTTCACTGTACATTTCTTCAGGGAGAGAAAAGCTCCACTTCAGTTGGCTTCCTCTGCAGTGACCATGGCAAGTGTCAAGTCTTAGTTTAGACCTGGCTTTTCGCAAGTTCCCAATCTTATATACAATATCAATAGGAGGAAGGGGAGTCAAGTTAGACATCTTGTTCAGTTTATTGTTATGTTACGTCTTGATAGGTATTTGTAATTTAAGTTTATTTGACTCCAAATCTTTTCCTCTCTCTTAGTATCTGGTTAAAATTGTTGTTTCCACAAGGTCTTACAAGATTATACAATGGAGGCCAAGCAGAATTTCTATTTGTGTTCACAGTCAGAAAGTGCAATTTTATGGTACAGTAAAAGCAGCAGACTTTGTAGAAAAATACTGTGCTGTAGAACAAAGAATGCTTTACAACAAAGAATGTTGTTGTAAGAATACCCTTATGTCCTGGGTATTCAAGATATATATGATTCTAAGGCAATTTTTTTTGCTTTCTTTATCCTCTAATCTTGGACCTTAAAAAGGCAGTCATAATAATATAACATCATAGGGCTGGGCTAAAGAAATGTGACACAATTTTCTCAGTATCAAAGGACCTGTACCAGATGATAATTTCAGACCAAGCATTCTGAGAACAGTTGAAATGATACTAAAAAATAAAGAAAAAACTTTTCATAGAAAATGAGTAAACAGAAAAGTCTTTTACAACAAGACACTCTATATAAGAAATGCAAACTAGAATATACAGAATATTCCCTCATGATCCAGAAAACAAAAAAGTACCACGAGGGGTGAGGAAATCCCGACACTCCTCGCCACTGGAAAACCTGGCTCCAAGACACAAAATCCAGCTTAGCAACTTGGTCCAAGCTCAGGAGCAGAAAGAGAACTCAACTGTCATGGGCAGCACCATGTCAAAGATGATACATGCCCATGTATTTTGACTCCACCATTTCCTTATCCCAATTACCACGGCAGCAACAGCTAAGAGAAGCCTATCATCCTTCTGCCCACCCCAGTATCTCCTGCAATAATGCAAGTATCAGCTGCTCATCTGACCCTGCTCACAATGAGGTCAGCTGCCAGATTCTCAGATGACACTGGAGCAGGATGAAACCAACCATTATAATCTTAGTGTTTATGTAATGAAGCAAAAGCAATGGCCACTTCTTAGCGGGAGACACATCAGTGTCCCCACAACAGTGAGTAAATAAAAAAAAAAGTCTGAGATAAATATCATGTGAATCCTCAATCAGATACTCAAATGGAAACAGTCTGTACAAAATAAGTTATGTATGACTACAGAAGAGAGACCTTCTCTTCTCTCCAAGCCTTTGCCCCAGTGACATGTAATTTCTGTTACATTTATTAGTGACAGGTAAACTGGACAAGGCAGAAAGACCTACACAATGTTACAGAACGAGCATCTCGAGCTGTACAGTGCTTTCTATTGCAAATGTGCTTTGAAGATTAAATTAATTATTGTACCTTAAGTTTCCTATGGCAGAAAAGATCACAAGCTATTGAAGTAGCACACTTCCTCTTCTTGGTTCCTTTGCAGCATCACCAGTTTTACTAGGAAATGAAAGTTTCTTATCTTCTGTCCACCTTGAAGTTTTAGTAAGCTACATATCCTATTACAGTTTTCTACAGTCATTTGGCAGCAACACTGAAGATCCTATTGAAGCCTTGGTTGCATGAAAAGATGTATGGGTGGAAAACAATGCTTGGAGTAAGGCCTGTGGGGACTCTATGCCCAAATAATTTCAAGTATTTTAGTGACTGAAAGGAACAGAAATGTCATTTTTATGACTGAAGGTCTTTTCAAAGATTAAAAGCTGAGGTAAATCCTCACTACAGAGGGTCTCTGGACTTGCTTAATCTTCTCCAAGCTGTGCTCTACATTTGGATCATCCTGATGAAGAATTCTCTCTTCAGCAAGTAAGACCCAACCGTACTTGTGTTTCAAAGAGGTAGATGATTAGTGGCTTGTATTTCAAACAGCTTAGCACTGTTCTATGACTTCAAAAATACAAGACTAGAAATTTCACTTATCTTGAAACAGTGGAAAGACTGTCACACTTCTCAGAACTGAAGCCTGGGCTCTTCTACTGACAGCCCATGAAGCAGCACCAGTGCAGCTGTGATGACACCAAACCCACTGGAAGGATGCCACCCCCGGACAGTGTAAGCAGGGAATGAGTTTGCATGTAAAGGAGAATTCATGTCCCATTCCCCAGTCCTATAGGACATGATGAAGCAATGCTCTTCTCAAATCAAAGATACTTCTCTGGATGTCAGAAGCAAAGGCTCATGGACACAAATTATCTTGTGGCTGTTGGGGAATGTGAGATATGCTCACACAGGTTACGGGCCCAAAGCTTGGGCCTCTGGTGGTGCAGCAAGTGAACACAGGGGTCTGACTGACTCAGTGTTCCGTCTGGGTTCCAGCTCTGGCTACAGCCCCATGGGTCACTGGCTGACGTTGTACACAGGAATTTGGCAGCATGTGCACTTGGGCTCAGCATTGCAGCCTCAGGAGACCTGCCCTCCCCCAGACATCTGGTTGAAGTTAGTCTTACGAATCTCAAAATATTTTTGAGTCTCAAATTCAGGCTTTTAAAACTTATTGTTACAGATCTCAGACCAGCAGAAATGTTTACAGGCTGTGTCTTGTTAAGGGCTGTGTCTTGTTCAAACCAGGGACTGGCTTGTTTTGTTTTAAATCATAGAACAAATTTCCCATAGGCAATCTGACACTCCACCAGCAGGGACAAGCACATGATCTGTGTGCCCCAGAGATGTCAAACACACCTAGATTAATAAATGACACAAGCCTGGGACCAGTCTCTGGCAGCAAGGCCACCTGGCATAGAAACCAGCAGCTGCATCCAAGCTGTGTACTGGGAACCATCCCTGGTCCAAGCTGACTCTCAAACCCTGTCTAGGGACTGATGCTGTGCAAACTGGTTCATTGTAAGAACAGTGCTTGGTACCAACAACCATATGGTACAGCCATCCAAATCTTTGTACCTGAAAACATATCTTCATGCTATTTAATTTATTAAATAGTCATGGCAACCAGCTCTGCGTTCAGCTGCCTGTTTCTCCCTGCTGGTTCATGCAGTCATTGAGAAGAGGAAACAATATTGATTCTGCTGAAGTCTGCCTTACATACACCACCTTCTTCTAAACAAGCCCTGAACTGGGAAGTTGGAACAAGGGGTGAGCAGAGAAGAAACAAGTGCCCTGCTTTCTTGTCACACTGTACACTACAATAACATCTCAAGGTGTTCCATCTTTTCCCACTTTCCTTCCTTCATTTTTATTAGCATGAGGTGAGTGTAAAAGCATTGGCCTACAACTGAATAAACAGCAGTTTCTGGCTTAGGGTCATCATATGCAGCAATAAAGGGAAAATCAAACTCAAAAGGTGACCGTTGCCAGGATAATGCTTCAGAGTATCACAAAGGCTGGCTTGCAAATTAGGAGCCTGCTTGCAAGCACAGGCAATACCATTTATTTCTGGAAAAATGCCATTGAGTCTGGGGTGTCAATACATGCACACACACTGCTTTTTAAAACCATCATTTGCACTTTTTAATCCACATGCAGAACACTTGAACACAGGTCACTAAGCAATTATCCATGTAATTTGCTTTTCCCACATCTAAAATTTTTGTCAAAATGGTTATTTATCACTTTACATATGAAACACATGCCTACATAGGTAATAGTCCAGGTTTTGTGATTAAGAGATGAATAACAATTACACTTGCTTCTAAAACAAACAGTCTCTTTAAACTATGTTAAAATGTTCATGCCAAAAAGTCCACATGAAAACAAGCTCAGTTTTAGGGCTAACAACACTGGAGACACTAAGGCTGACCAGGCCATTTACTAGGTTTATCCAAGCTTCCTGCTGCTGATCTTAACATTTGCAGTCCTTGGGCCATTCATTCAGATGTGTTCACACCCCGTAAAAAGCAGACAACAACGTTCAAGGATTAATACAAGCTGTGACTGAAAGGATTCTGTGGATGAAACTAGTTGGGAATGGTGACTTCTTGGCTTGGCTTCTTGTTAATGAAAACTTAAGGAAAATCTCACCAAGCTTACCTCTCATCTACAAAAGAGCCTATGGGGGAGGAGGGAAAGGAGGAATAAAAGCATCCTAAATCACAAAGGAGCTTTCAGAATTCAGATAAAGTTTGTGCATTTCCAGGCACTACAGCATGTAGATTGCTCTTAATCAGTATGTTCATAACTATGTTCAAAACTCCCTTTCCCTACTGCTTTCTCTGGTATCTAACACATTATCCATGGTATTTGAGGAAATATTAACTGCTGGAAACCTAAGGACCATGATCACTGGCATTTACAGCATTTCTTGTTTAACAAAAACCCCTACCCTTGCTTTTAATCTTCAACTCCAAACCCAACGCTTTGGAATTGAATTAGCAGTACAAGCTACAGCAGAATTTCCTATCTTTCTGCTGGTCATGTTTTCCCCATCAATTCTAGCAACCATGAAGAGTTCGCACAAAGGGGAAGAAGAGATGCTGAACAACAGAGATCCCAAATGTCCCCCAGAGCCATATCCACAGCTGTGCAGCCTCCAGAAACCCTGCCTGCAGCAGGGCTGAGAGCATGTCTCTGCAACAGCCCATCACACGCAGGAGGGCTCCTCATCTGCTGGTGCAGCTCTGGCTGTCATGGGACTCCAAGCACAGCATCAAGCTCTCCAGAATTTTATGTTCTTTTACTTTTTGGCTAACAAATAAACCTAGCATCAGCATATGAACCTGAAAGTTCAGTGTTTGTATGGGTCTGAGCTGATGTCCCTACTGGAAGTCCAGCAGGATCATTTATTTACCAGTTGATATTTTGAAGACATGATGACAGATTAATCTGCTCCCCCTCATTTACTGGTAGTGCAGAAGTCAGCAAGAAGAGATTTCTTCATGAAGTCTGATTCATTGCCTAAAGGGAAGAGACTGCTCTCCTTCAAAAATGGATTAGCATCTATATATTGTGTAACCAACCCCTGCTTCATAACACACCGTGCAAAGCACATCCATTGCAGTTGATCCTCTGATGCTAGCTGCTTTACCTGTTTTCTCCTGCTTAAAGAAATCTAGCATATATCCACTCTTAGCTAGCAATGGCAGATAATGCAGTCTCAAAAACTCCCATTACTCCTGATTTCAGATGCAACACAACCTAGAAAACATGAGGTAATATCAGACAGGCTTTTGCTCTTCAGACAGCCCTAGAAGCCCCAGCTGCTAAGACAGCACATAGAACAGCCCATGCAATGCTCTGGTAGATCTGACACACACTTTTGGAGCTTAATTATAATTATTCTGACTGAATGGGACATATAATAGGGTTCAATGGTACGGAACAAAATGCACCATTTCACTGCAGAAAAAAAGTATCAGCTTCTTAATTCTATCTTTAAATAACTTTAGTCCAGGCCTATAGTACAATAAAGCCAAAGGTGTAGATTTTGACTTGACAAAGCACAGTTGATTTTGAGCCAGCTTTAGTCCTCCCTGCCTTACTTCACACTAGTTTTTATCAGTATCTTCTGCTGCCTGTGCTAAAGTAAACTGTTACCATGGCATGGCATATCAAAAGCATTAGAGATCATTAAACTCCAGAAACCAAATGCAAGGCTCTTCAGAAAAGGCCTTTTCACCTCCCCTCAAACTTCTGGACATCAGAAAACAGGCTACATTCAGGCTGCTGCCAGACCAAAGCCTCCTGTGCCTCAGAACTTTAAAGCAATGGGACCAACAGGACAAGAGCAGGCACAAGGGCTGTATGCCTGACGTTGGAGAACAGCACAGGCATAAGTGGGCATGAGCTTTCCTACTGGACTTGAAATAATCCCAGAAGTGCAGTCAGCCTTTAACAGTTTATTCCTGGCAGAGCTGCTGAAACAACCAGTGAAGCAAAGGCGTGATTGGTTAAATCCAACCAAGACACCATGCAGAGGATCTCCTGGGCCATCAGAATGCTGCAGCTGTCTTTAGTCAACCCTGCATGCAGCAGAAGCTAGGCTGGACCAGAGGCTATGTCTGCACCATCAAAGTGCAAAGCATCCCCTCAGAAATTTTTCTTTCATTCTAACACATGCACAAGGTGCTGCAGAACATGAGGCCTTTGCAACCTGAACATGGACCACTCGTTGGATGACTCCATAGCCCACATTTGCTCAAGCAAAACACAGAGCTGAAAGGAGGAACAGAATTTCTCTGTATCAAACAGGAAAACAGAGATGGAGTAGTGGAATGAGAAGATACAGCTTAGTAACCCTAAGGATCAAGAATAAAGTATGTAAAGTAAGGATAATTCAGCACATATGCAAAATGAGTGCAAACTAGTTACAAATGAAATTTAAGCCCTCATTTCCAGTTTCACAGAACAGATTCCTAAAGTTTCCAACATACCTAAAGGGAGCAAAATACTTAATGAGGACCTGCCTCTTAAAAGGAATTACATCACACGTTTTTCCAAGATAAGGGGCAATTGTATTAAATTAAAAGGCAATCCCTTCTGAATTCCCCTTCTTGGAGAACCATCCAAATCACTAGGCATCTATAAGATAAACTTTGCTGTACCACTTCAGAAAGGCTAAACACAACAAGAAAGAAAACATCAGAACAGATAATTTTCAGTGCTCTCCTGTTTCATCTTTCTTGGAACACAGTAAACCTACCCAATTTCCTGTTCTATATGCCTACATGTTTTTTTATTTCGAGCCACAGATAAGCTAACTAGCATGGCAGCCAGAGACTACCTATATATCTAAATCTTGAAACCATTGTACCAGGAGAATATATACAACTGCTCTGAACCAATACCAAACCTGTCTCATCTCCCATCTTCTAGCATGTGTTAGCTGGCATGAATGTAATTATGCTTTTGCTATACCTTATTACCTTTTAAGTTGAAGTGAAAGCTTTAGCACCAACTTATGTGTATATCTTAGTAGAGCTTTTTTTAAAAAAAGAAAAAAAAATCTATTTACTTTAAGACCCTAAAGTACTCCACAAGGCAGATTAACCACCTACTTAAAAATATAATGCAGTCTTTATTTACTATTGCAAGTGAATTCGAAGCCAAAGGTATTCTGAACACAGGCAAGGATCTTCTCTCTATATCCCTTCAGAAAAGGGCACTATATTTGTTCCATCATTTGAATCCAGATAATTCTAATCCAGATAATTCAACCTGGTGGCAAAATAGGCCAATTCACATTAGGACAGCTGTTTCTCAGATTTCTCTCCATGGGACTTAACTCCTAAGGAAACCAAGATTACCGACTTGTAAAGGTCAAAAGCATCGCCTTCTGGGTCTGATTGATCAATACAGTTATATCACAAACCTGATACAAAAAAGTAAAATTGATCTTTTACCCTCTTTTAAAGTAAGAGGGAGCGGTACAGGTCTTGAAGAAAAGACAATGTTATATCAAACATCTCTGTAAACTTGGCAGCACAATAGCAATGCTCTTCTACCCAGAACTGTGCTTTGGCAGTGCCTTCGATTCAGTGTTCAAAACCTTAAGAGTTCCCTGAAAACTCAATTTAGTGGTGAATACACATGGTATCACAAGCAAAGCCCATATGTTCAATGTCTGGCCAAGGTTAGTTACAGAATGTTATTTTCTGCAGCCTGACTAGGAGAAAAATTAAAACATAATTTTTTTTTTAACCCAGCCTCCACAACTGCTCTCCCTCTCCTCCATTAGAATGACAGCTGTATATTGTCCATCTAAAATCTCAGCACAGCCTAACTTGCAGAATTTATTACCTGCTTTCTGAAAGCCAAATATCCATTTTGACCATTATTTTTGCACAGTTTCAAGCCATCAGGCATGGAGTCTGTGACACATGAAGAACACTGAAAGATACATTTGGTTTCATGATTATGTAAATCTTCCTCCTTAGAGGGCTGCCTGGTGAACTTGCTCTGTCTTGCTTCTCCTTTTAATGAAACTGTCCTTTTCCTTCTCCAGACTTGTTCCAGCCACTCGGTCAACTTGCTTACTGGGATATTTGCCATTCCTGTGTGGATGCTTGTTTTATAGTTTTCCCATTTACTGCATTTCATACTTCACCTCATGAAGTACAAAGAAGGAAGTTTTATGTTCTTTCCTAAAGAGATCCATGAAGGTTAAGACTCTGCTAAACATGTTGCATCCTGCTGCATGTAGCCATTCTCAGCACTCCAGCACTTCTGTTCCTTCCCATGGTGCCCATCCCACCCTGCTGCATCCTGCAGTGCCACAACTGCATCCATCACTCCCTCACATCATATGCAGACGGAAACCACTGTAGTTTTCCTTGCTACTGTCTTTGCAACAGAGCACACTAGGGAGTACTGCAATATTCATCAAATCCCTGGGCAAATACATGCAAATACTGACAGAGTTTTATATGAACCTATTTGTATTTCACAGGCATTTGACAGAAGCACCATGGGAAAGGCAATAAAACATGGCTTCTGGTGTTGCTTTTATGTGAATAGCCTTCCAATGCGTGAGAGGTTACAGGGCACAGAAAACAATGGTGCACAGAAGACACTTGTGCAAATGCCAATTGCTCTCCTTAGGGCATTACGCATCATTTACAGAGCTTTTAGAGCTCTTTAACACAGGAGCACATTCATGCCTGTATTACACCTTCCTATCCTCTCCTTCCCATTTGGTCTCTGATCCACTAAGTATTTTCTAACTTCTCTTAAGACTGTTACAAACAGTATTTCACAAAATGTGTGCCACTTTTGAGCAGCTGTCTTGCATGTATTATCACATAGCTGAAAGTTGTTGCTGGGAAACCCATGCACAGATCACTGTTAGCAGATACCATGCAGGAACAAGTGCAGCTGGAGGGAAGGAAAATAGAGTCTGCCTCAGTAACCAAAATCCTACAAGGTAGGTCAAACAACCTACCGACATATCTCTATTGTGCTACAACATCACATGCTATTTGAGACCTTCAGTCTGCTAGGTGATCCACAATGAAAGGCCAGACTTACTGAACTAGTTTGATAGCTTCAAAACGCTTGCAATTCTTTTAAGGTATTGCAGTTGTTTAGTGCTGCAGCATCCTCCATCTTTAGCTTGAGGAGAAGAAACTACCAGTTTCCTGCAACACCTTTGTTTTTAGTTACATGCCAGCTCTGTACTGCACATAGTCCATAACTGCCATTTGTTTTTCTTCCAGGGGCTGCAGAGCACACACAGTGCTGGTATTGTGCAGTCTCCTCTTGGCAAGGAGCATTGTTCAGCTGTAGAACTGGAGAGACTGCAGGAGAAGGTCACCAAGCCTGACAGACAGGAGACACACTGATTAGAGATGCAGGCTCTGTGCAAGCAGATGCCAGTGCATTTAAAATGGGGTCAGGGAAGACAAGAAATAAAATGAGAACTGGGTAATGTGGGAGATGGTTTCAGCATCTCAAAACTTAATGCAACTCGAGCATTGTTCGGCAACTGGCAGAAAATGAAGCTACCATAAGGCAAACAGAAGGCATATTAAGTAGGTCTTCTTACTCCAAATAAAACTTGTGAGATAAGATACATGCATCTAGACCTTTATAGAAATGAATAACCCCTAAAACAGAGAAGTAAAAACCACTGCATCTCTAACTCTAAATACTCAAGCACCTTATGTTCAACCCTATTTTGATGCTTAACTGTGCAGCTGAAAGTGGGTCTGCACAAGCTGTGGTCCAAGCCATGTCCTACCACATTTCTGCAGTTAAGATGTGAACTTAATACAACTACAGGAGTTACACCAATTTGTGCACTGACCTGCATGAGCTAGCAGCTAAAGGATAGCTCAAATCAGGAAGACAAGACTAATGGTTGTGGTTTAAATCTTTAAATGATACTAAGCACCTGGGAGGGGAGCATCACAAGGCAAAGGTTACACTAGCTCTGGTATCTCCTGGTGGCTTGAAGTGCCACAGAGGGTTAAAAAAGTACATGACAAGTCTCCCACAACTTACTAAGCACAGTTCATGATCTTCAACAAGTACTCAGAGAAACATTTTATGTGCTAGTTCCAGGATTTTGGCAGCTCAACAGGATACATGTTAGTCAAACCAGGAACAGTTACATTTCAACATCTGCAACAATTTCTGATTCCAACAGCTTTTGGACCTCTTGTTTCCTCTCAAACCTCTTGCCAGCATTCACTTCGCTCACTCATGCAGCCAACACTAACCTCCACCCTGAGCCTTATTCCTAACACAGTCATCAAGTTGCAACACGTCCAATTATTTTAAAAAGATCCAGAGCAAACAAGTTGTATTTACAGCAATAGGTCTTTTACAAGCCTTTGCACTGTTAATGTAGAGTTCCTTCATTTCCTTTCAACAATCTTGTTGGTGACTGATATTTTAATCAAAATTTAAAGAACCTTCAGGCAGTGACAACTCTTTTCACACCTGTGAAGAGCATGCACACCTTCAGCATTGCTTGATACTGCTTATGCTGCCAATAACCTGGGTGTGAAACCTACAGGCTTAGACTGATAAACATGCACAGACAGCATCAAAATCAGTTCCCACACCCCCTGCACTTCTGCTGCGAACCAGCAGCTACACTCAAAGCAGAGTGGCCATCAGTAACATAACCCTGTGCTCAGATGAGAATTACAGACCTATATTGCAACCACACTGCTGGGCAAAGCAGCCACCTTCTACCACTCCACTACAGGAGAAAGAAACCCCAGAAATTCCCAAGGGTCTGCAGTTGCTTGCATCCTGCCTGGATGCAGCACTGACTTAAGAATCCCACCTTTCCATTAGAGATACTTCACAGGCATGAATTATACTGCTATACACTTTATGTACTGGATGTGGACAACAAAACCACAAAGAGCAAAAGATTGCTTTTGATATGTTTAAGGGTGGAAAGATCACACTTCTCCACACTAGAAGGTATGCCAGCAGGACACCAAAGACAGCCCTTACATTTCTTGTCACATATGCAGATTCCTAATCCTAGTTCACCGTTAGTTTAGCAGAGTTGAGATTTCACCTACACAAGATGGCTAGTTAGCATACCCAGAAGACAACCCCTGGACAACAGCTTAATCAACACTTAAAAACCACATCTGCTTTTGAAGCCCTCAAACTGTAAAGCAAACATAGCAACAAGCTCTGCACAGTTTTCTTTATGCGAGATGAAGACACTAATATGAATGTAAATGACAAACAGTCTGGGCTTACTGTTTATACGGCTATCCACACAAAGAAGCAGAGACATCTCAGTTCAAAAGGAACTTAATATGTGGTACAAGGTATTGGAGAAGACAAACGTCTCCCATTATTAATATATATATATATATATATATATATATATATAATAATTTCTATGGCATAAATATTTTCTCCTGCATTTTGTCACCTTCCAGGAGACCAGAATGATTTTTTTTTAAAGAAAGGATTTGGACAATTTCCAGTTGATTATTGTCATGGTTTAAACCAAGTCCCCCAACTCCTGGAGAGTTAGGAAGGAGAATCCAAGGAATGTAGCCCCCACGGATTGAAATAAGAATGTTTTAATAGCTAAGGCATAACACAATAATAATGATACGGCCAATAACAAGCGAAAAGAATACAACACCTCACCAGCCACCGACCCATAACTCACTCCACCCTGCCCGGCCGAGCACCGCTTGCTCCCTCCTCCATTTTCCTCTAGAGCTCTACCCCTCCAGCTCTCTCTCTCCCAGTATGCATCCTGGGCATCACGTGCTATGGTATGGAATACCTCATTGGTTAGCCTGGGTCAGGTGTCCTGTCTCTCCTTCCTCCCGGACTCCCCTCCTCCTCGGCAGAACACGTGCCTTGAACAAAAGGCACTTGAACAAAAACAAGGGCCTTGAACGAAAACACCCTCAAAACGTGCTCACCACCAAGCAACTATTCCCAGCTCAGAAGTCAAAACACAGCACTGCACCAGCTACAAGAAGGAGAAAAACCACTGCCACGGCTGAACCCATGACAATTATGAAAGCTTTTACCTCCTGTGGATACTTTCAGAACAGTTCTTGACTTCAACACCTACATTTCCAAGGTCTGCAGCATTTAAGTGATCACAGAGCCCATCCATAGGAGTGCACAGATCAGAGTTCATAACTACCAGGAAAGTTGCCTACACAAGCATATGTCTAAGCTTTCCTCACCTACAACATAGTGGAAAAAAAGATGGTTAGTGTCAAAGCACACATTTGCCACAATGACACCTACTCCCTCCTGCCAGTCTTGCACAGTGACACATGATCAGCACAACAGACACCCAGCTGAATTAGCCCTCACATCACTGGCAGGCTCTTGAGAAATACATAAGTGTGGCAACATCGTGCAGAACTGCTTGCACCGAAAGCTGGGTGAGTCAGTGCACTTCTTTCACTGCATCCCCATGTTCAGGTGAGATTAGTGACACTAAATCTTCTCTGGAGCATGGAGTTAGACATGTTTGAACTTGACATGGCAGTGACCTAGTTTTCAGATATGCCCAACACCCACATCTCCCTCTGAAGGCAACACAAGACAAGGATGCTCAGTGACTTTGAAATGCTTATTAATGCACAGGAAGCTGATGACAGCTTAGGGCTACCTGCACACATAAGAAAAATCGCATCTGAGCTTCACATACAGCACCTAGGGCATGAAATGCTATGGATCACTTAAGACTCTACATATTTGGATATATGTGCCTGTCAATTTTGATGTTTGCTGGCAGGTGAAAGACCATGGATGAAAGTTAGTCATTTCTTTCTTACATCCCTTCTGCATCAGGTTTATACATTCTTGGATCACAAATGCTGCCACTCCTTTAACTCTCACCTGCCTAGACAGGTGCATCCCTTTTCCTTAGAAGAAAAAGTATGTAAAATGTATGGGTGATGCACACTGAAAAGAAACTCCAACCTTGCAGGTTATGTAAAAGTTAGAAAATCTAGCTAAACATGTAAATCCCACTCCCCTTCCCTCTCTCCCCTCCTCCCAATGCCATTACAGGAATGGCCACACACTCTATTATTACTCAGTTTTCATTTTATTTCTCAAAATATGTGCATATATGTGCTACAAGTACAATGATTCAGGGCTATATCATGCATGACTTTCTCTGCAAGCTATAGCTGAAACCACTTCTGTGTCTTTTAAAAACAGATAAAACCACTGGTACCATACAAAATGGAGAACAGAGACAGCCTCTGCTTTGAAGGGCTTATAGGTATACAGCCACATTGTGCACTAAAGGAAATCTTTACAATGGTACAGTTGTTATGACTGTTAAGACTACTAGCAACTTCATCAATGATGTATGTTCAGCCATTAGCCAGCAAACCAATGGAGAACTCCCTCCTCTTCATCTCCTGAAGACCCATCTTCCCCAGCCCGAAGAGCAAGCACCGGAGATGGCAAGTTCTTCCTGTTGAAGTTCTCTGCAGAAGTTTCAGAACATTTCTCTCATATGAGCAGTACATATCGCAGGCTGGGAAGCAGGACGAAAACTCACTCGATTAACAAGTAAAGAGGCAGACAGCATCTCCATAATTGTTTTTCACAGTTTTCAGGAATCTCAAAAAGCCCTCCACATTTCAAGGCCATTAAACAGCTACATCAACACTAACATTAGAAGGCAGGTCCAAACAGGAAAAGGCACCATAAGGATCTGCACAAACCCAATCATAAGCCACAAGTATTGAAAGTCTAGTAAATTATGCTTCCACCGCGGGTATCCTGAAACCTCCAAGTTTGACTTTCAACCTGTTATTCTTTCCAAATAAGATACAAACTCTCAACTTTTTAATTACAATTAAAATGCTAATGCAGGTAGAAAATTAAAGAAAAAAAAAAGCTATCAATTAACATCTTCATGCCTAAAGAAATAAAAGGCACAACTGTAGCTTACAGCATCTTGAAAACACTGCAAACCAGCCCCACAAGCAGGCAAATTACCTGGTTAACACCTTCAGACAGAAAACAGCCTGGGAACCTCCACACTTACTACAGTATTTTAACATCTGTAGAGCTATTCTGCACCATCATCAAAACTTTAGATATCTAGCAGCACATCTAGAAACAGATTTCTTCACCCAGCTTCAACAGCAAGCAGGACCTAACTGACATGCACCCAGGGTTTGCTCTGGGACAGGAAAGGAAAGGGTGATGCTCATTAACTGGTGAGCATCACCAGTTTTCACACTAAATGAAACAATAGCTAAGTGTGAAAACACTGTTTTCTGCTTTACCACTTGTTACTTGAACCTGACATAACAGCTACTAGTGAAACAAAGACTTTTGATCAATCCCTTTCTCTATATGTAAGTATAAACTTGGAGCATCAACCTGTTTTCAGCAACTCGTACATTCTAAAACAGCAGAAGCTATGTATTTTGTCTATAGTGGGGGAGAGAGACACTGAGAGAGAATCTATATGAGAGCAAATTAATTTCAGGAATACTTTCTTACAGATAAACAGGATTGGCTGAATAAGCTTAACAGCTACAGTGAGCCAAAACAAACTCAAGTTTTATTTAGCTTCAGAACAAACACATAAAAAATGTAAAGACAATAAAATCGTGAGCACACAGTAATGCAAAACTGCTTTTTGACAATGTACATGTTTGAAGCAGCTCAGTTCCTCTTTCTATGAGGCATGAAAGTTCACTTGGAGACCACAACTTAGAACTGAAATGATCTTAAATCTGCACATTTTTGACAACTAACTAAAAACTAACTCACAGTGAGGAAAAAGACAAGATGAAAGACATACTGACAGTTTCCCAGAAATCCAGTGGAGACATAAAAGCAGCCACTCAGCAGGATAACAGGCATCTAAGAGAAACAGTCCACAACAAAACCCTAGCCTTAAGAATCAAAGCATATCCACACAGTGGACAACGTTTGTCTTTCAAGCTGGGGACACAGGTTACACCTGAGTTGCAAAGAAACTGCTTAATATAACTATTTATGGTATCTGGAAGAAAAAAAACCGCTCTTACTTTAAAGGAAGACACCTTCAGGGTAGAGTCTTGAAGCTTCAGCTGCAGGGCTACATTGAGTTTGAGCTCTTTCAGAAGGGACAGGGCTGCGCTGGGCAGCCTCAGACCTCGCACAGACCAGTTAAACGGCCTGAAGACATTCTCCTCCTCTTTGGCAGCTTTACAACAAGAGCTTTAACTCCAAGATCTTATCACTGATACATGGTGTTTTTAAACAATTACCAAGAAATGTCTGGAGAGAGAAATCAGGAACCAAAACTACTGTTCTAGCTAAAGCCACCACAATCTTTAGGCAAGGTCAAAGATCTCCACAGCCTCCCCAGAAATCTTTGTAATGCAGGGGATCTTAAATCCCATTTTAACCTGGTTAAGAAAAGTTATTCGAGTCCTGCAAGTTTCAGCAGTGCTCCATCGCACTCACTGCCCTGACCCATGCTGCAGTGGAGGAGAAGACAGACACCAAGGTGAGACCCCCAAGCTCCTTCTCCTGCAGGACTCGATGTGGCTGGCTTAAGCCATGTCCCCATGCTGGACCACCGTGACCCTGGCACTTGCCTGAAGTATGTTGATGGAATTAAAGCCACACCAGCAACACTGGTGGTATGTCACCACCATCATCACTGGTCATGGACCACCACCGCAGGACCTGTCACCTCCCACCATCACTCCTCGGTGTTGGTGGTGGCCCATCACCGGTGGGTCCTGCAATGGTGGCCCATCGCCACCACCATCACAGACAAGTGATGGTGGGAGATGACAGCCCACCACCACAGCCCCACAGGACCTGTAGACCCCCACTTCCCGGTACCTGTCCTCGGAGACGCTGATGACCCCATCCTCCTTGGGCACTATCGCTGCCATGTTCACCACCTCCTGCGAGCCCTCCACTTTGTGGAGCAGAAGGGGCTTGCGAGTCAGCGCCTTGGGCTGAGGCTCCGCCGCCATGGGCTTCGTGGGGCCAGCGGGCACCTCCGCTGACGGCCGGAGGAGGCTGCTGCCGGGAAAGGCGGCCCGCACTACCGAGCCGGAGAAGCGACCTGCCTGAGCTGGGCGCCGCCTCGGGCTCCCCGGGAAGCAGGAACCAAAGCAGCGGCGGCGGCACCGCCCCCGAGCCGGGCTGGGCTGGGCCGGGCGGGGCGGGGCGCGGCATAGGCGCGATGGCCGGATGGGGGGGGGAGAAAATGGCGGCCGAGGGCTGTCTGCCGCCATCTCGCGGTGCTGGGGTTGTTGTCTCTCTCAGCTCAGGAAACCCTCCGATCAGAACGCGGTTTAAACACACATCTTCTTCAATGACCGCCCTCCCAGCAGCTGTCCGGGCTGAGCGCGGGCACGTCTCAGGGGGCAGCCAGGTAAACGTGTCCCGCTTATGGCGAATGTCTAATGCTCCTCGGTTGGCACGGTGAGGCTGTGTGGTGGCAGTCCCGTAGTCAAGCCGTGCGAACCGTTTTGCGAAAGAAAGGGGTGTTTACATTGCTTTTTCCAGCCTGAGCTTATCTTGGGCGCTGAAGGTCGGCATGTGAAGTAGAGGTGGGATTTCTGATGCTACATTAGACCATAGAATCTCGCTGTACTAAGCTTTGTCTAGCGTTTTCTGCATCAAACAACGTTTACACAGTTGCACAATTCCTATGTGAATTTCAGTATTCAATGTTGAAAATGGGTGACATAAGACGCAGGGCAAGCCCGGACAGAGGTGGTGGTCAGTGCAAGCCTTGTGGCCAGCAAGGGTTTTTGATAGAAGGTTTGCAGTGTGGCAGGGCTGCTTGAGTGATGGCAGTAGAAATTTATTATCCAACAGCTCATTCCTAAAGGAAATGCAACAGATTTCCAGCAGCGCATTTTCCAGAAGATGTTACTTTACACTTACTTTTCCTGATGGATTCATTGAGGTCCAAGAAGGTCAGATAACATACCCAGATATGTGCTAATGCCAGTGAAAAAGCACTTCCTCCTGAGGTATACACCAAACTTTCATAATCTGTCTCAAAACAGTCTGGAAAATCATGCTCAGTGTCTGAACCATTGTCTTGTGTTGCAGAAGTTTAATAAGCAGATTGGAAAGCATTATGTGAGTTGTAACTTTACATGTGCCCACACTAAGCTAATGAACAGCATTTCTCTGCAGGGAAAAAAAATACCAGGTATAAAAACTCAAAGATCAGGGGTTTACTTTTTCTCTGGGAATGACACAGAGCAGCGTCAGCAACAGAACAAATCCTGGCTGCCCACTTGGCACTTACGTTGCTTATGTAGTAGATATAGGCAATAAAGATACAGTATTTTTTTTTTGGCAGAAACTAAATTTTCACAATGTATAGTAATCTCTGTTATGCTAAACAAACAAGCAGTATCTGCAGGACCACAGCAAGACATTTAAACTTTACACGACTGAACTATTAGAGGTACGGAAGTCTACTGTGGAGGGAAATGTCCAGTCAACTACATAATGGCTGTATAATAGCATATAGGAAATGAATCTGCAGTCTCAAACTATTTCCCACAGGAAGTGTGATTGTAAAAGATAACATCTCTTTCTTATAATTCTTAGAAGGAAATTGTTGCTAAAGAGGTAGAGACCAATCCTCTTACTGTTATGGATGATCCTGCTGTCCTAGGTTAGACCTACAGATAGAAATGCTTGCCTTGCTGCTTGATGAGATGAGATATGGGAGATAGTCTCTGAAGACATCAATATACTTTATAGTTTTCAGAACAATGTGTATCTAAACATGTCCTATAAAACTCAAGTCTGTCAAGGTCTGCTGTACTTGTAATTGTTTTTGTTCAAGATTGGGCACTGTGCACTGCTGACAGATAAACTGAGAGTATGTTGGACACAAGTGACTACAGGCTCTTGGGAGACCAAGAAGACTTTTTGCTAAATGAGCCTTTAAAGAAGCAAGTAATGAAGAAAATGAATGGCTTTGATGGGCAAAAGTGTGGTTCACAGGACTGGAAATAGGTCCTGCATATTCCCCAAATTATCTGGATTTTCTTCAGTTGCCTGCTTAGACATATTACATTTTCCCATTAACCTTGTCTTTCCCGTATCTTTAAACAGTTTCAGGTCCAAGACTAATCCTTCAAGGTTTAAGACACTGAGGGAAAACACTGAAAGTCGGGCATGTATTCTGGACCAAAGCAAAATAACAGTATGCTGAAATGAAATACATGCTTTATATAAAGGTTTGATCTTTGTAAATAAGTTACCCTTTGAGGGTAGGAGGTGGAAGACAACACAATACAAGACTCCAGCAGTGGCCAGTCAAGATAAGAATCATAAGGGCATGTCTTAGAGCTTATCTGTAGTGGTGACTTCCTCTGCAAGACCAGAAGGCACTTGAATAACAGATATGTGTCCTGAGGTCTAGTACATCACTTTACCAGGTGTGCAAACCTGAGGTCTTCCCTTATAAGAGGGGGAAATATAGCTGGGAAATTATTGCACACCAAAAGTTTTGCTATGGCTGAGGGAAGAAAAAGTACTGCATAGAAACCTGGGGAGAGGAGGAAGGGAATCAGAGAAGAAATAGAAAGGTTGCAAAGTCAGACAGAAATGCAAAGCTTCCTCCTGCATTCCACCCAACAAGCTAAAAGAATAATGTCATAATGGTGGAAAAGGCACTGAAACTACTACCAAGACCTGAATGTTCTCCCAGATCTATCATTGTCACACACATTTTAACAAAAAACTTTTGAACAACAGTTTTCCCATATTGACAAAACTAATGGACAAAAGGATTTAAAGTTAGAATTGCTGTAGACATCAAGTTTTATGAGCACATTCTGAAGCAAAATTAGGGTTAGTTTGGAAAAGTGCTTCCCCTTATAACCAAAAAAAGGGGGAAAAAAAGGCAAGAAAATAAATCTTATAAATACTTCCTAGCAGGTTTTTTTGTTTGTTTGTTTTTGGTTTTGTTTTTTCTTTCTGTCATCACTTTTGGATCAAATCACATGGATTAAAACTATTGTTAAGACTGAAAGCAAGATGACTTAGTAACTGAATTTGAAGCCAAGAAAAGCAAGCCTATCCAGTTCTTTTTCTGCATTTAAAATATCTGTAGGGTTAAGAATTAAATTATGTACCTCTGGTAGGTGCTTTTTGAAGGAAATAACAAAAATGACAGCATTTAAAGACTCTTTTTCTTGTTAATATAAATTCCAAACTGGTAGAAGTGGTCACTAGGATGTTATGCTTGGTTTATTTGAGCTTTCTTGGAAGAGTACATCCATAACAGAGTGAAAAACAAGCTTAAAAATTCAGCTTACTTTATATTGAATTAATATTACCTTGTTTCTTAGTGTCATTTATCTTACTTTGCTTTTTGGCGTATCACCATGGTAAATGAAACATCCTTCCCTATGTTAGTTTTGTCCTTTATTTTCTTGATGCGGGTTGACTTTTACTCCTTCGATTTGGATACAGCTGAATTAGGCTGCCTGCCTATGAGCAAGAACAGTGGCTCATGGGTTCACGTACAGGATGACAACAGACCTCTGGGAAGAAGCAGTTTAAACTGATGCATCCACCCAATGGAGCCACTTTCCATAGCCTAGTACTGCACCCCAGAGTCTTGAAAGGCTTTCTCCAATTCCTTATCTGCAGCCTTGTTTGAAGCTTAAGATTTGGAGCAAACTGAATTCCCCATCTTCTCCGGCAATTTGCTTTAAAAGCTACTCTCTGGCTCCATCTTCTGTTTTGTTGGTTGGTTGGTTTGGGGATTTTATTTATTTGCTTATTTATTTATTTAGGCATATTAGGGTAAGATTCTTCTGAGTTTTGCAAAGTAAAAAGCAGGTAATTTCGTCTTGTGTGACAGTTGAAACAAGTAGGAGAGAACCCCGACCTGCAGGTGAAAAGGGTGGGCCAGAGGTGAGGGAGCTGAATGATAACCAACTCTGCTGTCAGCCCTGTGTTTAGATATTCCTGTCTGCAAAGTTACTTCTGTTACAAGAGAAGGAGAAATGCTTTGGCCATTAAGTGCAGAAATATGTTCTGTTTTGGAGTAATTGTAACTTCTCTGCAAAATTATAATCATTACATGATCTGGCAACACAGTGACATCTCATACCTTTCAGCTTAAACTGGCAAGCACAGGGGCCACTGAGTAAGACAATTTAATAAATAGATTGGCCTCTTTATGAATACTAAGAAATACAGTCTTTTTTATAAAGTGCTCAACAATAATAAAAGTAATATTAACAATCCCCAGAACAAGCTTTTAATAAAGAAAATTATTTTATGGTGATTAAATTTTAGGCCCAAACTATTCAACACATGCCCCTTTGAGCCGTTAAGTAATCTGGTCCCAGTTGCTCTTACACTGCAAGAGGAGAACTAGTGTGGAAATAAGACTGCACTTTGATTCAGTGCTTAAACTTAAAACTGCTCTGTTAACAGTAAGCCAGATTTCAGCTTCAGAGGTTTCTTCCTCAGTCACCCTTGCAAACCCGAAGAATTTATATACACAAAAGATTATCACATAAAAAAAGGAAAAATCACTTGGCAACAAGTAGAGCTGCGTCTCAACAGCCATTGAATGTGGAATATGTTATTCTCTCTCTTGCTTTTCTTCCCTGCCTGTTCATAAACAAAAGGTTTTCCAGCTTTGCAGTATATGGGATTTAAAGTTCCTTCAAACCTTGTACTTCTGTGCACTTTCTCCTTCTCCAGTTTTGTCTGCAATGATAGCCCTCATAAGATAGCTACTGAAAAATATCTTTAATTTCAGATGCTACATCATTCTTAGAAGCATGTGGGAAACAAATATAGATGAGCTCTTTATATAGAAAGGCAAACTTCACAGAGCACCAAAATGTTCTGTGGAAAATTCACTTGTCCATCTTGCTTAAAAATACAAAACTTGTTATAAAAATGCACCCTCAAATTTAGACATTCCTCATTATTTTGCTCTAGGTATTTATAGGTCACACAATGAATCCTAGCATGTTTCTATTAATAAGTCCTTATTCTATGCTTATTCTAACAGCTTTATATTAGATTAATTTTGTTTTATGTGGGCACTCAGAAAATGAGGACATAACAGAAACATCTTGAATTTACTGTAGGACAAAGTTGTGGAGAAAAAGATTAGCTTTAAGAAATACATGTCAGTATCACTGTGCAGCACCTTATTGAAGGGGAATACACTCATTTTTAGCTTCCATGCAAGTGCTGTTGGCTTTGTAACTGACTGTGAACATGTGAGAACAAAAAAAGTGATGCTGTGTCAGTGTGTGGGCTGCAAATGAGAACTCCTGGCTCTTACATTTTGCCCCATAAGCAGTTCTAGCATTGTATGCAGTCTTACTGCTGTTTCCTTTGTCCTCATTGATCCTGCTATAGTATTACTCACATTTTGGGCTCCTAATTTGCCGTAAAAAAACCTCTGTAATTTAACTCTCTGTCTTTTTGGTGGAACTTTCTGACCACTAATTCTTGTAAGCTCTTTATTCTTGTATTTCTCTAGGCCTCAGGACTTTAGCACTTCGGTGTTGTTTTTTGTTTATTTTTTCCTAAACTTTCCTTCCCTTTATGAGATTGAAGAAACATAGAGTATTGTGAATAAATACATTTTTCACTGGAAAACACACTTGAAAGGTTTCCTTTTTCATCTGTAGTATACAGTTAAGAACAGGGAATATCATGGAACATTTTATTTCAACAACTTTTCTCTTTCTGCTACCTTTTTTTTCTCACCTTTACTACACTTGGGCCTACAGTGAATGTTCTTAGGTGAACAAAATGCTTTTTACCTTCTAAAACCTCATGAAGTTCAACAAGGCCAACTGCAAGGTCCTGCACCCAGGTTGGAGCAACCCCAATATGAATGTAGACTGGGGGATGAATGGATTGAGAACAACCCTGTGGAGAAGATTTTGGCAATAATCCAGATGTCATCTACCTGGACTTGTGCAAAGCATTCGACACTTCTGCATGACATTCTTGTCTATAAATTGGAAAGACATCAATCTGCTAGGTGGAACACTTGGTGGATAAAGAACTGGCTGGATGGCCACATGCGAAGAGTTGTGGTCAATGGCTCAGTGTCCAGCTGGAGACCAATAACAAGTGGTGTCCCTCAGAGATCTGTGCTGGGATCAGTCTTATTCAACATCTTTCTTGGTGACATGGACAGTGGGATTGAGTGTGCCCTCAGCAAGTTTGCCGATGACACCAAGCTGCGTAGTTCTGTTGATATGCTGGAGGGAAGGAATGCCATCCAGAGGGACCTTGACACGCTTGTGAGGTGGGCTGATGCCAGCCTCTTGAAGTTTAACCATGCCAAGTTCAAGGTCCTACACCTGGGTCAGAGCAATCGCAGGCACAGCTACAGGTTGGGCAGAGAAGAGATTCAGAGCAGCCCTGGGGAAAAGGACTTCACGGTGCTGGTCGATGAGAAACAGGACATGAGCCGGCTGCAGTGTGCACTCACAGCCCCAAAAGCCAACTGTATCCTGGGCTGCATCAAAAGGAGTGTGACCAGCAGGTCAAAGGAGGTGATCCTGCCCCTCTACTCTGCTCTCATGAGACCTCACTTGGAGTATTGTGTGCAGTTCTGGTGTCCTCAGCATAAAAAGGACATGGAACTGTTGGAACAAGTCCAGAGGAGGGCCATGAGGATGATCAGGGGACTGGAGCACCTCCCATATGAAGACAGGCTGAGAAAGTTGGGGCTGTTCAGCCTGGAGAAGAGAAGGCTGCATGGAGACCTCATAGCAGCCTTCCAGTATGTGAAGAGGGCTTATAAGGATGCTGGGGAGGGACTGTTCATTAGGGACTGTAGTGACAGGACAAGGGATAATGGGTTAAAACTTAAATGGGAAGTTTAGATTGGATATAAGGAAGCAGTTCTTTACTGTAAGTGTGGTGAGGCACTGGAATGGGTTGCCCAGGGAAGCTGTGAACGCTCCATCCCTGGCAGTGTTCAAGGCCAGGTTGGAAAGAGCCTTGAGTGACATGGTTTAGTGTGAGGTGTCCCTGCCCATGGCAGGGTGGCTGGAACTAGATGATCTTAAGGTGCTTTCCAACCCTAACTATTCTATAATAGTGGACAAAAAATTGGACTTAAGCTGACAGTGTGCACTTGCAGTCCAGAAAGCCAACCATATCCAGTACTACATCCAAAGGAGCATGGTCAGCAGGTCAATGAAGTTGATCCTGCTGCTATACTCTGCTCTGGTGAGACCCCACCTGCAGTGCTGTGTCCAGCTCTGGAGCACCCAACACAAGAGGGACATGGACTTGCTTGAGTGGGCCCAGAGGAGGGCCACAAAAGTCCTCAGAGGGCTGGAGCACCTGTAGTATGGAGACACACTGAGAGAGTTGGGCATGTTCAGCCTGAATAAAAGGCTCAAGGGTGACCTTATTGCAGCTTTCTAGTACCTAACCAGGGCCTACAAGAAAGATGGAGAGAGACTTTTTACCAAGGACTGTAGTGACAGGACAAGTTTTAAACTGAAAAAGGGTGAGCTTAGATTGAACATGAGAAGAAATTTTTTTACTGTGAGGGTGGTGAGACACTGGCACAGGTTGCCCAGAGAAGCTGTGGTTGCCCCATCCCTGGCAGTGATCAAGGTCAGGCTGGACAGGGCTTTGAGCAACCTGGTTTAGTGGAAGGTGTCCCTGCCTATGGCAGTGGGTTGGAACTAGGTCATCTTCAAAGGACCCTTCCAACCCAAACCATTCTGTGATTCTATGATCTGAGCACACAAAGAGAAAATAAAACAAACAAACCTCCCCCCACCCTGTTATTGAACTGCTAAATACTGGTTTTTGCTTGTTAATGTTGAAAGTATCTGAGAATCAGGAATGAAGGAATATTTTAAATATTTTATAAAAAAATAAGTCTGGTACAATTTATGGTAAAAAAGATACTAACAGTGGTATTGCTAATAAAGCTCTAGCACCATTTTAGTATGCATTTTGTATAGAAAATTTTTGGAGATGGACAGTTGACTTTAAGTCAAGACATTTTATAGATTACCTCTTATTGCAACTACATGAAAAGCTTCATGTTGTCCAAAATAAGCATTCGAGTCTTTAAAAAATACCCCCACTAAAGCTGTCAATTTTTGTTGACTCAAACCTGTGACAAAATATTGCTTTAAAAACTAGTGGTTCCTGATGCAGGGTGGCTGAACTCATCTTTTCTGTGGGAAACAGTTCCTGCAAGGAAGTCCTGAGAAGCAGCTTGAAAGCAAAATTGCAGAAGTTTCAGTGTACACAGGGACTTATGACTCAGTACCATAGGACAGTACCATAGGAGTGTTTGTGGAGTTAAAAAGAATCCCAGATTGTCTAATCAAACTTTTTCATGTCTTATTCTGTGGAAATGTTATGAGTCATGTTCACTTCAGGAGGTAAGTCACCATTTCTGGACATCACCACAGGAAGGGGTTCCTCAGCTTTTGAGTATATATATATGTGTGTCCCAGTGATGCCACATTTAGATGGGCACTGTTGTGGATAGAGGTGTGGAGCATTTGGTTGCCTGATTAGCTCATGGCCATTCCTGATAAGTACCATTTTTATTCTACATAGATTAACAGCCAGAATGTCTGATTGCTTTGAACATCTTGCACAGTAGTGGGCCCATATGTCTGCAGTCAGAATCTACAGAGTGCCCTTTGATTTCGAAGGAATAACCATATCTGAGTCATGTTTAGCTGCTTTGGGGAGACATCCTTTGGGAAAAAAGTGGGTGTGGAAGCCCTGGCCCCCTCCAGGAGAGCCACCAAATGAGAAAATTCATGAAAGTTGGAGAAATACTCTTTATTTGTAAAATAATAAATGCTGTCAAGACAAGAGGACACGTGTTTGTGGGGAAAACCAATTATTCGGTCATGTCCTCACCTTTAACTTGGAGATCTCGTTGTGTCAAATTATCATCTGTCAAGACAGTAGAAATACCTCTGTGAAGACTGGGGAACTGGCAGATGTACATCTTGTACCTCTGAAAGTGGATGAGGAAGCTGCAGAAGGGATGACAAAGGAAATCCTCAAGTCAGCTTGTCTGGGACTGAAAAAAAAAAAAAAAAGAAGAAAGTCTGGCATTCTCAGTAGTTTTGATTAGCCCCTGATATTCAAGCTACCTGCCCCAGAATAGCCTCTGTATTGTATGCTTAATGTGAGCACAGGACAATTTTCAAACAGTTTCTCCATCAGGCTGATGTGCCAAAAATAAAGGTGCTCAAAAGGCACCATTTGAGGCCAAGTGATGCTCCCAAAGTTAAAAGAACTTGTTCAGTGTGACAGATCAGTCCACAGTAATAGGAGGGTACCAGGGCAATAGTTATCTTTCACTGAACCATGACAAGAAATACTGTAAGAACTGGCCATGTTAGTGCTCCCAAAGTGTTCAAGTGAGAAGATAGATAGCAATTAAGAATGTAAAGACCCTCAAATTGTAATGAGTAAGTGGTGGAAACAGGTTTCTCCATCTGAAAAGCCACATGAGTAGGTATGCACATACTTAAACACATTTAAAAACCCAACACCACAAAACCAAACTAAAAAAAGAAACCTTTCTCTAAGGCTAGAGAGCTCAAGGCCAAAACTGTAGCAGGAAATTTTTGGCACCTGCCACAGCGTGAGTCCAGCTCTATTAGCTCATTAAACATACCAGAAGTTGTTCTTTGGGTTCTGAAGTTAGAGTGTCCCAGCTTGCATCACAGAACTACATTTTCTTCTTCCCCCAGGAGTGATGATGTAAAACTGCCTTTGGGAAAATAAATGGTCCCTGCTCCATGACATCCTCCAATCCATGTCCAGGTACCCTCTGAGTGGTTGCCAAGAGTCACATTCCAAAACTGCCAGGTAATATGCTGACAATTCAGTTTTAAGAGCTCTGCCTAGCAGTGCCCGAGTCCTCTGAATCATACCAGTGTAGATTCGGCTGATGAATCTTTCTCCAGGATTTTGGTACCTTCCAATTCAGCAGTGTGACCACAATGACCCTTCCACTGTAGGAGCAGGTACCATCAAAACACAGAATCACAGAAATCATAGAATGGACATCTAGCAAACTTCTTAGGATTCAGGAGATACGAGCTGCCAGGAGCCTGACAGTTACAGGAGCACTTGTATGCAGGCAATCCAGTTTCTCTCCTTCACAGTGGCACACAGTAAAGTATGAGCCGTCCTTTCAAGCACTTCACTGTGCAGATTTATATTCTAGGGACTTCGCATCTGTCTTGCAAAATTCTTCCATAGAGGTGTCTGACTGGACCTGTTTCAATCAGCATTTAACTCCTTGCTTCTGTCCTCCTGCAAGGGGAATGCCAGATGTTAGCGACT
Source organism: Melopsittacus undulatus (assembly GCF_012275295.1). Lineage (NCBI taxonomy): Eukaryota > Metazoa > Chordata > Aves > Psittaciformes > Psittaculidae > Melopsittacus > Melopsittacus undulatus. The sequence continues at coordinate 26,535,034 of NC_047528.1, forward strand.
CTCTTACCTCCTCTTTGATACAATCCTGCCCAATAGTCTTCCTCTTCCAAGTGCTAATAACAGAAAAGAGGGGGAGGGGGAGGGGGGGGGAACCCCCAACAGAGAAACTAGAACAACTTTCCTATACAGGGATGGGCTCGAGCCTGATCTGAATGGGGAGGAGAAAAGAGGGAATGCTTGTGCAGCTGCAGCATGATTTCATACTGTGAACAAACACATCACTGCCCAGGGCTAATGATCTGGCTCCAGTGCCTCCAAATCCTCTTGTAAGACTACATTTGCCATATGCATACAAGTGGCAGTCAGAGAGGCTTTGTTACCATGGACTTTTCTAGGTATCTACCCTTTCTTCCACTTGAAGACTGGCAGTGTCCTGACTCGTATTTAGGGGAGATAATTTTTCTTTGAAATTGTATTTTGATTAATTTCAGGAGGTTCCATTAATGTCCTTCTGTTTTGGCCAGAAAAATATGGAACTACTTGCATTTATATATGCGATCATTCATGAGCATAAAGGTTCAAAAGAGAATGAGGAGAAATACCACTTGTGACTAGGCATAACAATTCTGAAGGGGAAATTTATCCACATTTTATGGTTTTGTTTTGTAGTAAGAGGTGACATGCTGCCCTAGTGCTAACTTGTAGCAGAAGAGATTAAAAATTCTTGGACCAGTAGCAAGAAATCACAGGGCTGTACTTGCAGAGGTCATTAACTGTCCAGACATCTGTTGGGTAACAAATTCTGCTAAACATAGATCATGAAATGGTTCTTGAATTATGCAGAGGATAATTTCACAATCCAGAAAGCAGAGAATTCAAGCAGAGAAAAAGCCATGTAAGACCTTCTATTGCCAGTTGGGGAATAATTCACTACGATGTCAGAATTACAGGAAAGGTTGGTGCTAGTGGCAGTACTCTGCTGGACTGCTACCAGTGCAGTAAGGAACAGATTTATACAGTGGTCATTATAACAGTTACATATTCCACAGAGTAACTGACATTATAGCAATACTGGTTATATTAATTAGAGGGATACTCTGACAAAAGTGTCTGGATAAATAGGCAAAAGTAAAAATTCTAAATGTCCTAGTGAAAACTCCTGTGAAGCATGTTAGCACAGGAGTAATCGATTTCAGTCTAAAAGAGGGAGTTAGGAAATAATGAGCAAATGCAGCAATGGAAGAATTCACGCTACAGTGAAAACAGGCTAGATTATTCTAAACATTGTATAAATTAAAGCACAACAGGCTCTAATTCCCCTTGAAAAAGGCATACTCTCCCATTCTCCATAAGTTAACTGCAGTAGCCAGTTGGTAGAGGACCACAAGTGTGTCCAATTACGCTGCACTGGACTATAATTGGGTTAAAGAGCTGTTACCTCTGAAATGAGAGCTCAAGTGGCATCTCTCAACCTTTGGAATCAGAAGCTGCTCTGGATTCAGGAGTTACTTATTAGCTGCTGCAGAAGTCAAGCACACAGCACAACCAATCATCAAAAACATGGAGAGTGAAAACACTTGTCAGGGCAAATGAGCAGTTCTGGCTTTTTTTCCTCGGCCAGCTGAGGAGAGCAATAATGAACAGCTAAGTAGAAAGAGGAAGAATTGTAGTAGAAAAAGACATATTGTAACTTTTTTTTCTGAAGGAAAAGATAAGATGAAGAGAACCTGAAATGGGAAATGTGAAGAAAAATAAGATCTGATAAAGTAAATTAAAACACAAGCCTCCCTCCCCCCCCCCCCCCATCAATATCATGAAAGTAAATGTAATGGATATAATAGTTAAAATCTTGATTTTTTTTTGTCTTCTTTGCATTGTTAAATTTCATCTTCCTTCAAGACTCCAGTTATATAAATCATTGTTAGCTCTGTATTCACAACTCACATAAACCAGGCAACATGAATGCATCTAACAGTGTCAAGGGCCTAGGAAAACAGAAATAACAGAAAACAGAAATACCTCAAAAGAGGAATGGAGCAAGAGAATCTCAGAGAAAATGTTACATTCATCATGCAACTTGTGTATGCAGCATACTTTGGCAAATCTAGAGAAGTGTAAACTTAGTGTCAGCCTGAATTATGATAAGTGCTTTCCTGGACTTTCTATTTTGGACCCATGTTTGGAAAATAACCATAAATGATATATTGCCTTAAAAATGGCTTACCAACAGGAAAATACTAGAACTGATCCAGAAACATTGAAGGCTTTCCTGTTGCAACATCATAAATTTGAAAGCCATCTCCAACAACAAAAGAACTCATCCCTGACCTAAATAGCAGTGCTTGGAGAAGACTGCTGTTATAAGATTACATTTGTAACTTGAGGTTTGTTATAAGATGATCTCAAGTCAATTCTCAGGTTTTCCTAATGAGAAATGCTTTTTGTAATCTCAGCTCAGTAAGAATTATCCTTCTGTGCTTTTCAAAGCCATGTTTTAAGTGTCCCTCCTTCCAGTTTCAAATATTTCTAAAACAATACACTATTTTTCTCCACGTTGGTGCAAGACAGATTTGCTCACCATGGCATACATTCAAGTTTTCTGTAACAAACAGGTCTTATATCAAGGCTTCAGTGTGTGCATAAAAGTAGAAAAAAACCCCAACATTTACCTTCATTTGAATGTATCTTTTGAATAACATGCTAAGCAAACAGAACCAAACACCTTGCAAAGGTGCTTGAGATCAGGGAATAGAAGTGCACAGATTTCTTCCCTGCATTAAAGAGGCTTTATCAGGTTTCTTTTATTCTAGAAGACCAATATCTGTGCTTTATAGGTGGCTTTTGTAGAAATTTCCAATTAGCTACTAGTTGAAATTTTGTAAGTTTTCAGTAACTGCTAAGTGGCAAAAGACAGGGCAACAGGTCTATATTCCCTTTGACACCAGTCATGCCAGCTGCTTTGCAGAGACCAACCAAGTGGATCTTTCTTTCAGAGTGTATTTTGATTTTGGGCAAAAGATGGCAATGCATAATAATCACATTTAGAGTAAAAGCTGAATAAACTTCTGCAGCATGGCAATATTTTAAAGAAAGAGCTCCCAGCTCTCAAATACCACATGCAGGTGTGATACCTTAGTGGGAAGCAATTTAGGGATGAATGAATAATTCTGTCTTTTTTACCAAGACTATACCCATTACACTGGCCATTAAAAAAGGAAACAAGAAAAACACACCTCATTGTTTTGCCTCTCTGTGAAGTGCTTGTAGACTGTCTTTAGCTGTAACTGCTTTATACTCCAAGCTGACTGTAGCTGGAGTTGATGTCCCTTAGCTGCTTGATTAGTTAGATAAATTCTGTATGCCTGTGTCTGGGATCCATGGTAATGGAGTTACGTTGCTATGCTATAAAATGCACGAGAGAGTCCAGCACTTCAGGAAGGATATGATTTCTGGGGCTACTGCAACTTCTTAGTGTGGGCAAGAAGGAATGCTTGGAGGAATGAACAAAAGCAATCACTGGAACAATGACAGGGGATTGCTCAGGTCAGCCGGTACTGGCCAGGAAAACTTCACAGGGAGGGATGTAACAACCATCTGAAAGATTGTTTCAATGTGGTGGTGTGGGGAAAGAACACTCTAGTTCTGCTCCTGCCATCCTGAGAGAGCCTGCATGGCAACATTGTGTTACAGGTGTTTGTGTGAAGGGCTGCATGAACTTCCTAGCACACATGTGGGAGCTTTTAACCAGGGCTACAAGAAGAGAAAGGTGGACTGCTACAAATGATGTCTCTCAAACTATAGATGTAACTATAAAGCCAGGTTGAAAGGGGCTTTGAGCAACCCGCTCTAGTGGAAGGTGCCCCTGCCCATGGCTGGGGGGTTGGAACTGGATGATCTTTAAGGTCCCTTCCCACACATATGATTGTCTCTGGCCATCGTGACAAGAGAGGTTTGTTTGTTGGCTTTTTTCCCCCTAGCATAATTAGCAAAGGTCTCCTCAGAACTGTTGTTCTAGCAAACGTAGAAGACTGTCTTCATGGCCTGAAAGGCTGGAGGGAAGTTGAGAACTCTACCAGTATTTCCCTGGGCACTCTGTTGTTACCAGGAATCAAGTAGACTGCTGCTGCCTGCTACTACCAGCATCTCAAGGATGGGAAATAAGTTCAAAAAGAAAGAAATAAAGAGGAAAAAAAAAATAATCCCCAAACCCCAGGTAAAATCACCTTTGTATGCTAGAGGGTGACTTCTGTTCTCTTTGGACCTTGACATGCCAGCTGAAAAACCCAAGAGATGGAATAAATTTAAAGGCTCAGAGCTGAGATGGGTTTTTGTTCTTGACCAGAATTCTACCTTAATTGAAAGGAGCGATGTAATGAATAGGGAGGGATGTATAAGAACTGCAAATCTATTTGAATTCTCATACGTTCTACCTTATTACAATGGTAATTTTTAAATGTTTGTTTTAAGCAGCTTTCTCCATGTCAGATTTAATATTCCCCCATGGTACCAGATATGACAGAGGTCCTGTTCTGTTAAACACAGTGAAACACATATGAATACAACTCATAGCCAGGAAGACCTTTCAATCTAAGGCCAGTAATACTAAGGGGAATGTATGTATCAAATACACAGTTTGATTTTAATGACAGAAGTCTCCTTATCTTCTATTCAGGTGCCTGGCAATCTATCCATCACTAACTGACTGACTTCTACTGTCACAGCACAGATGGTCCTCAGAGATTTGTTTTTCCCCTGAAAATAATCTTATTGTGCACTTCTATTATAACTTTATTTGGAAGAATTTAAGTACTTCACAAATATTCATGAACTTGGTCTCCCAGTACCCACATTCAACCTGTACAATTAGAAAACAATATATCAACATACTATAATATACATTTCCACATTAACTGTTCTTCCCTGGGATGGTAAACTGCTGTGCTGCAGCTCCAACTTTCAAGCCAGGAAACAGCAAGGGATTTGGATTACTGGAGGGGTGGTAGGGAATACAAAAATCCCTAGGAAGCTTCAAAGGCTATCCTCTGGGTTTCCTGGTGGATGAACAATGGAAAGGAGGCTGTCTTTGAAGGTGGGCCAAGAGGAGACAGAATGCAACTTTCTTTTAGAGGTCATTGTTCTGCAGAGGGATGTATTTTCACAGTGCTCTGGTGCTGGGGAAGCCAAAGTACAGGCTTCTAAAAGGTGCTAGACAGTTTCAAAGGAGAACAGCTGCCTCTGGAAATGTTAGAAAAACAGGCATCCTCAGTCCAAGCCCTAGAACGTAAAAACCTTAGATCCAATTATCTTAATGGCACTTTTCTGAAATTTTGTGGTGTTACATCTTATCTGATCCCAGCCTTCTCAGTGATCACTCGGTCTAGGATGAGCTTTATAAGTTTACCTAAGGTACCTGAATTATAAGATTAAATCAGTTTCTCTTTGATAACAAGTACAGAAAGAGAGAAAAAATTAGGGTCAAAAGCCACTGAACTGAAACTAGTAAAACCAACCAAAAATCCCCAACAATATAGGCTGCTGTGTACACAGAACTTGTGTACACAGAACTTGGCTAAAGGAAGACTAAACAGAATCATCAAATCAGAAAATCATTTAGGTTGGAAAAAACCTTTAAGATCGAGTCCAACCGTGAACGTAATGTAACGGAAGTATTAAAAGATAATAAATTGAAACTCAGAATGCTGTATAAAGATTTGTACTTCAATGATAAGCAGCAACATATAAACAGATAATGTAAAATAAAAGACTTCTAAAGAGGGAAAGGTTTAATGATTACAATCTTACAAGGCTGTGGAATGGTATTCCAAAGGAAGCTCTGATAAATTTACCTGTGTCATTAAAACTCGGACTGACCAAGATTTTGAACCATTATTTGTAAAACAAATTGAGGAGAAAGCAAATTTAAAAATAAATAAATAAATAAATAAATACATAAAGTTACACTGTCAGTTTTAGTTCTCAGACCTGCCTGAAGGTCTTAACCATAACATCTCCCATCTCTACCTGCAATTTAGGACAAAATAAGACTAACACTATGTGACGACAAATCTCACAAGTATCAACTGGGAGAAGAAACTGTTTAAGGAAAAAACCAACACAACAGCAAATTATGCAAAAAATGCTCTTCACCTTTCTCATATGATTTTTAGGTGTATTTTCATACTTCTATTTGATTTTTCATTTATTAACTTGGCCCTCAAATTTAAAGTGAAATCTGCATTTTTAATATCATCTTATTTGTGCCTAAATGGACACCGCCCACTCTGAAGATCAAAAAATGAACATTCTTAGACATACATATACATTTGTATTTCCTCATGGATGCACAATAAATAAAAAAAGCCAGTATGGAAGTATCTGGAATCTTTTGTATTGTCAGGACAGCAAAAGTATTCCTACAGACAAAGGTGTGCTGAAATGATTCATCCACCTTTTGGTGGAACTGGCTCATTAGACCACACATGGGGTATTAACTTTGCCCTCTATGTAAAAAAGCTGAAAATAAAGAAAGATGCATCTGTTTTCAGTGACAGTCTCAAGCTCTCTCCCTGCTCAGCTGTGTCAGCTCTACCAGTAATGAGCATAAGCACTAGTATCACTGGGTTTTGTTCCTTCACAGCAAATCTCCTGTACAGATTTATAAATGTGATTCTGATGGTAGTACTAGCCATTACAATTCTAACATCAAGAGGCTGATACACACTTAAGGCTTGGGTTGATTATCCATCTTTGAAAGAATCTTTCTCAATATTAATCAGATTGGCCTGCTCCCAGCAGAAAAGTACTAATGCCTACCACAGATAACACACACCCAGCCTTGATTCTGCCCTATAGGGGATCTAATACTGATCTAATATAAGATGTACAGAAGCAGGAAGAACTAAATGTTCCAAACAGCTTCAAAGACAACAGTGAAAAGCAAGTACACACAGAAAAGTGATTCTGCTTGTATAAATCCCACTGGAACTGTGTGAAAGTTTTGACTGTGGGATTTTCCCTTCAGTGATAATCATCAGGGCTGAGGAGACTAGGGGTACAGCAGGCCCAGCTGCTTCAGTCCCACCTTCCTCTTGGTAAGAAAATTACAGCCTACAGTTTGCAGTTCTCAAAGTTGATTCTGAATTCATGCTGGTTTTTGACTAATTCTACCACTAAGAGATAACATGTAATTCCCCCCACGGTCTCCCTGCCCCCCCCCCCCCCTTCATTTACTGGCAACAAAACTTGAGAATTCCAAATTACCCTTCAGGGTTTATGTGAAGTCTTCATGGCACAGGCTGCCTTTTACCATGACATTTTCCTGGTACAGCAAGGACTCTAAAATGCCTTTCTTTCTAGCACTTTGGAGAAGGAGCCATTCCAGAAGTTTCCTATTTTTAGGATAATCTCCAAGAAGATGCATGATGCTCGACACATAAAAGTAATGCTGATTTTATTAACACAGTCAATGAAACATCCGCAACATACAAACAGGAGAGAAGGTGGCATGTCTGAAGAAGGTGCCTATCTCAGATTTAAAAGGAAGCCAGCTAGAGGCCAGCATCATACACTCACTCAACATTATTCCCAAATGATGTTACTAATCCCAAAGCATGATTTGTTAAGGCAGCATTGCACTGCAGCCTTTATTTAACAACTTGAATCCCACCACTTTAGGGCGACAGTTACTACTCCAGCAGCAGCCAGTCTTGCTGACCTTAAGAGCTGCAACTTTCTAGATGAGGGGAAGAAAGCTGTTCTAAAACACCTCTGTAGAGGGAAAATGACTGTGAGCCAAGCCTTTCTGAGAGTCCAAATGTCTTACTGTATAACGGGGGCTGGCATGTAGCTAGATTCCACAGCAAATTGGCAAGGTGGCCTCTGTGGCACCTGCTGGCTTGCTTCTTCTGACAGCAGGGGTTCAGATTAACTAGTAGTATATGGACCAGAACAGCACTGCTGTTGGTCACAAGACACAGCACTACTGTTGGGGTTCTGACATGAAAATGTTGGAAAGATGCAAGCAGCTCAAGAGCCACTGGGTGCACATGGGTGAGTCTGGCCACTCTTAAACACCACCACCACCAAAAGTATTCACACAGAAATACTCATAGGTAAAAATGCTGCTTCCAAAGAAACCCAGTTGCTGAATTTTGGTGTGCACTGGCTCCAAAAATGCCTTCCCAGCTCTCACAGTGTGTTTGAGACTGGAGATTCCTTAGGGCCTTGAATGGTGAACTGGGCTGAAAGGAGGTGTCCCTGACTCCAGTCCAGTGCCTGAGACGGCACAGGTCACAGGTGCAGTACTGACAGGAAAGCCAAAATAAGCTGCTCACAGACACGAGAATGCACACCGATCCATAATGGAAACAGGATTCTGTCCCTCTCTCTTCCTAGAGACTAAATGCTAATCATTCATTAGCCTAAAAAACAAAACAAAACAAAAAATCCCAAACCAGCTCTTGCCTGGTAAGTCAGAAGTCTTGCCTGGATAACAGGACGAATCAAACCAGGACACTGCCAATTTTATCTTGAAAGAAGGAAGGAGCACAAATGGCTTCATAACTTCTAAAGCAGTGGCTGTGGGAACACATCGGCTGCATCAGGAGAAAAAAAAATCAGATAGGAAGCAGGGCAATCTTCTGAACAGATTATGCTAAGAAATGCTCCAGAGTTACTGCTCCAAGGTTATGAGAGTAGAAACAGCAGACTCAACTGCTGGGGAAAAAAACAACCCAAACCACCAACTAAACAACAGAAATCTTCGTCATTAACCGGTTGGAAACATTCCACAATTAGAGGATTTATAAAAAGTATATTTGGAGTGCCGTCACGTTAACATGTATCAAAGAAACATTAGTGTTATTCTCTGGCTGCGTACAGAGGAAAAGGTCACAGCTAGGGCTAGCCAATATTTTTTTTTCCTTTTTACTTTATTTTTGCTTTTCTTTTTCCCTAAGGATCGAGTGAAAGGCTGGGCCACGTCTCTGGGAATTCACCATCAAATGATACCGAACACTTTTCCACGTCCTAAAACCAGTGGATACTGCAAATGCTGCCCGCCTTGATCCAGAGGGTTTCAGGCTGCCCTAGGGTCCCCTGGCCGTCCCCTCTAGCCTGAGGGTCTGCGCTGGCCTCTGAAAGCTGTACAGGCCCCCGAAAAGAGGAGGAACGCCGGAGGAGAGGACGGGATCGGCCGAAGCAGGCGGGGACTCCCCGCGGCCCGGGCACCTTCCCGCAGCCTCAAGGAGAGCCGCTGCGCCCGCCCCTCCCTCCCTTTGCTCCATCCCCCCGTGACTCACCGCCCGCTCCCGGCGGGGACACACCGCCCGCGCCGGAGTCACGGCCTCAGCAGCCGCGGGGGAACCTGCTGCGGGCCGCGCATTGCCGGGGCCTCCCCCGCTCCCTTCCCAAGCGCAGCCGCGCCCCAAAACAGGGGACTGAAGCAGAGCCGCTGAGCCGCTGCGCAACAGCCGAACGCCCCCCATCCCCCCCGAGAGCGGCCGCCTCACGGACGGTAGCCCCCAGCCCTGCCCGCCTTCCCCGCCCGCCGCTGCGCCTGCGCAGCTGCAGGAGTCCGCCGCCACCCGCTTCCCTCAGCGTCTCCAGCTGCCGCGCTCCGCCCTCCCCAGCATTTGAATATGCTAATGAGGCGGTTACCGGGAGCCCTATGGCGGGGCCGAGACGTGGTCACGTGGCACCTGGACGTAGCTTTCAGAGGCGGGCCCCGACCTGCCCAGGCTGCTTTAAAAGCGGGCGGCGAGCGAGGAAGCGCCTCAGTCAGAGACAGAAAGTGCCGGGGTGGTGGGGCTGCGGCTGCTCCGCCCGAAACTTCTGAGTAACATCAACAGGGGGAGGGGAGGGCGGGCGACGGTGGAGGAAGGTGGTGTGGGGGGAAGGCTAGCAGCAGGGCAGCCCTATCCGCCTCTCCCTCATAAACCAGCCTGTGTTGGGCTGAGCAGGCCCCTCACACAAAGGAGGGCAGGGCAGGCAGGGCTGCCCCCCCTTCCCCCCCGCCTTGGCCGAGGGGCAGCGGGGACGCGCCCTTCCCTGTGCACAGCACTCACAGCCACTTACTCCTCTCCTGTCCCCCGTCTTCTTTTCTCTTTCCCCCTCCTTCCCACCCCGCCCCGCGGTTCTCCCCTCAGCCCCCCTTCCCGCTGTCCATGTAGCCGCCCGGCCGCCGGCCCCTCCGCACTATGCCCATCTTACTCTTCCTGATAGACACGTCCGCCTCCATGAACCAGCGCACCCATCTGGGCACCACCTATCTGGACATAGCCAAAGGCGCTGTAGAGACTTTCATGAAGGTACCGGCTCTGCCTTGTGAGAGGAGGCGAGAGAGAGGGAGAGTGACTGAGCGGGGAGGGGAGGGGGAGGCAGGGCGCGGGGGGCTGCCTGGGCTGGGGGCGCGGGGCGAGGGCGGGCGGGAGTGCGTGTGTGTGCGGGCAGGCAGGGACGGGAGGGCCGGGCCGAGGCGGGGGGCTCCGGCGGCGGCGCCGCCGCCACTCGGCTCACCCTCTGCTTTGTCCCCCGCGCCGCAGCTCCGAGCCCGGGACCCGGCCAGCCGGGGAGACAGGTACATGTTGGTCACTTTCGAGGAGCCTCCCTACGCTATCAAGGTAACCCCCGCTCACTCCTCCCCACCCCCCCCACTGCTCCCCCCGGCTTCCTTCCGGCCCCTCCGCGCCTCCGCGGGTCTCTGCGAGCGTTCCCCCCCCCGCTCGCGTCGCCCGGGCTGCCGGCGGTCCGGGACAGCGCGGCACACACGGGCTCCGGCGGCGGCGGCGGCAGCGTTGACAGCAACATGGCCGACGTTTTTTCCCTGTGTGGTGTGTGCGAGCAGCAATGAACTGTGGGGGATATTTATTCAAGTTGGGAGAAGTGACAGCAACTCCAAGGAGAGTTCAGCCTGGAAGGGGAGATGTGGGGAAGCAGCAACTTCAGCCCGAAGAGTCTGGACTCGGAAGGGGACGGAACTTCCCTCAGCCTCGCCGGGGCGGGGGGCGGACCGACGTACCGCGAGGGGGTGGGGAGGGAGGAAGGGGCGGGGGCGCCCGCATGACACAGGACGATGGACCTGTTAGAGGTCGGGTCGCGGCGCAGTTTGGCTTCCATCTGGGAAAGGATGTGAGAGAGAGGTGCAAATAGCTGTGACGGCTGTGCGTCCGTGACTTTGCTGCGGTTTGTCCTGTGGAACAATACAAAACCTACCTTAGTTGGATAGATGGGGGGATCTAACAGAAGTAAATATTTCCAGTTTTTATGGAGAAACACTGAATATTATTAGTATCTTCTAAGGTGGTTTGTTACGATTTGTAATGAGCTGCATGCGGCAAGGACGGCACTTTGTAGCCTCACAGGAAAGCGAAGCTCGGATCTGGAGAATAAGTCTTCTCACATTTCTCTTTTCAGGCTGGCTGGAAGGAAAACCATGCAACGTTTATGAATGAACTGAAAAACCTTCAAGCTGAAGGACTCACAACTCTTGGCCAGTCCCTAAGGACAGCTTTTGACTTATTAAACTTAAATAGATTAGTAACTGGCATAGACAACTATGGGCAGGTAGGTTGACTATTAATAGGTGGAAAATAGTAAAACACAGACTTCCTAGAGACAATAGGTAGTTGTCTTAAGTGGCATCTTCATGAAATAGTCAGTATGGAGGCTTCTTCAAAAGTAAGCAGAGCTCACAGTTGGAAGAAATGCAGTTGCTGGCTATAGTTCAATACCCAACTTCCTTTTTCAAAACTTAAGTTATTCTTCAGTTTGTAAACTGTGACATAGCTCCGAAGTTGACGTTCTCAGTTAAGCTTTGTCTTTTCTTTGTATGAAGACTATGTTTCAGAACCACAGCGGGTGAGCCTGGTGGGGTAGTGAAAAGTTTGCTTTCTCTATACACTGCTGTACGATCAATTAAGTACAGTGTGGGAGATGAGCCATTTGTCTAACTACATGGCATGTCCAAAAGTACAGAATAGAGCACAACCTTTTCAAAACCTTTCCAATGAGTTTACTGCAACTTTTCATATATTTGTATAAACCTGTCTGTTGTATCAGTCTTGAGAGGCTGTGCTTTTCTAGTGTCTATATTGCAGCTTTCCCTTTATAAGCAGAACTTCATTTGAGGGGTGGGCCAGCATTCTCTTGATCAGTAGTATGAGCTGCTAAAAGACAGAAACTGCAAATGTAGGTTAAACATGTTTTAGGAAGTGTATCAAGTTCTTTTTGGCACTGGATCAAACCCTGGATTTTTTTATAAGGAACATTATTAGTATTGAGCAAAGTATATAGTGTGTTTTTTACATGAGATGTAATAACTTGAATTTCACTCTTTTGCTTGTTTTTATGTAATGCTCCCTCTACTATTTGAGGAGGTGTTACTGCTCTTGGTATTTAACATGGGAATAGGATTGTGAAAAAAAGTCCCCTTCCTCCCTCTCCTGTTTCCAAACCAAGCAGAGTTTGTGTGATAGCACCATGTTTGTTTGGGAAGGAAATTTCTGTGTCTCATGTTGCATTGGCTTTGCCACTAGGTGATCAAGTGAGCCTAAACATTTTTGAAATGCCAGTTTAGTGATGAAACTTTAGGGAAGAAAAAAAAAAGTGCTACTTCCACACATGGTTGTGTTTTTTATTTTTTGTTTTTTTTTTTTTCTGTTACCATCTGCTGTCCTCTTTTACATCTGTGTGCTAATCTTCCCCATTTTCTGATGGTTTTGTTTGGTGACATGAGCTATACAAAGCTTTGTTGAACACACATACCACTGTAGGCACACATAAAATACTTGCTCTTTCCCATCACTACTGATAATTACAATATTCTAATTAAACCCATGTCAAATAATTTCCTCCAAGTGGACCAGCTGTGCTCAGCCACTCAATCAAGTGGGTATTCGAGTTGTTACGACTGTTTTGACTCACTGGTAGTGTTCATTACAGCAAATAGCTGCTCTTTTGTCTGTGGAGCAATGATTTTGTCTGATCTTTTGGTTACAAGTCTCAGCCTGGGCTTGAACCCTTCTTTGCTTATTGCATTTTTTGCTCCATTCCACATGTGAAGCTGGCTGTTGAAGAGGTGTTCACATGTGCTGTTAGGTGACTAAATAGGATTTCTAACTCTTTTTTAACATCTGCCAAAATAGGTGAATATATTGCAGGTGCCAGATCATCTGCTGCTGAAAGTCACAGGCTCCATTTTGGCTGTACTAATCAAAATAGCGTTTTTTCATAAACCAGATCAAATTCTGGAGCACTTAAATGTTCCTTCACTGCTGGCAGGATGAGGTCCAGAGCAGTTAACTTTCCTCAAGTTCACATTGGCTTTTGAGCATTATGTCACGTTATCTTGTCAACTTCCTGTTGTTCGTGTCTGCTATCTCGTATTTGCTCAATATAAATGGGTATTTAAAAGAACATGCTGTAAGAAACTTAGAAATTCAGGGTAATGACAGTGACCGGAATGCTCAGTTGCATTTGAAATATTTTTCACTCAGAACATAAAGGGGTTATTCACTTTCTTTTTTTTTTTTTTTTTTTTTTTTTAGAGCAGCTACAGATGTTAGGACCATAAAATAGTACTTAGCTAAAATACAGCAGACATGTTTGAAGAGTGGTTGTCTTGGAGTGGGAGCAGAAGATAATTTTACAAAAACACAATGTTTAGATGATCTTAGTTGTGGTGTTATATGAAGTAATAAATCCTAACTTTTATTAAGCTTTTCTCTGGAAAATTTCTCTAGCTTAACTTCTTTTGACTATCATGCTTGTTTTTTGTGTATTGACAGACTTTTAAGATATTTGCTAAGGTTCACTTGTTTCCTATGTAGAAACTGTAAAACAGGATTTTATTATACATACCAATGACAAGACATGATTTGAGATTGTGTGGTTATGTCACAGAACATGAAGACACAAGCGTTGTGTGTTGTCCCCCTGCTGAGTATGAACTGTTTGGTTAAATAGCAACGTGACTCACTATACTTGATTTCTTTCAAAGTAGACCAGAGTTCTCCATCAGCTGACTTCCCGCACAAGAGTGATGGCTGAACTGTCATTCTGAAAGTGAGGAAAATCTCCTGCTTCATCTTTTCTTGCAGTGTTCATGTTTGGATTTTTGAGTCTTTATCATACTGCTTTTTTAGTAAATAAGCACTGACTCAGTTGTTCATGAAGATTGAGTTACCAAGTGTACAGCTGTATTAGCTGATCACAGTATATCACATTCAGCTCTTAAAGAGACACTGTCAACACATGTAAATTTTCAAGAACCTGGAAGACTTGGAAGTTTTTCTGATATTAGTGCAATGGCATGGCTTTTTAAACCCTTTGTTGACCCTAAGGTCATTAGATCCATGTTTTTTGTGAAACCTGGAAACCTTGGAAGTTTTTTTTTTATATTAATGCTATGGTATGGCTTTATAAACCCCTTGTCAACTCTAGGGTCATTGGATCCATGTTTTTGTGAAAGATTTTTCAGCAGCAAAAGATTTTGGAAAGTGCACATATTTTAAGGTAACTGTTCCTTTAATTTTTGCAGCACTTTCAAATAAATTCTGTATTATGTTGCTTGAGTCCAGCAATAGTTATAGGCTTTTTCACCTGTAGTATGCTTTCTGCTCGTTATGGTAGCAGGAAAATGAACCTTCACATAGGATGGGAGGTTTTAGCATTGGCTAAAAATAGTGGTACCCTTCACCTTCTGCATTTTTAAAGAAAGCTGAGGAAAAAATACAGGATTTGGATGTCTTCAGGAGAAAAGCAATTTAAACACGTTAAATTCAGCAAGACCTCACTGTCATATGACAAAAAAAAAACCCACTGTACTTCATTAGCCCAGTTTGCACTTGGCTGATTGACTTTTCCCCAGTTCAGGTTCTCCATTGTTTCAGTTAGTTTGAAATACCAAGCCTTTTACTAGCAGATTTTCTGTCCTCTTGGAATACACTCTTAAATCTTGCAGCTATGGTTTGTTCAGCAGTGCATGTGTAGTCGCAATTTAATTGAATATTTCTGAGTGAGGCAAATGTGTTACAGTGGATGGAAGGGTTGGATACTAATAATGTCTTTCTATGGAAACAGAAAACATAGCTATTTTTATTATTATAGTAAAAGTGTAAACAAGTGGTTGAATTGGGCCATCTATGTACTTGAATTATTTGTCATTTGTAGTGAAGTTTCTAAGACTAAGCTGTGAATTGAAGGTTGGCAAATATATATCAATGGTGTTTTGATACATGCAAAGCACCAGCATAGCACTAGCAAAACTTGAATCTGATGTGTGCTTGAAATTACTAAAGCTCTTGATTCTCTGATGCCCCATGTATTTCACCTTGCCTTTTGTTATTTGTGCAGTGAAGGTCTCTTACTATTTTTTTTTTCAGCAGTATTGGATAGAATGAGATTTGGAAGGATAAAATGTACTTACCTGAGCAGATTTCAAAGTGGTTCAGTTGATATATCAAGGTATTTTTTCCAGAATTTTTCAGGCTGAAATTTCATTTTAGTGTCACAGCTAGAAACAGCACTGTTCAATAACATAAGCTTTTTATGAGCTTTTTATCTCACTAGAGTATCTTGCACATATTCTTCAGCATCATCATTATTATTGATATGATAAAACTGGCTTAGAGATGAATTTGACTTTTAAACAAAAGGACATGCTAAATTAGTTGTTTTGAAACAGAAAGACTATAATGTTTCTGTAATCCAAGTGTACTTGGGATAGTTTTTTTTTCGTTCACAGCAAGGAATAAGGTGCTGTCTGGATCTGGACTAATACAAGAAACACTGTTTTGATAACTTGCCATGCTGTGTGCAGCATTGGTGAAAGCTTGTTTTTCTGCACTGTGTTTCGTATACATACAAAAGCATAATTAAAGCATTTTGAGACAAACTAAAATCCAAATGGAATTCAACCAATTAAGAATATTTTAAGAACTTAAAAATATGCTAAGGTCTGGAAAGACCCATTTCTGGCCTGGAAATTGGAAGGTGTCGTCCATATAATGACATCACAGTTTGTTTGGGTTTTTTTTTTCCCCAAGGGTTTTATTCATACTATGTGTGACCATCAAACAGTACAATCTTAGTGTAATTGCTGCTTTATAATTCTCTCTAAATATATGGTTAGACCCATTTGTAGCTACAGTAGCAGTATTGCTGATGTATTCACACAATAAAACTTAGTGTTGGTCAGTAGACATCAGCATGCTTTCCCATGAGTGCTTAAATACTGTAGTATTCCAAATATATGTAAATAGTATAATTAGGAGATCAAGTCTTAATCTGGTTTGTAGGCACACAGGAGCTTTGTTTTTAAGTAACACTTTGCAGACCTACTCCTTGCTTATGTGCTTATTTGTGTGTACGATCTGCTGAGGTTAAAAAATAACCCTAACAATCATGCATATGAAATGTTGTTCCCTAACTTTGCACACATTATGCTTTTGCAGTGATATGTTCTGCTTTCTTTAAACTGTTGAGCAATTTCATTTTTCCATTGGTTTTTTGAGACTTGCTGCTGGATTTCCTTGCTTTCAAAAGTCAAAATCCTTTGAGCATGAGTTGTGTCTTGGCACTCTGAGGTCATAAACACTGCACTGGAATGGCCTGTGTTGAGTGTGCATCCAAATTTGGAACCAAAGTTTAGGTTAGCATTTCCTGCTTTGTCATGCTGGCACAGTTGCATAGGGACTTTGCATCTTGTGCTGGTAGAGGCAGGGGTTTGCTCTTCTAGAGTAGCTCTCCTGTTATCATCCCCCCGCTGTTCTCCAACAAAACCAAATGTGAGAACTTAAGACAGTAGAAAACAGCAAGTTTAAGCATGGTAATGGCAGAAATACTTATAGGAGGAATTCTTCTAGTCTCCTGTTTTCTGTGGAATAGGAATGGTTTTCATGTAAACCTACATGCCTTTTAATGTCAAAGATCTGTATATGAGGTGCTGGTGAAAGTCAATCTTTCTCACCTCTTACATGACAAAATCAAGCATATTGCTTCAAATTTATACTTTTTAGACAGTAACATTTAAACACACTGTCTTGTCTGCTCTTGAAATGTTTGGGATTTTAGTTAACTTTGTTTTATAGTATCCTTTAACGAAAGCTATGGCAGACATTGCTGCAAGTGTTTTTTCATGTTGTGAGGTGGAACTGCATGCCTTTCAGCCTTCCCAGTGCAACAAAGTTCATTGAAAGTCTCAGTCACCTCAAACTTGAGTGTTCTTAAAATCACTTGTCTACTTCTAATTCAGCATTTTTTGAAAAAAGAATTTAAAAGTTAAAACAAGCTTACAAAAGGTACTTGATTTTTTTCCAATGAAAATTATCAATTGGTTTTGCTAGCAGAAAGAAGATACTTTGTCATGTTCTGAATATCAAATAATCTTTGACTACTTTGAATCTTAAAGTGCTCAGTATTTAAATAAAATTGATTTGGAAGGGGCAGTGCTGTGACATGTTCCTTGTGGCTTTGAGTTTTAGGGGTCAGGTGAGCACAGTCATGCTGCCAAAGCTTAAGCAAATGATACAGATACCTGTCTCTGACTGATACTCTTGGATTTGCTAAAAAGTCATCAGAGAAAGTCTGAGGACAGTTAGGAGTGCCAAAATTTTACCTCTTTGTTTGACTTTGTATCTGGAACAGTTTAGTTGCTTCAGGTCATTATAAGAGCCCTTAGATATATTAGCTTTATTTGGGTGCTTAAAGATACATGTTCCATAGTTGAAGTATTCTTGTCTTTTTGAATTGTGTCTGCACTTTATAACAGTCAATTGTCAGGGAGGTGAAGCAAATACATAAAGAGCCAAGAGTTGGTTATCTTGTGAAGCACAAGTATTTTTTTCATCCTCTCCTCCCCTCCCCCCCCCCCCCCCCCCCCCCCCCCGGTATCTCCACTGCTATGATTATTTTCTTTAGGCTAGTTTGTACTTTTCTTACTGAATAGTTACATCCAGTCTTGGGTTTCTGTTGTAGAAGGTCTATTTCTCTGATGTTTGAAGGGAAGAACATATTTGTGTATATGTACCTGAATTTTAATTCAGCTGAGCCTCAGTTGAAACCATGATTGTGTTGTTTGAGAGTCTTGCTTGCTGTTGCTTTTTTTCTTGTATTTCATTCTGTACATTTAACAGCATAGTGAGTCTTGTAGTTCATAAAATATCTCCATATCTGCATCTCCCACTTAAAGAACATACCAATATTTCCACTTCCTGTTGTGTTACTCAACATTGTATTGTCTGTCCCTGGTTGTTTATGCAACAGTTTGGAATTTCATGGAATTTGTGAGTGCTAATATCTAGTTAATACAGAACTCCTATCAAACATCCAGTTTGAATTGTGTGGTTACAGTGCTGATTTTAATTGTCAAAAGTGTAGGCCAGTTTCACTCATTCAGAGAAAAACTGATACTACAGATAGGAGTTAATGGTTATATGTGTATTTAGGGTAAATCATATGTATTGACAGATCCTTGATTTTTTTAAAGTGGACTAGCCTGTGAGCCATAAGAAATTTCTGGTGATCCTGTGATGCCTACAAAGGATATCACACATTCATGAAATATTTTCTATGTACCAGCATATTTTTACTATTACAATTCTGTATATTGACAACAAAGATGATTTCAGGTTATTTATTATTGCCTGTATATTTTATTTAAAAAAAGAAAGAAAAATAATCGCTTTGGTACCATACACTTGGCCCCTGATCAACTAGATTTTTCAAAAATATATTGCATAGGCAATTTCAGTTTTACATTAAGGAGAAATCAGGTATCTGTTATCTAAGCATCTGTTTTTTTCATTCTAGAGATAGTGTCCCAGCCTCAGTTAATTGATTTACCCTACCTCCCATAAATCTACAGTCCACTATAGATTTAAGCCTAAATTTTCCCAGTGGGGAAACTAGGTTAATGCCTACAGCTGAATTAAAATAGCCAGTTAAAGAAGTTGATGGGTGCAAGTTACGACACCAGCCTTAGTCAGGAACCTTGAATGACTCAGACTGGGACACTGAGTAGGTAAGACTTCTGGTTGTATGAGACAAAATCTTGTCCTACTCTAATTATTCTAATATGGGTGGTAAGTGTGGGTCTTGCAGCACTGTAGTGGTAGATACCTAGAATAGTGGGTAAGTGTTGATTATGTCTAGCATAGTTCCATGGTTCTAACATCGGACGTCTTTTAGAATACTGACCTAGCAGGAACTGCTGTGTAAATGACAGTGTTTTAGGGGCGTACACATAGAAGATAATGCTGACTGTCTTGTTGACTTTGCCAGGAAACTTACCTGTACAATTGCATTTGGTTACAACTCAGTGTAGCCACTCCCATTTCCTTAATTTGTAGTGGTTTGTTTCTTTTTTTTTTCTATCTACATTTAACTGCTACTGCTTGTGGAGAGCAGGATGTTAATCTGATTTTGTCTAACAACAATATTTGAGGATAAATTACCTAAATACACTGTGCATTTTGTCAACATCTCCTTGAGCCAAAAGCTCCATTGAACAAATCCTGAATATTTATCATTGAAATCAGTTTAGAACACTGACTTTTTTTTTATGCTCAGCATACAGGATGAGAGAAAAGTGGCCACTGTTTTCTTCCTCCATTATGCCCACCCCCCCCCCCCCAACCACCCCCCCCCGTTTGAATCCCAGGATGATGACTTGACTGTATGCATCTATATGTAAGACACATTCAGCCTAGCTGCCTACTCTGATCCTGAACTTAGGGCCTCCTGTGATCATTGTGCCAAACTTGCTTCAAGTTGTATGACTTCATGTAGTGAAGTAGGTCAGTGATCGATTCAGGTCCTTAATAAGCTGGACTGTGAACTGTGGTGGTTCAAATCTGTTTTAAAATAGCCAAGTTGCTGCTGATGTAGTGGTAATAAACTCTGGAAGGGAGTTGAGGGGAAGTCTCGGACATTATTAGGAGACTTGGCCTATGTTCATGAGTCAATAAACTACTTTCAGTCAGCTTGTCAGTATCTGGATTGATAACCCCTAAAAAGGTGGGGAGAATTTTGTATACAACTCACTCTTTGGCTTTCCCCCTCATTGTTTATTTGTTTGGTTGTTTTTTGTGTTCTCCCAAATCAGCTTGCTGGCAACTGTGACGTTCATTACCCTTCTAGTTACAGGGAGAACAGAGGCCTGTCTTTGCACTGTGAATTGCACTGACTGAGCCAGGACCAGCTATGTAAAGTCATTGCTGTGAAGCAGAAAGGCTGCAGTAATTAGGGACTTGATCCAAGGTTTGACAAGGTCAGTTATTTTTGGAATAAAACATTCAGAAATATTTTTAGGAAATGCGACCAAAATCATCTTTAAACCCAGATTCTTTGGGGCTGACTTTAAAGTCCTGTTTGGTGTGGATGTAAATTTTAGCTTTTTTTTTAAGCTTATAAAAGCTTAAATCTAACCTATTTTAGGAGGTTGCATTTGCTGTATTCAGTCAAATAACTTTGGAAACCACCAGGATTTGTTGGTTGATTTGTCCAATTTCAGATGATTCCAGTAGTGATTCATTTAATAATTTGTAACTAATTGATAAGGTGCATTTTTTTAAGTGACAGTTTCTATTAAGGTGAAAGTTGTGATCACAGTTGCTTTGCTGTTTATGTATTTTAATTAATGTAAGGACAAGTTAAAGTTCTTCCCTTTTTGGGATTATCGTGTATCTGTCACATCAGTGCTACGTGTTTCAAATGTTCTCTTCACTTGCTGGAATTCGCTATATATGAAGTCCATTCTATGTATGAACTTTGGTGTTTTTTCTTTGTAAGGCTGTCAGGGTTGAGAAAGATTCAAGGACTGAATTCTTTTTGAAACTTACCAAGGACCTCATCTAAATTGGAGCACTTAGAAGTTAATCAAGAAGTTATCACTTATATAATATGTTATTTAGAACTCAATTAAATTTGCTCCTAGATGAAAGAAACAGGACAAACCTTTATACTAAACTGGCATTTTTGAAACTCCGTGACTTAGTAATCTTGGGTACTCTGTGATTCAAGCACATGAAGACATCAGTGTATCTTGATGTTTTAAGTTTGTCTACTATCTATTCATCATTCCTTTATTGCTCATTATTAATATAGTCTACAAATGCTTTCTTGACACACATCCCTTCTGTTTTCACATGTGCACTATTCGATACAGAGGTTTTGCACTCAAAAATAATGATTTCTTGCATTGAGACTCCTTTCCATGATGCTTTGTGTTGCTTTTTTATTGTTTTGGTTTGGTTTTGTTTTTTTTGGTTGTTTTTTTTCTTGCTCCTAGTTTGTTTTTGGTTTTAAGCACAAACTTTCTGACTAGAATGCCAAGATGACTAAAGTTGCGCAATTAAATAGTCTTTAAGCAGTACATTCAGTGCCAGACTTGGAAACCCAGAATGCGTGGTTATAAGCATCTATAAAAATGATACTAAGCACAGACAATTTTTTTGTTGCACATTTCAAGATGGATATGCAATGAAATCATTGCCTATAGAAAACAAACTTGCAAGCTCAGGCTTGCAAGTCTGTGTTCTATACCAGCAAGCATCTGATGTGCTTAAATATATTTCTGTGATTTCTGTTTTTTGAACAAAGTTTGGTGTCTTGTGCAATTCAGATAGTTGTTCTGTCTCTGTAGTATTTTTAATTATAAAAGTGATATCTAACTGAATCATGGATTCTTTGTAGGGCTTTCAAACTGGGCAGGATGAATATAAGATGGCATGTTTAGAGCTTCAATACTTAATTGAAGCTATAATTTTTTAATATTAAAAAAAATGCTTAGGAACAAAATACTGATGAGCAAATTACTTTTCTATCCCATTTATTTTCCTGAATACCTTAAATTTCCTTTTCTTGAATGGAATTTACCTGGTCTGTGTTATACACATGGAGTTATTTTTCAGCCATAGGTTGCTCCCTTCATTTTTACATTCTGTAACTGGTGTGCCAGGGAGTTTGATTTCTGGCTTGGCTTTAGGAAACGTCTGCTGTTTCACTTGTCTTCTGCTTTGAAAAGCTTTTGCTAAGTTTCTTTTTTGTTTAAACCTGCAACTTATTTGTTCCAGTCTCCTGAAATACAGGTGGCTTCAGTTGTACCACCAAACCAATGTCCTAGCTGCATGTGCAGAAATAATTTTATGTACTGCTAATCTGAAGGGATGAATCAAAAACCACATAACTGCATTGTAGTAACTCTTAGGTATTTGTAACATAGTTAAGTCAAGAATTGTCTAGGACATGAAAAATTACTTTGTGTATAGCAACCTTGCTGTAGCCTATAGGGAAGGACAGCTGTACATGTAAATTTAAATTTTGGAATCTCCTCACATCATGGAGGAAAGCTCTTTTTTGGTAGCCATCCTTAGTACAAAATCATTACATTAATACCCTGACGTTCAGAGTGTGAATGAGTGCAGGAGAAATAATGATTGCTTGAACAGTGTTTACTATTTGCTTAGGTAAAGGTGGTGATTTAATGGAAGCATGAGTTTAGATCTTAATAAGTTCTAGTAGACTTTCCTAAAACTCTGTTTTTGAGGTCTTCTCCAGGAGATGAAGTAATTGGAGGTAAAATACTGTTTTTTAACTTCAAAAGAAAAAGGAGTGTGTGTGTAATACAGTTGAATGTTTGTGGATGAGTCTTCCAAAAGATGGGCAATTGGCAGCGAGAAAGGGAGAGTATATAGTATTTGCTGTCCCTAGAAACCATGAGCTAGCTGCTGGATTAAACATAGAGTTAGCTCAAGACATTGGGGTTCAGTAATTGATTGCCTCTTATTTGTACTGGTACAGTCATTTAGGGATTTTCATGTATACACAGTTTTAGGGAGTATTTACTTGTTTCCTGGATATTTTGAGATAGTGTTCAAGGAAAGCATGCCTCACATGTTTTATCTCCTTTTATTCAATCACCTCAAACTAAGTGTAGATTTTATTAACTTGTGCCCCCTCTGCTGGCTGGTTTTCCAATTACAAAGTAAAAGTACAAGTTAATGTAGATGGGCTACTTTGTGATACACAATTTTAGTCAAACATCAGTTTATAGAAGACCCTTTTATGGGGGTAAAACTACAACAAAAACTCTGAGTCCTAATTTGTGAGAGTCAGTGATTGTGTTGAGAGTTGATGTTTTCATAAGTGCATAGGTATTGTCTTGGGTTCAGTCAAGACTACTTCAGCATTTGTCAAACTTGTTTTGTTACTTCATTCCTCAGTTGAAGAGACTTGGTATTTTTACCCACCGTATGTGTGTATATTGTTTTGCATACAGAGGAACTAGATCTTTATGGTTCTTGGGACTATGGAGGACTATAATTCAAGCTTCTAAAACCAGCTACTATCATCTGCAATTCTGGTAGCAGTCATTTTTCCCTTAAGATATAGAGCTCTCCTTTTCTGGGTTTAGTAAGGGGCCTCCTCAAATTGTCTTTAGCAAATGATTACCTGTGTTCTTCCCGAAACCTGTCTTTGTGGGTGAGGTAGTATTCCCAGCTGCCTAGCATGAGGGAGGTAGGGCATAAGTCCTCCCATCTTTGACACTGCAGAGAGAGCTAAAAGGTTTCAGTGTTATGACAGAGAATGTATGTCCGTAATGCAGATGTTTGTGGGCTAGAGGTTATAGTAAGAATCCTCCCCTTGTCCTGCAGCCCTTTCAGAAAAACACTGCATTTTTTCTTGTTAGTAGTGTAATTCCTGGAGTAGTGTTGCATTAGGTGGTTTTATAAGATTCCAGTCTCTGACTGATCCGAGATCTGGCATCTATCTTGCCATTAATCAGGCATCAAGGGAGATTTCTGGTTTATATTAAAATTTCTTTTATGACTTAAACTTCATAACAGAGTTCAAAACACTTCTACTGTGTAAAACTGGAACTGGTTAGTGTGGCTTTCATTGAACTTTCTTCTGAGGCTTCTGAAAGCAATTCTTAAAGTATATTCACTAATCCAATATCTGATCATTCAGTAGAAAGAATTGCCACCACTGCAAAACTGCATTACCTATTGAATAATCAATGTCATCAAGGGAATATATCCAAATCCTACAAACAGGAAAATAGATATGAGTTAGCAACTAACTTTGTGCATGAAGTCTGACTTGTTAGAGGTCTTAATCCTGTACAGAGTTCCAGTATATTCTTCAGCTCTTACTCATTCATGCTAAAATTGCTAAAGTGTCTCTGACACTGAAGTGGTTACTGTTCATGGTGTCAGTTTCTATTCTAAAGCAGCTGTAACAAACAAATATGGTCTCAAAGCTGGTTTTATCGTAGGGGTTGGCTTAGTTGGCTTCCACTATAATGCAGTTCAGAGGTGCTGTGCTTTTCAGTATGGCCACAGAATCATGGAGCGCTTGTGGCATATCCTGTGAGAAGTCAGGTTTATCAAAGCAAATGTTCTGGTAGAACCTGATTGCCCTTGCTCTGTTTTCCTCCATCGTATTCTTCCTTGCATTTTGGTAGATTAGAGTTTCCTAGCATTTGCTGAATATTAATTGGGTGATATGCAGCATAGCTTCATGTGGGAAAGCTTCCATTTAAAGCCATTTTGCTGCTTAACAACTGGTAGAAAGTATTGTACTAGTTACTGAAGTAGAAAGCATGCTTATTCCGGAGTACTGTAGTGTGTACATACATCTGCATGACTATGGTGCATGTCTACATATATTTGAAAAAATATTAAAGGTGAAGTAGTTTTTGTGAAGGGTTATGTTGCCAATTATGAATTCACTAAAATATTGTGGTGCCTGTGTTTGTGACTTGGGAAACAATTGTGTGAATGCATAAAATACAATTGGGGCTTCACAACTCTATTGATTGGTTGTGCAGGGATAATAGAAGGTAGTCAAGGTGGCTGATATGTGAGTTGGGACAAGTAATAAGTTGCGCTAGATGCTACAGTTCCTATGTAGCTGACTATAAGAGGATAGAGCAGTTGTTAAATACCTTTGTGTACTTGACTGATAATTTCTGCCTTCAGCAGTGAAGAGGAAAGTCTCTAATAAATGTTAAATTAGTATTTTAGACATTTCATGATTTTACTAAAGGGTAACTTAAGTTCCCAAGGTAGATTTCTACAGTCTGTTTTAGTTTGTTGAAATTCAAGCCAAGTGTTTTGGTATTTTTTTGGTATTTTATTTTTAAGCTGTTACAGAATTTTTGTTGTTTTGTTTTTTGTTTTGTTGGGTATTTTTTAAGCTTTAAAGTTGTTAATTATTCCATCATTCTGATTTCTAGACTTCAGTTTAAACTATTGTTTTTGAACAATGGTTGCTCACAGATTCTCATGAGCATTTATGAGAATCTTGACCTTTTGAATTCTAAAAAAAAAACTCCCTGGTTGAATCTAAAAAATTGATAGTGCACTTCTGTTTTCCTGGTCAATGCCTAAATTTACCAGCAGTTAGGCCTGATACTTTTGAAAATAAAAAGGCTCTGCTGAGATATATAATGAATGGTGGATGAGCAATACAATTTCTGTTAAATTTTGTGATTTACTGCAGTGTGAAAGCATAACTTTTAGATGTGATTATGATCTGAAAAATTAGGATTTTTTTCCCAGTATTTAGTAATGTGTTCTGATAAAAATACGCACTTTATGTCAGTTTACATTTATTTTCAACTTTTAGCCTTTCTTGGGCATGAAGATTTTGTACTACTAAATACTTCTTTTTATAGTAGTTGGTTGTTGAACATGTCATTTTTAGTCTCTGACTTGGCTTTTTTTTTGGTTGTGTTTCTACCTCAGCTATTTCATAAGTTTTTCAAGACCTCTGACTTGGGAATTAATATTAAAATATGTGCATTGAGATAATAATAGTCTTAAATCAGTTTTCTCTTACTGCATGCATAATATTGTATGCTTGCACATCTAAAGGTCACAATAGCTCTTGAATTGCTTTACCCGCACACATTGAAGAAGAAATAATCTGTGAATGTGTTATTCATGCTGAAACTCGTTGCTAAGCTCACTTGCCTACCAAGTGAATTCTTAGTTTTGAGACTTTTAACCAGATAATAATGTGTCTTGATAATTTGATACACTTTTGACTCAATCAGATCAGGCGTTGCCTCTGAAAGCATCACTCAAGCTGGCTGTGCCTCTTTCTGTGACCCCTGGTGAGCAGTGTGGAGCTCATTGGTGCTCTGAATTTGCTTTATATCATCTGAGCATAGAACTATTTCAGCTGGAGACTAGAGAAATGGCAACCAGTGTAACAGAGTTACTTCGGGGTTTGGAACAAATAGTTGTGAAGCTGTCAAGTTTTTCAAAAGAATGCATGTTGTGTATTGTAAGTTAGCTTTAAGGCTTTGAGTCTCTTATGAGCTTGCTAAGCTAAAAAGGCACAAGCAGGATTGCCCTGGTATTTGCTGATTTTTAAATAACTTCATAAAAGAGGTTTTGTGGTCTTTATGCCTATCAGTCCTTGAAAATGCACATTGTAGGTGAGTGAAAAAAACCCTTTTGTATGACTTTACAATGTGGTGGTTGAACAGGATGATTAACCATTAAAACCTTAGGTGCTTCATCGTTCTTCTAGTAACATTCAGAGTGAAAAGTGCATTATTGAAAGGAATTTGCAGTCATATTATTATAGCAGCTATTTAGACTGAAAAGGATACTAAGTGAAACAATTTGCCTACATGAGGCAATTAGCTGAAGTCCCTGTGGGAGCTAGTGGCCACTGAATTTTCAGGTGGAAAAAGAAATAATATTATTTATTCCAAAATTCTTGTTTAGAAGCAAATCTATTTAAAAATAAGGGTTTAAAATAAAATTTGAAAATACTTTTTAAATTTACTGTAGCCTAAGTATATTGGGACTCAAATTGCCATGGTTTAAATATAGCAGTTGAGTTTCTAGACTTTAAAATGTGTATCCGCTATTAGTGGTTATAATCTGTCCGAAAATAGGTATTGCAAGAACAGAAGTATCTATCCTTGTATGCTTGTTAGAATGTATATATAATATAGAATATATGTAGAATGTTTTTGAACATGTTGTGTTGAAAGAATACATAATGCTAGCTTAAATTGTGGGCAATGCCCTTAATGTTTCCTAAGGTATGGGAACTGAGGCTGACTTGATCTTTACCCTCCTTACTTTAAGAATTCAGGGTTTCACACTAAATCTTACACTACCCTTTGTGGGAATGTAAAATGATATTAACATTAGCCTGCTGGATTATTTTTGCTCTTGAAATGGAATAAAAGCTCATGATGGTTAGTTAGTTGTCAGACTAAGTTGTAAACAGGCATATTATTCACACCTTGGTATGCTGAGCTGATTCCCAGTGCATTTCAGCATACCTGTAAGCTGCCAAAGATCTGGTAATGTGTGCTCTGTCACCCACTGTTCTCCTATGTAAATAATAAAATAAGTAAAATAATTGAGCTGTGCCGAATTGATTTCCTATGCATTCATAGTCCGTGTTGCTACGTATTTTGAAGAAGTTTTTCTAACACACGTAATTTCAAAGTGGTTTAATAGTATATTTCTAGAGGAAAAGCAATAGAAAATAATTTTATTATCATAGAATTAGATTTATTAGATTGAAATAAAGTTCTAAACCAGTAATTGATAAAACTGTTGCTACTTAGTTCAAAAAGTTGATAAGTGTAAGTCTTCTGGAATTTCATTTTGCCAAATTTACCAAAACATTTGAATTTTGAGAGCAGCTTGGGTAGGGTTTTGTTTTTTTTTTTTTTTTTTTTTTGGAATACCTGACTTAATACTGGTTTTGTATACCTTCATGCAGCTAAGATGAGGAGTGGGGCCAAAAGAGTTAATGGTGTTCCTAGAAAATTAATATAATGGAGATTCTTAGTCAAAAATGGTAAACCCCTATAACAGGCATTTTATATGAAATTCTTCCTTGATGTATGCTAATTATGTTTCTGCTTGTTTAGGTGGAATGTAGATATATTAATTCATGTTTCTAAATTGCTGTGAAGCTAAGTGCAGCTAAATTACTTCAGCTCTGTTCACTTGTCTTTAACAAATTCAGTGGTAAATAGTGTACTTTTGACTTGATTTCATTAATTCTTTATAGAAAGAATAATATTTAGAGCTGTATTGATGAGTCGAGGAACTTGAGACTACTGTATTTTCACATCTAGTTAGTGAAGAAGAGATTTCAAGGGGAAACTTTGCAACATGGCACTGCTAGTGTTTCCACAGTTATCCTGTAGGTGATAGATACAGAAATGCGGGTTACTTTGTCTTTGGGGTCAGAGGTTCTCAAATCACTTGTTACTCTGGCTACAAATGAATATTGTTCTGGTAGAAAGATGTTCTTGCTTTTGTAAATATGTTGCTATGTGAGTTGATGCTTGAATTAGTATATTGGTGATCATCCACTGTACAGGTAAAATGCTTGTGAAATTATAAAAGATAGACTGAAGATGAAGTAATTTCTCCTTCAGACTTTTTTCTTTGAGGGGGGTGGGGGAGAGGGAGCTGAAGCTTAGAATTTCTTGTTTCCTTCATTATAATTTCGTAGTCATTCTGAGCCCAAAGTGTTAAAATTTAAGGGTTAAATTTTAGATGGGTAAAATTGAGAAAGGTTATAGTTGAGGTACTCAAAAGCATTTAAGATAATGAGGGTATCTGGGTAATAGGGGCTATTGGAGACTAAGTTTTTAATAGTTAAATTTCAAATTGGACCAGAGTATTGCTTATGATACTTTAAATCTAAAATCTTGTTATTTTTATCAATTGTCAATTTTACAATAATTTATTAGCAATAGGATTAAAGTATTTTTATGTTCAGTATTCATGAGAAAAATTATCCTCTTCCTTTAGTTAGAAACTCAGCTTTCAATATTATTTTAGTGCAACATAATTAACTCCAGCTGATGTTTTGCAGTTGTGGTGAAGTATTAGATGGCAGAATAACGTACCATAACTGTTCTTCAGAATTAAATAAGGTGAAATATTCTTAGGAAATTATTTTAATTAAAATTGAGTGTATGTAGAGAGTCCTTAAATTCTTTTGAGTAATTGTTTAAATTGGATTATGAACTAGCTGCACTTTCAAGGGAGAGATTGATCTTCCTTGTTTGATTTTTTTTTTTGGTGTATATTTTGTTTGTATTAATGGTATGCTGTTTTAAAAAAAAAACTTCAGGATTTTCAGTAAGGGTTGAGAAGTTTTTATTTTTCTGTTGGATATAGTGAGTTGATTACAATAAATGTGGTGTTGCCACTTCAAGTGGGACACGCCTCAAGAAATATGTTAGAAATCATGAGGTGATATTTCTGTTCTGAGCACGCAATCAGTAGATGATCCCTGATATTAAAAGGGTTCTAAAAAAACAAACCTTAGGTTCTTAGAACCTATTATTTCTCTCCCCATATTTTTAGAATAAATTGTAAGCATTATGAGACTGTTTGTCTTCATAACCAGAACTAGGCTGTGGGGTCTAGTTGTATTTTTCTTTGTTTTCTGAAGAAGAAAATCAAAGCCTTAAGCTTGGCAATAGGAGAGTAGAACCTGCTAAACTAAAGCTTGTGGTGGCTTTTATCCAGTCCATCTTTAACCCTGGCTAGAGGGGAGTGTGCTACCTGGCTTGGAGTAATTAATGTCCATAAATTACTTTGGGATCTATTTTTTTTCAGGAGGCGCAGAAGTTTCTGATATACTGACAGTAGGAAAAGAAATTCGAGTAGCAAGCCAAGGTGGTTTTTGGGTTTGTTTTGGTTTTTTTTTTTTTTGTTACAGCTAGTCTATTTGAATGTCTTGGTGGCATCACAGAATGTCTTACTTGTATATGTTTCTGTCTTAAATGCAGAAATGTCTATGGAAAGCTTATCTATTTATCAAATATTTATTTCTGAAGTCTTATGTGCATGGTTGAATCACTTGAACCACTAAAAACGTAACTGGTACTATTCATGTCAGGGTCTTCCTTAATACACAGAGTACTAGTTCTTAACCTGGGGATCATGGTTGCAAGGTATTGTGCAAATGCTTTAGTTGTTCACACAGTAATTAAATCACACATAAAATCAACCCTGGAATATAGGAGGAATTGGCAGTATTTCTGGTTTAAAAGAGACGGTTGTTCCTCTGGTTTGTCAGAATACTGCAGTCTACATTGTTCTTGAAGTTAACCATTTTTGCCATGCTTTTGTATGCATTTATTGAAAACAGAGATAGAAAGTGTCTAGCTTTACAAGGCCTAGCTGAAAGACGACTCAGAAACCCATAGCACTGTACTATATAGTACATGAGAATAAATACCTCAGGCCTTGTTGTTTTGTTGGTGGATATCAGTGGCTGTTTAATGACTGAACAGAAGCTTTTGAATTTGTTATAACATTTTAAATGAAATGTCTTTTTTTTTTTCCTTTCTTTTTTTTCCCTTCAGGGACGAAACCCCTTTTTTCTGGAGCCAGCAATAATTATAACAGTTACTGATGGAAGTAAATTAACTACTACTAGCGGGATACAGGAAGAGGTAAGATCTGACCTCTGTTTACAGTGATGTGTACTAAACATTGTGTTAGAATACGGTGTACAGTAGGAGCATGAATTACTCATCAAGAGTATGAAAAATAAAAATCTGAATAGCTCTTTCCTTATCATATATTACAGAAATATGTAGTACAACTGTTGGTCCACTTAGTAGGCTTACTTTGCTATTTCTATCCAGAGAGTTCATGTTTCTCAACAAAACAAACGGAAGAAATGGATTTCTGTAAAGCTTATATATCTTTAGCTGGTCTAGATATAAGCTCTTTATGTGCAGACCCAAATTAATGTAGTGCTTTCCCAAAGGATGTGGTCACTAGGGAATGTATAAAATATGTGGGTGTTCCACACTGGGCTCTTGAAGTGATTATAATAAAATTGGTGGTGTCCTTATTCAAGACGAGCTGAAGAAATATTTCTCAAATTAAGTCTGTAGATCAGTTTAAAACAGTAGATCTTAACATACTGAAGTGAGTACCTAATCAGACATCTTGCAGATTTGGAGCTATAGAAAATGTTGAGGCACTGAACTATTTTAACTTATTGGCTGTTTTGAATTCTTTCCTTAAAAAGATGAAAGATCACTAGGGGTACGGTCAATCTGGCCAGCTCTGTACCCATTCCATGCAGTAGTCAGAAAAAAACAACAATAAATCCCTAAGATCATTCCCTTTTCAGGGAAAAGGTTAATATCCAAACGTCTGTCCTAAAGCTAAACAGGAGGATCCAGACTTTTCCATGTGGTACAATGTGTTTGACAATACAGTCATATGTTGCTTACTCAGATTTTTCTAATACTCTTATATCACGTTATTACATCATTTACAGAAATTATTTGTATGAAAAGTGTTATTTGGATGCTTTTGTATTGTCTGACTTAGAGGAAGAAAGGTGAATGGCAGCGTAATTCTATATGGGCTACGAACAAACAGCCATAGCCAGTAACTGAAAGAGAATGCTTGGATCCATGATACCAAGTGGGATGTCTGTATAAGACTTCACTTTCATCATACGTTTTTACCCACTAAGCTATTTTCGGTTTAATCCAGTGAATGATTTGGTGTGATCCAAAATACTGAGTAGAATAGCAGCCTCATATTTACAGTGGTTGTCAGTGAGTTACTGTTAATTAAACAGAGGGATAGTGTGACACTTCTAGAGCCTTCTACAACATTTAGTGCTGTTACCAGTAAAATACTGTTTTTTAAGAGCTAATTGGGTAATCACATAGCTGTGTAAGTCCTTTCTTGAGGGGAAGCAATTTGTCTGCTGTCAGGTGACACTGACATCCTGGAGTGAGAGACATCAAGATGCTCAGAAGGGTGAAGCAAATGATATCTGAGTAGAGGCTGAGAACTGTATTTGTTCAGCCTTTAGAAGAGAAGCCTGAGGGATGGGGGAGGGGAGTGTCTTACCACTATCTGCAACAACTTAGTGTAGAAGAAAGTCCAGCTTTACGTGCAGGCACGCAGGGCTGGAATGAGACAGCTGCAAATTGTACCATAGGATATAAAGAAAAAAAATTAACTGTGTGGGTGGTTGAACACTGGTATAGGTTGTCCAGTGATTGTGCGATCTCTGTTATGAAAGATGCTCAAAACTGAGTTGGACAAGACCCTGAGCAATCAGAAGACTGTGAACTGTATAACCTTCATGTGTCCCTTCTCATATACACAGTTCAATGATTCTGCATTACATTTCCTTTAATCTTGTTCATTTATCTGAAATGGTTTAGGTAAGAAAGCTCTATTCACTGCCATGAACTCTTTGCTTACAGCAAGAGTAATTATTTTTTACAGCCAGGAATTTATTTTGTGTTCCTTTGCCTTCAAATGTGGGTACAACTTTCTCACCTTTGTCTTCCCAAAAAGACATTTTCTTATGGTTAGGCAACCATCTGGTCACACATTCACATCTTTAAATTGTTGCAATTTATGCTGAGAAAATGGGTTTTCTGGAGGCTGCTTTTCGTGGTTTAAGCCCACCCGGTAACTCAGAACCACGCAGCTGCTTGCTCACTCCCCCGCTTCCTCCCCCTGCTCCTGGAGGGATGGGGAGGAGAATCGGAAGAATGCAACTCCCATAGGTTGAAATAAGAACAGTCCACTAACTAAGGTATAACACAAAACCACTACTGCTACCACCAATAATAATAATAAGGGAAATAGCAATGAAAGAGAATACAACCACTCACCACCCGCTGACTGATACCAAGCCCAACCCAAGCAGTGGTCTAGCCCTTCCGGGTAGCTGTCCCCAGTTTATATACTGGGCATGATGTGCTGTGGTATAGCATACCTCTTTGGCTAGTTTGAGTCAGGTGTACTGTCTCTGCTTCTTCCCAGCTTCCCCGCCTCCCTGGCAGAGCATGAGACTCAGAAAGTCCTTGGTCAGAGTAAACATTACTGAGCAATAACTAAAAACATTGGTGTTATCAGCACTGTTCCCAGGCTGAAAGTCAAACCCACAGCACTGCACCAGCTACTAAGAAGGAGAAGAATGACTGCTACAGCTGAACTCAGGACACTGCTTTCACCTACTAGACTTAGGCCTGGCTCATGAGTGGTGCTGGCTGACAAGTGTGTGCTACACCTAGAGTTTTAGTATCATAATTGTGATGTTGTGCCAAATCTGACACCTGCATGGTTTGATGATTAAACTGCATTCTAGAGAAGCAGATACTCTTACTAATGATAGTGGACAAATTACTTCTTCGTAAATAACCAAACTTAAAAGCATTTTCTTTGAGAGGAGCTGATAGTAACCACTGCTCTTCCTTCCTGCAAGATGAAATGCAAGTTTCTTTGGGTGCTGTTCCATGTGTATTTACAAAATATGTATTTCATACCCAGCAATAGATGTGGTTTTATTTTTTTCTCTCTTGCCATAGGTGTACTGATAGGAATGTCCCTAACAATACCAAAGAGCAGGGAAATAAGAATCCAAAAGTGCTTCTGTCTTTCAGGGATGATCATCTGCTTTTGTCAACATATGTCCTATTGATCAGAATTTTATTTGGTGTAGCTTTAGTGTCCTTTACAGTTACCTCTCAAGTTGGACATGCAGAAATTGATACAGTAACACCACCCTAGAGATACAGAAGTCTGTTGCTCCTCTGCTCAGTAACAAAGCTTTTCAGTCTCTTTGAAGTGGCTCTTCTGTTCTTTGCGTTTTACTTTGGAGAGGCTTTTCAGAGTTGGTGTTGGAAGTGATCATATCCCACTGGCTATGACAAGTTTTTACTTCCTATGTAGAAGTTCTTATGGACTAAGGTAGTATATTTTTAGTTCTTTTAAAACTTATGTACAAGAGAACCTACAGAACACTGGTTTTGTTCCATGTGAAGCCAGCGTGGATCCTGGAGGCAAGTTTTCTCAAAGCTTTGCCATTCAGATGGACATTTGTATTCTTACCAATGAAATCAGTTTTATCACTGTGTGAACACTGTCATTTGTCCTAGAGTGAAGCAGTCAAGCCTTTCCTTTGTGGAATTTCATACGGGTTTTGCAGATAAAGAGCCTTTACCCATTCAGCACTACTTTGTCTCTCATGGATGTAGTTCCTCAAGACTGAAGATGGCAATGATGCAGTCTGTGGAATTGTCATCTCCACTAGCACAAGTTAGTAAGATTTTCAGTCCTTTCCCGTCTGGCACTGACTTCAAATGCACCAGTGCCAATACACTGAAGAGTGCCAGTGCCAGTTCTACATTCAGTGTGGTATGTAGACCAGATTCTTCCCTAGATTCCCTTGTCCCAGTCATAACTTGAGGAGGAGATGAGCTCATTCTGTTGGAATACCATCATTAATTATTGGTCTTATGCTAGGAATTCCTCTCAGAGTGGCTTTCACTTCTGGTCTGATCCCTCCAATTTAGTCTTAGCCCTTTCCCGATCTTTCTTTTAACAAGTGTTTAATGGCCTTAGGGGATTTCTCTTTATTCCTCTTCGTTATGAAATAAAATGTCATACTTCATTTTTGCAGCTGCTGGGCTATGTTTCTTTATCATCCTTCTACATGCCCTCTGTTTTAAAAGGAAGCATTAAACTCCTGTTTGCAAGACTAACTTGGTTATTGAACTATTGATACATTCTGATGAATGGTCATGCAAATAAAAAGCATGGGCAATGCTGTTTGGCATCTCTGTGTTGCCACTCTTCTGACCTTCCAGTTATGAGAGGTTCTTACAGGAGGAATCAGTGATTTTCTTGACTCCTCTTCCCAGAACTGTTTGGCATCATCACATTGGTTCTTCCCAGTGTTGGTCATCTCGTATCCCTGCTGTAATAACTGACAAGTGGCAAGGTCCTGCTTACTTTCAGGGGTAACCAGGAACAGTAAACACTCCATATTTTTTAATCATAGTTCCTCCAGATAAAGATCTTGATTTCTAAACAAATTCTGCAAGAAATGTGTAGCAGCTCTCATTAGAGAGCTGTATGTTCTTGTCCTTCCTTATCCGTGTTATTCCTGTAAGCAGCAGTTGCTATGATCACAGCATTTGGCACTGGGCCCCAGAGCTTGTGACATGAATTCTGTGTAAGTATCAGCTCAGTGTGTGCTTGCTCATGGTTAATGCTAGTATCAGAATGATCAACTATAACATATTGTTAACATGGTGTGTCAGATGACTTAGTGTGCCTCTGTGATCTGAAGTTATTTCCTGTGGAAGAAAAAAATGTGGCTTTCTGTGTTACAACTGCATACAACTAGATGGAAAAGATAGGAAAATAAAACACTGGTAACTGTAAGTAGAGTTAGTCTCTCAAGGGTTTGTTTTCTCAGCTGGGCTTGAATCTTGTTGCTATCCTTAGTCCTTCAGGATGAAATGCTGCATTTGTTTGGAATGTTAGATGTGTCTTTTTATGTGTGCCAGAAAAGCCTTCAAATAAGGTTACTTGTAGATATATTTTTTTCTTTTTACTATTTTAGAAAAAGAGAGTCAACTTAGAGAAGTTGACTGTATGGATATTTTTGAGTGCTTAAGTGTGTAACAACCTTTTATGACATTTCCTAAGATAGAGCTGCCTGTAGTTACCTGGGTACTAAACCTTAAGCAGTGCTAGTGCTGTCCATTGTAATGTGTAAGCCTGTATATGCAGTCATTGCCAGAATAGCTGTTCTCTTTCACCAACTACCTTGCTGCTGCAGAGTTCTCTAATGCTTGCCTAGCTTTTGTTCAACCTAAGGTCTATAGGGTTCTCTGGTTTTTGAGGATTTCAAGCTGTGCTGCTGTTTATGATTGCATAAATGTATGTAGTAGCATGGGCTCAGAATAAGCAGAAGGCCTCCTCACCAACAATAGGGTTCCTTAAGATCTCTTCAGTTGGTTGTTCTCCAGTCCCTCTTGGTTCATTTTAGTGGATTTAAAGGCAGGGAAGAGGGGCATAAGGCACATACTGCTATCTTACTGTAGCATTATGGCATTTGGGAATGATAGGGTGTGTGTATGTTCCTACAACATAGTGTTGAGACAAAACAACTGGTTTTCTAGTGATAAGCTGGGAGGACACTTGTATGTGATTATATAGATAACATGTTGAAGACCATTGCTTGTAAATAACCTTACTTTAAATTGTTCAATCTGTCTTTTTCTCAGTGACCAGGATGTGCATGCCTTCATATTGAAATATGTTTGTGGAAAGAGAAATTAAATGCAAGATGTACACTTCTAGGCTCATCTTATTTTGTGCTAGGTATGCAGTTGCTATGGTAGTACAATACCAGTTAAAAGTAACTGGAGGTGAGAAGACCAAGTTACTAGTGTCTGTGAATAATGAGGCCTGATTTGGATCTATAACTTCTCCAGTAATATAGATGTTAAATTTAACTGGAATTAAACTGCAGCAAAGAAAGTGAGGACATTTGAGTGGATTCTGATGGCTTTGCATGTCATCTTACAGTTTCTGATCGTATATAACACAGTGGCCTGCTCTTGAGTACTGCTTGGTTTCTGGGTTCTCTCAATATAACAAGTCAGAGAAAGGTTTAGATTGAGTTGAATTGAACTTGGCATGATGTTGGTGCAGGGTCCAATTTCCTACTTTGTATATAAATATATATATTTTAAAAATATATACTGCCTGAAGAAAAAGAGTGCTGTTACATAGGCATGTTCTGCAGATGCAGTGTACTCTTCAGAGCTAGTAAATCTCTGTTTTGTCAGATCTCAGTAGGAAAGCTTGGTGAATACTGTTCCTTAATAATAGCCCCAAGTGTGAGGATGGCATAGTGCTTGCAATTGAGTCCTCTTACAGCCAGGTTTCTAGGCTGTTTACTAAGTAGCTATTATTCTAAAACTGAATTCCCTTTGCTAGGCAGGCATTGTTGGATTTTTGTGTGAAAAGTGGAAACACACGCATGTGAATCAGTAATAAATCAAAAGTGCCCTTATTCTTGCCCATGTGTTAGTAAAGTGGGTTTGTCATGTTTATTGTGGCTTTGAGATTGTATCAATCGTTTCTTGTTCAAACATGAAGACACATTTTTCCCAATATGAGATATTTGCTGTTGTGTAAATGGAAGTAGCTGAGGTTTCCAGTTTGGAAATGAGGTTTAATGCTTTCAAGTTAATCTCTCAAAACCGAGCTAACAAGGGCTGGAGCACTGCTCCTATGAAGACAGGCTGAAAAACCTGGGGTTGTTCAGAAGAAAAAATTCTGGGGAGACCCTAGAGCAGCCTACTAGTACCTAAAGGGGCTGACAAGAAATCTGAAGAGAGACTTTTTAGAAAGGCATATAGGGACAGGACAACAGAAAATGTCTTTAAGCTCACAAAGGGTAGATTGAGATAAGCTCTTTACTGTGAGGGTAGTGGGGCACTGGAACCCAGAGAAGCTGTGGTTGCCCCATCTCTGGCAATGTTCAAGGCCAGGTTGGCTGGGGCTCTGAGCAGCCCCATCTAGTGGATGGTGTCCCTGCTAACGGCAGGGAGCTGGAACTAAATGTCTTTAAGTCCCTTCCAACCCAAATCATTCTATGAAAACAATGTCAATAGCTTGTTGTAAACTCCTTAATTAACTGCTATGAAATAAAAGTGAAGGCCAACTTCTTGGCTGCTTTTGTGGACTTGCATCAAGTCTTGGAATAGACTAGTAGTTTCCTTTGCTAACATTGAGTTGAGATAGAGGATTGGAATTTTTTGAATGCTGCATGAGAATGAAAATATTTGAGGAAACATTGAGCCTGCTTCAGCTTCTGGGCTTAATGCTTTTATTCGAGCTCTTAGCATGAACCATGGCTAAAGTGCTCCAGGTGAAAGGAGAATTTTGCTTATACTAACAGTGATACCATCAGCCAGGGATCTATCAAATATTCTGAGACAATATTTACTTGCTGTAAGTCTCATCTATTTGTTGAGGGCTTCTGTAGTTGAATGTTTTGGTAAGCTTGCTTTCTCCCACTAGCCTGTGTGAGGTATCTGGATGCAAAAAGAGAAGGTAGAGTTTTCCAAATGCCTTCTGCTGTCCCATAGAAGCTAAAGCATTGAATTTTATTTTTTTTTAATCTGTTTCCGTTAACTAGTTATAAACCAGCCACTAACCCTGGGAATTTTAAATGTACACTTAGTCTCTTTGGCTATTGGCTGTTAGTGGTTAATAAATAATATCCTTTCAGTTGCTGTATCTTTAGTACAGCATGCTTGAAGTCTGAAACTTAAATCTCTTTACTGTCTCTTCTGGGAACTGAAGCAAAAAGAAATGCTCCCATGTATTATATATCCCTGGATGGTATCTTCAGTATTTTGAACTAAAACTTCTGTGCAGTTCTTTCCAGACAAAGGCAACACAATGGCACATGGCAAGCAATTCTTCCTTGTATGGGTAGCCTTTTCTACTGTTACCTATTATCTGTAAGCGAGACCTCATTTTGTGTTTCAGAGTTGATTTTAATCTATGCTTTTATCTAAAGGACAGGCTTGAGTTCAGTTGTGGGATATACTCATCATGTAAAATCTCTGCTTTTTGATTCCTTAATATAACTACTGCATTAGTTCACTTGTTGGAGCTGAGTTCTTTGGAGTAGGACGTCCTGGCAGCTAGATTTCTTTTTTGAGCAACTACACCTAAGTTATATTTCTTCCGCAGGAGTCTTAGTTTAACATTACCTTTTCATTCAGGTGTGCTTTTTATCTTGGAGAATCAAGGAAAAGACTGAGCCGAGAATGGGCCTGTTCTGCAGAATACTGAACAAAAGAACGCTGCAGTGAAGCAGTTCTTAGTGCTGAAATTCTAAAGAAAATATTCTGTTCATTTTGAAGTTTAGATCAGGTTTAAAAAGTGGTTGTTCCTACTCAGTCTGTAACTCTCAACTTCATGCATTACTCAGCCTTGAAATGTTTGAAGTGTTGATTAAAGTGCAGTGCCTGAATCAAATTCTAAGTATCTGTGGAGAGGTTATAAATATGCTTGTATGGAGTGCATTGCCATCACTATGTAACCTGATTTTTTATAAAGCAGTGTATTCACAGATTTAAATTTATTTTCAGCTCCATTTACCCCTCAATTCCCCTCTACCTGGAAGTGAGTTGACCAAGGAACCCTTTCGATGGGACCAGAGGTTATTTGCTTTGGTTCTCCGTTTGCCTGGTATTACAGCACCAGAATCAGAGCAGATGACAGGGGTACCAGTGGATGACTCTGCAATCACACCTATGTGCGAAGTCACAGGAGGTGAGTGCCCTGGTTTCCTTTGACAAGTCAGTACTTCTGAAAATGAACATTAATTCAGTTTATTAAGTTTATTAATCATGTACACATTGTGGAATAAGTATTCCTAAGTTCTTATATTACTTGTAAAAACTCAGAACTCCAATATAACAAA
This sequence comes from Melopsittacus undulatus, assembly GCF_012275295.1. Lineage (NCBI taxonomy): Eukaryota > Metazoa > Chordata > Aves > Psittaciformes > Psittaculidae > Melopsittacus > Melopsittacus undulatus. Next base: position 26,574,274 of record NC_047528.1, read on the forward strand.
ACTAAAGACACTTATTGCATTAAAGCTACAGACCGTTTAATGTAGCCTGCCTTGGAAGAGTGGGAATCTAACTTTCTTTAGTGGTTTCTTAGAAGAGAAAACTTGATTTTTTCTAATACATCTTGGTATCACAATTAAAAATTGTAAAAATTGTTGTTTCTGCAGTACAGTTTTGCTAAATTCCTATCATACTCTGATCTGAAGAAGCCAAAAATGAAGGAAATGTGTTGTTGTTTTGTTTTTTCCCCTCTCCTTCAGAACATGCAGAATGCAATGCAGAATTCCTGTAATGCAGATGTATAATAATTCTGAAAAACCAATACTTTTCTCTCCATCATAATTCATAACTGATATTCTTCTTATATATCTTAATTATATTTTTAATTATAATCTTAATTATAATTTTAGGAATTATATTCCAGATCAAATTCAGGCTTTTATTTTATAATTTGTTTGTAAAAGTTTTTGGTCACATCAGATATTAGAAACGTGACTTTTCTGATGTGTTGGAGAGGATGTGATGGAGAGCAAAGGAATTTAAAAAATGTTCCAAAAGGATTTCATTCCACTGCTTTCTGATTGTCATGTCAGGGTATACTGATGGGGCATTGACTGAAATTCGTGGACAGTTAAGTGTTTATGTCTGTCACAAGGGGGAGCCCATTTTCCATGAATGAAACCAAGAATTGGAGCTGAAGTCATTGAGGGGCAAAAACCCGAACATTTCCAATGAGGTGCATGTAACACTGTCACTGCTCCACTAGGCTGCCTTTCTGCTTAAAGACAGAGTGTTTGGGAGAAGCTTTAAATGAGCGATCCGTAGATAAATCAATGTGTATGGTGGGTGAACAGTTTTAAATGATCCAAGTTAAAATTAGGGATAGAAACACTGAACAACTTTGATCTTCACTGTTTTATTCTAGGTCGATCATATTGTGTCTGCTCCCCAAGAATGCTGAATCAGTGTCTTGAGTCATTGGTGCAAAAAGTGCAAAGTGGAGTGGTAATAAACTTTGAAAAAGCTGGACCGGATCCCACACCGATTGATGGTACCTGACATTTTTTACAGTATGGTATCAAATGGCAGGGATGACTATCAATATAACTTAGTGAACTTCATGTAGTAGTTGATGAAAGATAAAATGTTGTAATTTAAAAGACATTACTATAAAAAAGGACCTGTTCTGTCTATAAGGGTGTTGTACTTTATCAGAATTCTGGCTATAGGTGCTACACACTATGTAAAACCTCTACATTTGGTCATGTTGCTCAGGTAGTCTTAAATGCAGTTCTTCATATCAATGATAGTTTAATGGGTTCATGAATTTTAAGCAGTAGTTCCAGTTCAAAATGTAAAGAGCTTGATATGGAAATACTGTGGGTTTATACACATATCCTTTTGTTTAATATAGTAAAGGGGCTGCATGAAGAATTAAAATAGCAAATATGACTGTAGAGCCTTCACTAACTTTTCATTCTAAGTGGCTTTTAAGCTGGGTTCCTCTCAGAACTTCACTCTGTTATTGTGAAGTGCTTGTGGTATATTTTTTTTAATCCTGCTTTGCTGCAGTAAAAAGTCTAGTAGTATTAGTCATGTGTATCTTTTTTTTTGTATGCATGGAGATTTGAAGGTTATCTGTTCATAACAATAGGAGGAGAAAGAAACTGGTTATTAAGAAGGGCTCCAGATAATTGGCTTTTTCAGCTCTGATCCTGTAAACATTCAATGCTTATTTGGTTTCTCATAGTTTCTGGGTTTTTGCAGAAATGCTTACTGACAACTGTTTGCTATTCTTAGAAATAATATTAACTGCAGGAAGAACTTCCCTGGGGGTAATATTTCTTAAACTTCACACAAGTTATTTAGTATTCTTTCTGAGTTTTAACACTATTGTGACTCATAAAGCTTTTTTCTTCTGTAGATGGCCAGGTGGATATATCTAGACCCTTTGGACCCCAACCTTGGCACAGCTGTCACAAACTTATTTATGTCAGACCAAACCCTAAAACTGGGGTTCCTATAGGTCATTGGCCTGTTCCTGAATCCTTTTGGCCAGATCAAAATTCTCCAACACTGGTATGTACTGAAGTTAAAGCAATGGGTTGTGCATGGGGGAATATTTCAGGATTTCCTGTTCACTGATTTTTCAATGTTAAGATATGTGCTTCATTTTAGCAACTGTAAAAAGAGTGTGATCCAAGAAGGAATGACATTTTTGAACCAGTTTTGCAGTTCAGTCAGATAAATTACTGATGAGAAAATAATATTATGGGGTTTCTTTTTAGTAACTTTGAAGCACTGGGAAACTTCCCATAACAGATTTGTCAACCTAGTACATGCCTGCAGTGTTTCTGTTTGAACTCTGTTAAAATATCAAACCAGAAATATGGTTACACTTTGATAATAGTCTATCAAATTCTATTGCTTCACAGGCAGTACTAAGAGAAGACAGTATTATCTTCCCAATTTCGAATCCCTGTGGTAGCTTTGTCTTCATTCTAGCAGTTGAATATAATTTTATCTGCTGTTGTGCAGTGTAGTCACACCTTCAATTTATCCCAAGTGGAGAAACTCATCTTTTTTTTCTAAATACTGCCCATAGAATTAATTTTACTTACATTTTTCATAAAAAATGTAGGTCACTCTCTTTCCTTTGGTCTGAGAACTAATCATTAGTATGTATTTTTGTATTTCTGCTAATCATTGAAGTCAAAATAATGCAGTTGTATAATTGTTCCCTATATCTTATGACAATTTGTATCAAATTTTTGCAGTTTTTTTTTATCTGAAATTACTGTGCTGTCTAGCAAACTCATTGGACTTTTAATAATTTTTTTATCTTCTTTGTTTAAAAAAAAAGAAGTTCTTTGAAGTAAGGTTGTTGAAGATTGATACAAGTATGAAATTTTAGTCATATTTACAGGTTTGATATTGCTGGTGTCTGTGGCCACATTCACTGAAGGACGTGGATGCCTTCCTGAACTGCAAGTTAGCATATATGAATAAAATTAAATCTTCTATAGTAATTTAAAAAACAAAATGTCATTGTTTACTAGATACTAACAAGTTGCTCTGTATGAAAACTGTCCCTTGTGCTCCTTGTAGTCACTGTCAGTGGCATATCTCCCTCCATTCACTGTAGAGAGTCAATAGTTTGCCTGCTGCTGCGGATTTTGATCGAGATTACTAAAATAGACCTTGCCAAGTGAAGAGTTGTTGAACTCAATCTGCGAAAAACATGAGGTTGACTTGGTGAGAAGACGAGAAAAAATTCTTCCCTCAGTTTCAGCCTGTATAGCTCCCATAACTGCACAAACCACTGGATTATTGCATATGCATCTAAATTCCTGTTGACATCAATTGAAATTCCACATTGAACCTTCCTTACGCAATGTTGGGGCGCTAAGTTTGCTGATGGTGTTGCAATACGTCTATTTCCTTAGTGTTCTGAAAATACGGTGTTAAAATTTAGCATATGTTGTAACTCTTGTCTGCTTAAAGAGTCTGTAGTTAGATATTTTTCATTTCCTGCCTGTTATCTGATCCGCAGTATAGTGTCTCAAACAGTGCTACCCCAACAACTGTTTTGTGAACTGTAGGTAATGATACTTTCAAGTATCATTGGGAGATCAACATGTAAAATAGTGGCTCCCATTGCTCTGAGGAGCAGTTGTTCTGTCCAGCCAAGGGTTATTTGACTTCTCAAGTCTTAGCACTGAACTTCTTTTGCAGCTTTTTTTATTCCTAGTATAACTGCTTCATGGCTTGGTCAAAAACTCCACCACAGCTATTTACTGGAGGCATCTTCTTTGAAGAGAATTGCAGTTCCTGCAGTTGGTTTGGCCTCCTGTTTTGTATGCACTTGGACAGTACACCTTCTCAGAGTGGAGACACTCAAGGCAAGACCAACTTTATGGGCAGATAACATTTGGGTGGCCTATCCTAAAAGGAAGAGGCTGGAGCTTATAGATGTAGAAAAATTACTTTCGAAGTGAGGTGATAGGAAGGTCCAAGAAACCCTGTGTTTACTTAGTTGATCTTATGTATTTATTGGTTACCTTCTTGTAAAGAGAGTAAATGGAAGGAGCCTTCCCAGTTGAGCTCCTCCCCAGATTCTAGTGGTCTTGAAGGAGGCTCAGGGTAAGTATAAGTGCTTATGTTCCTCTCCTGAAGAATTTTCAGTAGAATATGTACAGCTCCAATCATCATCAGCTTTCCCTTTCAGCTAAAGAAATTTCAACTATGTTATTAACTTATACTTGAAACTTGAGATACAAAGGTCTTTTCCTTTGATTAATTAAAAAAGTGGAAATCCAAGCACTTACACTGCTTGAATTGAAATACTTTTTCACAGGCTTAGTTAAAATGCAAGTTCTTCTAAACCCTGGGGTTCTTTTTCTAAGTTCATGCTGCTGTTGATCATTAGAATTCAGTTTGAATTTTATAACTGTTTAATTTGCCAAGAAGGAAAAGTGCTGGAGGAAGTCAGCAAGTGCAGAAGTACAGTGCCTGCTTCTGTGGGACTAAAAATGGGCACACCCCAGAGAAGCATTGAAGAGTTTTGTTGTGGGTTTGTTTTTTGTTTTTGTTGGTTTTGTCCTCCCTGCAGTTTAATTCCATTTGCAAAGTTTTTGTGTATATGCAAGAAGTTTTACTTGTGTACTCTGATTTTCTAGACTTACCAGATAAAATAACTGGCAATTATATAGAAAATAAGATTCCTTTAGATTTTGAGCCAGTGCTAACATCATAAATGAATTGCTTAGGACTCATTAACAATATGTATGAATCCTGTATTGAACTAGGCTCCTTAAATATGCCTGTTTTCAAAGAACATGTGTTACTTGTCATAGCACCATTGCATTTTAATTGTTGTGCAGACTTATTAACAGTGGAATGCTTATTGTTTAGCCACCTCGCACATCTCATCCTGTGGTGAAATTTTCCTGTACTGACTGTGAGCCGATGGTAATTGACAAACTGCCTTTTGATAAATACGAGTTAGAACCTTCACCACTGACCCAGTTTATCTTGGAAAGAAAATCCCCTCAGACCTGCTGGCAGGCAAGTAGAGTGCATGCTGAACTGAAGTTGCTTATAAAATGTTGTTTTTCATAGACTTTATTCTATAATTAAAATAGGGTGTAAAATTTCAGTACATACAACATAATGTGTTTTTTTGGATTTACATACAACATAATGTGTTTTATTGCAGGTATATGTGAGCAATAGTGCAAAATACAGTGAACTTGGTCATCCTTTTGGGTACTTGAAAGCTAGTACAGCGCTGAACTGTGTGAATTTATTTGTGATGCCTTACAATTATCCAGTGCTCCTTCCACTGCTAGGTAAAGACAACTTCATAAAAGTTTTCTTAGGAGATAGGCAACTGAAAAATTGATCTCATCTAAGCAGATTACTGCAACTAATGCCAGTATTAATCACACACTTGTAGAATGGTAGCATGTTGAGCAACGTCATCAGTCACTTGTTTCACTTGTCACCAATTACTACTCTGTGACTCAGACTCCATGTGAGATGTTTTAATTAAAATATGTTTTGGTCTCACTTCTTTCATTATTTTCGGAACCATTTTTCCCAATCAATCTGTCTCAATTACAAATTCATTTTGATAAATAATTTGTTAATTTCATCCTTTGGCTCTTTTTTTAACTTGTGTGTGTATATACTTTGTCATATACATGTTAAAATACATATGTTAACTTCAGCATTGAAGAATTTGTTTCTTTGAGAGTTCCTTTTATTAGAAAAAAATGATGCAATGCTGCCTAGACATGTCTTTCATTTTGTCTCTTCTTTTTATAACCATCAGATGACTTGTTTAAAGTACACAAGGCAAAGCCTACATTGAAATGGCGACAGTCATTTGAAAGCTATTTGAAGACAATGCCTCCATATTATCTTGGGGTAAGATGACTTACTGTGTTAAAACTTCTATTTTATCATGTAACTATGGTTATCTTTCCACTATGGGTATATTCCCTATTTAAAGCAGGATATGTATTAATAAAGAATAGCTATACTTCATGCATAGTGATACTTGCTGTTTTAACTGGAGTGCCTGTGGAAGTCTTGAGACTTGAATGTTATGACAACTTCATCAGCTGTGACTCATATATAAATTATATTTCTGTTAATTGATTCTATATGAATGGAGCAATGCTTTAAAACAACAACAAAAAATGCTTCCCTGAAGGTCTTTGGGTTTCTGATTTTGAGGACCTCGTGTTCTATTTGCAATGAATATATTAGTTGATGTATACAACACTTGCAAAGTTAAATATGACTGTACAATACATTCCATGTTTCAGCCTTTGAAGAAAGCTGTGAGAATGATGGGAGCACCAAACCTTATAGCTGACAATGTGGAATATGGACTTAGTTACAGTGTCATTTCCTATCTCAAAAAGTTGAGTCAGCAGGTAATGTTAAAGCAAAAGAGCAGTAAAAGCTTATTCTAATATCAGGATGATCTTAAAATACTCATGTTCAATGGCTTTGAAGGAAGAAAGAGCAGAAATACCAAGTTAATAACTTCACATAAGCAGTTAGCAAAAAAGCATTTTGGTTTTCAGAATTGAAGGAAAACTTAACATTTGAATAGACTTTGTAGCCTGGATTATGAAGATATAGATATGGAGGTACAAATTGAGATTTTTTTATTTTTTTTTAAATTATATGTTTTAGGAGCATTTTTATTTGTACAGATGATAAAATACTTTTGTCCAAAAGAAAACATGTTGTCTTTGATGTTAAAGTGTTATAGTATTTTTTCAGAAAATAGATATTTGTACTTTGTGCACCAGAATCAGAATATGTCTTTTCTTTAGCTTGTGAAATGAAATGGAAAGTGTTCAGTAAATACAAACTGACAAAATTCAGAATCTCAAAAAAGGATACAGATGTAGAAGTGGCAAGTGACCTTTTGAAATTGTTGACTGTGTTCAGAGTTATCTTTGGTTAGTCTCCTGCACCAGCAAAAGCATTTCTGCCCTGCTACCTCTGCTTTTAATTTTGTTGAACTGTGCATGTTAAGCTTTCTTGTTCAAAATAATAAAATGATACAATAGGCTTGAAACTTCAAGAAACAGCAGTGCAAGTACTTGTAACTTAGCTAGTGAGTTCTTACGGGCCATCTCTTTCTTAAAACATTAACATAAATGATTATTGGTGGAAGCAAACCTCTTGAAGTTTACAGTATATCGTATTAAATCATAATCATACTGCTCAGTATTCTGTGAACTGATCTCTCAACTTAGGCATCTTAGACTCCTATAATGTAATAGCATGGACTGCAAATTGTACTTAAAGCTTTTTTAATTTCTGAAAGGCACTGCCAGTAGTACTCAGCATTCTTAAAAAGTAGAAATTCAAATTTTGATTAGTCTGTAAATTTATGTGCATCTGCAAAACCAACATTGGCAGGTGAATTACTACATTACTTTTGGCACTTTGTTCACCTGTATTTTGCCAAAAATCTAGCATTTATGAACATGTTTGATTTTGGTACAAATTTGACATAATATTAAGGGTCAGATCTGTGTAATCAAACAGAATTGGGTATTATTGTTCATTTATTTATTAATGTTATGTCTATTTGTATTGTGGTTTTAAAAAGGTGGTTACATTTTGTGACTGATCGCAACTATAGTTGTGGGAGAATCAGTCTTTTGAGAGTTGTAGTGTTCAGCTGTTACTGTAGAAAAGTCTATTAGAGTACAGAGAGATTTGCAGAGCATTACTAGTCAAATTATGGCATTTTATGAAAATAAAAGCATTGCATGCATATTGGTGCTTAGATACCATAAAGGGCAGCAGAGGAGAAATATGCAGAAGACCTAGGCACAAACTGTTCACTATATTTAAAGTTGTAGTAAGCATTAAGTGGTTATGTATTAAGCACTCCTTAAGCACTCATCCTGGTTATGGTCGTCATAGTTTATTAGCACATTGTTGAATCTTCTAGGTAGGAATTTAAAATGAATAAGTCTGACTAATCCTTTTAAGAGCATATTGTCAATTTTATTTATTTATTTATTTCAAATTAAGGCCAAAATAGAGTCCGATAGAGTCATTGGCTCTGTAGGCAAAAAGGTAGCGCAAGAGACTGGAATTAAGGTCAGAAGCAGATCACACAACCTGTCTATGGCACATAGGAACGATTTTCAACATCTGCTACAGGGGATTACTGGGGAAATTCCTCATAGACCTCTAGACCTCAATATGAAGGAGTATGCTGGGTTCCAAATAGCTTTGCTGAATAAGGTAAGCACCACTGTGTGTAATGTTGTTATTTTCAATATACTTCCATTGAAATGCTAGACACTGTTTCATACACAGTATTAATTTGAACTTTATTTATTGGAACCATAGGATTTGAAACCACAGACTTTTAGAAATGCTTACGACATACCTAGAAGAAATCTTTTGGATCAGTTAACACGAATGAGATCTAATTTACTGAAGAGTACTCGCAAGTTCCTTAAAGGACAAGATGAAGGTTAGACAACAATTTATTTTTTGTCTATCTGTGATATGATTGGTGCTAAAAAAAAATTGAAGACAGTAACAAATAGGATAGTGCTTTAAAACTTAGTGGGTGTCTGATACTCCCATTAAACTGCATGGGTACCCTAGGCCTTTTCTTAAGTAACTTACTGGAAATAAAAAATGGTGAGGGAAGGGAAGATTGCAGGTTCACTGCTCTGTCCTTTGGTCTGTATGAGGAGACTTGGGCTTTTACATAAGATTTTGTTTGCTGCTTTTTTCAACTGTCATGGGTATCTGAGGGAAAAAGTCACAGGGCAGTTCTGAATATTATGATCTTTCTCCATAGAAGTGTATTGTGAGCAGCGGAAAAGTAAGCTTGTTCACTGTGTACTGCCAGTGTGATCCTTTTGCCCTTCAGGCCAACAGCATTAGTCTGCTAATTTATTCCTTTACATTTCTACTGTGTCTTCTGGTAGTGCTTTGCAGCATCTAACAGAAGTTGAAGTAAGTCAAGAAAATGAGAAGGGCAACGCAAGTGAAAGGCACTTGTATGCTACATTAGTTCTGCCACTGCTAAGGTCAAATTAACATCTGTGATCAAGTGATAATGTAATGTGACATGCAGAAAAGTTGCTCTTTAGGGAGGGAGTTAAACCACATAAAATCTAATGTTATTTCTGCTATTTCTGTTAGTGTACATTTTGCTTGATCAAAGTCTTGGCAACTTCAAGTCCGTAACAAGTTTAGAATCAGATCCTAAGGATTTTAAGAATTTGTTGATTTCAGTGGCCAAAAATCACTGTTGCTTTGGGAAAATGCCAGTCTCAATTAAATTCTGGGTGGCTAAAACTGGGGAGAGTTACATCAAAGCCGTATGTGGCATGGCATTGCTACTTTGTGTTAATGTATCTTTTGTCTGTAGTAATGTTTTAGTTACCATTTGTTCCCGGTCTCAGTTTTTTCACCCATCTACTTTGTTGAAAACTTATGGGACGTATTGGAAAACTAATATCCATGCATGACAAGTATTGTTTATTTCCCTGTCATAATGATAAATATGCAAGGCAGATATATTTAAGCAAGTTTCCTGCACTCAAACCATGATGTTAGAAATACCAGTTAGGCAAGAATAATGGTGAGTGTTGCACATCTATTTTGTTAATATGTTTGATAAAAGACTGAAAACTGGTGTTGTGAAGAGGATATAGATTAAATTGTCATAAGCTGAGCAGTATAATGTATTAATAAATCCTTCTGTTATGGTAGACCAAGTTCACAGTGTACCTATAGCACAAATGGGAAACTACCAGGAGTATCTAAAACAAGTACCTTCTCCACTCCGAGAACTTGATCCTGATCAACCACGAAGGCTTCATACATTTGGCAATCCATTCAAATTGGACAAAAAGGTGACTCTTCTGTAAAGCTTTTCAAAAATGTGCTTGTGGGTGTGTGTGAGTGTGCGCTTCTGATTTGACCATTCAAAGAGCAATATAGTGGAGAAACACTTTCAAGTATTTGGAAAAGTACTGTTTATAAGAGAGCGTCTCAGATGTTTTTCCATCAATAGGACCATAAGGAGGGCAGTCTTTATTGGAAATCCAGTATTATGCCTCTGAATTATATTGTAAATGAAATATGTTTGTCACTGTAGTACAGCTAATACCTATCTAATCATGTTTCCTTTACCAAACTTCCCCCATAAAAAGCTTCCTGTAATTCTGAGAGCTTGGACTCTCTCTTCTGTCCGTATCTGTCTTTGACTTGACCACATTGCCAATAGTGTTTTGAGCTGCTCTTTTAAATGCTCCGGTCATTTTACAATTTACTGAAAAGAAAAGCTTGACAGCTCACTCAATTGTCCTGGCAGACTGTTGGTTGGATAAGAGCCTTAAGCACACTGATTTGGTCTAGGAATGATCTGATCGACATGTATGAGTTCAGTGCATAATGGTGTGTTATACATGGTAAACAGCACCATATACATGGTATACAGCATAGTATACAGAGCATTAATTGTATTTAATACAATAAGGTTTTGGCATAAAATTTATTAATTCTCCACATTAATTTAATTACAGGGAATGATGATAGATGAAGCAGATGAGTTTGTATCAGGGCCTCAAAATAAACATAAAAGACCTGGAGAACCAAATATGCAAGGGATTCCGAAACGACGACGTTGTATGTCACCCCTGCTCAGAAGTCGACCACAAACTCCTCCAGTTGTGAATAATCACATCGGAGGAAAAGGGCCACCAACACCAACCACACAAGCACAGCCTGACCTTGTTAAACCTATTCCTGTTCACAAAAGTAAGTGAATCTTCATGATCTGTAGAGAGTTTGCATTTTAATTTATGCAAAAAACTTATTTATATAAAAAAACCTTTGGCTGATTTCCCAAATATGGTTATTTTATTCCTCATTTTTGAAAATTGAGTATTTATCATCTGGAGTTAATTACAGAAAGAGTTAAGATAGTCTTTCAGACCGAAGTCTCTTTCATATGAGCTTCCCACTATAAACAATGTGTTTCCTGTACCAAATGAGGAGACACTGTAAACAGTCAGAAAGGTGTTCATCCTTTGCCTGGGAATTCAGATGCTCCAAAAGTATCACAACATTAACTTAATTTGAATTTTGCTGTAGCTTGGTGAATTCACTTCCCTTAGAGTGGAGTTGAGGTGCTGTGTAACAATATTGTTCACTGTTCAGCCCTAAAGAGAACTTTGTCAGTTCAGTGTAATATGGGAAAACAAGAATGTCATAAAAGCACATTTTACAGGTGCTTTTTCTTTTGCTGGTAGTCCATATAGCAGTTTCCATTTTCATATAAAGAATATACTTGTGATAAGCCGTTAATTGCCAGGAGATTATAGAGATCTGCTCAGTGTTAAAATTCACAGACACTTTTTCTTATGCCTGGCGTGTACACTAAAGTATATAAGCTGGAGCATATTTTTATGAGAGTTTAGTACTGAACTGATTCATTGACATCTCTCAGGTGATAAAGAATGTGAAACTGGTAAATGTATCTTTGTTTTTTTTCAGCATCAGAAACAAATAATGAGGTTACAATAGATGATGTGGTTGAGAATCATGTTACAGATCCACTTTCGTCAGATGTTTTCCCAAATACTGTGGATTCAGAGTTTTCAACGTCTTCTTCTCTGTTCAGTTCATTGGATCGACAAGCAACTCATACAGAGGATATAGGTCATGAACATTTAGGGAATAACATGAATGTTGATGGGTTTTTGGAGAATCATGAGGAATCAGGTAATAAAGAACAAAGTACCGAAGAGAACTTGCTGGTGTCTTCACCTAACAAAGGGAAAAAGCCAGTGCATTGCAGAAGTTCCAGAGAGATTAATATAGAGCTAAGAGCACAAATTATGAAGGAGATCCGAAAACCAGGAAGGAGTAAGTATACAAAATCTTTCTTTCAGATGATTGGTGTGAGAGTTAGAGAATTCTTATTAGATCGCTGTTTTGGAAACATATTGAACCATGATACTGGAGCAAAATAAATCTAAAGCTGAAAAGATTTGTTTTGAAACCTCTGCTATAAACTTCCTGGATAAATGATTAAAACATTGCTCTACCTATCAGTGTTTATGAAAGTCATGTTTTTTTGTATTATTGATATTAAAATGAACTTGCTAGGTATTCCAGTAACATCCTAACTGCAATATCCTGTGTTTTTTGATGTTAACAGTATATCATTGCTACAGGTCTGGTTGATAGGTAATATTTCCTAAAAGCTTACAAAAGCTGAATGAAATGTGTTGTATTTCGCTCAGATCTATGACAACAGATATCTGTACAGGCATTTAGGTAACTGTGATTTTGCTCTTTTCTTTAAGAATATGAAAGAATCTTCTTTTTACTAAAACATGTACAAGGAAGCTTACAAACTCGACTGATATTTCTACAAAATGTTATTAAAGAAGCTTCAAGGTAGGTAACTGAGCTGTATTAATCTTCTAAAACTGCACCATGTACTGTCATACACAACTGCTTGACAACTATGCAGTTCTTTGATTGAAACTTGCTGCAGTGCTTCACACTGCAAGTAAATAATTCCCTAGGAAATGAACAGAAACGCATAAACTTCCTGATGTGTGCAGTTTGCACAAACTTGCCTTTTTGCCTCAGATTTTGTCTTAACGTTAGCAACCGTAACTGCTGAATTGCCAGAAATGTAGATGTACAATGGCATAGGAAGAGGAGTTAACTATAGAAAATGCTTCAGGTTCCAAAGTTCAGATGTGAGCATACTGCTAATTCGAAGAAGTAGGTGGAACTGAATGTTACTGTGAATTAGGCTTCCAGAAACAGTTGAAATTCATTATTCTGCATCAACTCAAAATCTTGTCCTAAAATCAGTTTTGAGATCCAGGTATATTCCGTAAAGATATGTCTCTGGTCTTCAGATGATGTATTTCCTTGGAAATACTGTCTGAGGCTCTGGAAATGGGAGGTAATTTATGACTGGAGTGGAGAGACTTGCTGAGGATTTAAACCCCATGTTGTTAATCCAGGTAGAAACTGTACAGCATCCTTAGACTGACCATACTTGCTTGGCCTTCTAGAGAAAAGGAAGGAGAAATGTGTAATTATGATTGGAACCTGCAGTGTTTGAGTTGAAGTGAACTAATAATTCCACCATCTTACTTGGATCATAAATATAATTTTAACTTTGAGGCTTATTTCAGAAGGCCATGTAGGTCATAGTCTGTATATTATACATGCTTCTTCACTGTCTCAGCACACCAAAACAATACTGTTTCTTCCGGAGTCTGGGGCAGCCCTTAATGGGGTTGGAATATTTATGCCTCTAAAGTTAGGCTCTTTAGATAATCTGTAATTCTTATCTATGTTGCACAGCCTCGCTATTCCAATCATCTTGAGTTAAATCCCTACAAAATTTGGCAAAAGTGGAATGTTGCATCAGGATTAAATCCTACCTCCCACCATATCCAACAGTTCACTGTATCTGCTGGTGGAAAAGGCTGGCAATTCTGTTTTTGCGGAGTGTTGTTAAACTTTAACTGTTACTGGCTGAAGTGCAGGAACAGCTTCATCTCTTCTTCCTCTTTTCTCTTAGGTTAGATTTTTATAGTGTAGTCAGTTTATCTAACTGAATAACACTGTTTACAATCCCTGTGCAGTTCTCTGCTGCTTTCCTTACCCAGGCAAGCCTATTTAACCAAGGTTACCTGGTCCCTGCAGAAAACATCTCTAGGTTCTCCAGAGTTGTCAAGAGTCTTGTTTTGTTAACTGATAGCTGACCTTCACAGTGCCACGGAATGCAATTCAAATTTGGGATGCCTGCTTTCTTTCCCTGCTCCAAGGATCTGTAAGCTCTCAAGCACATGGTGGGATGGCTCCTTTGACTGGAGTGTTGGAATGGAAAGTTATAAGCTTTTCAGAAAAGACAGGCCTGGTAGGAGGGGAGGGGGAGTTGCCCTTTCTGTTAGGGATAGGCTGGAGAGTATGGAACTCTGTCTGGGGACAGGTGATCAGTTAACAGAAAGTTTGTGGGTCAAGGTTAAGGGGAAATCGGTGGTGAGACACATTACTGTGGGGATATGTTACAGACCGCCTGATCAAGAGGAACCTGTGGATGAAGAACTCTACAGACAAATAGGAAAAGCCTCACACTTGCAGGCCCTTGTTCTCATGGGGGACTTCAACCACCCTGACATCTCTTGGGGAGACGGTACAGCCCGGCACAAGCAATCCAGGAGGTTTCTCAATTGTGTGGAAGACAACTTCCTTCTGCAAGCAATAAAGGAGCCGACGAGGAGAGGTGCCCTGCCTGACCTCGTGCTCACCAACAGGGAAGAGCTCATTGAAAATGTGACTCTTCAGGGAAGTCTTGGATGCAGTGATCACGAGATGGTCGAATTTGAGGTCCTCAAGACAGTGAGAAGAGCGTGCAGCAAGCTCACTGCCCTGGTCTTCAAGAGAGCAGACTTTGGCCTCTTCAGGAACCTGCTTAGCAAGGTTCCATGGGATATAGCCCTTGAGTGTAAGGGGACCCAAGACTCTTGGTTAATATTCAAGGATCACCTGCTACAAGCTCAGGAATGTTGCATCCCAACTAGCAGGAAGTGCAGCAGGAGGGCCAGAAGACCTCCTTGGAAGGATAAGGAGCTGCTGAGAAAAATTCACAGGAAAAAAGAGGCTTATAAAAGGTGGAAACAAGGACAGGTGGCCTGGGATGAATACAGGGATGTTGTCTGGGTAGTTTCTGTGAGCTAAACTTGGCAAGGGATGTTAAAGATAATAGGAAGGGATTTTATAGGTATGTAGTGGCTAAAAAACAGACTAAGGACTATGTAGGCCCCCTCCAGAAGCTTTCGGGAGAACTGGCTACACAGGACTTGGAGAAGGCTGAGGTTCTGAATGGCTTCTTTGCCTCGGTCTTCACTGGCAAAGGCTCTGACTGCAGCACCCGAGTCTTGGAAGGCGGACGCAGGGACTGTGAAAACCTAGACCTTGTGCCCACTGTAGGAGAGGATCTGGTTCGAGACCATCTTAAGAACCTGAATGTACACAAGTCCATGGGACCTGATGAAATCCATCCGCGGGTCCTGAAGGAGCTGGCGAATGAAGTTGCAAAGCCACTGGCCATCATATTTGAAAAATCATGGCAGTCAGGTGAAGTTTCTGATGACTGGAAAAAGGGAAATATAACCCCCATTTTCAAGAAGGGGAAAATGGATGACCTGGGGAATTACAGACTAGTCAGTCTCACCTCTGTGCCTGGCAAAATCTTGGAGCAGATTCTCCTGGAATGCATGCCAGGGCACATGAAAAACACCAAGGTGCTTGGTGACAGCCAGCATGGCTTTACTAGGGGAAAATCCTGCCTGATCAATTTGGTGGCCTTCTATGACGGCGCTACAAAAGTGATAGACGGGTGGAGCAGTTGACGTCATCTACCTGGACTTGTGCAAAGCGTTCGACACTGTCCCACATGACATCCTTGTCTCTAAATTGGAGAGACATCAATTTGATAGGTGGACCACTGGGTGGATATAGAACTGGCTGGATGGCCACATGCAAAGAGTTGTGGTCAATGGTTCAATGTCCAGCTGGAGACCAGCAACGAGTGGTGTCCCTCAGGGATCGGTGTTGGGACCGGTCTTGTTTAATATCTTTGTCGCTGACATGGACAATGGAATCGAGTGTGCCCTCAGCAGGTTTGCCGATGACACCAAACTGTGTGGTTTGGTTGATATGCTAGAGGGAAGGAATGCCATTCAGAGGGACCTTGACACACTTGTGAGGTGGGCTGATGCCAACCTCATGAAGTTTAACCATGACAAGTACAAGGTCCTATACCTGGATTGGAGCAATCCCAGGCACAGCTATAGGTTGGGCAAAAAGGAAATTCATGGTAGTCCTGTGGAGAAGGACTTGGGGGTGTTAGTCAATGAGAAAATGAACATGAGCCAGCAGTGTGCACTCCCAGCCCAGAAAGCCAACCGTATCCTGGGCTGCATCAAAAGGAGCGTGACCAGCAGGTCGAAGGAGGTGATCCTGCCCCTCTACTCTGCTCTCGTGAGACCTCCCTTGGAGTATTGTGTGCAGTTCTGGTGTCCTCAATGTAAAAAGGACATGGAACTGTTGGAACAAGTCCAGAGGAGGGCCACAAGGATGATCAGGGGACTGGAGCACCTCCCATATGAAGGCAGGCTGAGAAAGTTGGGGCTGTTCATCCTGGAGAAGAGAAGGCTGCGTGGAGACCTCATAGCAGCCTTCCAGTATTTGAAGGGGGCCTATAGGGATGCTGGTGAGGGACTATTCATTAGGGACTGTAGTGAAAGGACAAGGGGTAACGGGTTGAAACTTAAACAGCAGGGGTTTAGACTGGATATAAGGAAGAAATTCTTTACTGTGAGGGTGGTGATGTACTGGAATGGGTTGCCCAGGGAGGTAGTGAATGCTCCATCCCTGGCAGTGTTCAAGGCCAGGTTGGACAGAGCCTTGAGTGATATGGTTGAGTGTGAGGTGTCCCTGCTCATGGCAGGGGGGTTGGAACTAGATGATCTTGAGGTCCTTTCCAATCCTAACTATTCTATGATTCTGTGATTCTATGATTTCAGCAACAAAGTGTGTGTGTAAAACAGTCTTGGTTCAGTTTTGGAGGTTAGTTCACTAGAGAGTTGTGAAGATAGAGGAAGATCTCTACAACAATCTGCAGTTTTTAGCTTGTTTTGCAAACCGACTGCCTCACAGTTCCTGTTCTGGTAGCAGAAAAGTTATCACTTTTGAGAGACAGAAGTCAAGATGAGGTAGATAATGGATTTTTTTTTCCCCTTACATTCGTCCATTCTTCAGTTGTGAAAATACTAAAGCTGAGCAGATATATCGCATCTCTGTTTCAAGTCCTTCGCTAGCCTGACAAAGACTTTTCGAATGCTTAGGGACGCACATTTGTCTCAGTGCTTATAAAGAGTCCTTACTGAACACAAGCGACACATCTCACCAATAGATGGGTGTAACTTTGGAGAATGAAGAGCTGTTTAGGAAGGGGCTAAAAAGAATTATCCTAGGTAGTGGAGAAGCCTTCAGTATTTCTGCAGTTGGCACAGAAATCCATTTATGGTCCTAGCACTAAGAGTAAGTTTATTTTTTTTATTCCCTGCTAAACAGTATAGAGCAAAATCTGACAAAATGCATTATCATTCCCCAAATCAACCAACTTTTTATTTTAAGACATTCAATTCCCTTTCAGTTATTCTTTAAATTAAGAGCTTTAAGCTAACAATACAGAGAGCAAAGCCTGAAGTGTTTACCTAGGCAAAATGCTGAGCAATACCCACTTGTGATAAAAGTGTTGGCCAAGTATTCATACAACCAATTACAAAATAATAATGAAGCTTTAAGCTCAATAGCTACTCAAGGAAGTTCTATTATTAAGGGTACTAATATTCCTAGTAGAGTGAGCAGCTGAATTGTAGTCAGTGCTTAAATATGCTAATTATAATATTTTATGTAAATTTTTATGTAAATATTTTATGTTAATATAATTGTTTCTGCTGCTATGAAAAAAAAAAGTTGTTTGCTGCAGTGTTCAGCATTTGGAAAGGAACTTTCTGTGAGATGTACTGAAGGGCTTGACATAGTGCACTGTAAACCCAAATTCTTGTGCCAGCAGTAAGGTGAGAATAGTTAGCCATGTGTTTTTTCTCCGCCTTCCATCAAGTTTTAAGGTTGTAGGAATTATCTGCTGCTGACTTGTACAGCTGCTTCAGAGGGTCTTGAGGGTATTCTGGGAAGTAACATTGCCCAGTCACTTGCACAGAATATGAGCATGCTAAATTTTCACTAGGTTTTTATATATTATAGCACTACTGTTAGCTTAAGACTTTTCCTAGAGGGAATAAGAATGAATAATTGCCTGTTTTCCAGGTTAATGCTTTTCATTAAGCAGGGAGCAGTTATGAAAGCAATGAGTAAAAATGGAGGGGAAGCAGTAATTGAAGTGTGGAATTTCCTTGGGGTTACTGAGGAGAACTGTGATGGGAAAGAGCTCAGAGCACAGGTATTCACAAGATAGTATGTGCTTGGGAATGGGAGCTTGTTTCCCAGTATTCAAGCTAGGATTGTGGGAATGTCTGTGGTCTGGGAATTAGGGGCAGATGCCAGGTTTCTGTGAGACAAGAACATGGCCTGGGAGGCCTGGCTAAGACTAGAGGGTTTTCCTGGGATTTAGAAATGTCACAGGACTAAACTCAGTGTATAGTTCAAAATAGCACTAAGTTGAGAAAGTGAGACAGAAATGTCGTGAAGGAGGGGATGACTAACTGGAAACAGCAAGGAGCTGTGTGTGCCAAGGCAGGGGTGTAAGCGAAGGTGACAAAATGGTCTGCTTTTCAAATGTATGTAATCGATATGAAATAGAACTGCAGAGACTCCAGATTTGGGTTACACCTGTGTTTTCTTTAATTTCTTTCTCAAACTTCTGATTTGTATTTTCTTGTCAGGAAATCTGCTCTGTACCCTGTAATGGCCATTCCTTCATCTTCACTTAACTTTGGTGAATGCACCATGAAGGCATGTAAATAATCCCTAAAAATTCTTGCCAGCTTTAAGTTTATAGTTCTTTTGACATATGTTTTATTTCTATACTTCAGAATTTCCAGAAACAGCAAACACTTGACTCTCTTTTTCCTGGCTTTCTGAGGACTGAGTGATGTTCAGAAACATGTTAGACTAGACTGTAGTAAGCATAGTTTTGTATTAAATGGAAAAGCAAGTTAGGAGCTTACCAGAACTTTAAGAGACAATGTATATACTTATGATAGGATATATATCACCTCAGCATGCATAGGACCTAAAATAACAACTGAAGTTTCCAGGGTTTACTAAAAGCTGTGTGAATGATGTTTCATGCGTTACTGTGTGCTGCATCTATTATTATGCTTTCTTTTAAATACAGGTTTAAAAAACGAATGCTGATAGAACAGCTTGAGAATTTTCTGGAAGAAATCCATCGCAGATCTAATCAGGTCAACCATATCAACAACACCTAAGAAACACTGCACACGAGAAAAAGCCACAGCAGGGCTCTGCTGTCCTTACTTGCATTCATTTTTGACATGCGCTTTTATCTCAAGGTCTTGTATCTGAAAGAATGAGAAGCTGCTCTATAAAATGATGAGAAAAATATCCATCATCTTTTTTCTTCATTTCTGTTATTTTTGTAATGTGAAAAATATTACAAAAACATTCTTATTTATCTAAATGGAGAACTTCTTGCTTGTCATGGACTTAAGTGTCACTTTCCCTCAGGTTCTATTTTTCTTAATCCAACCTTCAAAACTATCACCTCTTAAGGTTGAACTTTGCCAAAAAGTTGCTTTGTAATTTTCAAAAAAAAATAAAAGGCAAAAAAAAAAGAAAGCACATACATTAAACAAGGTAATGTTTTGTATATGCAGTTATTTTGGATATATTATTGTAAGTTGTATAAATGTATTTTGAGAAATATTTAAGAAAAGCACTTTTGTTATTCCATCAATAAAATCTCTATTTTAATCTTTGTGTAGGGTTGTGTACAGTTTTTATTGGAATGGTTCGTTCTGCCTTCCCTTTCCAGAGCTTGTATATTCTAGTATCAGTGTTAAAGAATTAAGAGCAATTTTGTATCACTGGATATTCTGTTCTTAATCAGAGAATGAGTGAAAAGAAGCTAATCGTGAATTGCAACTGAAGTAGGATGATACCTTGTGTACTCCTTGGTGACTTTGGCATAAGGAAATGATATCCCATGTGCACATCTGCAACAATGATACATCCTCATGTAACTATGGGGTTTAATATAGTAAAGCAGACGCGGGTAGACTTTGAGGCTGCTGTACAGTTTTTCTGCATCAGAAGTTCTTACATGCTTAAAAATGCAGGAACAGCCAGAAGGTGCTGCTCTGTGGACACAAAGTATCACTTTATTGGCCACATTCTTCTTCTGTGCTAGATGCTCTTAACTTCTGGGAAGTTTGCTGTGATTCAGTGGGAGTAGCTCCCCTCTGCTTTTCCTAGGAATCAGTGGTTTGCAGTCTTCACCCAAAAATCTTTATGGGCCTAGGTTTCTGATGTTTGTGCCATGAGTTGCTGAATCTTGTACTATAACACTCAGTGTATCCCAGTTTTTGTCAGGATGCTGGAAAAAAAGGATTTTTTCTAAATGCTTTTAGCCTCATTCAGTGTTCTTTAAGAATGTCCATTCTATGCTGTATTCTCTTTAAAAAGTAAAATAAAAGGTAGTAAATGTAGTACATTTTTTGGTAATATTTATTTGGTCACTGATTTGAATAGGTATTTTTACTTCCTACCTGTTCTGTCAGTCTTGAAATAGCCTCTGAACTTGATTTCCTTTTCACAGCATTTTGCTATTTGCTGGTTACCTTTCTGTCTCAGCTGATTATAACTGAGTCTGGGACCAGGCTTTAATTTCAATTTTATTGTTAAGTTTTTTACTTTAGAACAGGGAAATTTTGCTTATTCTTGCAAAAGTTATCATGTTTAAACCAGTGTTTTAATAAATACATATAATGTAGCCTTTAATTTCATTGAAGGAAAGCACACCATATGAAGAACAGAAGACAGCATGTTTGCCTAGTGTTTATTATGAAGGATTTGTAACTCTTCCTATAAAGAGTACTGAACCTGTAAATGGAAACCATATTAACATTATTTCAGTTTGGGACCACATTTTCAAAGTGTAGTACAGTTTAAATACATAAATTAAGCATGGAACTAGCAGGTTTGTGATTATTAATTTCTTGTATGGAAAACTCAACTACAATTGATGCTTGCCTTAGAATGATTTGAACATTTCTGTATTAAAAAGCTAAAAGACCTTTCCAAATACTGGTACCCCAAATCAGAAATTTGCCAAAACCGTGCAACTTACTGAGACCGTTGCCCAAGGAATTGCTTCTGAACTGAGCAAAACAGCTTAGTTTAATTATGTTGTGTTGATACTGTCGTTTCAGAAGAGGTTATTACAACCCCTTGAATGAAATCACTGTTTCAGACTAATTGCATCTGTGGTTCAGTTGCTTGTATTGCTGTTACCTTGCCTGTCCTTCAAAGGAAATATGTTCAAACTGCAAATTCAGATTAACACCCCCACACACACACTTTTTTTTTTTTATTTCAGGCAGAACAATGCTATTTTAAGTCCTAGAAAATATATTTCTGCTATTACTAGAAGACTGATGCAGTGAAGACTTTTGGCCTTAGTGAAGAGTCATTGTTAAATTTATGGGGATAGTAATTTTTAAGTACCTCTAAGTTAATAAAATCTATTATAAGCAGATCTTATTTACCCTTTTCCCCTTTTCATATCCAAATAAATTCAGTCACTAAGTCTGAACAAACAAAATGACTTAATGTTTTCAGTTTCACTTTTTGCATTAGAAAAATATCAGAAATGTACTTCTGATTTTGAGTTGATTGAAAGTTGTACATTTTGTTATGCATCATATAAAAATCCTATTTTACAACCTGTTTTGTTTCTTTTTATATCTAAAAATACACTGTAAAGTGAGCAGTTTTATTTATCTAAATCAATTTGTTCTTAATCCTGAACAGTCTGTGGCTTTGGTTTCACAGATCAGCTTTTAGTGCCTTTTTAAAAAATCTGTATTTACCAAGTAAAAGTACTTCTACTCATTGACTGACAGTGATCATCAAAAGCATATTTGAAACACCAAACTAGTGCTTCTCTCTTGAACAAAATGCAAACACATCTCTTTTAAAATGTAAGATCCAGGTTTTTAGAGCAGAGTTTACATACACAGGTATTCCCTGACTGAGAGAATAGTGGGTGTCGCTTGGAGTGAAAAATGATTCTCTTTGGTCTTCTTGACAGTCCCCAGTGTCTTACTGAGTGCCATAAATGGCTGTATGTTCCTTGAAAATCTAAATGGGTATGACCCCAGTTACAAGTGAAACTTGGTGGTTTTGAAAGGTTTTTAGGAAAATACTTCAGGTGCAAATTTACTGCATTGCTAAGAATGGTAAGAGCTGTTGGAGGTGGCCTGATACTCAGGAGGAGCAAGCACCTGCTAAATGGTGAAATAATGCTGTTCTCCTTTATTGCTAATGAACTGTATAGTGTTTTCCTTTGGCAGAGATTCTAGAGTAACCTGTATGATTGGACATTTGAAATTAGACTATACATCTCATACTGAAGCAAGAGAGTGCTGTGAGGTTTCACTTTTTCAGATGTGTTCTGCACTTTTGTTTGGATTTGAGTTTTTCTTGATCTTGTTTTGGGGCTGGGGAAGTTCATTTGCCAGAAAAAGTTGTAACATGCAAAAGAAATATAGGGTTTTTTTTTAATTTCTTTTTTTTTCCTCATTTCTTTGCAAAAGTGAAGATAAAAGTTAAGCTTTTTGCAGAGCCAAGTTACCTGATGACATACAGTGAATACCCATGGCTTTTGATAACCTAAATGCTCATGAGGATGCTAAGTAGTGAAGGGTCCAGATGTGTAAAACTATCTCCTCAAAGCTGTTGATTTTCAAAAAAATAAGGGAAGAGAAACTCATTTCTGCATTTTTGAGAGGTGTAGCTAGGCAAAAGATTGTTGGTCTTCAGAATTTCTGAGTTGTCCCCCTAGAAACTGCTAAGGTAGGAATTAATACAGGGTGTTTCAGGTCTTCTTGCCTACAGGCAGAAGTCTGTGCCATCTGTGTATGTATGAATAAGTTTCATTTATAGGAAAGGATTTCTTTCTTCAGATATTAATCCAGCTAATCTATCCCATTTGTAATTTGAATTGCCCTGAGGAGGTCAGTCTCTAATCCTATTGCATTTAATCATACAATCAACTAGGTTGGAAAAAGCCTTTAAGATCATCAAGTCCAGCTCTTACCCCAGGACTGCCAAGCCCACCACTAAACCATATGACTGAGGGCTTCATCTACACGTTTTTTGAATGCTTTCAGGAATGGTGATTCCATCACTTCCCTGGGCAGCCTGTTCCAATGCCTGACTACTCTCTTGGCGAAGGAGTTGGTCCTAATATCCAATCTAAACCTTGCCTGGCATTTTGAGGCCGTTACCTCTTGTTCTATCACTTGTTATGTGGGAGAAGAGACCGACCCCCACCTCACTATGACCTCCTTTCAGATAGTTGTAGAAAGCAATAAGGTTCCCCCTGAGACTCTTTTTTTTCCGAACTAAACGACCCCAGATCTCTCAGCCTGGGGATTTGTGCTCCAAGATCCTTCACCAGCCTCGCTCTTCTCTGGACCCACTGCAGCAACTCAAGATCTGTAAGATCTTTCTAGGCCTTATATTTGTAGTAAAAAACTGTTTTAGTATGTACTGCATATAGATAAGAGAGGTTAACCTGGCTTCCCTGACTGTCATGCATTCTTTCTAAGCTATTCCTCATGCTTTAAAATCCCTAAAGCTACTGTTTCCATAGTTCCTGAAATTTCCTGAACTGAAAATGATGTGCTATTTACAAAGAACTTGTTAATTGGTTTTGGTTCTACTCATGAAGGATTCTGCTACTGAAGCACAGAGCATGCGTACCTGTATTAGCTTCTCTCAGGAAAAATGTGAAAGGTCGATCTGCCTTGAAAATAGGCATTCGAGATCTTTTTAGTAACACCATTGCTGTAATGCAACACAGAAAACATTAGTAAAATCTGTCTATTTTCTTTTGATCATCTGTACAGTGCCCTCAAGCTCTGCTGTTTGGTACTTTGAGTTTTGCACCTCTGCTTTAAGAATAAAACAATTTTATCCAGCAGTGAAATTGGTCTTGGTGAATGATCAAGGTAAGCGTTGTTAGGCAGCATGCAGGTGATTTGTGTGTGTGTTGTTGAAGTGAGTCTGGCTTTGGAAAGGTAATATAATTTTTGTTGTTACGACAGCCCCAACTAATGCTGCCTCTTGGATTTCTGCCTGAAAGAAAGGAAAAGAAATTGAAGAGTCCCAGCTCGTGCCCTGATCTGCAGTCAGGGGCCACCAGTGTCTGCAATGTGCATGTGGCGTACATCTACAGTTGGCACAGACGAGGGAAGCAGAAAGGCGAGATGTGGTCAACTATCACCCTTCTGCTGTGCTGGTGTTTGAACAGCTTGAGAAACATGTTCAGCCTCTCAAAGGAAGCAAGTAAGGAACAGTAATGCCTGCATAAACTACACAGGGGTCTAGGGTTGCCATTGCCTTTCACATGGACTTGCAGCAGCTCTGGAGCATCTGAGGCTTCCAAAAGGGAAACAAAAAAGAAGGAGCTTTTCTTGATAAAGCTCATGTGACCAAAAATACAAGAAAAATGGGGATTGCACAGCTCAGTAATTTTAGTTTTATGTAAATTATACTGGAGAATTTCTGTTGAGATGCCATTCAGCTTGTGAGAGTCATTTATTTGACTCTGTAGTCCATGGCTGAGATTTTACTCTCTATTTCCCCACTCAGCCAGCCCCAGCTGTTCATGTGGATATGAGCTGTTAGCAGAAGCTACTGCACATGAAGGTCACTCTGCAAAGTGTGTAAGAGAGAAGCCTGCCTTCAAGGAGACAAAGCTTTCCCATCATTGCCTTTAACGCTATCAAAGAGATCATCTTCATAATACAAAGCTTGTAACGGTTCAGGAGCTATAGATAAAATGTTAGTAACCTTTTTTCATTTTTTGCTTTTATAATCTGAGCAAACAGATTTAACTGACAGAAAAATAAGTGTTTTATTTTCTCAAACTGGCTTTTTTTGTGGGCTGATAAAGCTGGATTTCTCGTGAGTCTTTAGTGTTTATCTGAGATAAAATGTTAGAGGGTTCTTATGAGCAATTGCAAAGGCAAAATAGAAGTATGTTAAATATAAAATTTTAAATTTAGGTAAGAATACATTTAAATGCTACCATTCCTTAATAAGTAAATAAATAAGACTAGTAGTTTTTTCTATAGTAATAAGCTCCTGAAGTGAGAAGTACAGTCTGTATTTTTAATTTACCTGTAGCTCCTGATGCCTTTGTACCATCTTCTGTTATTTCAATCTCTGCTTTGTGAATAGCTTCTGAAATATAAAGATTATCTTGCTCTGCAGAAAAATACCGACAAAAAAAAAAAAAAAACAAAACCCAAAAAATAAATAAACAAAGAAACAAAAAAAAAACAAACACACAAAACAAAACCCCAAAATAAACACAAAACCCCAAAACCCCAGAAATGGATATTTATAGTTATTTTCTAAATTTCAGTGCAAACACATTCATTTAAATAAATATATTTAAATTAATTTGGCACTGCAACAGGTTGCCCAAGGAAGCTGTGGCTACCCCATTCCTGGCAGTGTTCAAGGCTAGGTTGCATGGGCCTTTGAGCAATCTGGTGTAGTAGAAAGTGTCCCTGAGCATGCCACAAGGGTTGGAACTCGGTGATCTTAAGGTCCTTTCCAACCCAAACCAGTCTGTGATTCTATCATTCTATTTATTAAAATTCAGAATGCTGTTACCTTTTTTTTCCTGCAGAATCTAAGGATCACATAACTGTTAGGTATTTCAGCCAGGTAATTAATTCAATGGCTGAACCTGAACTTCCCTAAAGAATCATAGAATCATAGAATAGTTAGGATTGGAAAGGACCTCAAGATCATCTAGTTCCAACCCCCCTGCCATGAGCAGGGACACCTCACACTAAACCATATCACCCAAGGCTCTGTCCAACCTGGCCTTGAACACTGCCAGGGATGGAGCATTCACTACCTCCCTGGGCAACCCATTCCAGTGCCTCCCCACCCTTACAGTAAAGAACTTCTTCCTTATATCCAGTCTAAACCTCTGCTGTTTAAGTTTCAACCCGTTACCCCTTGTCCTATCACTACAGTCCCTAATGAACAGTCCCTCACCAGCATCCCTGTAGGCCCCCTTCAGATACTGGAAGGCTGCTATGAGGTCTCCACTCAGCCTTCTCTTCTCCAGGCTGAACAGCTCCAACTTTCTCAGCCTGCCTTCATATGGGAGGTGCTCCAGTCCCCTGATCATCCTCGTGGCCCTCCTCTGGACTTGTTCCATCACTTCCATGTCCTTTTTATGTTGAGAACACCAGAACTGAACACGATACTCCAAGGGAGGCCTCACAAGAGCAGAGTAGAGGGGCAGGATCACCTCCTTCGACCTGCTGGCCATGCTCCTTTTGATGCAGCCCAGGATACAGTTGGCTTTCTGGGCTGGGAGTGCACACTGAAGCTGGCTCATGTTCATTTTCTCATTGACTAACACCCCCAAGTCCTTCTCTGCAGGGCTGCCCTGAATCTCTTCTCTGCCCCACCTGTAGCTGTGCCTGGGATTGCTCTGACCCAGGTGTAGGACCTTGCACTTGGCATGGTTAAACTTCATGAGGTTGGCATCAACCCACCTCACAAGTGTGTCAAGGTCCCTCTGAATGGCATTCCTTCCCTCTAGCGTATCAACCAAACCACACAGCTTGGTGTCATCGGCAAACTTGCTGAGGGCACACTCAATTCCATTGTCCATGTCAGCGACAAAAATATTAAACAAGACCGGTCCCAACACTGATTCCTGAGGGACACCACTCGTTGCTGGTCTCCAGCTGGACATTGAACCATTGACCACAACTTTTTGTGTGCGACCGTCCAGCCAGTTCTTTATCCACCGAGTGGTCGGCTAAGCCAAAGGATTCCAGTCCCTTCGCATTTAGCTGGAACAGCAGCAACTGCATCATAACCTGATGCTGCTGGACAGATAGTGTAAAGAGTAGAACAGCTGAGTGTGAATTGTGTTTTAGAGTTTCACACTCTAGTGTGAAGTAGTGCAATCAACTCAGAAGGCTCAGGTCTACCGGATCACTCAATGTAAGAGTCTACAACTATGGGGTCAGCGATCATTTTTATTCAGTCAAGCCTCTTACCTGAAATGCCTTTAAAATTAGCAGTGATGGGATCAAATGCATCTCTGATTCCCAAGGCAGAAAAAACTCTCTTTAGATCAAAAAGGCTTTGGATACTGAACCTGAAATTAATAGAGAGATTTTATTTAAATGCAGCATTTGCAGTTTCATAGAGCTAAAAGGTGGAATAGATGCAGTTTATTTCAAGCCTTTGCATTTCATCTATTTCTATATGAGCCCAATGCATTCTGTCTGATAAGTGTACTTTGCAGAAAAGCGAGTCACTTTAACCTGAAGACAATAACAGAAGGAATCCCTTGCCTTCATCTATTGCAATCAGACTGCCTCTCAGTGTTCCTGACACAGGAACTCCGCATTTCCCCAGGTGTCCTCTTGTTAACAATCTTCCTGGCTTTAGCAAAGGGCCCTTTGAAACATTTATCAAAGATTGGCTTGTAGAAAAAAAATTAATGTCCAAATTGTTTTTCAGTGCTTCATTAACACAAGGAATGCATTGTGAGATGTATAATGAAGCTCTTCCATGCTGACCCGTACAATAGGTATAGCCACAGAAGAGCTTCCTGCACCTGATGCCTCCTGCTATGCGATTTCATTTGAATAGATGACAGAAAATACCTCCAGGATATGTGCATTTGCTAGCAGTAGCAAATGACTAAGACAGAAAACTGACGGCTGAAACTTCTGTGCACAATTTTCTTTGTGCACAGAAAAATGGATATGACTGGTGGGGGGCCCCCAAGTTCTTTGTAGAGTACTTCTGTAGTACACTAACAATTTGTAAAAATAAGCTATTGTGTTTTCTTAAAGGTTATCTATTTATTCTTCCTTAAGCAAAGTGAAAATGGAGTGTGGGAAAGAGTCAGGAACATTTATCTCTTTTTAGATTCTTAAAGGGTCATTGTACCCCAAACAAATTTTAAGTGAAATATTTAGGTTTAACTGAAATACTTGGTGTCTGAAACAGTGTAGAACAAACCAGAAAGTTTTGGCATTCCTAGCTCATCTCTTCATGGCTTGAGAAAGGGTTGGAGGTTTTCTGATCATGTGGTGAATAATAAAATCAAAAGCACTTTATTTGATTTTGCCTCATACACTGCTTGTATTAGTGCTAGCACACGGAATTCTGACAACCGAAGTAGTGAAGCCACCTGGGAGTAGTGACATTGCTTACCTAGGTAGAAAAATGTCCATCTTTGTTCTCTTTAAGCTGCTGGCCCAGATGGTTATGTTTTTGGCAGAAAGGTGTGACTCAATCTGGGACAAAGATGTTCTTCTGTGGCTGGGAAGCACTAGGAACATGCTGAGTTTCTCCCCCAGGTAGGGTAATTCAACCATGCTGAAAGCCTCCAGAGCTGCTGTCTTGAACTGGCCTGTGAGTGGGCAAATATAGATCTTTATTTCATCATTCAGGTGGGTAAAAACCCCAAAACTCACAACCTAGGCCTGGGTAAGCAGAGAGTTCAGGACTGCAGTGATGGGGTATAAGAGGTTGTATCTAGTGCATTGGCAGCCAGCTCAGGTTGCTATTAACTCACAACAGTGGCTCATCTGAACAGAGCTGATTGTATGAAATGCCTGTATATAGAGAGATAGATACAGATATCCCAGAGAAGTTGTGGATGCCTCATCCCTTATTTGTTAATTAGAAAGAAAATCAAAGACTCGAGATGACTGAGTCAAAATATTTAGTGTTCTTTACTTGAACTAATTTTGAGCATCCCATAAGGATTATATATATTCTAAATCAGTATTCAAATATAGTTGACAAATTGCCTGGGAAAAAAGAATATGTAAAGTAGCTGCAGTACACTGCATGTGTAAATAGTAATAGGCATGTTTAAACAGTAGTGTTGACATTTTCTTAGAGCAGTGTTAATTGTCCCCAGGCTGATTTGTTCTGCGTGGCCATGTTAAAGGGATAAACAATGTTGTAAATGCTGCTATCAATAACAAGTCATTGCTAATCTTTCTTGCTTTGTGTTCTGGATCCTGATGGGAGACAGCTGTTTTCATTTAATAATGAAAGAAAGTTATCCCATGCCTCTCCATTGTTGTACTGGGCCAGCCTTTTGTATTAATTTCAAACTGACTTGTTAGACATGCTTCTAGCACTTCTAGTGGCAAAAACTGAATTGGCCCTATCAAATCTGACAATCAGCAAATTTTAAATGATCCCTGTTATCAAGGATAGTCAAGTCACAGAAAGAAATAAAAAGTGAGATAAATTGAAATATCAGGTGTGCACCTATGGAGATTTCTCTCACCTTGATTTACCTTGGACTCATCAACTAGAAAGAAAAAAATGGAGAAAGCAAAAAGGCTCAGATGGGGTCAACCCTGAGTTACCACCCTGAGCTGATTCTGTAGTGCACTATACAAGGTTTTTTTAGCAAGTCATAGAAATATTAAGAGCATTTTATTGAGCATGTATATGGGCTCGTTGAAAGCATTATGGACATTGCTAGTAATTAGTTTTCAAGAAAGATTAAATTGGAAAAGTGCAGAAATGAACTAGTAAAGAATTGGAGTATCTGAAGAGCTTGGCATCTTCAGCTTAGCTAACAGGAAATTGAGAGGTGACTTGCAAATGCATTTAGGAGTAAATACAGAAGCTGAAGGAAACTATTTAACTGAAGGGATAAAGCTGGCACAATGCTAAGAGATATAAATTGGTCTTGAAAAATTTTAGATTTGGAATTAGGAAGGTTTTTACCCAAGTGCAGTTCTGAAATCTAGGGTAGAAGGGAAAGGAGCTTTTTACGGTTTGAAAGAGATTGTAAGGCTAATGTATGAATTCCTGGTGGCAGGAAATTAAACCTACAACATGAGTCCTTCTGTCAGCAACCCACATACTCCAAGCCTTTGAAAGGAGCAAACACTGTATTCGCATATTATAACAGTAAAAATTTGACCTATGTTTATACTGGTTTAAGCCCATACTGAGATAATCTACTGATTTGGTATAAGGTCCATTAAACTTTCTCTCTGCTTTGTTGCATAATTTGGCCCTAAAGATCTCCAATTTTACCCTAAAGCTTTGGGGTCAGGCTGTGACCAGAGACAGGAGGGATGGGTGTGCAGTGCAGTGCAGTGCAGTGATGCTATCCTCTCTCTGGGCCTTACACACTCAATGAACAAGCAGTGGGGCAGGAAATTTCTTACCTTTCCAAGCTGGGAAAGTAACACACCTTAGTGTGGTACCTGTGGAAATTAAATAAATAAAACTACTATGTCATACAATAGAGCAAATCTTCATTAAGGAGAGTTACCGTAGTTAACTTCAGCTGTGTGATGCATTGTGGGCACTTTCAGTGTTGAGCCCTCTGCCGTGGTAAAAGACAACATCTGGGTATCCATAAAGGAAAACTTCTTTTGCCAGATGCTTTTGAAGTACATGGTGCTCACCAAGGAGACCTGGCTGAGTGGTGACCGAGTGCTCTCCAAGCTCATGCTGCACACATCCCCATCTGCATGGAAAAGAGATGGGGAGGGAGACACATGCCATCCTACTCACCGAGGCCTGAAGGCCAAGTCTGTGTGAGTAAATAAAGCAAGCTGGGACTGCTTTTCATAGAATCATAGAATCATAGAATAGTTAGGATTGGAAAGGACCTCAAGATCATCTAGTTCCAACGCCCCTGCCATGTCCAGGGACACCTCACACTAAACCATATAACCCAAGGCTTCATCCAACCTGGTCTTGAACACTGCCAGGGATGGAGCATTCACTACCTCCCTGGGCAACACATTCCAGTACCTCACCACCCTAACAGTAAAGAATTTCTTCTTTATATCCAGTCTAAACCTCTGCTGTTTAAGTTTCAACCCGTTACCCCTTGTCCTATCACTACAGTCCCTAATGAACAGTCCCTCACCAGCATCCCTGTAGGCCCCCTTCAGATACTGGAAGGCTGCTATGAGGTCTCCACGCAGCCTTCTCTTCTCCAGGCTGAACAGCTCCAACTTTCTCAGCCTGTCTTCATATGGGAGGTGCTCCAGTCCCCTGATCATCTTCGTGGCCCTCCTCTAGACTTGTTCTAACAGTTCCATGTCCTTTTTATGTTGAGAACACCAGAACTGAACACGATACTCCAAGGGAGGCCTCACAAGAGCAGAGTAGAGGGGCAGGACCACCTCCTTTGACCTGCTGGTCATGCTCCTTTTGATGCAGCCCAGGATACGGTTGGCTTTCTGGGCTGTGAGTGCACACTGAAGCTGGTTCATGTTCATTTTCTCATTGACTAACACCCCCAAGTCCTTCTTCGCAGGGCTGCTCTGAATCTCTTCTCTGCCCAACCTGTAGCTGTGCCTGGGATTGCTCCGACCCAGGTGTAGGGCCTTGCACTTGTCATGGTTAAACTTCATGAGGTTGGCATCAGCCCACCTCACAAGTGTGTCAAGGTCCCTCTGAAAGGCATTCCTTCCCTCCAGTGTATCAACAGAACCACACAGCTTGGTGTCATCCCTAAGGGCTAGAGGCACAACTCACAAGGCACTGCTAAACCCTTTACCTTCCCCCCCACAACTGTACATGCACCACATTGGGATTTCCTGTTGATCCATACTCTCCCCATCTTGAGTTGGTCGGTCTTGAGGGCCAAAGTTGTACCAGGACTATGCTACTCACTGAACAGCACAGGTGACAGCAGCTCGCTGCTCAGCATCATGCCCTGGCCCTAACTGGTTTTCTAGCTGATATGTGCCCATATCTTGGAGTAGCTTATTACTAGCACCCGAAAACTCTCATGAAATGGATTCATGATGACAGGCCACTTTACAAAGTAACTAAGTCACTAAGTAACTAAGCTTATATCCTAATTCTCCCCCTCTCCTACTCACTTGCCAGCTCAAATGATCCTGTTTTGGGTATCTCGGCAATTTTTGACAGTGCAATCCACTTTTAATTCACTGATATGTAGGTGAGCACCACAATATGAACTCCCATTTTAGTACCTGCTTCTAGAGCAATACTTTTCTAGCATGAAGCTGTATCGCTTATTACAGTTCATCTGAGAAGGACAGAATTCTTTTTTTAATAGTAGCTTTAATGTGTGTCTTTAATATCACCTCACATGTTGATGGCCAAATTAACACTCACGTAACTTAAGCTGATGGGGTAAATCAGGGACTGATTCGCTCTGCGGCTTCTAAGAACTTGCTTTTTCAATTACTGTTTTCATTAACACAGAATTTAATTTCATTACTTTCCTGGCTTGTAGAAAGTAAATTCTTCTTAGTTCCCATTTTGACTTCCTCAACTCAGAGTGTGACTGCTGAGCTTATGGACCTGCATGTTCCCCACAGCATCATGAAAGCACCCAACAGAGCAGACTCAGTCCCGGGGGAATATGGCTGCTCCTCATTAAAACTGAAAACACTGTGAAGGATTGCCAGGTTAAAAATTAGAGGAACAAGGTCAAGAGGTTACCAGCTGGATACTGCAAATGGATACTTTCAGATTCAGAATATTCCAGCTCTTTCTTCATGTTAGAAATCAGCATTATGGACATTCCTGGCTCTCAGCCTTGGTTTGGACAACGCAGTATGGCAAAAATACTTCATACCTGGTTAAATGCAATTTTTCTCTTTCATTTTAGATTCTATTCATGTGCAGTCATTCTCATGGGTTTTACGTTACCTCCAAGGTTACCAGTGATCAAGTCCTGTATTTGGGCTGTGCTTCTGTTTGGGTCAGTGAAGTTGGTTTGCTGCAGGCTGCTGTTTGCCCAGTGCACAGCACGTGCAACAAAATGGGATGAAAGCTGCACTCTGGCATCCACAAAGAAGGAACATGCCAGCTGAACCACCATGCCTTGGCTGGAGTCAGTCACTCCTTTGTACATTGCATGTAACAGCTCCTGCACACTTTGATCTGCCAGGCAAAAGACAGGGAAAAAATGTACTTATTGTGTTGAGGTTAAGGAAAGCAGAGATTGCACAGCTCTTTCCAGCTCCAAACTCCAGTGCTGATGATGATGCAGCACTGATGATGCTCCTCTGAAAATTAAATCACTACCACAACTGAAGCACCCTTGACTTTATGGGGTATTATTGTCAAGTGCTGCTTTCAAGGATGTGATGACCTGGGCATAGGAAAGCACTCTTCTTGTTGCTGTAGAAATCACTCTAACACAGACTACGTCAAGTGGCTGATTTCACATCAGGCTCACACTTCCACACAAACATAGCTTTTACAATGCATAAGGCACATAATATTTTTGGGGGCACTCTCTAGGCTCCCATTATACTCAGTGGATAAAGAATTGGCTTGATGGCCGCACACAAAGAGTTGTGGTCAATGGCTCAGTGTCCAGCTGGAGACCAGTAATGAGTGATGTCCCTCAGGGATCTGTGTTGGAACCGGTCTTGTTCAACATCTTTCTTGGTGACATGGACAGTGGGATTGAGTGTGCCCTCAGCAAGTTTGCTGATGACACCAAGCTGTGTGGTTCAGTTGATATGCTGGAGGGAAGGAATGCCATCCAGAGGGACCTTGACACACTTGTGAGGTGGGCTGATGCCAACCTCATGAAGTTTAACCATGACAAGTGCAAGGTCCTACACCTGGGTCGGAGCAATCCCAGGCACAGCTACAGGTTGGACAGAGAAGAGATTCAGAGCAGCCCTGTGGAGAAGGACTTGGGGGTGTTAGTCAATGAGAAAATGAACATGAGCCGGCTGCAGTGTGCACTCACAGCCCAGAAAGCCAACTGTATCCTGGGCTGCATCAAAAGGAGTGTGACCAGCAGGTCGAAGGAGGTGATCCTGCCCCTCTACTCTGCTCTCGTGAGACTTCACTTGGAGTATTGTGTGCAGTTCTGGTGTCCTCAACATAAAAAGGACATGGAATTGATGGAACAAGTCCAGAGGAGGCCATGAGGATGATCAGGGGACTGGAGCACCTCCCATATGAAGGCAGGCTGAGAAAGTTGTGGCTGTTCAGCCTGGAGAAGAGAAGGCTGTGTGGAGACCTCATAGCAGCCTTCCAGTATCTGAAGGGGGCCTACAGGGATGCTGGTGAGGGACTGTTCATTAGGGACTGTAGTGATAGGACAAGGGGTAACAGGTTCAAACTTAAATGGGGGAAGTTTAGACTGGATATAAGGAAGAAGTTCTTTACTGTAAGGGTGGGGAGGCACTGGAATGGGTTCTTCAGGGAGTTTGTGAATGCTCCATCCCTGGCAGTGTTCAAGGCCAGGTTGGACAGAGCCTTGGGTGATATGGTTTAGTGTGAGGTGTCCCTGCCCATGGCAGGGGCTTGGAACTAGATAATCTTAAGGTCCTTTCCAACCCTAAGTATTCTATGATTCTGTGATTAGCTAGATCTAGAACCTATGACTGTGACTGGCTGAGCTGCCAATGCCACAATACTGCCAACTCCTTTTATTGCCATTATCAATGCCACCCATCCCAGGAAAGGCATCCCCCTGACTGCCCCAGGTCTGTCTCTGCTACCCTTGGATCTGGTGTGTTTTATTTCTTGAATGATGGCATCCTGAACTAGCCTGTTATTGCAGGTGAGCCCTGCTAGTATGGGATAGAGATGACAGATTGTTTCATGTGTGTTACAAGCAACTTTTCTTCTTATATGAACCCCAACAGTATCCTTTTTTTTTATCCTTTTTTTTAAAGTACAATTATATTTCCCATTTTTTTTTAATTCCTAGGAACCCTCAGATCCTTTCCTAAAATCACTCTTCTTTGGCCCATTGTTCCGTGATTTAAACATTGATTATTCCCTTTAAATGCAGAATTTTGCATTTGTCCCTATTGAATTGTGCATTTCTCTGATTTTCAAGGATCCTTTAAAATTCTATTCTGGTTTTCCAAAATGCTTGTAGCAATTATGGGCTCAGTGTCATTCAAAAACTCAGTAATGTATTCTCTAGCTTGTTCTCTACTAATGAAAATAGTTGAGTAATGTCCTGGTCTCCTGTTCCTAATGGTAGTTCAGCGGTGGTAGCTTCTGTGGTGGACACAAGGTTGAGGTATAGGCCCAACAGGAGCATGAGTCCTGCAAACTTAGAGGCTCTTGTATTTCTAAAATCACACAGTTTCTAGTAGGCTCCTCTGAAGGGTGATTTAGCAGCCATTTCTGTCTGTCATTATTTTGCTTGCTGTAATGATTTGTCATGGGATGGTTCATGCTGAGGTGACCTCCTGAGGCCTGGGACTTGCACCCAGACTGAGCAATGTTTACAGGCTCTACATAAAATTAAATGGAAGAATCACCCAGTTTCTCCAGACACCTGTGGATGTAGGCAGTGCTGGAGGGAAGTCAGACTGGACTGCTGCTTGGGACATGGGCAGCTTGGGGCAGCTAACCAGGGAAGTCCATCTTGCCTGGACCAGTGTGTCCCAAGCTGAGTGTCAGGTCAAGGGCGGGATCACTGTGAGCCTCTAACTGCCAGCCAGGTCATCAGGAGACTGCATCAGTTCAGATTCTTGATGGGGTAAAGGGAGAGTTCCACATTTACTGGTTTCTATCACCTGAGAACCCAAGACATGTTTTCTGATCTCACAGGAAAAACTTCTTCATCGATAGGGTGGTCAGGCATTGGAACAGGCTGCCCAGGCAAGTGGTGCAATCACTGTCCCTGGGAGTGTTCAAAATACATGTAGATGAAGCAATTGGTGATATGGTTTAGTGGTGGACTTAGCAGTCTTGGGGTAGTGGTTAGACTTGATCCTAAAGGTCTTTTCCAGCTTAGCTGATTCTATGATTCTGTAGTGCTCTTTCAATAGTGGACAGAAAGACTAATCACCTATGGGGAGTTTGGTACCAAAATTTAGATCTACTACTCTTTAAGGGATAAACTATTGAACTCCTTGAACAGATGTCAAGAAAACTCACACAGTCTGAGGTGTAAAGTGCTTTTCTCGTGTGTTTTTCATTAGTGCTGGAGCACTTAGCAAGATCCCTCTGGAGGATGTGAGAAATCAAAGATGGTAAATTGGAAGCAGGTGTTAACGTGAGGTGTGGTATCCTGAGCTTGTAACTTCAGTCCTATCAAAGTGCTTAGCTAACCAAAGGCCTGAACTCTTACTTGGAGAACAGTTCAAAATCGCTTTAAAATACTCTACCTTCAGTAAAATAAAGCAGCAAGGAGAAAGCATGTTAAATCATGCCATTTTGTCTGTGCTGTCTAGAGAAACATCCCTTTCAATATTGTTCTCACTAGTATTAGAATAAAGGTGAACAAAACTTCCAAACATTAAAAGATTACAAGTGCATGTAA
This sequence comes from Melopsittacus undulatus, assembly GCF_012275295.1. Taxonomy (NCBI): domain Eukaryota; kingdom Metazoa; phylum Chordata; class Aves; order Psittaciformes; family Psittaculidae; genus Melopsittacus; species Melopsittacus undulatus. The sequence continues at coordinate 26,610,438 of NC_047528.1, forward strand.
GAGCGGATTCTCCATGAATAGTGAATGAACCATCAATGTTTTCATTGTTTTCAGCCTGTTAAGTTTTTAACCACATCCTGCATTATTGTTCAAGACAGACCATCAGAAACATTAATGCAAATATCTAATGGAAGAAAGGAATTTTATCAGGTATGCATATGTATGTGATTTGATTTTACACATCTGATAGGAAATTTTATCTGTTTCATGTATTTATTTGATTTAAACCATTTAAGAAAGTTGTTTTCTTCTCTATCACTGGAAATGTGCTATTACAACCAATAGCAATAGACCCCATTCTATTTTATTTTCACATTCATGCATTAATATTACCAAAAGCCAAATCTCATGTGGTTTGTGCCACAGACAACTAAAAAGGATATAAATAATGTGTTTGGTATGGTGTGCCACATGGGAAGTAAGGCAGCAAAAAAGAGCTAGCAGGTCATTAACAACCTCTGCACTTCATTGCATTTTGTGTGGAGATGTGTGCCTGAATTTCACTGTGCAATATTATTTTTAGGAATCTTTTTTACTAACTGAACCCCTGATGACCAGAATTCTCAAGGAAGTTATAATCCCTGTATGAATTAATGTTATTTAAAATTACCTTACTGAATTTAGAGAAACGGGAGTCTTATAGGCAACACTTCATTGTATCAGTTGCTCATGATAGAGATGCATGGTCCTTGTGTCAGTACATGCAGCTGTGTCTGTATATATCAGCCAGAGTTAGCTCTTACCTCTGTCTTGGTTTTGTATATCAATGGCGTACAGAATGGTAATGGTGACTAACGCAGTTACAGCACAGGCCAATGAAATTGCTGTAGGTTTTGTCTTTAGTCTTCATACACTGACAGTAAATCTCATGCCGAGAAATAGCAGTGTCATCTCTATACGTAAGTTTTGTATGTAAGCTGCAAATTTTGAAGATGAGGCAGTCATCTGCTTTTCATAAACATTGTGCCCATAAAGTAAAATAGTTTTTGACGTGTGATGTGAGATGGTAGGATAATCCAGAGCTAAAATGAAAACAGCATCCTTAAATTCAGCTGATTTAATGCTGGATTTTAAGACATCTGCCTTTTCCATATCCCTTCCAGATTCCCTGCGAGTTTTATTTTAGCCTGCTTTCAGGGAAAGATGCAACTGCACCATCCATCTGTCGATGTATCTCTCTCTGCCAGTCTCCTTCTAGTAACTTCTCATCTTTTTTGTCCAGTTGTAAAAATATTAGAAAAAGGTTCAAAGTCTTAAAGATAATTCAGTTTCTATAGGTTTCATAAAATTTGTTAATGGGACAGGAGAGAAAACATAAGTGGGACTGGAGAGAAAACAGCTGGGCACCTCCTTGCAGAGGACACGAGGACACAAGGACACCAGCACACAATGGACATGATGGATCTCTGGGAAACCAGGACCAATTCTGCTGTTTGTGGAAGTAGCTTTTCTAGATGTAGTTATATTTCAATGCAGTAAAAGAGTAAGTACTGACCAAGAGAAATGAGGAACAATAACATTTGTATCAACTATTCCCTTGAGTTTTCTTTCTCAAGCTGGTACCTGGCTATCAAAGATGGGGGAAACACTCCTGAGCTACATCTTGCAGTGAGACAGAAGACAGAAGTTTAGTATGACATGTGTAATTGCCATCTCCTTAGTAAAGCTGTGAATTTATGGCAAAATGTAAGACAAGAAGTATTTTTTATAAGCAGTACCTTACCAAGAATGTTGTATCCTAGAGCATCCTGCAGTTCTGTAAAGGTATTTCCTTGAGCTCCAAACTGCAGAAGCTCCAAAGAAACAGCCACACTTGCTGGAGAGACTACCAGATTGGTTCTGTTCTCTGCTTCAGATACATGTCGGTAGAGATTGATGGCAAATTCAGTCTTCAGCTCTTTCAGCTCACCATAGGAGATGCAGTTTGCTTTCGTTAAGCAAGAAGCAGACAGGACGAAAGCAAAGAAGAAAATGGGCAACATGAAGGTGAGCTGGGAACACTCTCCACCAGCTAATCATACCTGCAATTAACAATACAGATTAATTTAGAAAATCAATAGGTTGAGCTGATAGAGGAACTTCCTCTTTCCACCAGTTTTAAGATATCACTTGCAATAGTAGTGATCATTGTTAAAATACTTGCCCAGGTCTACCCAGTAACTATTATAATAAAAAGAAAAAAATGAGTAGGGGCTTGCTGAAGACTCTCCTGAGTAACAAGAACTGAGCTTTCCAGAATGTTATACCATATAGGATGTTTGCCATCACAGTGTATGGAGACACAGAACCCCTTGGTTAAAAAGTTAGCTAATTGCACAGATGGTGGAACACCTTAGTGCAGTCTCCATGGTGCTGAGCACCCACAGCTCCTTTCTGTTCCCAGCAGAAAGGGGGTCACATCCAGCACCCCCAGAAGGAAGGCTATCCCTTGTGAGGTGCAGGTATCTACCTGGAGGCTCCAGTCTGGGTTTTAGATCCATGTTTGCTAAAGGCTGGATTCAAATTCCCCCTCCCCACACCCTACATCCACCATTATTCCTTCTGTGAAATTTATCCCAGTAAAAAAGGTTATATTTACAGAAGGCACCAGTGCTTGCAGCACAAAATGACTGCTTTGGAATTTGATGGGAAATCAAGTGTTAGTCAATGTTCTATTAAGAGACACTTAGATCCTTATTTAAAGGAATAATGCTAACATGACAGAACAGCTTTCCTTACAGAATTTCACCTTTCGAACATTGTATGCAAATATATATTAAACCACACTGCACCGTCTTTCACTTCAGGATTTCCTACAAATCTTTCTCTATGCCCTTTGCTCTAGAGAGCACCTCTAATGCCTTGTATTTACTCACAGTTAGCTCTGTTAAAATGTCTTGCCTTTCTGTGTCCTTCTTGGTGTCTGAATGGAAGCTGTCTATGTACGTCTTGTCTCCTTTAATAGGTAGTGGAGTAAAGACTAAGTCATGAGACTGCGTTTAAAGGGAGAGTCAGTGATCAGAGTCTCTGTCGGCGATGTCTGTACCACTCTGGCCAAATTCCTGTAGGCTACAAGCTCCATGGAGAGCCAGGCAAAGCAGCATGCCACTGACCAGCAAATCCAAGGCAAGGAACAAAAAGGTACACATGGAGATACACTCAGCCACTTCCTTGCAAGCCTTGCTTGAGCCTCATGAGGCTTGTGACCTGCTGGTACAGAGCAAGACATCTCCTATCTCTCTTCCCACCCCCCTTCTTTTGTATGAATTCCATTGATTCCTCTGCCACAAAGGGGAAGAGAAAAGGCTCTCTGTGTACCAGGCACACAGCTATTTTTCCCCCCACTTTGAAACCTTACTCAGAAATCCCATGCAATTAAATTTGCCTTTTTTTTTTCTTCTTTAAATGCCATCCCAAATAGCAAGATTTTCATTCACTCTTTAGTTTCCAGGAGGAAAGAAACAACAAAGCAGTGCATTGAAGGAGATCAAATAAGGAAGAGGTCACTTTCAATTGACCAGAAGCAGAAGAGCTGTGGTTGTGACCACTTTAAAAGCAGTTGCAGCTGTTTATGGCTTTCTTAATGCAACAGGATCAAATCCTGACCATCATATTCGCAAGTTCAGTTTCATAGCTTCACAGTGTCACCAAAGGCAAGTAAGACTGCAGCTTAAAAATGAGTGTTCATTTTTACCGAACCTGCAGCTTATTGATCTTCTCAGAGTCTGACATTATATATACTCTTTGCTATTTTACGGCATATGTTCCTGTTGCTACTGGGAAAGAAGACATGGGGGAAAAGGTCATTGCAATCAAGAAAGTGTTTAGGTGCTCCTGTTTCACCTTAGCAGAGAAGGAGCAGCCACACAATTGAATCAGGGCCCAAATGAGAATGAAGCAATGGGATTCCCTTTGTCTGTACTTGTGCTTTTCCTCTTTCTGCTGTTTTGAGGAGGTGACAGAATAGACACTGATACTGGGACCTGTCTCAGGATCCTGGGGTTTAGACCAGATTCTTGCAGATGTAGGACAAGAACTTGTCCAGTCTCAATCTAATGTAACAGGCAGGGATGTAGTTTTTGCCATGGATTTAAATGACAGTATCCTCACACTGAATATTACATTTGGTCTTAAGACTTTTGCTGAGTGAGGACCCCTCTGCAGAAGTTATCATTAACAGTATCCACTGGACTGAAGGTGTATTGAGAGGGAATGAAACAGATGCTACCAAGCGATTTCTTGAAGGGCTCTGAGCTGTCGATAAGTAAATTAACTCTGGTCACTACTGAGCTGTATTTGAAGTGATGTTGCCAGAGGGCCCAGACCTGATAAGCCATTTCCTCTGTGCCCTGCTTGATACACTCCTGTGGATTTATTAAGATCTGGAAGAAAGATAGGGGAACCCCTAAAGGCTTAAGGTAATACTGTGAAAAACTGACATTCAATTCCCACTGGGTAAAAATGTTCCTATTCAGGATTGGGGTAAGTATTTATGGAAGATGCAGTTAAAAATTGGACCCAGTTTAAATGTGGTAGGACAGCATAATTTCTGTTGGAAAGGGGAAAAAGCCATTCTGGGTCATGTCTTATCACAGAGGAGACTTAAAAGTTGGGGTGTTTGCTTCAAACCGTTCCTCCCTGCACCTGATTTAGGAAAGGAAAGCTGTGGAGGAATCCGAGAATCAAAAACAGTGTTGGTGGACACGGAAAGAACACTTAAGAAAACTAAGAATGAATCAATGCTGTTCAAAGTGTGCGTGGGGAATAAAAAATGTGCTTTATGTATAAGGAATAGAAAAGAAAATCCATTAGCAAAGTATTAGAAAGATATAGGGCAGTAGAGTAAGAGAGAAGGGTCAGTGAAAATACCTGTGGCTAAAAAATGAGTGATAAATTACTGGGGGATGGGTGTGAACATTTATCATAATCAGGGTCAAACCCAAAATTCTCACACACCTTCAGGTTAGCAGCCTAGGTTTTACGTTTTTCTTCCCCAAGCTGGGATCCAAAGATACGAACCGAGTGTCTAAGGAGTGGGGTGAATCTGAAAACAGAGTTTACCAAGAGAGCTAAGATGTCCAAGTGAGGATAGTTAGAGGGGGCTGCAAACCAAATAGGTTTGTTACAGAAATTCCCTCTCAGAAACAGAGGTGTCCTGGACTTACCAAAGTGTTGGGATTGGGCTGCTGGGGAGAATGGGAGTCTGTTTCACTTTATTTGCCTGTTTAGGCATCATATCCTTCTTTGGGTCTTAGTCTGGCTATGCACCACAAGGTAGTGAGGAAAGTACAGATGAATTTGATGGTAATCATTTTAAGACACTGAAAATGCATTTAAAGAGAAAATGCAATATATTAGTATTACATTAGACTAATCTTCAAAGACAAAAAGGAGCAAAGGTAGCAGCTGTATTTTGGGAAATGCTTCTTGACATTGAGATAATTTATAGACTGCCTGTGAGGGAAGGCACAAACTGATGATATCTGGGGGAAATACAGCAGAGCAGTGGTAGGAGGCTGAAGGATGGAGTGCTGTGTCCCCATGGAGCTCCTCTGGGCATCTACAGGAGAAGTTCTGAAAGCTTCTGAGGGAGCCCAACCTGTCTGTGCCCTCACTGAGCACAGAAAAACAACACTCTTTGAGAAGGAAAACAGCAAAAATCTTCCTGATGTCTGAGCAAACCCCAAAAGAGGGAGTAAAACTGCTGGAAAGTGTTGGAGAGAAGCAGTAGGTGGTGACTGCTTTCACTGATAGATTAGGTCCTGCCTGCACCTGTGGTGTACCAGTGCTCTTACTGCGTAGGCCCTTGATGTCCTCCTGTGTGACCATTGTGGTGAGGAAGGGGACAGACTGCTGAGACATCCCCCACTGCTCAGCACTGACAGGCACCATTATGGCTCTGCTATGGCTGGTATGAAAACTACACAAGAGTAGAAAGGAGAGTTGGGGGAAAGAGAAATGATCAGAGACAGCTGTTCTCTAGAACTTCATCTTCGAGGTCTTGATGGGCCAGATTCTGCTTTCGGGTACAAGTCTGTGAATGCAAACCAACCACATCAGTTTGAGTCCTAGAGCAAATGGGAGCTGCTGGGCGACTATGGACTCCTCCAGGGGACAGGGCGGAAAACAGATTCAGGTCTGAGCCTCCATGGTGGTGGCATCAGGAAGGAAGGTGAGGCATTTGCTCAGCTCTGGAAGCAGCTAGGCAGTCATAGGACTGAAATGAGAAATTAAAGGGAAAGTCACACCCTGCACAGTCACTGTGGGCATAGGGAGATTTCTTTGGAAGCCTTTCCCCCAAAAAACTGTTTCTCCTGGGAGCCTGGAGTCCTCTGATTCATCAATGTGTGTTCTAATAAAACTGGGCCTTGGTTTGGTGTGGCTGCGGAGAGGAAAGGGGGAGCAGTTCTGCTTTTGGACTCTGGCCAGTTTGGGTTTCTGCAGGGACTTTACACAGCAATCTGGAGCAGCATTTGACCCAGGGAGACTGGAACAAAGGAAGGTGAGAGGACCAGGTGAGAAGCAGGTTTTCCACCTCGGCATGCTGTTGTTTGCTTACTTGTGTCAGGTCTGTCTCCAGCAATCTTCCTTTCGCTCCATCACAACCCTGTTATCAGTAGGATTATAGTACATTTATCCCTTTGTGAGAACAGAATTTAAGCTTCTATCTGCATCTGCTTTTTTTTCTGTGTGCTTTCTCTCTTTAACATATGTCATGCTTGGGAAATCAAATTGAATCCAAGCCAGCTTCTTTCCTCTTACATCTCTACAAGAAAGCCCACACTGCAAGTTGCCAACACACTTGCTCAGTCAAGAAGGTGGTTCTGCTGAATTCCAGGATAAGAAAGCTTTGCGTCATCATTTCATACAGAGCTTATTTCACAAGGAGGCAGTTGGCTGCAGAGCCATGGAACACCCAGTGAACAATTTCAAGTGAATTTGCTTACTGCTATCCACATGTCATGCAAAAACCAGCACTGCCTCTGCCTCCTGCTGGGGCATAGGTACAAAACCTGGCTCTTCAAAGGGTAACCACTGTAGAGGATCACCTTTGAAGAAGTCCAGTGAAGTCACTCATTTCCATGGGGCTTTGTTAAAGGATAAAGCAGCTAGCTGACCCTGTGATGGCATCTCAGACCAAACTTCACATGCTGGTGTGGCAATAAACTCCTCCACGGGGCATTCCCTTGCTGAACAGATGAGCTTGGTGCCAGCGCCTGGCCAGCCAGGACCTGCTGGGGAGAACACACAGTGAAGAGTCCCACAGTGGAGCTCCATTCTGCAGGAGCCCCAGACCCCTTCCCTCACACCCTCCTGTCCAGCTCCAGACAGAAGTAGGGGCTGTTAGCAGCAGTAAAGGCTTTTTGACAGCTGCAGGCAGCCTCGCTGCCCATGGCTGCAAGATAGGTAGCAGAGGATGGCTGTGACCAAACTATGGAGCACTTGACTCAGTCCCTTTCAGCCTCCATGGCTCTAAACCATGAATAAAACATTTTTTGGGGTTAATTTTCCTGTATCTCTAATACTGCAATTGGAGTTAACAGAACAGTGATTTTACAGCATCACATTGTGAATCTGTTTCCTGCCCTGTGAGATGCCTAAGGGCATATGGGTGCCCTCAGGGATGCCTGGGCTGGTAGGCTGGCATTGGAGGACTGTGTGGGACACAGGTTTGGCTCAGGCTCTGCAATAGGGGCTTTTTGGATGAGTCCTCAAATAAACAAGGCCCGAATTCTACCAAGAGGCAGTTTTGGAGACAGGAAGTGGGAGCAGCCCCAAACTTATCCAGGAAGTAAGTTAACAATAGGTACAAGCTATCGGTCAACTCCTTTTTCAAATTGCAGGATAGGTGTTTCTAATGTGCTGTGTGATGTCTTCTGCAGTGGGCAGAACGGTGCCTTTCTCTGGTGGAAAGCAAAGCAAAGCAAACAGGAGTTCCTCTTTCAGTGAATGAAGTTAACATCGTAACACCAGTGAAGTTACACATTTCCATCTGCAGAAGTGTGGCCTGAATAAGAGCTGAAATCAGGTCAGTCTTCCAACTGATGGTGACTGCTCTCATTATGGGGTTTTCAGTGGACAGAATTGAAGAGGGCTGAGAAACCACAAGCACAAAATCACTTCTTTTTTCAGGCTGATGAAACTTTGACTTTAAAAAGAAAGGAAGAAAAGCTTATCAAGGAGAGAGAAAGATTTTATGCATACTTATTGTAATCCAAGTATCTCTCCTGTGCATGTCTCACAGGGGAAGATGGCTTAAGAAACTCTAGGAAAAATGAGGCATGAGCTCCAAAGAGACAACCTCAGCTGTGTGTATATTTTCTGCAGTGTTGTATGAAGATCTTAGCAGTGAAGCCTCTTCCCTGTGGACTCCAAAGGCTCTATAAGAGCCTTCCTCAGTGCACAGATGACCTGTGACGGCTGCTGTCACAGATCAGCTACTTTGCTGCCAGCAGTATCTCAGAGGTGCTGAATCAGCACGTTCAGAGTTGACCTCCTGGTCTGTGAAATGCCACCTCTGCCCTCAGAAGTCATCCTTAAGTATCTCAGGATTTAAAATGCTTCTGGGAGAGAATCGAGAGAATCAGTACCCTGCACAGGGCCTGGTGGAAATTCACACTCAAGAGCTGCCACTGAGCCAAAAGCAGGAGAGGGGAGCAGCACTGTGGCAGCACATTTTCCTCCCAGATGACTACAGGAACTGACAATTAAAATACATTCACTGTTGACATGGGAATATAAAGTATGTTAAAAGCTGATTTTAATGCAGATATTCCCCGAATGCTTATGTAACTGACTATCCCAGTCTCCTGCAGTGCCAAATAAATGGTGCCAAGTAAATGCCATTGGAAGAGGTCCTCATGAGCATGTTGCCTAGTGCAATTTCTGCTACTGATCTGGCTGAACTGACAGGGAACCAAGCAGAAGACAAAAGCATGAAGATGCTTTCGAAACTGCAGAGCTGACTTCCCCTAAGAAGCCTAATTTTCAGAAAGAGGGATTTAGTTGCGCAGGGGAGAGAGATGAGATCAGATGGAAACTTACAGAGTGAATCATGTGGAAGAATGTTATTTACAGTGCAGGTCTGCATAGGAAAGTTCATCAGCTGCAGTTAACCTCTCTTGTGGCCTGAATTGACCAGCTGGGTCCACGTTGAACACCACGTTGCCAAACTGGCTTAGTACTGAGCCACAGCTTTTATATCCTGCCTGTTATTCCACGGGTGCCCTCCTTTTAGCCTGTGGATCAGGATAGAAAACCAATTGGACCTCAGTGAGCAACATTTGACTGACCTTCAGCTGCTGGACCTACACAGCAGGAATGGCACAGCCCCAGCGAGTCCCTTTGTGGCTTTCATGTGTACTCGCTGTGCTCACTGCAGGCTGTCCTACCCTCTCACCCCAGCTTGTGGTGTGCCCTGAGCTGGACAGAGAAGCAAGGTTGTTTGTATCTGTGTGTGTTGCACATGGTTTCTCATGCACCAGCTTAGGTGCACCGAAGCTGTTTACAAACCCTCCTACCCAGCCAGCCCCAGTCTGCCTCCCTGCAGGATTTTCCTCCCTGGCATTCAATGCTCCTTCACCAGAGTGCCCCTCACACTGACAGGTGTGGGAAAGTTCAGCTGTCCCTCACAGATGTCTCTGTATCTTGAGCATTTCTCTTGACAGTATTGGCTTCCTTCTTCCTAAGCTGATTCCTGTACTTGTGCCAACCCCACACTGGCACAGCAGCACCAAAGAGCAGCAGGGCAGGGGGGATCCCAGCTCTGGAGGGCCCGATCCAGGTCTCTCACCAGGCATCTCCACCAGAGCTCACAGCAGAACCCTGGCAGGTTTCGGTAGCAGCAGCAAGGGTTAGGCACTACCACAAGGAAAGATGGTCCTGCTCCACTGGGGCAGGTGGAGGAGAAAGGGAGGGGGGTGCTTCCTTCTCTCACTGCTAGCAGAGTAGAACAAAACCTCTGTTCTTTAGGAGCTGATCTGCTCTTGCAACTTACTCCCCACTTCAGGTTATAATCCCTTCTGGTGACATCACAGGCATGGCTGTGGCCACCAAAGTGACGTCACCATGAGAAGCTTATGACTGTAAATGAATAATGTCACAAGAACAGATGACCTCAAAAGGAGTTAATATCCTGTTATTATGTAAATGCCCCTAATACTTACACAAATGTGCCAGAAACAAAAAAAGAAAGAAACGTGAAGCAGATGTGAATATGTGTATAAATTCAGCATTTTCTCACAGATCTGTAGATCCTTTATTAGTCTGTTTTGCCTCTAAAAATCTTTTTACTGTTATCTCCATTTACATGAAGCTCAGATTTTTTAATCAATCTCAAGATCCTTCTTCATTTAAAAATACTATTACATTTAAAATTAAGAGAAAAGCATAGAAGTTCTCCATCTTTTGACATGCCAAATAACCACTTACATGCTTAGGGTTATCTAAACATCTCAGCAAAATACATTTTAGTGTCAGAAATGTATTAAATAATTTGAACATATAAGAGAGCAAGGAAATGTATCTTTTCTGTGTTGCCCCCTGGGCTCTGTGGGGAGTGCCACAGACAAGGCTATCTCATTATTAGATGTTGTAATTTTATGATAAATAGGAACTAATAAAATGGAAAACTAGGTACAACTGTATCCCAGAAAAGAAAAGCTTTATTTCAGCTATAAAATTTATACCTCTTATGCTGAACTAAATCCTTAGAAGTTGGAAATAATATTCAGAATCTCTAAGGCCATTTTTTTTTGTAAATGTCTTGTCTCTATTGTGCTGCTGGTTTATTATTTTCCACAGCCAAATATTTATTACATTTCCTCATGGACATTTTTAATGGATTTTCTTGCTTTGATAGGATAAGAAGTGTGTTTAAATGCCTCTAGGGGTAAATAATTTCACATGAAGACTTTAAAGCACAAAGTCTGGATCTTCATAGGTTTTTACATTATGCAAGTAGATGCTTAAGGTACTTAATACTTTCTAACCCCTGGTGCCCTTTTTACACAGAGACAGGCAGTCAGCAGGGATTAATCTGATCCTAATTAACCACAAACTCTTCTGATATTTGGTCACTGCACAGTAGCGTGCTGCCAGGTACACAGAGGTAAACTGATCTGGATTATCTGCCAGTGCATGTGCTTCACGGAGGGAGGTCTAGTGCTACATGTTGTGAGTGAGTTACAGGCAGACACAGCTTGAAACAGTGTGGGGAAACAGCTGTATGAAGCTGGAGCTGTAAAGAAAGGGGAAATCACTAATCAGAAGGCCTCTTTCTAGTGACTTTCTATTGAGATTTCCTTTTTATAGATAGAATTTGTCAGTGTGGCACTGCAACGGGAGAAGGTAAAAAACATGAAAATCTGAAGATCAGTTTCTTCTTCTTCAGGTGCAAGGGGACACAACTTTGTGGATACAAGTTCTTTCTCTTTTTCTTTCCTTTGCACAAGCATCATGTCTGATGGAGCCTTAGGAAGGTGTGAGCATGTGTGTCTTTTCTTGTATGCTGTCCACTGTGGTTCACATCTTCCTTTAATGAGGAGCCGAGCTGTGTGCTACTCATGCGACATGGAAAGCAGAGTACTGATGCTCTTCCCAGCCTCATGGTAGCCCATAAACCAAAACTAACATGCAGCAAAGTGAGCAAAGTGGGTATGAGAAGGGTCTTACACTGGTGGTGGGGAGAAGCAGCTGTGAGAGCCTGGCATTGCTGGAGCACTGCAGGCACAGTGCAAGGAAGAAGAGGGATGTGTCTGCTCCTGATATGTGAGCAAGAGGAGCAACAGAGACCTGTGGGAAACACAGAGGCCACAGCAAAGGTCTTAGGTTGTTGTGGTAGAGGTGTCCTGATGTGACCCAAAAGCGTAAAACAAACTTCTACTCTCCTCCTTCTTCCTGACGCAGGATCAATCATAGCCCACAGTGTCCTGCACCAGGAAAGTCAAAGCCGTTAGCTTACTGTCTCTGCAGGGTAACTGCTATGTCAAGTATTCCTATGGGCTCATCCCATCCTTGTGACTCCTGGGAAGGACAGCTGAGGAGACCTAGAGGGACAGTTATGCACAGAGATGAAGGGAAAATGCTGGGGAAAATGCAAGGTTAGTTTACAGCAGTGAGGATAAGAGCAAGGGGAAAGCAGGAGGTCCAAAGTTTGATCAATAAATACATTCACAATGGCATCAGGCTCTGGTAATTGAAGTTAGTCAAAGTGTAGAAGAGAGCATTAAGGAGTTGATTTACAGTAGAGCAGACGGGTTTCACAAGCTGCTGGTGTCCAATTGGATGTGCCCTGGATGAATTGGCTCAGAAATGGACCACTTTGTGTGAATATGTTCCCCCACTCCTGGTCACACACCATTATTTTCCTGATGGCAGTCTTCTACAGAAATGGATGTATTTGCATTTATAACAGGGCTTTTTGTTTTTTTACTTTTCCAACAAGGAAACTACCCTAGCACACATCCTTCCCAGGCCTGAGCAGGTCTCTACCAACTCAGACTTGGACTTGGCATTTAGTTCCTGAACTAGGAGATGAAGCAGCCGAGTCCAGATTCTCCTTTCCTGATGGAGTATTGAGGGTGGAAGGAATTCTCCCATCTCTCTCTGCTGTCCTTGAGAGAGATCTAGCTGCTAAGAATAAGCCAGGGGCTTTTCTCACTAGGAGGCAAAGCAGATTTATTTACTCTTCAGGGCAGAGCTCAGAAAATCATCCAGTGATTCCTCTGCCAGTAGCTGGCCCTGTGCCACTCATTTTCCTCAACTGTGACAGCCTGGTGCTGTCTGCTGGCCATTCCCCAAACCCCTTTCCCGCCAACCCTATCACAACTCAAGGACTCAGGCAGCTCTCTCAGGCTCTGGCATCCAGGTTTCATCCATGGCAGCAGAATTTATACTCTCACAGGGATGAAAAAATCTGCCAGAAATGGGATCCTGATAAGTAACTTGTGATCCTGAAGTGGCTAACGTTAGGCTAATTCACCAAGGAGCTACAAAAGAATTTCTTCAGATACCATAGTGACCAGGGCACCTCTAATCCTCTGAGCACAGCATGTTTCACTGCCTGGGGTCTACGTTTTGTTCAGACTGCTCCAAACAGGAGAGCCAAAAGCCAGCTCAGGCCACAGAAGTAGGCAAGCACGTATTTCCATGAACAAATGCTGGTTTCCAGAGTAGTTTGCTTTCCAGCTCATTCTTCTTCTTTTCCCCCCTAACTCTGAAGCATGCCTCTCTGAGCCATAGCACTTCTTAGAGATCAAGAGAGTTAAAATAATCCCCAGAGTAGCAGCAATTTTGGGAAGCTGCCCTCTCTTGTATCAGTGTGTAGCCTGCTTCATATCCAGCCATGAGCTCTTTCTGACACAGCTGGAGTCTGGCAGGAGAAAGCAGCTAGCTCCAAGCTGAGCTTTCAGGGGTCTGATGCAGGCCCAGCTCTTACAGAAAAGATGCACTGCCTCTTCTTCCTTTAAACTGCTCAAATAAGCACCTAGCAAAATACTACTGTTTTGTTTAGGTTTCTCTGTAGTGAACAGCTTTACATTAAATCTAGGTTTGGTAGCACAATGTTATTCTCAGTTTTTCTCTGTAAAGATTGGGACATCACATGGTCTGGTGTGAAGCCATGCAGAAAGCATGTGCCATTTACTAAGGGATGGCTGCTGGAATCTCACATGGAGTTGTTCTCTGTGTGCTTTTGTCCTGAGATACCTTTCAAGCTAGGACTCTCAGTACTGATATTCCCAGCCCCTGAGGTTGCATGCTTGAAAACTGCACATCCGTGTTCTTGAAGAAGACAAAATTAAACTGTTAAACTCTCTCGTTTCAGCAGAAACATTGCCAGTAATAAAAAAGAAAAAGTGTTACAAAGCTAATTGCTCTTTCGGAAGGTCACTTCTTCAAGGACACAATGATGTGCAGATTCTGCTTGAGATGTGGCATAGCACATATGCTCACTGTGTAACTGTTGTAATTAAATATAAACCATTCATTTCTCAATGGATTTGTTTCTCCTTGCTTAATGTATCTCTGTTGCTGCTTTGTCTCATAACAACTCTATTAACTAAGAAAAAGTGTCAAAGGACCTGTTGATAAGTGAATAAATCAAGAAATTACAAAATTGTTGGTTTTCAATGGTTTCTTTTAGAGATAGAACAGCTACATCTGTCTGTAAGTGCTCTTGTTAAATAGAGGGACATTTAATACTGCAGTTCCTTGGAAGTAAGACTCTTCTTTTACTTCAGCATTTCAAGAAGACAAAAAATATTCACAGTTTGTTTAGGGGAAAAAAGAAACAGCAGTTCTCACAGTGTCAAAATCAATTATTTGTGATTGATTCATTTGCCTTGATCTTTGTGACCCTCAAGAATTCCAAATACTTATCAGTCAATAATTTAAAATCCTCAGTATTGTGCACTGTGGTAGCTTAAAGGGGAAAGACATTAAACAGACACATTGTAAAGAGACTCAGGGTGCCACCATTTAAACTTAGCCCCCCAAACAAAACCCAGACTTCTCAAGTATCCCTCCTCCTAGCAGGTAAGACCTCACACACTGTAGTGGCACTTTGTACAGATCTGATGACATGCCCCTGCCAATAGCCCCCATTTCCCCAAGACAGTAGAGCAACACTTAACTCCTTTCTTGGTGTGTGAGTGACTTCCTATTGTGCTCCTTCATCTGCCAGGCCCCATGGCTCATGGAGCTGTCCCTGCCACATGCACACAGAGCGCACAGGGAGATGTGCTGCACCAAAGTTACAAAATCTGCACATCTGCTTTCTTGTCATCTGTCATGGTTTAAGCCCAGCTGGTAGCTCAGAACCATGCAGCCGTTCACTCACTTGCCCCACTTCTTTCCCCCCACTCCCAGAGGGATGGGGAGGAGAATCAAAGGAATGTAACTCCCAGGGGTTGAGATAAGAACAGTCCAGTAACTAAGGTATAACACAAACCACTGTTGCTACCACCAAGAATAATAATGATAAGGGAAATAACAAGGGAAGAGAACATAAAATTGAAAGCGGAAAAGGAAAACAATAACCACAAGTGATGGACAATGCAATTGCTTACCACCCACTGATTGATACCCAGCCTGACCTGGGCAGTGATCTGGGCCTTCTGGGTAACTGCCCCCAGTTTATATACTGGGCATGATAGCATAAAGGGCAATGGGTTCAAACTTAAACAGGGGAGATTTAGGTCAGATATAAGGAAGAAGCCCTTTACTGTGAGGGTGGTGGGGCACTGGAACTGACTAAGGGAGCTGTGAATGCTCCATCCCTGATGGTATTCAAGGCCAGGCTGGACAGAGTTTGGGTGACGTAGTTTGGTGGGAGGTGTCCCTGCCCATGGCAGGGGGGTTGGAACTTGATGATCTTAAGGTCCTTTCCAACCCAAACCGTTCTATGATTCTAGGACATGCTGTGGTATGGAATACTCCTTTGGCTAGTTTGGTTCAGGTGTCCTGTCTCTACTTCCTCTTGGCTTCCCATAACCCTCCTCACTGGCAGAGCAAAAGGCTGAAAAGTCTGTGGAGTAAACATTACTTAGCAACAACTAAAAACATTGGTGTTATCAAGCATTGTTCTACGAAGAAGGAGAAAAAATGTCTGCTACAGCTGAACTCAGGACATCATCCTACCTGCCTCCCAGAGGAAGTGTCAGCACCTCAGCACCTCCCAGGCTCTAGGATATGAAGTGTCCCCTTAGGGAACATCAGTGGAAGAACCCAGCACTGTCACATTAATTAATGAACTCAGCAGAAGCAGCTGATGCCCTTCAGCAGCACGGCACTCCTGTTCCCGTATGTTTTGCCTGTGCAAAACCACAGATTCCTGTGTCATCTTCAGTGAGACTTCCCAGAAAAATGAAGATTATTTTCATGGAAAAGTTGTTCAGTCCCTGAGGCTGTAGTTCCCCAAAGAGGCTAGTTCTAAGAACCAACAATAAGAAAGAGGAGTGACTGTTATTGCTCTCACCTTTGGGAGAATTATCTTACGTAAGTTTATTTAACTCAATTTATGTACTTGTTTTCTCTACAGAACTCTTCTCATGTACCCAGAATCTTAACTCCTGTATCACAGATTGCAGTCCCCTGTCTATACTTCACCCCCATCCATATCTCAAGTCTTTTTTTTTTCTCATGCCCATCTTTATATGATTGCATATAATTTTCAGAAGATTTCACACTTCTGAAAGTCCATATGGTTGTCAAATTCTTTTCTGATGCCACTTGTTTATGGCTTCAAAATAATCAACATGGATTCACACATCCTTTCTCCTCCCCCCCAGAGGCTCTTTTGTACACAACTTCAATATGATTAATTCACTTCTCCAAATGATGCCGCCAAACTTACCACATCAGCAGAGACAGCCTGGGGCAAAAACCTGTTTCATCTTGCTGTGTTCTTCATTGGTGTCAAGCTGCAAGCTAGCTGTCACACCAGAGAGCAGCCAGGTTTTCTTTAGACCATCTACCAAAACTCACAGCATCAGAAGAAGTTCTGTTGACCTGGTATGTCTAACAGCTAATGAGCCTCCATGTGCAGAAAAGAGCAGGCCATACTTGCAGCCTCATCCTTGTCATGTCACTGAATGATTCCCAGTGATACTGAAAGCAGTTTTGAACTGTGCAGTATGCTAGAGGTAAGTATCAAATTCCATTGATTTAGTAAGGAGATACTAAGGAGAGGAGTGGGCGAAAGAAAAGGCACCTGGGTGTTGTCCTGCTTCATCCTGGACGTAGTGCAGCCCCAGACTTGGGTCCTGGCTGAAGAGATGAAACAGGGGATGTGCTGGGGAATGAGGGAGTGGGGAGAGCAGAAGCACCTCCAGCCTTGCATTGGCCAAGGAGGGGTTAGTGCTATAGTAACAGTGATTCTTATGGGCCTGATGTTTTGTGAAGGAAGCAGGTGAGCAGAGTGGAAAGAGAATGAAAAGAAAAGGGAAAGTGAAAGGAAGGAAGGGAAGGACAGGCAAAACGAGTGTCTGTGGGGACAAGCAGCATGAATCGGTGGACACTCATCTGCAAAGGAAGGCGTTCAAACAGCAAACCAGCTCTGAGCAAAGGTTGTCCTGGAAACCTGGAAACCACTCTGTGCATTCAGGCTCTGTTGGCAACCTTCCAGCTTCAGTGTCCTCAGCTGCTGGGGCTGGTGGCTCCTCTACACCATCTCCATATCACGCACCAATGCCTTGAAGAGTAAGGTCTTTCATGGCCCTGTGTGCTTGGAGCTGGTGCACCATCTGGGGCCGGGAAAAGAGCGCAAGGTCTCAGCTGGATCCTATCTCTTTCCTCCTCTCCTGTGCTCTGGCTTGTCCCACCAGCCTGAGGGTCCCCCTGTCCTCATTAACAGCTCTTGCCTCCCCATCTCCTACCTACTTCTATAGCCCCAGCAGTGGTTGTTCCTACAACTGCCATAAGCAGCCCTGAAATGCCTTTTTCAAGATTTCTGTCATAGTCCTTATAACTGTGGCAGGGTGGTAACAAACATCCTCACCCCTCCTGTGGGAAACCCACAGTGCAATCAGCTTCTGAAAGAAAGCAAGGCGGCAAAGTGCTGGGGAAAGAAACTTAAGGGCAGAGACTGAATCTCTGTGGCTTTACATGGCATAACAAGGGAATGCTGGTACCTAGGCAAAATCCAAGAGCAGGGCCACAGAGTTATTAATGAAAGCTTTGCTTTCTTGTGACCAAACTCACCTGAATAGAACGGGAAGAAGTGGGACTCACAGCCACGGCACGGCAAACTGTTTGAGAAAACACTGCTCCTAATCACAGTCCAGTTACAAAACTAAATCTGTCCATGCAACAGGACATGTGAACTGCAAAAAGATGACTGTTCATTCACCAGAGTAGGAGGAGTTCTGAAATTGGTATTATGTGTTCCACTGTGTCTGTCCCAGGAGGTCCTGTCGTGGAGTTGATGACACCTGGGGAGCAGGAGCACTCTGGTGGCACTGCTAACCTCACAGGAAGCATTGTCTTGGCAGGAGTTGGGTGATACTGAGCAGGATATCTCTGCACCAGGAGGGTCAACATTTCATCAAAATAAATAGTGGAATTTATGATAGCCATACAGCTCACAACCTTGTGCTCATGGGCTTGCTAGCAGCAGATGCTCAGCTCCATCCTGAGCGCAGCCTGAGTGGTTGCCCCACGGGCTGCAGCCACTTCCTTGCCTGCAGCTCTTAACACAGCAATATGACAAGGCAGAGCTGTTTGGGTGTTTGTGTCATGAAGCTGCTGGGTTATTCAGCTTCCCAGCTTTCACAGATTCATATAATAACCTGGGTTGGAAGGGACCTTTAAAGATCATCCAGCTCCAGACTCCCTGCCATGGCTAGAGACACCTTCTGCTAGACTAGATTGTTCAAATCCCCTTCTGATCTGAGCTTGAACAGTTCCAATGATGGGGCATCCACAGCTTCTCTGGGCAGCCTGTTCCAGTGTCCTGCCTTGTTCTCATCATTAAAAAAAAAAAATTAATTATTACTTCCAATTTAAATCTATCCTTTTTTAGTTTAAACACATTACTTCTTGTTCTGGCCCTTTACCAGGGCCCCTACAGGCCCTGATAGAAAGTTTCTCCATCCTTCTCATAAGCCCTCTTTATACACTGAAAGGCTGCAAAATGGTCTCCCTGGAGCCTTCTATTCTGCAGGCTAAACAACCCCAAGAGTCTCAGTCTGTAGCAGAGGTGTTCCAGCCCTCTGACCATTTGTGTGGCCTCATATGGACCTGCTCTAAGAGATCCATGTCTGTCCTGTGTGATGAAAAGGAAAGCATGGTGGCAGGGTGGAAACCCAGCACAGGCACTGTCAGCAGCTAACACTGACATTCGGGACATAGAGAATGCAAGGCAGTCTGGTCTTGGTGGATACGGCTGGAGCAAAGCTTGCTTTCTACTGCACTGTGAAGCAAACTTCATCACGTTCACCCCATACCCTTTGGCGATGTTTGCTGCAAAGCGCCCTACAGATCCTGGGGACGGGGGCACATCTCATGCTGTGGGGTGCTGAGGGCATGGTGCCAGGGCCTGTTGAGTCCCCGCTGAGTGCTCCCCCCCCCCCCAGCGTGGGCTAGCAGCTCCTTGCGCTGACACTCGTGTGCATGGAGACCACGAGATGGCACTAGTCACTTTTGAGGCTAGCGGCTTCCCAGCGAGGAACACACAAAAATAGAGCGCAGAGCATTGTTGTGATCCTGTCACAAAACACAGGCACTCCGCAGGCACGGAGATGTGAACAGGGCACTTCTTTTACTGACTGGTAAGTGTTGGCTAAATACATTTCCATCGCCATTTCACCATGTACTAATTGTTAGCAGGTTTTATTTACAATGGGCAGATTGGATTCATGGCCTCCACCTACCAAGCTATTTCACATTTTATGCCTTATATATTCTGGAGAAAAGTGATTAAAAACTGATTCTAAAGTGAACCATGCTTAATGCAAAAGGCTGAGTCAAAGCAGAGACAGGGTGTGCCTGTTTAATTGTGAAGCTCTCAAAGACTGCAGATGCCCTTTCTGTGGACAAACTGAAGCAACACTGTCTATCTGTAAACTGCTAAATAAGAGCAGGCTGAATATTGATCTCCAGCTCCAAGGCCAGCCCGTATGAGCACTGTATGACTTGTGTCCACACCCTTCAGAGCTGTCCCACCAGTCACAAACATACCACAAGCAGCTGGCCTGGCTTCCCTCCTGGACTACTGTGGGATCCTTATGGCTCTAGGACACAATTACTCCATTTTGCAAGGGAGGTTGTTATCCTAAATAAAGTCAGGACTAAGTTACAGCCCAGCTGAGAGGTGCTCTTACAGCATGACCCTGGGGGGTGAGTTTCATGCCCTGTGGGTTGCCCAAGGGGATAGGGGAGGACAGGAAGATGCAGTCAGGTGGGACAGTGTTGAGACAGAGGGCTCCCTGTTTGATGTAGCTTCTTACGTAGTGGGAACAGTCCTTGTTGTGAAGGACACCACACAGTGTTTTGGAGAATGCTGCTTGAAGAGGTCCAAAACAGAGCCAACAAGCAACCAAATGATCCAGTGTCTGAACCTTCTCCCTGTCCCTCTTCCATTTACCACTGTAGACACTTCCCATCACAGGATTTACAACACCTTGCAGGGCTTTACACATCAAGCAGTTGTATTCCTCCCCTACATGCACAAATGCAGGCCATTTCCTCCCAGTTATCTCATAACCTGTTTATTCCTGGGCTCAGGGCGACAGGATCCTTTCCAGGTACTGAAATTCTATTGCCCAGCACTCTGTATTGACTTCTCCTGGAACACAATGTACTCAGTGAAATTATCTGGGTGAAGGCTGCAAATAAATGTGACTATCTTCTCCTGAGAGGCATGAATTCAGTGGTGTTATTGCCATGAAGCGCTGTGGAAACCCAAGGAATAAAAACAGATTTAACAGGAAATTTGACAAAACTGACAGGATAAATCCTTTGGTAGTACAATGTAGCAGTTGGTCACACA
This sequence comes from Melopsittacus undulatus, assembly GCF_012275295.1. NCBI lineage: Eukaryota > Metazoa > Chordata > Aves > Psittaciformes > Psittaculidae > Melopsittacus > Melopsittacus undulatus. Next base: position 26,630,905 of record NC_047528.1, read on the forward strand.
GTGATCTGAGCACAGCTTTTGGCTCAGGAAGTCTGGATTCTGTGTAAATTTAGCAATGTACACTATGCTAAGTCCTGGAAGCTGGGACAAGATGCCATAGGGAGGATTGCTCTGTACTCAAATGACAGGTTCAGATGAGACACAATTCATTATCTGAACAGAAATAATTTTGTTTGTGTAACAGTCAGAATGGTTTTATAAAGGGAAATGACTCCTTGTAAATCTATTAGAGGCTTCGGAAGGCATCAACAAATAGGTATACAACTAAGAACAGTTTTCCAAAGTGCTTCATCAGAGGCTTTTGAAGAAACCCTGCTGTGATGGTTTACGAGGGAAGGTTATGTGAATAAAGGTCTGATTAAAAGGCAGGAAACAGAAGGTAGAAATAAATAACCAGTTCTGCAGTGGAAGGAGGTTGGCAGTGGAGTCATGCAGGGATTTGTACTCAAGCTTATATAGTTCAGCATGATTTAAACCTGGAAAAAGGGGGGCTTTGTGAGCAGGAAATTTGTTGGTGTTATTAAGCATCCAAGATAGTAAAGATGATGGACAACTGGGAAAGTTGCAGAGTAGTTGCACAATCATAGAATCATAGAATAGTTAGGGTTGTAAAGGACCTTAAAATCATCTAGTTCCAACCCCCCTGCCATTTATTGTGAGGGCAGGGACACCTCACTATAAACCATATCACCCAAGGCTTTATCCAACCTGGCCTTGAACACTGCCAGGGATGGAGCATTCACAAACTCCCTGGGCAACCCATTCCAGCACCTCACCACCCTAACAGGAAAGAGTTTTTGCCTTATGTACAATCTAAACTTCCTCTGTTTTAGTTTAAACCCATTACCCCTTGTCCTATCACTACAGTCCCTAATGAATAGTCCCTCCCCAGCATCCCTATAGGCCCCCTTCAGATACTGGAAGGCTGCTATGAGGTCTCCACGCAGCCTTCTCTTCTCCAGGCTGAACAGCCCCAACTTTCTCAGCCTGTCTTCATATGGGAGGTGCTCCAGTCCCCTGATCATCCTCGTGGCCTCCTCTGGACTTGTTCTGACAGTTCCATGTCCTTTCTATGTTGATGACACCAGAATTGCACACAATGCTCCAAGTGAGGTCTCATGAGAGCAGAGTAGAGGGGCAGGATCACCTCCTTCAACCTGCTGGTCATGCTCCTTTTGATGCAGCCCAGGATACGGTTGGCTCTCTGGGCTGCCAGCATACACTGAAGCTGGCTCATGTTCAATACACAGCAACTGGGCAATAAAAAGGAGGTCAATATAGCCAATTCTAAAATTAATTACATTTAAAAAAAATCTGGTTTTACATACATGATAACAGGCTCTGAACTGACTTTTACTGCTTGGGAATTGGACCTTTGGGCTATATAAAGATCTGTGAAAGGGGCAGGTCAGTGCTCTGACATGAACAAAACAGCAAGTCACATTACTAGGAAAGGAGCAGAGAATAAAAAACACCTTTGAGCCATTCTATAAATCCACCTTGCATCTACATCTCCAAAACTGTACATGGTTATGGATCTCCTAGCTCAAAAAACACATAGCAGAATAGGGGAAAAAGAAATAATACAGAAGAGTATCAAGAATGAACAAAAGCATGGAATGGTTTTTCCTCAAAGAATGACAACTAGATTAGGACATCACAACTTGAAAGGAGAAATCAGAGGTTTTATAGAAATCCATAAAACATGAATAGCCTGAAAATTGTTACTGTCTCTCCCTAAAGAAAACATAGGGGGTATCAAATGGAGTTAGCAGGTGACATGTTTGGCAGATAACCTTTCCTGTAATAGTTTCACATGCAGCAGTGGAACTCCATGCCAGAGGTTGCTTCAGATGTTAAATGAGCTCAGAAAACTACTGGTCATTCTTAAGAGGAAAACCATTTACAAAAGCACCATCTATGGCACCTCAGGCCTTCCTGAGCCACACAATCATTTGTATAGCCTTTAGATGTGGTCTCATGAAGGCAGTTCAGGTGTTCAAGCTAGGCCACTGCTTGCTACCTTAGCATGAAACTGCAGGACTGAAAAGCTTCTGTACAGGATCAAAAGAGCTCATCTCCTTGCTGATACCAGCCACAGAAAACACCAATGTGTTTCAATATCTTGATTTCTTCAATAGTTAACACACCCCCAGTTTTACTCTGTTTTCAAAGCCCTTTGTGAGATGGGACTGTCTTACCAAAGACGAAGGCAGCTCAATTGTCCTGGGCAGATGGACTGTCCAGAGCCAGTGCTCATGCTGCTGAACCTGAAAATCACTCCTGAAAGACCTCAACATTCTCCGGATGTAAAACCAGATGTGATAGATGTGATGAGACAGCTGTGTAACTAGAGCTGCCATGGCTGGATACAGGTTCTTTAGGAAATGACAGCAGATGGTGGTGTTCTAGGCAACTGAGTGGCATCAATCTGCGAGGGAACAGAGGATGAGACAGTCAAGATCTCAGGAGGTCAGGAGAAGGTCAGGAGAAGCTAACAGCAAGGATGTTATTGTGTGCATCTCTCACAACCCACTCAATCAAGAAGAGAAGACAAACAAAGGCTTCTTTGAGCAACTGGTTCAGAACAGACTAGAACAGTTCCTGTCTTCTGTAACTGGAAAATGTTCTCAGTTGGAAAAAACTGTCTTCACTGACAAGAAGTTTACTCAAAAGGTGTGTCTGCATCTACTAGCAAAGCTTGGAGGATAAAGTTACTATTGACACTAGCAGATGGAGTCAGGGGTGCAATAAGCTGGACATATACAAGTCCATGAGAGTGGACAGACTACATATGACAGTATCAAAGGAACTAGCCAACGTCACTGTGAAACTCCTATCAGTTTTGAAATACTAGTGACTGTGAAGTTCTAGATGGCTGGAAGAAAGAAAATGTCACAGCATACTTAAAGACAGACAAGAAGGATGATCTGGGGAACCACACGCTGATCAGTCTAACCTCAGTCCCCTGTAAGATTATCAAGAAATTCTCAAAGCCATTTCTACACTCAATGGACAAGAAGGTGAGCCAGCATGTATTTATCACAGAATCATAGAATAGTTAGGGATGGAAAGGACCTTAAGATCACCAAGTTCCAATCCCCCTGCCAACCTCACACTAAACCATGTCACCCAAGGCTCTGTCCAACCTGGCCTTGAACACTGCCAGGGATGGAGCATTCACAAACTCCCTGAGCAACCCATTCCAGCACCTCACCACCCTGACAGTAAAGAATTTCTGCCTTATGTCCAATCTAAACTTCCTCTGTTTTAGTTTAAACCTATTACCTCTTGTTCTATCACTACAGTCCCCAATGAGGAGTCCTTCTCCAGCATATATGTAGGCCCCCTTCAGATACTGGAAGGCTGCTATGAGGTCTCCACGCAGCCTTCTCTTCTCCAGGATGAACAGCTCCAACTTTCTCAGCCTGTCTTCATATGGGAGGTGCTCCAGTCCCCTGATCATCCTCGTGGCCCTCCTCTGGACTTGTTCTAACAGTTCCATGTCCTTTTTATGTTGAGGACACCAGAACTGTACACAACACTTCAAGTGGGGTCTCACATATAGTATCACAGAATAGTTAGGATTGGAAAGGACCTTAAGATCATCTAGGTCCAACCCCCCTGCCATGGGCAGGTACACCACGTAATGGTAAGTCACGGTTAACTAACTTGATTGCCACCTTTAATGAAATGGCTTCTTTGGCGGGTGGAGAAATAACAGTGAATATAATTTTCCTTGACTTTATCAAGGCTTTCAGCATAGTATCCCACAGTATCCTTGCAGCCAAATTAAGGAAACATGGACTAGATTGGTGTACTACAGTATGGGTGAATAATCGACTGGATCATCAGGCTCAGAGGGTACTGGACAACAGTTTAAATCTAACTGGTATCCAGCTGTAAGTGGCATTCTTCTGAGGTCGAAACTGGGTCTAATGCTGTTAAACATTTTTGTCTACAATTTGCATTAAGGTGATGAAAGACACCCTCAGCAAGTTTTTAGATGCCCCCCCAACTGGGGGGAGTGACTGATACACTGAAGGGCAGGGCTGCCATTCACAAAGACTTTCACTAACTGGTAGAAGGTGCCAATGAGAATCTCAAGAAGTTCAATAAAGACAAGTGCAAGTCCTGCACCTCGCATGGACTAACCTGGTACTGCAGAAGCTAAGCACCTACTGGCGTGGGAGCTGCTCTGCAGAAAAGGACCTTGGGTCCCAGTGAATAGCAGGTTGAACACGATTAAACAGTGAATCCTTGCAGTGATAAAGCCAGCAACATACTGGGTAGTATAAACCAGGGAGTTGCCATCAGGTTGATGAAAATCGTTCTTCCTGCCTTCTGAGTACTCCTCAAACCACATTCAGAGTGCTGCATACAGTTTTGGGTTCCCCAGTATGAGAGAGATACTGACAAACTGGAGAGAGTTCAGATGGTCAGGGAGCTAGAGCATATGCTCCACAAGAGGCTGCAGGAATAACTGCAGTCTTTCAAGCACCTAAAGGGGGAACTACAGAGAAGACAGAGCCAGAGTTTCTCAGAGATACACAGTGAAACAACAAGAGAGAAAGATCACAAGCTCAAACATGGACAATTCTGACTGCAGATTAGGCTGCAATTCTACACCATGACAATGGCTGAGCACTGGCACATGCTGCCTAGTGATACTGTGAAATTGCCACCTTTGGATATTTTCAAACCTGATGGAACACAGTCCGAAACAGATTTAACTTCAAAGCTTTGAGGTTTGAGCAGCTTTGTGCTTTCTTTCAGCAGGCACTTTGAACTAGACAAACCTCCAGAGGCCTCTTCCAACTCCTGATGTTTCTACAGCTCTATAACTGCCACATAAACATATATAAAACCCACGATGTTAAACCATAAACCATAAAAACTAAACAAAGCCAAACCCACATAGCTTTGCATATACAATGTAATGGTGACATGCAAACATGTCTCATGATGGGAATAAAGAAATGTATAACACCACACACTGATGGAAATAAGAGGGAAGGACTACTTTGAAGACCAACATACATGAAACAATTCAAGATGGGATTTAAGCATGCAAGATTATCAGTATGTGTTGCAGCTTCTGTTTTATCATTCAGCTTTACTGAAGCAAATTATTTACATCACCACAGTGAGAATCAGAAGATCTGGCCTGCAGAGGCAAAGCTGAATTCAACGTACAAACACTTTTGCTATGCTTATTTTGTAATTATCCCACTGACACACACTGCCAAGAGCTGGAGAGCTTGTGTCACTGCAGTCAGTTTGAAGCCCGGTTAAACAGCTGGTGAGTCTGCAGTACTTCATAAATGAACATGTAGAAGATTAAGAGCAACTGACTTTTCATTTCTATTTTATTTCACAGAAGCAATGCATTCTGGGGTGAGAAGGAGTGAAATTTCAGGGAAAACCTATAGTTCTAAAATTACATTATTCATAATTTAACCAAAGCAATACGTAAATGCCATGAAACTTGTGCATGTTCTCTGAAGAGATCAGCCCCTTCCTAAATGATGGCAAGAGAATTAACAAAGCCTACCTTCAGTGAAACGCTCTTCAAAGTCTTGCCTCCTTTATTATAGACAAAAAGTTTTCTGTACACGATCATCTCTGGTTTTCCTGACAGTATGACACTCAGTTATTGCAAAATTCAGTTACAAGCACCATGAATGTAAACAATTAAACTCAGTGGAGACAGCATAAATTCAGAGTCTACGAAAGCTCATTTGGTTTTCTTCCCATTAGAATTAACACGGTAAAATCTGGAGTTGAGATGTTTGTGTTGCTGCCAGTTAATGCCACACATGAGCCTCATGACTGACACTTGAGCTACCCTGTGCTTGTTTGTAGAGCTCCAGTACCAGTGTTTCCTGCTGTGTCAGAAGACGGCACCAAGATGTGCTGAACCCCTTCTTGCAGAGGCATAACCTAGGCAAAAAAATGCTTCAAAGCCTCCTCTTCATTAAAAGCCCCAATCAGCTTTTGTCAGGAGTCTGAATACTGGCATAAAGCCAAGATCAGACATACATCAGCTCAAACCAACTTTTGATTTCATGTTCAGATAAATGTTATCTATGTTATTGAAACACCATGAAAAGGCTTTTTATTTTTCTGTTCCAAATAATGAACAGTGTCATTTTTATCAGATTTGAACAAAATTCATCCCGTTGCTTGTCATATGGAAGTGACTAGTGTAGATAAAATGGCTGCCCATAAACTTGCAATGTTATTTCATCACTTATTTTTGTACTACCACGAGTATGACAGAAAATAGGGAATCAGAAGTTTAAATCCATGCAGCCTGACTGTCATAGGCATCACTGCTTGTAAGGTGAACTGCAAGCTGATGTGAAAAGCTGCTGGGCTGACCTCACAGTGTTTTACATGCATTTTGGCAGGGTGCAAACAATAATGTGGAGCACGACTTTGCATAAATTGGGTCCACTTGTTCAGAGGGGGTTTGACCAAAAGGCCAGGGAAGTCAGAGGAAAGGCTGTGGGGACTCTGGAGGAGCATAGAGAAGTAAACACATGCACATCATGACAAATCCTTGGTTGGTGCTGTTTCCGCTTCCAGGTATTTCTTAAGAGAACAGTTTATTCAAAACTGCAGTAAGCCTAAACAGCTTGGGAGAGTGGGAGAAGGCTGGTAATCTGTTATTTTAGAGCTTGAATAGATTCCTCCTATTTATACCCTGTGTTTTGCACAAAAGACAAGATCTACCTCTGGTACATGTTATGATAGCATCTCACAGAGAGGAGACTTGGACTTCAGCCCGATGCCTCTTTGTGTGGAGAAAATGACAGCAAATGGAAAAAGCCTTGAGGAGTAGCATCCTGACTCTTGATGATCTCTCTGCCCTGTTCTGGTTTGGGGGTGGAGGTTTAATGGAATTCCCCCTCCTTCCCTATAAACCTGTACTCAGTTTCTCCCAGGCTTCCTTCCAGAATTGTTTGTACAAATTGTGCATTTACTTAAATGAGCCAGGGGAACAGGAAAAAACTGTTCCACTTTTTCTAACTGTCATTTAGAGTATGTATGAGCTTTTCTAATTTTATTTTTTTCCCCCAAAGCAGCAGTTCTTCTGATTAAAACTGCCTGGTAATATAGCAAACATTTTTTTATCCACAAATTCATTTTTATTCTATCCACCACAATGCCATCATGGAAAGTCTTCAGCATCTGTACCTGTATACAGCTTACATCCAGCATTACACATACGCATTTTAAAATGTTAATTTTCTCATTGGCTAGACCAGAGCTACCATCAGTACCTCTTCTCTGCCAAAAATGTAACTCTTCATGATACAATCTGTTTATACAACTTAAATCCTGGTGAAAGTACTTAGCTGTCATAGTAACAGCTTTTAACTTACTTTTTGCTTTTAATACCAAATTAATTGGAGCAAAAGAAGTTATCAAGAACACACGCTTAAAAATTTACTTGAAAATCCAGTAAAATTTACTTGTTCTCTCTTTGGAGAGAGGTATTTGAGAGAGAAGTATGCTTGAACTGGAAATACAAATAATAAGTTTCTGCATTAATTATTTTTAGCAGAAAAATAACAATCCCTTAAAAAACAAGGAGTTGCTATATATCTGGGACTAGTGATGTAGCAGTGTATAAAAATGATGGGTTATCTTCCTTGATTTGTATTTCAAAAAGGTAAACTCTGTACTGCCTGAATTATAAGTGGTTTACTTGGGTTACCACTGTCCACAGGGTTCAGACAGTAGCCTTGATGGTTTCTTTCCAGCTGGAAAGGATATGGGTTGAAAATGTTCTGTAAGGTTTCCCCTTTTGGCACTTTCATCATCCTGGACTATCATTGGATATAGTGGAGCTTCTTCTTCCCTGGGGAAGGAATGAAACTTCTCACCCCCCTCACCACTGCCAGCTCTCATAAATTAGAAGGAACTGTGTGTGTCCTCACAGAAAACTTCTTGTCTGACTCTACTGGAGATGTGCTACTGGGACCTGTTGTGCTTAGAGCTGCCTTTGGAACTTGTGAAAGAGAAAGAAGGCCCCTTTCTCCTTCTGTCTTTCCTGAGTTAAGGGAATTTCTCAGTAAATTTAAAGCAGTTTGGTGTCACAAATTACTCTTCCTTTTCTGCAAAAGAAAAATGTATTATTATGTGCCTCTTCTGGCATTGTCTTCACCATCAAGGGTCAGCCATTGCAACCTTCCACCTTGCACTGCTGTGGAGAAGCTTCAGTGCTGATCATCTCTTCCAGTACAAAGGTACAGGATGCAAGCTCAGACTATTTCACAGTACATAGTTTGGGGACACCCATCTCTGAGGGATCTGTTTTCTTCAAATGTTGAGCATTATCTGCTGCATCAGCTCCTCCTCAGCAGAGAACCTTCTTCAAGCTCAAGCTGGGCCTACTGCTTTCACAAGTAGAACACGTTTGCCCTCGAAGGTGTAAAATAGGGACACCTCAGATGTAAAATTCTTCTTCATTAACTGATGAAACTGGGCAAACACTTCCACCATCATCCAGAGAACAAGGAGCTGCTCTTGAGGACTGTTTGTGCTGCTTGGAGAGAGATGCTGATGTGAATGAGCTGGAAGACCATTCAGAGAGAGGAGGCATTGAAGAATCAACTGACTCAAAGATACTGCACATGGCTGATACAGGCCTTCCACCAGTGGCTGCCTGTTTAGCCTTACTGACACCTTGTTTCTGTGGGGGAAGAGAGGCTTCCAAGTCATTGAAAAATCCATTAAGAGCAGAGTATGCAGAGACCACAGACAGGTCTGAGAAAGCCAGCTTCATCCCTGTGTCTACATCAGTCTCCTGGGCACCCTCCAAGTCATCAATGTTAAGCCTGGGGCTGCATCTCCATGTTTTTAACCTAGCTGCAGGTGACCCAGTATTTAAAAACTGAAATGGTTCACTGAAATGAGAAGTCTCTGAGGCTGAAGAGGAGTTCCCTGTGGGCAAGCAGAACAGAGACTTGCTTCGCTGAAATGACCATGAAATGCTGGAGGCACTGCTGCATCTACGTGTGAAGTCTCCTCGACCACTGTGTCTCAAGTCCTGCTGGGAGAAACCAAGATAATGACCAAGGCTGTTTGTGTGATGTGCCTTGTTTTGAGCCATTTCTTTTGGTTGTTCAGGGACAGATCGGTGGCTCTGAGGAAGAAAGGCTGGCAGTGTGGTGAAGCAGGAATCTGTTGACACAGATGGATATGGTTGCTTGCTCTGCTTTGCAGACTTCCTACACCAACTGCTTGCTTGCTGCAGCCGGGAGAGGGAGAAAAGAAGATCACATTAATACAGAATTGGCAGTCTTACAACCGTAAGTCTCTGTTGCTGAGTTGTTACTGCAAATAATTATGAAGCAGACTTCATTCAGTATGCTTGCAGCAAATGTTTCAGTTCAATAACAAGAGAAAGTACTCTGCCAAAATCCCAAATATTTACATAAGGAGCCTTGAAGACAACAAGAATAAATGGTAGAGGAGCCCTGCTTTGCGGGCTGAATTACACTAGCTTGGAATTCTCACTTCCTATTGACTTGTTCAGATTAATTCATATTCTGTCTCCCAACATTACTGCCTTAGTGAGTAGCTGAAGAACAGAAATGAAGAAATGGGGGATGTATGTTACCATCATTCTAATTTCTCATTTCTTCCTTACTGTGGTGCAAATGTTTTATTTTTTCCTCTGAAACGTCAAAAAGTCTTTAGCAAGCACCCTCATTCTCTGATGGGAATTATTATTTCTTTCAACTCTTTCACATCTGGATAGCTGAGCAATGTGCTCTACAACCAACTTGCTCTATTAACTACCTTGTAATGATTTTAAGCACAGAGATCTAATTTGCTTGTAGCTACCTAGACTGTGAAGACCTAACCTGGTGGCTAAGACTTCAGTTTGGACATGAATCTCAGCCCCAGAGCAGGATTTGGTTGTCTGCTCCCCAGAAACTTGAGCATTTGAACAGGGACAGCAGCTGTGACAAATGGGGAGCCAACATCCTTCTCAGGAAGCAGCTGGAGACCAGGTGGCTTTCCTATGGGATTAGACACTGGTGTGTGGGTAACTGTACTGAGGCCCTAGTGTCTGAACAATCATAAGGTTATTCATCAACCCACTTATCTCAGTAAGGTTTTTATAAGTTTAAATTTAAAAAAAGTTTAATTTAAATTCTTCTTACTGGACTTTCTCACATAATAAAAAATGCTAGATTTTTGTCACAGAAGGGACAGGAACTAATGGGTCAAAGTGCAAGATCATATCTAGTAATCTCATCTGTGGGACTTGTCAGTTGGAAGCAACTGAGGAGAAACAGCTAGGTATCTAAGTCGCTATGTGCTATTAAAATGAAGACTGTGACAAACATTATCCTGTGGAGTCCCAGATGAGTTAAATAATGCATTATAGACAACACTGCTAAGGCCTCATCCAGAATGCTGCACATGATTCAAATTATGCCTATGTGAAAAAGAATAAATTCAAACTGACAAAGATGCAGCCACAAGGAAAAAAAAATCTATCCATTAAAAAACCTGAACCACAAACTAATAAAAGCTTTCTAATCACAACACAAGTAGAAGAGTCTTCTGTGGCAAGTAATGGATAAAGAAGGAGCTTGATCATTTTACCAAAGAGATTATATGACATGAGTAAAAGGGATGAGACTCTGGTAACCAAGGAGATTCTTTGCATTCCCTGTCTCTAAAAGGACTCTGTACCATTGCTGCTTCTAACATCTCGGTAGCGCACATCACATTGTCTTAGTGACCCAGATCTGCCATAACCATCTTCTGGTTTTTATTGCAGCAATTTTATAAGCAAAAAAGGATTTTCACATCTGCAAAAAATGTTTTGCTTATCCATGATTGCCTAGATAGAGGTGATTTCTAGGACAGCCAAATCATAGGAGTTCATTTTGGCGTTGTTGATGAATATATATACACCAATGTATCTGTAATGAGGTATGTCAGTTCATAACTTATTTCTGTATAATATAATAAGCTGTTTTCCTCAATGCCACAAGGAACTAAATGAATTAACGGGGAAATTAACTACAGTCGTGTAGCAGTTTCATTAACTGGTAAGAAATTTAATACAAGTCAAATAAAATGAGTCAAGTTGTCAACAAAACATTAACCAGAAATTACTTTAGACCTTTCACACAACATTATTTTATTTATGTAAGATGTGAGTTAATTTGTTTAAAAAAAAATTACTTTGCAACATAAAAGGCTTGTGCCTGGAAGAAAATGCCAGCTGGTTCTTAACTGAAGACATTTTTGGGTAACCCAGCAATAACAATATGATATGCTGAAAATACACAACCAAATCATTGCACACTTCTGATGAGTTTGTATAAGAAATCACTTCTCATTCTATTTTGTTTATATTAACCAAAGGTACTATTTTTTTTCTCTGTGGTAACTCTGATATCAGATACACTACAGAGACTCAACCATTATGCTTGGCCAACAAGAAATCAACAGAAACACCTCCTAAAACTTCTCCTACCTCGTGGAGAGAGAATCCTGGATTGACTGAGCATTGGTTATTTTCACACTATATTCTTGTGTCTTTGTAGACTTAGTTGATAATCTGGTAGATCAAATATCCAAAGAAACCAAGGACACATACAAGTAAAGTCTTCTTGTTCGGGTAAAGGTAAGGAGGCCTTTGAGAGCACAAGCACTGGTTAACAGTTTAAACAAAACTTCACCTGAAAACACAAGGCTTTTGGGAACTGATCCAGCACTTGCAGTGGGGAGAGTTCTGTAGGCAGCACAAAAGCCTTGCCTTTACCTTGTGCAGACCATGCCATCTTTCTATATATGTAGCATCATAGAATCAACTAGGTTGGAAAAGATCTTTAAGATCAAGTCTAACCTTTACCCCAGGACTGCCAAGGCCACCACTAAACCATGTCACTCACCTACATGGTTTGTGAACACTTCCGGGGATGGTGATTGCAACACTTCCCTGGGCAGCCTGTTCCAGTGCCTGACCACTTTCTCTGTAAAGAGGGGGCATATATATACAAGATAGGCATCACGGGTAGGATTTAGTTGTCTAGTTAATACAGTCAATGGAGTCTGGAGAGAAATTCAGCTTTCTCTGAAGAAAATTCCTATGTCTGGCTAGCTGAACTACTTTCTAGGTCTTTGGTGTGTACTGAGTACATACCCATCAATGACAGTGAGAATGCAGACTGTAGCTCACACAAAAATACTTGGATAGACATCAGGTTTAGATGTCTGCAATCTGGAGCTGAACCAAATCCTGCAGAGATAACTCCCATGTGTTCATTTTGCTTTGATGTTTAGAGGAAGTATTTTGCACACCGGCAAAAAGCCTCATGCATGCAGATGATGTTAATGATTTGTTATTCTTATTTGTTGACATAATTTTTGACATGTGTTAAAAAAAAAGTAGTTTAATTGGGTCTCTCAGGTCACATTACTGGGAGATACTGGGTCTGATTCAGTTTTTCAAATAGTAGGTATCTATCTGCTGTATCCTGCTTGGCCTGCAAGCACATGCACAGGTCACTCCCTGTCAGGGATTTCAGTGTCTGAAAATGTGCCTGAGCATGTTTAATTTATTAATACAGGTAAAGTCTTTGGCAATAAAGCACAGATACAAGAATAGATGTTTTGAGCTCTATCTAATATTTTCAAATCCTCCAGTTTAAATCAGAAAGAAGTGCAACTAAATAGCTTTACGTACTTGGGCTAACTTGGAACATGCCTACACTCACGAGAAAAATTTACTTTAGGTAAGACATTAGTTTTAGGGTTTTCTCATTTTAATTTTTTTCCTATCTCTTTTAGTGTTCTTTGGACAGATAAAGCATTTCATTTTATACAAAGTATTTGCTGTTATTCCTTCTCCTGTGTTACAGCTCCCAGTCAAGGCCAGTTGGCCTGGCAGTAGGTAATGGTGGAACAGCAAGGAGAAGGGGACAAGTACAATCTGACCTCAGGATGGCAGCCTGCAGTGCAGACCAAGAGACGTCACTAACACAGCTTCTTTCTGACCAGCTCTGTTTATAGGAGATATTGCTGACCTCGGTGCTTTTATGTTTAGATGCATTATGATATTGAAGATCTATTTTCCAATGCTGCTCTTCATGATATTAGCAGAAAGAGGAAATAATAAAGGGAGATTATTTTAGTATTTTCATCTTAAAGCAACATAACTATGACTTTCCTGACAGTAAGAATACCAGACTGCACAACTGCACCACAGATAAGAGTGTCAGAAGTTCCGGCTCATGAAATACTACTAATAAAGATTACAGGCTAATGCTATATTGTAGGGAACTGGATTATGTGAACTAATAACTTTTCTATATCTACATTCTGTAACTTGTCAGAGATCACAGAGAAGATTCAATGATTTAGTCAGGATTAAAACTTTGGCAGACTAGCTTCTAGTTCCATACTAAGGTCATTTATTGTGCTTCTTTGTACCACCCTGGCATGGCAAATGGAGAGCTGTGTTCAGCCTGCACATTCATGTGATCACTCCTCTTCCTTTTAACCTTACAGTGCCACAAAGCCTGCTCACCAGAGAAACCCTGACAAGCAAGCAGGAGATGTTAATCTTTCACTACCCTTTGTGCCACTGGATGCTGAAAACAGCAAGACCTATTTTTGTACCTTGAGGACAGTGTGATGCACATGCAGCTACTCTTTGCAGCAGGCAGCTTTCTACTGCTTCCTAAATTCTGCCCTTGTTTTTGGAAGAAGTTGCACCTGCTTTAATTTTCTGAATCCTTTTCTTTTTTAAGTCCTTATCTTCAGCCTTCTCACAGCTTGCTTTCTGCACCGCCTGTTATCTCACTGCAGCCTGGCAGTGCTGCCACATGGAGCATGAGACTGCCATGCTGCTTTGCTTGCCTCAAGCACAAATGTAGCAGAGATGCTAGAGAGAGGGTCAGCCATATGAGAGGACAAAGACTCTAACCAAAATGACCTGTCGATTTTGACTGAAATTCCAGATACAGGGAGATTTGTCAGACCTCACCACAAACATGCACAGCAAACCTGGCCACTGACTGAGCAGATTAGCTTTCTAACAGAAGAGATTTTTTCATCTGGGGCTAATCTGCTGCTCATTTATAATCTCTGCACAAATCTTTGCGAAGCCTGGAGGGATTTAGTGTCTCTGTATACCACAATGGGCTGCAGAAGAATTTCATGACAAATATCTGTGAATGCCATAAACAACCTGTGGTGAACCTCACAGAAAGGCACTTTCGACCTCCCTTGGGCTGCCTATGCCTGACACAAAAAAATCCATGAGTGCTCCTGAAGTCTATTTACGCTACCTGCTTTTTCAGAAAGCAGATAGTGATCTCATTATGCATTATCTGCATTAAGTGTTGTCAGCAAGGCTCTGCTGAGGTCAGAACCCAGCCAGCACAGCAATGACATCACCATCTTGAACCCTGATTTTGCTTGCCTTGCTCAACAAGAGTGCGATGTGTTTAACTGTATTAAAACCAGCGGGATTGATCCAGGGGGAAAAGTCAACACAAGAAAAAGTCCCAGAGGTTAGTCCTCAGTATCACCATAATAAGTCTTACTTGAAAGGCAACATATCAAAAGGCAAAATGAACAAACTTGATTTAAAATTGAATTGAATATGTTTGTAAAGCAGCATGTACAGTGTTTACAAAGCTAGAACAGGTGGGTGCCTTGTACTGCTACATATATTAACTTTCAAGAGGTTTTGTTGGTTATACAGAGTCATCAAATATCTTACTATGCCATGAAACACAACTGTGCTAACAGAAAAGACAAAGTACCTTTAGGATGAAGAAAATCAACTAAAAATTCTCCTCCTATCTGAGTTAGTGACAAATTAGCTGTGCCCAACCTTCCAATACCATCACTAGCACTAAGAAGAACCAAACACCTACAGCACTAAAAGGAAAGAGAAAATAGAGTACATAATTTTTAGAAACAGGAGGGGTAGTATTAGACTTACAGATTAATTAAATCATCTGAAGTCCTTCTCTTGACTGAATCAATTTTTAGTCCAAAAGTTCGCCCTTTCCATCCGTTTAAAAAGAAACTAAAACTAATTTTTATAAAGGAGGCTTTGCTTACCCTTGATGATTTTCTTGCCTTTCTTCCTCTTTGTGTTCAGATCTGCCCTATCTGTTCTATTAATTCAAGCAAGCTGGAAGCTCTCAAGATGGTGGTGATATTTCAGCAAGAAACTGGTCATTACAGGGTGAAGCAGGTGACTAAATATAGGTGTTCGGTCCATTCTGGTATATCCTAGGGTGCCTGCCTGACATTCCAGGAGGGTATAGACCTCCTGTAGGTCCTGAGTCTAATCTGCCAGGACACTTCTGGATAGCTCAAGTACCTTTTGGGATGTAGTAGGTCTTATGCTTAAGCACTGCGTCACTACCAAGGTGAGATATTTATTTGCCCACCTTCCTCTCAAGTTTGCCTGCATGTCTCTCTTCACACAAAGAAGCTAGGAAATTCTGCTAAAATGATATTTTACTTTTCCTACCCTATCCAAAGACATTCTCATAATTTAAAGAAGCCATCTGTGCACTTTCTTCTCTCTGCTCACCATCCCTGCTTCCCAAACATGAATGGCCAAGCCAGTCTTATCAGTTATTAACCTTTCCTCCTTCCAATGTTGCACTGCCAGGAGTGCAAGTTCATTAGCACTTCAGCTGTCTCTGAGTGGATTATGCCCAAAAGCTGCCAGGAATTTGGACAAGAACTATAAAACTGGCAGTGTATTCAGTATAGCACTATATGGTATATTCTTAGCTACATTATTTATGTATTTTTCTGACTGCTCTGACAAGAGGTCCCCAGTGCTTCTGCTTCTGGGCTTAGCACTGGTGAAGCAGTATGGGTGTTTTCCTAGTATGGGTATTTTCCCACAGGATGCAAACATGCTCTTAAGCCTTGCTACTGCTAAAGCCAACTGAAGCTTACCCTTTGCTCAGCTGGTATATATGCTGCACCCTTGGAGTTAACTTGCTAGCATGGAAAAGCTACTGTGACAAAATAATTTTTAAGAGATTCCTTGCAAATGAAGGAATAGGTTCTGTGGTATCGAACAGATTTATCCTGCCCATGAATAACTTTATTTTCTCTTGCACTGACTCTCTCTAAGCCCCTTCGTAATTGCATTTGCAAAATGAGTTAAGAACATGGATCAATCTGGCTGGCCAGTATCCAAGTCCCTGTAAGCACACCAAAAAAAACACAGAGGTCACATCTTGTTAGTCTAATCATGGAGGTATATTCAAACTTCAACCATTAAACACTGCCTGTAATTTAACAGGGATGTTTATCTGCCATTTTGCGCATAATAGGTAATTTTAACCTCTAAAAAATGCAGTCATAAATAAAAATATTCTGATGATTACTAAGTGCCAACTGATACTTGGGCTGAAAAATACTAGGAGGCAACTGTTAGGTTTCATATAAATGGGAAGAAGTGGAAATTACTGCCAACACTGTGGCACTGATAACACTGTTAATAGCAGCACTTAATGAGAAGTCAAAGGTCACATTAAAAGGTAGATACTATAATTGTTTTGAACTCAGAATGAGTTAAAAGAATATAAGAATAAAAGAATATAGGGAGTCCATGAATCACCAAATCCAGTGTTTCCTATAACCCATGATCCCATCATACAATCCCTTTTCCTTAACTGATCATCCAGTCTTGAATTAGGGTATTAACCTGTTTGCACATGCTGGGTGGCTGTTATGTAGTTGGCCATCAACATCTACAACTGCCAACTTAAATCTACATATCAACAGTATTTTGCTCCTGTACTAGAAGACTCATTTAGTGAAACATCCTTTTCCCATTCCTGCCTTTAACCTTCAGGTATATTTTCCAAGCACAATCAGAGCTCCCTTCAGTTGGGAAATTCCCTTAGATGACTTTACGTTTCAGTTTCCATTTGTGAGACAGTCTCTCCATTCCTCTGTATGTGGTGAGAGTCCTTCCCTGTACATGCACGTCTCTGAAGTCAGCTCAGGGGATACTAACTTTGGTACACACCAGAGACTGCACTTTTAATGGCTTTGTTGTCTTGGTGGCTTGTAGTCATCTGAGTACAAACAGGACATTTCCTCTCCAGATTAGTTATACAGCTCCATTTCTGATTGAATAGACTTGTTTAAAACCTGTATACCAGAACCTAGTCCTCATAGAATCATAGAATAGTTAGGATTGGAAAGGACCTCAAGATCATCTAGTTCCAACCCCCCTGCCATAGGCAGGAACACCTCACACTAAACCATATCACCCAAGGCTTCATCCAACCTGGTCTTGAACACTGCCAGGGATGGAGCATTCACTACCTCCCTGGGCAACCCATTCCAGTACCTCACCACCCTAACAGGAAAGAATTTCTTCCTTATATCCAGTCTAAACCTCTGCTGTTTAAGTTTCAACCCGTTACCCCTTGTCCTATCACTGCAGTCCCTAATGATCTCACAAGCACATAACTTAGACCCAAAGTCTCCCCATTTCTCCCCCTGCCATTTTGCACATATTAAACTTATTTTGCTTTACTGCACTTCAAATGTGATTATTTCCCTTTCTGTAACTTCATTCCTATTTGCCATTTTGCCCTCCTGTTCAGCATCGTCGCCCTTACTGAACACAGCAGCGAGAATTAATTGCACTTGGAGGCCACACTTAGCAGGATTTGCTCTCCTCTTTTGGTGCATACCAGTAATATCTTATTCTGATGGTTTCTGCAGGGTTTACCTCAGGCTGCTACTTGACAAGTACCAATTTATCTCTGTGCTGCCTGGCACCTGCTATTTCTGAAAATTTGCTGGTTTGAAATCAAAAGCCTTATTTAGAAGCCCTATTGTTTGTTTGGTTGTTTTTTTCTTACCTTTCCCTTCAATTTACCATTGCAAGATCCCATAAACCAAAGTTGCATAACATGGCAGAAACTTCATGAAAAAGAACAGTGAAAAGTGGATGTAGGTGAGTGTGGTTGCTGTGTAGAAGTTTGGTGATAGCTTTTGTAAGCTTAAGTTTACAAGTAATCTGAGGCTAACACAGTACAAGCAGTAACCCTGACAAACTGGGGACTGTCTTGGCAGATGGGAAGGAAAGCTGAGTTGCCTGCTAAGCCCTGCACATGTGCTGTTCAGCTCTGGCATGGGGTGTCTCTGTGGGTAGCATCTGCCAAGAGGCATTGAAAGGTTTCACCACCACCTGCATAGGACTCACTGAGCACAGATTCCCCATGCACCTGGATTTTCAGTCCCAGGAGCTACAAACCCAGAGAAACTGTGCTGCAAGGGGCAGGACACACCTCTCTCTATGCTGGGTGGTCCATGCAGCAGAGGGATGGCACACGCAATGCCTCTTCCACAGAAACCAGGTCAGACAATTTGACAAGCTTCATGAATGCAATTCACTCCAAACAAAGTACTCTTCTTTGAAATCTGAACAACATTCTTCCAAAGGTGAGGGTCTGTGTTCCTAGATTTGAACAGTAAGCAGCAATAAATACCTCTGCAGCGTAGGAATGCACATTAACCTGGTTCTGGATTGCCACAGATAGCCCCTCTGCAGGACAGGCAGCTATTAAAAGCTTGCTGCTTGTTATCCCCTTTATCTCCCCCGGATGTGGTGCAGTGAAGCAGGGCATGCTGATACATTGCCCAGAGATGGTGCCTACAGATGTCTTGACAAATAAACTCTCTTTCAGAACACGGTTACGAGCACTTGAGATTAGTTCAAAAGGAGAGTCTGTGGGAATGTCTCTTTCAGGTTGCTCTTCAGGGCACATTTCTTTTCCTTCACCACCTCTAACCCCATCCTGATAATCACTGTGCAAAAGAGATGCAGTTTGTCATCCTGTGATGCTAGAAAATAATGAGTACCATCAGGAATTCTGCTTGTCTTCCATAAAAGAAATCTCATAACTGAGAGCTACTTTATAAACCCCTGTCAGTTCTGTGCCCATATTTCTACACCCATCAGCCACTATTTCTCCACTCAAGCTCATAATTCTTTCTCTCCTCATTCTTTTAAACAGCTACCTCATCTGACATCACTCTACATAAACTGAGGTTGACTGATATCTGGGTAGTATTATCACTGCTTTCCTGATTTTACACTTACAGAAAGAGGTTTCAAGTTCTTTCCTTAGTGGTGCTGTCCTGGTTTGCTCTCCTGGGGTAGAACAAAACCAAAAAAAAGCCTCCTTTTCTGCTGCCTTTGCAGGTTAAGCTTTCCTGCACAAAACCAGTAAATGTGCTTCTGTTTCCCTTTGTGCTGAGCTTACCTGCAAAAGGATCCTATTTCCATCGTGGTCTTCTGTCTGCCACCTGCCTTCACTGATGGGGCTGCAAGGGTTGGGCAAGAGAGGCACAAGCTGCCCCACATCTTTTACTCTGAACTCCAGCACTGCTGACTCTGTTGGCATTGGCACCTGGCCCTTCGGAAGCTTTTTTAAAGAAAATTGAATGTCTATTTCCATGTTAGAATAGATAGGAAAAACACAAAAGTCAGTTTTTTTCTGACATACTGGTCTTTTCAGTATTAACTCGTACAGCTTCAAAATGTCAGCAAAATTTTCACTCCTGCAGTATATAGTGAAGCGAATAATTTCTTTCCCATAGTGCACTGGGCGAATGGCCCACAGAGGAGTCTCTGGAGCCAGAGTGTAAAAGTCCTGGCTGCACGGCATGTAAGGGAGGAACTTCCCATGCACTTGCTCTGTGTGGTGGTAATGCCAAGGTGGGCGCTGAAAAGTTTTGTGGAGCTGCAAAATCGGTTCCTCTCCATATTCTTCCTGCAGAAACAGGATGATGGCAAGGGCTGGCTGGGAAACACCAGCTTTACCTGTCTTCCTGCGCTTCTTGGGTGCTCGTCTTTCTGAGACTCGAAACAGCTGGAGGTCTGGATGGATCCAGGCTAGAAGCTTATCAATGGCTTGCTGAAGAGTCTTGGATTCCCCTGGGTCTGTGATAATATGTACGCTAACAAGGAATGGGTCTTGTATGCCTTCCACTGAAAGTTCACCTGAGAGGATTAAAAGAAAAATATCCTTTAAGATTTGAAGCCAAGTTGTCAACATTTACGTGATCCTTAAAGCAGAATAGGTCAGCATGGTCACACTGGGCCTTTTTTCCAGCTCTCTCAAGGTCACCATGAAGCTCAAACTAAAAATAATGTGCAGAGACACAGCAACCACAAAATAATGAGAAGACAGAGGTTTCATCAAACACCATAAAAGTTGCTCTTTCTACTGAGGTAGCACCCAAAAGACATTAACCAATGTGTGTGCTTCTGTGTTCGAGAAGAGCTGCTCCATACAGCTGAGAGGTAGAAAAGACAAAAATACTGACGTAGAATGTGGGGGGGAAGGGATGCTAATGATGTGTGGGATGATCAGGGTGGACAGTGTTCATCCCACCTTGGTTTAACATGTGCCAGCTGGCTGCGGGCATGGAAATCACACCACTGAATTCTGCTCTATCACCTTGACGGTGGAGTTTTCCACCCAGTTAAGAGTGTTCTGTGTCCTGAAGGCAACTGTTTAATAAGTAAGGCAAAGTTTGTAGGGAGAGGTAATATCTTTTATTAGACCAACTGATACAGTTGGGAAAAAAACAGACAGGCCTTCAGGCACACAAGTCCTTCTTCAGGAAAATATATTACTTGTCCCTACAAATCCTTCACTGTTTATATCTTCAGACCATCAAGACTATATGGTTTTTATAAGATTAGGGAAGATTGGTAAGAGCAGGAAGCACAAAAAATTACATTTACTCAGGGGAGAAAAAGAACCTTCTAGTTAGCCTTGGGAATGTTCACAGGGGCTCTCTGTTGTTGTCCCTAAAACCTCATTGATAGCTCAGAAGCCGAGCAATGGCTGGTTGGAGGGAAGAGGGAGAAACTGTTGCTTCCGTTCTGCTGGAGTGGCATGCTAATAAAGTTGCATGTGAATGGATGCCCAAAACAGTTTAATAAATCATCCAGGTAATCTGGATATTTTTGCTGGAGTTGTTTCCCCTCTGTGATGCTCTGAAACCACCTCCATGTCTGAGACCCTGAGCCTGGGCACAAAGCCTAAATGTGTAAAGCCTTAGAAAGGCTTCCCAAGCTTTTCATTGCACAGACCACATTTAATAGGGGGATTGTCTCACAAGCTATTTCCCCTCCTATTGGCAATCAGTACAAACCTCTCCCTCCTCCTTCCTGGCACCAGAATCACATTCCTGTGATACTTCAGCAATTGTTTTAATGGAAAAGCAGTATTACACAAGTAATGTATTTTAGTTGTCTTTCAATACAGAATAGCTACAAGATCTAGAGAAAAGCTAGATGCAATTGCATAGCTTTCCAGAGATGACTGGTAAACATACTGTAAGCCTCAGTTTAGAAACAGCAGAAAGGTATAGTATGCAGAGCAAACAGCAAGAATCCATTTTGCCTAGGACAAAACCAGAAAAAGTGAGTAGATAATAAAAATACAATTACATCAGAGTTCTTGTATCGCTGCATGAAATGGGTGATGCAGAATGACTTTGTCAGATGGTTAATGGAACAAAAAAACTGAAGCAAAAAAATAATCTGTGTCATTATATAGCAAAAGGCTTTGCTGTGGCAATTGCTACTGGTATGTAATACTTTGAGATATTCCCTGTAGATAGTCACAGTGTGGAAGAAAGGTAAAAGGGGGGTGTGTGTGGGTCCTCTCATAGTCCTTTACATAGGACAGCAGGACAGGAAGGGAAACAAATTGCAGAGGACAGTGATCTAATAAAACCAGAATGAAAGCAATTGCTATAGCTATGCAGTCGTTCATTTTCCAAGACTGGAATGGAAGATGTTCCCCTCTTTTCTCTCTCCATTTCCTTTGTTACAGAAATGCTATCAAAGCCTGCAACAAGTGACAGCCTTGATATTTATGCATATAAATGACTGCAGCTCTGAAAGAAGCCTGGGCACAACAGTGTGAAGCAGAGACATCGTTTCTGTTGGCTTCTTGCTCTGCATAGAAAAAAGGAATCCCTGAGCATGGCTTTTCTACCCTCCTGTTGCTCAGCATGGTGCACGGACACTGAATGGCTAAAGCATCTTTCAAAAGTGGAGCCTTGTGGGAGCCAGCTTTAGCATTAGTATTCTGCAGCTATTGCTGCCTGTGCCCATCAGCACCAGATGCTTGCAGAGCCAGCCTCAGCAGAGCACCAGAGCATGGCACAAAGCCATCCTTAGGATCTAGGGTTATATGTACAGCAGAGCAAATTACCCTTTTTTTGAACTAGAAGCAACTATGCTGAAGATGGAAAAGTGTAACAAATCAGTACAGACAGAGCTTCAGTATCTATTTTATGCCAGTAAAGATGCTTTTACTGCAACACTTTTACACCTTTCATTATGTGGCTTCTGTGGTTATAAAATGGTAGCCCTTTCTGTTTTGGTAAGAAAAAGAGAAACATAAGAAAAGCAGAAATATGAGGTAAGAATCTAAGAGAAAGTTCCCCTGAAGTGATGATAAGTTGCAAATTGTTCCTACGTTACTAACAACTTTTTTTGCTACAGCTGACAAGGAAGGGGGGAAATGACACCATTTCTCATGACACTGTTCAATTTGCCCCTGGCAAATTGTCACAGAAGCAAATGAAAGCTTTGCATATGTATTAGCCTTCCTCTGTTACCAGTTAATCCCACAGAAAATATCAAAATGCTGAGGCATCCATTTAAAAATAAGCTCCACTGTTCTCACAGCTTTTACATTTTTTTCTTTCCTGTGACAGAAGGGGATTAGTTCTCTTTGTGTTGGCAAAGCACTAACATTGCTAAGAGGTAACTGCTACCAGTATTTTATAATTCTAAACTATCTACTCCTCTGTTGGGTAGCATTAACAACCCATGACAGGTTAAAACAAACTGTCAGCCCAAACGCTGCAGGGCTGTCACACTTGGTGATCCTAAAGCTGGAAGCTGAAGGTGCCCTGATATTTTATGATTGGGCTTTGGATGGGCCCTTTTCTATGTATTACTTTTTTTTTGTTGCTGTTGCAATATTGTTGAGTGGAGAAAACAGAAAGTCCTGTAAAGCAGAATATCAGTCTTAACCTGTGGCTCTTCCTCTCTTCTTTCCCCTGCCTGGGAATCAGGATCTTCTAATCAGAAAGATAATGTGACAGAAAGCAGTGGGTGCTGCCAAGTTTGTCTGTGCCAGCTGCCTCATTTCATATGACTTCACTGAAATTCAAGCTTGTTTGTTGTGAGGACAGGCAGGACAGGTACCTGTCTGTCTAGCCCAGTTGTCTATGCTACCTGCTAGTCTTGTAGAAAGATGCTGCTGTCTCTGAAAAACCTGCAGAGGATGATCTTGCCTTCCTAATTCCTTTCCACCCCCCTTACTCTGTAGGGAACACTGGTGTCTTCAGAAGACAACTGTCTTGGCATCCAGAGCTGCCCAGACCTCCCCTGGCCAGAGGTGCCTAGCAAAAGGGCTATGACAACAGTGGTGATCTGGTGACACCAGAGTGAAGTGGGAAGCAGTGGATCAAGTGCTCTGCTCCCTTGGGGTGGAGGGTTGAGGGCACAGACATCACCCAAAAGGTGCATAAGGATTCCAGTATCTGGTAACACCATCCTCGCTGCAGCTGGCCAGGAAGGCAATGCTCCTGGCCCAAAGCAGGCACAAGTGTAACTTCAGGTCAGCAACCCTAGCAGCTGGGAAGCAGCTAGGCTCACCTGGAGGTACAGGGAACTGGAGCTACAACTCGTTCTCCCAGGAGTACACATGCATTTTACATTAAACCAAACAAGAGGCAAAATGTCCCTGGAAGAAATGAGAAGAGTTTTCTCCCACATCATCTGAATAACTTTAGCTTAGGGAAGTCTACCTCTTGCATTTGCTTTTTAGCCTCAGGACTCTTGCACACCTGGCTCCGGCAGAATGGTTACTGGGTTATGTGGCGGACCCAGTAGGTTGGTGCCTCTATTATGCTGTGAGAGGCTGTACTGCCCCTGGAGCTGCCCTGCATGAAGACTTGTACCTTCTCAAGGCAGTGCTCCAACAGTTTTTTTTATTTCAGAAGTCACCAGCTTCAGCAGTCTTGGCAAACACTTGATTTTCCAGGCTTCTCCAGTGGACTTGGCTGGAAATCCACTGACTGCCTAAAACCAGCACATACCAGAACTTAGGAAGGTCTTAGGAAATGACTCGCCTAACCCTGAGTTGGTGAATCAAGATGTGGACCTAAAGACCTCTCAGACTCACCAGGAGATACTTAATGAAGGCTTGTATACAGGGTTAAGCAAACCTGGCAAGTATGGGAACTAGAATGGAGTCTCTGGCAAAGAGACATTTTGGGCAGACTGGATCCCAGCCCCAGTTTGTGCATGGGAAAGTGCCCTCCCAAACTTGGCTAGTATTTTCAATTTTCCAGCCACCAACGTTTTCAATCTTCTATCTGGGAAACTTGGAGGAAGGATTCAACCTGTAAATACTTGACATCAATACTTTTTTTTTGTTGACCTGCAACACCAACTCCCATTTTCCTGCTATGGTAGGCTGCTTCCTGGGAACCAGTGCCTGAACCAATCTTAAGCCACACAGACTAGATTCCTTTATCACTGCATCAGGCAGTAAGATTTCACATTTCATTTGACCAAACTGCATGATGCACTGCAGGAGATGTAACTCAGGCAATAGGAGAGGGTCAGAGTGAATGCACCAAGCACCTGAACTGCAACTCCCATTGAGTAGTACTTAATTTTCAGGAAATAATGGCTATCAGGAAGCAATGAAATAATTCAAACTGAACATCTCAGGCCATATCTTTTTTCATTGTTAACAAATAAAAATATTTTAATCGTGGGAATTAAAAATGACTGTATAAATAATGTCAGAAAGAAAAGCACTATAATATTTCCTAATTGAAACTTCACAAGATTTCTGTTGCAAAGAAAATGTTAATATTTCCCATTTCAGTCCTATTCTGAAACACAAAGAAATGTTAAGGTGGTACCATCTCTCACTGAACAGGACCTTCACATTTTATCTGAGTCCAAGCCAAGACTGACTGTTTTGGGTGCATTAATTGAAAGGCTCATGGGCAGACACAAAGACAGAGGTTATTTTCATAAACAAGGAGCATCACTGTACTGACATCTGCAACAGAAGCAGCAACTGGACACCTCTGGCAACAGAACCCAATGCTCTGATGAATTATGCATCATCAGTAATCTTTTGAACAAGCAGGATGTGACAGATTCACTAGCTTCTCCATTCTCTTTCTCTGCTGTTTAATAGCATCTGACAAATGCAGGGCTGCAGGATAATTTGCTTCTCAGCATGCCCTGCTTTACACACCACCTCAAGCTCATGAAGGATGTTCAGAAGCAGTGAGAAAGGGGATATTCTGCATGGAACAGTGACAGGCTCTTTCACCCTCCCATCAAAGCAGCATTTTCCTGTAGAGCTGAAGCTGAATGTTCTCTAATGGAGACAGTGGTGCTAGGGTGCTCACAACTTCATCCATACTAAGGTAGTACAGACAATGCACAGCAGACCAGCATACTAACAAGCATGGCAAAATGCTCCTTCAGATGGGTACATGATATAGTCTCTCTGTACTGTTATCCAGTTGTTGTAGTATTAAGCAAAAATAAAGCTGGAAAATTTCCATCTGCCTGATGGAAATAAAAAGCTTTCACTGGTACATTAATATGAACACTCTTACATGGTATATTTGCCCTACAGCATGCAGGCAACCCTGTGGGAATGAATCTTATAAAAAAGTAATAACTTAATGCCCACAGAGGCCCTGCACGACCAAGCAAAGGCAATGGCAAATCTCATCATGTAGTACCTTCGGTGTTAGATGGTGCAGCAATTGCTAAACTCCCTGCCATGCTACAATACAGTGTGAATTCTCATTCCTTCCGCCATCAGCTACATTCCCCTGACCTGCCTAAGGGTAACCTTACATGGTCAGCTTAAGCTACCATTGAAAGGGACCATCTCACTCCATGCACTCCTCTTCACTCCCTTATGTTGGCATGGGTACTTGTGTAGCTACACATCTTAAGCTGGTCATGCAACTTCACCCTGATACTTGCTCTCGTGTTTGTAGTCATATGGTCTATAGTGCCAAGATTGCCACCTTGTCTTGCTTTCAGAACCATATGACCCCCATCTTCTTCATAGGAAACATAAACATTGTGGCCCAGAGTCATTCCATTGAAAGTCAGGTACCTGACAGATGTCCCTCTAGCAGTAGGCTGGCTGTCCTAGGCTCCTTCTGTAGTCCACTGGAGAGACATAATTAAACCTCAGATAAAAAGCATCCTCTGTCCACAAGTGTAGTGGGAACCAAGTAACTCCGCTTCTATGTTGGACCCCTCAGCCATGCAACTAAAACTGGAGGGAAATTGGAAATTGGAAAGTTTTGCTTATCCTGAAGATCATTCTTGTTCTAGTATGTTATCTTGCTGTATCACTTTTGCAATACATGGGACATGCTTTTGTGATGAGGGTTATGGAAGATATGCTCTTGAACTATGTGATTGTCAAATCTCCCATTACATCTTCCACAACCAAATTCTTCGACTTCTTTAGTCAGGCTGCTTACTGTTCATAACAAAGCAAAGAGTCCATGACTTCTTAGGTCACAGACACACTCTTCAGTCCCTATTTCCCTCAGCTCCTCATTCACAGTACTGCAGCTTTCTCACTTATCTCCTAGCTACCTGTCAGACAAGAAACAGTTCACACTCTGTATAAAATCACCTGTGGGCTGACTGTCCAGCTGCAGGTTAGGAGAAGAGGTAGCTTGAACTTGTTACAGCCTGTTTTCTCCATGGAGACTAAAGTTTGTCCCACTGCCTTTCAAACAGTTCTGATGAAACCTGTAGGAAGTTGGTGTCTCTGTGAAGAAAGATGGCACACAGTCACATCATGTTTCCCTTCAAAAACAGGTTAAAAAGGAGGGATGGGGGTGCCACATTGTGTTTCTGGCTGTGTAATCCCATGTCCCTGACACTACAGACTTCTTGCTGCGCCTGTGTCTTCTACCAAAGCTTTATGGAGCCTGTAGGCATGTCAAAGAGGCTGTGCTTTAGTATATTAAACACAAAGCAAAGAAAGAGCCCAACTCTGAAAATAAGGTGTATGGGATCTTCACACAGACACACTGTAGGAGTCCACAGTAGGTGCTTTCACACCATGGTTACATGCAAGTAAATGGCTTGGCAATTCCTCACAAATACCCTATCCAGATAAGAATTTTTCTGCCAATGCAGCAGTCTGTTCCATGAGCTCTTTACTCTTATTCTATGGCTCTCTTGCAACCTGGTGCTCTCCTCCCTCAAAATATGCTGCTGAAACCATATGTTACATTGGCAACAGCAGCGTGAGAAATGATCAGAATTTCAGGGTTTTTTTTTTTAATTAATCTATTAATACTCTGGGAAGCAATGAACTCTTACTTCAATACTCTCCTCAATTACAGATTTAGCTGCTAACTTGTAAAAAAGCAAAATGTTGGTGTACTCCTACACCTTCAGGGATATTCTCCTGTATGTCAGCTATTCACATTTCCCCTCTTCCTTCCCATACAGTTCACCACAACTCGAGAGCTGTCTTGCTGTTTCAGTCTTGTACCTGTGCCCATGACACAGAACAGATTCACATGATTAAGAATCTTCAAACTGCCTTCACTCAAAAGTCACAATCTACTCTCTTTGCCTATCTAGGGTACCAAATATCACACAGAGATTGATTCTCACAGGAGACCCAATACTCATAAGAGAAACAACAAGGAAAAAATTTTTGATACCCTAAAAGTACTCCTCATCTGTGGAAAAGAGCTGGCAATTACCATTCTATGTATCTCAGAAACACAATGGAAGAAACAATGATCAGAATCCCCTGCGTTGGGAACCGAAGCACAATCATAACCTGCTGTTCACAGGATGTGCCACAGTGATTCTGGTGATGCTACCGGCACAAATGGGCCCAGGTCACCAGCATTAAGACATGGGACTTGATTAACAGCCTGTACTGTTGCTAATTTCAGTCTACTGGAGAAATACAGGGAAGGTGCATTAATTATTGATTATCAACTATTATCATAGAATCACAGAATAGTTAGGATTGGAAAGGACCTCAAGATCATCTAGTTCCAACCCCCCTGCCATGGGCAGGGACACCTCACACTAAACCATATCACCCAAGGCTTCATCCAACCTGGTCTTGAACACTGCCAGGGATGGAGCATTCACAACCTCCCTGGGCAACCCATTCCAGTACCTCACCACCCTCACAGTAAAGAATTTCTTCCTTATATCCAGTCTAAACCTCTGCTGTTTAAGTTTCCACCCGTTACCCCTTGTCTTATCACTACAGTCCCTGTTAATTTGGTTTATTGTTATTTTATACCGTTTGTATAATGTCAATTAAGCTTTGCTAGGAGGCATGTCTTCCCCAATCATAACATCTTCCTAAAGAAAGATATGTATCATTGTACTTGGCAAGAACCCAGATGCTGATCTTCAGTATCAGTATTAGACTCTGTACAGAGTTGCAATGTGTAGTAATTCAGCAAAACTCCCATCAGCAATCTCCAGTAAATCAAAAGCTGTACAATACATGTCAGCATTCAAACTGCATCCAGCACCATACTGTTCAAAGTCATTTGACTGCAAGCACTGTATTTTCTTAAAATCTGACTGCTATGTAAAGCTCAGATTCTCAAAAATACATTTTTTTTATAAAAGGGCAGAAATAACATTGCCTTAAAAATACCCAAGAAGCGCTGTACACTTGAGCAGTTTACAAATGTGGTCCAGCAATGAGCTCCATACCTCACACAATGTACTCTAGTTAACTGACAGTGTGATTTTACGATAGGTTTAAGATAATTTAAGACTTCACTGCTGGCACTCTTCCCCTCACTATTCCCAGCTAAGTGTTTCCAGCTCTTCCCGTGTATCAGATCTAGATGCAAGTTGAAGCAGCTTTCTAAGTTGACTGAAAAGAAGCCCTCAAACAAGGAGTAATCAATATTGTGCCTCCTGGTAGCAGTCAGAGAACTGATCTGGCTAAAGATGTTAGTTTTCAGACAGACCTCTTCTAATCAGTTTGCACTTTTGCACAAACCTTCCTGGCAACACAAAGAGCTGGCACGGAAACCCAGCCAGAGAGAAGGCAGAAGCCACAATAAAGCATTTACACTCACAACATATTTAAATAAAATGTGGGATCCAACCCTGAGGCATGGTCAAGCACTGCCATGTTTGTGTCTCTGTAGGCAATCAACAATATTAGCATCACAGCAGAGGAACTATTTGGACTCTATAGAAGTGGAAAAGTATTTTGAATCTCATAATCCTTTCAGCCATCAGCAGAATGTAGGAGACCTACTCCACACCAGCTGGTGGAAAAAAGAAAAAGCAAGAGAAAACATGCTTTGTTGTTGGTGCTTCATCCTCACCCCATACAGTGGCAGCCATGAGCCACCTGGTAATTATTTCATGAACCTTTTAGACATTACAGGTAAGAGATATTTTTTCCCTATACTATTAATCAACAAATCTGTGGTACCAAGAAAAATGAAGCAGGCAGTGGAAATCTGCTGCTCTAGAGCGTGGCAAGCACCAATTACCAAATACCCCAGTTCCCCACTGAGCTTGCATAAATAAATTTCATTTATTTTTAAAAGTTCAAATTAAAGAAAATACACCATGATAATGTACTGTGGCCACAAAGTGAGAAACTAATTGCTGGCATTCTCAGAACAGCACTCATTGAGTAGAAACTGCCTTAACAGCTTCAGCCTTCACAAGTGTTCTGTCACTTGACTCAGTGAGTCAGAAGGCTTTTCCCCTTCTGCCACAACTAGTGCCTCTGAGTCAGGAGCTGCCATGGGACAGATTTATTTCTTTAGCTTCCTTCTTTGGTCTTTAACAATTCAGACAGATGTCTCAACAATTTCCAAATTATCCTCATCACCATACCAGCTGAACTTGGAACGCCACTATCTCTCCCACAGCACCTTGCTTAAGGTAAAATACCCACTAAATAGCTGCCTAGCTCCTTGTGGTTTTCTGGGACAGCAGACATAACACTTCCACAGAAGGAAATTCAACCCACATCACCTAATCCAATGTGACTTTCTCTATAGTCTTTCCTGTAAATTTTTACTAGAACTGTGTGGCACTCGGTAGCTCAGTGCCTATCACAGATTTCCTATGCTTCTGGATCATGCTTGATAATGAGAAAAGAAATATTTCCTTATATGGTTTTGATTACAACTATGCATGCTTAAAATATGAGCTAGAACAAACATTCAGTTTGTCATTCCTACATGAATTATTATTATTTTTTAACAACTACTCTAGTTTATATCTGCTGTATCTACATGACAACACAAAAACCTGACTAGATGTGGTCAGAAAATAATATACAGAACAACAAAACCAGAGTTTTGATAGCTCTGCTTCAGTAACTGTTTAGGGTACACTTTTATCCCCTTGATACAAAAATCCAAAGCCAGCACTAGGCCAGTAGGAAGTAATTTAACCCTGGGACACACAGTTTGGTGTGATCCCAAAGAGTGGAACTTCGATTTTAACAAAGAACAGAGATTCATGGGTACATTTAAACAGGACCTTCAGTCTTTACAAGGGAAGCATATGCTTATGGTTAATGCCACACACTTGTCATACAAAAATCAAATCTAGGTTTGATTTCAAGCACAGATACACATCCATTTGTGTATGCTCTTACACATCATTGTGCCTCATTTCTTTTTTTATTTTCTCTCTCAGACCACTAGCCATTGTTAGTCATGTTTTTAAGGGCATGTTTCCTCTCTACTCCTTCTGCTTCTAAATAACCATGTGCAGTAAGACCAACCTCAACAAGCTATCTATCTACTAGAACAGCATCCTCACCTCAGATTCTTGAAAGGTAAAAGTGCAAATAGCAAGGTTAACTCAACACCAACATTTCCAGCGTGGTTTCCAGGCAATGGTGCTTAGCAGCAGTGATTATTCCATGCCATTCCTGACATAGAGAAGAGTCTATTTACAGCTCCTAAAAATCAGGATGCATCATGTGTGGGTACGTGTGGATGAGACTGGGATGTTGGTGGGGGAGGGAGGGGAAATGGTACTGTGTGATCAAATACCAGCAAACCAGGAAGAAGTTGATTAAAAATTATTCAGCTGAGGGGAGCAATTAGAGACTGGAGAGCAATGGGGCCTGCTGATGTTGCTCTGGATGATTCAAACTGAGATACGGGAAATTCTGTTTAAACATAAGAAAAAAGCTTTTTATTGTGGTGATCACTCACTGGAAGAGGTTGCCCGGAAAGGTGTGGGGATATCCAAAACACAATGCGACACTGCATTGAGCAACATGCTCTCACTGCCCATGCTTTCAGCAGAGGTCTTGGATTAGACAATCCTCAGAGATGCCTTCCAACCTCAACTTTCTGTTTCAGCGCTATACTTTTCTATGCTTTACACAAGTGCTTGCTCCTTCACTGTGGCGGAATTTGATATAAGCAGCTACATAAACAAGTTTCGCTCATCCAACAACTTCTAGGTGGCATGTAGCAATGACATTTTCCTGCTTCCACAGCTTCAGTGGGAAACAGCATTGCTCTGTACCTCTAGCAGCATAAACTGGCAAACAAGATATGCAGAACATGCTCACTGTATTTTCCACAGAAGCTGACACTTCACATTTCACTGCCATACAAACCACCTGAATCTGCAATATTGACAGATGCTTCAGGCTAAGAGCTCTACATTATTTGGGTTCAATTTCCTCTTTCATTTTTCCTCATCAAAGATCTTTAATAAGGCTTCCTTTTACAATAACAAACACCTTCTGGAAATGCAGCATGATTCTGGCAAGTCCACTCTAAGTTGTTTTTACAATTGTATTTAATAACAGCTTGTTGCCAGCCATTGTAAAAGCATCTCAGTTCTCTCTGGACATAATATAGAATCACAGAATCATAGAATAGTTATGGTTGGAAAGGACCTAAAGATCATCTAGTTCCAACCCCCCTGCCATGTCCAGGGACACCTCACAATAAACCATATCACCCAAGGCTCTGTCCAACCTGGCCTTGAACACCGCCAGGGATGGAGCATTCACAACTTCCCTGGGCAACCCATTCCAGTGCCTCACCACCCTAACAGTAAAGAAATTCCTCCTTACATCCAATCTAAACTTCCCCTGTTTAAGTTTTAATCCGTTACCCCTTGTCTTATCACTACAGTCCCTAATGAATAGTCCCTCCCCAGCATCCCTATAGGCCCTCTTCAGATACTGGAAGGCTGCTATGATGTCTCCACGCAGCCTTCTCTTCTCCAGGCTGAACAGCCCCAACTTTCCCAGCCTGTATATCACAAGATATACCAAAATATATCTTTGTATTGCAGTAAAATAATATAATTATAACCTCACATTTATTACATTGTTTGGAGAAACAGTAGATACCCAGTCCAGCAGTGCCTGGGTCAGAACTGATTTGAACTAACCTAACGTACAGTAGGCAACTACATTATGAAATTTTAGCTTGGTGACAAATATTTAGAAGCCCATATCAAACCTAGCCTCCTTCCTGTTCTTGGTTATTTGTCATCACCTTTAACAGTTAAGTGCAAGCAGCCATATTTTTAAATGATACACAAGTAACTGGAAGCCATTTCTCCATAAGCTATTGTTACAAGGCACCTATACATCTGCATAATACTATTGATTCTTACATTCCCGTAGCTCCCACTATCCCTGCAACCCGGAAGGCTACCTGCTTTTTGTCAAAAGCTCCATTAGTGCCCATTTTGACAGATGTGACCCCTTGGTCTCTGGAGTGTTTGGTAACGATTTAGAAATGGGAGAACTTCTGGAGATGCTGATTTTGCTCTCCTCTATAAAATACCTAGTGCTCAGGCTAGCTCTATGCTCTGTTTTATTGAAGGGTATATTTTCCTCTTCACATTTCCTTTCAACAATACTTATAATCTAACAGATCAAATAGAGAGGGAAGAGGAAGATTCTTGCCAGGTAACATCAAGAAGCAAACGCTGGGGGTTTGGCAGGGAAGAGAAAAAGAGACAAACCAGAAAGAGCTAAAGAGAGAGGCAGCATATCGTTACATGCACGTGGTATGGAAGTGTGTGAAAACTGTCATGAAACAGTGCCTTGGCAAGCTACAAGCGTGGATGGGACATGTGGCCTAACGCACACCCCTCACAACCTACTTGATGGACTACATTGGCACTTGATTGATACTCAGGTCCACAAATGTGCAATTTCTACTTCTAATGAGGCCCTAGCATCACAGCTGGCTTCAGAGTAAACAGTTACTTAAAATGAGGGCAGATAAATACAGCACTGAATCAGGAAAAGAACGTAACACAGCTTCAGGAAAACACACGTTTGCCTCAAATTCAGGACAGTGTTATCTTTTGGGCAACCATTTTTATCTTACTTGAACATTGTCACTTGACTACATGCCATAAAAAGACAAGGAGTAAGTCTGAAAGAAAAAGGATGCCTTGGACATGTTTGGGTACATACACAAACGCAGGTTTCAAGGGGCTTTTCATAAATAGAAAGTATGGTAGTGCTGGTAATTTCCCATTCCCCATGGCCAGATCCAGCACAAAGAGCAGATTCCACTCGGGAAATAAAACCTACCATCCAAAGTGCAGTTAGGGCAGCCTATTTCAATACACAGCTGTTGCATGAAGGTAAGATACAGCCTTAGCACCTCACCCTGCCTCTGGAATCAAGAATAAGAGAAACCTTACCCTTACCAGCCCTCCATAAAGACTGCAAATTTTGCACATAAGGACTCTTTCCACTTGTAGAGAAAATAGAGTCCAAACCCAGCCCAGGGAGCTGATGCAGATGACACTGACAAAACATTGACCAAATCCCAAAACTGGAAGTTATACTGGCAGAGGAATAGAACACCAAACAGAAAAAAGAATATTGAAAGGAAACATGCTCAATAACCCACGTTTGTAAATCTGCCAAAAGAAACTGTCTTGAGATAATCTTTAGAACCAGAAAGTGGGTGAAACTCCATGGGTTAGGAAATATGTGCAATACACACATAAAATTTTAATATCCCAGATCTTGGGTTTACCATGGAAGAATATGAACAATCTAAAAACACCTCCAAAGGACTGAATAATTTCCCATCTGGTAAATGAAAAGCAAGGGAGCATGGCAACGCAAATTACCAGCTTTCCAACTACAAAGCAGGTAAGTGACAAGCCCTTTACCCCACTGAGAAGCACATCATGAACCACTGCATGATATAGGGTTTTACCATCTCAAGTGCTCTAAAATCTGTCACAAACTTGCATCTTATCCCATAGGGCTAGTTTCATGTTCCATTTAACGACTTAGCTGGAACAGTACAAATGTGTATCCAGGCAGCTCCCTACTGATTGCCTAACTGAAAAATGTCAGGAGATGAAAATAAAATCACTCGCTTCCACAGTTATTTCTAGGACAACCTGGTTAAACTGGCTCCAGAGCTGACTAGATAAGGGGTATTTCAAATGTTACAAATCACAAAAGTCTTCCTTCAAAATGTGCACTTTTGGTTTGGGTCTTTCTGAAGAGTTGTCTTCATAAACGCAAAGATTATGCAAAGGAGAAAATAAGCAGCCCCCATCAAAACTCCTCCTCCCTTG
The DNA here is from genome assembly GCF_012275295.1 of Melopsittacus undulatus. NCBI lineage: Eukaryota > Metazoa > Chordata > Aves > Psittaciformes > Psittaculidae > Melopsittacus > Melopsittacus undulatus. The sequence continues at coordinate 26,665,631 of NC_047528.1, forward strand.
TTGAAAATTATCCCTGAAACACGTCTCAAAGCAATTTGAAGATAATTAAAATGTTGATGTGCAGACACTGCTGTTTATTGTGCTAACCAACACTAATTAATTATTTCTTTGTGATTCCAAGTGTCTGTATCCATGTGCCACCTATGGTCTTCATATCTTGGTATTATGTACCTTGGGTAAAGGTCTCTTCTATGTATGTAAAGTGCCTCACACAATCCCCTCTCATATAGGATTAGGGATTCCTGATGGTAATTGAAAACCATAATTGAAAAGGTAATCGAAACTACGAGCAAAAAGAAGCTTGATACATTTCCTACATTAATGAAGAGCACACCAGTGAGCAAAGTATCCTAATAAAGCAAAGGACACCTCCTGCTAGAACAAAGGATACCTCCTGCTAGAGAACAAAGGGAAAAGTGGCTCTACACACCACAATTCAGGGAAAACAATGTCAAAAGTAATTTAGCACTTCACTTTCTTCAAATCACACTGCTGAACCTTTCAAAGCTGTAATAACTCAAAACTCAGCATCCAGCAGACAGGTTAGTGTGGCCTATTTACTCTGCTCAATGAGAAAAGACAAAGTGGCACACAGTCACCCTGACAACAGGCAGAGCCCGCACAGCAGATAACTACTGCATTTTCTTGCCGAAATAAATACACTCTGCAAACTTGAGTACTCTTTCCCAAAGTACTCACTGTACAAAACCACAAATGTTAGATGGATGCTTCCAGTAAAAAGCTTTTTTGGGTTACCCAAAGCTGGGACACAAGGACAAAGAAAAGAACTGGGATGCTGAATTAAGACCCAAGGTCCAACCAACCCACCAGACAGGGCTTTGAACTGCTGAAGTGATACCCTGCCAATGATAACTGCTGCCATATGCATAGGGGAAAAAAGTACTAGAAATAACGCATGTAACAGAATGATCCTTCCATTGGCATCTAGCAGCTGATGAGATTTGACTTCTGACTTGGGGGGGGGGTCTAGGGTTCCTCTATACTTTTGCATTGGTGCTAAGTGCTGCAACTTGTTCAGCTGCTGTCATCGCAGCACATGATAGAGGCAGCTGTAGTTAGTTCACCTGCTAAATCTTTCTTATCCTTTTCTTGGCATGTCTGTGGAAAACTGCTGTCCAGTGGACAATTTATAAGATTATTCATTTATTAAACACTGAAATTGGAGCTTCACTGGTATGACCAACTAAGACTCCTGTAAAACCAAACAGGCCTGTAATCCTTCCACTGAAGCAGCTGCAGATAGTGTAGGAAATGGAAATTCTTTGCCTTTTAACTTACAACAGCTTACTTCATATTATGTTAGGGCCTAACAGTATCATTGATTAGGCTGCTTTTTGTGCTATGAATGATACCACTTACTGAATCTTTTCCCTGAAGAAATTAAAATGGCCAAATCACCTTTTTTTTCCTAATAGCTCTTCCCTAGTACTCTTTTCTTCAAATGCATCATGCACCCCCTGACTGCCAGCCTGTAACTTGAAAGCATTTTTATTTTGCTGCAATACTCTTATGTGGCTGTTTCTGTTACTCCTGCACTGTCTGACCAGACCTACCACATAAATCCCACAAAATGCTAAATTAAACACTGCTACTTGTGAAGCTGTATCAATATAATTTGCCTTGGAAGCAGAAAAGAGAAAGAAGGAGGCTGTCCCATCTCTTGAACTTTTGTGTCTTTGCTGGAATGATAATACCTCCTTGTACTGACAAATTACTGTGCTGAAATACAACTGTAATTCCCACATATTCTGGACAGCCATGGCCAGCAAGACACTAAGGTGACCACAGTTATCATGACACACTGTAGCTGCCACACATCCAAAAATAATCCTTACAAACAGCTTGTTTAATAAAAACAAATACTTACAATTGTAATTTATGCTACCTTTAAATGTCACTTTTATTTGTAAAATGTGCAGCAGTCATGCAAAGTTGGTAAGGGATTAAACCCGAAGTTTTAGATAAGAAATACCTCACACCTTGTCTTCTGTACTTTTCTGTCAAATATACACTCCTATGAGGCAAATAACCGTAAGTCACCACCCAGAAAGATGAGGAAGCTGGCAGTGTATTCTCGGAGCCATGACCCAAAAGCGTGAGCTGTGGGGGTGGCAGGGCACACATCTGATGCAACCAGTCAAATCCAATATGCTTTTACTATCACAATTGCTTCCCAATCATTAAAATTACACCTGGCAGCAGGAATTCAGAAATCTATTTAAACAACAGAATTTAGGAAAAAGCTGCACTAAATTCTCTTTCTCAGACATACACACACAAACTGAGCAGATGGGGGACAGACAGAGAGCTCCCTGCTAGTCAAATCATCTCAGGAGCCAGACATTATGAACACTCTCTGATCCAGCTCTTGCTGAAATCAATAAAAGCCCTCTGCTGAAGACCATGGAAGATGGAAAATAACCCTCTCCACACTTCAGCCAGAATGTGTGAATGAGAAAAAACTGGCAGCTTTCTTCCCTCTGATTTTCATGATGCTTAAAGATCCAGATTATAAAACACAATTTGTCATCTGTGAAGTTTTGTGAAGCTCATGTCTACATGTGAATTAGGGAGACAGGTATCACCTTGCACTTTGACAAAAAAGAGATAGTAGTAGCTGTGCCTGAATAAGCACTATTACATTTCGAAGTGCTGTGGACACAGTGTGTTCTACAGCTAAGAAAATGGTTGGAGTGGACAGAGAGAGGACCGAAGAAGTGCTCCTTGTTCCTTAAAAAAAATGTGATTTTGTATTGCTGAAAAAGAAAGGATAATCCAAACACCAGGATTCTTTTTATCATTCAGATAACCTGAAATCCAGCTGGCTATCGTAAATGTCTAGAAAGACTGTGATGCTTACTAGAGCATGTATAAACTTGGAAATCAAAGAATGCTTCACCTATTTTACTCTCAAGTCCTTCCTTGGCACCAGCTTACAATAAGCATCCAACTATTCCTGCATCCCCCAGCTCTAGTGACATCCATCACTGCAAACTCATTTGGCTGGAGGACCCATTTGCACTGGCCACACAGTGTCTATAGATTTTATTCTCATTTTTCTTGCATTCATGTGAGCTCCATTATTTATGACTTTACACATGACTCATATTATGGTCATCAATATCAAATCAGTTTAATTTTCTATATAATTTCTTGACTCAGACCAAAAAAGAGAAGGAATTTGGGCTTAACTGTGTCAAAGTGAACTCCATCATAACACTAGGTTGATATTAATAAAAATTAGCAACCAGAATAAAAGAAAATATGAGAATCCATTAAAAAATATATCAAAGTTATACTTACTGCTGGTAGAAGACATACGGCTATACTCAGACCTGCAAGACAAAGATTTTAGTTAGATCATATTAAATCCAAAAGAGATAATGAAAAATGTATCGAATCTAAATTACATGGCATATTAAAATAGCTTAACACCCATTTAGCATTATTTTTGTCCTAAGATAATAACTGGAACAGGTTTTCAACATGGCTCAGTAAAACTGGAATCTCACATGAATTTTGAAAACACCTCCATAGAGTAAGGCAGCTGAGGTTTTGTCCGATGGCTATTCACGTTACTAACTAACTTCAGGCATAAAAATTAAAGCTCAGAAGGCACTCTATAAGTTAAAAATAGGCTGCTTCAGGCACAGGCTGGGAGCAGAAGTCTACTAGGTTTTGACCCTGCTCCTCTTCCTTTTCTTATGTCTTCTAAATGCTGCTTTGCAGAAGAGAACTCCATTTGAAGAGCAAAATTTTTATTGTTCTTTGGTCACAACTGGCAGGGAAGACACAAAAAGAGTACCAAATTATAAACATTCAGATGACAAAGCTTTTTGTTTTAGAAAACCCTTTTCCTCTTCAAGACATCTTTCAGTAAAACCACACACCCATTGGTTCTGCTTCAGTGCACACTGGATTACCCACGAGAAAATAAGATCAGTTAAGAATTTTGTGCAATGAAATTTTGCTCCTGCATGCAACCCCAAATTCCTGAAAATCCCTCTCTGAGATTATTAAAACATGGCCTATTTATGCCCTAAAGATTCAGAAATACTAAGGTAAAACAAATATGCCATCACTGAATATTTTGTAACAAAATGATTCATTTCCACTTTGAGGCCCTACCTATGAGTTCAGAGTGCGTGGTTTTGGAGATCACAGTCACACAGGCTCCACTTCCTCATTCACTGGGTCCTAAACTAGACCCCACTCACAAGAGCTCTCTGCCACAATTAACATCCTGCATGTATGCCCTACGGTGCCCTAAACGTAACAGGCAAACTGTCTGGGGAGCTGTAACACAGTTCTTGAATTAAAACTTTGTTTTAGATGCATATTTGCATCAAGTTTGCAATATTGCTTTATTTAAAAAGCATGTGAGCCTTAACTTCTAATATATTTGTCTGGAAATAGATACCATCTAAGCATATTTTTAGGATACCTTCATACTCTAGGGTCTCAGACATCTAAGGAAATAACAGACATCAGCCCCCCATAACTATAATGACAGCTTTCAATTTTTGTATGGACGTATCTCTGCAGAAGAAACAAAGCGATTATAGTCACCCAAATACTTCATAGCCCTGTGCAGCCCTGTGCTTAGCAGTCAGTATTCTGCAGATCAGATGCTAAGACTGTTGATTTAGATGAGAAAGACCATGAAGCATTATCTCCTTGCTGATCCTGCTGGACCAGTGAAAGATCACACAATCTGAATTTCTCACAATACTTGTGAAAGAAAATCCTCCAATACCATCAAGTACCATGGGGCTATTATAGCTTTTGAGAAAGGTCTGTAATGCTGGGGAGAGGCTTGCTGATGGGGCCTTATAGGTCTCTCTCACCCTCTACTAAATCCTGCACCGCCAGCCACTTCAATAATGCCAGGGAGCAAGGAAACACCTTCGTCACACATGGCAGAGACCACAGAATTAGGTCATTAGTAGCCCCTCTCAGTTACTCCATATATACCTGATAAGTAGCACCTCCTCCATGAACAAAAAGCTATTCCTCAACCCACCTCCCCCAGGACCCTTGCCTAGCTGGCAAAGGCAGAAGCAGTAATGACATTAGCAGAGGAGATCTTGCTGCTGCTGGGCCATGTACGCACTGCTGGTCTGGCTCTGAGCAGAGACCAAGGGGAAGCGATCCCAGGGACTGGCTAAGCAGTGCTGTGCAGGCCATAAAGCTGCACAGTATTTACGCACCAAGTCCCATTAGTATCATTTGGCACCATGTATATTTGGAAGGGTGTGAAAACTGTGTAATGTGTCACTGTTCAGAAACCCAGAGGCAAGCAATATACATCCAGCTGCCTCCAAGCATCCCAATAAAGGATTCATTTATTCTGCACTTCTGTTTGAAAACAGCCTGGGGCTGTCCTTCAGTGTAGCTGTACTCAGCAGTCAGTGGCTAATTCAATATGAAACTGCACTGCTTGGAATTTTAGATAGAAGCGAGACAACAGTTTGCCTTTTGCTTACTGCAAGTACAAGCAGCATTCTATTACTTCACACTCTTATTTTATTATCCCAAAGTGCTGCAGGCACATAGGACATAGAGAATTAATGAGTCCTGAACCAAGGAAGTGGCAGTCTATGTACAGGCAGAACATGAAAAATGAGACAAGAGGAAAAATAAATAGATAAGGAGCAAGAAAGGAGGTGACAACAGTGTGCTTGGAGACTAATTGCACAGACACATTTTAATAGGCTTGAGAATCGTATTGGGGTTTTCATGTAATTCTAATAAGATTCAAGGTAATATTTAATTCATGTTTGTTGCATAACCAACATACACAAAATTAAAAAAAAAAAAGATAATTAAGCTCAAAGGCTCATGTAAACCTCAGATGCCAAAAGGAGAACTGTACCATCCCTCAGCTCCCTGTATAGTCAATAAAAAAGAGAGGTCTGAAGTGTGTCTCTCCCTAGTTATTCTCTAGAGTTGAAGCCTACAAAAAACACATTGCTAATGTAGGACCCTCGGCTACATGCCTAAATACAAATGGAATGAATCTGAGTCCCTCAACATGCTCTTAGGGCCAACCTGAATCACCTTTTTCCTTCCTTCGACTCCTTACTTTCTTAGAATTTCCTTTGAATCTAGTCCTTAAGAACAAAAATAACAGTGCTGGTAAAATCCTTAATATTTTCAAAACATCAGCATAAACCAGTCAGATTCATGACACCTTTGGCAATGGCTTACAAAAGATTTTTTTTTCCCCTTACAATCAGTTATTTAGAACACTGAATTCTGAAGTTTCTGTAAGCCTTTTGTACTTTTTAGACCAGAATACACAGCAAATATTCCTTTGGAAGAGATCATGCGTTAGAAAAATTAAGTACCAAAATAAACATCTCCTGAGTCACACAGACTCTCTGGCTATCAAGCAGTTTTGTTCCTTCCCATTCTTTCCATCCCTGTTTTAAACATCCTGAGTATTGGCTTCTATCAGTTCCCTTGGAAGAGGATTTTCCCATTAGGACAACTGAAGAGTACTTATGGGCTTTAATAGTGGCAGACTGGGGCTGTACTGGAGCTCAGGGGTTCTAGGCCAATTACATGGTCTTGAAGCAAGCTATTTCCTCTGGTAGATGTTACATTAGAGTTAAAAGGAAATAGATATTCAGGACAGAAACTGAACAAATGGAAGCCTGTTCCCTTTATAGGCACATAATGAGGAAAAAAATGATCAAAAAGGGTACTGAAGCAGTGGGAGGTACTGAAAAGGAGGGCTCATCATTCAGTCAAAAGACAAATCAGTCTGCAGAGAATTTGTGCTCAATGGTCAGCCACCAGCAAAGAGGAGTTGTGGAGCTGTCAAAGGACATTAAAGTAGGAATGTAGAAGCTTGAGATAAATGTGGGACCTCGACTCCCATTAGCACTATTGAAGAATCAGAACCATGTGTTATCAGAGATGGTAAGACCATCAGGAGCACAAAAGATCCTGAGCAGTGCTCTGAGACCACCACACACTACTCAATGTTGATTACGAATACAGAGCCTCAAAATACCAAAGCAGGAGAAATAGTCCACTGAATACCAGTAAGCAGCTGCTAGTGCAACTTGCAGTTACTGAGTATGGTGTATGTGAAACCACAATAAACCTGTTTCTTCAGGAAAGAAGCAGGGCTGTGTCACACCTCTGAATCACACATGCAAGGTAGCTACACCAGTGTCCCACTGTGCTTGGGTTACCTTGGCATGCTGATCAACCGTGGCACAGCATCATGTTAACATAGCTGCAGCAGTGGCATCTATGGTAATAAACAAACACACTCAAGAGAACTGTCTGGGACTGAAGCCAACTGCCATGAAACAGTCTGCACCTGTACCATTAAAACCTCTTGCCTTCCAGAACATTCCCAGTGGCCTGCTGGGAGTGGTCCCTGAGCCGTGGTAATGTGGTAGAACAAGTGCCTGGCCCACAGTAAAACACACCCAAGAGTCACATGGGAGATATCTAGATGGTCCCATCCAAACTTATTCCTAATAATATGGACGACCCTGCCCATGTGTTCAGGGACATCTTCATGCTGTTTCACATGGTGACATGCTGTAACTAAGGTTTCTGAGCCAGGCAGCATCTTCACAAAGCAGTCTACCATATAAAACAGACACAGATCTCTCAAGTTATTCTAGCAAAATACTACACCACAATATGCAAGTCTCCATTGCCAGGACTCCTTAATCCTCCCAGATGAAACTGTGGAAATTTTCCTAGCTCTTCTGCTGTCTGCATCCCTCTCTTGCTTAGGAGTGATGGAATGGCACCTACTGGATTCATATTTCCCATGCCTTCTCTGCCTAAGTTGTTTCAGATTTCACTGTTTCATACAGAGAGCTGTATTTAACAGCTTCTTTGCCCTCCCTCCTCCAAAAAGCACTCCATGGGGCACATGAGAGGATTTTATAGCAGTTAAACTACAATGCCTGAGTCAGAAGATTTAGCTTTATAGCTCTGTCTTGGGTTTCTTCTCACCAAATTCCTGTGGTTCAGATTACAATCTGCGTTACTAATATCAATCCAATGCAAACCCGTTATCTTCATCATACTTCTACTTGTATAATGAAGACGCTTGCAATGGAATAACTCAGAGAAGCTTGTCTTAAAATGCTTTTCTATGGATTTCTAGTAGAGCAATGAAGTCAGATGATGGATTCCCATCACTCAGATCTATTACACTCAGGAGCTTACTACCAACAGTACTGTTTGAGGCCCCAAATGAGACATCATCATCATCATATAAGGATGAAAGGTTGTTTGTCCTTCAAAAAGCATCTGATGAAGCAGGACCACACTATGCTTAAGTGAGCAAACCTACCTGCCTGTGTGATCCGCATCTAAAGGGATGCATCAGGACTCAGGCGGGCATGTACCTTCCCATCCAAAGCTAGGGGATAAGTCACCCTTCCAAGGTCCTCATGCTCTTAACTAACAACAGAAGAAGCCTCATTTATACCAAACCTTCACACAGCCACAGTTAGATGAGGTGAACCTCATTGCCTCCTGGGGCCTAGCCATCATAGGTGTCAGCACTGACCATCTGGCCACCAGAATGTGATTCAAAGTCTGTTCCAACCTCAGTTTCAGAGCTTGGCCCCAGTGATAGCAGATCTGCCTGCCCCGAGGTTCAACCAAACAGCTTCACCAAGTAAATCTGGTCAGAAATGGTGCCTCAACACCACACTGTGACAAATAGCTTGACTTTATACTATTTGAATCTCAAGTCAGAGACAAGTTGTCTGCCTTTACACATCTGGAATGACGTATGTATAGGAAGTGAAAGTTTCAGGGAAAAAAAAACAAGAAACCCCAGGGTACAAATAGTCCTTAAAATAGGTTTCATCAGCAGTGATTTGTATTCCTGAGTTTCTCAGAGGTGGATGAGATGATACATGACAAGAGACTAACATGCCATGTTGAAGGACTACCATACAGCTGACAAAGTCAAAAGTGCTGAAACCACTTATGGCTTTGAGCTAGAAACACATGACATGAAAGCAACCTCTGACCCCAATAAACCATTCAACTACTCACATCTATTGAAACCTTCATAATGCCAGTTCAGTGAGGTGTTATGCTCAGTCAAGGCCTATATGCTTGACAAATAGGAGCGATCGTTGCTATAGAACTAATCCTTGAACACAGCTAACATGTCCAAACAGAAGTTTAGGAATAAAAAAATTAAGACTTTAGGTCCAAGAAACTACCTGTTTTCAACATTTGCTACACCCCACTCAGGATATTGGTCCTGAATGCAATTAATTCATCTGATGCTGTTCCCTTGACGTCAGTGGTAGCAAAAGTCTGTCTCATTGCCATTCAAAACTACATGTCTAATAATGTCTAAAATAGTCATAGTTTGTCATTTTGAGTATTTCAGTCTCCCAGACCTTTATTCTTCTATTCAGAGTAAGGACAGTGAAGTAACAGCATTAGCATGGCTTGTAAAAAGAAGAAAATTTAAAATCTAACATTTTTACAACCCATTTTAAGTAACTTAGTATTAATTTTTCCTAGTTATTTTTTTTTACAATTTATCTGCAGTTCTGTTAATGTATATGTTTGTTGTCCAATTTCTTTTTCTACTTGTTCTGCCCTCTGTTTGCTTTCTATTGAAGACCAAAGAAAGACCATTCCTTTTTCTTAAACCATCATGTTTTATAGTACAAATCCACTACTAAAATTATTACCAGAGAAAGCTTTCTGTCTCCCATACCTCTGGGCTAAAAGGCTTCAATAGCAGATGAAATAAGGTGTTTATATTAAAAAGCCCAAAAGTACATTTCCCAAGAAGAGAAAATTTGTACAGGCAATGTCTCTCAGATCAAGGATGGTCAAACTCTTTCAAATATCATTAATAAATAGCCAATATACACTAATGGGTTTACATGTTTTACTCCCTTTTTATAAGTATTGAGAACAGCAACTCAATCCATTCTTATTGAATTCAGGAGTTCAAAATACACTATGTTTGTTCAGCAGCTTCATTGCCAGCCCTATTTACCACGGCAAATGCAGTAAGAGGAATATATTTTTCAACAGGTTAGGAAAATGAAGGCTTCAGACTGTAACTGATCTTGCCTGTAGCACAGAGTTTTGCCTGCTTTTGCAACTGGAAGCCGCAGCAAAACCTTAAGGAACATATGCCCTGTAGAGTATTTGATGTATTCAACTGGTTAGTTGCTATAAGCAGCTTCAGCAGTACAGGCTCTGTAGAAGAGCTCACACATCATTACATACAATCAAGATGACAAGAGCTTGCAGGACCTGGATTTACTACAGTCACTATCCTCTATTGTTCCCTCAGTGACAGAAAGGGACCACTTGATGTTATTGAATTATTTCCTCCTACTTTAAGAGGATGATGACTAAACTTTAAACTAGTTCTTAATTTTTGTTTTAATGTTGGATTGTTGGGTTTTTTTTTTTGTTACTGTTGAGTACTTAGAGAAAGTATTGTTGAGTAATTAGAGAAAAAAACCCAGCTCAATTCACAATAGCTATGATGGGACTGAGAGAAAGCAGAAAGCAGATCTGATAAGAGGGAAAAGCAAGTGTTGCTAAATGGTTTGGTGAGAAAGCTGAAATATAAACATTGTGAAAGAGACATATGCAACATGTTTATCAGACTAAAATAGCTGCTAAACAGAGCAAAAAGCAATAATTGAAATGCTTTTCAAAATAAACTTTGGTGCAAAGCACTGCAGTTATTAGTTACCGTATGTCATTGTTCAAATTCCTCAGACAAACCCTTCTGCTAACCTACAGTTTCCAGCCAACCTGGGACAGGGATGCTTTGTAAAATCATCATCTTTAGCACCTCACCACCATCAGGCACAAGCAGCTGTCATGCTGGTCACTGAGGTCTAAAGGATAATGTCACCAGCTGGGTCAAATCCTTTCATGTGCTCTTCCCATGGAAACCCTGTTTTTTTTTATTCTAGATAAATACAGCAAATTAAGAGTGACTTGATCCATTAAGAATTTTTTGAGCTTTGAACCAACCATGAATTCATCAGTTATTTTGTCTTCCTTTTACTCATGTTTCTCAAAAATGACTAAAAACCTTTTGTCTCAGTATCTGGAAAGGAGGCCTGGATTTTTTCCTTTAAGCTCCATAAAATATTTTTAATTTTTAACTATTAGTACAAGGTGACTGAAAAAACCTTCTCAGACCACAGAAGCAATTAAAAAAAATCAATTTGAATGAACAGCTAGATGTATGAAAAAGATCATCATACTCCATTTCCACCTTTAAAAATAATTGTAATATTGACACTTCAGTTTTGGTGCTGTGCACCTGACATCACTTTGCAAGGAAGCTTTACAGTTTTGCAACAGTTGCACTAAAGACCAAAAGAGATAAACCAGACAAGGAGCTAGGGAAAAACAACCAGGAAAGCTAGAAGCAGGGAGAATGAAGACCTAGAAGTGAACAGTATCACAAAGTCAGAGAGAAAATGTCATACTCATTGACTCCAATATGACCAGCAAAGTTCATGATGAGTATCATGACAACACCAACTCAATTTCAGGTTGTTATAAGTCTAACCTGCTTTCATAGGTGGATCTTTGATGGTCCTTTTGAACTGTCAACTTTGTCTGCCTGGTGCTATCCAGGTGTCACTGACACAAGGACAGCATAGGTAGCTGGGCATGCTTCCAGGCTGTCTTCAACAGAAGTTTTCCTGGGACACAGGGATGGCATGGCACTCAGCCCTCACCAGTGTGTCTGCAGCTCTGGGCCCCACCGCTGAGGCAGCACAACGTGCTCTGGAGCTCAAACTTAAAGCCCGTGGCCATAATCTCTCAGTATCTTTCTCCCCATGTATCACAGGTGGATAACAAGACGAAGACAGACTTTTTACAAAGGTGTGTGGTGACAGGACAAGAGAGAATGGGCTTTAGCTGACAGAGGGGAGACTGAGACTAGTTATTAGGAGACAACCGAACGAGAAGAAGAATTCCCCGGGGGATCCCAAGCACGGCGATGCCCGGTGGCAGGGGCACTCCCCGGGTTGCAGTCAGGATGTCGGAGGTGCCTTGGAGCCCTAGCTCCGGCCCCGCTGCTGCTGGGACGTGGTCGGCAGCGGCCGCCGGCAACAAGTGCAGCGCTGCGGGGAGCTCCCCAGCGCCTCGCCGCCAAGGCCCGGCGGGGGAGAAGGCACAGGCCCCGTACCCGTCCCCTGCCACTCGCTCACTCACCCGCCCGTCTCGGCTCCGGAGTCCACGCAGTCGTCCTCGCCGCCTGGCTGCTTCTCCATGGCGGCGGCTCCAAGGCCGCCCTCCTGCGAGGAGCGGCGGCTGCCTTGACTTGCCCCTGCCGCTGCCACCACTCCGCCGTGTGAGAGATGCAGCGGCCGCCCGGGGGGACGGAGCCGCTCTGCCGGCTCTGCCTCTCCCTCGTCTGCTGCGGCGGGCACTGAGCCCCGCTTCCCGCTCCGGTCGCCCTCCTGCCGAGGGAGATCCCGGTCGGAGCCGGGGGGGGGGGCTACCTCCAGCCTCCACCGGTCCCTTCAAAATAGCCCCGTCCTGCAGAGAAAACCGTGCACCCACGGCTGTCGGCAAGGCCACCGCGTGTACTTGCTCGTATATTAGAAACCACTACAACACCCTCATTCTATCACTTCTGTTTTTCCAGTTGGAAGAAGGACTAAAAGGTGCAACGCCCCATATCCAGCGAAAGTTAGCAGAGCCCGTTGGATAGATATACTCACTATCCCTCTGGGTTTGGAGTATCTGCTGTTGCTGCCTTTTATTTGAAGTCTTTTGCTGTGCTGAGCTTTCTGCAGTCTCCCCCAGCGCTGCCTGGCACTGCTCATTACATCGGATACAATAATTTTGAAATTACACACACAAGTGGGCAGGGGATGGATTTCCAAGCCCATGAGAATGCCTGTAATGATGACAAAAGATGATGTGATGCAAAACAAGCATTTTGAATGCTGCCTGTGAAGAAATGCTGATGTAGAAAAGCCTGCCAGTAGTGGAGCAGTCGTATTCAATAATGTGAGAGTGCAGGGAAAAGTTGTAAGTGACCTCCTGTGTTTTGTGCATGTCACACATGCCTCCTGGTTTTGTATTAGGAGGTGAACACCTCTATGAACAAACCTCTCTGTTTCTCCATCTCTTACATAAATACAGCTATTCACCCATGTAGGTGTGAACCAAGACCTCACACAGCCAAAACCAAAAATCAGACTTTCCTGAGCCCTGTCATTCAGGCTGTAGCAGATGACAAGAGGAGGAGCAGAACTGATTTCTTAGCTTGTGTCTCCAAGCAGGGAGACCATCTCTCCATTGCTTCTGAATCAGTTCAAGCACAAAACTTTCTGTTGGGAGGTGGTAGTCTCACAATCTGGATACTGTGGGACAGTTACAGTAATAAACCTACCTCAGAACTGGGGAACCTCTCCCATTAAGGTTTTCTGGCAAATGTCAGTTTTGATGAATTGGAATTTTCTCTTAAAAAATCTCTAACTACCAAATTTCTATCAGTTGCAAGAGATGGCAGAAAGTGACCAGAAGTAAAGAAAGAAAAAGTTGTGGTTTGAAAAAAAAATATATTTCCTTCTACCTTTTATTATTTGTGTTATAAGAAAAAAGAAAAATAATGAAAACCTCAACATCTGAGACATTAAATAGACCGTAAAATAAAAATACACTACACAAGACAATCTTACATTGCATAAAAGTACTGTCATGCATAAAAGTTTGCCATCAGTACATTTTTAGCTATGTATACATTGCATGGCATTCATACCCTCCATTTCAAGATCTCTTCAAGCTTGCCAGTGCTCCATCAAGCTGTATATAGCAGCATAAAATAATAGCAACATCTAACATTGCTTAACAGGATGGAAGTAGCTCATGCTGTTGTCTTTACAAGTATATGGCCCTGGTTCTCTAAAATAATACTAGGGTAGGACTATTGTAAAATCAAAGGAAAGAACACTGCAGGAAGAGCTGTCAAAGTGTTGTTAGTAGGATTAAGTAGGCACCAAACCCAGAAATACTTATTATATTAATCAGTTTTAACTGGTGAATTCCTGGTGCTCTAACATGGAGAGATACTGGGCTTATGCACAGTCCCATGGCCTCTTGGCATTACAGCAGGTCAGCCCACTGTTTGTCTCCAGTGATCTTCAGAAGAAACTTTCAGCCTCCACTCTTCATCAAGAATTAGAATTATTGTATAGGAAAGTTGGCATCTATTCCATTTTAAATATCTGTCTAGGTTTACATACATGTCATTTTGAAAGCAAAGAAATGATTTTTCAGTTTATGTGGACAATTTCACATAAACATTCCCATAAATATAAATTCCATTCTAAATACATTTAGGTATGGAATTAAGGCCCTTTAATTATGATCCCTCTTCTGCCTTTCCTTCCCCCTGCAAGTTAGTAAAAGCTACTTTAGACAAAATTGAGAAGGTTGGGTTTGCTCAGCCTGGAGAAGAGAATGCTCAGGGGATACCTTTAGAGCAGCTTTCAGTACCTAAAGGGGCTACAGGACATCTGAAAAGGGGCTTTTTACAAGGACATGTAGGCATAGGATAAAGGGGAATGGCTTTAAGTGAAAGAGGGGAGATTTAGACTAGATATTAGGAATAAATTCTTTAGTGTGAAGGTGATGAGACACTGGCACAGGTTACCCACAGAAGCTTTTGCTGCCCCATCCCTGGCAGTGTTCAAGGCCAGATTGGACAGGCCTTTGAGCAACCTGGTCTACTGGAAGGTGTCCCTGCCCAAGGCAGGCGGTTGGATGTGGATGAGCTTTAACGTCCCTTCCAGGCCCAAACCCGTCTGTGATTCTACAATTTTATGAAAATGCTATAACAAGTGCTCATACAGAACTGCCCAGGGCATGTACCTACATAGTAGTTCAGAATGTACAGAAACAAACTCTTAGAATAACAGAATAGTTAGGGTTGGAAAGGATCTTAAGATCATCTAGTTCCAACAGCCCTGCCATGAGCAGGGACACCTCACATTAAAAAATGCCACCCAAGGCTTCGTCCAACCGGGCCTTGAGCACTGCTAGGGATGGAGCATTTACAACCTTCCTGGGCAACCCATTCCAGTGCCTCACCAACCTTACAGTAAAGAATTTCTGCCTTATAACCAGTCTAAACTTCTCCTGTTGAAGTTTTAACCCGTTACCCTTTTCCTGTCACTACATTCCCTAATGAAGAGTCCCTCCCCAGCATCCCTATAGGCCCCCTTCAGATACTGGAAGGCTGCTATGAGGTCTTCTACCCTTCATGACTGGGAAACTACTATCTAAACCAATTTACTCACAAAATTAAATGCATAGACTTTTTCTAGGACTTGGCCCAAAATGTTGTGCCTAACTGTAAAAGTAACCATGGCATGAGCTGGTTCTTAGCTTGCTAGTACTTGAAGCATCATATTCAGCTAAGAGGCATTAACCTGTTTTTTAGAAGCAATGTATCATTAAGAGACTCATCCAAGTCTAGAGAGAAGCAAAACTGAAACAACTTAGCCTGTCTCTCTGTCTTCAGTCTATCTATCTATCTATCTATCTATCTATCTATCTATCTATCTATCTATCTATCTTTATTCCCAGCTTAGGCCTCTGGTTTGGGTAAATATTTATTCTCCATCAACTGCAGCGGCCATGGAGTACCCTGAGCTCACGAAGGAGATACCAGCTCTCTGTGTTACCAGAAAGGACAGACCTTGCTGTCTCATGGATTCTTAGTCTACACACATGCTTTTATTTAGGTAGTGCAAATGTCACTTTCATTTGCTTTTAAATCTGATTTCAAAGTCAAATAAATTGACCCTAGCCACTGCTGAACAGATTTAAGATGTAACCAAACCTCCTTAAGTATTTAGAAATAGGTTTAGTTAAATTGATACATTTCTGTGTGTAAAATTTTAGGTGGTCAGCTAATAGATCTTTTCCATCTCTGACTTTTATTATTCTAGTTAGTTATGTTTAAGCACTGGCATATGAGAGGGTCTGGAACAGATTTTATGCTGCATTTAAGATTAATTTATTCCATCTGTCCCAGGGAGGAAAGAAAGAAACATTTGAAGGAAATATATAATTAAGATAGTAACTAAAGCTACCACAAACTCTAGGCTCTCTTATTTATATATTTGCCTCATTTAACTCTGTTTTATTCTGGTCTTTCACGTAATTATGGTGAAAAGTAAACTTCTCTTCAATAAATTCCAAGGATTTCAGAGATTTTATTGAATGAGGTGTTAACTCCTGTCCTTTACTTAAATTTTCTCTGTTATCTGTGCTTCAGATTATATGCTATGTAGGGTTTGTTGAAAAAAGAAGTTAAGTTTTAATTACTTTCTTATACTTACGAGGCTGTGATATCAGTTTAAAGATAAGAATAACAGTGAAAATATTCCTAGGTCAAATTTCCTCAAATTTCAATCCTTTCATTAAATAGCATTCAATAGTAGAGATCACAAAAACTCAGACATAAAAACATCAGGAGACACCTTCAAAGATACTGAAGAAATAAAACACCCTGTTGTCAAAAGCAAACCCCAAGCACATGAAATTAATGCTAGTTCTGCAGAAAGTTCTCTTGTTTCTAGTTGTACAGGGCTGGATCTGAAATACGACTTTACATTCTTAAAAGAGGATGTAAAGCAAATTTTTATGTCTGTATTCAAATCTATTATCATGATAAATCATAAACAGTGGCTAATTAGGAGGTGTCTACCTTCCAAAGGAAACTTTCACTGTGTCCAGACTGTAGAATGCTAGCCATTCATCAAAGTTAAGCATCACCTAACTGCAGCCTCTAGCTGCCATAACTTCTGTCCTTGTGGAAGCAAATGCACACAGCAGAACCTCGTCCTCTTTTCTCATGTAATGGTCTTAGTAACTGAGAACATGGTGCTGGAGAGTGATAACTGCAGCCTGGAGATGAAGAAAGGCAGTGGAAAGCTGAAAGATGAACCACACGAGATCATACATGTGCTAAAACAGACGAGGAAGCGAAAGCATCAATTTCCCTGATGAATCCACACCTGGATTCAAATTGCAATCTCCTCCCTGAGTCCTGCCTGCTGGGATATCATCTTTCCAGCACCAGTCATAAGGATGAAGAGCATGAGTCTGGCTTTCCAGCCCAAAGAGAAGTGAGCTAAAGAAGTGACTCATTGCCCCATGTGAATGTCCTACCAATTCTGTTATGACTTATGGGATATTTTGAGCTTCTCTGTATATTTCATTCTATAAAGTGGCAAAGCTTCTCTCTAGGGTAAGGAGAGAGGAGAAAAATGTGTCCTTTCTCATGTAACTGAAATTCTGGTGCCAAGGGCACTCTGCAGCATTAAAAAAAGAAATCACTTGATTTGTTCCTTTCTTGCAGCATTTTGGATCTCTCCCTTTTTCTGTGAAATTCCAAAAGCAAAAAGGACACATGCCACTGCAGTTCCTTCTGGGATTATAGGATAAATTAAAGGCTCCTTCTAGGTTTTGGGAGAAAGACCAAGAACCCCACTTAGGAGAGGATTCAGGATGAAATTACAAAGATGCTGAAGGATGGGATTTTTCATTCCCATCTAAAACTTCTCAAATTTGACTACAGTCATGCTGTCTCCAGCCTCTGCTACCTGGCTCTGGAGTCAGAATCTTACCCCTAATAAGGGGTTCTGAATTCCATTCCTGGTCCTTTGCATCCCACTCTAGATGTTGAATTAATGAACTTCTCAGTTTACAGGATCTGGGATTTGTAGAAAAGCTTTTCTCCTTTAGTAGTCCCCATGGAAATCAGCACTCTGCAGGTCGAGACTGTTAACATTCACTCACAACTGGACTTCAGGCACTGGGTTGTGGCTTAAAAAATAACTTGAGGCAATTGCAGTTTTGGAAGGAGTAGGAGAGTTACGACTTGGCCTATAGATCAGTCTTCATGCTAGGTCAGCCCTATCAGGCTGGCTTTTAGAGTGGCAAATGTTGCCAAAATATTTGTGGCAGTTTCTCACACAGACTTTTGGGTTGTTGCGATTTTTAAGGGTTATGATGAGGTCAGTTTCATTTGTGGTAGGTCTCCAGCCAGACACCCAACCTCCTAAAATTCTACAATTTTGAGGTAAAATACAACTGTGCAATAAAAAGCTGTTTCTTCAAAGCACTGAGGCAAGGGTTTTCAGTGGATTTTAAGGTAGTTTGCTTCCCAAGTGTTACTCTTCTAAGTTTCATTTGAAAACCATAGCACACACACTCCTACCAAAGTTCATGGTACAGTGCAGCAAATATGTATTTTATAAGTAAATTGCTCTTTTTTACTTGAATTCTAGTATATTAAAAGTTTTATTGAAAACTTCTAGCACTCAGTAACAACTGCTATAAAAACTTGAGTATTTGGAGTCACTTTCTGTATCATCCCAAAGCCCAGAATTCAATGGCAGTGCAAGGATGAGCAGAGCTGCACCCCATCAGTGTGTAGGCATCTGGTTGGAGGCTTGACTAAGCTGAGCAATGGAAAGCCCTTTTCAGGGGAAGTAAAGTTGAGCTGACTCCATATGGTGGACTTTGAGTAATTAATGTTGTTCTCAAGCTGAAAATGATCCTATTCAGCCAGGTCTTGTGAGTGGTTGTAATCAGTGTGTTTGCTGCGTGTAGGTGCCAGAATCAGTACCAAGTCTTGGACTTTAAAGCAGGGGGTCTGTGTCAAGCAATAATGAATCAGTCCCCAGGCTCTGTGGACTGATTGATACTGACATCCTAGATACAGTATAAGAGGTGAACCTTTATGTCAGACCTTGACCCAGCCCTCACTGGTGTGAGAGAATCTGGAAGAGCTTAATACCAGTTTGGGCAGGCCTGAATGTGAAGCCTGGTGTATAAGGGCTACATGCCACAGTTATGTGAAAGAAGCGGAGGCCCTTGAGTGACTTGCCCCTTTTTCAGTCACACTAGTCACACTAGTGTTACACTGCACCTCTCCTTTGGGGCCCTGCGAAAGAGAGTACACCAGCACAATTCAAACAAGGCCATGTGGGACTCCACTGGCACTGGAGAGCTGCTTGCTCAGTGGACAAATATAGCCCTATGGATTTGTATGTGTTTTCAGGTACTCTTAGCATGCTTGGCCTGAGGCTACTCTGATCTGTTCTGGCTGATGGATGGGGAATGTAGTTGTTTTCTGTGAACTTGTTGATCTGGGAGGCAGTGCTTGAGCCAGAGTGTGAGTTAGGTGATGCTTAAATGTTTCACAGAATTACAGAATCATAAGATGGTTCCACTCACCCTGCCATGGGCAGGGACACCTTCCACCAGACCAAGCTGCTCAAAGCCCCATCCAGCCTGGCCTCGAACACCTTGAACAAGTTTCTTGTTTAAAGAAGTGCTACCAAGTGTCATATGGAGCCACATGTAGGAAGAGTTTACCAGAAGAGCACACAATGAACTTGGTGTCACTTGTATGAGGTCAGTGAGACAGTCCTGGCTTCTGGTGAGCATCGTGAACCCTTCGCATAGACTAAGTGAATGACCATCCTATTCACAAAAGCACCCCTGTGCTGGTAACCATGACAACTCTTATTAAGTGAAGTTTTTCATGAAATAGTGTGCATTACAAGGCAGAGGAAACATTTATTTCTAACGACCAATTCTGTACCACTGGTTTTAAAGAGAAAGGATTGAACCCCTATGGCAACAGCACTGAAGATTGTAGCAACATTTACTCATAGACCCTTCTGAAGGGGTGAATGGTCTTCAGGGGTTTTTTTTTGCTTTGGTCATGACAGCGAAATATCTCACTCTGGAAAGCAGCTACATTTAAAACCGTGTTGGATCTCCAAGAGAGATTTTATTTCTTAATTGTTCTATCACATTTTCAAAAATCCAGTTTTGAATTACCCGTGATATAAATTTTTAATCACAAGATTGACAATCAGATGGTCCTATTAGGTTTAATTTATTTTTTTTACTAAAACTCTTCATCCAGTATTTGTGAACTTTAGCAACTGATTTACCAAGCAATCAGCAGGAGTGCTTGTTCTATGCATAAACACAGTGAAGTAGATCACAGAAATAAAACATAAGTAATTTTCGCTAGAAGATGTTTGATTCTGTTTCCACTTCTGAGAGTAGATTTAATGATGCAGAGGGAGACATTAAAGTCCCATTTCCTCTGGCAGGTATAGCAGCTCCTGTGTCCAGTGGCTTTGTACAGCCTTCCTTTCCTCTGGTGAGGGTGACTGAGGATATAACTACTCCTTGTACTGATATAGTGAGAGAAGAAATCTTAAAATATCTCTGGTATATTTTAAGATTTCTATATATGATGTCTCTACCTATTCTGAGAATATTAGGAGGCAATAGTTGCCAGTGAATTATGAGTCAAGAGTGTTTTGCTTTAGAGGCATCATTACTGATGATCAGCATAGGGAGAGGCAGGTGTGAGAGAGAAATTCTACTTGATATAAATGTGTGCTTCTATTAATAAAAACTAGCAAGGAATGAAAGCAGAGTCTTGTATAGGAACCATCGAAAGAGTAAGACCAGGAATTAAAAGGAGGGAAAATGCTCTGCCCCAGCTTACGGGCCAGACAGTTCTTTAATGTCCTCTCACAGCAGGCAAATTGCTGAAAGATTGTAAAGCATCCCAGTTTTCTGGTTGATCCATTTTACAGGGTGGCCTTTTCTGAGAGCTTACAGATCAAATTAAAGGTCTCAACTAAACCCATAAACTGCATCACCCAGTGAGCTTCAGAACCAGGATTTCTCATTGTTTTGCTAGCAGCAGAGCTCCTCAGCAGCTAACACTCAGCTAGAGTGAGGCTGCCAGTCTCCCGTCCCTCACCATGCATGCCCTCCTTGTCTCCACACTACCTGGAGAATTTGCAGGAGCTGATCTGACTGAAAACATGCCCAGTGAAAGAAAGGAGTGGTTTGTCTTCAGCCAAATGTTTCCTGGAGAGATTGACCTTCTGCTTGCACAAATGCCATCAGCAAGACAACAGAACAGGATAGGACAGCACGGCTGGCAGTGCAGGGCTCCCCCACGGCAGAGGATAGGGCTACAGCAGCCCAGATTTAATCTGACTTCAGCTGCTGTTCTCCAACTGCACTGAAAGAGTTGCAGAACAGTAACTGCACTATATAAAGATATGAAGGGCAGAAAAAAATCTACCAAAAAATTGGCCCCAAAATCCATTAGCCAGAAAGGATTATTAGGAAAAAAATTTGGATGCTTTTTTCTGTGGTCTGCAAGTTTTAACTGAAAATTGAATAATTTATTTTGGCTTGTATAAATAAACTTTTAAAAATCAGCTTTGATGTTTAAGAAGCTCAGACATCTTGCTATGGCATTTTGTAAGAAGTTCATAAAATAGCTTAAGACCATTAGTATTTGTGGCTGCAAACTCATTCTGTAGCTTGGGAGCCATCTGCCTAACTCCAGAGTTTATTGCCGCTCATCTATCTTAGTATTTTGGATGGCTGCCCATCACTGGCGCATGTGAATGTCTTTCCTTCAAACAGCAGTGCCTCCTGGATTCCCTGGCTGCTCTGCAATCTTCTTTTATTAGAGACTATAAGAATGGTTGTAATAGGTCATATCCATTATTCTAGTCCACTATCTGTCCCAGTCAGTAGCCAAAAGTGGATGCTTAAAAAAGCATAAGGACAGGACAAACTTCTCATGATATTCATTTGATTTATTTTAAGATGCAACTCTGATTTTTAAGAAGGCCAGGGATCATGAGAGTGTATGAAATAGATCAGAGCATAGGTACACTTAGCCCATCTCCAGCTGTGATAACAGTTTGACTATGAGAATCCATGGCTGATTTTGTGAATGCTACACATTCTAGTAGCATTCAGGTAGCATCATATGGCTAGTGATGGGAAGAAATCTTAACAAGCCAGGAAAGCTGTCTTGGCAGCATTTGCACTCTAATTTCATTGCCCCTGGAAAGCTGCACTGTGTAGGTGACAGAGCGCCTAATGGTGGTTGTCTTCAGCTCTCATGTGCCTCAGTCAGAGTTTTGAGATGTAGCAAAACTTCTTGGTGAATCTTCCAAGACCTTCGCACTGGTGGCTGTCAGTGCTGCTGCCTGGAAATGGCCTCTGATGATTTAAAGGCATTATAATGTACACAGATGGGTGGTTATATCATCTCTGAGTATACTGATTTGATTTGATGGGGGAAAATAATTGTCTGGAAGAATAAAGGTAACAATATCAATCACCATCGAAGACATATTAAGAGGCAACATCCCACTATCAAAGTTGCTAATTGCATCTCTTAGCTCCAGGCTGTTTGATGCAATAATGAAAGCCCAGATGCCCACAAGTGCAAGAAAACATAGCTGGATTTAAACATTCTGCCTTTCAGGGAGAATAAGGTCCTGTTCTTGACAATAAGAGTGAAGTGTATCTTCTCTCTATCATGGTATAGGATTTGGCCTGGCCCTGCACAACCCTGCCTAGTTCCACTGGCCCTCTGGAATTAAAGTATCAGTATGGCATCAGGAAGAGGTCTAAACTCTCATCTCTCATCTCTCTCCTCCCCATTAATTTTATTCCTTCCCATAAAATTGCACGTGGCTGATCTGCTGGGTGTACAGGGGCTGTGTGACTTGGGGTGGGAGTGGTGCCCTGCAGTAGGAAGTTCCATACCCCAGGAGAACGCAGGAGCAAGCAAGCTGTATTCAAACTTTAAAAAACCACCAACCTTCAAAAAAGAAAGGAAAAAACCTAACTGTACCTGATGTTATACTTACTATAACAGATCTTTTGGGAATACAACCACTGCCATAGCAGAATGGCTAAAATCTTTATAGGATGAACTTAGAAATAATTATCCAAATAGAAGCATTTACTCTAGTAGTTGGGATCAGTTTTGAAATGCAGGTGGAAATGAAATAAATAGAAAAAAAATCTCTCTAGACTTACCCTTTTTCTCTGATGATTGTTGGGCTTTTCCCCACACTCAGTCCCATGCAGCTCACTGGCAAATAGATCCTTTCAGAGAGCCCAGATGGGCAGTGCAAGGATGAGTAGAGAAAAAGGTTTCCAAAAACTGTTCTCAAGGCACCTAACATGTAGCAGCTAAAAGAAAGACAATAACATGTGCAAGACACTCTTAATCCAAATCCCAGTAATGGAGTTACACAATAGGCTGCAGCCTCTTGCCTCTTAATTTATAAAGGATCAAATGGTATTAGAGCCAGTCAGCTATGCATCATAAAGTGCTCATCACAGCATGGCAGCATGTAAAAAATGCCAAATGCCACTAAAACAGAATAGGGAATAAATTCATCATCTCTCCTTTAAGTAGCTATTCAAGAAAGCTGATCAGCATGGTCTTCTATGTGAGGAATGTTGTTTATGTGCAAAGAAATGATGTGTGACTTTCATGAAATAGTTTAGATATGGATACTGGGCAAAATAGAAATGCATGAAACCCATGAAGCAGCTCATTGTCTGAAAAGGCACTGTTCATCTAAGGCAACACCATTATTTGTATCTGTTCAGCAAATGGCACCACTATGCAAAAAAGTTACATTTTGCGTATCACTGTATAGTATGTTATGGATCTACAGAGTATTTTTGGTATATGCACTATGGACAGTATTGTATGTTTGCAGCACTGATCTCACAAAATGTTCATTTTCAGCTATTTTCCATGGTAGTGCTATAGGTCAAGTTACACAATAATCCTTAAGACAAACTTACAAGAAAAAAAAAAGAAAAGAAAAAAAAGGTCTAAAAACTTGTAAAAATGTGATTCCAAAGCTGTCAAAGGAAGAAGCAAAATACATTATTTTAAGCACTTATATTTGCTCAAAGAATGTGAAAAGAAGTTTTACAAGTTACTTCTGCTTGCCCAGAATTTGTTTCCGTAACTGCTCTCCAGAATTTCTATTCAGGGAGTAATGATAAGGATGCTAAGTTTATTCACCTGGGGTTTACTAGCTAAAATCTCATCCTACATTTAGACAATCACTTCAAGCCTATATATGGACAGTTAGGGTTAGATTCCCACATAAATCTGACAAGATTTTCAGTGCTTGCTGTCCATGGGCAATGCAGATGCATGTTCTTCAAAATTTACATCTCTTTTATTGCTCTGAATATGAACCATTAGTTCAAATATTGGTTGCAGAGGATAAAGAAGATCTCAAGCGTGCAAGAAAGTGATGGAGTGAGTAACAGAGAAGCAGAGGATCCTCTTATCCAATCCAAGGTTACACCATTCCTCTATTTTGCTACAGGTTTCATATATTTCTTTTTTTTTCTTCTTCTTTCTTTTTTTTTGGCTTATGGCCCTAAGAAAAGTACTTTTTTAGAAGTGTTTTTTTTTTTTTAATTAACTGTCACAGCTTGACCTCTTTTAACACATCTGCAGTGTTCCTATCCTATTTGTTCCTCAAAAATCTACTTTTTTCCTGATACTCTCAAGAAACTACAGTGAAAATGCCTCTTACTGGAAGTTCCAGCATCTGCCTATTGTCCTCAGGCAGTCAGCTGAAGTTTGAGGAATATTTAATATAAGGCAGTGCAGGAGTACAGGAAAATCTGTACTGCTATAAACAAGGGTTATGTCATCTTCTCCTTCCACTCTTACTGTACACAAGTCTGTGTTGAACATACGAGAGTAGCAGATTTTTGCCTGGAAAACTTAGTAGTCCTAACTTCTAGGTAAAGAAAGCCAGAGGCATTAGTCACCAGCAGAGCACAAGCACAGAACAGAGGAGAAGTCTTCACTTGGGGAAAAGTTTAAAGTAAATTATTTGTCTGTAAGAAGGTTTGAAAGAGAAGAATGGAGATTAGCTATGTGTGAAAGCAGGGAGCAGTTCATTGAGTGAAGACCTGTGTGCAGCTCCATTTTGTACTCCGCGGGAAGAGGGACCATACCAAACAGGTATCAGACAGAATGAATTTTCCTTAATATAAGGCACTTTTCTGAACATTGTTAGGTGAGGAGCTTAGCTGACCTCGTCTTCTTCTCCTTTTGTCAATGGAGAAGGACAGACACCTTCAGGGTGGCTTACATATCATGGTGTCTCTCTTCATTGTTAAAGAAGCCTACACATGGGTGGTAGGGAAATGGTGTCCAGGCTTGTGATAGTATTCTTCTATATAGACAGATGCCTCCAAATTCTTCATTCTTGAAGAAATTTCATAATGCTAACCAATAAATGACAGTAAGTGTAAACATCTTAGCATACCACCTATTTCTGCTAGAAAAACATTTTGTGTGGGTAAGATAATTTATCTGGTGTAGAAAAGTTTCTTTTAGTAACTATTATAGTTACTGTGGTTGCTATATCGTGCGATCACCCACACGAAGAGGATGTTTATTGGATTGTTTGAGTGATTGCTTCCTTTCTTGCAGTTTTGGCAAAGCTTTTGGGCACTGGAAAAAGTAAATGGACCAAAAAAGTCTTATTCACCTCCCCACCCACATTGTCAGCCATGATTATATCAGCCATGATATAATAACACATGTTTAAACATTTTGTAAGTAAGGAAGAATTTTAATGGGTGATTATAGGGGAAGCTTATGGTATAGCTTGTGACTAATATTGCAGTGGCTGTAGAAAGGGTATTAGGTGGCTCAGGGAACTGAGTGTGGGCTCTGGATCATTTCACCAGCCAACAAAAAATAGTAGTGGTTTACAGTCCAATAGCTGTATATTGATTTATCTGCTGCAAGTGTTCCAGTGTAAGTGTAAATGACAAAACACCACAGCCATATCTAGCCACCTAGTAGGGGAGGAAAAAGGCTGGACAATAGAGGGAAGCCAACCTTCCCTCAGAGTAGGTGTCTGATTAAAGCTGGGTGTTGGTGGAGTGTTGAGGACACATAAGAGTTTATTGAGGTATATGGCTAGGTAATGTTTACAAAGTGCTGCAAAGATATGAAGAGCTATAAGAGTGTTGTCTTTGTTGTTTTGCATATGTTAGTAAATATAAAAAGCTATGAATCCTGCTGCTAATCTGGTCTCTTTATTTGCCAAGTGCAAGCTCAACTTTCAACAGAATCCGCAATAGCAGAATATTTATTTAGTCTGGAACAGAGACACATTGCTATTTGCTTTTCTCACTATTTATACAGATCTGGTTATAAGAGGAAACCTTTCCATGTTATTCATCACACAGTTTTTTGAACTAATTTTAGGGCTGCTCTGCAGTTACATCTTGGCTTTCTTTTCTTTTTCCATGCAGTTAAATAATGTATGAGGACCAGCCCTCACTCCATGACATTGCAGGTTAGCCTTTGTGCAGAAAGGAGCTCCCTTGATCCTGAGTGTCCTGCATAGGGAACAAGGCACAGGCTATCACTTCAGCTGTTGCAGTAAGGCCATTGGGCATGGGCTGCCTGTCTGCTGCCCCTCACAGAACTAGGGACATGGTTCTGGAGGACTTTGGCTATGCTCCAGGAGATCTCCCTCGCTCCGATATAGCAGTGGTTCTTGGAGAAGATTCATCAGCAAGTGGTCTAACTGCTGAAGTTTAGACACCCAGGCTGGGAAATCAATTGCTCTGGACTCCTGTCAGTGAAGAGAAATAGGTCCTCTGAGTCACTTCCAGGAGAATTTGTTCCCTTCCAATTACTGGTCAGCACACTTTTTGCAAGTAGGAAGTATTTTAAACATCCAATTTCAGTGCTTAGAGCTAGTGAAATCCACAGCCTGTGTATAGACTTGCAAGGTGGATTGCATGCCCTGAACCAGAAAATTCGTGTAATTCACATAGAATCATGCAGACAATAATGACCAAACAAGTAGATGTTGGGACACTGAGCTATATGTGGACTGCTACTCTACCATTTATTGATCATTTATTCGTCTTCATGGGTCACTGATCTTTTCCAGCAGGGTGGCCAAGACAGATAGAAAGCTGCCACAAGAAAGGCAGATGTTGAGTGATGAGGTGCTACTGGTGTTTATCCAAATTCCATTTTGTAATAAAATCACTAGAAGTTGTAAGCTTCAGGACTCCTGGATGCATTCAAGTTACAGTAAAAGCCTTCAGCAGCTCAAGACCTCTTTTCTAAGAGCATCTATCTTTAAATGGTGGACTACTTTTTCTACTGCTTTGAAAGTATGAATGGTTAAGAGAAGAAAGTGACTGCTTGTAGAGCATTAGAAATCCACTCTAGCTTTCATCACTCAGTGGGATCCTAGGTCTGTGTGCTAGAAAATTAAGTGCTTCCTTTCCCACTTTACAATTAAATGCCTTATTAAGACTTCAGTTCCTGTGGCACTAGCAGACATCTTTGACATCTCTCCATCCATCACTGTGGAGGGAAGATGTCAGAAGGGATGTCTGTACCTGGGAATGGAACACAGTACTGATATTCCCCAGCTGGTGGGAATACACCCAAGCCATGCAGATTTACCAGTTCAAGTCCCAAATCACAGAGACTGAATGCATGTAACAGTGCATCTGAAACAAGGGTTGTGAAATGGGGTTCGGTGCTATGTGAACACAGACTGCTTTGGAACCTGAGCAGTGTCATATCCAGGTACCTTCCTTCCATCCTCACAGCACTTCTTGCTCATTTTAAGGGATCCTCTTCAGGCATCTCTAGCTCTCTTAAGGCTCTGTCTGAGATTTTATCATACTTATGCAGCGTAGCACATCCCTAACAGACTGCATATTCTGGCCCTCAGGGCCAGGGAGAAATAAGTCTGACCCTTGCATGTTGCATTGAGACCTCACATAAGTCTCACTGATGAGAATGTTCTACCTAATCTGCTCCATTTTCTAGTACATCCTTGTCACCTCCTTTTCCACATCAAATAAGAAGAGGATTAGGATTGAGAGTATTTTTTTTTTCCCTGTAGAGAAAATCTAGAACCAGTCTATAAATAGCTGATGTCTGACTGTCCTAATGAAAGTAGGCTTCATGTCTACATAAACTAGGCTCTTTCTCTTAATACTTGGTAATTTCCATATAATCCACAGGCAAGTCTACATGAGAGAACATGTTGTTCAGGTTGAAACTGCCTGTCTCCACACCTCTGTGGAAGAGAAGCAGTTATAGGAGGAATGAATAGATGTGGCATCAATCTTGAAATCTTTAATCTTGATCACAAACATGAAGGGTGGGTGAGGTAAGCCATTATATAGCCAGGACAATGGTCAAGGAGGACAGAATACTGCTCATTCCAGTATTGACTTTACTACAGCTGACTTAAAACACAGCTTCGAAGCAGGCTGATAGAAACTAAGCAAAAACTCCACAAAAATTGAAGCAAGGAACGGGAAGAAAATGGAGAGAAAACTCCTATGCTTAGGAAACTGTTGCAAGAATTTGAACAAGTTAGTGACTTTTGCAGGGGTGTGCAAGCCAGATGAGTTCTCACTTGCAGAGACATCATTCTGGTCTCTTCTTATGTTCTTATGCTATCACCTACACAAGCAAAGACTCAGACCTGAGAAGAGCAGAAGTTCATGTCTTTTTCTAGACCAAGTTGCTTGGGTTTCTTTGTGATAAGTTTTCTGCCCGTGCTTAGAAAACCCTACTGAAATTTCTAGGAAGTGGGGCACTTTGTAGGACAGCTGCCTATGGGCATGAGAATGCGAGGAGAGCCTGACAGGTTTTACTTCTACAGAGTTCCTCCTAGCCACTGTTGTCACTGCCATTCTCTTCTCTTTGACAGCAAGGGCAAGTATGACCATGGCTCTGACTCCTGGGCACAGAGCAGTCTGCCTGCATCCCCACACTCCAGTGGCTTCATGCCATTAACCTAATTGTATCAGACACTGGAACTAGTGAAGCCTTTGAGTTGTATATCTGACTGGTAAAACTACATTAAACTTCATAAAACAGAGAAATCTAAAAAGTTTTTCTGTGGACACCTTTACTAGTAATTAAATTAAGGAAGAGATTGTGAATCTACTGAATTTGATGCATATCTAGGCAGCAGCTGGCTTATGAATGGAAGAAAAGATTTAAGCAGTTTGGCCCATAAAATGAATGTTCAAATGACTTTGTTATAACTACAGATTAAAA
Source organism: Melopsittacus undulatus (assembly GCF_012275295.1). NCBI lineage: Eukaryota > Metazoa > Chordata > Aves > Psittaciformes > Psittaculidae > Melopsittacus > Melopsittacus undulatus. The sequence continues at coordinate 26,694,651 of NC_047528.1, forward strand.
TAAAACTGAAATCAATTATGAATTCAAATTCTACTCATCAGAATGCCATTCTCACTTTTCCCCATACAGCAGGGTCCACTCTGTTTATGTGCATTTTCCACTTGCAAAATCCAAGGCATCTGCAAATCATGGAAAACTGAGAATGATTAGTATAACAAAATGGTGCTATTTATAGCAGCTTACCACTTATTTATTATTTCCAGTTTTCCATTCAATGAACACAAGCTATCACAGAAGGCAGTGATAAAATACAGTGACTTCATCCTTCATTCCAGCCTGATACCATTGTCAGTGAAGCTTCTGCTTCTTTTCTCCAAATGCCTCTCACACTCAATGGCACTTCTTAAAGGGACACTGGCAACCTGAAGTGTATTTGGTTTCAGAAATAAATAAAATGCATTTTCAGATAGTGCAGCTACTCAAGATTCTTGTCACTTGGTGCCTTAGGGCTTTCCTTTTTGGATTAAACTATACCTTTTTTGCTTCCTTGTTCCCATATAGAAGATATATACAAGCCGAATATTATTTTTTCATTCTATCATCCTGTAATGCTGAAGTTGAGGTGAGCTTAGCCAGAAATTCCAGCTGCTGAAGGATTTTCCTGGGTTTGGCTGGGATACAGTTAATTTTCTTCCTAGTAGCTGGTGCAGTGCTGTGTTTTGGATTTAGTATGAGAACAATGCTGATAACAGACTGATGTTTTAGTTGTTTTTAAGTAGTGCTTACCCTGATCAAGGACTTTTCAGTCTCTCATGTTCTGCCAGTGAGGAGGAGCACAAGACACCGGAAGGAAGCAGAGACAGGACACCTGACCCATACTAGTCAAAGGGGTATTCCATACCACAGCACGTCATGCCCAATATATAAACTGGGGGGTGTTACCCGGAAGGGTCTGATTGTTGCACGGGTCATACTGGGTATCAGTCAGTGGGTGGTGAGCAGCTGTGGGTTTTATTCATAAAATCATAGCATCATAGAATGGTTTGTGTTGGAAAGGACCTTAAAGATCATCCAGTTCCAACCACCCTGTCATGGGCAGGGACACCTTCCTCTAGACTATGTTCCTCAAAGCCCCATCCAACCTGGCCTTGAACACTGCCAGGGATGGGGCAGCCACAGTTTCTCTAGGGAACTTGTCCAAGTGCCTCACCACCCTCAGAGTAAAGAACATTTTCCTAATATGTAATCAAAATCTTCCCACTTTCAGTTTAAAGCCATTTCCCCTCACCTTATGCCTATACACCCTTGTAAAGAGTCCCTCTCCAGATTTATTGTGGGACCCCTTTAGGTGCTAGAAAGCTCTCTTTTTTATTATCTCCCTTTTAATTACTATTATTATTGGGTTTATTATTATTATAATTATATCTCTACTTAATTTCAATTATTAAACTGTTCTTATTTCAACCCATAGCTTTTATCTTTTTCTGATTTTCCTTCCCATCCCAATGGGGGAAGGCAGGGAAGTGAGTGAGTGGCTGTGCGGTACTTAGTTGCCAGCTGGAGTTAAACCACAACCAGGATCATGCCCTAATTCTCCACGAGGAATGAATAGAAATGTGTACACCAAGAAACCGTGACCAAGCCCAAGATTTTCCATCCCTTTCAGCTACAATAACCCCAGTGTTATTTGTGGTTACATCAAACAAACAATTTTCCAAGAAAAGTAATTTTTTACAGTGTCTTTCTGAAGTTTAGACATGCTACATTTAGACTTTAAGTAGTTTGTCCCACTGAAATGACTTATATATGGTGTGGACTGGCTCATATACATAAGGCCTTGTCCTCATAATAAGCAATAATATTGCTTGTTAAAATGCAATTTCTTCACAGAGGTGATACATCTTCCCCTTCCTACCCAATCCACAAAAAAGACACCCAATAAAATCAAGCAGAACTATGAAACAGATTGACTGAAATGAACAGAAAGGGATTAATGACATCTAGAGCAATGACAACACAATCCCAACCCCAAGCAAAGCCCAAGAGAAAAGAACTGCCTGTGAGGTCCATGAGAGGGTTGTTTTTGCAGTCTATGCTAGGCACAATTCATTTGAAAATGGCAGTGTGAAATTCCTAGGTATGTTATAATGAAAATAAATCCATAGGAGTTTTTTCCTAACTTGTACTGTAGTGTGCTAGTGTGCACCAAATCCTTGACTAGAGTGAATGTGCGTAAATCATTTGAATTAGCTTATCTATACCAGCTCAGGTCCTAGATTTAAGTGCTATGCTTATACCTGTAGATGAAACAGGTTCATGGTGCCATGAAATCATAACTAGCCCACATTTCAGCAGTTTTAGCTTGTATCAGCCAGTGCTCCATTGAACAGTACTCATCACAATTTGGGCAGCAGCACAATCCTTCCAGCTGACATAAAGACAAAGGCAGATATTCTGGGATAAAACCAGAATTTGTCTTTCACTACTTGATGTACCTGCACAGATGTAGCCTCACATGCCACTGGGTGAACATGAGTAACATCCAATCTTTACTGTTCTGCAGCTTAGTAGCAATACAGAAATAAGAGTTGTAGTACTGTTTGTGAGAACAATCACAGGGATAACCAGCAAGATTACATCAGATGTCTGCACATTATTAAAGAAATAACAGAAGAGCAAGAAACGAGGAACTTCACCCCTCTGCCCCTGGAGCTTTCTAGGCTTATAAAAGAAAGGACTAATCAGAAATTCTTTTCAGAAATAGCCTTCTGAGTTACTAAGCAAATTTCCATAAATTGTGCTTCCTCTTTTCTTTGTCAAAGTATTGAAATGAATTTGCTGTCTGCTAAAACTGTAGAGTTCTCAGCATCTGACTTGGCAGTTGGGAGCAGAAATACCTCCCATTGATCTCTGATGCTGGCTGAAAACCAACATGAGTTTTCTTCAAAAGCAAATCCTGAGTTCATAATCCTGAGTATTCAGCAGTTCATATCCCATTACTGAGAGTTACTAACTCAGTCAGAGAATGATCCCATGAGAGCAATATATCCTAAACACCCTGAATTCCGAACATAAAAATTCACATTGAGCTGTTCAGAAATAAGATATGAAAAGTATTCATTCATAGGAAGCATTCAGTATTTTCTTACAGTAACAATTGAAACCTCAATTTTTATTCACATGGTGCTTACAACCGGAAATGTTGTTGGTAACTCAGTGTATACAGCCACAGTTTGCGTTATGTCCTGGGACCTCAGTGCTATACTGGGCATCTCAGTGCTGCTAAAGGGAATAGCCCTCAACCAGCTCTGCAACCCCAAATATGTATTACCAGTGACTACCCCCTGTGCTGAGATTGGTGGGAAGCGGTGATCCCCTTCTCTTTCCTTTGATTATCCATGGCTGATGTAATCTAGATTCACATTGTTAGTAAAGATTTACATAGCCCTAGTAATCTCCACAGCTTTATCTGAGAATGTCACCGCACCTGTGAGGCTTATACGGTTTCATACCTTCCATGTGTGAATCACTGATCTCTAGAAATGCCTGAGCCCAGCAAATTGTTACTTAAATATGTGAATCGGCGTAGATAAATACCTCACCAAGAAGCTCGGCTGTGCAATTGAATGGTCAGAAATATGAATAACTCTGGAGGTCAAGGCTTCCATCTAGTGGTAAAACTGAAAGGTGCAGAAGGAGCAGGTGATTGGAACGAGGATGGCTGTGAAGTCCTTGAGAGAATCCTCCTTGTTTCTAACGACAGCTGACTGAGAAGAGCAAGAAAATGAAAGGAGAAAAAAAGCCAGGCAGCCCACAGCATCTCCGAGGCTTGGGACAAGCATTACAGTTCAGGAAAGAAGGGAATACAGTTAACTGTGGTGGCTGTTTCAAAGTCAGTCAGGATGTTCTGCAGATGAACTGGCAGTAGCAGGGTATACTGCATGAGCTGTGAGCACAGTCCACAGCCTCAGCCATGGCAGAAAGCAAAGCCTGGTCTCTGCATGGTGATCTATATTTTCAGATTTAATTTTTCAGTAAAACTATATCTCTCTTGGAGGGTGAGGAGAATGACATTTTCCAGATTATGATCATCTTGTCAAGAGCTTTTGATAATCTTTCTCTCTCATATGGTTTTAGAATTGTAATCTGGCTCATAATCCTCCTGCAAGGATATGCCAAAAAGAAGAAACAGAGCCCTTCTTGGAAACTATAATGACATTATAGACTCTGCAACAGCAGTGAACTCTGTAAAGAAAGAGGTCTGTGACCCTGTGGAGGTAGCTTTTGCAAGATCAGCCTGCATCTTTCCCCTCTTGACACCTCCCAATCCCCCAAACACCCCACCCAGCCACCACAGAACAATACCTGATATCCAGGCACACATCCAGACACACTGTGGAGGAATCTAAGTGCATATTTCATAAGCACATCAATAACCATAACCATATTCACTATGAAAAAAAAGGAAGAACAGTGACACTGGAGTGATAAAAGAGAGTGTTCTGCATACTGTTGAAGTCAATAAGGTGAGCTGAAGTGAATTAAATTATGAACTGAGTTTCTGCTGCCTTGTGTTTTCAGACAATTGGATTTCTCCTTATGCAGGAAGAATTATGGGTGATAGATTGCATTTCATTTCCACTGCATCAAATTTTCTGGATGTTCCTGTTGAGCTTAGCTCCAGTGAATGTGTTAAAAGATCCTCAATGAAGTCCTTGCTGACTGTGTTTTGAGTCAGAAATGCAGTGACCTTTGCTCGTTTTCAGCTCTGACCACGATTTCATCTGTTATTTGGGCCTGTGCATTTCTGTAACTACCACATTTCCTAGAGATGCTTTTTCTTAATAATGGGTTTAGAAAAAAAATCACAAGAGGAATGAAGGCTTCCTCAGTCCTTTCGATCTGAAGTGCAGCAGCTGGTGGCAGGTCTCGTCACAGCTGTACAGCCACTGATTTAGAATTGCATGTTTTTCCTCATATTTAGATTCCACACATCAGGTCAGCTACTGTGGAAGATGACATCAGTTCCTGGGAGGACATAAGCAAACTCTCTTTGCCCCTACAAATAGCTACAGCTTGAAGAAGTATGTGGTTTAACTGTTCGCTATTGATATAGGGGAAATGCTTTTTGAAGTTTCCCCTATCCTTTAAATGTGTCTCACTGAATACAGACTGGCATGGCTGTGTTACAAGCACAGTGGAAAGGTAGGTGGGAAGTGAGTAGAGGCAAAAGATCAGACTATCAGAGGAGAAAGAATTTATATTTATCTGTAACAGTATTTCCTGTTAACACTGGCAAATGAGCAAGAACAACATGGAATCTGAATCCTTCCACTTATTTGCTGACCACTCAGAGAGGCAACCAAAACTAGTCCTGGCAATCCTGCCTAATAATCAGTAAACCCTCTTCCATTCCAACTGTTCATGGGGTAGTAACAACAGTTGCTGGAGCAGAAGGCTGTTTGTGTGCACTTACAGTAGTGATGGCATTATAGGACTCAGTCCTTGTAAGGTGTTATTGAAGGTGTGGCTGGTTATGTTGAAAGGTCCTGACTGGCTCTTTGTATTCCTTAGCATGACCAAAGCTGTTCCAATTAGAAACTGCTTTTGCAGGTGCTGAAGGAGATGAATTAGGAGATGTGTTTAAGAAATGTATAGGAAAAAGAATAATTCCTTTTCATTTATTATGTCATGGCAGCAGGGACAGAGGCAGGGCAGGAACACTGTGTGTTAGGCTATATACAGATGCATTTTCCCTCAGTGACATAGTGCAGAAAAACAGATAATACACTAAAAAAATCCGTATTGGGAGTTCAAGATATACTTCTCTTTCCATCCTCCCTAGCATCCCTATGATGTGTCACTTGTACATTTCCAGACAAACTGCTTCTTTGCTTCTTCAATTAAACTACTCTCTGCCCTGTTTCACTGAGTTAGCAGAGTAGGAAACAGAAATGGGAATTAGGAATCCAAGAGCAGTTATGAGAATGCTTGCAGTTATTGTGAGTGGGCTTTTTCTGGAGATGACAGATATGGTCTGGCAACTCTTTGACTTACCAAAACATCCATACTGGCCCCTCTCATAAATCCCCCTTTGGACATTCTTTGTGGGAAGGATAAATGGTGCATTAGAATTTAATTTGAATGAGAAACAGATGATCCAGTTAGAGATTAAGACAGACAGGTCATTTAACTTTGACTTCTATAAACTAATTTGAAGAACTGTTGCTTACTACATCCATTCCTCATTGAGCTATGATGAAAGAATCTTAGCTATTTATCACATTCTCCTTGCAAAGACTTTATCAATGGGTGATGGATGTAACAAGCAACAAGCCAGACATTGCAATAATTCTTCAGACATCTTTGGAACAAAAGACTCAAGAGGTGAGGCAATAACTAATTCAACAAAGAATAACAAAGCTTTGAAAGTTCCTAGCAGTGTTTCTGCTAAATGGACATGAATTCTTCCAATGAAACAAGAAAACCCAACCGGTTGTCTCTTGACCCTGTGTGACAGAAAACAAGACAAAGCTCCCTTGTCAAGCTTGTCACAGAGATAGAGTTTTTAATGACAGCAGGGTTATTTGAGGAAACAAAGGAAAGGAGGAGGCCAGATAGAGCAGGAGATAAGTGTGGTAACCTCTCACCCTCTGAAAATGCTGGCAGGCAACAGCCTAAAGCAGGGGGTGTTTCACTGAACTGCATTTATCAGTTTGTCATAGGATGCTCACAAAACTTTTCCCTGAAATGATGCCGGAAGAAGCAATAAATAATAAAAAAATTTACTTTTATTTCATTTGTGTGATCATTTCCTAAGTATTTCTTGGTACATGAATGGCATTTCTTTATTTTTGCATGCCTGATAGGAATGCAGTCACTGCTTTGGTTGGTCCCAGTCAGTGCTTATTCTGCAAGAAAACCTATTCAGTGAATGCGAATTTTGCATGTGGTGAAAATTTATTGAGAATATGCAGGGTCTAAGTCAAATGGAAATATTTAGATTCAAATTTAGATTAGATGGAAAGATGATGCTCCTGATTTACCAAAAATACTATTCATCCTCTGGCAGGAACCTGTTTTCTGACTCAGCTGGTTCTGCAGGTCAGTGTTGCCTGGGTGACAGCATGGCTCAAGTATATACCCAGATAAAGAATGATCCCTGTTAAATCTGATGTAGGTGACACATCTAGTTTTCACTGCACTTATGTCTAAATCAGCTTAAATGAAAATCTTTAGCTATTTTCTTGGGGAAACTTATTTCTCCAGTTTCATGCCTCAGAGATATAGTAGATATTTCAAATGCATGATATCAGAGTTGCTCTCCTTTCCTATACTTTGAGAACTTCCTGAAAGAGTAATAATACTAAGCAGTTGCTGGTAGCATTTTTGGGGATGCAGAACTCCTCCTGACTGCTATCTTATTGGGCTGAAAGAGAAGAAACAACTTGAGGATTCTTCTTTTGATACAAGTTCCATTCTTCTTCCATCTTCCCTTTTAGTCAATGAAAGGTAGGAGTCCTGTGGTATTTTACCTCTAATAGTGGATGTTTCTTTTCACCCACCAAACCACTGACATTCAGCACCTGAGTTATAATTTGGGAATGTCCCAACATCTAACCTTTTCGAGTGTGTGTGGCCTTGGAAACAGTGTCACAACAACCACCATAGGGAGATATCAAACCTTGGGATGTTATTTTTCTTTAGTATTGAACTGTGGGCTCAGCATTCCTGCATTTATTGATTTTCCCTTAAATCTCTAGGACATTTTGTATTTTTTTTTGGCGTGTCTTTGTAGAACTTCAAGGGAACATATGAAGTGTCATACAGTAAGGGACTAGTGAGCAAAGTGTAGATGCCTGTTCTGATAAATTGGTTTCTCTGTTTTCCTCTGTTTTGTTGCTCTCTCCAAACTGTTTACCCTTTTATGTAGCTATATATACATAGCAGAATTCAACAGAGATTGACAACTCTTATTTAATTTCTGAATTATCTAAAGTAATAAAAGGCTCAAGAACTTCACTATCCACTCACATGTTTTGTAAGTGTGGATTTTTGCTTTACAAGCAAAGAGTTTTCACTTCACAAAAATATAATTAAATATAGTATCCTGAATAAGATATGACTTTATGATAGAGAAAGAATACCTTTTCATCTACAGTTTGTCAAAGTTTTTTTTCTTTGACATCAGAGCTTTACTTTGTTTCAAGGATGATTTGACATTCCTCTGCGTCACTTGAGTGAGATGTAACTATCAAGTAGATAGATTTATATGCTTGGTATAATGTCATTCTGGAGATAACAATGCATTTTGACAAACAAGTTATTGTGGAAAACTTAAAATATGTGTGACCATTTTTAATTGCATGTATCTAAAAATTTTATTTTATTGTTTTGTGTTTTTTTCTTTATTTTGGGGAGAGTTTGGTTTTTTTTGGGGGGAGGGGTTAGTGGGTTGTTTGTTTGTTTGTTTTTCCCCAACTGTGTATTTAATTTAGTTAAACAGGACACATACACTAAATTTTTTAATTTGATTTTCCTACCCAGTCATGGTGGCTCAGAAACTGACAGAATGGCAGGGCTAAATAACAAAGCAGTTTCAGGAGTGATTGGGTGGTGATCTATAGAACTTAGATCACTACAGAAAAGGCACAAACACTGAAAACAGTAACAGGAAAAAGAGAAGTCACATAAAATAAAAAGTATTGAATAAAAAAAGTCAGATTCAAGTAGCCAAATAAACAAACAAGGTGCAAGCATTGCCTTGTTGAAGTTAGTAATCTTAGATGCCATTAAATATTTATTGTGGTCTATTTGATTAGTGTAGTCTATTTGATCTGCTTCTCACAAGCTTCTTCAGGAGGTCTTTGTTTATGGTTTAATAGCTGCTCATAAGCTTGGTACTTTGAATTAACAGACTAAATATTCTTTCATTTCCCATTTGATGAGTGTCATTGTGCAGAAGAAAATAATTCTTGAATAAGACCCTGGGTTTTAATTAACAGCTTTCTTAAATAACAGTAGCATATTCAGTCCCCAGCAGCAACACTGGGGAAGAGACCTGTGATCTGTAGTGGCTGAATTATAATTGCTTTTTTATTTACTTAAATAGGGACACTTGCATGTACGTGGGGACCAGAATTTGACTATAAATAAATAAAACACTACTCAAGAAGCACGTTTCAATGTAAATGTCTTATAGGAAAATATCTTAAAAAGACACAGGGTATTCCTTTTCTAGCAAAACTCCCTAGAGACACTTGTGACCTTTAAATATATCCATTATTTTTCCCTTAACATTCTAAGTCATAGAATAGAATCATAGAATAGTTAGGGTTGGAAAGGATCTTAAAATCATCTAGTTCCAACCCCCCTGCCATGAGCAGCAACAACTCACAATAAACCATATCACCCAAGGTTCTGTTCAACTTGGCCCTGAGCACTGCCAGGGATAGAGTATTCACAACTTCCCTGGGCAGCTCATTCCAGTACCTCACCACCCTAACAGTAAAGAATTTATTCCTTATATCCAATCTAAACTTCCCCTATTTAAGTTTGAACCCATTACCCTTTGTCCTGTCACTACAGTCCCTAATGAATTGCCCCTCACCAGCATCCCTATAGGCCCCTTCAGATACTGGAAGGCTGCTATGAGGTCTCCACGCAGCCTTCTCTTCTCCAGGCTAAACAGCCCCAACTTTCTCAGCCTGTCTTCATACAGGAGGTGCTCCAGTCCCCTGGTCATCCTCGTGGCCCTCCTCTGGACTTGTTCCAATGGTTCCATGCCCTTTTTATGTTGAGGACACCAGAACTCCACACAATACTCCAGGTGAAGTCTCACGACAATATGATGGACAGTGGCTTAGCAACTTCATTCGCCAGCTCCTTCAGGATCCGTGGATGGATTTCATCAGGTCCCATGGACTTGTGTATGTCCAGGTTTTTAAGATGGTCTCGGACCAGATCCTCTCCTACAGTGGGCCCAAGTTCTTCATTCTCACAGTCCCTGTGAGCTGATCAAGTCCATGGAGCTGTTTGAGTTACACTAGATACTGTGAAGAAAACAAATATTAATTTTTTACAATAGGAGAGGAAGACTGTGTATAACTGATGAATAGAATAAAATAGTCATGTATGAAATGACCCTTTATTACTCAAAAATAAATTCTGGTATATAATGCAGCTACTGTATTGTCTCATGAGTTTATTAATCCTTCCTTATTCTAACACCACTGTGAACACTGGGAACCACATATATGTTGGCACAGAATGAATATAGTCCACCAAGCTTTTTTAAAATTGGCAATGAACATGCTTGAAATTGAGAATCCTCTCAAGAGCCTAAAACCATTTTATCTAAATTAGTGAGAAGTCATTTTATGTTTTAAGTACCTAGTTGAGGGAGGATAGGTAAATCTATGGCCCACATAAAAAGTTTTCCAAATCACAATGTGTATCATCAGATTTAGTCTTCATATGTGTATCTTCTATGGTTTCATGAACATAAACTTGATGTGGGTTTTTTTTATTTTGTTTTGTTTGTTTGTTTTGTTGTTGTTTGTTTTGTTGTGGGTTTTTTTTTAGTTGTTTTGAATTGGTTTTTACCCTGTAGCCCTTTGTAAGTCCAGATGAGCTTAGAAATCAATTTGCTGTTGAATGGCAATGTCTGATCCTATCAGCAGTTGCTTGGTGGAGTTCCCATTGACCCTTCTGGCTCAACTCTTTGGCAATAATTCCTTGGACTACCACCGATTTTCTTGAATCACAGGTTTTAAGAGAATCAGTTCACTTACAGTGCCTATGTGAGGCTCACTGGCATTGTATGATGTTTATAAGCAAAGACCCGTATCCTCAGATGTAGCAAATCTAAGCAATTTTTAATAGGGCTATTCTGGAAAACTCTAAATTTTGCAACTAACTTAGTAAACACGTTGTCTGGAATGACTATGACAGATATTTATCTTACTCATTCAGGACAATAAATGAAAATCCCCTTGTAGGCTTTTGCTCTGAAAATGAAATAAATCTATAGATGGAATTATTTTTATTTTATGATAGTACTGATGCACAGAAACTTTCTCCATCTCAGATGTGCAATTTTGAGGAGAGATTTTTAAAAATTTTTAATGGTCTGTGCTAACATAAAGTCAACTTAATCTATTATCTAGTTGTGGGATTGAGTAGGATTTTGGAGATTATCAGTGATGGAATACCTTTATACAAGTACAGTGTCTAGGCTGCTCTCAGCTGCAGTGAGATTTTTTTGTGTTTATGCTAGTATTATAATGCAGAAAAAGTGTCAGAAGTTAGCTTGTCTCAATTTTTAGCTATGTTATAAGGACATTTCAACTTCATAAGGTGTAAAAGGAACAAAATGCATGTTTTAAGATGTCTGTGGTATATGTTTAATTTCAGTAAATGAGAGTTCCTGAGGGAATGGGTGCAAATTTATGTTAGAACTTATCTTTCCTGCTGAGATCGTAGAGATCTTAGAATGCTTAAACCTCCACACGGCACTTCCAGTGGCATTAACAGAAATTTGCTCAGTCGAATCTGAAGGGTGATATCCACTGTCTTTCAAAATAATTATTTTCTCAAGCATTCAGTGCTTGATCAGGATGAATTATGAAAACCCTTTTGAACATGATAAAGCTGGACATTACTGCTTGCTTTTAAAATGTTTTGATTATCTTAGTCATGAGAACTGACCAAATTTGATACCTACCTATGCCTAAGGCATACATCATGTTGTCACACAATTACAGGTACTAGCAATGCTTGAATATGCCAATAACAGTCAACATTCTCAGTAGTTATCAACCAAAAGGCAGTCATCAAAACCACTGCATTGGTTGTTCTTGTATTAATCTAAGAGAAGAACTAATGTGGAAAGACAGAAATTCATTGGTTTCTGTTTGCAGTATTTTGCCAGATTAGTCCTTTGGAAGAGTGTTTTATTTTACAGCATCCCTTACACAAACCCATCTTTGTATTGAGTGTAATAGAGACTGACATCTGAATCCACTTTGTTCCTAGTAGTGCTGCAGTATCAGGTAGCAGTAGCCATCTCCTGGTTACAGGAGGGTGAAACCCAGGGTAACTTCTTTCATCAGCTGAACTCCACTCAACAGAAACTACTATTTCCCCACTCAGACTTCTATCCCTGACGAGGCTGGTCTCAACAAGCTCTTCCCAAAAAGCACCCCGTGGAGGGCTGGCTGCCAGGCTGCCTCTCTGAGCCCCCGGCAGGCAGCTGGATGGTCGTGGCGGAGAGGGAGCGGTTCAGCACCACGGTCAGCGCACGGCGCCCTCCGGCCGCTTACGCCGGGCGGGGACCGGCGCAGAGGAGCGCGGAGGGAAGGTGGGAAGAGGAGGAATTTCTACCTCGATGCTGATGGTTTCCACCGGGAGCAGCAGTAAAACAAAAGGTCAAAGCATGCTATTTGACCTCCTGTACTCTATTTTAAACCGACGAAAGGACAAAACTGTTTCACCGACACAAATGGAGTTGAAAACACGGTTCTTCATTACCATCATGCTCTTCACAATGTGTTAGTTTGAAAGAAGCAATTTGTGAAGCAATAGGGTTTGGTTTTTTTCTCTTCATTTCAGTGAGTGGCAAAATTGTCTGTCTGCTGAGGGCAAGGGTAATAGCTGCTGATTACCAGATCTAGCGTAAAATTAAGGAGCTAAAAGAGAAAAGGTATAAAGGGGAGAAAGTGGCACACTATGTTCAAAAAGATCCATTCTATATTTCATCCCAATTCCCACCGAAGAAATGTGACAGATGACATCCCTTACTTTGAAGGCACCGGTTCTGCGGTGAGACTGATCCGCAGCACTTCTATGTATGTCCTTGGAGGTGAGCAGGAAAAAGTTAGTGAACCACTAAAAAAATGCAGAAGTACAACCAGCATCGACTCTTGCTTCCAGCCCAAAGAGGAAGACAGAGACTGGATGTACTCGAAGACTCAGGACTGCTTGAAGTATTTACAGGACCTGTTAGCATTGAGGAAAAAATATCTTGACAACATCAAGAACTTGAAATCTATGCATATGGCCGCAGATTCCCCAATGTCCACAAAATCATCCAAAACTGGAAAGAAGTCATTTCTTCCACTTCCTTCCAAAGAATCTTCTAAGGTAATTCTTAAGAGCTTTTGCCATGTACTTGGTCCTAATCTGCGAAGCAATTGAAGCTGTATGTCGTGTGTTGATTTTCTGCTTCATTGGTCTCAGGCAGTTGTCATTTTACTGTTACATCAGTTGAAATGTTGCTAAATACCTGAAGATTCTTTCTGAGTAGTGTGAAATTAAGTATGAATGGTCATAGAAACAAATGTATATTCCTACTTTTGGGGAGGGTGTGTGTGTGGAGTATGAGAAGCAAAGTGGCATGACAGTAGGGCATGTATCTGAAAACATGTTATGAAAGAGTGAGCTGTTCTCTCAATACTCTGGCAGGCTATTTAAATGCCTCTGAGTTCTCCATTGTGGTTATTTAAAGCTGTTAATGACTGACAAGCACAGTAATCCCTAGGTTTACTGGCAGTCTTTTTATTGGCATAAAATTACTTACACAAAATAATTGTAAATTCATTGAAATAAATAGGAATTTTTCTGACTGGTCAGATAGCTTGTCAGTGCTACATTTAGCATCAGTGCAAGCTCTACTGATGGGCTGTCAGGAATGAGAAATTCTTAAGGGTTCCTTACTCTGTCCATTAATAAGTTGGCAGATCATTTTGAGACATTATATTTCTTTACCCTTTAATGATACCACAAAAGCAAAACTGAAATATCATTTTTAGTGCAAACTATTTCCACGTATCCTAGAAAGAAAAGCATTGCAAAGCTTTGTCCTGGTTGCAGTTTATAGATTGCACGTCTTTAGACCTTTCAGTGGTTAATTTGACTCTGGACTTGATGCAGTGAGGACAAATGGAAGAATTGCAACAGGGGGGGGGAATCCATTCAGGTTACACAACCACAAACATGACTTTGACAGCAAATACACAGGTTACTCAGTGCGATCTTTAAACTGGGTAATAATGGGGATGGTGGAAAGAAGGGCTGTTTGGCTGACTTATCGATTAAGCTGGACTTCCCAAAAAACTATTGCCACAGTTAGATGTGTTACAGCAGATTGTCAGAATGGTTGAAGCTAAGCTCTTTTGCAGGCATTCCTTAACCAAAGGACAAGGCTCACGTGTTCAGGACTAGGTAGCACATTTTTCAATTTTACATTTTGATCTAATACCCTTTTAGTCAGTGGGATTTTAATTTTGTTTTATTAGGCTTTATGTCATCCTTTCAGTGCACAGTGACTCTCAGAAACTAGGAATAATAGGAGGAAACAATATTCAGCTCAGTGGGCTGGAGAAGATAGATTTTATAAAGACATTATTATTTAGGGCCAGAAAAATAGCCGAAGAGAATGACAGAGATATAGAAGAAAGGCCTGGTGGTGCCAGGTGCCAGGAGGAAAATCTCAACATTATAGACACAGTCTGTGAACTGACTTTTTACACTGAGAATGATTGGCTTGAAGTAGCAGAGATTTACAGCATGACAGTTCCATGATGAGCTGAGCAGTGATGTAACGGAGCAATGCATGACTAACCATCAGCCAGGTGGGGAAAAAATGAGTGCAAAATGGTACTAAAACAGTGGACCAGGAAGCTGGGAGATATATTCTGCACAACTAGGCTTCATGTAGGCTTGTGAATCTCTAAGATTTGCCACTGAAAATACTAGTTAGGAAAAACAAACTAATCTCCTACAGGCTGAGGCTAAAAACACTGTCATCTGACTGTGGCCAGCTAGACCTTATGTATGGACAACTGACTGGCATGCTAACTCCATGAGCTGTCCCCTTAAGAACAGACAGGGACATGAGCAGGACATGCCACCCACAAGTCATTCTTGCCAACACAAACGGCAGGATCACAGCTATCTAGCTTTGGCTTTGCAAAAATTAGGGAGAGGTCATGGAGACTTCTAGAATAGCCAGAATCCTCTGCTTCCTAACTACAGATTTTATGTTAACATATTGCAAGGTTCATTTTATCACCAAGCTTGAATGGTTTTGTCCTTGACTACCTGTTTGTGTTAAATTGGCTGCCAGTGGAAATTCACTTCTTTCTCCTACATGCTGGATGATTAACAGGAAAGGACTTTGTCCAGACAACCTTGTCATGATGGGAGGTTTAATCCAAAGATCTCTAGGACCTGGACTACAGGCTGACTGCATGGATTCAAAATTGCCACTTGGGTCTACTAAGAGAAAAGAATGGAGGAGTGGGTCAAATGCTGGAAGTACATAGGCATTTCTTTAAAATGGTTTTTAACCTCTAAGGGCTTAGTCATAATAGCAGTTACTATTTCCAGTAGATGTGTGGTAGCAGCTATCTTTTAGCACTTCTGAGGATTTCAATCAACCCATAATGTCAGAAGAAGAATACGCTACCTCATCTCTCTTCCTCCACAAAACAGGGAACAAGCTGGTCCTTCAGAGATGTGCTACAACATGTATCCTTTGTTTGCGTGTTTGAAAACCAAGGCAGCAATTTTCTGACTTGGTATTGCAAAACAATACACCTAGCTCAGACTGGCAAGGAAAATATACAGCTCCTCATTAGGTAGAACACAGCAGGAAGTATTCATCCCATATGGACCTACAGAATTGCCAGCCAAGGCTTTATGACTGCTGCAACATTTATAGGCAGGCATTTGCTTTTTTATCAAGACACAGGCTCCTAATTTTAAACCCTCTGGCTTTCCTGTGGGAATTAGCACAGTGTTGAATGACTCATATTTTAGCACACACGATCCTTTTCCATTTCAAAAGGACTTTAGCAATTTAGATCTGTATTCATTTCACCTAACCTAGGCATTTTAATAAGATGCTTGATTTAGTAACCAAGTTACCCCACAGTCCCTTTGCAGCTAAGAGAAAGAGCTGCCTGCAGAGGAGAATTCAGCCTACCTGAGGCCTGACTCATCTTCTGAAGATGCTGGAGCCCTGCATTAATTACAGAAGGAACCCTGCATGACTACGTTTCTAATGTGTGTCTCATTAAGTGCCTACTGCTAGGTAGAATAAATTAGGCCGCAAAGCCCATCTGTCACTTAGCCACCTAATTAAATGGACTGATACTGGGGCTCTGAGGGATTTTATAACACCTGGCTGGCAGTGTCCAAGTAGAAGATGTTTGGTGTTGAGCATGTAACAAGATGGACATTTGTTAAACTGCTGTCCCACTTTCTTTGATGGCTACAACCTGTGGAGTGGTCTGACCTATGTCCTTTTCTAGCTTGAAGTACGGAGTCAATACAATGTTTTCAGCTTCCTTATACAGTTTGCTCATTAAGAGGTCATTGTGTCCAACCCTTAACTAACCTTTCTCTCCCTATCTGATCAACAGGCATCCACAGAAAGAAAAGGTCCACAGTCCAGTTCAGATGTAAGGGAAGCAATAGCTTTCTTTGACTCAGTTATTGCAGACCTGGATTCAGAGAGATGGCGGAGAGTTCCTGACATGCATCTGCCAAATGTGGATGTTGATTTTGATGGTGCAGTATAAGCCAGCCAAAATAAGATTATTTTTGGTGTGCAAAGGGTGGAGGGAGGAGTGGCATTGTAAGACCATGTGTGTTTATTTAATGAACAGTTTGCCTCCCAGTTTTGTTTCCCAAATCTAGAACCGTTGTATGCAGCATGTGAAAGTACAATAATATATTGCTTGTTCCCTGCTGAAAGGGTACAACTATTTTATGTGTGGCCATTACATGACCAAATGTAGCACGTGTAGTGCTGGAATAGTGCTTGCTTTCTTCTCAGGGCTGAATTCTTTCTTCATCTGTTTTTCATTTTTCTCATTGAGAAATGGCTGGATGTTTCCTCTCCAACCAGCAAAAAAAAAAAAGTCATTTGGAAATAAGACTAAATAATGGTACATTTCCACCAGAAAGGGTGGGATTGCCCAACTAAATGAAGATGTTGTCATCTGAGCTTATCTTCTATCCTAGTATAATCAGTGGAGAGAAAGTGACATTTCTCTCCTTTGTCTTAGGCTAAAGTGGATATCTAAGAGGCCTGATTAGCTGTGCCTTAGGAGTGTCTATAAAGGGACTAACTCTGACATAGCTGTGCATGTAAATTATCACAGGTGAACTGTTAACACCACATTATCTTATGTCTTTCAGTTGCTACCACCACAAGTGAACACAGTTTACATTCAAACTGGATTCTTCGCGCTCCCCGGAGATATTCACAAGAGACTGCCCAAACAGCAAAGGCTGCAAACCAATCTCAAAGAAACAGCCAGCGGGGAACCACTAACTCTAGGAAGAGGTTGGAAAGACATCCCATGTACTTGCCCAAAGCTGTGGAAGGGGCATACAGCACTTTAAAATTTAAGCCCAAAACACGTAAAAAAGAATATTGAAAGAATATTCCCTCTTCAGCTGAAGATAGAATATCTGAAATAGGACATGTAAGACTTGCTTTTGTTTTTTAGCCTCTAATCCATCTCATGCTGTGGAAGTGACGTGTGCAGTTACTGAAGATTCTTTGTGTGGGACATATTTCAAGCCATGGCTATTCCAGTGTTGGACTCATATGAGGGTTTAACTCATTGAGTTCATTGTGCCTAACAATACTGCTTTGTCATTCAGCCTGGGGGGAGCTCCAGCTTGACAAGCCTCTTTTTCTGGGGCTGTTATTGAAAGCAATGATTTAGAGATTGCCTGGTGCAGTAATTTTTCTTTTGAGTCTAGTACAGCAGTTCAAGCAGTTCAGTGAGTATGCTGGAGCTGTTGCACCACTGCTTCCAACTTCAGAGCACTGAAGCAGAATTTTCTCTTTTTTTTGCATGGGAAAATTTGTATGTGCCATCATTGATTCTATGATCTGAGAGTGTACAACAGCACTGAGGTGCAAGCAAGCTGTGGTACAAGCAGAAGAAGCTACAGTGAAGGAATCAGCATTATAAACCTGTGTTTGGAGGAATTGCTCCAGTGTGAATTGAAAAAACAAGCTATCTTGTGCTCTGCTTGCCACTGGGAATTGTTCTGTCCTTGGATACAACATCAAGGGATTCATTACATGCAAAAATGCATTCAACCTTTTTTCATATGGTTGCACCACCTGTTAGTTTTTTTCTATTTTAACACCCAGTTGCTGCATCTAGACATCCCAATGCACACTAGAAAAGCTTAATGTCTTGGAAAAGAGCACTTTGAGAATAAATTGGAGCAAAGGTTGTTTTCAAATGCAGCAGACAATCTGCAGATAAATCCACTGTATCAGCTTTAGATTATATCTAATATTTGGTATTCTGCTACTTCATTATTAAAGACTCTACATGAGGAAGAATGCAGTCTAGAAGTGTTCCCCTTTGGGCTTTTTAGTCTTAGAGGTGGTACATCTTCCACAGGATACTTGGAATTGTTAAGACCTATGTCTGCCTGTTCCACTGATGTACAGCAATGTACAAATGCTTACGAAGTGACAAGGCAATAGCACCCTGTAGAAATACGAGCCTATGGCCCTTCAGATACGGCAATACCATTTATATCACAGGCATCAGTCTGAACCACAACCCCCAGCTCATGCTTCGTCTTAAGAATTTGCAAGGGTATTTGGGATCAAGCCTTTGCTTACTTTATTTTTTTCCATCTGGTGTTCAATTGGTGGTTCACTGTGACAGGTGGATCATGGCAGCACTGGTATGACCAGGTGGTGATTCACTGGTGATTTCTTGTTTCTATGTTTAGTTGTTTTCACGTCCACAGACTTGGATAAATTTCCTAAGGTGCTAGCCATCAATATAACCCATCTGATAAAACTCCACGAACCTTGTGCCCACCACACAGAACATTTGGCAGGTGGTAGTTCTTGCTGATTTATCTTCCTAGTCTTTGGGACTGAGTTAATCAAATCGCATTTCTGCGGTGATGTGGAAGTACCTCTCAGATCTCAGTGATCTAGGACGCTTTCTGTCATGAGATAGGAGAGTGCCAAAAAACCATGTTTCTACATTCAGAGTCGGCATCTCCTTTTTGATGAAAGCATTCTGCTTTTTTTCTGTTGGTGGTCATGAAGGGGAGGAATTGTTTCTGTAGCACTTTAATTCTGGATGTACTTTTACTGATCTTTGTCTAGTCTGTATCCTCTTGAAAATGACGGGTTTAACCAACAGCATTAACATATATTCATGAAGAGATTAAATGAAGGTCTAAATTTTGTTTTCCTTCTGTTGGTGCTTGTCATGATTAGTCTATATTCTCTGTACAATGTTGGTGACTTTGTACATCCGAGTCCTGTCCTGACTGCCCTGAACTGAACATTGTAACTGTTGTCAAAAACATTCTGCCTTTGACATGATCATTCAAAGCCACTTGGCCAGGTCACATAGCCAGAGCACAGCATGTTCCAAACACACCCCTTGTTCCTGACACTCCTCAAGGTTGCAGCTCTGTGTATGTGTGAGAGGAGAGGGCCAGGGCTCAAACCTGCATAGTTTTGGCAACCTTGTCACCCTGAAACCCCTCTCCAAGCAGAATCTCATCTGAAGTTGCCACAGAACATTTTTACTGAGTGTGTGGTCACCTTTTTGCTACTAGAACCTGTAACAAGGATGGGTTTTGACAGAAAACCTCACCGTCTTTTTGAGTTGCTATCACAGAATTAGGAGTGTGAATAATTAAAATACTGATGAACTAAGAAGAAAAGTATTCCAATGGTGTTCTGCCCCAGGCTGTGCTTCACGTTCATAGTGCCAAAGTTATATGCATTGGAGTAGCTGATCTTTTGCTACAGTTTTAAGGATGCACCCTGATGTGCAGAACCAAACTGCTTCAGCATGTTTGACCTTCCCTGTGACTTCTGTCTGTCCTTGTAAAACAGGTATCTCCAGTCCTCTGGCTGTGACAGAGCCAGGATCCCCCTGCTGTCCAACACTCAAAACTCTAGTGTGAAATGTGTTTGCTTTTATGAATAAGAGGCAGAGGAGGAAAATAAGAGGTGTATATTCAATTTGAATTCTGTGATTGGTTTGTTTGGGTTTGTTGTTTTTTTTCCCCTCGTTTTCCTACATGTTATTTCAAGCCTGCAAATCTTGGCAGATTTTAATTAAGCAAGTAAAATAAAGCAGTTTTTCTCTGAGAACATTTTCTACCTCCTATCCCATAAATGCAATCTTCTTTCTCATTCTAACATATTAACCCTTGTATTCTCCTCACTGGACATGTCTCAGCAATAATAGGGCTATGGAGAGTGGTCCCAGCATCTTAGGCCACTCTCTGGGGAGATGAAAGCTGGGGGAGCTGAGGCCCAGAAGCTGGGTCTTGTGTTACCTGTGTGTGAAAATGGCAGTTGAACATGAAAGGAGCCGGAGAGGAAAGATAAGCATTTCCACCCTCTGTGCTGTGTCCTCAGAGAAGGGTTTGTTGTGGATGGCAGCGCCCTCTGTATGCTCTGAGAGGGAGCCATGTCCCTATCTGACACCGATTCACCCTAGGCAGTTTTCCACTTTTCCAGGAGCAGTTGGCTTCCCTGAATTACTTCCCCAAGAGCTTTGGAGAAAGAGCTCTCTGCATGGACACTAAAGGGGCCCAATTTACGTTGGGTAGGGTCTCTAAATGACCTTGCTGCAACATGCAGTTATTTTCAGGCATTACAAAGTTGGAATTAAGCACTACTTAATTAAGCATCTACTATAGGTGCTGTGACAATGCAAATTATACAGAATTATTCATGACCAGCAGAGCTCTTCATGACCTAGATCCTTTGCAGAGGTTATTACTGAGCTCCTTCAGTCATGCCCCCAGGCTCCCAGGCCCTGATAATGAAGAGCATCAACTAAGAGCCATATCAATCAAGGCCACTGTGTGTGAGCATTCCCCGAAGCACTGATCCCAAAAGCTCTTTCCAAGAGTGCATTGGAGTAATGAGCAAGATCTTTAGGAAGGTTTCTCTTATTTTGTTGTTTCAAATTCAGGTCAGCTGAAGTACTGGGATATTTCAGGTTCTTCTAGCTGCAGTCATTGCTGAGCACTAGCTCTAAACAGGCTTCTGGCTATGAATTTCTGTGATGCCACATCCACAACTGTCCGTAAGAAATTAAAGACACTCTGTACAAGAATCCAGTAACTGAAGAGATGTGAAGTCTGTTGAAGAAATCATGTCCTGAAGGATTCAAAATTATTTTGTCCTTTTGTGTGCAGCAACTCAGTGCAATCATGATACACATAAGTGAGCTGAAATTGTAAGCGTCTTTGGCAGAAACAGAAGAAATATAGCCACTAATGGAAAGTTGGCAGCTGGACAAAATGTACACTCTGGTTTGAATCTTGCAGTGCCATAAAGTTCCAGTGAAGGCAGAAGGTGTCAGCACTACAGTAAGTAATGCAGAAAGTCCTCCAAGATAGCGCATAGCAAAGACAGATAGTTATCTGATGCTCCAGACTGAATGGGGTGTCTAAAAATACTGGATTAACACCTAGTGGATGTCCTCAAAATCTTTGCAGCTGTAGGTCCAGTTTGCACTTCTGTTTAGGCTAATTCAGGAGAGTGCCTGTTATGTTTTGGTGATAGAGTGGCTCACAAGGAGATGAAAGCAGCACAAAGCTGGCCAGTCACCACATGGTGTGTTTAGGGGGCTTTTGCCACCTTTTGGACCTGTAGCTCTGAGTTATGCCCATGGTAAAGTGAAGCCAAGTTGCATCAAGTCAGTGGAAAGACTTGTGACTTATCTTGAGTTTAACAGCCAAAAAAATGTGTTCTTCTAAAAGAATTTTGAGCGCAAGTTAGAACATATGAGTCCAGCTGCTTCAGACCAAGATGAAAAGCAGAGGGTAGAGTCTTACTTGACTAGCAATAATTTAGTGCAAGGTCTTAAGTTTTCTACTAACAAACAAACAGGCTTGTCATATTTAAAAGTTGTCTTCTCTTTTTTAAGGCAAGACCTGAGATCATCACTTGTATGGTTCTGTGATTATGATACCCTGACCCGTGTCAGAAGAGGAGGTGACCTGTTCAAGAAAATATAGGCCAAATTTGTGGAATTAAGAGATGTGTTCTACCCTTTGATTAAAGTGAGACTGAGAAGGAAGCAAGACCTCAGCAAGAAACCTATGGCCACTGATAGGGACGAACTGCAAGTACCACAGAAATGAAAAGTGTGATCGAGCAGCAGAAAACTTTCGCTTGTAAGTGCTGGGGACTGTCATTTGTCTCAGTGCAACACCTCTTGAAGATTTCTAGGAAGGTAGCTAAAACTGTTCCTTGGCCACACGGTGGCAGTTCATTCCTAGCTATTCTGCAGCCCTCCTAGTTCTCTGGTCAGCAAGAGAACGCGTTGAAAGGCAAAAGGGAGTGTTTTGTCCTGCTTCATCAACAGCGGGTCAATGTGTGTATCCTGGGCTCCTTAATTCACAAGCATTTTGTTCGACAGTTTCCAATTAACATTAGTTCTTTAAATGAGTTTATTTTTCTACGGAGATGATTTCATTAAGAATTAAATAACCATGACACCATAGTGGACACAGACCTCAGTAAATCATGTCTGAGATGGTGACCACTTGCCCCTGGCTGTGTCTGAAAACAAATGGACAAAGTAATGTCTTGCCAGAAACAATGCACTCAGGCATAGAAAATATGAAGATGGATTAGAAAAAGCAAGCAGAGGATTTGAAGATTCAGATGTTGAATCTGAAGATAAGCTTGAGCTAAGAGTTTCTGACCTGATGCCGAAGTTCCTTCCAAGGCCCAGGAGAATCAATAGATGAGGTTCCCAGTTTCTTGGGGTCCGTATTACTTTTATTCCAGAATTTGTTAATCCAAGCATTTCAGTTAGTCAAAAGGTAACCTGCTCCTGCATCAGCTGCTGCTGTGGCTTCCAGAGGTATGTTTATACTTGGTGCATGCATTCTAAACTTCTAGAGGTTTTGTGTGTATTTTTTTTTATGCCAAAATATTCATCTATAGTGGAAAAAAGCAAAAACGGGAATATGCCTTTGCACTGGTTATGACTCCACATCAGCAGTAGGAGCTCTCATTAATTCAGATGGCTCTATGGTCCCAAACTGTTCAGATTAATGAGGTTCCCTGCATTAGTAAGGCCTTGGTATAACATCAGAGCTGGGACTGCTCACAAACAGGCTCTTAGTCTGGTCTTGCTTGTGGTTTGATGTATGACACTGCACTGTTTTTTACTGACAAACAGTACCATTGTCTCCAGGTAACCGTATGGGAAACAGCAAAGGGAGAAGTGGACTGATCAACAATAAATCACTCTGTGCTGTTGCTGAGTTGGAGCTTGCTTTACTATCACTTCACTGTGGTGAACTGATTCATCACATTCTTACCCTTTCATAGGTTCACTTTTCAGTTTCCAATAAGCAGAATTAATTTTTGCCCCCCCACCCTGACCTCAATGATATATGTCTTTGGAGTGCCAGGAAAGTGAGCAGTCCAGTGGAAGGGCTGCAGTGTGAGCAGAGCTGACCTGTGATTACAGCTGGATAAACTGAAGTGAGCATACTAGGGGCCAGATTTGCAGTCGCCCTTAGTGGGATTTTCAAAAGGCACGTAACTAGCATCAGTGGGAGTTAAGTGACTCTGACAATTGCACTGGTGCCTGACTGCTTTTGGAAAAGTTGGTCTGGAGCCAAGCTTGAGCGGACACAGCTCCACTTCCAGGAATTAAATTAGACTCACAAGAAGTCCAGAATTAGCCCAGTCTGTCTGCCTCTAAGCCCAGTAACTTTAAGATGTGGAGTGGTGTAATTCTGAACAAAAGAATTGTCCCACACATCTGTCAGATTTCTGCAGCCCTTCCTGCTCTCTTCCTGCAGGGCTGGTGGTTGTTACTGAATGCTTCCATGTAACCCGGGCCCTAAAGATTTGTTGGTAATGTTCCTGGAAGTGCAGTTACTCACAAACCCAGGACTTCTGTGAATGCCAAGTGAACTTGAGAAATGCTGCTGCTCTTATATTCACACAAGTATGTCCAAGGGCTCTTGCAAAAGTACCTGTATGCCAGGGGATACTTGCACATGACAGCATGGTATTTGCCACAGACAAGCTGTTATGGAAACCTCCCACCACACTTCCCATTCCTTAGAAGATTTCAGACTTATTTTACCCTGAAGTGAGATACAAAAGATCAGAGTCTGATGCCCTTCACTCTGGTATATCTGGAGTTTGTCTGTTGACTTTAGGGGGCTGAAGGGAAGCAGAGGATGGGAAGAAATGAAATAACCTAGAAAAGATCTCAGGATGAAGAGATTCAGTGCAAGTATTGGCTTTTTAAACACAGCATTTGGTCTTTCTACTTCTCATGTGGCACAATGCCTTACGGTGACAAAGATCAGCAGGACTTGCCAGATGCAGTTGGCATGCAACTTGTGAAGAGTACCTGGTAAGCTGAGGTAACGTACTGCACTTGGTTGGCTAGACATGCCCTGAGACACATATAGGCAGAGAGCATCTGAGCTAGCTTAACATCAGCACTCAAAGAAGTGAGTAGAATCTATAGATTTCAAACATGAGGCTTCTCTGTTACAAATAACACCACCACCACCCACTCCCAACATCTCCTGAGCAGCTTCATGTTTTCACCTGGAAACACTGGGCCCAACAAAAATAACTTCTTCCTTTGTTTTTTTCAGAGCAGTATGCCCTGTCCTCCAGGGTAAGGATATGTGAAAGTCAAATGCTGGGGGTTATATTTTTCTGTGGATCTCTCAGTCCTGTGTATCATGGGCTCTAGACAATCAAACCTGGTATATTATAAAAAATGAAATGAAGTTTCTATTCTGGTGTGTAAAAAGCAGAAGCAACTGGGTTGCTGCAAAGAGACAAGAGCACCTGCCTTGCAGAAGCTGCAGGCAGACAGCCAAACCATAGTAAGCTGCCTTCAGCATCGCTGTTCAAGATGAAAATATGAGGTAAGACTTTGAAAAATGTCAATAGCAAGCTTTGTAAATCAGACTAAAATGCCAATTGCTGTGCAGTTTTCCAAAGCTAAACAGTTGCCTTTCCCTCTCATAGTCTGATATGAGCTCCATGAATTCCCCCTCTTTATTCTGTCAATAGTTTAGCCATATTGGTTCTAAAAGGATTCAGATTACCCAGAGATTATTTTCTTGTAACTGCCTTTAATTATAATCTTGCCTCAAAATTTACCATGTTTTCTTTATGGAAACTTGAATTACTGATGTGAAGAATTTTGGACTGGTGGTCAAAATGAGCAGAGCTATTGAAAAAACAAATGTACACAAAAATGAGGGCATTGTTGTTTTCTTTAGAGGCTTGCCATTACATTGTAACTAGCATTTCAAGAGCTCTGTTTTTCCCCTTTTATTCCACAAGGTATAATATGTTAATGTTTACCCTTCCTTTAGTATGGATTTATCAATTCCTGTCTGAAATCTCTTATTATAGAGAACTTAAGTAGAGAAACCTGGGGAAAAAACTCAAGTAAGTATTTTATCCTCCAGAAGAGAAGCACTGGTCTTGGATGGGGACTTTTGTAATGGGGCCAATGGGGCTTAAAATGTGATTACGTGGTGAGGAGGATTATCAGTGGAAGTGGGGCCCCCACAGCTCTGCACTTCACAATTATAATTAATTCTGAGCAGCCTGTGCCAAAATTCAGTGCTGAGTCATATCCCTATAGAAGTTGAGTAGTTTGTGCTCAGTGTAAATCAGGAAACAACTCAGAAAAGGCAAAGACATCCCACACTGGTGGTGACAGATGCATTTGTCCATGAGGTTAATAACTCCTTTACCTATTGCCAGGTTCACATTTCCCCTCTGGGTTTTCATGTGTGGCATATCATAAAACAGACTTGTGCTAGAAAGAGGCGAATGGCTGACAAAGATCCACTTGGCTTGGAGGTGACCTGTCTGTTGGATGGAGGAAAGCCATGAGCCAAGGCCACACTAATGCCAGTGATCCTTTTGAAGGAGGTGACCTTGACTGGAAAGGTTTCCTGAGCCAGTGAAGGGGCCTCTGTGCAATTAATCCTGAACTGTGGCATGGGCTGGGAAAAACTCCATGAGGGGAAACTCTTGCGACTTGTCCCTTCGCAGCCCTGTTTCTTTGACAGGAAGGATGATTTTATTAAGAGACCACAGAAAGTACATTTATAGCTCAAAAAAACCCTCATGAAGTTCACAATGTGTTGTTAACTGAGCCCATTACTTTTTGGGTGTGCTCTTGTTCAGCAGAAATTTAAAATAACAGGTCCATAACAATGGACATCCTAGCAATGCCAATACTTGTGGAAAAATGAGTAGTGAGTTTTCTCACTAGTAATTTTTGAAACAGATTCAGTGGCTGCTAGGTAGTTTGCATGGCACACAGCTCTCTTCCTCAGGAAAGAATTTCCATCCCGATCTGCATTGCTTGCCTTAATTATTAATATGAAGACTAAACACAGACAGATGGCAAAATAAACTCTGTTAGGTTGGTGTGAATCTGAAGTTCCTTCCACCAACATAACTGGGAGCAGATCTTGAGCCAAAACATATAGAAAGCTCTTGATGTGAGTCTGAGATGTCACAGTTTGCACAAAAAAAGATCTGAGAGTCAAGTTCTTGGCCTCTGGGGCCCATATATCAAAGCAGAGTAGATGGTGACATTTGTAGAGATTTTCTGGCTCTCTTCAGCATGCACACACATGCTTAGGTTGGGCCTCACACTCATTTTTTTTTGTGGACCTGGCAGCTTGCTTTCTATGCTAAGCTGATAGTAGTTCTGTCTTTCAGATGTTTACTTGTGTTGTGCCTGCAAGCTCGCCAGAAACACTCAGGCTGTTCTGCCTGTGCTCCGATTTTCTGCTCTCAGCCTCTAAAATGGGTTTGCACACAGTGTGTTTCATTCCTCCTTTTTCCCCACTATAACTCAATTTATTCAATGTTGTCTTATTGCATTATTATCAGGTGAACAGCAACAAAATAATTAATGATAGATGTAGCCAAAACACAAGAGAATGAAGGAAAAGAGGACTGACTCATTTAAGCTTTTTGTATTAGAATACATGTGAAGCCTTCTGGAGAGAGTACATGGGCTCATATTCAACCTGTATAACTCTGACTGGAATGACTCTTACTGGCTAAAGACATGTATCTAGTATAAGCCATGCTTTGGCTTTCTGTGCAGTCACCAGAGGCTGACAGCCATTCATACAGGCTATTCATCTTGGCGGTTGGATGGGTAGGATGAATCACTTTCTGAAAATACCTTTCTCTCACAGTCTATAAAAGGGCTTTAGGCAATTAGCTCTGAACTACATGCATGACTTTCAGCAATCCAAAGGTAGGTGAAATGAATTGCAAATCTTTTCTTTCCAACATGTACGGATAGAGTAATTCAGCCTGCCCGCTACCCAGAGCTGCTCAAATCCAGTGCTCTTGATCATAAGTGGAAAGGAGTCACATTCTTAAGCATGCTGTGGGCAGTCTGAATATACCTCTGTCCCTTCCTCTGCAGTTTTTATGCTGCTTTGATGATGCTTACAGGGCCATGAGAAAAGTGTTGTAAATTAGACCAGCCTGAGTGTCCGTGCTGGGAAGATATCTGAATTTACTGCTGACTGTTTTATGCCATTAGTATCTCAGATCAAAAAAGGAACCATAACAGAACCTGTCTCTGTCAGGAAATTCACTAGGTAGGTAAGAGGGCACTAAGAAATGAGCATTCAATCTTGAATATTCCCTGTGTAGAGGAAAATATTGTTTGTCATAACACCATGGTATAGGTCAATGCTTATCAAAACTTCGAGTGATTTTAGGTATTCAACTTACAATACTTTGTGGTCAGTTCTTCTGACGTATTTCAGACTGGGTATACAAAACCTGTTTTCTGAAACATTGGTGTTAACCACTCCTCTAAACTCATTGCATCTTTTTTCCCTTCTCAGCTTTTTTTTTGCAAGTGGACCAGCACACCAGCACCAGGGTCTTGTCTGGGCCTTCTGTAAGTTGCTGAAGTGCAGGAGATGCAGAGGGACACAGAGTGACAGAGGCTACACACATGCTCTGGGGAATGACTGTGGCCTTCTGCCTATTTTTTTTATGAAGCTTATCCAGAGCATCTATGGATCTTCTTTATCAATAGTGGAAGAGAGCTCTACACTCAGTTGAAAGTGCTTAGGATAAACAAGCATAAAGAAATAAGGCTTTCTAAAGAGGTAAGGCTAGAGGACTACATTTTCTTTTCTCACATGATTTCTTTTTCCACTTGTGTTTGTGTTTGAAAAACTGTACATTCTGGAGAAAGCACAAAGAAACTCCTGCATGCCCCCCTCAGCCCACCACTCTGAAGACCTCTTAATAGGGATTGACTCAATTTCTTTATTGTTCCTGGGAAACTGCTTTTATAGAATCAAGAAGTTTAGAGAATGCTGGACCCTGCTTTCTAGTCCTCCTGTGTTCAGCCGTATCCCTGACAGGGTCATTTTCTGAGGGAACTAGATTGGACAATTTTCCCTGTATGTCACCTTAAGTCATTATCCTCTGTATTTTTTCAGAACCAAGGCAGGAGTCAAAACCACGTTTATGACCTGATGATGTTACTTGTGCAAGAAAACTGGCACAGTAACTAAAGACAGTTTCTTACTTCTCTATGGCTTACAGAGCCCTGACGTCTATCCTAGTTCCTCCTGGCAGATCTTGTTGTCATACCAAGAGGTCTGATTGTGGCATATCTGCCTGTAGCCTCTCTCTGAGGGAAAGAGGCAATCATTTCCCATGCCAGGGTAAGTCCTGTGAGGATTTTTCCTGCAGGTGACAGGGTCTTTCTCCTGGATTTGGTGAAAAGACGTGAAAAGGGCAAATATATATACCCTACTATGTCCCAGGCCTTCCCTCTGATGCCAAAGTGACGCAGCTGGCTAGATCTAATCAGTCTTCTTACAGATAGGCTTTGCTGGATAACAGCATGCCTGTGCAAAACTAAGCAGTGACATGCAGCCCCCATTCAGACCCAGACTGTAGACACTTCAGAAGCACTACCTCATATGTACTGTACCTGACCAGGTGTGCTCAAACAGTCTTGCTTTAAGGAAACCTGTGATTAGAGGACACCTTCTGAGGGAGTGTAGTCATATGTAGGGATACATAATACAAAATACTTCTGTTTTTCAACTCTGGGCTCCTCCTACTCCTCCCTATTTTTTTTTCCTCTGAAATGACAGTGCGTTTCTACATACCAGGTTTTGGATTAAATAGATAAGGAGCAGTTACATGAGCATGACAGCCTGCAGATTAAACCAGTAGGTAGGGTAGTGACACACTTCTTGGGCAGGCTGGGAATGGTATTCCCTTTACCAGGGCAATCAAAGCTAGAAGTGGCTTTATGAACAAAGCCTAAGATACTTGTGAGCCATATCTCTGTGCATCTAGAAATGCTCTGTGTTGATTTCAATGCATGATTTGCATTATCTGTGCTTTAAAGTGCCTGAGATCTTGGATGGTGTTTAAGCCTATCCACTTGCAAAGAGACAGCACTGGCTGTTCATTTGAAGATCAGGATTTATTTTCTGTATGTGTGTATCTATTACTGTGAGCATCACATTGTTGTGGGCAGTGGGAATCATAGTAGAAATTAATGGTTGCTACTCTTAGTCTTATGGCTTTAACTTGATATCATATCCAAATAGCTGTGGTTATGCAGCTGGTGCCTGTGTGTAGTGACAGATAAATAACACAGACAGAAAATAATTGAGATAGCATTTAAAGGGTCAGATGAACATCGTTATTTTGGGGTTTATAATTTCACGTTGGGTGTGGGAGACAAGACTTGCTTTTCCAGCTTTCAATAATATAATTATGAAATCGCCTGGTGCTTCCATTTCAGAAAACACCCATTTTCTCGCACTTTTCACCTTCTACCAGCATACACACACAGAAGCTTCACAGTATGAACCATCTTTACTCTGGATGAAATTCTGAGCCAGATGTTGAACTCTGTTCCTCTGGTGTAAAATCTGGAATCATTATGCCTTGACTAATTTTTTTGAGATTTACAAATTTGAAAGAATATAAATCATTATTAAATCTGGTTATAGTTGTTCCTTACATGGCATATTTTATATCCAATAGTCCTGCTGATGAGCTAAGTAGCAGCAGAAATGCAGTTTGAGTCACAGGAAGAAGAGAAAAGGTGTTTCATCAATAAACTTTAAAAAATGGCAGGATGCAGAATGTTTTACTTAAACCATTAGGCCACAGTATGAAGCTGTGACTGCTTTTACATCAGGTAACCTAGAGTCCGTCGCCAGAGTTCTTCAACTGCAAAGTGACAATGGAAATTTTTAATGAAGAGAAGACTGCAAAGAGGGAGAGAAGCATGTAACATTCCTTGTGCTGCAGAAGTTTAACAGCCCAAAGTGGGAAGAATGGATACAAATTCAGAAAATGGAGCATTTCATAAAGATAATAAAGTGCATTTGATGATTTACAAAAACGAGGAAAATTGCTTACAATTTTCTCTGCCAGTTTGGAGGGGTTTTCATCTACCAGAAATGTTTTAGAGATAACACACATTACAGCCTTGAAGTTTAAAGAGAGATGGATGAGTTGGATTGTCCTTTATCTTGCCATCCATGCAGGACCTGTGAGGTAAATCAAGGCAAATGACTGTATTTTATACAGGTAAATGACTGAAGGGTATTTCTCAAATGTGATTCAGCTGTCACACTTAGATGTCTATTTTAAGATGAGATGAATTGCACTGCAGAAATGCCTGTTTCTTCTTATTGGCTATAAAGGGAGCCTGGGGTGACCAGCTTAGATAATGGGAAAACATAGCAAAAACTTGTAAGAGTATTAGGGAAAGGTCGCATGAACATGTAATGAAAGAGTGCATCACCACTCTTTCATAGACTGAAGCAAAATGCATACTGCATGCATCACTGCCATCTCATGTCTAGTAAATGCTTATCTTTCAGCCTTCATATTGTCTGAGTGTATCATGTTAAAACAGCCTACCAAGATGATTCATGTCATACACCAGGACATGAGCACACTCACATATGTTCTTCTTTATGCCATTCCCTAGATAGCACAAGATGAAGCTTCTCAGGAGACAAACAACTGTTCAACATTGTTGTGAAATTGAGAAAATAAATCCTACTGGGATGTTGTGCAAAGTGTGTGAAATTAAGGCAAGGTGAGAGAACATCCTCTTTACCTCCTGTACAAGGATCAGAATGAGTTATGGGTCTCAGCAGTACAGACACTTTCCCACAGGGGAGACAGCCTGCTGAATATAAATACTGTAGGCAGTGAGTCACAAAAGATGATGTCATTGATTTATGCAAGGATTGCAGAGTTTGGATTTGGTGGGAGAGGTTTTCTAGTCTAAATGCAGCCAGACCATGATATGCAGTGAGTTTATTTTCTTCCGATTGTAGTTAAGCTTTTGCTTAACTTCCATTTGTATGGTGTGTTGGGTTATCTGCTCAGGAAAAATATGTATCCTGGATCTCCTTTGGTTTCTTTCAGTTGTTTTCTGTACATTTTGTCCTGAAAGGAGGCTGCTTTTTCAGCAGTTACATAACTGCTGCAGTTACTCATACAGCCGGAGGAGGAGACGGGAATGGTTTTCAGTTAACTTTCCAGAGAAGTGTGCGAAGTGAAAAAAAAGCAACATGTCTTTGACAGATGGTGTCAGATGGGACACTGATGTTTGGAAAGATGATGAAGAGGAAGAGAAAGTTCATTCTTTGCAGAATGATAGCTCCTCAGATATTAGATATGAACTGTTGATAGCTGTCTACTACCACCACTAGTGTTTATACATATACTTGCATATATATATATATATATACATATATATATATATATATAGGTACACTGGCCAAAGACAAGATCTCAGTTTTAAGGATCATGGATCTAGAACACGACAGGATTAATACACAGTATGTGTTTATATACATTCCTGGATGTGCTACAGTTCAGTCTGTTTTTTTGGGACTGCCTTTGCTTCTTTTTGAACTCTTAAACTCACAATTATTAAAAAAACCTGTAATTTGGTCAGCCACAGAATTTCAATAGGCTGAGGCAGCCAAGTTACTGCCATTTCTACCAAGCCACATGAACTATAACTATTGCTTTTCTGTGTTCATGAGAATATTTGTAATGAAGAAAGCGTTGTTTCAGAAGTCACTGAGGTAGCCTCCAGCTCTACACAATGAAGTTTTGTATAGCAATAAAAAACATGTTTGCATTATTATGTTCAGGATCTTTTTCTGGCAACATTTTCACAAAACTTGTTTTCTGGACTTCATACAGCCTCCATAAAACCTTGTTGTGGGCAGAAATTTGGCGTTAGAGAGCAATTTAAAAATTATTACTAAGGTTTTCTTATGTTTTGCTTTTATATTTATTTTGGGAAATTATGATTAATTTGATCAATGCTAGGTTGCATGTGACAGTACCTAGTTTCATGCAGGCAGATTTCATTTCTTTATGATGCTACATCGTTCTTCCTTAGCACACCAAAATGAACCTGTTGCTTTTACTTTGGTAATGTTGCATTCACTGAGAATAAGAACATATGTGCACGTTGTCACAAGAACTGAAAAAAATAGCTTTCAGCCTGCTTCATAGAAATATGTCAAACTACTGCATTAGCCAATGTCTCTTTCCTTACCAGAATAAACCAGCTAGCCACATTATTTATTCATTCTTTTGATGAAAGGTGTAACAAAAATATTTCTGCAGGCAAAGTGAAATGAAGGTTCATTGAAATACTTCAGATTTCCTTGAAAACCTGAAAACAAAACTATTTTCTATTTTCCAGGAAAAAAAATCACTCCATGGAAAAGTTTGACAAGTTTCTACAAATCAGATATTTTGCTTTGTGGAAAGTAAAAATAAATTTATTAATTGACTGATGCTCTGGGACCAGTTTATTACAGATAAAAGTTTCTGAAGGTACAAGGAGAAGAAACACCTTCAGGAAGGCTTTTTTTGTTTCAGCACCACTTATGCCACTCAAAATCCTCTCCCTGGTTCTAGTGTCTCTCTTTTGTCGTTATGTTCCTTTACAGAAAGCTTGTACCTTATTTCTGATCCTGTTTATCCAGAGAAGCTTTGGGCTAAAGACAGAAGATTCAGCTCTGCATTTTCCTTCCTACACTGTGTTTGACAAAACAGTAGGGCAGTATACTTCGGTTGACCATGGAACTAACCTTTTATTTTAGAGAAATATGTCTATAAACTGGCTCCTTACCTGGTGCATATTGCCCCAGCCTACTGTGAAATCAATGCAGATAGATAGATAGACTGATTTTTAATTTGTTTGTCAGGGTCTTTTTATTCTAATGTTGGAAATCAAGGAACACCACATTGTTGGCTTGATGCATGTGTTAATATACCTGGAAATGAAAACCAGCTTAGTCAGCATTCCCAAAGTGATATGTGTACTTCAGGACACTGAGACTGGGGCTCTGTGATCTTCATCAGTACTGTTTCCTAAGGGAAGGGATTGAGACTAAAGTAGAAGTCTGGCATCCTGGAGTCACAAATCTCTCAGAAATTGAAGCACAGAAGTTAAGAGTTTGGTCAGCTGAGGACCCCCTTATAGTCAGCGGGGAGAGGGAGATCTCCAGAGCATCCCTGCAGATCCAGAGATCTCCAGGTTAAAGTGCCTGACTTTATCCCTAACTACAGAGGGAACTTAGAGTGACAGTTTCCTTACAGTCAGTGTTTCCATACATACAGTGTTCCTTACATTCCTTAGCATGATGATGTCCCTACATTAAGTGGCTTAATCTGACGTCAACAATGCTCATATGAACATTGGCCCCCTGTGATTTTTCCTCAAGATGATAGTAGCAGCAGCCCCTGCTCTCAAAGCAAGGATGAGAAACAGGGCTGAGTATCATCCAGTTTACCTTCTTTTCCTTTTTGTTTCCTCTCTTACCATAATATCAGTCTTTCCCTGTATTCTCCATCCACACGTATTTGCAGACACACATTGTGGCATTATCTTTCTTTTCTTACAAAAAAGGTCTTTTTTTAATCTTTATTTATGAATTTCCTTCCTCCCTTCATCTGTGGATCAAGCAGTGACTATTCAGAAGTTCACATCAGGAATGTGGAACCCAGGGACCTGTTTAGGTACCGCTTACCTTCCACATTTTCAGCAGGAGGAAATGTATCATCAGCTTTTGTCCTCAAAGCAAAAGGAGAAAATTCATCTAAATCATGGAGAAACAAGTCCATGCTGAAACTCAGAAGTATCTTTTTACTTCTCTCTTTGTGGAGTGAAAGCAGGGAGAGAAGATTTAAGAAAAAAAAAAAAGAAAAACCATAACAAAAAACCAACCCAAAACCAAAACAAACCCCACAAGAACAACAGAAAACAAACAACAACAAAAAACAAAACCAAACCAAAAGCCTTCACCAAAAAAACCCCAAACCAAACAACTGAACCCAAAACTAACAAACAAAAGCTTGAGCAACTGAAGAGTTTGTGAATATGTTTTATAGAAAAAGAAATTTGAATGTGATACAGAATATTAATTCTTCTGGAGATCTTTTTCCCATTAGCACCCTCCATTCCCAAGCACCCAAGGTCCTAAGTGTAATTTTCTGGTATGATCAGACTCTCTTTGCGTTGGCATAGCTGCTGCCAGTGTGAGCTTTAGTGTTGACTTCAGTGGGAACAAAGATGGATTGCCAATGAACACATTTGAAAATCTTTTCATTAATGCATTATTACAATGATGTTAGCTCCGTCCTTGTTCCTAACAGTTTCTTTTGAAACACCTTGTCCATCTTTAGATGAAGGTGACAGTGTTCATAAAAATGTCTGGAAAAGCTTCCAAGTGTCTTTGATGCTACTCCATGAAACAAGTCCTGCATTCATTGTATCATAGGGCAGGGACTGGAGATGACATCTTGCAGCAAGGATATGTTTCCTAGCAGACTGTTGGGTTTACAGAACTCTTCCTAGATGGTTAGCAATGGTCTTCTATTCTGTGACCAACAGCCACATTCGTTGGGGAACTGATTATCTACATATAAGGCATAGAAACAAGGAGAGAGCGTAATGTTGCCAATGAATGAGGTATAGCTTCTTCCATGGAAGAGCTCAATGAGAAGAAGCCACAGCTGAACCTCAGCCCATGCAGGAGGCCTTACTCAATTGTTTATACTAGCCTACTATTACAGCTTTCCATTCCAAGTGTCTTGTTATGCTGGGACAAGTACTGCTACACGTGTCTAAAAAGTACTAAGCATTGCTAGATTGTGTTGTTTCTATCATAGACTAATCTCTGGGTTGCAAAGGTGTAAAGGGGGAAAAAAAGTATGTATTGGTAGTGCCATTGGCCCATGCTTTTATTTAAAGAATCTATGATCTGGATGGAGTCCATGCAATTCATGAGGTACTTGTGCTCCCCCAGGCTCTGCAGCTTGGCTTAACTCTAGGAGCTGAAGATGCAACTCCCTGACATTGTACCTCATGATGTGACAAGGAATCTTACCCTCATGAGCCAGTGACACCTAGTAGAGACAGAGCTTTCAAACCAGCTGGAGAGGAAAAAGAAGAGCTCAGGATCTTTTCCAAGAATTTGGAGACAGAAGAGACAGATAACTTGCTGTATGCCATGCTGTAGAAACACATCAGCTTAAGGAAGCTTAAGGAATTAGCTTAAGTAAAGGGAAAAGGTGGATTCAGGTACTTCAGGTTCCTTTCTTTTCCTCTGCGTAAGGTCATCCTAGTACGTCTAGTCTTAAACTTTGCGGTTCCCCTTGTAACAGTGTATTTACAAGAGCAGTCCCAAGGTATCCTTCTTCTCTATGGGATGAATTACAACACCCAGATCTTACAAGCATCATCAGGGACCCTTATGATGATGGGGAACAGATGGCTGCACATGAAGAGCAGGTCTTGCCTGGGAACTCCAGCTATGAGAACTGCATCATAAATCCATGTCTGAGTACCACTGATACAAAGCTTTTCAAAAGAGAACCTTGTTATGAAGAAGTAGAAGCAGAAGTAGTTCACAGCAGAAAAGGAGGACATCAATGGCATGGGCATTATTTGGTCTTCTATGCAGAATATACCAACTCAGCAAAGTTCCCTACAACACTTGCTAAGCAAGCACTTTTTAGCACTCCAGGCAGAGATGTCTTCCCAATTCCTGCTTAGCACACACAATTTGCTGCCCACTTTGCATGTGCTTATTTGCTTTAGAATTCTGAACTTCAAAGTGTGACTGCACAAAATGGTGACCATTAGTTTGGAATTACTTCTGCAAATTCATGCTTTTAATTCTTCACTGAAACTAGGGGTTCAGAGAGATTCTCTGATTATGGCTAAACTGGAAGGCACAAAAGTGCTCCTAAATTCCTGGATGCAGACCTTTATCTTTACCTTTCACAACTTCACAATGCACCATGTCCCTTGTCTCCCTACTCCACCTTTCATAGGCAGGAAAAATCACTAACTGTGAAAGGAGCTGAGATATCTAGTTAGCAAGCCCCAGACTTGCCAGTCCATGACTCCACAGCACAAGTCCACAACACAGCATGTAAGTTTTCTTTGGTCTCATCCTGCTGTGTATCATGAGCCTCTCTGTGGCTATGGGCCCATCCACTTCTTTCTAAAGAGATGCAAGATAGAAATGACTCAAATTCTGCCTAACAGAGGATATTAGAGTACTTATGTTGGGATGTCAAAAGAAACTTTGAAGTGAAATGGCCATACTATGAGTCAGTGTAATTCAGCTACCAAACAGGGAATGATGGGAACCTTTCTTATGCTTACAAGGAGCTTTTCTTCAGCTATTAAGCCAATTATTAGAATTTTGGCAAGTTAGAGAAATCTGTTGTTAATGTCTATTACTGACTTAGTCAAATAAGAATAGAAGCCTTTATGAAGAAATGTACATTTAAGAGCTGACTTCTTCCTCAGGAGAATTTGATTGCTGCACAACACTCTTCAGTGATATGACATTCACAAATACCTGCTCTGCCTGTGAGCCTATGCAAACAGTGAACATACTGGATTAAGTGTATTCCAAGTTAGATTAACTAGGCAATGCCCATAGAGTTTATAAAGTAAATGTTTCTATTACTGATTTCTTCAGTGTTGGTTTAGGGTATTTTTTGGTGTGTGGGGGACTGAGTGGGTTTGTGGTTTTTGTTTGTTCCATTTTCATAATGAATTTTATTCTCTCTAACCAAACAGAACCTGTGATGATTATAGGAAGTGGAACTGGCTAAAAATTTGGGGTTGATAGAGTTCGTCCAGAACATCACTTCTTGTAAAGTGACACTCCTCTTTTCGGTGCTTTGAGATAAGAACGTAGAGATCTTTTCAATTTCCTTTTCACTCATCCATGTAAAAACCCCAAAAATAAATATTTGTCACTGGAAAATCTTTGAAATCATAAAAAAATAATTGCTTATCCTGAATAAGAGTCATTTTATGCTTTCAATGGTTTATTCCATACCTTGAAAGGAAATGGAAGCACCTACCACCTCAGGAGACTGGACCATTATCTGAGTCCAACTCACATCTATGGGAGCTTTTCCACTGACTTCAGTGAGTCACAGGAACTGGGCATTTTATGGCTGTAGAATTTCCCACTGTCAGGATGAAATAATAGGAGATGAATAGCTGGTGTCTGGAGGCGTCAGTATCCATGCACTAAGAGTAGCCAATCTTGCATTTGGTATGACAGTTGCCTCCCAAGAGAAGATGAAACCCGCAGTTGAGAAGCCCATTTAGGTAGGGATGACTGAATCCTTGCTTTCAAGTAGATGTTTATATATGTTTAACATCAAGTAGATGTTTGTAGAAACAAATGTTTGTAGAAACAAACTCTGTTGGTGTTTGTCGTTAGGGATAACTAGAAAGTCCTTTAGTAACTCATGCACAGACACAAAATAGTTGATGTCATGGTTTATTTTTTTGCACTTACTCTTTGCTTGCAAGATCTTTGTACAAGGGCATGTGTTAAATTGTTCATTGAAAATATGGCATTTTGCCATTCTTTATTGGCCAGCTCCAAAAGCGTAACATTAATTGCATACGCACAGAACACGGACTTCAGCATGCTGGGTAATGAGGAGGAGAGAACAGTCCAGTGGGAGGTGTCCAAAGTGATGTTTGCCTTGGTTACAAGTGGGCTGTAATCCTTTCTTCTCTTTTGTCAATTACTGTCACCAGTGTGACAGTTAGAAGATTGCATGGCATGGTTGTCCAGTAAGGATTCCTAGATGTTCTAGGTATTCTATTTTTGATTCATACTGTCTGATCAGAGTTCAGATCCACTCTGGACCAGTGCTGACTGAGGCTGTTGATGAGAAAATGCCGAAGTATTGCTTGCTTGGAGACACTGTCAACACAGCTTCACAGAAAGAATGTCACAGTCTTCTCAGGAGCATCCACCTCAGCTCAGCACCTTTTAGGTATGGAAAAAGAAGTGCCAAATGGAGCAAATAACCTAATTATTTTCTTCCCCATCACTTCTGGCTAAAGCAGTCATACAAGGGCCATTTTGGTATTATCTGTCACAGGCTACTTTGGAGATTTCATACAGGATGGTGTAGGACACCCCTAGGATCAGTCAGTTCAACATGTGAGTCAGTGGAAAAAGGTAGACCTTCAGGGGACAATCTAGCATGTCAAAGAGAGACATCAAGAGAAGCTGTAAATGGAGGTGTGAACAGTGCCACCCACAGACGCACATCATGTGAACAGAATTATTTTCACATTACTTAATATTTCCACCCACCACCTAAAATCCAGGTGCTTAAATGGAGGAGCAAGATTCTCCTAACCGTCACCTTGTAAAAATCCTAGCAAATGCTTTATTCACACACGAGTCAATTGTTGGCTGACAGATCCAGACCTCTCGGCAGTAGAGTGCTTCCCTGTCTGGACAGGTTTCCATGGGCTTGAGACTTCTCACAGCAACAGGGTGTACTGAGTGAAGAATAACTTGGAAAGGTTATATCATCCACTGCCTTCCTGTTTGGACTTTTTGCTGTCAGGCTCTCCTCTTTTTATTCAGGCTTTTACCTGGAGAAAGTTGAGCTGCAGAGAATGTGGTGAGTTCTTCAGCGCCTCAGTCTTGTATTCTCTAGTGCTATCTGCACGATTGGTGCATTACAGCAATGGGACTAAAAGGCTGGAACCAGGTTTCCTGTGAACATGCAATAAAGTGAGAGTAAAGAACAGAGGGGAGAAGGAAACAAAATATATAGAGGATGCAAAGATGTTTCTTGGTCACATAAACATGAGGTTTTTGCAGGTATATAGGTTTTGTGGAATAATTGAGGCAACACCTTTGAAAACTTGGTCATAGGATTTATACTTGCCCCTACCTGCAGAATTATAATGAACCTATTTCCTAGTAGTTCTGATTCTGGTTTCCCATTTTATGCTCAGGTTCTTCAGCAGGGATGTGTTGGCTCTGATTTATGGTTCACACATTTTTATTGGTCATGGTCTTCAGAATAATTCACAGCTAAAGCAATTTTTGGGACATCCAAAAGAGTAATGCTTAAAAATAAGATTTCCATGACCTGCAGTGATTTAGTACCTGGCACAAATCCTAACCAACCCCAATCTCAGCAATAAATAACCTACAAAACCAGCTTTCTTACTGTGGCATTACTTCCTCCCCTAGTGAACAAATAAAAAGTCCTACTCTGCATTCCATACTCAGGCAAAATTTCTGTTGATGTTAGTGGGACTTCTGCCTCAGTAGTCTACAATCTGCTCTGCCATTGTCACAGTAGTGACACAGTGGATTGAAGCTAGACTGTCTTGCTCCCTGTGTAAAACCATTCTAAGCTAGCTATCTTATTCCTAGTCACCTTGGGCATCATTTAATATCATTTAACCCAGAATGATTCTGATTTTATCTGCAGGAAAAACACTGTCCAGTTTGTGAGAGCAAGTAATTTACATGTTGTTATATAAATCAGGAAAAACACTTTTGTAATGCACTTTAAGAGCTGAGCACCATAGAGGTTTTTTGACTTGTATTGTGCATTACCAACACATGCTCTCATAAGAACAGACATACTCATTAAATACAGTCACGAAATACCATTTGCTGTGCTCTACATATAACACCGTCACATATTTCACACCATCCATAACTACTGTAAAGTGCAATAATAAACAGCAAAATAAGTGTGCAAACGAAGTCTTAAATACCTAGAGCAGATCCCCCCCCCCCCCCCGAGAAGTCTTGCAAAGCTCTTTCCTGCTCAAAAAATAAAATTGCTAGCAACAAATATTTTTATTAGCACTGCAGAGCTAATGGAGCTGTAGGAGAGAACTCTGGATTCCTTCCTGATTCATGCCTCACAGTGGAATTGTTAAGTTCCAGTTGTAGGATTTTTTATTTCTGGTGATGATGCATGAGCCAGAAAAGAGCAGAGGCCAAATGGTTGCAGAGCTGGCATTCATGAAGAAGATTTCCTGGTAAAAACTGAGCAAATCAGACCAGAAGCCATAAATATGGATCCTCAGGCTTTTTTCCTGTTTTCTTGTTTTGATTCATGTGTGAAGTTTGGATACTTAAATGAAATATGCCATTACAGGAAGCTTCACTGAGTCCCAGTCCTGCAACATGACATGCCTCAGCAGAGTCCTACCCAGTGTACAGGAAGAGAGGCAGGACAGCTCCATGTGATTTAGCTGTGTACCCATGTGCTGTACATTATGAACTAGTTTTTGAATGATTTTCTGTTTCAGTGAATTTGTACAGCAATTTAGCATCTAGAGTACCCATTCGGTGCTGGGACCAGTGCTGTTTAATATTTTCATTAACGACCTGGATGAGGGAACCGAGTGTACCCTCAGCAAGTTCTCTGATGACACTGAATTGGGAGGAGTGGCTGACACACCAGAAGGCTGTGTTGTCATTCAGCCAGACCTGGACAGGCTGGAGAGTTGGGCGGGGAGAAACTTGATGAAATTCAACAAGGGCAAGTGTAGAGTCTTGCATCTGGGGAAGAAAAACCCCATGTACCAGTACAGGCTGGGGGTTGAGCTGCTGGAAGGTAGTGAAGGGGAAAGGGACCTGGGGGTCCTGGTGGATAGGAGGATGACCATGAGCCAGCAATGTGCCCTTGTGGCCCAGAAGGCAAATGGCATCCTAGGGTGCATTAGAAAGGGTAGGGTTAGTAGGGCAAGAGAGGTTCTCCCCCCCCTCTACTCTGCCTTGGTGAGGCCGCATCTGGAATATTGCATCCAGTTCTGGGCCCCCCAGTTCAAGAAGGACAGGGAATTGATTGAAAGAGTCCAGCGCAGAGCCACAAAGATGATTAAGGGAGTGGAACATCTCCCTTATGAGGAGAGGCTGAGGGAGCTGGGTCTCTTTAGCTTGGAGGAGACTGAGGGGTGACCTCATCAGTGTTTACAGATATGCAAAGGGTGGGTGTCAGGATGATGGAGCTAGGCTTTTATCAGTGATATCCAGTGGTAGGACAAGGAGCAATGGGTGTAAACTGGAGCATAGGAGGTTCCACATTAACATCAGGAAGAACTTCTTTACTGTAAGAGTGACAGAGCACTGGAACAGGTTGCCCAGGGGGGTTGTGGAGTCTCCTACGTTGGAGATATTCAAGGCCCACCTGGACAAGTTCCTGTGTGATGTACTCTAGGTTACCCTGCTCTTGCAGGTGGCTGGATTAGATGATCTTTTGAGGTCCCTTCCAACCCTTGGGATTCTGTGATTCTGTGATTCTTTATCCAGTTTTTTGGTCTCCTTTCTAAAAATAAATGTGCTTTTGATATCTCTTCTAGTCCAGTAAGATCCTTATCAGAAGTACCAATCTATTCTATATTGACTGCTTGGAGGATTGGGGCTGACATTATTAGGTGCTTTTATGTCATGCTACATAAAAGGACGTAGTACACGGGGAGCTGATTACACCCAGAACCAATTACAGCACAAACTCATCTAGAACAATAAGCTATTGCCTTGGGTACCATTGTTCTGGCCATCAAAACGTACCCAGCATTAATGAGGCTGCACTGCCATTTCAGATTTTAATTTCCTTTTGGTAATTCTTCGTCCCCATGTTGCCGTAGGCTTCCTCGTCCTAACTTCCACATTTTCTTTTGTGCAGAGCTCTGCCAAATTAAAACTTCAAAATAGATGAAAGAAGAGAAACTGAAGAGGAAGTGAAAGGGAAAAGAGCCACATGCTTTTTGAGGAAGAATCTGTATGCAGCTGAGGATGAAATCAGTCTCACTGCAGCCAGGCTGAGCAGAAAGGCACATACAGGGGGCCTGCTGGC
This sequence comes from Melopsittacus undulatus, assembly GCF_012275295.1. Taxonomy (NCBI): domain Eukaryota; kingdom Metazoa; phylum Chordata; class Aves; order Psittaciformes; family Psittaculidae; genus Melopsittacus; species Melopsittacus undulatus. The sequence goes on from NC_047528.1 coordinate 26,736,892, forward strand.
CCAATATAAAGCAGATAAAGCAATGTTGTTCTGAATTCTGGGAAAAGGTAACAAATTCAATTTATTTTAAAGTGTCAAGTAATTCGGCCATTCTTCTAAAAGCCCAAAGAAAATCCTTCAAGAAATTCAATTTATATCACAGTGTCCAGTTATACCTTCTTTTCCCCTTCCCTGTTGGCTGTCAGTGAGCACACTGGAGAATATGAAAATGAGATGCAGGATGTCTTTTGAAAGTAGGTGGAAAGGAAAAATGAAGCAGTAGACATAGAATTAGATCTATGCTTCCCCATGCTTGTGAAATCATATGTGTAAAACAGGGAAACACTGTCCTGGGCCAAAAGAGATAGCGACCAAGCACTTGGAACTGGAGGACATAAAACAAAACCTACATGAATAGGATGTCAAATGACATAAGAGCTGAAGTTTTCTCTATCTCATTAACTTTAATATTTTGGAGAGTGTTGGTGAAAGAGGGAGAGGAGAGCCAACAATCACTCAGAGGCAAAAACAAGGGAACGTGTGTTGAAATGGTCTGGGTAGACCAGGAGATAGGCACACAGAAGGACATGGGATAGGGGAAGAGCATTGCACTGGGTCAGAAACACAAATAGAAACTTTCCCTGGGGTTAGGAGAGGGAAGTTTGAGGGATCATTTAGGTCTAGAAACATGATCTGAATGGCTGGGTTTGAGCCCCATTTCCAAACAGAATTCCCCTGGAATATGTAATATGTGCTGCGCCCCACCTTCACAAATGGCAGCCTATGCTTGCACAGAAAGTTGTGTCTCCTTGGGCCATGTACCACCTTCCGTTCTGCCAGTATGAGCCAAACAAATCTGTGACTAAAACACCTCTACCCTCAGAGGAGGGGATTTTACTGCAACATGTGCTTCCTTAGCGGCTTGTTTTTGAAATGGCCATGGATGGGGTGTTTGCTCCTATCCTGCAGTAAATAAAAAGAACAAATGTCAGCAACATACCATGAAGTGGCCCATGAACCTCAGTCCAGATGCAAATTCTTTGCCTGTACATTGGCTCATATATCACTCCACACAGGAATGGGACCTCACCATAGAGAAAGAGTGAAATACTGACCGAGCAGGAGCATCCGTGTCAAAAAGCGAGTCAGCAGGATCCCAATTCCCATCTAGCAAGATGAAAAGGCTATTGTTTCTGGCAAAGACAATGTTTTGAACCTCAGGAGTGTGAAAACAGTTACAGATTTATGAATTCCTCCTCAATGCATGTAGCCACCAGCCTTTAGCCAGCACAAACGAGGAGAACAGATCCTACATGTGCTGGGCATGCAGGGGATGGTGCTGAGATCAAGAAGGACAGCTAAGCTCATTTCCCACTTTTGTGCCCAAATTACATATGGGAATAACAACATGAAGGTGGAGGAGCACAGTCAGATCAAAGGTCTGTCTAGCTCAGCATCCTAGCAGGGGCCAGTAGAAAATCCTTAAGAATGGGAAATACAGAGACTGAGGCTCAGCTTGGCATCCTCTCCTGGCTTCCAGCAACCAGCAACTTAAAGGCTTTCTAGGCCTGGGGTTCTGTCCAGACCACCAAGTTTAACAACCATCATGGATTTACCCTCCCTGAATTTGCCTAATCCCTTTTTGGACTCCATAGCTCTGTGATAGCTCTGCACACACAAACACAGCTTGGCGAGTACACACACCCTTTTGTGTGGATGTGAGGGTCCAAGCAAGCTTGTACTCATTTTAAAGGAAAATAAAACATAAGAAAGCCTGGCCCTTGGGAGTCTTCCTTTGCTCCCACTCCTCAATCCTTGGTTTCCAGGTTCCTTAGGATACTAGGCATTGCTTCGTCCAGACGCAGATGCTTGGGCAGTGAGGGCAGTGCTGGAAAGCCTGGGCAGTGAGGTGGCCCCTGTCATAGAACACACTGATGATGGGCAGCTGCTCACCACAAGCAGAACTGCTAGCAGTGAGTACATCAAAGTAGTTTTAAAATGGTCCTGATACTTTACTTCATACAAATGGAGGTGGGCTGGGAATGATTTGGAGGATCCTAGTAGATCCAAGTCATACTTCATCTGATTGCTATGGAAATAGTGCCCTGAGAGCCACATGTTTGGGGTTTTCTTTCCACATCATGTATGTGCTCCACTTTTCCTGATTGCTCTGGGAGTGAGTCCCTTCAAAAGCTGGCCATTTGGCTTTGCTAGTTGACTCCCCACATCCCTAACTATTTACCTCTGTTTGAGGGACAGGAGGTGGAAGCTGAGGCTATGCTTACTGACCTGGGTTTGCAACTAGTCCCTGGCTATTCCTAGGGTAAACACTCACAATTGCCAATGCCAGTGGAAATCTGTGCTCCAGCCTGGTGGACCAGCACAGCAGCAGTGGGATTTGGTAGTGGGGATTTATGCTAGTACTAAACCCAAACATAGCTAAAGGGCATTACTACCAGGTTCCCACCACAGTGAGCCATGCTAAAAGCCAGATTTCAAATTTTGCACTATGTAGGGCAATTTAACATTAGTTGAAGCAATTTTATTACCTGTTTTGTTAACACTGCTACCATTAAATACAATACTAATCTGGTCTGGTCACAGCAGAGCTCACACTTTCATGGGTTGATGATGAATTACTATGAGGGTCATTTACTTTGTGTAGAACAAACCATCACCTGCTGATGCCAAATCACCTCCCTCCAATAGCCATTGGCCTGCAGCAGCCTCACTTCCAACTCACAAAGTCACCTTCATTGCTGAGTTTGCAGACTTTGGAATCTCCTAAGGACATCAAAAAATTATGAGTGGCTTCATGGGAATATGAATGTGAATGAGTCACTAGACCTCCAAGGGAAAAAAGGGGTATCTTGTGCTTCTACAGTGTTGCTGCCTCAGTCCATCATCCTCACCTCTGGTCTGCTGGATAACAGTCACAAAGCAGAAAAGCAGCATTCCCAAGACTTTGTGCTCCCCTCCTTTGTTCTGACATGTCCCTTCAAGCCACCTCTCGCATTTGTTGTGCCTGGCTTTATGCTCCAGCCCTCCTGTCTTCCCTAAGCAAGTTTCTAGCACACTTCCGCTCTAAGGTTTTTGGTTTTGCTTCTTTTCCTACGTGACCTGTAGAACTTGTGATACGGCATGTGGCAAAAGAAATCAGAAGAGAAGTAGCAGCCGTGTCAGTGCTGGATGCAATGAACAAGCCCTACCCAGGAGAACAAGCAAGTTCCACAGGCATCTAAGAAAAAGGCTTGTCAGCTTCACCAGAGTTTTCTCCTGGGGTGGCTAACAAGCTAGATCTGTTCACACGGAGCATGGCTTGGAGATTTTCCTGGCACTCTTTTTAACACCTCTTTTTGTTCTCACTTGTTATCTGCCAGCAGCTGAAGCCAGTTGGCTTAATGGAGAGTGTATGAGGGAACAATGAAGAGTGGCTTTCCAATCAGACAAGGACACAGGGCTTTAGCAATGGCAACAGACATCCTAGGCTTAGTGTTTTGTTATAACACATGGAAAAGAAGGAACAATAAATTGCAGAAAGCCTGATATTGAACACTTTAATGAAACAAGATGGTGAGGTCCAGGCTATAAGAATGCCAATACTGTGTAATAAAAAAAGCAAACAGAAGTGTTCAGTGCTTTTGTTAGTGAGTTCCAAAATGAAAAAAAGAAAAAAGAAAAGAAAAAGAGATTAAGTCTTACTGCTTATTTTTAAAGAATCAAGTGAGAGTCTAGAGCCTTTCTCTTTGGCTGCTAATACAACATCATGAAACAGTGACTGCCCTTTAAAGGAGGAAAGAGCCCCCAAACTTTGGTGTGCTAATATGACATTCACTGAGAGACTACTCTAATAAAAAACACACAGGATGAGGGCAGGTGTCTACAGGCTGGATCTGGAGCCATAATTCAAGTCCTGTGCTATACGGAAGATTCAGAGGTAACATTCACCAAGGACTTTGGCTCCCTTGCTTGATTTCATTCACAAGTGAAGCGCAGCACAAAGTTAAGCACAGGGAGCCAGAGATCCGGTAGTAGGCGGCCCATGTAATACTTTGGCTAGGAAATTGAGATTGTGTCGTTCTCTAAGCTCTGGAACAGCAAGTACCTAAGAGTTATTACTTACAGCCATAGGAAATATTTTGAACCTGGGGTCTCTGTGACCTATGGAGACCAGAAATGCCTCTTATTAGCAGACTTAAATCCTCCAAACCATGATGTGTCCTTCCCATAGAAAAACTTTCAGGGATATGCAAACAGGGAAGAAAAAACTTGGGAGCCACAAATCTAATGAATTGAATAGAGCTGTTATTTCTGGCACTGACACCTGCTTTATTCTCATGCTGATAGGCTCTGTCACTCCTTGATGTTTGTGCAGATCTGCCTGAATGTTCTGCCTGTGATTTCTTCCTTTTCTGCTGCAGGCATTCCCAAGGTCAGACCCCATAAACAGTTCACAGTAGCTTGGTTACTCCTTGGCAAAATTTAGTGCCTTCATTTTAAGCACACCAGATGCCTCACTGAGCTGCATAAGCACCATTTGATTTTGCTCAAGGGGAAGGAGACACAGAAAGACAAAATGGCTTGGCAAAGGTCATGATGTGAACAAGAGAAACCTGGGACCCTCGACCTCCACAACTTCTTACTTTCTTTTAGGTCATCCATAGAAAAGCTCCCACAAGTATTCCCAGGCCCATCCTTGGGGGATATGAGAGCTCATGGCTGCTGCAGTGCTGGCAAACATTAACTCACACTGTTCTATCTCCAGTTCTAACCCCCCTGTCTGGAAACCAAGTGAAGGCAGTGCTGAGCTGTGTTTATTATTATGTCCTGTTGTAGCTGGCTGTGTTAACCACATTCACACAAATTCCAGAGTTGTGTGCCCCAGCAGCGGTGTGCAAAGCTCACAAGAGGTCATGCAGATGTACTTTCATGGATGTCATGGCCTTCACTAGGCTTGGCATCCAGCATCAGGGCATTTACCTAACTCAGGCAAAGGATACAGAGAACATGGGACAAAGGGAAAGTCCCAATGCCATTTTATCTCTTTGTGCTTCTGAGACATGCAAAGATGAGCTAACAGAGGAATAGGGCAATTGAGGGTTGTGGGGGGAATGATTGGGCTGAGGAAACAAGAGACCTATCAATGACATTACAGTGGAATATAGCAATTTCTGCATTATGGACCAGCTCAATGGGACAGGGGAGGAAGGCTTTCAGAGATGTCCCAGCTGCCCCAGTAGGAGATCTTACTCATTTGTTTGGATTCTTCATGGCTATTCAGTGTTATCATAGCTCCTTCTTGAAAGGAGCAGCAAATGGGACCAGGTGTGGTTGGATGGCCACAGCCATATGGTGAATAAACAGCCAGTGACAGGAAATGGGCTCTGAGCTTTAGGAAGGAGATGTTCAGCTCTAGCAGCCTAGAACTTCTTGCTCTTTTTTAGGTTTTATGTCTGGTTGTGTCATTTCACATATGTTAAAAGAAACAGAAGCATTAATGTCTTCTGGCATCTAGTGTTAAGAGTACAATATTTTTGAAGGATAGTCCATGGAAGTTCTCCAAGTTCTTCCATGATCTAGAAAAAATTGCTAGGCCTCTATCTTCAGAAGAATGTTGTCTGTGTCCAAATGACACAAAGGGGGAAGACAAGTATTTCATAGATGTGGGATTTCCCTGCTCAGTAATTGAGATATGGTATACATGCACCTAGCAAATGTACTCTTGACCCTTCTGTGGTGCTCTTAAACCAGGACCTGTATGCAGGCAAGGGACTACAAATTTGATCAGAAGGGAGTTGCTTGAATGCCTTGAGATGTCCTCTCCTCAGGAGAGCACAACCACCTCCTTCCAGCTATCTCCCTTTTCCATCTTACGGACCATGTCTGGTCTTAAGAGGCCTGGTAATGAGTATGCTTTGATTAGGGCCACTGAGAATTATTGATTTTCCATTTGTGGGGGAGACTATACATTGAACTGAAACAGAAAGGAAAAAAAAATCCCTATATTCAGCAGAATGAAACAATTAATTTTGTTTGACTGAAGCATTTGAAGTGACCCCAATTAAATGCTTTCCTTCGATTACCTTGGACCTTTAAAAAAGGCGAAGAGGCAAAGACAATTAGAGGAGGAGGCTAGGTATCCTAGCCAAAGCTGTTAAAAGAAGTGCTGCCTCTCTCCTCACTTTGTTGATGAAGGTCTTAAGCAATAACAAGCAGGGGCTCATGCCTGGGATGTGTACAAATGGGCTTCAAAACTTTGGTCTGTTCAGTTCATACTAACTTGCATTGACATCTTACGAGAAAGTGTGAAGATGGACATACGCTTTGGGTGTTGATGTTGTTCCACTTTCTAGAAATGGCAACTGTGCAGGCAAGAAGTAACTGTGTGATGAGGAGAACTTGAGGCTGAAGCTGAAGGAAGTGAGATCTAGCTGCATGCAGTGAACACCCATCTACTTGCACCTGACACTGGGAATGACTGAAAACCATAAATGAGTCAGGACAGCCTCAACCAGGATGCTCAGGAGAACATCCTGATGGTGGGGAGATTCTGTTGTGGAGCTACAGTGCAGAGCTGTCAATAAGACAGTATGGGTATTTGAACTCAGCTCAGAAGTATTTGAACCTATTGCTTGTGTACTAGGTTCTTAGGGGCAGCTCCAAAAAAACACTCTCTTTGAAAAAGGGGCACAAGTCCCCCTGAGAAATCATCCCCTCCAGATGGAAATGGTTTGTATCAGAAATGTCAGCATGGGGCAACAATAATCCTGGTGGTCACCCACTGCTGGTTTTGGCAAATTAAAGGTGTGCCCAACCCCTCATCCCTGAGCTCATTCCTTTTATCAGCATTGCCACAGATACAAAATGAAGGACAAGCATAACATGAGCTTTTGAATACACAGTATGATGGCACATTTGTTACCTAGACTCACTGACTGCTAACCGTGTAATTTACTTGGGTTGCTTGTTCTGCCAAGTCCGCATAAGTCATCAGGAGAAATGCAAACACATTTCCAATTTTTTACATGAATTAGAGTCATGGCACAAGCTTTATTATATCTTGCTTCTACGAAAAATACTTTACTTTTTCTTTTTTTCCTTTTGTTTTATTTTGTTTTGTACCTGTCAGTTTTTCTCCTACACATCACGCAGACAAATAAACAGCCCCACAGTCTAGCCAGGAAGGTTAGCAGGCTTGATACTGTGCTGTGTTGAACTGAGCCAGTCTTTTACATATGTTATATATTCACCTTTTCTCTGGCATCTGCATTGCACTTGGGAAAACACTCGCACGCAAAGGGATGGGCTCTGGGGAATGAAGAAACATTATCTAGCACGGGAATACTCAATTAATTTTCAGCAAGCGGCTTTTATAATACATAACATACACTTAATATAATACACTTTGGTCTTGCGCCAGAGATTCTAAATGATTAGGCTGTATCAATTTACTCTTGAAACACTGATTAAAATCTCAAAACTTTCATAGCAAATGATGCATGAACCAGAATCTGAAATGTGATGATTGAAATATTGCAATGTCACAGATTCATCACACAGCCTTTCCAAATCCACTCTCAGTTTCAGCTGGCCCCTTAAATGTTCTACTCACACGTCCTAGTGATCAGCTTTTTTCTCCCACTCTGTCTCCCCCTCCCCAGCCCTCTGCCTCTTGGAAAGATAATAGCCAGGCCCTAATTGAAGCAAACAGGTCATTAAAACAGTAATTTTGTAGACATTCGCAATGACAGACATTCATTCACTGCCAAAGACAAGCAAAGAATCAAGAACTGGATATTCCACGCACATTAATTCTGCCATAGACCAAATCAAAGTTAAACATCCTCCTCCTTTCATACTGTGAAAAATTTCCATTGGGCACAGAATTTAAACAAAGAAAACTGAAAAATAACTATTCAGCTCTTGCCCTGTGAATTGTGCCTCAGCTTTGAAACAGGTCTTGACAAATGGTCTCACACCTTCTCTGAGAAGGAGGACTCTCATCTCCTGTTTCTGGGTGCACAGTCACATCTTATCATTTGTTGCAGATAAAAGAGATCAAATCACTCCAATTACTTTTAAAACCTCTCTATAGGATGATTCTCATCACAGTGCCACTAAAATGCACTTCTCACTGGAATCCACAAACTCCAAGCCAGACTCAGAGCCTGTGCTGTGAAGCATGTTGTCCAAAAAAGATGCCTAACCTAGGGACCATTGTACAAGAGGGGTTTTTAAAATTATATTTTAGCAGCAAGCCATTGCTATAAACCTAGTGCTGGGTCTCAAAAATCTGTAAAGATAAGTACACTTGGTCTTCTTCAAACTGTCAGTTCCAGGTCCCTTACTTAGCTATCAAACTGCAGTGTCTCCAGGGAGAAGTGGTATGTGGTTCAGAGTCTGATGGTGAATGCATCCTGGCCTGCTCCTGCCAAGAAGAGCAGTCATTGCCCTGAAGGTAGGCATATGGACCTGGACTCATCCCATTTAACTTCAGGCCAAGTTGTGAGTCTTATTACATTAGGATTTTTCCCACAGTCTGTAGAGAGAGGCACCACCAGACCCTTTGTCAGCACTCAAATAAAGACACGTTTCTGTCTCCAGTGACTCTGGAGGAAACAGTTTCTGACAAAGTGTTCAGTTAAATGCCTAAAATGAGGTGAAGCAATATGGACCAGGCAGTAGCCCAGTGTAGCTGCCTCCATATGAACAGCCTATGTGCTTCATTGCCAAGTTCATTGGCAGGTGAGGATCAACATGTCTAGCCATGACTGGCATTGCATTAGCATCTGAGGATACTAAGGGAGATGACCTCTACTCCAAACAATTTGGGGGCCACACAAGGGAGGGAGAAGCCAGAAGAAAAAGCACATCACCATCTCAAGGTGCCGGGTAGATGCCTGGCTAGAACCAGCATCAGTCCCCGGAGGGCTCCCCTCCTCCCAGCTGGCAATGCTCTCTGCTATGCTTTCTGCATGCTTGAACCCATGTCCGCGAGCTCTCTTGGTCCATCACACGCCACTGTAAGAGGACAACTTCTGTGCTCTTTTCAGAGCTTTTACTCTGCTTCAGCTCAAGCTGTATGCATGCATGAAGGGGGAAAAAAAAGCCACAACTGAATGAGATCATTTTTCTCTTCTCATCTCAGACATTCAGCCTGCTAGCCAGGGTTACTGGAATAAAGCAGGGAAGCTCTTTTTCCATAGCAAGCCATCTGGTTGACATAGACTCACACTGATGCTAATCTGTTGGTTTCTTTCTTTTTATTATTTTTTTTTTTTCCTGAGGAACACTTCATCTGCAGCTGTAAATTCAGACCTGCTCCCTCTGTGTGCGGAGCATTCATTTTGCACACATATTTATTACCGCATTATGCCCCATTGTAGGTGTCAGGAAATCATTGTTATCCTTGGTGTGTCTACGTTGTTCTAATGTCAGGGATGTACTTTCAAATGGAAATTAAGCAATTATGTTTCACATGGGGAAACCTGACAGACGCATAGATTTTTACACCACTGGCAATGTCGCTGTCACAAAAGCAGACATTGTTCTCAGTGGACTGTCAAAGAAATATAATGTATTTCAAGAGCAAAGCGGGAGGGGGAGGGGATCAAGGAGGGGGAACGTGGGGTAATTAACTGTGTGATTGGAGTTCATAGATCATGGAGCTGTTTAACTTCAAAATGCAGTAACGACATGACAATGAGGCTACTTAACTCATCCTTCAAAAGGAGGTTTCCAGTAGCCTTTTAAAGCACAAATAAAAGCTTTCCACCCTACATTCACCTCCAGCCTGGTTAAATCAGGATGCTACTGTGTGTTTACTGTTTGCACTGTATTTAGGAATTGGTTTAAGTAGCCACCAGGACAAGTACCAAGTGAAGAGCCATGCTGGTTCCCAGTTTATTCAGCATCAGCCCTCTCTCTGAGCTGATCAGGTGGTGTCCTTGAGGCAGGGAGCTGGGGAACCTTTGCCTGGTGAGAACCCTGTGCTGCAGGTTGGTGCAATGCATGAAATAGGGATGGGGACTTTCTGCTTAGCCCCTGTGGCTCCGTTGTTGTAATGCAGTGAACAGCACCGCTCTAGAGCCTTGTGCAGCACAACTCACCTTCCCTTCTCCTTGCCTCCCCTCATTGATTTCTGGTTTGTTACAGGCTTTATTCAGCAGCCTCTTGTGTAACTCTCCTCTACCCTTGGTCATTAGCTTCATACTACTCCCCCGGGTGTAATAGACCAACAGCAGTCCGAAGCCGGCAGCCAGTGAGCACAGGCAAAGGGCTGTACTCGTGCCCAGTTGAACTCAAAAGGAATCTGGGGCCCAAGGAAGAGAATGTCTTAAAAAATGAAGTCTTTAAAAAATGTTTCAATCAAATGCTCACCAGTAAACACACACATTTTACAGCAATGGCTGTAAAGAGCTACAATACAGTACATCAAAAACTAAGCATCCAGTTAAATGAATTTCTAGACAAGATCAAAAAGCATGCTCAGGAAGATGTATTTGTTTAATGGGTATTTTAGATGGGCAAACCCTGTAGTCTTCACTGTAGCAGAATTCTTCTGATTGAGATTACAGAGGGATAACTGAAAATCAGGACTCTTGTAAGCCAAGAGCTGCATCAGCATGGCTGAGGAAATGGGCCTCACCTCAAGGAGCTCCCATTAAAAATACAAGGCATCACAAAACCACTGACAGGAAGGCAGAAGCAGAGATTTCTATTCTTCCCCCCCTCTATGAGGCATAAAAGATAATATCTCACTCCAGGTCTCAGTGGAGTTTTGAAGCAAGAATTGAACCCAGATGCCAGTCTGGGCTTTTAGGGTCCTCCTCTGGTCAGTCAGGTCACCTTTACTTATGTGAGCAGGGAATAAAACCACAGCTGTTGGTTTGGGCCCAGCTGGGTGCATGTGTCCAGAGTCTGTTGCTCCTCAAGATGCAGAGCAGAAACACTTGTTGGTACCAGGACACATCTGTTGAATGTGGGGAGACCCTGTCCCATTCCCACAGCCCAAGGAGCCTTGTTGAGAAACTGCCTACTGCCACCCATAGCTCTCAGGCTGGGAGCTACTGGTGATGCCATTGGCTCCAGGACATGAACACTTCTGTCCCTGTCTTCTGCAGCTTCCCACTCACTTTTCCTATCCACTCACCAACCCTGATCACATGCTCCAGTTTTAATTCTTTTTGTGGGAATTACCAGGGAAGGTAACACTTGTTCATTAAGACACCCCCCTCCTGTCCTTTCTCCAGTCTCATTTATTTCATTCTCAGCCCCTTGAAGAAGATCAACCACATGAAACTTGAAAGCACTCCTTGAGGAGATTAAAGATCACTGGACAAAAAAGTGCTGCTGTAACACCAGTAGATTAGCACTTTAGTAGATTAGATGTGGCCTCTTCAACAAGAGACAAAAATCGATGCCCAGCAGGTTGGGTGGGAAAAATGAACAAACAAGCCCAATGGTAGAGATCCCTGTAAGTGCAGAAGGTGAATCAGTATCAGCATCAGCTGACTTTCTGACAAGCAAGGCTGGGATGGGGGGGAGATGACCTTTTTTGGCCCTCTGCAAATATGTGTTTTGCAACAACTTGGCAAAATCCACAGAATTTTTCCTAGGAGTATTTGCAGCTGGTTGGGTGCTAAAGGAGAAAAACAAGTTAGTGTCACTCTCAGGACAGTGGGCCACAAGTAATCCATATGCATGCTAATGCTGTGATGCCTAGGGGTAAAGAGCACAGGCCATCCCAGGAGGCAATGAATTTGAGAAAAAAGCATGGTGTGGGCCCAGTGTACTGCTGATGGACCACCCACACCATGTGCAGCATTGTGGTAGAAAGGGGGAATGTAATCCTTAGATAACAAATTGCAAAATCTCAAGTAGAATCTAGATTTTGAAAAATTCAAACTTGAACCAGGAGAACAGGCAAGTAAGCCTTTCAGCAAAGACTCCCATCTATCGATCTTCCCTCCAGAAAGCTGAACAGCTCAGGGTACAGAGCGTGGTTATGTTCTCCACCCCACAAAAAAGGAAGAAATCCAGTGGCTAGAATCATAGAATGGTTTGAGTTGGAAGGGATCTTCAAGATCATCTAGTTCTAACCCCCCTGCCACAGGAATGGACACCTCTCTTTTTATTCCCTGCCTCTTTCCAGGGAGTCAGTCAATAACAACTCTTCACTTTGGCAAACTGTACCACTATGCCTGTTATAACAATGGTGCTGTACTGTTGCATGCAAAACTTTAGTTCCTTCTGCTTGTTTCCCAAACTGATTGCATTTGTGTAATTGTACTTGAGGCAAATGTCCCTTTGGCCTGCTTTATCATTCACGAAGTCTTTATTTTATCCAACATACTGCAGCCTCTGCTTTTGACCTTGTACACTGCTATCTCACTTAACTCATGATAGGTCATCATTGCCACCTCCCTCCCTTGTACTTCCTAGTCCAGCTCCCTTTACCAGGTTGGTCATCCTATTGGCAAAGATGCTTTTGTTTCACCTTGTCAGGCAGATCTCATTTCTTCCTACAAGGCCTCAGTCCTCAGAGTGGGTCCCATGGTCATAAATGCCAAATTCCTGTGGACACCAAGTGTGCAAACAAGTATTGACCCACCAGACCTAGTGTTCCTCCCCAAGCCCTCTCCTTCACTCATGGAGACCAGGTATTGTGAGCATAATGGCTTAGGCTCTGCCAGCCTATAAACATAAGCACATTAATACACACTTGATATAAACTCAATGCTTCCAAACCCCAGAACAGAATTTAGCTACACAACTCCCATTTTGCTCAATAGGATTTGTGTGGTTACACTTTGGCGGAGTTCAAAATATACCCACATAGAACAGAACACATGGACGTAAGTATGAGGACATCTGAGAATGTCACTGTTTGCAGTCATTCTCAAGACCTCTGGGACAGATATCTCGTCTCTCAGTGGTCTTCAAAGCCAAGTAGGACTTTTTTGTACCCTGTAAAAACAAACAGTCTTCCATGCAGAACTGCTGAAAAAGGCCCTGGAAAACTCTTGACCCAGAATCTCTCTGATCCCTGCAAGTGCTTCTGGCAAACTCATTTCTGTGGTGGTTTTCTCTTAAAAAGGTCCAGTAACTTTTTCTTGCCACGGAGCAGCATGACTATTCTAATGAGTTACTGCTTTTTAGTAGTTGCCTGCTACCTCGTGGTTTTCACATACCACTGGCACAAGTAAAGAAGAACATTTACTGCACAGCTCCTAGACAAAACGAGATGATGGAAAAGAGCTGAACCCCAGTCCTCTTTGCTCCCCTGTGCTGTCCAACCTCTCTCTCTTCTCTCTGCTCCTCCTACATCTGCTCCTTCATTTCCCATCTTGAACCTTTTTTTCTCACATAATTTCCTGCAAAAAATTACTCTGATCCCTATAGAAGATCATTTGGCCCATGCTGCTGGTCACTAAGCAGTAGCCCTGGAAGGGAAATGTCAGTCTCTTTGAGCCCAACATATGCACACAGGGACAACTTGCCATAGAAATAAAAGACACAGCTGACAATTTTCCCTGAAGGCCTCCTCTCTGCCAAAGCTGCACTCTAGCCCACTGGCTGGAAAAAAAAGGACATAACACACTTGCTGCAGTTATGTGGCAGCACATCTATTATAGTTTTCACAGAACTATAGAACACCCCAGGCTGGAAGAGACCTCGAAATAGCATCTGGTCCTGCCTTTTGTGGGAAAGGGAGCTTAGATTATCTAGCACCCTGTGCAATCATATCTTGAAAACCTCCAGCAATGGGCACTCTACCACATCCCTGGAGACGTTGTTCCAGTGAATGATGGTTCTTACTGTCAAAAATTTCTTTCTTATGTCAAGGTAGGTGTAATTTATACCTGTTGCCCCTTGTTTTCTCCATGTGACTCCTCATGAAGAGAGAGCCTCCTTTCTCTTTGCAGTTAGCCTTTAATTACTGGAATGCTATGATGAGCTTCCCCCCTGAAGCTTCTTTTCTCTGTGGAGAAAGACCTAACTCCTTCAGTCTTTCCTCATACAGAAGGTTTTCCAGCCTTTTGATCATTTTTGTGGCCCTCCTTTCAACCCTCTCCAGTCTGCCCACATCTTTCTTGAACTGTGGGGACCAGCACTGGACACAGTTCTCCAGATGCACCCTAACATTAAGCAGAATGGAACAATCATGTCTCTACCCCTGCTAGATTTCCCCACTACATTCAAATTTATTTCTTTATTTCAACCTCACTCCAGTTCTGCCACTGCGCCATCTGCTTAGAGCTGGAGCAGAGCATATCTGAAGGGGGCCTATAAGGATGCTGGCGAGGGACTATTCATTAGGGACTGTAGTGATAAGACAAGGGGTAACGGGTTAAAACTTGAACAGCAGAGGTTTAGATTGGATATAAGGAAGAAATTCTTTACTGTAAGGGTGATGAGGCACTGGAATGGGTTGCCCAGGGAAGCTGTGAATGCTCCATCCCTGGCGGTGCTCAAGGCCAGGTTAGATGAAGCCTTGGGTGATATGGCTTAGTGTGAGGTGTCCCTGCCTATGGCAGGGGGGTTGGAACTAGATGATCTTGAGGTCCTTTCCAACCCTAACTATTCTATGATTCTATATACTTATGTCTGTGCTGGGTGAGGAACTCTTGCGAAGGTTAAAATCCTGTCCTGCCTGGGAGGAGCGTGCATGGGGAATCTCTCCTTGTCTTCATGGATCTTGCAAGTTACCCAAATAATCTGTCATTCAATAAACTATTCTGGGAACAACTATCCTGCTGAAACTCCCTGAACATGTTTTTTGTTTGTTTTTGCTAGGTTTATGGTATAACCATACTCCAGCAAGGACAGCAATTACAATTTGAGTTTACTAAGGTCAAAATCATGCCCAAGCAACACAGAACTGTAGAGGCTTTTGTCTGTGGCAACAAATGGCAGCATTAAATCTCCACAAAGCCTCTATTAGGCAGAGCCAAGCCTAAACCAACAACTCATCACCTGGATCTGTAGAAAAACTTCCCTCCATGAAGATTAGGGAGCCTGGGTCAGGGCCCAGTTACTCTGAAGCAGGTTGTCTGCCTCACACAGTGTTACAAACCAAGTGGTAATCTCACATTGCTTTACCCAAAATCAGAACAAATCAGTGTCTCTGTGTAGCTTTACTCTCCAGAGAGGTATTCCTGCTTGTGGTAGGCATATGGGAATTCAAAGAAGTTCAGGTTGAGTTCACCAGATTCAGTTTTAAATGTATTTTTATTTAAACTATAATCCTGTGAGCTAGTAACTGTCACAACTTACTGTGACGAGGTAGGGAGACATAATTCACAGTTTATAGATTGAAGGCCGAGGGACAGAGAGTTGAAGCATGCTTGGATATACTCTTTCAGTTGAGCCTTAACAGCTTAAACAGTTACAACCCTCTGGCTTTTGGTTGCTGTTTTAATTCACACTGAAAGGCTGTCTGTGCCTTGCACAATAAGTCACAGCATCGCAGCCAAAGGGGCAGGGGGCAGTTAACAGCTGAGAAACAATAACTGGAAATTAAGGGCTAAAACTCCTTAAAATCCCTCACTAGAGTACATCTGGAAAGGGGGGAAGAGGCCCAGATCAACTTACCTACCTTTATTTCTTGCAGATAGAGCAGATAGTCCTTCCCTGTGGGCTGATGGGAATGCTTCAGGCACCAGAGAGTGGGCTGCAAAATTATTACAAGCAAATTTTGCCCTCTCAAACATAGAACAGTAATTTGGGGGAGGGGGAGGAGGGGGAAGGAGGAAGGGTGAAGGGGTAGTAATAGGGCAAAACTTCAATGTTTTACATTTTACATGTTTTACATTTTACATGTTTTAGTATCTTTAGGGAAAGCAGTATGGCAACAGTGCAGAACACAATCTGTAGGGTGGAGAGGGGAGGTTTGCCCTCCTGGGAGAACAGGTTAAAAATTAAGTTTATTATGTATTTATAAAATTAGGAGGGAGAAGAGAGAGAGAAACAATACTTACTGACAAGCTAAAGAGATCTTGAGAGCCTGAGCTATCCTGTTGAGCCTGGAGGCTAAATTTAATTCCTCAAATACAGGACTGCCTCCAATTCTTGAAGGCACAGCAGTTATGCTGAAGACAACCATCCACAGATTTGTGGGCAGGCACACACAATGTCTAGGCTCATCTCAGTGTTTATGAGAAAAAGCCACAGCTCTAGTAGGCCATTCTGCTGGAAGACAGAAGTCACCTTTTCAGGATGCTCTTTATTAATAGCAGAGAACCTATGTAGACATCTAAATTTCAGGTGGTTAAAATGAGGTGGAATGATTCCTTAGTGACTTCCTTCAAGTTAGCTTCACTGCTAATCTCTGTAACCATTCTGATTAATTACATCTTTTACTTGCACTCCTTTCAATTAAGTTGGAATGGTTTATGAAGAACTCCTTGTAATGCCAGCTACACAGGGAATTCAAGAGGAAGCTGATGGTGGTTCCATTCACACCAGGACCAGCTTCGTTCATCTGTAGGGTTGCAGAAAACTTCAATTTTGGCTATCTTCAAGAGTGCAGGTGCCCATTATGAAACGATATGCTTGCTTGGCCTGAAGTCAAGGGGAGGTAGGGTTTTATACCAAGTTAGCAACTTTTGAAATACATCTTTTGAAGACTGAAAAGACAGCAGGTGAGCGCAGCAACAAACACAACCCCAAATTAGAAGCAAGATTTTAAAACACAGCTCTTTACTTTTCTATTAGCTTCCATTTTTTACTATTGATGAGCCTAGCTCGGGCATTGTTTTACCTATGATAACATTGCTTGCTTTGCAACTATCTCAGGGTACCAAGCGCATTTAAAAAGGGAGCTTTGCAAAAATTACTGCAGTTATGGGACAGACCCTAACAGATAACAGTTGTACACACAGAGGGTACTAGAGAGCTAAACTTAAACATCTGAATTGTAGCAGTTCTTTAAATATGTATAGCAATGAACCATTTTCTTTAGTTTTTGTATTACTTTGCCATTTGACTTTACTGAGCAAAGCAGCATAAATGCTTTTATTCTTAAATATAAGTTGCCTCAGCTCTTTGCCCTTAGCACTAATTCCATTTCTACAGATAAGTGCTGGTGAGTGGTGGAATTATGAAATGGTACAAATCTGACTGTTTTTCTTGCTTGGTTCTCACTAATACCAATAAACCAACTTGACTACCAAAAAAACTCCCAAACCACTATGTTTGCTTTGCTTTGCCTGTTGTTCTCTGGATTTTACAAACGAAATGGCAGTAACTCTCCTAAAAGCCTTGAAGCCTCCTGTCAGCACTTAGTGCAGCATCATGGTGATATCACAGTGTTTTGGCAGAGGAACAAATTTTCTCTTGTGTTTGATTAACTGTCTGCTACAGAATATATGGAAAAAACCTATCTATCAATTCTGTCTAAATCTGTGACAGAGCACCTATATACTACATATGTGATGGAAAGGAAAGATGCAAAAAAATGACATAAATATCACATCACTCTTTCTACCTTCACTCTCCTCATCTCATCATCACTCAGATTCACTGCCATGCTAATGAAAATCAAAATACCCAGAATACTTTGAGCATATAAAGAGCAAATAAATTGAGCAAATAAAGAGTTTGTGGGTCAGGGTTAAAGGGAGAACTGTGATGGGAGACATTACTTTGGGATCTGTTACAGACTGCCTGATCAAGAGGGCTCTGTGGATGAAGTACTCTACAGACAGATAGGAACAGCCTCACACTTGCAGGCCCTTGTTCTCATGGGGGACTTCAATCCTGATAACTGTTGGAGAGACGGTACGGCCCTGCACAAGCAATCCAGGAGGTTCATCGATTGTGTGGAAGACAACTTTTCTGCAATAGAGGAGCCAACAAGGAGAGGTGCCCTGCTTGACCTCCTGCTCACCAACAGGGAAGGGCTGGCTGGAAATGTGACGCTCCAGGGCAGCCTTGGTTGCAGTGATCATGAGATGGTTGAGTTTGAGATCCTCAGGACAGTGAGAAGAGCGTGCAGCAAGCTCACTGCCCTGGACTACAAGAGAGCAGACTTTGGCCTCTTCAGGAACCTGATTAGTAAGGTTCCATGGGATATAGCCCTAGAGGGCAGGGGGCCCAAGAATCTTGGTTAATATTGCCACACAACATCCTTGTCTCTAAGTTTGAGAGACATCAATTTGATAGGTGGACCACTCGGTGGATAAAGAACTGGCTGGATGGTCGCACTCAAAGAGTTGTGGTCAACGGTTCAATGTCCGGCTGAAGATCAGTAACAAGTGGTGTCCCTCAGGGATCGGTGTTGGGACCGGTCTTGTTCAACATCTTTGTCAATGACATGGACAGTGGGATTGAGTGCACCCTCAGCAAGTTTGCCGATGACACCAAGCTGTGTGGTTCCATTGATACGCTAGAGGGAAGGAATGCCATTCAGAGGGACCTTGACACACTTGTGAGGTGGGCTGATGCCAACCTTATGAAGTTTAACCATGACAAGTGCAAGGTCCTACGCCTGGGTCGGAGCAATCCCAGGCACAGCCACATGTTGGGCAGAGAAGAGATTCAGAGCAGCCCTGTGGAGAAGGACTTGGGGGTGTTGGTCAATGAGAAAATTAACATGAGCTTACAGCCCAGAGAGCCAACCATATCCTGGGCTGCATCAAAAGGAGCGTGACCAGCAGGTCAAAGGTGATCCTGCCCCTCTACTCTGCTCTCGTGAGACCTCGCTTGCAGTATTGTGTCCAGTTCTGGTGTCCTCAACATAAAAAAGACATGGAACTGTTAGAACAAGTACAGAGGAGGGCCATGAGGATGATCAGGGGACTGGAGCACCTCCCATATGAAGACAGGCTGAGAAAGTTGGGGCTGTTCAGCCTGGAGAAGAGAAGGCTGCGTGGAGACCTCATAGCAGCCTTCCAGTATCTGAAGGGGACCTACAGGGATGCTGGTGAGGGACTCTTCATTAGGGACTGCAGTGACAGGACAAGGGGTAATGTGTTCAAACTTAAACAGGGGAAGCTTAAGATTGGATATAAGGAATAAATTCTTTACTGTTAGGATGGTGAGGCACTGGAATGGGTTGTCCAGGGAGGTTGTGAATGCTCCATCCCTGGCAATGTTCAAGGCCAGGTTGGATGAAGCCTTGGGTGATATGGTTTAGTGTGAGGTGTCCCTGGACATGGCAGGGGGGTTGGAACTAGATGATCTTAAGATCCTTTCCAACCCTAACTATTCTGTGATTCTACTTAGGCCAACAATTATATGTACACATAAATAAGTTGTCATTACAACATCTGTACAGTAAGGTCCTCAAGGATTAGCCTAATTGCTTCACTGAATCTGTCTTAATGAACTTTCACATTTGTATCTATCTCAGGATTCATTATTTCCTTCAATTCAGTCTATGAATAACTGTCTACCTTGTGGTGGCTAACAGCATTAGTAGTCTGATTGCACTCTATTTTATTTGTATTTCTCTGAGAAATTAATAAAGTAATAATCAACAGATTATTCCAAAGGTATTTATTTCTTTCTTGTACATGAATTAAAGATCTTACAAAAAATAGAACTATGCTTTATTGAAATATATTACCTTATACATCAAGGATTTTTAAAAATGTAAGCTAGAAAAATAGAAATTTCATCTTGGACCCATATAATATTCCTGCAGTATTGCCTAGAATACTGTTACATATTTTTTCCTTGAAAAGCAATAGCACACATTGCTTTACCAGACAAGCATAAAATTAACAAAAAAGAATTCAGTGTAAATGTCTAAAATAAGCATTCAGATTATATTTCCCTTTATACATGATTTCTGAAGAGTTAACAGGTGAGGTTTTTCCTATTCTGAAACCAAGTTGATCAGAATCAGTTGAAAAGAAAGTTGAATAAGCTGTTGCCTCTTTGCCTTGGAATTTAGTTTTCAGCAATGCTCTTCTTGGAGCTCTTGTCTGACTTGAAGTTACGCAGAATTTGCCAGTTTTTTTTTTTGTTTGGTTTTTTTTTTCCTTCTTACCTAGAATGCTTCAAATATATTCAAGCTTTACAGAACATTCTGGCCATTTGCTGTAGGTCTCGGCAAAGTGGGGTCATAATTAAAACTTACAGAAGTAAACATTCATTACTTTAAAAATCCTGCCAATTATTACTTTTTAAAAGTGTTGCAGCAAAGAGGTAATATTAATGATAATTTGATAAACGGGTATCTAACTTAACATCAGACTGCATGATACAGATCACATGAGGGCTCATTAGCATCATTTTCTGTACGTCAGCTCAGGCTGACAATTTGGTTGAAATCGTTCCACAGGAAGTGTCTCTTACATGAGTAGAGAAAGTAATAATTATAATAATTATTAATTATATTATAATTATTATTTTTGTTTTTTTTACGTGGAGGATTACGCAGGTTTTTGTTTAGTTCTTAAAACAAGACGTAAATGTTATTTTATGCATGGTTTTAAGGTTTCAATATCTTAGAACAAAAGTAAAATAAGAATGCAACTTCTCCATCTGTACTTCTGAACCCACATGCTGCCTCAAGTTTTATAAGAGTCAGACTGTCCACTCAACCAGAGCTAGGTAGCATCTTTTGTACAGTAAGTCAGACTTGACCTACTGCTTGGACAAAACCACGTAAATCAAGCTCAATGAAATTATTTCAAAAAATGTAATTGTCCTAAAAATTAGAGTTAACTTTTTTAATTTTGGATGATTCTATGTCTGAACATTGGACTTCTGAATTTATTAGATTTTGGGAAAGAAAAGAGAAAATTTCATACAATTGCATATTTTGCTATGCAGCTTCTAAAACTTATGGTCACTAAAATCATATGCTCTGATAAAAAAAGAGTACAAAAAAAAAAGAAAATTCATACAAAATCAAGTAAATATTTAAGACTTGCTCAAGGATCCTGTTGTCTGACCTTGCAAAATACTTAGGCAGGTGCTTAATTTTAAGCATGTGAGTCATTGTGCCAAGAGAAGTTTTATGGTGAACACTAATGCATAAATATTAGACTGGCTCTTCCACTTCAAGATAAGCATGGACGTAAGTGCTTTGCTGGATATGGATCAGGATGCTCAGCACCTAACAGGACTTTAGGCGCTGATCCAGCAAAGCACTTATCCACACGAACAACACTGTGGACTTTAACATCACTGCTCATGTGCTTAACATCAGGCATGCTCGTAAGTGCTTTCCTGGAAGGGCCCAATAGACCAATAGTGTATAAGCTATAAAATTTGAAGCAGTGTATGTTTAACACACCACATATTTAACAATGTTAATCTGCTGAGATTTGCTTTTTCTTGGAACAGGGCTTGTCTAACTTCAAGCATTTATTTTCAGAAAGTGTGTAAAAAATGCCTTTAAAAGCTGCTTTGAGATTATGGCAAGTTAAAATAATATTAGCGAGTCTCCTTATGCTCCTTTCATTTCTTCTTTGCATGTCTTCGCCCAGGCATCTAAAAAGGGAAGAGAAAACCCTAGTCATAAACATTAATCTATTCAAATGAGCATCCATGCATTTAGTTTCCTGTAAAAAACAGAAGGTCAGACACAACTGAACACCTAAAAACAAGCAGCTCTTCCAGGTTTCAGATCTGAATGCAAATTCTGCCAAGTGTGTCACCTTTTCCACTGAAAATATTAAAATCACCAATTGTCACTTCTACAAATAGAACTAAGTTTATTACTTAAGAATGAAAATGATGTGCAAGTTCAACCCTTACATATCCCTAAGTCAGTGCTGTTATTTCCATATGAAGTTTTCCATGCCCACTGGTGTCAATCCATTTGCAATGTGAAGTCTAAAAAGTGGAAATGTAAGAGCTGCTTAATCCCAAACCAACAATTATAAAAGCATCACAACTCATCAGATATTTACATGAACATGGAGAGATATCATGTTAAGCCAGAAAAAGAAATAAAGTAAGACCACATTTCTGTAATGGTACTGGCATATTGTTTCATACTAAGCTAACCAAGGAAGAAATAGCAAAGCAAAACTTCTTAATGACCTACTGCTACTGCTGGCCAGGCACAATAACTATATTTAAATCCTCATGGTAGGAAATATTGTTTTATGTATTTGGCACCATATGCTCTTCATAACTTCTTACTGCTACATGTTGAGGAAGTTTCGAAGTTACTAAATGTATTTCATTCTTTCCTAAAGGGAAAAGAGTTTTTGTTTTCATCTGAAAGCTTTAATGGCTTTTGGAAATGGCTTATATTTTTGTCATGCACAAATTCCTGCTCAACCAAAAGCAGTCACTAATAAAATTACAATTGTTGTAAGTCACAGCATAGCTGACAGCTGAAGTCGTGATGTGACACACTAAAGCATAACGCACCTATGCACAGAGGAAGAACTCTAGACTTAGTCCCTGAGTGCAGTGGCAAGATGTGAAAGTCATGTACAGAGAAAGAAAAAAAAGAACCGGTACTTCAGATAGAAGTCAGCACAAAGGCCTCCCATCCCTATCAGAACTGTCTTCCTGTCCTACATTCTGACCAGAGAAATGGGGACTGTTTCTTAGAAGAAAGGGTCTCAAACTGTTCAGTCAATGAAAAGACACATTTCCAAAGTATGTTTCACAAAACTTTTCAACTATTAAAACCCAAACCCCTAAAACTAGCAGATTTAAACATCCAGAAGAGATTCTGTCATACATCCATCCTACTTACAGGTCCTGTTTCTAGTGTAATTCTCTCCCATTCTTGGTTTTCCACTCAAACATCCACCCATGCTTTGCTTTCTCAACATCTTCTAGTGCCTACAATTGGGCTGCCATTAATAGATACATAATTCCTCTCATTTATCAAAACTCTCCTAGGATGCTGCTTACTACAAAAACCTTCACGCAGATGTGCCTGGTTATCTTCTTTTTTCCCTCCATAACATTATCCTGCAGTTTTGAGTGGTGGTTTTCAAAAGTTGTCATCATTGGCTTATCCCTTCTTCTACTGATACGAAGCTTGGTGGTTTCTTTGACTGTCAAATAAACTGCTGGGTTAAGCTGAATGTTTTTCAAAATCTAACCCTTCCAGTTCATGACTGCAATTGCTCATTCAGGGCTCACCAAACGCTAGTTGTTTCTAATCATAGCAAAGACCCATCAGATAAACCAATATGTGCTGCCACAGGGCGGGTCTTCACTTACAGCCTAGACCAACTCTAAAGGTGGTGCACATAAAAATCGTCAAATGCAGTGACACCTACGATTAACTTTTAAAATTGACAGTTTCAGGAGGGAAAAAAAGGGGAAACTTTAGCGATAGGGCTGGTGAAATTCTGCTGAAGACAGCTGAACAACAAGGCGGTGTGGGGTAGCAGGAATTTATGGCAATTCCTGGGGGTTTTGTGTCCCCTACCTCTTCCCACACCCTAATATTGTTTCAGAAAGTTGACATTCGTGACTTTATTTTATTAAATAAATTTTATTAAAGCACCAAATGACTTGGAAAAATTATTCTAATTGAAAAATCAATAAAGACTCTGCATCTGAATCACACACTTCTCAATCTACATTCACACGCTAACAATACAGGCTGATTTTCAGAGGTAAGGAAGACTTACAATACTGACACCTCAAAATCCCTGAAAAGCATTTTTCCCCTGAAGAACTTCATTTTGGGTCTAGATAATCCACTTCAGACAAACACTTTTAGAACTAGGAACATTAACTGTATGCTTTTGGGAGGCCATCCACATTTGTTAGATAAGTCTCTGTAATTTGAGATAATAATTCCTTAGACTGCCAAATATTTTCTTTTATCTGGAATTCCAACCACACTGACTTCTCCGTTTACAAGCTATGTCCAAAACTGAAATAGCCACTGGTCTGAAAAGCACACAAACTCCAATAGTAGCAGAACTGCACAGAACACCCAGCAAGACTTCTCATTCTTTTCTGGTTGAGAGAAAATGCCATAATGCTCTTTAACCTAACAGACAACACTGTAAACCAATAGTTGTGAATGCAGCAAGTAATCTGAAGTGGAAAAACAGTGCAGTTACTAAAGAACTAAAGAAACTATTAGCTTCTCTGAAACTCCACATTATCAAGTGACACAGGCAGATTCTCTACCAAGCTGATGTAGCAAAGAATGAAATAATTTGTCTTTTTAAAACACAAGCTGTAGTTGACCCACAGTAATGACTCAGTGCAACAAATGGTGGATGAAACGATGAGTTTCCTGCAGAACTGGCTAGACCTATATTAATGATCCCAGTGATTCCATACTCTTAAATTCTGTGAATGAGAGAACTTGCAACTTAGCAGACAGCTATCCTTCTGAATATATAAGAATACTCAGCAATGTGGAAAGAATACGCCCAAAAGTGAGTAGTGTGTTTAAGTAACAGTCCTACCTTGTGCAAAGCTTCACAAAACCAAACCTTACCTTAGGCACCCATACTTAAGCTTTAGAATCCAGGTCCAAATAAGCTTATTTAAGAAAACAAGTTTTGTCTTTAAATAAATCTTTCCTTAATTATTTTTGTAAGAACCTACTGACCTTGGAACTGAACATAAAAATACCCCTGCATTGCTATGTGTTAAAAGATTTATCATGTAAGCCCAAAGTGATGCTGTAATTCTTTAAGGATTAAAATTTATACACAGGAAAATACCAAAACCCCTAAATCTTCAAATGTACATCAAATACAACAAGCACAAATTTGTTACACAAAGTACTTTATTGCGTTACATGTTGATTGACATATATTGCAATTTGTTTTTAGCATATTTAAACCAACCGGAATCCCAGTACAGACACTGGTTTTGCCTCCATAAATTGCCACCAATGACAATGCTTACATCAGCACTTAGATTTGGGTCAACATAAAAATCTAATTATGACATCCTACTCTGGTGTTATACTCAGTAAAAATCTCCCTAAAATGTCAAAATATAATGTTCAATATGAATGAAAAAAAATCCTTAAAAATTCAAAGGGGGGCATGTTTCCAGCCTGGAATGGAGTGCAATGGAGAAAACTCTGGTAGCCTTGACTGAGCTTGCTCTAGAACAAGCTGCAGTACAGTATGCTTAAACCTTGCTTCATGGTTCACAGGACCATGTGCTAATGCAGCAAGTCTATCTTCCTGACCCAAGTTGGAATATCTGTATGGTACTGCTTTGCACAGCTGAGGCATAACAGCTCTGTTCCGCGCTCACTCACAAACTCCACCATGTACACAGACATGCCCTGCACATACTATACTAACAAAAAACCCGAGGAGACAGCTTTAGCTTAACATAAAAATAACCACTGTAAAAACCTCTTTCAAGAACAAGCCCTTAT
Source organism: Melopsittacus undulatus (assembly GCF_012275295.1). NCBI lineage: Eukaryota > Metazoa > Chordata > Aves > Psittaciformes > Psittaculidae > Melopsittacus > Melopsittacus undulatus. The sequence goes on from NC_047528.1 coordinate 26,762,168, forward strand.
TTTGATGCTTTAGGTTTGGAGCTGAAGAAAGAAGAAATTGATTTCATTCCAGTCTTATCAACTTTGGCCAAAGCCTTCTGTGCTGCAGACATCTTGCTGTTTGCCTGTTAGTGAAATGATAAACAGGAAAAGTTAAGCAGCATCTCCATAGGAAGAGCTATAAGCTCCTAAATACAGAAGTCAACCAAGAAGTTTAGTTGCCTTTTTAGTATACAGCAGTAAATATAATGTTGTGCAGGCTTTAAATTGTAAGAAAAAACCCTTACAAAACAAATTTGAGATTATTCAAACAGAAAAATACTTGTCACAGATTACTTAACCTCAGACAAAGAGAATCAACTACAAGGACAAGGAGGTGAAACGTATTTTTTTTCTGCAGAATGAGGTATCCCAACTCAAACGTTTACTTTGCAATAATCCCTGAGTGTACATTAAGAGGAATAATGCATGCAATATAACAGATGCATACTGTACCCTCCGACTCAATCTCATGATTATGCTGTCAGCAGGTTGAATTACAGCCTTGCATTACAGATGATGAATAATTCACACTGATTTATTATCAAAGACTCTAAGCACAGTAAAATAAAGGAAAAAGAGACAGAATAAAAGAATGAAGAAGGTAACTAACATTTGCAAAGCACTTTGAGGCCACTGGGACAACTTCCCAGACTTTTACACCTAAAACACATTTTATGAGTGCATTTTACAGAGCTGACCTCTTTTCTTTCTTGCATTTTAAAATGTTACGGTTTAAATCTCTAGCTGTTTTCCCTATTAAGAAAACTTTGCATTGACCTTTCTTTATAATACTCCTCAGTCTGCAGGACTTCACAATTACAATACTTGGGATGAGCTAGAAGATTATGGATAGGATGGAGATACACAACAACAGTATGATCGTCTGCATTACTATACAAGCAAAACCACTGCCAAAGTATTTTTAAAAAAGTAGTACAACGTACAGAGTCCAAGAGCTATCTTTTCTTTCCCAGATTCTCTCATCAATGTGCTTCATTATTTCAGAAGTAAATCATATTTAATGTTGCAATGAATTATCTCTCCTCAGCTTATTTCTATCTTTATGCTCGGTTCAAAAGCTATAGGTGCATAATGGGGGAAGAGGGGAAACATGCATATTTTAGACTATTTATCACCTTCACTTAGAGGGCAATCCTCCTCTTACTTCAAAACTATCATGTGCCCTGAGTACAAAAAAATCTGGGGTTGTTGGGGGGAAGGAAGGAATGTATCTGTCACCAGCTGCTTCTCTTTGCAGAGGGATAAAGAGTAGTCAGCATTAGTCTGAAGGTCACAAGACCAGCACAGAGGGCCTTTTTGGTTCCCAATGGATTGGAGAAGGATTGATTTTCTTTCAATATTCAGAGAAATAAGGCAGTGCAAGCCTCACAACCTTGGCACACACAGAGAGAATCTTTCTTTTCACATCTCTGTTGCTCTCCTAGGAATAATACAGTGGCAGGCACCACTGGAGTCAGATTTGAATTGGCCTACAAACTTGTGCTGGAGCTGGCAATCTCAAGTTCTGTGTTGATTTAACTTCATTAAGTTGACATAAGTAAGTGCACAAGCAATATTTCTAGGTAAAAATAAAGCCTGTCTTAGCATCCCTTGGAATTTAGGTGAATGCTGCCATCTTTGTTTCTTTTTCAAATTACTGAAATTTAACAGCTGCTATCACTAAGCCACAGGATTTCTCATTTCAAGTTCTCAAAGAGCTTTGCAAACATTAGCTGTGCACCTTAACACATGTGTCCAAGTCTGTGAGGTTCACTGGAATGTTCACTGATAAAGTACAGTCAAACCTTAACAGTATAAAATAATTCAGAAAGGGACATGAAGACTATCAAAGTAAAATTAAACCTGAATGAAAAGTTCCAAGGAGATATAATTACAAACATATGTGCTTTGTATTTGTTTTTCTCACATGTTCTGGAGGAGAAAAATAGGTATTCTATGCCAATGTTGGAAGTTAATCTATGCTTTAGCAAAACATGCATGAATGCAAGGCTTGCTTACCTTTTTGGTTTTCAGATTGCTGCTGTTAAACTTAGTATAGTCTTCTTCTGCTTCCACAGGGGCATCTGTTAATTTCCTTTTCTGAAATGTTAGAGTGAGGAAGTTGCTGTGTCAACCACTTTTATGATGTACACACATGGAAGTTTAATTTTTTTGGCTTTATAATGTAATCATAGCACCAAAATAGGACTAGCAATCAACTGAAGAATCTTCAGTAACAGTGGAAGATTTCTCTTTGCAGTTGTCTTCTTTACATGTGAATATACACCATCTCTACAGTATTCAGAAGATACGTTCAATGTCATGGGAAGCATTTTCTTCTTCCTAGACTTCTGAAGAAGGACTTCTAGAAATCCCTTGAATCCATTTTTTACTTCCATGATTGTGTTTTTGGTGTCAGAATCTATTTAGACAACCTTTAGGAAGCAGCTGTTGGAAGTTCGTGCCTAACAGCCAGGGAACCTAGACTCCCGTCCCCATGGTCTGATGAAGCAGCTCAGTGTTACTGCTACCTGCCAGCACAGGTGGATCATTATCTAGTCTATTATCTGCTTGTGCACAACCTTTAGAATTAATTAGTTTCTGCAGTTTGGCAGCAGTGAAACACTGACATAGTTCTGCTGACTGCTTCATCACTTGAATCCAACAGTATATTAAGAAGCTTGACTGCATGTGCTGGGTGCCTTCTAACTTCAAAAATAATGGAAGCGAACGGTTCTCTGCACTTCACATAATCAGCCAGTAAGAATGAATATTTCTTTCCATAAACTGTGAGCATGTGTTTAGTTTAAAGGTGAAAACTTCGTGGTATGTTTCCAAAAGGGAAAAAAAGTATATAGTATTTTACAACACTATTTTCATTATTATTATGTATCTGATATTACTACCATGTCCTTAATATCCTGTGAAATCTAAACTGTGGCCTTCCTAGTTCTTGTGCCAAAGAGAGTGATTTTGCAAGCAACTTGGACGGTACCATACATTTTAAGATCCTGTTTTATTCATTTTGTTTATGGTGCTTGCGATCTCTCTCTCTCTCTCTCCCCCCTCCCTCTCTCCCTTTGGCACAGAAGCCAGGTCTGCAGCTTAGATTTCTCAGCTGTTAGAACCACATCCAACAGCAGCCTTTCTTTTGATTTCAATGGGATCTGGATCAGCCTCTCTAGGGGGCTGTTTACTGTGCTGTGATTACATTTTCAAATGACAATCTAATGAATAATTACTATTCTTCCCCTTTTGGAATCTGATAAACAAGTTTTTAAAACTTACAACAAAATGTTTGTGTTCCAGCAAAGTGTTTGCTGTTTAGTTGTAGCAGAGTCTACATACTCTTTGTAGATGTCTCTCATCATCTGCCAATGGCCAGACTCCCTGTGCTGACACTGGACAGTATGACAATTACAACTCAAGATCAATGGCTCACAATTAATACACAGAACATGTAATTTTGGCTTAATCGTTAGATCACGGAATCTAGGCTGTACCCAGTTTACTATTACCCAGTACAAGAGAATCTCTTGTAGCTTTTCTGTTAACCACTGAAGTTTCTAAATCTCTCCTCCCTTAAGATTTTATTTAAACATGATTTCTAAACATGCAATTACTTTACCATAACAGGAAACACATGTTAGACCCTTCTTTATCTACATTAATCCTATACTAGGTCTATCAATACACCTCACTTTCATGAAGAGAAATATCAATGCAAGTGAATAAAAATGGTCTGAAGGAGACTATAGGTTCCAGTGTACAAGCCTGACTTGCTCCTCTGAGACTCTAAAATAAACGGGAGTTTTAATCTCTGAAGTTGCAAAGACTTAAACACAGAAGCATCACACACACCCTGGTCAGTGCTCTGGATATTAATCAGATCCTCAGCAAGATTTCACTGCCCAACAACCAAACAGTTCTAAGCCTCATTTCCTCTGTAACCAAGCTGCTGAAATAAAACTATTTTTAAAAATAGATTCTCAGAACTATCCCAGTGGTATAAAAGTGATTCATACATAATATGTAATGTACATCACATGTAGTTTAATATAGTTGTTGTAACATGCTTATATGGCTAATGAATATCAGTTGGCTCCTGATGTGCGTTTAATATTTCTTACAATGCATAAAGATAATTCTTAACTGAATCAAAGGGCCAAGTAACTGTGCAGCCAGGACAACTGTCCAACCACATGGAAGTAACTTATATCCATTGATATACATTGGAGAACAAATGCTATTAATAACAGTAGGGCCCAATTATTCCTGCATGTGCTAGCTGACATACTGCTTAGTGGAATAGTCACTGAACCAGCCAGCAATGAAGTTATTTTAGATTTTGTTTCAGTAAGTAGCAGGGACATTGCAGAAAAGGTCGGTGTAGTAAGTAATCTAGTTTCAGTAGACATAAGGTGCCTCAATTTAAATTAACGAGAAAGGAAAATCAAAAGTGGGGGTTTTGATTCTAAAGGGGCAAACTTCGCAAACCATATGCCTTACTTCCCTAAGCCAAAGCAAAGGGACTTGATGTCCCCCTTGAGGAAGACACCTGGAATGTAAAACTAAAAATGGAAGTGATTTTGACTCTTTTATTTCAATCCAGGTGAAAAATCTTGGAAAAGCTTCTCAGACTAAACTGTATCATGGAATATCAGGTTGGTGGGACTTCAAGGATCATCTGTTCAAACCCTTCTAGGCAAAACATGACCTAGACTAGATATCCAGGCACCCTGTCCTACTGAATCTTACAAGTATCCAACATTGAAGAACACATCAGTTCACGGGGAGTTTATTCCAATGGCTGATTGTTCTCACTATGACAAACTTTCCTCTTGTGTCCAGTCAGATAAGTAACTTGTGCCCATCACCCCCCATCTTTTCCATGTAATTCCTTGTAAAAAGGGAGTCTCCATCTTCTTTGTAGCCACCCTTTATATATTGGAACATGGCCTTCTATTCTCTATACGGCTCCCAGTTCTCTCAGCCTTTCCTCATACAGCAAGCTTCCTAGTCCTTTGATCATATGAATGTTCCCCCTTGCTCATACAGATGCACACATATACCCACTCACCCCACCCCCCCCAAAAAAAGGATTTTAAGAGTAAGCAGAATTCTACAATGAATGAGAAAAAAGACTGCCAAAAACCAAAATTTGTTTTACGGGTCAGGTAATATTGGGATTAAGTGAGAACTGCCAAAAAGTCAAGCTGAGTTAGACCTTGGCAAGGAAATTAAAACAAATAGTAGAAGGTTGTTTAGCCACAGAGGCAAAAAGGGAAACAAAAAAGAAAAAGTTAAGCTGCCATAAAGTAAGTATTGGATAGATTTTAAAGCTAATCTATGTGTAGCCCCAAAATGGAATAAATCCTTTGTCTCAGTAAATTGTTTTCAGTAGGGATGAAGAGGTTAAACACAAGGGCAGAAAAGAGAATAGAAATCACTCTATTCAAGACAGAAGTAAAACTCAATATGCTGACACTGTTGGGAGACTGCCTCAGAAATCACAAGTCAAGAGCAAAATCTGGCAACTGTTCTATCAAGCAGGGACCATAATGTGTCAGAATAGCAAAACACCCATCTGTACCCAAGGAGGAGGAAAAAGTGGTAGTAGGCCTCAGCAGAATGGAGAGAGGGAGAAAAAGTTAAAGGAAGAATAACTGAAGATATAGAGTAAATGAAAACTAAATATAGGTAATGACTACTAACATTTTGTTTCCTGAAAGATAACATGTTTTCTGGTGACGGAAACATGAAGGATTGCCAGAGGACTTGACATGGTGGCACTTAAGCAACTGAAATTATAGAAAACAAAGACTGCATAAGAATTTTAAGATAGGTAAGAAACTGGGTAAAAAAGGAAACAAAGGCTAATGCAGAAAGAGATGGCATTGGATTGGATGGAGATTACTAGCGGAATGCCACAAACAGTATCTATTCAAAAGCTTCATTGTTAAAGATAACAGCATGCTTACATTTACTGAATGTACACTATGAGCACCTAAAACGCTTTTAACACCGTGAAGGAAAAGCCAGAGAACCTTCAAGATTAGAAATATTAAAAACAGGTGAAATGCACAGAAGTACAAGGTCACGTACACAGCGGCTAACAGCATGTTTTTCTTGTAAATCAGAATGCCAATCAACTGAAAACCGCAGTGGAGAAAAAAACCCCACCTGTGTGTCTTAACCAGTTGCAGCAGGTTTGTGAACTATCTGGTACATCACACAGTAATAGAGGCAAATGGGACTCTAAGATGTAATGAGATGAAGTACTTCCAGTTAAGACAAGAAGGGAAGAATGCCATCATATTGTACTAATAAAGCTTTTATCATGAATAATTACGTATGATTCTGGCCACCTGCTTTGAAACAGTTGATTACATCTTCGAATAGGAGTAAAGAAATGTTCCTGAAATGATGAGGGAATGAAGAACCTATCTGACACAACCAAGTTTGGCTTCACAAAATGAAACTGAAGGGATATGTGTTTTCCTTTTACACATTGAGAAAAGATATGTTAGGAAGGGAAAACAGCCATTTCAATTAAAAAATTAAAGACAGTGCTGGCATGAAAGCGCAAGGGGATAAACTGGCCAGGAATAAATTCAAGGTGGAATTTACAGAAAGGTTTCTAAGAATCAGAGGAATGAGGTTATAGAACAGTCTTCCAAGAGAAGTAATGGAAATAAAAGAGTCCTAATGAAACTTAGAATGAAGAATGGTCAGTGTAGGAGAGATTATCCAACACGGTTTTCTGGAAACCCATGAACCGAGAAATCCCTTTCAGGGTCCTCATAAATTACATATGAATAAAAGCCTATGACGTCATATTATCACATCAACCTTAGTAAAACTGAATAAGCAAAAAATGTATGAAAAGACTGCTGACCAAAACAAGAAAGAGAGACATAAAATATGTCTCTCTCTTTCTCTACCCTTTTTTAGACAGGAAAACCAAACAAAAGATTTCTTATTGAAAGAAAAAATAAATACATGGTAAATTTCTCATGTTATTTCAGACTAGCTTTTCGCAAGGCCAATCTACGTATTGTATTGTACCCAGTGCTTGCCCTAGTGTAGTTCTAATAATAGAGAGAAATTAGCTTACAACACAACATATCTGTCAATATCTTAATATTCTCCTACCTTCAATGGTGGCTCCACTGCTGGGCTTTTAAGTTCTGGGAGCCTGCAGAACAAAAGATTTTAAGTTATAAATTAAGACAGCTGGACTGCACAACCTAAAGCTTATAATTCCTTCCCCATAAAGTCTGCTTTGGTTATCAGCTGCTCACACATGGCATGCATTTGCAAAAAAAGCTCATGGACTCTATATTAGATAACTAAAACAGAGCCAGGCACCATAACAGAAACATAGGCTCTTTTAAAAGTTCTTAGATCTGGCAAACAAGACAGAACTCCACCTTACTTTTGAAAACCTTGCCTATTAGTAAGATGGTATTATAAAGCATGTAATATCTCTTCCATGAAACAGTTAAGCTATGGGACTTCAAGCTGCAAATTGCACATTTTTCCACAGGCCACTATAACACAATCCTCTGAACAGAGCTGAACTGAGGGACAGGTGCAGGGTCCCAGTGACGCTCCAAGCAAAGGCTGCTGCTGGCAGGAAACGTCAGGGTGAGGATGCTGATTTAAATATAAACTAACACAGGTTAGATATATGAAGTCAAACCCCAGCAGCACCGAGCAAATAGGGAAAACGAAAGAAGACTGGGGATGAGGACTCTACTCTTGGCTCTGCTGCTTGTACTTGACAGTTCTGGACAAACTGCTGTAAGTCTTTGGATTTCCTTCCCACTTTGTTTAAAATGAGATACACTGCTCAGGGTTTCATGATACAACTGTAGTAACAGACATACCAGACTTTTATATCACATCTATCTTACAGCCCATCATAGGCACAACAGAAAGGCATAATGAACATTTGAAAAATAACCCCACATTTAAAGTGTGGCAAACACAGGCTTACAGTGCTATTCACTGCAACCATGATGAACAAATCCCACTATTCAACAGCACTGACCAAAGGACATTAATGCATTGCTTATAAAACTAGCTGGAACAATACTTACCCTAAGTATTTTAACAACTCTTTACTCAGATCTTCAGGAATATATTCTGATATTAACCCATGGGCATAGCGTACATAGTCTTCAGGAACAGCGCAGGGAGTGAAAAGTAGAAGAAAAAGAACATTCACATCATATAGTCACGTTGCCTTCGCCATGTTGCATGTGCTACCATAAATCATAAGGTTGAATTAACAGTAAGACTTCTAATGGATACACTGTGATGGTTCTCTGTGTCGAGTAGTTTATGCTATATGACACTTGTAGGTTTATTTAAAAAGTAAAGACTTACTACACTCACTTTGTCAGCACATGTTATTAATATCTGCTGTTTGTACTTTACAAAAGCTGTTCACTTACTGAGCATACTAGATATCATGTATTTTTCTGAAGAAATTAAATTTAAAAAACCTGCAACAGTAAAAAGCTGACTCAACAGAACACACAATCATTAATTTTAAAGCATCTGGATCTTACAATTATTTGGCAAGGGCTTCAGTACTAAAGTACATTTTCTGGCTTCAACTGAAAACAATTAGATGAGACAATGAGTCTATTTCAAAGTCTTGTACTTAATTTCAGTACTTCACAGAAAATGCCAAGGACTATCTAAACATCACTGGCAAGATGGGATAATTATCTGTGGAAATATGAACTACTAGAAGCTGTTTTCAGTACAGGGCACTCCTGCTACGAACATTTTTCTGAGCAACTGGAAAAAAAAAGTGACCCTTTTAAAACATAAAGTCCTAAACCAGATCTTTTCTGGTCACGTTCTACACAAGTACTTACTGATCACAGGCTGGATCTTTTAAACTTGCTGTTGCTGGGGCTGCTAGCGAGTAACAGCACCTATGCATAGGAAGTATTTGCCAGACAGACATTCAGCCAAAAGCTCACCTCTGAATTTCACCTACAATAGGACAGCTCTATCTGTTCATATGCCTACACACTTGAAGAGTTCAGAAGCATGTGGTAAACTAGCCTCAGGGTGGTGAAGAACTGTTTCTTCTGTGCCAGACAGTTTCCTTTTGAAAAAAAAAACAAAAAACAACCCACCTAAAAAGCCCAATGCAAACTGGCATTAAAGCAGAAGGAATTAACAAACTGACACCAGTACATGCATTTCAACTATACTGACATCAAAATCTTAGTATCTCCTATCTGCACTTCTACTTCCTCCACTGCTTAGATTCATCAAGGATTTATCACTCCCTACACCCACTTTGGGGTCAGGAGAGAACAAGAAATAATTCCAATCCAAGAGAGAATTTCACCTCAGCATTTAATACATCCAATTTATTGCTTAAGAAAAATATTCCCATTATTTCACTCTTTACATCATGACACTGAATGGTAAGTCCAAGTCAACTGCTGTTATTCTGTACTAAATAAAGAATCCATTCTCTTTACATTTCTCCCTTGAAGCAGTCTTCACTGATTTCCTTTACCAATTCAAAAATACCACTGTTTGCCTTCTAGGGAGTTTGTGTTCTCATCCTAGCCTTGCTTTGTTATTAACCTCCTGTCAAACACCAGGAATACTTGTGCATCTCCCTTCTTTGTCTTCTGAATGAAATATTCAGGTCTCTTATGTTAAACCTCCCCTCCTTCCCCATTAGCACTCCTTATATCCTCCAAGATTTTTGCCCTACAACGTCTGCAGACGCTAACTACACACACCCATCTATTTATTAGGTACTGAAATTTTGTAATACCCCTATGAAAGCAATCTCTACAGAAATAAATTTCACTGTCATGGCAGTGAAAGGATCACACAAGAAAATTAGTCTTTGTGTCCTTCACCTTGCTACATATAGAGGGGCTGCCCCCAAAACTAACCTACTTTTAACTGCTAGTATTCACTATTTCAGTGCTGATCTTTAGATTTAAAATCTGAAAATGGCTTTTAAAAAGACTGTTATATCCAGGTATGGAAAAAACACTGCAGATAAGCTAATTACAAATTTCAGAGATAAAGTAATTTAAGCATAGTCAAGATGGTTGCTGTTAGGGTGATTTTCCCTTTCTTTAAAAAAAAGGGGGTGGAGAAAGGATGAAAAGCTACTGTACAGTTAAAGTCACTTACAAGTTTTGCAGCTTTGCCTCTTTTTAAAAAACATATATTACAATCTCTGTTCTATAAAACTGTCTAGTTGCCTCTTAAATCCCATTTATGTTGTTTCCTTTGATATCTTTACTTGGTAACTCATTTTCCACTTCGTCAGCAAGTTGCTTTGTTTCTACTTATTTTTCAACAGCATGCAGACTTCTGAATGTCTCTGTAATAAGAAACAACTTTCTTTTGTTCATCTTATTCTAAACTTTTCTCATTTGTCATTAACATTCAAAGAATTTATTCTAAGTCTATTCTCAGGTTTCTCTACACTCATATCCCAGTAACATTTAGTACACTGCCCTCCCCAGGGAAGCAAACAGGATCGCTACAGACTTTTGGGTACCAGGACTGTCAACATCAGGGCAACTTAATACACATATTATTAAGGTTTTGTCCTGTATAAGCACACACTTGTGTATTCTATACATTTGTCACATAAAGTAATGTTCACAGCAGGAGCTTTTCCTCTGTGACTATGACTTCCTAGGAACCCTTCTCCTTTTGGAGAATCCTACGAAGAGTATTTGAATGCTAATAAAAATATCAATAAAAAAGAACTCTGTTCTAATACAGAGAAACGGGATAGATACTCATATTATTATAATCATCTGTCCTACTGTTCAAGACAGTCTCAGTTTAGTGAAACACTAGCACATTTCATTGAGCAGAAAGTCTTCTCCTCGAACTCAGAAGCTAAACGAACCCTAGCTGAGACCTACCACTAATTACAATGTCACCCAATGAAGACACCAAAGAACTCAGAAAAGTCAACAACTGCTGACACAGCTGACACAGTCACAACAGATATGGAATTTTCTGTACAAGGAATAAATTTACTGCAAATGCCAATTTCAATACATTTGACTAATCATGTTTTATCTCCACCTATGCGACTTCACAAAAATGGAATTCATTACAATGTTTAGTTTTCTTACCTTCTTCAGTATCTGTGATCTGTTTACTGCTGATAAATGTAGCTGCAAATACCCTTTCACCTACGGTTATATTGTTGCTTTTAAGTGCTTTCACTGTTTGATTGACCTATAGGAAACCACAGAATGAAATGTCTGTATCAATGTTGTTATGCACATGTTAATGCAGTGACAAAGCTCTTGTAATTTTGTTTCAAGCATATAAAACACTCAAGTTATGGGCTGTGGTGAAATTTAATATACATTTGTAATAACTAGCATATGAGCTCAAAGAACTCAAAAAACCTAGTATGTCTTTGAAGATGTTGCCTTGGCAACACAGCACCAGTTTTGGAGCACCCTAAGATGAGCCAAGCAACTCAGAGGCAACAGCCATGACTACACAGGTGAGCAATACACCTGGCTGGAGAACAGAGAATGGCTGAGCTCAGCTGGATTGCAAAGGCAGTCCTGGAGGAAATCAAAGATAAAGGACTTTACGAGGCACTGGATCTAAGAGAGAGGTAACTGGCAGAAGACATTTCAACAATACAAACAGGTATGCTTAAATGCAAATATTCAGACAGTCATTGCAAAATAAGATATCCCCATTCCTCATCATTGCAGAAAGTAGACCAGATTTTGTGCTTGCATTTACAAATTTAAGTGAGGAGGTTTCCTTGTATCATGTGATGCATGCAATCTTTTTTACAAAGTGGCACCATAATAGGGGCACAAGCATGTGCGTAAAAGAAGATTCACCTTCTTTATACCAAAATGCAGACCACAATCAGGCTTTGCTATAACACTAGCTTATTTTCTGCATACTGTACAGACCTCTTGGATTCAGGGCAAAAGCAACCATACCAGGACCATCCTGAGAGACTCTGCCAAACTTCATGAGGAAACCCATTTGCAGCACAAAATCAAGGCATTTCTGTCCAGCTTTAATGCATGGCAGAATTTAAAAGCTGCAGTAGTCAAAGCTCTCCTCTAGCTCATCTGTGAAGTGGACAAAGCAAAAGACAAAGCCCCTCACCTTATGCAAAGCGTAATGAATACAGCGATAAGCTGAATTTCAGCTGTTTGTGCCTCCCTCCACTCCATGAATCCCTTTTATGCCAGCATGTCAGAAAAAGAAATGTAACAAACTTTCCATTTCTCTAATATCTCATCAGGTTCATAAGTGCAACAACTTCACTGTTATGACTCTCCTTCCTGCACAGGACACAAACCTTGAACTTAAGCACACCACATAGCTCAAAAGCAGATATGGACAAGTTAATAAGCATTTTCATTTTAAGCATAAAGCAATTTTTCAAAGCAAAAGAGAAAAAAGAGTACCTTTTTCTTTAGCCACTTCAGTGTCTTCTCTTGGCTGTATTTGTAGAATTTCTGGCTGCCAATCTCTGAGAAAACATAAGTAAGGGTAAGAAAGTCATAACTGGTTTGAATTGCATTTTCAATACATTTAAAATCTTAAGTTGTAGATACAGCATGAAAGTTAATTTGCAGCTTGCACATGTTTGATATCAGGGTAATAAGTTTCAAAAATACCAGGAACGTGGAAAAATAAACAGAATGGGCTGATATGCACAAGTCTGAACACTTTGACAATTCTGTAATCAGGCCACAACCAAGCCAAGCAGATGTTTTATTTATTTATGTGTAATCTTGGGCTGCCTGAATTCACTAAGGCTCTTCTCATAGTTTGCCAAACCTTCACTGCCATGTGCCTCCAAACTGGTCATTTTTAGTGCACAGCTCACAATATAAAATGTTGGTTCCACAACAGCTTTAAAAAAAACCCAAAAGCCCAGAAAACAAAAAACCCCACAACATATTATCTTAAATCTTAACTTACTGAATTCCAGCACCTAGTAAGGGGACAGGACAGAGAGCTGGTTAGTGAAGATAAACCATTCACACTTCCAGTTAACTCTTTTCCTATCAGTTCTCCCCTGTCATTTTACAGTGTGACTAAAGCGTAAGTTTTACTTCTATTCCCCTTTTACGTAGCTTAATATCATGTCAAAAGAAAATACAGAATCCAAAAATAGTGAAACACACTCCTTGTGGGAGGAAGTACATGATTCATTTACGATTTATTGAGCAATATAAATTAACTCAACAATATAAGAATTTCAGAAAGTGTTTCCCCTGTGATAACTAGGGTATCATGAACACTTGCTAGTCACATGTGATCAGCTATCTGGATATGCGAGTTCATGATGCTGAGGTAAAGAGAAAATTACAAAGGCTCATGGAAATTTCAGTAAAAAAAAATAGTATAATTCACAGAAAGTTACATTTTAGAATTGCCTAATAAGATTGCCTAATAAGATTTCACAGAAAAGACTCTGCTTCTGTCTTTAACAGGTATTTCAGTAAGTTTTAATCTCCTGTATACCATTCCCATAAATATCTACATTTGTTCTGTGTCATTTACTGATCCAATATCATATTCCAATGTTCAGTTCAAGAAATTTCCTTCTGTCCTTGCAAACAATAAGGTATTATTTATGATTACTTCAGCATTTCTTTCTTTGGCTTTATCTTGGCTCTTTCAAATGGCATTCAAATAGCCAACTATTATGCACTCTTTGTGTATGCATGGTAGGGAGTACCATGATACTGGTACTTGTGTACCAGTTGAGTACTGGTTGAGGAGAGTTTGAGAAGAGGTTGAGGAAAGCTGTTTACAAGATAAAGTCTAAAAATATCTCAACAGTTGTAGAAGATCATAATACAAAAATTCTTCAGAGCAAAAAGGAAAAGATCACCAATATACACTTTGATTCATGAAGATGATGAGCTGCAGGTAACTACCTGTGACATTGCTGACTGGAACCTTTAGGATTTAGAAGCTTCTAAATGGCTTCTAAATGAAAGAAGCAGAATATAGGGGAGACACTCTGGATACCTAAACCTGCTTCTCAAAGAGCTAACACAGTTTGGGTCCAAGTACAGTGAGTGATTCATGGATTCCTTTCTTACCTAAGAAAGTTTGAGGAAGAGACATCCCTCCAGCCATCATCCCCCAAAACTCATGCTAAAAAGTAATTCCAGTCCAGATTCCCAGGCAAACTCCCCCACAACAGCATGATTCAGAGTGACTCAGTTAGGGAAAGGAAACATAGAACTGTGAAGCCATTTTCATTAAAACATGTGAAAAATAATTACACTGAACCCTTCAGAGATCACTTTGTTTGAAAATATTTTGTGTGCTTGACAGTTTTGACTATTAAACTCTAGGAACTGACAATATTTGAGACCTCTGAAGAATTAAAGTGAGTTATGAAAGTCACAAACTGCTGACAAAAGGATTCAATATTGGAACGTGGATTTAACATGTGATGCACATTTGGTATTGGTGAGAGTTAGCGACTATGTTTGATAATGTGAGTATATATTGGAAAGCCTTTTGTTCCCTAATGTGTCTGGTGCCTATAAAACTGGTCTGAGACATCTGGAAAGATTGGGTTTGAGAAATACAGATGGAACATAAGTGGTTCTACAATTAAATAATATGTTCATGATCGGGTAATCGCTATGTAGACTTGGAAGTTTCCCTGATGTACTGTTGAGCAAACTGCCTAAAGCACATTTTAACATTCATTTTCTCAGTGTTTTCCATAATGCTGAAACTCATATGGCCCCTTTTTCCCTTCCTTCTGGGAATACAAGCTTGGCAATATCACTTAGTTATTCTAATCAGGTAAGTTTTCTTGGCTCTTCATGTTAATCGTATCAGACAAGATCACAGTACAGTTTTTGCCTTGCAAAATGAAACAAAGAGTAAAAGTCTAGAACTGGAATTCATAACCTTTTCTTCAACCTTCTCAACTGCATTTCACACCCAATGTTCAAATTTATTAGCAAACAACCTGCCTCACCCAGATTTAGTGAGCTGTAACACACCCTTTCCCCAGCTACTAAATAGGTAACTAGGAATTTAATCCAGCAAAATGAATTTTCAGTGCCCTTCAACACTGAGGCCAGGGAAGGTGGACTCTCTGCTAATTCAGTAAGTGTAAACTGCAAGCGCCCTAGGGTAAGAATTCGTTAGACAGATGTTATGTGCCTTAAGATTTAATTAAAAGTGAAATAATACATTGTTAAATTCTGCCAAACAGCACAGAAGGGCAGAAAGCTCAATACAAAAGATACTTTTGCCCTAAAACCTTAATCCTTAAACAAGAAAGGCTACAAAGTGGATAACAGGTCCCAAAGCTAGAAAAGAGTACCTTAGTCATACTGGTACTTTTTACAGGCAATAAAAGACATAAGAATATGAAACACATAGAAGTGGATTGAACAGAAAGGTGACCAAATTTTACCTTACATTTCAAAACAAAAAACGGAAGTGAACGTAACTTCTTTACCAGTTAATATAACTTGCTGGCAAAATGACACAAACTTACAGGTGTTTATAATACATTATTAAAAATACTAATGCAAAAAACAAGCAGTAAAGCATTTTTACTAATGTCTAACAGAATACTGTTTTTCAGGGGATGCTCTGATGGATAACAACTGCATATACAGTTTCAGAATAGATACAGAGGTTAGGCCAAGATACAAGACCTTGTCTACAGCACTTATATATATATATTACTTTGCTGTTATGAAGGGAACATAAATATAGCTCAAAGGCAGCAGTGTTGTTTGGATGAAGTGCCCCTTCAGAACAATAATCCAGACATTGTCCTACGTTCCTGTAGGATTATTCTTAGTTTGACAGCCAAGAGGATCTGGCATAATTTTTCACCTTCTCAGATGGGTGCACAGAAGTTTAGTACTCCTTCTCTCACCCCTAGCTCCTTATCCAGTGTTAGAAAAGTTGTAGGGCACAGCAACTGCCTTAAAGTTTAATAATAGTTATTACCGTAGACACTTAGAATTTCATGGGAAGGCAAAAGTGGTTTTGCAGTTCAGATGCATCTGTTTCAAGGAAGTCTTCTCTAAAGTCAGACCTTAACCAAAGAAAAAGGTTCCCTATTCCCAGTGATACTGAATGTAACTAAATGTTTTCTGAAGCTTCTTTTGGAAATACAGGAGTATCACAACAGCACATAATTCCTACTACCACAGTACCAGCAAGAATGTAACAAGAGCCTTGCTGCCCAGATTTCTTGTTTTCATGTTAAAGTGACCGTTTTCCATGGAAACATGTCTTGCCCTAAAGTTCAAATTGATTTTCTGGGAGAGACAATTGCCCTACATTACATTATGATATGCACCACATTGTACTGGAAATATTTAAACTTCTGCATCTAAAACTTTCAGGAAAAAACCACTTATCGATGTTGTACATAGCAATAAAGAATTCTGGTGTTTTACTTCTCAGCAAGGTTTTCATTCTTTCATCACCTTTCTTAGCCACTTCCCAATTATCTGTATATTACCTAAATATTTCTTCTTATATATTGAGGGCAGAGTGCTTCATGAAAACAGATTCCTAATGTTTCTGGCTTCTGTTCTGTGTACTTCCAACTCCCTGGAAGGAGCATGTAGTTGGAATCAGTAAGGGTCAGGCACCTTAGCTGTTTTGCACTTGGTGGTAAATTCCATGTTCTAAGACTCCTGTATTTCCTTCTGTAGACTTCCCATCTGTGTGTAGGGAAATTTCCATTCTCTATCAGGAAGTCAGCAAGCATAAGGAGAATTGTCTTTAAAGGACTGAATATAAAAACTGTTGTCCTGTATCTTCCACAGGTCTGCCAAGCTGTGAAAATTATGCAGTGCTACTTCTTCTTCCCTAGAAAGCATATAATGTCCTCAAACAAAATAAAAGCCCTCATACCAAAGTGTATTCTGGGCAAAGGTTTAGGAATCTATGCACAGAATTGATACTTTGCACCAACTATCACCTGATCAAGAGGAACCTGTGAATGAAAACTCTACAGACAAATAGGAAAAGCCTCACACTCGCAGGCCCTTGTTCTCACGGGGGACTTCAACCACCTCAGGGATCGGTGTTGGAACCGGTCTTGTTCAACATCTTTGTCGGTGACATGGACAGTGGGATTGAGTGTGCCCTCAGCAAGTTTGCCGATGACACCAAGCTGTGTGGTTCTGTTGATACACTAGAGGGAAGGAATGCCATTCAGAGGGACCTCGACACGCTTGTGAGGTGGGCTGATGCCAGCCTCATGAAGTTTAACCATGACAAGTGCAAGGTCCTACATCTGGGTCGGAGCAATCCCAGGCACAGCTACAGGTTGGGCAAAAAGGAAATTCATGGTAGTCCTGCAGAGAAGGACTTGGGGGTGTTAGTCAATGAGAAAATGAACATGAGCCAGCAGAGTGCACTCACAGCCCAGAAAGCCCACTGTATCCTGGGCTGCATCAAAAGGAACGTGACCAGCAGTTCGAAGGAGGTGATCCTGCCCCTCTACTCTGCTCTTGTGAGACCTTCACTTAGAGTATTGTGGGCAGTTCTGGTGTCCTCAACATAAAAAAGACATGGAACTGTTAGAACAAGTACAGAGGAGGGCCATGAGGATGATCAGGGGACTGGAGCACCTCCCATATGAAGACAGGCTGAGAAAGTTGGGGCTGTTCAGCCTGGAGAAGAGAAGGCTGCGTGGAGACCTCATAGCAGCCTTCCAGTATCTGAAGGGGGCCTATAAGGATGCTGGGGAGGGACATCCTTAGGGATGGGTTGGAAGGGATCTTAAGATCATATAGTTCCAACCTCCCTGCCATGGGCAGGAACACCTCACACTAAACCATATCACCCAAGGCTCTGTCCAACCTGGCCTTGAACACTGCCAGGGATGGAGCATTTAAAACCTCCTTGGGCAACTCATTCCAGTGCCTCACCACCCTTAAAGAACTTCCTTATATGCAATCTTAAACATCCCCTGTTTAAGTTTGAACCTGCTACCCCTTGTCTTATCACCACAGTCCCTAATGAAGAGTCCAAGTATTTTAGTTACATCAGATAATCTGAGATCCACACATTACTATTCACAATAGTGCAATGACAATTTCTAAGCTTAAACGTTTGTTCTTAAAAGTACAGCTGCATCCAGCACTCTGGGTGTTTCGTAAAGCAAAACCCAGTATTTAAATCTATCTTGTAATGAAGTGACACTAATAAATCCAGTCTTTTTTTTTTTAATTTGCCCCAGCCCGTTTTTTTCACCTTTTACTTCTGTTATATGATGTATGTACTGTTTAGCATCTGCACACTTCAGCAGCAATGGGCAGTTAGGATAGTCTGCATCTAGCACAACTTGATCGAGTGGCTGAAACTTTCCTTGTTGCTGAAAACACAACAAAGGGATTATAAAGCGTTATTATAACGTTAAGACACATATACACGCTACACTTATATAGAAATACATATGCATGCAATGGGCATGGTATTAAAAAGGATTTAAAAAAGATTGTATTTTGAATGGTAATACATGACACAGTCAGAAACTGATTACAAAGCAAGCTATAAGTATTTATTTCAAACCAGTAAATACCTGCAAAATGCTGAACTCTTCAATTACTGCACTTAAAAGACCAAATTTAAAACAACACAGGGAGAAACTAATGTGAAGTACAGTGGGATTTTTTGGAAGATGACACAAGACACAGTAGTCAGTGTGTGCCAATAGCATTTTAGATCAAAACCTGTTGGATTAAATCCAGTGTCATAACTTCCATTCAAATTTTGCTTTTCCTTCCATTAAGTTAATTCTCAAAGGAGCAGGGCAGCTTCTGGAACACAGTATTAACCTTTCACCTCTGCAAAGTCAATTCCAGTTTGGCCAGAGTATGTATATAAAGTGATTTTGGCACAACTTAAATAGCCCCACACATGACAGAATCATCAAACAAATTTTGCCGTTGCCAAACAATGCATAATCATTCAGCACTGTTTGGCACAACTGGCAGCCTTCCTTTGGAAAGATCCTTTAGCGCATCAGTACAAAGACTCAGTGAGCTCTCCATCCCTAGAGAGTGCATGGTCTCAGGAGCCAAAGCTGAAGTCATTGTACCGGTCAGCATGAAAAAACCCACTTGGGTATACTGCTTTCACTATTAATTAATCCTCTTGCTGGACAGTCAGAGGCTTAAAATGTGTGTTAAATCACAATAAAAACAAGCAAAAAATCCCAAAGAAACTAACAAAAAAAACCCCAAAAACAAAAACCAAAACACAACAAAGTATTTTAAGTTTTTTTCTCCTGAAAAGGGCACAATAACAATGGCAAAAAGAATATTGTAAGATGCAGAAATAAAGCTGGAATAGACTGTTTTCTATAACTTACCTGTACAAACCTGCTTGTGTCCCAAAACAAGACAGCCACATTTACATTGTGCGGTAGAGGAGACACTAAGCCAAGAAAACCTGCTGGATAGGAGATGGCTCTGCTCAAAAGACACATTAAGCAACCCTTCATCACACTATCAAAACCAAAGAATGGTGCAAAGGATGATCCTAACATACACAGTGGGTACTTAGACACCCACCAGTTCGAGCCAAGCAATTGTGCTGCATTCAAGCTGGTCCTGCAAGAAGTATCTGCAACACAATCCTCAAAAGACTTCCCTTTACTAAAAAAAATTAAAAGGCTAACTTGGGCAGGGAACTGCAGGAATGCATTTGCCCTGATTTATGACTCAGAACAGCTCTATGGCATTTATCTGGCATCATGCCCAGCCTACAAAACCAGAAAACCTAGAAAACAATGTGCCAAGAGAGTAAAGGGCAGTACACAATGCTTCTCAGGTACAGAAACAGCAGCAGTTGTTGTTCTTTACTCAGGCTACGTCAACACTTTACCACATAGAGGACATTTCCTGTTTCCCTAATTTAGGGTTTGGTATAAAGCTTTAAATGGATGCTGAATTCTAAGACAGCACAGTGCGTAGAGAATGAGCTGAACTATTCCTTGTGAAATAACTTCTTCTAATGGGCCATCCTGAAGAAGGAACAGACCACAAAAAAGCAGAATATATTTGTATATCCTATACCATAAATAATTTAAAAATAATGACAGAACAATAGGTTACTATTACAGGTGTTTCTTCACCATGTAAAAATTTTCTCTTTCATTCTCCACTTGCAGTCTAAAGCACAAAACAACAGACAACCTCATAGGAAGTGCTATTAGAGCAAAAAACTCTTAGGATGCATAGAGTGAATTTACTGCCTCTATGAAAAAGGAAAAACCCAAGGATCAACTTGTACATTTCATGTCTTTTTTTACCACTGGCAGATTATAAGCAATAAATCAGTAACTTTGTCTACGCCTTTTGATAAACTTCAGAAATTTAAGGAGGTTTTGTCATACCCATGATAAATCCAATTAAGCCATTTATCAATTATACAGCTTTCGGACACTTGAACATCCTATTGCTGATACAACAGCTCTACAAATACTGCTTGTGAGAAGGCAGCATTTCCTTTTAAGTTCAAACTGCCATATAAATGTTTCTTCTTTTTCTCCATAGCATCAAGATTCTTCTTTCTTTTTCCCTTCTTTCCCAAATTGACCCATCTACTGATGACTACGAAAGGGCACTGGTTTGTTTTACTCTGATGACATCTCATAATTTAAAATTCAGTAGTTCCGGGATAGGCTCTCACAAAAGGACAAAAGAGATTCTCTGTTTCTCTTAAAAAGGAGATGATTAGAATTTGCTGATATTGGAAGCTGACTCCTGGAATATACCTTACTGAAAAAAAAAACTTTATGCAAATAAAAAAAAATTCTAGGGTGGGTATCTCTGCTTTAAATGCAAATTAAATTTCCATTATTATGGAAACCCCTCTTTGTAAAATTAACACAACTTCTGCAGAAGATGAAGACAGAAATAATGTTTTCTCCTAAGAATTCCAGTGAAAAAATAAAGCAGGCTTACCTCCTTGTCTGCCTTTATGAGGTAGTAAAGTATCAGAAATAAGGGGTCCATCGGTGTAACAAACAGCAGGCGCCCATCTACGTGACATATATGTAAGAGTAAGTTTAGTACCAAAAAGCTTAGTATATTAACTTTTTTTTTTTATGTTTTCCAGGAGTGTGGACAATAAGAGGAGATTTTGTTGGGGTTTTTTAGTATTCCAGTATTTAAATAAATGGGCAGGATAACAGTCTTTGTGATTTTACACTAAAAATACAGACAGAACTCAATTCTCAACCCTGCCAAACCAAAGCACAAGCTCCACTACAGGTCTGCTGGCTTCAAGCACTTAGTTTTGCCTTTTTCTTGACTATATTAAAACCAGCAAAATTGAAGGTGCCCTCTATTGGGAGATTTGGGTGTAACAGAAATTTGTTTTAAATACTAGTATTAAATACATAAATTAATACTAGTATTAAATACAGTATACTCCACCTCAAACACTGGGCAAGGCAACATTGTGCTGGCTGAAAAGGTAGGCAAGGCAAGAAAGAATTTCGAGAACTAGTTAAGTTAGATATGCCTCTCATCTGTATGGGGAGAATCTGCATGCAATCTCCTAATAGAACAAAATAAATAAATCAGACAATATGGCCCAGTATGTTGTATTCAAAGTTATACCCAAAGGAAGAAGTTGGTTTCCCACTGAAACAGACACCTCAGCCCATCTGGACCTCATTGTAGGACAATGACTTAGTCAGGCTTTTTGTATAATTGTAGATAATTGGAAACAATGTAACATCAAGGAAATTCACTAATAAGACCAAATAATCGATGACAATTTGACATTAATTAGCAAACCAAAAGCAAGTGAATGTAATTTTTGTTTTAAATCACACGATTAAGATAATTAGAGAAAAGTAAATTCTCTTAAAATAGCCCTAAAAACTAACAAAAGATGGGGTAGGAAGAACACGGTCTGGACAAAGCTAACACCTGCATTGCTAACATGATGCATTGCACAAAGCAAGGCAAGCATCAGGCAAAACAAGCATAAGGACTACTTACAGAAACCGCAGGCACTTTCTCAAAGCTTTCATTTAAATGCTTTCCACTGTACCTTTAGGAAGAGGCATTTTATTTGTTCTAAAGAGTTCAGACTCACTATAGGTGTATAAAGACTTCTGTCCTTCTCTGCACATAATTTGCAAACACTCAGTTTTTTTCTGTAGTTCTTCCCCTGACTGTTTCAGAGATGCAGCAGCCTGACATTCATGAACAATTTCCCCCTCCCTGTATCTTTTAAAGAAAACTGTGGCGATGATTCCTTAAGGCAACTGTTTCCCAAGGGCCAAAACAGAACTTAGAAAGGGAGGGGGAGAATACAATGTGGACATAATTGGGAGCAGGGAGCAGACCCAGTCTTTTGGCTCACACCCAGATAGAGCAAAGAAAAGCTCACAGACACACCGCTTGCACTGCTATATGCGCCTGCAGAGGATGTTTAAAAGTTAACACACGCTTTGGGATATTATGGTTAAAAAAGGCGTATGTCTGATGGAGTTGCTTTTATTTATTACTAAAAATTGTTCTAGTTAAAAAGGATAAAATAAATATACTTTTGTCTCCTGAATTAATATTTATTGCTTGGTCTATAGACATGCTGTCAGGGAAACACTACTGAAATGACATCCTTACTGTTAAAGCTATCACAGTTACACAAGTTTCCTCCACATTTTCAGAAAGGCAAGGTAGGATCAGAGAATGACTAGGATGTTATAAAAGAGCTCACTTCAGACCAAACACCGAAATGGCACCTTTAAACAGCAAACCTATCTTGAAATACCAGCACTCACACAGGGGACTACAGAGGTAACTAAAAGAAAGCAAGACCATACATTCCAATGCTTGGAGCTCTAACACACCACTCAGAGCTAAGGCCCTCCAGCCCTTTTTCCCCCCTGTAGGATAACACATATTTTATTTACAGAGAGGACTTTCTGGTGTGATTGACAAGGCAAGCTAAGTATTTTATGGCACTTCAGTTTAAATATAATTGAATGACCTCCCCTCCGCCCCAAAGACAAATGAACATCTGTCTAATTGAGGCTGCCAAAGGCAGCCTTTTAAAGAGAGACCACAAAGCTCCCAGCCCTGGTTAAATCCAGATGGCAAATGAGTGTGTCAGAAGGTGGGGATGTGATGCAGCATGCCCCAAACAACTCAGAAAAACACCTGTAAATTTACTAGAAGGGAGAGGAAAGGCCTTTGTATTAACATCAGTTACAGTTGGGAGAAGGATACATTATATTTCTCACCTTGTTGAACAGTCTGACCTATAAACCAGGAACGATTTTCCTCATGAAAAGCTTTTACTTCAAACAGCTGCTGTGCACCAGTATTGAATAAGTAAAGGGTTGCTTCCCCTGTTGAAAAGAAATCTGGTTTGTGTTTGTAAGCTTTCACAAAAATCAAAAGAATACCCAGTATGTCTGAAGAATGTGCCTTATATACATACAGACACTCAAACATACACACATTCTATATAAATTCACTACAAAGAAAGCTCAGACAAAGAAAACTATTATATACAGATGTTCATTTACTAGCTTTATAAACCAAACTGAATTTGAATCAATAAATAAGATGTGAGAATAGTTCATCTTACAACACAAGGCCTTTGATCCAAACACAAATCAAAATCACTAAAGAAATCAGCTTTTGTCTCTGTACTGAAGGGGAAAGGTGGAAAACAAGAAAATACTTGCTCCTTCCATTATGTCTGTCTTCAAGGTATCAGGCTCTGGGTTAGGGGAACAAAAGCCTCAAACATTAAAGTGGCAATTTTAAATCTATTTTTTGTGTGCATCAAAATGGACTGCAAATGGCTCAGTATAGGTAGCCAAATAAGCTGAACTAGGAAGCTAAAAAGTTGCTTCAAAATGCCCATTAGAATCTTGATACTTTGGAAAGCAAAGCTTTTTTTAGGCCACCCTATAGCACAGCTCTGCCATTTCACATTAGTTCTGGGTTATAACAAAAAGGGTGACAAGTATGTTGTGAACAGGACTGTATTTTCCATACTTAAACCAGAAAGCTGCCAGAACTACAGAAGGGGCCACTGAAATTTGGTCAGCTGAGTCTGTGGCTGGACTGGTCCTTCCCTGGTTGCCAATCCAACTTCAAGAACAAGTACAACATGGCAGCCCTGCTCAAAACACATGAATTGCAAAGCTGCACCGACTTGCTGGCTCTAAAATGTCTCAGTGTAAGCCCCCGCAAGCTGACACCAGCACTGCTGTTCTCAGTCTGCAGAGATCCCTAAGGGTGGAGGGATGTCAGCTAAATTGGGCAAGCACATTTCTTCCCCAAAATGACTGATCATACTTTTTTCCCCCTTTATCCAAAAGACTGACCAGATGTTTAACCTCACCTAAATAGATAATTTTAGTTCTCATTTTCTTTTAGTTCTCTCTTTCTTTCAGTTCTAATTTTTCTTTTGGGGAGAAGTGAAAACTAGATAAGAGGGGGAGCACAGATTTCAATCATTACCACGTGCTTCTCAGCAAGGGTCTACACCATAGTTTGATCAGTACCAGACATCAAACTACTCACAGAAGAGCTCACTAAACAACTTAAGACTCCTACCAGTGACCACATTAGCCAAATGCAGTGATGAGCTACAGAATTTTAGGAAAGGGACTAATATTGCCTAACTCCAGCTTCTTAATTTATTTTCTTTTGTTAAAAGGACAGTCACCACAGGTTCCCAGCAGTGGCATTAGACAGAAACTCCAGCGGACGCAGAGTGAAACTAGGCAGCTTTGCTCAGAACTTTACCACTTCAGTGAGTTGCCTAAATTTTGTGGTATTGTTATTTCCTTTCTTTTAGTTCAGCACCTTTAAAAATGCATCTTGTGGTACTTCTGAACTGCAAGCTAAACCCTAGTTTATAGTCTTTGTTAGGGATAAAAATTTAGTCCTTTTTACCTGTAAAAAAAAGGACCATGCATACTTTTATTTAATAAAGTGGTTCACATGAATTCTACTGTGCCGAGTCTTTCAGTGTGCATTTATACAATATCTGGCATCAACAATTCATCGGTTAGACCCAAATGTAAGGAAAATACATTAATAGGGTGTTCTCAGTCCTTCCATTTTCAGACCCTATACTTCTAATGGTCTACATAACTGAAAGTTTTTGCAGGTCTATAAATAAACTCCTGTAAATTCTAAAGGAACACACCCAGACAATTATACTTTAGGCTTTCCCCAGAAACCTTTCCCAAGATCTCTGATTCCACAAGGTAAATATATTTCTTCTTCCACAGAGAAAAGCAAATTAATATCCATGCTTTTTAAAAACATTGCAGATTAGAAAGCCAATATAACACAGCAGGTGGAAAGTATCTGTGGCTATATATTCCCACTGCAAATCTAAGCATTCGAAAAGCAGGTATCATGATGAATAAGTGAGTTCACATTTTATATCTATTGTTTTTAATAATTTTCCCCTTTCAAGAACAAGTAGCAGTTACTATACTGAAACATTAAAATGCACCTGAAGACTTTAGTTAAACATACATAAATAGAAGCAGTTAATTTCAAAACAAAACCATACAACATAAGTCTACAGAAAACAAATGAGCTTATGAAAATGAAAAAAATCAAACAACATGAAATGTGGTTTTCAAACAAAATATTTTAACCCTAACAAAGGCTTACTGCAAATTTCTGTTGCAATGCCTTGTACTCCAATTATTACATTACTCAGTAATAACAAATCCTTGACAAAAAGAACAATTTGTCTAGCAGAAAACAGCTGATGGATGGTAGTGTCATTACATTTGTCTGCATTTCCTGGTCTTTCCAACGTATTTTGAATTAAAAGTGTCTCATCATCTATTAACAAGAAAAGAGATACCACCACTTGGACCAGGGCAAGAAGAAAATTCTATTTTAAAATTAAAAGACTCCAAAAACTTGGTAAGTATAACTGAATCATATCTTGTGACTCTGCCGATTTATTTTATAGCATAAGATGAATGCTATGAAGCCTAGATATGGATTAAAAAAAAGCCTAGGCTTCACACCCAACACTGCAGGCTCCCCAAAACTAATGCACTTAAAAACAGAACTTACATTACACCTCTTTGTTTGTGCTGCCAATACTCCTGATGAATAAACAGTTCAACCAATTGAAATTATAAAAGAAATCCTGTTTGCATAGCATTAACTATCTCGCATTGCCAGCAGTGTTTTTTGCGCGTAAGACACTGTCATCATTATTTCAGCTTGCAAAATATGAACCTTTTGATGTTGGAGGGAATCAACCAGAACATTAACAGGCTCATGTAACAAGAGCAAAACTTGCCTGTGCTTGGATTGCGCAGCTTTGTAAACAAAGATTCGCTATCAGGTGTCTCAGGAAAGTCAGTAGCAGCCTCTGTAAGGGAAGAGGAAAAACTTATGACCTCATAAATGAAGAAATATTTCACATTCTGCCATGCTTCTCCAAGGCATTCAAAATCAACTGGACTGACACTTTTTGAAAACTCATGTATTTTCTGCCCAAATTCATCCTACCTGACCAAGACACCTAAATTATGATTCCAGACTTCCTGGCAATCTCTATCTGCCACAGGAAAGATATGTACCTGGGGATGATTTAGATTTTGAAAACCATTTCCCCCTAGAGAGCCTCAGGCAAGAGAGGCCCCAAGTTTGACATCTCAGTTAAGTGAGATGAACTGATATGTTGCCCTGTTTAGTCACAAAGACAATGGGAATGCTTTGGTAAGTTAGGCCAAGCACAGCATGGACGCTAAAAAGTTAAAAGTGCAAAAGGTAAAATATTCATGGGATGAAACGGTGGTCCTCTAAAGCTTTTAAGAAGCCCAATTATGCAGGAATATGGGTCAGGAATTGTCTGAGTGGTTGTTACTAAATATGCACACTTGTTTATCTGTTATATATAATCTTGAAAAATACAGAGTGCATTTAACTCCCTCCAGAGGAAAAAGAAGCTGAGGGAATACAGCACCTCTGGCTTAAGCCTCTGACAGTTGCTCTCCTTTCTGTGTCTTTAACAAAAACAAAAAAAAAAAACAGACAAAAAACCAGAACCACAAAGTAGTTCCCTGTGAAAATAAAAAAAAAAACAAACCTGGAAACAGCTCCCACAAGGATGCTGAGTCAAGTCTGAGAAAACATCTATAAGGATCCCCAGTTAATTACATTCTGTCCGAGTTCTCTTTTAAGGGAATACTAACTTATATTTATGAAAACAACTTCCCACATCTGAATGAAGAGCAACATGACAGCATCATCCTTCTTAGCTTGCACACTGCCAGTTCTGTCACAGTTCCTTTCATATAGGCATTCGTAAGAGCAAGGAAAATTACTAAAGCATTTCACATACATAACCAGTATGCAGACCCCAGAGAATGGACTGACAGAGATGATACTGATATTCGTTGCTGAGGAAAGCAGAGAGGGGCGGCTGAGGCAAGCTGCACAGCTATGCACAAGGGAGGCCACTGGAAGGAACAGAAGTGCCACGTCGTCGTCCTTCACCTTTCAATAATATCCAGGAGGTTTGTGGAGAGGGAGATAGCACAGTTCTTGTCTAAGGAAAACAGGGAAGTAGGAATCTCAAGTACACCAAAATAGGTGTCCTCCACTCTGAAAGCCTTTCCCCAACACACCTGGAAAGGGCAGGTGGACTTCTCACAGGCTATTCACTGGCACCTCTGTGGCAAAAAAAAAATTAAAGCCCTAAACAACCCCCATCTTTCACATCCACTCCTGGTTATTCAGTTGTGCCACAAACAGAAATCGCCCAGATAAAGACATAAGCAGGGCTTAAAAAGCAAGTGTGCTTTTTGAGAAAGTGTTGGAGGATAATAGTTCTCAGAGAGATTTGAAGAATTTACAGTCATTTTCTTCCCGCAAATTTTTAGCGGAGGCTTCAGGTGGCTTGAAAAAGTGCTTTAAAAAGTTTCAATATAAGTTGAGAGGTTTTAATGGAAAAAGTCCGTATTTGCTAACCAGACTTGCTTCATATGCTGATACATAAATACACACAGGGCTGTCAAGCTACATTTGCCCTGGCAAAGGCAAACTTCAAATTTCTAGAGCTGTGTATATTTCAATTCTTGACCACAGTTTAGCATTAGTTTATTTTTTGTTACCTTTTAAAGCACTACAGTGATTAATGACAGTGAAAGAAACACACTGCATGTGTTTACTTTGATGTGTTTCACATGAACATGTTAAAATATACACACTAAATGTGAGTTTCAAAATTTAAAACAAAATGCAAAACAAAAAAAAAATCAAAAGGAATTTCTAACACTCACTTGCTCTGCTTTCTTCATGCACAGATTTATGAACACTGGGAATGAGTCCAGCTGAGCCCTAAGTTGCATCTTGTATAACACAAACAATTAAGTAGACAATCCTTCCTAATGTAGCTGTTTTTAATGAAGTTCACATCTTTATTTAGCTGATCTGTTCCTAACTTTCTAGGAACACACTGGATTCATCCATCCCCACTAAGCCTGGGAGACACCTGCACACAGGGAGCACTCAGCGTTACAAAACCTCATCAATTCTGTCTTCCCAGCCCAGATAACGGCCCTCCAGCACCATGGCCTGCGCCATACTAGCCTAGCCTCAGTACCCTCTGCTCTGCCCCTTTGTATACACAGCCTGCACAGAGGACAGCAGTGACCATACCTTAATGAAAAGTCTGAATTGCAGCCTTCAGTCCCAGTATCTCCTGCTGACAGGATCATAATATATGTCACAGCCACCACAAAACATGATTTACCAGAAGGGGCACATACACAAGTGGACAAAGGCAAAAATGGTCTCTTTGAGTTTCTTTCACCTTCACTTTCCTCAAAATGTAGGCAATACCTCACTACATTTCCAGGAGCATCTGAAGTATATTTTTTTTACAGATTGGCTCTAATAGGTGTCAAGATGGCAGATAAAGAGAGGAAACTGGGAGAATACCTGCTTGGAAAACTGCATGCAATATTAACATGGCCTTAAGGGCAAAAAAGGCCCTATTTATCTGAATTTAAACACTTCATGATTAGGAAAAAGCTGCACAAGGGATTTTTCAAGTTAGGTGTTCACACCTAACCTGTGTGTGCTCTGGCCTTTAGCCAGGAAAGGTAACTGGATTTCTTTAATATCATTACATTTATCAGTCCCTGTATTTGGGGAAGGATCTCTCCTAGCTAAGTAAATACAGACTTCTTAAAAGCAATACTGCAGCACTTTTCTAGCAAAACTAAGAGTTAAACTACCAAATGTCTTGCAGCTTACAGCTGCAGGTTACATACAGAGTACAGGTAAGCTTACTAACAGATGTGCCAGTATGGTATGCTATTATCCTAGGAAAACATTCACTACAAGGATACAAAAACTGACACAGGGGTACAGAGAGGCTCAATTAATTCTGTCCCAAGGAGGCATCTCAATTTGCAAGCCACCCTCTAAACTGCCAAGGAAGACAGCTGACAGGCACTTCCAGGGGGCACCCGAACCCACCTAAATCCTAAGCCCACCTGCATCATCCCCTGCAAGTACATGCCTCTATCTCCATTGAACTTACACCTCCAGCAAGACAGAATGAATCCAGACATAGTGCCACTGCAGCTGTACCAGAAGAGGAAGTTCTGAGGACAATTAAATGCCAACACTGGCCTGATAAGTATGTCTACTTGCTTAAGTCTACTGTTCATTTACTGTTAACCGAATCATACAAAGTCCATCTGAAAATGTAGGGGATACATACATCAGTTGTACTGAACTCTATAGTCAGAATCTCAGAATCCTGAAGCTGAGCAAAAAAGACTATAAAAGCTTAAACAGAGTTTTCCATTACAGAAAAGAAGAAAAGCCTATCGTATTTTGTGGAGGTCAGACATACAACCAGGCAAATTCTATAAAATATATAAACAGAACAAAGTGAAAAAATGAACCAGCTGTCAAAGGATTTCTGGCAATAATTACTTCCACAAAGGATAGATATGAGGCACTTATGAATCTGGCTATTTAGAAAAAAAAAATGTTAGCTGGTACAGCAATATGAATAAATTGGAAAAGAACATTAAAACTCCGACTAAGATCTATGAAACTGTTGTGGATGATGCAAAGACTATTCATGTGTTTTGGTGGGTTTTTTCTGGGGGGTTGGTTTGGGTTTTTTTTAATTGCTTATAGAATACTATATATAACAGACTAATACCAAGTTATATGGAATTCCCATGCAAAAAGCTGCCAGCCAAGCAAGCAAAAAGGCTGTAAATATCTGTCAATTGCGTAAGAGGAAAAAACCCTCTGAGAGCACAAATTTCCCTACCACCACTGCCCTGCAAAAAACAGGATTATTTAAAAGTCTGGAAATATAAAGTTAAGATTTCATTTTAAAACAGATATTAAACCATACGTCACCTACACAAGTCTTTTCCATTCCCTTCTAAACTTCCAACCATGCACGAAAGGTGTGTCAGACAGAGACATTATGACAGAGAACACTAAATGGACATTTTATGGAAGACTTAAACTCTGTAGCCTAAGGGTAAGATATGCTAAATCAAGTAATCATTTTATTTAGGTTCTTTTCAGAATCAGTCAACCCTGAAGTAAATGGTTTTAACTCAGTGCCTGTGCCCCTGTCCTGCAGCATGTCATGAAAAAAGCCCAGTGAAAATTAATAAATCCAGTACTTTGTAGCACCCAAACTTTTGAAAACTTTTGTAAGCTAAAAGGTTATTAACTATAAGAATAATGAATTAATTCAGGTATGCACAGACTGAGGGTACTGTTTCACGAATGGCTTCAAATGACCAAAGATCACAGGTCATTGAAAAGTTCAGTCCAGAGGTCCCAACCTCTGTTCACTCCCGTTGTACATCCCTGCTCCTTTCTTTCCGTTAAAACTAGCAATCTCATGGCAAAATAGCAAGTCATCTCAGTACACTGATCAAGCTGAGAAATAGCCAGTCACAAAAAAAAAGGTATTGGTTATCACCCACATCAGTAAGCTCTTCTCACTCACTGCTGGGTTACATGACAAGTGCAAGGTCCTACACCTGGGTCGGAGCAATCCCAGGCACAGCTACAGGTTGGGCAGAGAAGAGATTCAGAGCAGCCCTTCAGAGAAAGACTTGGGGGTGTTGGTCAATGAGAAAATGAATGTGAGCCGGCTGCAGTGTGAGCTCACAGCCCAGAAAGGCAACCGTATCCTGGGCTGCATCAAAAGGAGCATGACCAGCAGGTCAAAGGAGGTGATCCTGCCTCTCTACTCTGCTCTTGTGAGACCTCACTTGGAGTATTGTGGGCAGTTCTAGTGTCCTCAACATAAAAAGGACATGGAACTGTTGGAACAAGTCCAGAGGAGGGCCACGAGGATGATCAGGGGACTGGAGCACCTCCTATATGAAGATGGGCTGCGTAGATTGGGGCTGTTCAGCCTGGAGGAGAGAAGGCTGCATGGAGACCTCATAGCAGCCTTGCAGTATCTGAAGGGGGCCTATAGGGATGCTGGGGATGGACTCTTCATTAGGGACTGCAGTGATAGGACAAGTGGTAATGGGTTCAAACTTAAACAGGGGAAGTTTAAGATTGGATATAAGGAATAAATTCTTTACTGTTAGGATGGTGAGGCACTGGAATAGGTTGTCCAGGGATGCTGTGAATGCTGCATCCCTGGCAGTGTTCAAGGCCGGGCTGGATGAAGCCTTGGGTGATATGGTTTAGTGTGAGGTGTCCCTGCCCATGGCAGGGTGGTTGGAACTTGATGATCTTAAGGTCCTTTCCAACCCTAACTAGTCTATGATTCGACGATCATTGGAACAAATCAACAGAACCCATGGCAGAAGCAGATGGCATAGAATGTAACCTACTCTGTATGTGATGCTGACACTTTGACCAGCGAAACTAGACTGTATGCAACTTTACAGAGGTAAGAAATCAAGAGATGAACCACAAGACTACATTGTTACTTCCTTGGCTCACAATACTCTCGGGGGGGGGGGGGGGGGGGGGGGGGGGGGGGGGGGGGGGGAGAGGGGGGAGAGTACTCTCAGGCACACTGCTTGATTTACCTCTGCAAACAGCCTCTTTTGCAGATGCTTATATGTAAGATATGGCTTTGCACTTGCAAACACTTGATTTTTGGAAATACCTTCTTAGTTGTTACTCAGTTATGTTAACGTGATGTTACCTGACCACCTTATCCTCTCCTTGACCATACATATTACTAGCTTCAGCAAGACAACTTTTGCCATGCCTGCTGTAAAAGATAAGACTGGTTATCAGATAGACTGGTAATCCCAGCATTTAATATCTGGTACCCGAAGGAAGTAACATGTAATGTGACATACTTTATACCCCTTAAAGTCTTTCTGGCTCCCACTTCACCTGAAAATCCTATAATAAAACATAATGACATGTTAGTGCTGAAAGTTACATTGTTTTCTATCTTGAGCAAAACTTCACATGGAAATGCTACTAAATGGTTTAAAAGGTCCTTTGCTCCAATAACTGCTATACAATACAGTTAAATATTGAGGATTCTGCCTGAGAGCATCTTTTGGCTTCCTCTTATGCTGGCATAGTCCACTCCTTAGGCCAACAAAAAAACATGTTCATGGACTCACTGGCAACAATGGACCATACTAATTCATCTGTTACTGAAATCTCAATGCTAGGCAGAACATGTAGGACTTTGAGCTTAATAAAGGAGAGATCAATCTTGAGAAGTTCAAGAACAGGTTATCACTTGAAAGGATAAAAACTTCAGACTTCCCTTCTCAATATTTATAGGGTCAACACTAGTGCAGATGTATTACTGCCTGCATCAGCCCTATTCCCATGTGCAGAGAGGCCTAAGTTGGCATAAGTTGGTCTCTTCCAAGCCAGATGGCAAAAAGCAGAAGTAGGAGATGGTGTTACATATTAAAACATCTCTTTTCAGTTATTTTATTTGCTATGCTTCCTTCTTGCTCCTTATTTTGCCAGTTATATCTGCTTCATACACAGCTGAGCTCAGTATGCCTTTTAAGAGATGACATACAAGAAATGGTGCAAATTACCTGCAGGCAAAAGGCTTTGTTCAGGAGATGCAAATGCCAGTTTAGGGGGAGGTTAAACAAAATATGCCCACAGAGTTCTAACTTCTGAAAGAAGCATATTCACATTCACCTTATTAAAAAGATATAAAAACATGTGTACATATTTTATATAGTATTTCTAATATTTTAAGTCAGCTATTAAAAACATATGCATTTGTTTATTGTAAACATTATTTCCAAGTTCTTTATATAACTTATTCTGGAGGTATTAATGTTCAAGTATCCTGCTGAATTTTTACATTCTTACAACTCTGAATCAAGCTCCCTTACAGTCCAGAAGTGTGGTCTCTTCTGTAGCAGATAAACTGCTTTTAAATGCTAAATAAAAGCATGTATCAAAGCTTTAAGGGCAAGGTACGAGAATGAAAATAAAAAAAATACAAAATCTGCCTAATTTTAAAGCAAAATACTTTCACGTATTAGTGTTCCACTACTTCTTTTGCTATGACATCTTCTCTCAGTATGAACCAAAATTTTCAAGTCACATGTTTCCACTGTTGTTCCACAGAGACAAAAGTTCCTTAATCTCATCTGCAAGAACAAAGGATTAATTTAATGTGTGCTGATGCCCTATGGTTTGGCATCACAGTCCATTTATTTCTGCCTCCATCTGACTTTTGGCACACATGAGATTTGTTCAAACAACTTGCCAAGTCTAATGTGAAACTGCTCCTTTTATTTTTAAATAAGTAATTCCTAAAAATAATAGGATTGTTAATTTCCTTCCCCCCTTGCAATCCTTCCAGTGGTACTCATATGGCAGTTCCCATAAAACAATAAAAAAGCTAATCAATTTACTGTTGAAGAAAACAGCAGACTGAAAATATGTAGTAAACTAAACTTGCCTAGTTCACAAAAATAAAGGTTGAAAATAATTTTCAGCTTGCAGCTAACCTCTACTTCTTTTCCTAATAAAGACAAAACTCCGAACAAATTAAATACAGCAGTCTTAACTTCAGGTGTAGAGTGGAACACCAAGCTTAGAAAAGTGCCTTCAATTCCTGACCTCTTTGCTAAAAACCAGTGAAGGATATAAACAATTTCAGTTCTGACATAACACCTATCCCTGAGAAAGTGTACTGAAAAGAGACTGCCCTTCACACCTATCTTGTTAAGCAGCTAGTGTCATTTTGGTTGCTACTCGCAAGACCAGTTTGAAGCCACTATGTACGAATGTGTATTTCTTATACAGATCCCACATAAGATCTAAGTCACACAGAGCAACTTTATCTAAGCATCCGAGGGTCTTTCAGAGCCCTGCCTTTAGAACCCTATAGTTAAGTGGAGTACTTCTGTCTAGAAAATAATTTCTAGTGTTTGTGATTTTCAGATAAATATTAAAAATGGCAGTTCCATGGGCCCAGTTTACAAAGCAAGTAGACATCTCCTATATGAACATAAAAAAAAACCAACCTCATTGGTTCAGGTATCAGGATTTTAAAAAAATGTACATGAATACTCCAGAAACACAGACAGATCTCCTCTAGTAAAGCACAAAGCACACCATCAGCATCTTTCTAGCTGTGAGATGGCCAG
This sequence comes from Melopsittacus undulatus, assembly GCF_012275295.1. Lineage (NCBI taxonomy): Eukaryota > Metazoa > Chordata > Aves > Psittaciformes > Psittaculidae > Melopsittacus > Melopsittacus undulatus. The sequence continues at coordinate 26,796,861 of NC_047528.1, forward strand.
ATTTTAATCTTCAGGAGCTACCTTGCTTCCCTTGTACCTGTTCAGTAGCCAGACCAATACAACAGGAAGCCTGTACAGGAAGCTCTACATCCTCAAGGATAAAGCGGGCTTGGATACACGGGCCATATAACATTCCTGATTATCCAACTACTACAAGAAATGCAGAAAAGCACAATCTGGAAAATCAGTCATCCATCAATGAAGTCAATGTGGGTCCTTCAGGACTTGTTAGCACTTTGGTGTCTCTGTACCATGATTCCTCCAGAACTCCAGATTTGGGAGGTCTTCTTAACCATCGACGTCAACTACCCTGCACAAAGCAAGTTCAGATCCAGGTTCCCAGCCAAGCTAATAAAATCCCCTGGAACGTGAAGCACAGCACAGAAACACCCAAGTGGGTCTGCACAGAGCCAGCTTGGGTCCATCAGGACTTATTAGTTCAGACACTGTCTGAAAGCAGCTGCACTGCAAAGCTGGTCCTGGAAATAGCAGAGATGTGTTAACATGGCACAGCGCTTGAACTAATAAACTGTTAGTGCTGAGCTGAATCTGCTCTAGGCCAAATCTGGTGCCTGTATATCCACAGCATAGTTAATCTGCAACTGGAGAAACTGCCCAAAGAATTGATTCTGTTTCGAGCCCAGCACGCACAGCTCTACTCCTACCCATATATCCAAGTTTTCAGTCCTCATCACCTCCCTTCATATGACCAATCACTCCATCTACCCTCTTCCTGTTTGTTCATCATTTTCTGTTTTGGTTACTCACATTCATTTCTCAGCCTTCCTCTAAATGTCCATAAGGCTGCACAATTCTGCCTCCATGGAAAAAAATTAAGTAACAGCAGAAACACCATCACAAGAGCTCTCATCAGGACAAGGGCAGGGTATTATTCCTAAAGATAAAAAATGCTACCTCACCTAGACACTGTTTACCAGCCAGCCCAGATATGACTGTCTGAAGCTCTCCTTTCCTCTTCCTACTCAGACTTCCCTTGTGTGACTCTCACATACCAAATAGCCTGAGTGCTTCAGTGTGGTGAAGGGCTGAGGGGAGCAAAGACTGCCACCGGGCTGCTGGTAAGAATAGTGAATGAGGAAAGAATGCCACAGGAGAGAATGCAAGGACTGATGGAAATGAAGCACAGGGTGACTGGCCTGCTGACTGAACATCAACTCTGCCCTCAGCTCAGGTAACTCTGCTCGCTCTTCCCACCTTCACTCACCTCCATAATCCATGAAAAATACCTACAGATCTTTGTTGTGTGTAGCTCTGTCCTGATGTGTAGGCATGAGATGGACACTAACAAAGTTTTACAGTACCAGAAATGTAATGATAGAGTTAATCACTTGCAACAGAAAATGACAGTCTGAATCTCCAGAACAGTTCAAGAGGGCTGAGATAACATGTATCATTCATAAAACAACCACTCCAGCTGCACTACTCCTCTAGCCACAATCATGTCTTCCACAAAGAACAAGGCAGTTCTACCTGATTGAGGAGATTCCTTGTTTCTAAGCTGTTTCCAGAACATTAAAATAAATATAAGAATTATAAAATCAGAAACAAAACTGAAATTTAACTCCTCTGTCATCACATGTGATTTAAACAGCAAGCAGCTGACTATGCAATATAACAAAGTATATAAATGTATACTGAAACAAGGAAATGAGTAATAATTTTATAACCTTCAATACTAAATCAGACAAGTATACTCTGCTCACTTTCTACGGCAATTAGAAAATGAAATCTGCCTCCTTATTTTTAGCGGCTGTGTTTCAGACATCAATCCCATGTTGTCAGTTGCTGAAGTCCAAAAAAGAAAGAATCTCATCGTTTTCTTGCATGTGCTTTTTATAGTTGCTTCTACATTCACATAACCAACAAAACTACAGTCAGACTTTTGCAAAATCAGCAAAAACCAACATAACTAAGTAATCAGAGCAACACATGCATCACGGTTCAGAAGACCAGCCGTAATTTTACCTTGTTCTAGGAAGCTACTGTTAAACCTCTAACAGCTTTAACGATTTAAAACTACTGATACTTCAGAAAGCAAGTTGCAGTTCTCATTGTTTTACTTCCATACTTGTAACAGATCACATTCTTTTTCAGACAAAGACACTGAGCCTCTTTGTATAAGTTGTCACCTATAAGGGCATGTAGTGACATGACAAGGGGGAATGGCTTTAAACTGCAAAATGGTAAATTACAGATTAGATATCAGGAAAAAAATTCTTCACTATGAGGGTGGTGAGATACTGGAACTGACTGCCCAAAGAAGTTGTGCATGCTCCACCCCTGAAAGTGCTCAAGGCCTGGTTGGATGGGGCTTTGAGTAACCTGGTCTAGTGGATGGTGTCCCTGCCCATTCTATGATCTCCACCTATACAGAAACTTTTAAGGTATCACATGCAAAGAGAGATGAATGGCATATATGCAAGTGGAGATGCTATTAGGTTGTGCAGGATGGTACCAATTATTAACCTTAAAAGCTGTTCTAGGAAGTAGACTACTCAGGTGAGTAGTTAAAACAAACCTAAACTCTTGAAACCAAGACCTTAAAATGTGTCTTTATTACAGGAAAGGTTATTACAGGAGCTTCTTGCATACCATTAAAACACAACTTGCTCATTCTTCCCACTATGCACAGGATAACGGCTACAGGTACAAAAAGATAAATAGGCCGATGACACCTAGAAAGTGTTGGTAGACTTATTAACAAATGGTACTCACATCCAGAACCAGATCTTGCAATTAATTACACCAGGTATTTTTATGTATGTATATTGCATAATGCTATGCAGTTTTATGAATATGTAGATTGCCATATGAATAAAATTTAACATAGTCAAAGAGCATTTTTTATTATAAATCCAACTCCATCAACCTTCATTCACAGAAGTAATCAGATCATCCTACCACAAATTCTGTTAAATGGACAATGAAGAACTTCTGTGATCCACTCAACAAAGCAAAGAAATGCAAAATTCTGGAAAGTGTCAGATGTGAACTTTTAAAAAAATCTCTTTTCTGGAAAAAGTTAAACCCAAACGAAAATCATTAAATCTATTTCATTCCAGCAGTCCTATTTATACGACTGGCAAGTTTCATCAGCCTTGGAGTTCTGAAATTATCAGCCACAGATTTTTTTTTAAATCACTACGTGCTCAGAGGCTCTACTAAGTCTTAATAAACTTTCTTACAGGTCTGGAGTACTATATAAATTTTGTGAGAGCTGTCCTGGCATAATCTGTAATACAAACTGTCTGGCTTCATGAAAGTTACAAGCTCTGGCTCCAATCCTGCAAACACTTACTGAAGAATTTAACTTACTGCACAGAACTGACTACTCATGCATAAGTTAAGCGGATTTGTAAATATTTGTACAGTATGGATATCTGTTGGCACAGCCAGTCATCTGATATAAGATTCACCTTTAAGTCCTAGTCTGCAGAGTCAATATTAAAAAAAGGAATCCCTCACATACAAATTCATTCTTTAGGTATTGAGCATATGAGACTCCAAAGGGTGGATTGAAAAGTTAAAACCAGAGGAAGGGTGGAATCAGTGAAACATAATTGGTTCTGTTTATCATGTAACTAGAAAAGGCTAGTTTCTTATGGATACATCTCTCAAGACTGAGCTCTTGCCTTGTTTTCAAACTGCTGAACTAAGCTTTCCCTATACCTTTACTTGAGAGGTGCCACTTATAACACTTCTCACATCATCACAGACATTTTCACAAAGCCCATAAAATTACTCCCAAGAGATCCTCCTTTTTATTAGGTTGGGTTGAAATTAACACTCAGACGTTTTAGGTGGGGTTAAGAAACAGGCACAATACAGAGATGACTCACAGGTGATTGGAAGCTGCATTTCTTTCAGAAACGAAACAGAAAAAAAGTCCTTATGAAATACCCCCTAGTGCCTTGGAGCTTGAGCATATGCTGTTTCACACATCCTCTTTAACACAAAAAACTTGTGATCTGTGAATTTAAATTTTCAACGTGAAAAAAGGCACAAATAAAAGGGAAAAGGCATCTTCCTAGTTATTCAGCACAAAGCGAGGGAAAGTAAGCCTACATCGTGTTTAAGGCCTTGTGTTTCCTGCATCTGCAGAACCGCCATGTGGAGGTCTCATTCTTTAAACTATAGAGAGAAAGAGCTGAGGAGAGCTCACTCTGGCTTAGGGCGTACAGTTTCCAAAGAACTTGTTTTAAAGCGGAGGCTTAGGGCACTGAACCATTTCTTCTCCCCCCCCCCCCCCCCCCCCCCAGAAAGTAAGAACGGGCAAAGGGGACGGAGGCAAAGTGGGCTACCACTGCAGCGAGATGATGGTGAGGCCCATGAGGGACCTCAGCAACGAGACTTCTCTTCTGCAACTCCTCTCCCCGGGGCTCACAACTCTGTTTGCGAACCAGGAGCGAGCTAGCCTGTGGAAAAAACTAATGACACACAAAAATGAACCGCAGAGATGCACTGAGGTAAGCAGGGTGATAGAGAGAACAAGGCAGGTATACTCTGTAGGGCCTAGTGTAAGGGCTGTGTCTCGAAACGTCCTTACCACTGTAGGGCTGGCGCCGGCTGCACGCAGCAGCTCAAGAAACCTGCCCCATCCCTCGGAGAGACGCACCCGTCTCCTGACCGAGAGACCGCCCGGCCCCGCCGCGATGCAATGCGCTACAGACGAGCACGGCCACGGCCGGTCAGCGGGAGCTGCGGCAGAGCCTGTCCCGCCTCGGGGCCGCGCTGTGTTACCTGGTGCAATGAGCACCCACTGGCCAGGGTGCGCGCCAGCGGTACCCTGCTTCGCGCCGTGCATGCTCCGTAAACCCCGGCCACCTCCCGCGACCGCGCCGCCGCTCGCGCCCCAACATGGCGGCCGGGGCGGGGCCGCATGGGGAGAGAGGGGAGAGGCGGGGAGGGAACAGAAAAGCCAGCACGCACTGCCATCTTCCCGGCGGCTGAGCTTCCCGCAGCCTCTTGCGTGTCGGCGGGCGGCACCACGCCGCTGGAAGGAGAGAGGTGCGGGCAGCAGCAGGGCATTGAGATGCAGGCGATTCTCAATTTCGCCCTCTGTCGTCTCCCCCTCCCAAGTAGAGGGAATGGTACAAGCCATTGCGGGCAGTACAGAAAGCGGCAAAGCTTCCCTTCATCTCTGGGGTTGTTGGGCGAGTGGAGTGGGGCTAGGAGGTGTTGCGGGTGAGTGACGCCGCGGAACCGTTGTCCGTCCCTCTCGGCCTAGGAGCGTACAGGCAGTGGGGCTGCTTTCCCATACACGTGTTCCCCTCACCCTGAGGCCTGGGAGGCAAAGGCTTTCTTTTAACCCTGACCCATCACAGGCTTGGGGATGACCGTTTTGCAGTGGTCGGTGGTAAACGCTCGAGTGGCCTTAGCTGAGCTGTGCCTGCCGCTGCCAAGCCCTGGCAAGAGGCAGCATCTCTGCCGAAAGCTTTGTGTAGAGGGGGTGTAGCTTCGATTAAGTGTGGTGAGTTTGGACATAAGGGCTGAAATGCAGGGCCACGGAGGTGGGTAATGGATTCCAACATCAGATGTGAATGACAGAAAGCTGGAGCTGTTCAGCCTGCAGAAGACTCGGGGGATCTTAATCCATGTACATAAGCATCTCATAGGGGGCCTAAAGAGGATGGAGCCAGGTTCACAGTGGTTGTCCTGAATTATCACAGTCTCCATCAGTGGAGATGTTAAAAACCTTACAGACGTAGCGTGCTCCCTAGGGGCCTGGACTAGACTCTCCAAGGGTGCTTGCCAGCCTCTGCCATTCTGTGGAACTTCGTCCTCTACGGCCGGGCATGGGCAGTCCTCTGATGACACTCATCCTCCCCAGTATGTATAATCTGATCCTGCTGTAGTCTGGTCCTGTATCATCAGGTTGCACCATGGAGCCATAGTCAAAATTGGATCCACACTTAAATGTATTTTCATATATACATACATATGTACATACACTTTGTTTTATCAACAGAAGAATGAGTTGATGGCCACTGTCCCAGAGATTTAGGAGACAAATATTATATGTTATCAAAAGTGTTAAGGTATATCAATTGTAAATCACAGAGATATGAAACAAATATTAAAAATGTACTAACATCTGTGCCCCAAACCAGAGCAGAACTAACCAAGGTCAACATATGCAAAACAGCTGAGTTGATCTAAGGCTGAAAGAAATAATTTCCTGAAGTTTGAGCATATACATTCATAACTGAAATTACATTAATCTAAATAAGTTTTATTTTAATTTTCCCGATTTTTTTTCCCCTGCTTGAAGTAGGGCAACATCCAAGTGCCAAAGACCACACCACACCATGTGTTTTGAAGAAGTCCATGCTGAAATCACTTGCTTTCAAAGTGATTGCAGTTTCCATAGCATATGCCTGGGTTGCAACATTCACTGATGAGTCTTGTAAAACTCTTATTACTACTTTTGTTAGCAAAGAGAGAAAGAGACTCCCAACTGTTCCACTGTAATCATACAAGAGCACTGGAGCAGCAGAATAGAGCTGATTGCTGCTGAAACCTTCCTAGAAGGAAAGCCTTCCACGTGGAGAAAAGGTTATCCATAAATAACAACACTGATTTGACCTCCAGTTCTTAAAATGACAATGAGATGCAGGCTGTTGTACACCACTGAGCTTTACAAAGCTCTGGAAAAGCTGGGAATCCAACTGTGCAAGCCTCCAGATACAGTATGTGTCGGGGTCAAGTCTAGAGACAAAATCTGCAGTTGTTCCAGACATCCATTTCCTACCTGACTGTGGTGAGTGATGGAAATGTTGTAGCAAACATTGCTGCACATATACAAAACGGACTTATTGAGCTCACATTTTTCAAAGCACCAATCTGTCCTTATTTAAGCACCTGATAAACAAGCTAATTTTTTAGAGGCACCAAGTACTCCTGACATCAGTTGAACTGAATGGACATCCCATTTGTTTGTTTCTTTTAATTTATGAGCATCTCCCACAGTCTCTAGATGCATATTGGCCCTGGGATCTATAATGTCCCTTTCCAGGGACATTCCCAAACAGAAATTCTCAAATGGGTCCAAATATGAATTTAGAAAGACATCAGTTTTGGAATAAAAATAATGCAGTAATTTATACATACTAAATATTTAAAGCTTTCTGTTATTACTCATGCAAATTTGAGATATATTATCTGTCTTTATAAACAGAGGATATACTATATCATTATAAACAGAAGATACACTAATTAGGGATTTCTGTCAGGAGCTGATGATACTAAAATCTTATTTGCTTAAGAATTAAATAGTTTCCCTCCAGGCTTGCCAACACTTTTAAACCTTAGCAATATCTCCCAGAAGGAAAATGCTGACGTTTAAAACACTAGACTGATCTGAACTGCTGTGGTGATATCATTGTAAATATTGAAATCTTAATTTTACACACCATGGGTATTGTCATTTGGGTACATATGACTCATACAGAAAGCTAAATGCATGCAATGTGGGACTGCATCCTATCTGATGATAATCAGTTTACACATTTCAGAGCCATGTGATGTGCATTCAGAGTTCACCTGTGTGCTGTCCATTCATTCATTCCTTCTGGGGCTGCTTCTCATAATCCAAGTGGCTGTGCAAATGCAAGCATCCCTTTTTGCCAAGCGAAAATTACTGGTTTTCTGCTGCCAAAGGAACACTACCTTTGTCTACATTCAGCTGTGGAATTTACCCTTTCCTCCTCCTCAGCACAGGTGGGGATGCACTTAAATGCACAAGTTGCATTTAAGTGAAGTAACAAGTAAGTCTTGCTTGGAGCAAGAAATGGAACAGTGTTTAGAAAGAAGTGTGGTTCATTGTTAAGTCAAGGTTGTCATTTGAAAGACGGAAATGTTTCCACTTACGATTATGTTTCATTTTACACTGTTTTAACAAACAAATTATATATATGGGCCAAGTTTATCTATTTTATGCTTCAGTGGTTCAAACATTTACATGCATAACTTTAAATCCATTGATCTGCACATTTAAGGGTCAGCTGTATGTATGCAAGTGTTAAATTTCATCCCAGCCTTATTGATACATGTAACTTTAGCTGATGTTCAAGGATAATTATGATTCATTTAAAGTGATTTAGCTTCAAATACTGCTCTCTGTTCATCACAGGTCAAGTTATTGTTTTGTTTGGTTTTATTCAAAATAAAAGATGTATGGCATTGAAACAAATTGAAAATACTTTCTTCAGTCTTTTTTTCCCCTTATTTTTCTTCTTCTTAGACAAGTATCACATCCTTATGATTAATGGTGGATACACAGAAATAAAAAAAATAAGACAAAGATGAAAACTGGAAAGCCTAATAAAAATGTATAAGGAAACATGAATCATGCTTCATTATACATTAAAATAAGCTCATTTAAATGACAAATAGTATATTCTTAGCATACTTTAACTGAACATAAACCGATGATGAAGTATCTGTACTCTGATCCACCGAAGCAAATCACAGTTCTCCTTCATCGTGTGACCAAAAATATTCCATGAATGAAATGCAGTATCACTTTAAATAACTGGATCATCTTGTCACACAAGCCTTGGTGCTGTCTTATTCTATGGCAGGAAAGATTTCCATTTTGTCACATGAAACACACACATGCTAGCACATAAGAGGGAATAGGTCCACATGAGCAGTCATCTTGTTCTCCAGAACAGGTTTGCTTGCCTCACAAAGTGGTTTCCCAATCTCATTTTTTTTGATTCACAAATACCTAACAGCTAGTAAATCCCTATATTTAAATCGTAGTGACCTTAGAAGTTCTGCTGTGACTCAAAAGAACATATGGAGGCCTAATATGGAGATGGCACTGACCAGAAAGAACACATGCAGGCAAACATACAAACCCACATACAAACCCATATAACAACTCTCAAAGCAATGTTTGAATTTCTAACTGTAATTGCAAGTCAATTTTTCAAGTGGAAAAATAATTATTTGAAATAGTTCTTCATTGCAGTATTCCATTTTAAAGAAAATAACAGTATTCATTTAAAAACATTCAAGCAATGATGAAAAAGATTCTGAACAGAAATCACTTTGTCCTTTGAACTCTGACAAAGTTGTGTCACACCTGTTGGTAACAATTATCAGGTTTTGCCTTAACAGAAATAATCTACTGGGTTCCAAAGTTTGCCTTTGTGTCAGGTCAAATAGGAGTAAGACAGAGAAGAGGAAAGAAACCACAATTAGATGGGGAAATATGGGTACACCCACAGAAATCAAGGGATTTGTACTGTGTATTTTTGTATTGTGAGTATCTAGTGCCGCGGCCAGGTGGAGGGGAGAAAACACCGATACGATGTAGGTTCACAAAATGCTCCGTTTATTGATTACAAGGCTGCTCTTAATATACTGTCTTACACGCAATCACGCATTACTTGATTGGCTGCTTCACTTTGCCCGCGAGAGGTACACGCTCCACTTTGCCTCTCCTGATTGGTTTCACACCTTCGCTTCAGCTTAGCGTTACATCATGCTTCTGGCATCTTGTTATTGCGTTCCTGTTTTGCTGACCTTGACGCTTCCTCTTCCAGCCTGGGGTCAGAGGTTCACTTTCTCACAGCTTGCTGCAAGCCTGTTAAAGCGCCCGTGCTCGACCCCCAACAATCTAGCTTCAAGCTGATTGTTTAGGGCCAATGGGGAGAAACAGAGTAATATTTGTCTGACCTTCTTCGTAAGTTTATCTCAAGAGTTGGCCCATCTATCTAGAGGTAGATAGCCAAACTGCAGATACCTTTTTTCCTCTACAGGGACAGGCCACAGTTTTCATACAGCTGTTATAATTATCTCTTACTTTTTCACCCCATCTTTCATGCATCCATCACACCCAAAGGATAGATGAAGACTTTATTGTGGGGTTAGCACAAGCGAGTATTTATTGACCCAAGTATGCTGGGTCTCCCACTTTTCTTTCAGAGCACCTAAGAACTATTATTTTTCCTCTGTTTAATTGACCAGAAAATTTGCTATTTGGAGGTGTGTTGCTATAGCAAGCAGAACTTGGTCTGTTTATAGAAGCTGCTGAGAATGATGTATACTGTTTGGAGAAAAGAGTTGAATGAGTATACAGATTGTGAGCTGACTTGAAGTGAACAGTAGCAACACTTTTTTAATGTGCATGATAAATTCATCCACAGCAATAAGTTACTGCAAAATATTCTCCAGATTATGACTCAGAAACTGGCAAAAAAAAAAAAGCATTAACATATTAAAAAAACCCAAACCACCAAACATACGGTGACTTTTCTAAACATTTTCAGATTAGAAGTTGTTGCATCAGAAGTACTATAGTGGCCATATTACTGCCTGCCTGTACTGTGGGTTTCAATGAACTTCTCAGCCCTATCAGGACATTCTCAGAAAATAAGTGTTCACTTGAAAAGCAGAGCATGAAAAAAAAAAACCCTCTTCAAACAAAATGTCCAGGTTGGTGAGAACCATATAATCAACTAGGTTGAAAAATACCTTGAAGGTCATCAAGTCCACCCTTTACCCTAGTTCTGCCAAATCCACCACTAAACTATGTCACTGAGGGCCTCATCTACACAGTTTCTGAACACTTCCAGGGATGGTGATTCAACCACTTCCCTGAGCAGCCTGTTCCAATGCCTGATCACCCTCTCAGTGAAGAAATTTTTCCTAATATCCAGTCTAAACCTTCCCTGAAGCAGCTTGAGGCCGTTACTTCTTGTTCTATCACTTGCTAGTTGGGAAAAGAGATCAGCCACCTCCTGTCTCCATTTTCCTTTCAGATATTTGTAAAGAGTGTAAGGTCCAAGAAAGAAGACAATACTTGAGTTTGAACATTCCAGTGAACCTCATAAGTGACATGTGATGGTATTATTACTATTATAATCCAATTGTACTTTGGAAGTCTTGATGCTGCACTTTCTTTCGACAGTATCAATAGTTAGAAATGTAGTATCCATATGATAAAAAACCAATAAACAATACCCTTTTACCACAGGTAATACACATAGATACATATATATAAATATCTATGTACACAGACACAACTCTTTAAAATAGATATAGAAAATTTCCATATAAAATACGTACATGTCTGTTTCTGTGTGTCCTTGTCTGTGTATATGTATATGTATATATATATGTATGTCTATATGTGTATATGTATATATCAGGGTATTATTCGGTGCACCAAAATGTTACAGAATGTGTCAGTTTACTGTATCTGAGGCTTTGTCCCTATGATATTGAGGAATTCCTAGATTTCTCAGGCAAATCAGTACTATTTATCCTAGAATGCTATCTGTATAGTTGAGAAAATGTCTCTTCTTCTCCCCATTCATCTTTAAACAGTTATAATTCCCTTTGATGTTCTATATTCCCATTTTTCCTCTTTCAGGAATTCTCTCTGAAAAAAAACACGGTGTGTTTAATGGTTTCATTTTTGCCTATTTTTTCTCTCCCCACTTTATACTAACAGCAGTCTGTTACTGAAGCAACATGTGCATAATTTGAGTATCTAGCAATAACTAAGACAACATTCCATGCACAAAAATCATTAAAAAGTCAATCATGGTTAATTATGAAACTTAAAAAGTTAGCATCTGCTTTCAGTCATCCAAGTGTAAACCAACAGACTTATCCTCTTGCAGAAAACCCTCCAGGTGGGATCTCAAAAAACAGAACTGTTTATGGTGCTGTCTTCAGAGAGATCCCTCCATTTGGGCTCAGTTTCTTTCCTAGCAAATACTGCGTGCCAAGCTGCCAAGATTGTTGACAAAGATGGTCATTCATATGCTTCACACTTAGACTTGGTCCCTACCAGACCCATTGAATTTCTGTCACTGGGGGTGGCATAACAGTCCTTTAAATCAGGTAGAATGTCCTCTACCATGTATAGAATGGGATAGGGAACTAACAGCAACATAAGAATAATTATAGAAGTTCTGAGTGGTGTTTATAGACCAGTCTCCCGAGGAAATAGGGCTTGGGGGAGCATATTGTGTGGATGTATGCATGTCTGTGTCCTCCCTCAATAAGAGGCCACTGACTTCAGCCACCTTTGATGCAAATTCATGTTTTTGCCCAACAACTCTCTAAAATCCATGGCATTTATTGATTGCAGGCTTGGTTTTGTTGCAGTGGGAACACCTGACCACCCACTTCTGGTCCAGCAGGGCACTGGTCTCCCGTACATTTTTTGTCATGCCTTCTATCCCCATATGCATGTGTCAGATATCTTAAGGTATCTTAGATGGCATTAGTGACCTTTCTGGGGGAAAAGAGGATTGTGAGATGAAGAAACATAAATTCTAAATCACTTAGCCATGAGTATTTTGATGATCAGGCCCCAAAAGGCAGCGGAATATCAACATTATAGCCAAGATTTCTCTCACCTAAGAATTCTATCAAACTGGGGGTGAATATTCCTGAAAGTTTCCCTGCTATGACAGCATTCATAAAATGACTAGTATCTGCATGGATTAGCTGATGTCTAATAAGATATGACTGTACTCAGTATGAACAGGGCCACCCTGTTTTGGGGAAAGAGTACAATGTCAGCATCATGCTTCTTTCCTAGGCACAATGAAAGGCAGCCTGTCTGATTTATCTACTGGTATAGACACAGCCATGCTCCTTTATATCTCACAATGTGGCAAGTGAGAATTTTTGCCAAATAAGTCTACTGAAAGCAAATAAAAGAGGTCAATATTTAAATAAATCTTATAATGCATTCTTATTTCTAGCAGTTGTGGGTGAAGATTGCGCAGAGATGAACAATTCAGGCACCATGAGCCTGACATTTATGGAAGTATCTGGCTTATTGCACATGCAGAAAACAAACTGTACTGTATGTCTGCATCTGTAATGTGTGCAAATAGACTTAACAACTGCAGGCGAGTGCAGGTACTGGTTAATGCATCCTGGCTGTGTGACCAGAACTGACAGCCCAGGCAGAACAATTGCCATAGCTCTAAACAGACAGCCAGACATGCAGAAACCCTTGACAATCAGCCATGTTTATCTTTTTCTGACAACACAAAATTTTGAGGTGGAAAAAGAAGCCTTTTCTGTGAAAATATGCAGATATACCTAACTCTTTTTATACCTAGGACTTTTTTACACCTAAACTAAGATTTTCAGTTGCTTCTGAGTTAATGGTTTCAGCTCCCATACCATATAAAACTTTTAATTTCATAACAGTTTTTCATTTATCTTTTAAAAGTCTTCTAAATTCATGTGCAAAATGAATCTTGCTGGGAGTTAGGTATTTGGTGAATTCTTAGCTTGTTGCACATCTTAATCATGTAGAAACTAGATGTATTCTAGGTTTACTTTTAAATCAGACTGAAAATCAGAATTCTCAGTTGAATTGTATATTGGCTTATGAAGTGTTGTGTCTTCAGTAATGCAAGTAACTCCTTATTCTGTGAGCACTGCAAGATTATATTGTTAATGTACATAAAAATTTATTTCAGCCAAGCATGTTCTCAAGGGAAATTCTAGAAGGCAAAGGGTCCTTGTTATTTGGAACATCATTAGCAGTATTTTGTGACCTTCAAAGCAGATCATTAGAAAAATGACTTGTTAAGGTATATGTACCATTCATAGCTTTATTGAAACAAAGGGCCTGTGTGAAATGCTATATCAAAGATTCTGTACAGATCAAGAAGTGTTATCTTTGACATAACCCTTATCAAGAACATCATACCAGAAATGAAGAATTGGCAATAAAATATCCCCTGTACTGGATTTGGGAAGCAACCAAACTGATTACAAAGAAAGATTGTAAATTGATTTAAAATGTGAAAGGGTAGCATTAAACTTAAAGACTGCTTTACTTGTTCCATATCTTTGGAAGTGACTGGCTGAGGAATGACTTGCCTATAGCCTGAAACAGACTTTTTATCATCTGTCTGCTGGATGGAACAATACAGACATGTTTCATTTATTTAGAAAATGGCCAGAGTCCAGAGAAAGATTAAAAATGTAAGCAAGAGTCAGTGCAATGGTTGTTCCTATAATAGTTAGGCATTTGGACTGCAATATCAGCAAATACTGCCACAAAAGATATATTCCTACAACACAGAATTTGCATTTGATGTCCTTGAAAAGCAATCGGTACGTTAAGGACAGGCTTACCCATTACTCCAGCAGTTGAATTTGGAATGCATTTGGCATTTACAAGAGTAAACAAAAGCAATTGACATACTTGACTAAGTTGTTTTGTGAGCAGCAGAACTAATGAATGCAAACAAATTCTAAAAGGAGCAAATTGTTTCTTATTGATTTCTATTTTTGTTCTTCAGCCTCCCCCATCATAACCCCAGCTCCCCTGCCCAGGTCCTCTGCACCAGTTCAACCAGCTGAGATTCATTGTATACTGCAGCATATCTAGAGCTGTGGGTTTAGAGGTTGGGCCCCCAGCTGCAGCCAGACAGACCATGCAATAGCTAAGCTCCATGTGTCTCTGTCTCAGTGAGGACAAATTGTCTGAGGACCTCTATCCTCCAGAAGATCTTCATTGATGTATACATGCCTAAGAAGGGATCAAGCCTGCCTAAGCAAGGGACCTAACTTGATCTTAAATTCAAGAAAGCTACAGAGACAGGCTTTTTTTTCAGTGTTTCTGCCCTTACCACAAGCAACAGAAGATCATCACTGCCTTTCTGAGATTAGGGATCTGAATTTCACAGACAAGATCTGCCTTCAGAGACATCCAAAAGCATTTACCTGTCTTTACTGACAGTGGAGAGAAACTTTGCTCTAGGAGGACTTCTTCTCCAGTTCCCTGAAATGTTTGTTCAAGTTAAGAACCTTAGAGAAGATTCCAGTCTGAGCCCTACTCTTTCTAATCTGATTGAAACTGGCCATGGAGGTTAGGAGAGGAGGACAGATAGATTGCCCCATTGCAGGAATTATGGGAAACCAGGCTAAAAGCAATAGCAATTAGGAAACATGTATATAATATAGGGATTTATCTGCTTTAATATTGCTATAGATAATGTAGAAAAATACAGAAAGAATACAACTTTTCATTTACTACCATTAAAATATTTTATGGGTAGGTGAACAACAGTCCAAAACTTGGGCATACCTGGAACAATTTAATTCAAGAAACACAGGAGAGTTCAGTCTAGGATTTAATTTCAGGTAAGAAAACTGATTCTTCTATGTACATCATAAATGAGTTGAACAGAAGACTAAAACCTTTTGAACACAAACTTCTGTAGAAAAGCCATATCTCAAACCAGTCAAACTCAGGTTTAATAATATTTCTGAGTCTTCTGAATGTACCCAGACTCATGTGTAATGTGACTCCTTAACCTTATGTTTTAAATTTTTCCTTGACATGCAGGTTCAGCAGAGATCCATTGTTTTGTGATTTAACTTCACTCAACTGTTTTGGAACACATACAGTGCATTGTACAAAGAGAGGAGGAGGACAGCTAGCTCAGAAGGACAGTAACAGAACTTGAAATAAGTCAGTTTGAATAAAATAAGAAACAGGCTCAGCCTGTGTCCAAAAATCTGACTGATTTCAAAAGGTTTTTCATATTTGGGTAACAAAGAATACACCATGACATTTAGTTTTGTGCCTTCTTGCTCTGTTGGGGTGACACTGGAATAAGGATGCACTCTGATAGCACTTCCACTGGTGTGCTAATCTGATGACCAAAAAGCAGTGAATGTGACTAGGCAGTGGATGAAGTCTCACAGGATGCCCATTTTGAGGGCAGCTGCAGAGGCAGAAGTGAGCTTTTTTGAAGTGAGTATACCCAGTTTTCTTCTGTGAATGTCTGAAGACTTTACTATATGACCCAGAAATTCACAATGTGAACTGCTTGTCTCTTTGTCCACCCTTGCTGGTGCTTGTTTGTTTGTTTTAGTTTGGGTTTGTTTGTTTGTTTTTGCTAGGATATGCATTTGTGAAAAGTGCTAATAAAATCTCTAATCACCTAGGCTAGCTTTGTCTCCAAGACAGCATATGAAGCAGTGATGAATCCTCTTCTATGAGCAGTGACATTGGCACAACAAATAGCAGCTCTCCCTGCTACAAATAACCAGCCTCCTTTCAGATGGCAAGTGGGGATTTCGTTCACAAAATCACAGAATCATTAGGGTTGGAAGTGTCCTCTAGAGATCAGCTAGTGCAACCTCCCTGCCAATGCAGTGCCACCTAGGGCAGGTGATACAGGAACACATCCAGGCAGGTTTTGAATGTCTCCAGAGAGCGAGACTCCACAACCCCCCTGGGCAGCTCTGCCACTCTCAATGTAAAGAAGTTCTTCCTCGTGTTCATGCCATTCCTTCAGCTTCTTCCATTCACATGCAGTGAGACTTTGCTTCTTCTCCAGTGTACAAATGCACTCAGCGTCTGCCATGGTTTGGCTGTAGACCCATCTTCAGTCACATTTCTCTTCACAGAGATGAAATAAGACTTTCCAAGTCAGTTTAGCTTAAGCAGCAGAGTGCTTAGGGAGCTATCTTGGACTCAGAGAGAGGTATTTCCACTGTGATAGTAGAGATACTGAAGTACTAAAACCATTATCTGAATGTTCCTGAAAAGGAAGAAAACCTAACTAATATGGAAAACATCCTTGGTTTATTTGTGCAATGTATCATTTCTGAATTCTATAGAACACACCAACAGCAGTATCAATCCTAAGGAGGATGTCTTAGTTCTGCCTCACAGGATTTCCGTATTCAGTGCACCTAGCAGTGGAGTGGTAAACAAAAGCTAACACCTTTTTCCGTGTTAAACTAAGACTTTTATGTGCTACTTTTAAGTGATTTAATGTGGAAATCCTGAGGGGCACAGTTCAAAAGAAGGAAAAAGCAATTGGAAATAAAACCACAAGAAGCAAGGGGAACATAGGCAAAGTAGGCTAAAAAGATATAGAAAGAAAAAGAGAAGTGAAATATGTCTAGTGAGGGAGAAATTACTTCAAGGAACACTAGAAAATTCCTATCCATGGGACTGTCTCAGTGGCTCAGAAGGAAGCAGCTGTACCCAGCAGAGACCCAGATTTGTCAGACACCCTGGGGGTCTCTTGCCAGAAACTGTACCCAACTTCCAAATGCCAAGGAAAACAGGGTTAGAAACAAAGAGACCTTTTTGCTTTAAATAAAAGCTTTCATAGGACTGTCCTCCTCTCTCCTTTTTACTGTATGAAAAATAGCAAACTTTAGCAATGGCTGTTAGTCTCCATTGTCAAGGACTTGGTTATAATGCAGCTTGGGACAGCCAATGGATGGATGAGGCCAAAGGGTGATACAAATGGAATGACTTTTTTTTGGTCGTGTTTTGATTTTCAGTTTTTATTAGAAAATAACTCTTTAGTTTAGGTCTTTACTTAGGTTTTTTGCTTAGCCTAGATATAAACCAGTTTGGCTCCATCCTAACTGGCTAGCCATACTGTGTTATAAGGTCAGGCCATAAACAAATATAACAACTGCTGTTAATTAAATAGTTATTGTAGTATAGATGGGGTCAAAAAAAGGGTATGGGTGGGAGGGAAGGGGAAGAGAGGGCCTAAGTGGCAAAAGGTGGGGGGAGTCTTGGCTTCTGACTTAGAAGGCGTGAACAAGCAAGAACTCTGTAGAAAGACCTCTGGGACATGAAAATAACAGTTAACATTTCAAAGTTTGGTGCAAATATGAAGCGATTAATAGCAAAAGACAGCTTGTGTTCCCTCACTCATACTTTGCTATGCTCTGAAACCATCATGGTAAGCAAGACTTGGCTTTCCTCAAGAAGAAATCCTCTATCTGCTTCCATTGGTGGTATCATTTTAACAGCAGCACTTCATTGAAATATTAATGCCTCCCCATGCCAGGATGTTGTACAAATTCCAGCTAGTTAAAAGAGTTGTTGGAGATTTACAGAAGAGCAATGGGGAAAAAAAAAAGAAAGAAATTGTTTACATTTAATTTCAATACTCAGAAATGTGCTTTCCTTGTCATAAAAGTGGAACCCTCCCTGTGTGACTGCAGCCTGCCTTGCATACTGATTTTGTGTGTGCCTAGCTAAAACCAATGCCTGTGATATGATCTGATTTTGACTCTACAGAGGAAGGCAGGAGGAGCAAAATTTATGTTTCAGGTCTGTAAGGCATTTTAAAGTTAATCGTGTCCTTTGGGTCTGATATAATTTGTGTAAGATTGCTGTTGATGATTAGAATAGCTATTTAAGATTTTTGTTAATAGTCTGTTACATGGACCCAGTGGAAAGATTCCAATAGCTGTCTGTTAGTTTTTCCCTGTCACATTCAGGTTACAGACCCTTCACAGATGTTGTAAGTAGACATCAATACTAAAAGGGAATATTACACAAATTAAAATCATAAGTGTGCTCAAACTGCCAACACAGACATTTTGTTAAAAACATCTGTCACATAAAAGCAAACATTTAAGGCCATTATATTTATAACAATTGTTTTCATTTTTAATATGTACTACATATTTTTCTTTTCTTCTGTTACTCTGAATATTTTTTCTTAGACTTTAATACTTATTTTTTCCAACATTACTTATGTTTCTGACCATATAAACAATAATGGAGACTTTTAATGAAAACAAACAAGTCTCAGTGGTTGGAAATCTAATAGATACTTGCACAATGAATGAATCAACTGAGAATCCAACACCATGTTCTCCAAAAAATATAGAGGTATCAGATATTATAAAGACAAGTATTAAGCTGGATGTCTGTTCAATTATATCTAGTTATTTAATTCTGTTTTGAAATAAATTTCTCAGGTAAAAAGGATAAACCACATATAAATGTCCTGTTCTGGGCCTTTTTGTTGCATACATCTGATGCAGCTGTTTTATATTCACTGTGGCACCCCCAAAGAGGGCATTAGAGCCCCCCAAAGCTGGAAACTTCTAGGGTGCTTTCTTCCTGGCACACCTACTGCACTGATACAATCCATCTCTTCCTTCTGCCATTTCAGGGTACAGAGGTATCCCTCTGATATCTTTTAGCCAAGGAGCTCTAGGCTTTTTACCAGTGTTGACCTCTTAGGCTGTTTCTATCACAAAGTAAAAGCGGGTTAGGAACCACCAATGCCACCATTTTCCCTACTTACAGCTCTTCTCTCAGAGGTTTTCTTTTGGGAGAGCATTTGGAGCTAAGGCAGGAATGGAGCTAAGAGTGAAGAAATGGGGACAACTGCTCAAGCTCACATCCTTCCCTCCTTCCATTAGTAGCAACCCATCTTAACACTTCCTAACAGCTCAAATATGTCATAAGTTTATATAAATTCAATGAATTGTTATGATCAGCAAGGCTTTGCTACTCATAAATCAACAGTCTTGGTCTGGTTGAAAGCAATGCTTGTTATTTTCTATATTATCTGTTTTCTGAAAAACACTTAAATATATGATCAGCTGTATGTTCACACTTAGCTTTTCCATAAGGCAATGAGATATTTCTTTATATAAGGCTTCCCCATAATTAGACACAGTTGAAGAACAGTGGCAGTATCTTGAGACACTGGTTTTTTGCATGGCATGGAGGCTATGCTGGACCCTTTATGAATGTAAATAGAGACACAGCCTGTGGCCTGGAGTATTGTTGAACCAACTCAGATTCACATAGAAAACCAATGAAAAACATAAGTACTGGCTTCTGGTTAAACTCAAGAATGGAGCAGACCTCATGAAGAGATTGAAAAGATGCTCTGTTGTGTAGGACTGAATAAGCCAGGCCCATAGCATCATAGAAAAGTCAGTTGGAAGAAATGTCTGGAAGTCACCTGCTCCTCCAGTCCACCCTCTCCCTCAAATCAGGTGTATTACCAGTGCTAGAGCAACCTTCAGTCTGAAGGCATGTTGTGATTTTTTTTTTCATTGCTATGCATGACACAGTATCTGTATTAAAATCTTATGTACAGCTTCTCCAGAATTATCCTGCATGTCAGGATAAGGCCCATGTGACTCAAGCAAGGTACTATACATTGAAAAACGTGATTATTAGGATCAGAGTAAAGCTGAAACGAGAAGTCGCTGGGCTTCACTAAGTTGCTGAAACACAGCCAAGTGTATTTTAGACAGTAAAGGGCGTCCCTGTAACATCCCATAGCTGCTGCAGCAGGGTTTTGATTTGCATAAGTCCCATCATAACTGTCATATCTGCCAGCCCTGTATAGATGCCTTGTTATGGTAGTAGACATTTCAACTAGATACCTATGTTTAGGCACCTGAATGAGCTCCAATGGCTGTGCTAAAGAAGTTTCAGCTGATTACAATAGGAGCTTACACATCATGGTCACAGTTAAATACCTGCATATAGACACCTATAGGAGCCAAATCATAGAATCATAGAATAGTTAGGATTGCAAAGGACCTCACGATCATCTAGTTCCAACTCCCCTGCCATGGGCAGGGACACCTCACACTAAACCATATCACCCAAGGCTTCATCCAACCTGGCCTTCAGCACTGCCAGGGATGGAGCATTCACAACCTCCCTGGGCAACCCATTCCAGTACCTCACCACCCTCACAGTAAAAAATTTCTTCCTTATATCCAGTCTAAACCTCTGCTGTTTAAGTTTTAACCCATTACCCCTTGTCCTATCACTACAAGTCCCTAATGAAGAGTCCCTCACCAGCATTCCTGTAGGCCCCTTTCAGATACTGGAAGGCTGCTATGAGGTCTCCATGCAGCCTTCTCTTCTCCAGGCTGAACAACCCCAACTTTCTCAGCCTGTCTTCATACAGGAGGTGCTCCAGTCCCCTGATCATCCTCATGGCCCTCCTCTGTACTTGTTCTAACAGTTCCATGTCTTTTTTATGTTGAGGACACCAGAACTGCACTCAATACTCCAAGTGAGGTCTCACAAGAGCAGAGTAGAGGGGCAGGATCACCTCCTTTGACCTGCTGGTCACACATCTTTTGATGCAGCCCAGAATATGGTTGGCTTTCTGGGCTGTAAGTGCACACTGAAGCTGGTTCATGTTAATTTTCTCATTGACTAACACCCCCAAGTCCTTCTCCACAGGACTACCATGAATTTCCTTTTTGCCCAACCTGTAGCTGTGCCTGGGATTGCTCCCACCCAGGTGTAGGACCTTGCACTTGGCATGGTTAAACTTCATAAGGTTGGCATCAGCCCACCTCACAAGCGTGTCGAGGTCCCTCTGGATGGCATTCCTTCCCTCCAGTGTATCAACTGAACCACACAGCTTGGTGTCATCGGCAAACTTGCTGAGGGCGCACTCAATCCCATTGTCTGTGTCACCGACAAAGATGTCCTACCTTAAGTGTCAAGGTAAGAGGTTTCCAGAAGAAAATTAGTTTTGAACACTATTTTAAAGAACTATATGCCTATCTTTACTATGGAGATACATATCCCATACCCTTACGTTTCAAGCAAAATTGTAAGGAGACCATGCTGTAATAAGCCTGGACTCTTCCTCTATGCAGTAAACCAGCCTTTCGCAGGCTAAAGCTTAATAATTTAAGTTTCTCTCATATATTCTTCAGGAATTCTGTGCTACCTAACACTTAACTGTATAATAATAGTATTTTTTTTTATTTGAGCATTTAATAATAGCTGTCAGTTGTATTCTGTTGTTATTTTTCATTTAACAGAAGATACCTGAGAGAAAACAATAAGAAAAGGTAGTGAATGTGCATGAAAAGGATGAGCTATTGCAAATTCCCCCATAAAGATGACATATTGTATTTTTAGACTTTTTCAGTGGGAAAAAGGGTACACAATGGGTCACAAGTAAAGTGTTGCTCTCAGCATTACTACTTTGATGAACTGCAAACCAGAACCACCAGGCATTCTGGCAGTGTGTAGATAAGAACCATCAGTGTCAGGGCACTAACCAGACAGATTCCTGTAAAGCATGTAGCCCCTAGGTACGTGACCTGCATGGGATCCTGCACTGCAAAACATACAATTTCTTCAGTATGTCAGTTCCTCCGTTTTCTGCTCATCTTAATTTTTGTGTGTATCTTACTTCGAGATGCCTTATTTGCTGTGCTCTGCATTAGTATAGAAAATCATTTCTCAGTCTGTGTGCATAGTTCCCTAATTTCCATTATGTTACTCTGTGAGCATAGTTACTGCTGTTTGTGATGTGAGTTCTGGTAGCATTTTTTGTCTCTGTTCTTTATGAGGTTAAAAGTGCAAGAATTCAGGCATTTCTCTGTCTTTCTAATTTAATGCCAAATTAAGCTATTCTCCAGATTTTTACTGGGTATGCTGGTAGAGATTTCAGAGAACTGATTTAAGGTGCATGTACACCCAAAATATTTTCAGCTAAAGGAAATGAGCTTTTCTGAGGTAAATGAATTAGAAGTTTTAGCAGGAAACAAAAAGTGAGCATCAAACAGCCAGGGTTTGGTTGGGTTTTTTTGTTTGGTTTGGTGGGGTTTGAGGTTTTTTTCAACAAGAATGAAGCAGTAGTCTAAGTTGAGAGGTAGCTGAGGGACAGTGTAATGTGTAGGGGTTTGGGAGGGACTTTTCCTCTAAGTGAGTTTATGTTTAATTACATTGCAGCTTTGTATTGCAACTGGGCTCTGCTGAGGTAAACTACGTCGGGAAGAGCCAGTATGCAAATATTAGCTGCAAATCCACTGACAAACCATCTCTTAGTACCTTCCTGTGCTCTCTTGCCTCAAAGGGCAGAAAAGTGGCCCTTTGAAATCTCTTGCCTCTTAGTCACAGACAGGTTGACAGGTCAGCAGTCTGGTGGTACCAGAGGGGAAAGGCTGTGCTGGGACAGCAGACTAGCAAACCACATATAATGACTGTGTGCAAGACCTGACATGTTGGGAGAACATAAGCTCTGGTCTTTGGGGCTTGTTCTACGTCCTTCCAAAGCTCAGTAGGAACTTCTGATTGCTTTTTCTGAGTGCTGGTTGGGATCATCAATGCATAGATTTACACAATAGTGAGTTCAGATCCTACTTCATGTACTCCCTGATTAACGTAGTTTCATAAACACAATGCTGCCTTTGAACTTAACTGTTGCATCTATGGCTGTTCCCTTCCTTTGTGCATGCAGCTGTACAGGAACTTGTATTTATCCTCATATTTGTTGTGCTTTCAACTGTGTTAAGCTCTTATGAGTGTCTTCTATTTATTATTTTTTTGTTGAAGCCTTTGTTTGCCTAAATCTTTGATCTCACGTATTCAAATATAAATATTCTCTCAAACATGGTACTCAGATGGCCAGAGGAAGGAACAATCTTTGCAAATACACATTGTGTCAGTATCTCAAAAATCAGGGAAAGTCACATTCATAAGGCCAAGCTTTATCCTCTGTTTATAAGACAGTAAAAAGTAGGGAAGCTTCTTATCACTATACAGAGCAGCTCTGCACGGGAGGGGAGAGGCCCCAGAGAGGGTCAGTCCTGTGCTGTTGCTGTATTGTGGTGATACAGAGGGGACAAATGTACTGGGAGGGTAAGAATGTCATGCAACCCTTCTCTGTTCCTGTTTCTTTCCCCGCAGAAGGCTGAGGCTCTTTATAATTCACATACTGTGGCTGTGGGATGAGAGTGGAGGGTGGGCTAAGGCTAGTCAGGTGTGTCTGTGGAGAGCTGTGTCTTCCACCTACCCTTTGTGGTTCCTACAAGGGAGGCTCTTAGAGCCAGCAACGTCTTTGATTTGCCCCACAGGATAGCTCCCATGTGAAGCGGGAAGGCAGAGACACAGCTAGTGCCACTTACATTTATGCTGTAAACTCTCTTGAGTGAGAGACAGACTTGCAACGTGTCTTAAAAATGCCTGGACACCCTGGGAGCTGTGTAAATGGTATGACTGAGCAGGCATTTCTTAGGGGATATTCAGAGAATGGCCTGTTCCAACCTCATGAATTCTGCTGTGGCTCATTTATGCTTTCCAGTAGAGTGTCTCCTACAAAGATGACCTCCCAGTTTCTTGGGAATAAACATAACATCAAATGTGACTAAAAGCCCACCCCCACAAAATGTTATCTGATTATTTGATATGATAGTAAATTAAATGTTTAACAAAATGAATATTTAAAGTTTCATGTATTTGTTTTTTTTTTTCATGCCCAGAAGCATAAGATGAGAACTGTTTTGTTAAGGATCTCTTTAAAACAACTCATACCCTAGACCCAGTCCCTCCTCTGGCATGGTTCCCCACAGATGCTTATGCAAACATGTCTGCTTCCATAAATTGTGGATCTGGCCCTGGTGTTTTAAAATATAAATTTTAATTGTGGAGCAATTAGAATATCTGTCCTCTCTGGGGATATCCTAAGTCCTTGGGTTTTATATGTTTTCAGCCCCTACAGATTCTTTGCTATTCATACCCCAGTAAAAGGGAAAGGGCCTTAGTTGCTGTGGTCAGAAAGCAGTGTTTGCAGTGAGGAGATTCTAGAGTTTTTATTTTAGTAAAAAAAAAACCAACAAAAAAACAAAACAATCCACTAAAATGTGATTATAACTTGGTTGGCAATGACAGTGCCAAAGGGTGCTGGAGAAAAAGGACTCTGCTGACTTTCAAGACTGACAGGTGTGGAGGGTATTCACAAGTCTGCATCCTTTTCTCTCAGGAGGATATAGCGCCCTCATAGGGACTGCCTCACAGTGTCTTCCCCAGCCATGACGAAGCATGCATGACATACTGGGCAGTACTACTGCACTAGCCTTGAGGAAACCATTTGTTAAAGGGAAGGCAAGCATACAAATGTTCTAAGTATGACTGCTACAGAAATGACTGTCATCTACCTCAGATGTTTGTCATGCAAAGTGGTTAAGAAGTTCAATCTTTATTTTCTGTCAGTGTCCTGAATGTCTTTCTACCATTACATATGGGATCCATAGGGGAGTATGTTAGGCATCTTCTTTGCCTGCCCATGGTGCCTCAGCTCCCCTAGAGAATAATTTAATCTCTGTTCTGCCCTTATTCACATGCTGCCATTCAGGCTTTCCCGGAGTACTTTGTCAATGCAGAGTAAGTGCAGAGCAGGATTTGGTTCTTTCACTTCAATTTTTACGGTTTGTTCTTATATAAATACATTTCAAGGAGTTTTACAAAAGCTGCATAATTCAAGACAGCTTTTGGCAGGATGAAAAGAACTGAAAAGAGGGCAGAAAAGATCCTTTCACTCTGATTTCAAAATGAAGGAGTAAAAAGTGTCCCAGACATCTGAGATGGGAAGGTCCAGAAAAGACTTCTTAGCGGCCCCCTATCTACATAAACAGTGACAGAAATGAGCAAGTATGAAATGCCATGAAAAGCCACAGTAGCTCCAGCCTGTACTGTTCAGGGTCTCAAAGGCTGAAAAAATGCATCAGGTTTTAAACCTAGAGCTTGTTGGGAATTTTTGCCTAGGCTGAGTTGTCAGACAAGAAAGAATACTCTGCAAAGCCGACTCTGGAAAGCACTGATTTTGTTTAAAATAATAATAATAAAAAAAAAAGACAACTTCTGTTTGGGAAATTCTAGTTAAATATTTCATTTGAGGTTATTTGTTTAGCTAGTTAAGAGTTATTTAAACTCACCTGGAAAATGTAATTACAAGTCACTGTAAGAAAATAGTAAGGAGTCCACATTGTTGCTTAAATGTAGCCATGCCATGTTGTCTGAGATATGCTGCTGTATCTCACCTGGTTTCCAGCTGCTGCCCCAGACAGACACTGGTCTGCCATAGTCCTGTGTCTCATCTGTCAGCCCTTTGTGGATGCCTTTGATACTTTACAACACACCATCCTCCTTGGAGGCTGCAGATGACCCAGTTCATTTCTTCCTCTACACCTTTTTGAGGTCCAAAACTGAAACTCAATTCACCAGTGTACGTTCTGGGAAAGCCAAAGGTTGAAGACAAAGAAATCTGGCATCCGTCTGGTTGTTCTGTCTGATTTCCCATTTACCTGCTGAGCTGACTGCCTGGTCTTGGTCTGGGAGCCCTGTGTAGCTAGCACTAGCTCTGCCATGAGTAAGACCTACAGAATAAGTTTTACATATATTTCACAAACTCTGGATGGAAAATTCGGAGAAAAAGCAGACAGATATCTGGACAGAGTCCCAGATCTTTGGGAGGGGGCAGAGGTAAAAGATTTCTGCAAGTTTTTTTCTACTCGGGACGAGATAAGATTGGGTATTGTATCCAGTGTACATGTCTTTTTTACAAATGTTCTTGCATTAAGTAAGTATAACCATCCATAATATAAACTCTAAATAACCTGCCAGATGGTATGAATCTATAGGTAAGTAAAATTAGAAATGGTTCAAATGAAGTCTGCCAGAACCAAAAGTTTCCTTTTTTTTTTTTTTCCTGTAATGGAAAGTAGACAATTACACCCCTGGACTTTTACTTCTTCCAGCTAACTTTCAGTTTGACCATGGGGCATTCAGGTGAGTGAAGATACAGAAGATTCATTGTAAAAGGTCCAATAGCCCATTACAACTTCAAGCATGTGTGAATGAAGATCTACACAGGAAAATTAACCACTTCCTTCAACTATTTAAGAAAATTATAATCTTGCCTATGTGAACCAGACCAAAACATTCATATGTATTTTACAACCTTGTTACCACATCTAATAGAACCTGATACTTTTTAGGCACATTGCCTTAATAGAATCATAATAATAATGAGACATTGTGTTTTTTCTAAATTCCCACACTAAGGAACTCAATGGTCTTTGGTCAGGGACATACCTGAACTGTGACAGCTTAGTTGAATTACATTTTTAAATACTTACCTGACCAAAAAAACTTACATTAAATTAACACAGCAGCAAAAACAAAATTAAATTTAGGTTAATTTTCATATTATAGTAATGGGAGGTTAATTTATAATGACATTAAAAAGGAAATCACCTACAGCAAGCACCAGGAAGTTGTCAGTAATTGAGATTATTTTTTTTTTCCATTTCAAGGACCATATTGTGAGGTGCTTTCAGGGTCAGATATAGCTCAGATCTGGGTGGGGGCCAGCAATCTAGCTACACAAATACTCCCATGTCACGCTTCTCATCTGGTGAGTGTTAATGACAACAGGACAGCCATATCATCTTTACTCTTCCTTGTAAGCACATGCCTGACTCCTGCCATCAAACAGTTCAATAGTTTTGGGCTTGGTTTTTTGGTTGGTTTGTTGGGGTTTTTTGGTGTTTTTTTTTTTTTTGTATCCACATGTCTTCAATTTGTGACATATATGATTGTCACACATTTGATTGAAAAATGCTGTGTGGAAACAGGTGAAGTTAAATATGGGCAAGGGCTTGCATGCATTTCCATGCATCTATGCTGGCAAACTGCAGGCTCTTTCCTGAAGACTCAAAGCCACACTGAATTTTACAGCAGTCCATACAATACTTGCAAGATAAGACCATGCACCGCATAGGCCCCCCTTTCTAGAGAAATTAGCTTTGTATTTATGGCCTTTGAAAGAGAGCTGTAGTCTTCATTTTTACCTTTGGAAGAAAAAACAAAACCTGATCTTCAATATTACACAGCAAATCTCCCAGGAAACCCCCATCCAAATTATGCAAACTATCAAGTTTATGGCTATGGCTGTTAAACTAAGTTGCTGTCTAATTGTATTCATGCTTCAGCTTGAACTGTAGGAAAGGGACTGAGCCATATTATAATTGGATTAAAAATATAGTATGCCCCATGTAGAGACCCTAGTCCTCTCCCAGGACTAGATGACAGAAGGATTTGGATTGAAGTGAATAGGCTGTCATCACTTCTTCCTGTACTGAAAAACTAACTGCAAATATAAAACTTTTCTCCAAGGCTGACCCTATTTTTGCCTCGCATTTTCATCCTGGATTCTTCCAGCCATTTTTAAAAGATACAGATTTCCTTCCTTCTTTTCAGATTAGGGAGTGGGGGTCTGTCTTTTCTGGAGCTCCCCCACTGTGAGCTGGTCAACCGCCATAGCCCTATCTGGTAGTCACCAGCATTGCCCCAGCTGTAGAGTCTGTGATACACCCCCAGTGATGACACCAAGCCAACCCCAAGAAAAGCTGGGGTTCACTTGAAAAGCACTCTAGGCTAAAGAAAAGTCAGGGCACCATCTGAAAGTTGGAACAGGTATAGTTTTTCCAGTTACTCTCAATATGGACACCATTACAAGGTCTAACTGGATTAATAGTGTCCATTTAGCAGGCACTACCTGGCTTTCATCTACACTGCATGGGACAAGTCTCCTCCTGAGCAAACTGCATCCATAGCACCTTGGCTCAAGATCTCCTGCAAGCAGCATTTGGTATGCCTTGTACTCAGGTGTCATAGTTCTTCTGTGTAACCTTTTCAGCTCAAAGTTTCTAGAAGAGGGCAGGCCAAGGCTACAGCCCACCAGAGTTATGTTTTTACAGCAGGACTGTGAGGTCCATGGTTCATGCCCTGGGCTGTGACATAAAAGCATATGGAGGAGTTTTAGGATGGAAACACTGCTAGAAGAGCATTGAGGAATGGTATAACATGGAGAGTAGCAAAGCTGGCGCAGCCTTGGATAAAACTATGCTTGGGCACTGTCTTGGACAGAGCTGACTGGAGAGGTCAAAATTAGGGAGAAAATAAAATAGTAACTAATGTGGATAATAGAGGGTTCAGTATTGGAGCTTGGAGCTCACTACTGGTCCTCCTTTCCTTAGCACCTGAATAGAAATATTCAGAGATAGCATTGCACAGCGTGTGTCTGCTGCCTGCCTTTAACATCTACAGGGAAGGACAGTCACACTGGGCCAAATGTTTCACATCACCGCTAAATTGAAGTTACACTGCTATACACCTGAAGATATGAATAGAGCTTATGCTGCCTGCTATGTGCCCTGTGCTGCCCTCCCAGCTCAGAGCAGCTCTCCAGCAGCAGGAGCAGGGGTAGAGGGAGACACTGTAAATTTAGCATTTCCCTCTGCCTGAAACTGCAATTGTGAGTAGCAGCAGTGAGTTACCAACAGGATCCCACCAGTCCATGTTCCCCAGGGCCACATTTAGGCCTGTGCCCACCTTCATGCTGCTAAGTCTCCCACTTCCCCAAGATGTGCCTACTGTGAGTCCAGACCCCCTCTTTCTGGCACAAGGGCTAAGCAGCAAGTGTGATATAACCCACATGTATTTGGCTGAGCACCTGATTAGCTGTTGGTGGTTTTGGTTTTCACCTCTGGTAAGGGCAGTGCTAGGGTCAGAGGGATGGGCATGACAGAATTCAGGAGCTTAATGTGTATGTATATGGAGATATAATCTTCCTTGAACCCATTTCTGCGGGTTCAAGCAAACACAGCATTTGTGCATTCTCTGCCAACAGCATCATTTTTGTACTGTCTTCCATTTCTTTCACACATGGCTTTCTGAAGGGGCTGAATAAAATGAATTATATTACAGTTTTATTAAATAACTTTGGTTTACGTTAGTGTATGCCTCAGGACTGCCAGCATATGTCCCATTTCTGGGTATTTTTAAGCTGAAGTGGTGAGGCCTTATAAAACACACATGGCAAACCATCAGAGCTGGCAGAAGAGATGTCTTCCTGTGAAAAACGGTGACACTGAGTGTTATCAAAACCAGCCTAAAACCACTTTCAAAAGGATTTTACCTCAATGGTTAAAGAAACCTTTCCCATTAAATGTTCTCTCATTCTGTAAATTAGCAATGTTATTCATCTTAGTCTGTCACAGAAAGAAAAAAAAATGCATTAGAGTTTAATCCCTTCGTTGGTTTATAACCTTAGAACTCAGGCAGGAGAGTCACAAATCCATGTAGACATCCTCAAGTGCTGACTTTTGCATTTGGATTTCTGATTTAGTTGAAAAATATATAAAAAACTTGTGTAGCCAGACAGCTCCCTATTGGCTACACATCTGTATGGGCTCAAGAGCATTGTGTGCTCTGCAAAGATCTGGAATAAATTGTGCTCAGTGAGTTGGCCCCTCATATGCTTTTGTCAAACAGCAGACTCGGATGAACTTATGTACCATGGGAGCATCAATGGCAAAACAATACCTCTTTGGTCAAATCTAGCGAGAGCTGCCATCATAAATGTGGAAGATGGGTAGAGGCAGAAATAAATAACTTTAGGGAGGTGGGAATGTACTTACAGATCAATATTAGTGACTGCAAACTGCAGGCATTAGTTTTGCATTTTGAAAACTCTACAATAACTCTGAAGATGAGTATTTTCTATGGTTGGGATTCACCTACCTGATGAATGCCATCTAGAAAAGAGGTACTTGGCCTAAGCCATCCATCTAGAAACATCATTTATAGGGAGCTTCATGGCAGTTTGACAATGCAATACCGTTGTTGCCCTGTGAGGTTGCTTCTTTCTCCTTTAACAAAAGGGAAGGTATAGAGGATTCCATTTAGATTGGTAACCCTGAGTTTCATCCTGCTAAAATTAGGAATCTCCTACTAAATGTGTACTCAGTAGACCCCCTACCCAGCCCATATGCATAAACAGCAAGCAAGTATACAATCCTAAAAGCAGATTTATTAGTTTTTGTTGATGTAATTTCATCCACACCCTACCCTGAAGGGCTGACTCATCCTCTTTTCTTAGACGAACAATCCATCTTATTCACCTGACCCAACCTTGTTTCTTTAACAGCAAGATATTTGTGAGCCATTTTTCTCCCATGAATGTAAACAGCTCTCAGTTTGCTATCACTAACTCTTAACCAACGTGAAAGTTTGGTTTTCTTTCATGACTGGGATTCTGCAAGAGCAGGTAAAAACTGCACACAGATTTATGAATCCTGCTGTTCACCCAACCTAATTTTTGGCTTTGCTTCAATCTCTTTCTCTTCCTGTTTTCCCAAGAATGTTCCCCTTTGGAAGCCAGCTTTGTTAATGCAAAGTTCAAAATTACCCAGAGACTCCCTCCCACCTTCCTAGCCAGCTCACATCCTCACTAGGAGCCTTGCAGGTCTGTCCCTACCAAGCTGGGCTCCTTTCCAGGCCCCTCCGGTCAGAGCTGGTTCCTCCCCCTGCCACCTGACATCCTGTGTGCAGCACAAGCTCAAGTTCCTCAGCTCTTTTAAGCTCGATTTCCTCTCTGAACTCCTTGCAGAATTTAGGTGACCCATAATGCTTCCCAGAAGGTCCAATTATGAGTCACTTGCTCTTAACACATGAACCATCCTTCAGCACATCTGCAAAGTGAACTGTAGCTAGCACAGGTGAGACAGAGCCTGCAGCAACTCCCTTCCATGCCAAATAATGTGTATTTAGGCTTTCAGAAAAAACACAAACCATTCTCCTATCCCTGCTTCTAAAGACACAGGACTATATTTATGTGTGGGTTTTAATAAACAAATAACTAGTCCCACTTATCCCTGGCTAATATTAATATTGCTGCTGTTAGGTTAGCTGTGGTAGCAGCCTGACCAACATTGTAAAACGGCAAAAGTATCTCTAAAGAAAAATAATCCCCAATCTCCCATGGAATCGTAGAATCACTTATTCCTGCCTCCCAGCTTCCCTCCCCGTGTGAGCACAGAAGCCTGCATGCCTGTGTATCTGCAAAACAAGCTTCTCTGGGGAGGGAATCCAAACCAATCTTGTTTTATTGCTGGGTAAGTTTAAACCCAGATAGACTTCTCACTCCAGTTCTCTGCACAGCTACAAAGGAGGAGATGGGAAGAGACTGGGAAGGTATCTTTCAGCACCAATGCCACTTTATAGTGACTTTCAGCATCCATTGAACTGTAGCTTCAATTAGTTTACCTAACACTGCCCCTAAAGAAATGCAACTTTTATCTCTTTCAGAGACAGAGACAGAAAACTGGAGAAAAAAAAATAAAATAATGCCCTTCTACAGAAACTGTTCTGAGAACAAAACTGTCACTTCAGGTAATTACGTTTGCTTCAATTCCTGTCAGATTTTATTCCCCAGATTTTACATGGAGTTCTGAGTGGTTTCAGAATTTTTTTAAAAAGAAGTTTTTGTCACTTATAAGCCATCAGAACATAGTTTGTAGGTAGAAAAGTGTATAGAGCATCTGAAATAGTTAATGCAGAATGATAAAGATGTACTTCACTCATCCAAGAAAAATACCAGCCCCTTCTTTACTCCAACATCAACATGTTTACCACTGGGCTGGAGGGAAGACAACACCCTAGGTATACTCTTAAGAATAAAGTTATTTTGACCTGCAGGAATTTTCATTGCTTTTACTCTCACAAACACAGTACAGATGTGGATATTAGGAGAAACCATTTGAGAAGCCATAAAACTGCTAATCATTTTATCATTTACCCATAGTATCTATATTTTTACCCTGTTTTTAGCTACAGCAGTGCATTAGTCATCTGTGCTCAGCACTGACACATAGCAGATGAACCACTCTGTGCACAGCTCCTGTGGTGCTCTAAAGCTGATAAAACTCAGCAGCTTTTATTTTCACTGGCTTATGCAGTGCATAGTGGGTGTTCTGGTCACTTTATAAATATCACCTTTACACTTCCAAATGTTTATAAGCACATTTACTTCTATCAGAGTATCTCCACTTAGGTGCAATGTGTATTTAGCTGGTGTTATATAAAAGCTTGGTTCTCAGGGCAGAATGTCTCCCCAGAATGACATGCATGAAAGAGAAAATATTTTTGTATTTGTATCCTAGGAACATACACCTAAGTGTTCACCACAGGAAGAGCCACACTGGTAGAAGAGGCTGCAGCCCCACACACTGCACTGGGCTGCAGAGTCCTGACCCCAGAGCTGAGCCAGCAGAACTGGCCACGTGGGCTGTCTCCATTGCCCTGATGCTAAACCACCCATACTAATTCAGTTGTTCATCATTTGATAAGTGAAATGACCTGACTCTGCTTTCAGGACAAGGGACAACCCCAGGTGGTCCTCTGTGTGGACACTAACCTGTAGCAGGACAATGGGAAGAAGCCAGAAAGGAGCAGTAGGGAAAATCTGATAGAGGTCTGCAAAATGCTGGCTGCCTAGGAGAAGGATTGACTCTCACTTGTCCCTTTCAGTACAGGACCTATGGGCTATAAGGGAGTCAGGTTGAAAACAAATGTTAGGAAGTTATTTTTCAGGCAGCAAGTAGGCATGGACTTTGTTGTCAGAAGACACTCTGGCTTCATGGATGTAAAAGGGGGGTGGACAAGCACCTGAGAGGGAGCCACTATGGGGCACTAAACATAAAATATCACGGGCACAAAAATACCTCTAGTTGAGAATGGTCAGAGGCTGCAGAAACAGTTTACAGCTTACTTGACTGTTCTTATTCATCAACAGGCATTCCACTATAGCCAGTTTTCTTTTTCCCCAGAGAAGACCATGAATGTGTCCCTCCATTGCCACAGTTCAGACAGAGAAGTTGCCTATTTTGCAGGCAGATGCGATGTGAGTACACCTAAAATGCTGTGTATGAGATTCCTTCATGGAAAACACTAGGGAAGAAGAAGAGAAGAGGAAAGGAGAGGAGAAGATGTAATTAGGACAACCTAGTCAAGTTCAAATTAGATCAACACATTCTAGGAACATATGTAGCACTTTTTCTGGACTTGCAGTCTCTCCTGAACGTGAGCGTTCCCTAAGATCCTGCTCCAACAGGGCCATCCCACTAGCACTGTAATGTGTAAACAGCAACATCAGCAACAACAGCAGTGCAGAACCCAGCCTTTCCTGGTAAATCCCACTATCACCAGCTGGGAACAAAGGCTTATGGACTCACAGACAGTCTTGTTAAAAATTGCTGTCAGGTTTGATTGGGCTTTAAGAGTTAGCTGCTTTGAGATCTTAGCCTCTCTTTCCTGCACACAGTCCAGACACTCAAATGCAGCAAGAGCATCCCAAATCTGCAGTACCGAACACTCCAGCACTATGTCAGCAAGGCCTCACCGTCTTGATACCATCAGTGGGTGCCAACTCAAACAAGAAGTGAGCATGGTGCAGATGGAGGAAATGGACTTCTTCTCATGCACAGATGGAGGTGGAACAGCACATGGCACCAGCCCGGCAGCCCCTCCTTACCCGAGAGGCACAGAGCCGGGACAGCAGACTGCTGCAGGTGCAGAAAGCCATGGAGCTCCAGTCTCCCCGCAGATTTCCTCTATTCCTTCCAAAGTCACAATATTTTAATTGATATTTCTTGTGAGAATTCAACAGGTGCAACATAAATCCCATGGATTGTGCTGAATCTCACAAAATTTTGAGTTTCATTTTTGAAGTGGGGGGAGAGAGGAGTTTTCTTGCTCTTTGGGTTTTTAGCCTTGAGCTACGTGAGACAGAAAAAATGCTGTATTTTCTCAAAGTGCTGCCAGATTAAAATAAGCAGCTATTCATCTTTTCTTTTTTTTTTTCTTTTTTTCCCCTGTGAAAGGACGGTTAACTCATTGAGAAAAACTCACTGACTATAAAAGTACATTCAATTATAGCAAAAGTAGGGTAAGGACAAACTCTGCTTTTTCTTACACATCCTCGATTGGGGGGCAGAAGCTTCTGCATCCATTTTACCCCTTCAGACATACTTGGCAAAGCAGATGGGACAGCAGCCTTGTCAGGAAGGGAACCTCTGGATTTATGGATACACGCTAGAACCCTGTTAAAAACAGTTAACAGCCCCATTCTGCCATGGTTTAAGTATTAGGTGAGAGGTACTAGCTCTAGCAAAGGTAGATGTCACAACGTAGGATTTTTTTAGCATTAAGTCATGATATATCTCTTCTTTGTTTACTCTTTACTTGACCAAAGACTCAATATCTTCAGGGTTTCACATGGTACGCACAGAAACAATGAGCAGATAGGGAGACAGATGTTGGAAATAAAAACAGACTTCCACTTCTCATTTTTGCAATTGTCCATGGATAACATTTTTCTAAGAAAATTCCTGATAAGGGTTTGTTAGTGGTTTTGGAGGTTTTTATGTTTTTGCATAGAAGAATTTTTGCAAAATGTTAATCCCCCCCAAAACTTCAGACCACCTAAGAAGACCATATTTCTAGCATTTAAAAGGTGAGCAAGCTGATAAACGGCAAATTTGTATGTTCTCCACGTTCCTGTACCCACTTCTCTGCAATTTTAACTCCTTTGCTATCTGGTTTGTGTGTCTAGCATGGGTCCTGCCCTGATGCCAGTCTAGTCTGGTCATTCACTATAGGAGTAACACTCTGCTGATGGATGTCTATCAGCTGATGGATTAGGTTTATACCTCTGTGAAAAAAAAAAGCTTTTTTTATTTTAATTCAATGCTAGTGCTCAGCACCACAGAACCAGCAACAATAAAACTGCTGGTAGTAGTAATACAATGCTAAAATTGCTAATAATAGCAAAGAAAGAGCTTTACTGAGAGCATACTGAAGATCTTCAAACCCTATAATAACAATTATTTCATTTAACACAGTGAGAGAAGTGCCTTTTAAAGAAGAAATAGCAGACCAGGTAGAAGGGACGATATCTTCATTCTTTTCACTATATGTACCAAAGGGGAAGAAATGGTGGTTTGCTTTGGTTTTCTACAGAAAATCTGTGATTTTTCACTGAGAATGAAAATTTGAAATTTCACTAAATGTTTGTAAATTAAAATCTAAAACAAACCAAAACACAAAATGTGGATCAACACAAGCAAAACATCTTACTCCTCTTTGGTGTCTTTTGTCTATACCTTGATTTAAAAGCAAACTGGAAAACATTGCACTAAAAAAACCAAACTTTAAAATATGCGCTTGGGTGTTTGAATGCATTATTCTGTTTTTCTAAACATTTTTTCCTGATTTTTAAACAAAAAAAAAAAATAAAATGGACATTCTTCAATAGTGTATGCTCATGAATACTGATTTTTTGACAAAGTCAATTTGGGGAAAATTTGTGCTTGATTCCATGTCCTCTTTGCCTTCCTTTGAAAGCCTGAAGAACTCTAATACCCAGCTCTTTTACTGTACGGGTCTGAAAACACAGTACCATGGGAGTCAGCATCATTATCCTAAATTCCCACAGTGGGAGAGTGAGAGGCTTGCCCCAGGATAAGTATGGCACCAGCCATGGAGCTGAAAGTAGAGGTTTCCCCTTCTAGTCTCAGCTTAATGCTCTTTTGTCTTTGCTGTGTGACCAAGAAATGGGTCTTTGAGTTGATTGTTTATTTCTAGCAGTGAGAAGGGATTGATGCATTTGATCTTGGAAGAGATGGCGACGGTAAATCCCTGCTTTGAGGAGCAGGAGAAAGACCAGCATTTCTCCACAGGGACTTGCTGTGAGATGTTCTGCCCAATGACTGAGGCAATGTAGAGGGGTCCAAAGAGAGCAGGACCAGGCATGTCCCTCCTCATTTCCCTCTAAGAAAGCAGATCTATCTACATTTATAAAAAACACAATGATGAGAGAATGCTACCTAAAGTTTAACTAAGGAGCAAATGGAAAGTTTAGATAAAAGTCTTTCAATGAAAAATAGTGAGCAGAATTATGGTAGAAACAGCTGCTGTATGGATAAGGCAAAATACTTGACAAGGAAAACATCTCTGAAAAGAAAGCACAAGGGTAGAGCTATTATAGCTTCTGAGGACTTTTCCCTCAGACTTCTTATTTTATAACATATTTCTAAAACACAACACCCACAACTGTTTTTCTTCATCTATCAAAGCATTAAATTGCTAGTCCTTTGACCTAACTTAAATGAAGGAAGTAGCAATGTTAGGTTTAATTAAAAACAGCAAATATTTGTACAGCTGTCCCTGGTTTCACGGCACAGAAATAGGTTTAGCATCAAATCTTACAGTTTTAAATCCTTTGGGAACCATATTCAAAAAAATATAGGATCCTTCTGGCTGACTTGCCAAAGCCAGAAATGCCTTTTTTTTGGAGTTATTTCAGGTGGGGCTCATTCAGCCTTCCCGTTTCCAACATACTGTTTTCCTACTTGAGATATTTTTTTACTTCTTTCCATACTCCAAGTGCAGTACTATCAGCTTGACAGGTCTAGATGCATTTTGGAGTTGTGAATAATAATAATAGTAATAAAACTGAGGGTAGGCTGAGAAGTTTTGACTTAGCAGTAGCCATAGCTTTTTGGTGGAAATCCTGATGGCCAGACCCAGCTGGGTGTTTCCATGGGCCTCTGCCTCTTGGCGTGGGTGTCACTTGGAGACACCTGGCATGGGACGCAGGAGCATCAACCAGATCTGCACCAGACACCCCTGGAAACAGGAGGGGTCTGGAATGTAAAGTTTCACTCCTGGCCATTGCTCTCCTTTTAAATCACGCATTGAAACATGTTGTAAACTCCTTCAGCACCGAGCTGCATAAGCAGCCTCCGGAGGGCTGACTCCATGAGCACCCCACCCCCTTGAATGGGCAAGCCTGCTCCCAGCAGGGATCACGGGAAGATTTATGCTGCTTGGTGCAAAAGGCTTGGCAGCCCCAACTCTGCACTCACCCACCCATCTGAACAAAGCCAGCACCGGTGGGGTGGAGAGGCAGGTGGGGCGGACAGCCACCCATCAGGGGTCAGAGATAAGAGGGAAGAGGGAGTGAAGGGGCCAATCCAGGTTTTAAAAGCTGCACCCAATTCTGAAGTGGGAAGGGAGGTGGGAAGGCTGATGGCCGGGCTGTCTGCTCTGCTTGTGTCCATCAGGCACCAGGCAGATGGTCTCTGCACTCTCCAGGCTGCTGCAGCACCCCATCCTCCCCACAGCCCCCCACAGCCTTATCACACCCAAACTTTCAGTGCCAGCAGGTCTGGCACAGCTTGGCACAGCCTGGGAGCAGTGATGGAGGTGTCAGAGCCTGGTGGGGCTCAGGAGCTGGAGGAAGAGAGAAAAGCTCCAAGGAAAAGCCCTAAGGAGGAAGGGAGTGGAGACTTGTCTTCTCTAAGGCCAGGTGAGCCCAGGCCAGAGAGGCTGACCTGGCCAAGGCTGCCAAGGTGTGAGACACTTCGAGAGAAGGCTCTGCGCAGCAAGATATCCCGAATAGTAGAAGCGACTTCCCAGCTTGTACAAGTAGAGCAGTCTCTCCTGCTCCCTCTCCTACAGCAGCACCCTCTTCCTCTCCACCCAAAAGTAAGTAAGAGAGAGACAGAATTTCACTCTTCTTGGGCTTTGGGCAGAAAGGCAGTGGCCTGCATCCCATAACTGCACGTGCTTGGGCTTGCCATGCAGACTGGAAGAGTTTCATCTGCATTAATTTTCAGTTAAGTAATTTAAGCCTACAGCCTACAAAACAGAAAGCTACTGACAGTTCAGTGTAGTTGCATCACATGGGTTCAGGGGATAAAAACACTTTCTGGCACAGTGAAGGCTTACTGACATGCTGACTAACCTGGAAAGATTATTTAGAACTTTTTCAGAAGCCAGTTTTATATGTCTAAATTTCTATAAATGCATAGAAATTCTTAAACTATAAAGCTATTCTCCAGTTCTGAAAGAGTCAAAACCCAACAAGAGATGCAGAGATGACTGGTAACTTGCAAGTGAAACGTAGTCAGCCTTCAGAGCCCACGGCTGTTCCAGGTTGGCACACATATATCCAGCATATGAGACACAATGAGCATAGAGCTGAAAAAAATAATCATTTTTCTAAAATATACAACGGCTGTACATATTAACCCAGGAGTAAGTCTAAGGAAAAGTCTAGATACTTTGTAATTCATGGATTTAGTTGTTGGAGTCCAAATATATCTTGTTCCAATTTTGGCATTGCCCAAAAGATCTTTACCTTATGATGAGACAAGTCTTGGGTTTACTTTGTAGAACAAGATGGCAGTTTTTACCCAAGTTGCATGACACAAAATCCCCATTATCGTAGTAAACACAGATTGCTGGGCTAGCTGAGCTGGAAAACTGCTCTCTCACCTTTATGCCAACCTTCCCATCATAGACCAGCACAATGTGGGGTGTACTGAAGCAGCAAAGATGTAAACACTGAAAGTCTCATCTGGTGATAAGTATTTGTGAACAAACTTTTGCTATGACTTCTGATGTCTTAGTATCTTGGTGATGAATTTGAGATATTGCAAGATACTCTTTTCACATGTGCTAGATCAATGTGTTGAGTCCAGCTGGCTTTGTGATGTTGTTCGCAATTTGTAAAAAATCAAATCCTAACTATTTCAAGTCAAGATAAAACTCAATCACCAAGATTCAGAAGCAACCTTTAAATATTTGGGTCCAAAATATGTTCAGTCCCCAGGAATATCCATCTAAGAGTCCACTAGGAATAAATACACCTAGAGATGGAAGGGGCAGTACTGGAAGCTGTACATGACATAAAAAGAGTGTGTTAAAAATCAAATTAAGTTGTTAGACATTATTCTTCAAAAATGAGGGTGACAGAGTGGACTTCCGCAATACTAATTTTCCAGTAAGACTTCTTCACTGTACTTTATTTTAAATAAACAAAGCTAATGACCTTTCTTTTTTTGGACAAACAGATGCAGGCTTGGTGAAATACAGCCATCTCAGAGAAATTCTGTTTTCTTCCTCTTCTTTCCCAGAACTACTTTAATATCTACTTTTAGGAAAGCACATGTTTAGATACCACTGGGAATAGTTTACTTTGGATTCTGATTTTCTTATTCTACTTGAACTAAGTTAGGTTCTTTTTTCACTGAAAACCCATTATCAGGACCCACTGAGCTCTGGGACTTTCTCCACTTCCCTTCTACAGTGAGATTATGTAACTTCTGCACTGGGTTTCCCCAGATTCTGTGTCATGAATAGCCAACGCCTTTAATTGCGAGTAGTTTCACTGCTGAAGATTTTATTTTGAAGTAAATTGGATTCCAAGGGGTACATTTATATTATAACCTGTCCATAAATTCAGATGAACAAGCCCATAAAAATAAGCTCTAAGCCAATGAGTTGGCTAAAATCCCTTCAGAATGGCAGCCTTTGGTAGGATGCTCTTATACTCACTGTTTCTGAGCAGAAGGAAAGCTCTAGGTTTATGACTCAGGGACACTTACTGATTCTAGTAGTCAGAGCTTGATACTTCTCATTTATTGCTATGGTTATGTCTCTTTCAGTTCCTTCTTTCTGATCTTGACCTTCCTGTTTTGTGGTTGTTCCTTTTTTCCCTTTTATTGGCTTATGGTATCAGTATTGGTTTATCAGCTAAACTAGTTGAAAAGTTCACTCCATAAAATGGTCCCAAAAGTGATAGACATATTTTTGAAGACAAAACAGATTCCAGGAATGGAAAGGACAACACTGAAATAGCCCATTCGCTGTAGGTACCAGGAACAGCACTTCCTTCTGCGCCCCAGTGCCCGTTAGACAGTGCTAGTCCTCAGCTATTACAAGGTAGGTGTTAATTTCTGACGAAAACTGATACCCTTTCAATAATTTGGAGCAAATCCTTTGCTAACGACAGCAAGTGCCTTGTTACTGATTTTGCGTGCAGTATAACTGCAAAGAGACTGCTTAGCTAGCGAGTCTGTGTAAAGATGGAGAAGGGTGAGAGACCTCTTTCTCCCAGGTGACCACATTGCCCCACTGCCTAACCAGCAGTTTACTGGCATCGCACCAACAAGCAAACTCCTCTCATCTTCTGCCTCCACAAAGACTCCCTGTGATAATGTCCATATTTTCCCTCCTCCATAATTACACTGCCAAGGTGAACAGAACAGCCTTTATTTTTTATTTTTTTTAAGAGATTCTGCATTTTAAGCAGCAATATGAGTGGATTTGAAAAGGAAAAATACAAGGTATAAGAGCTTCCCAAAATAGCAGCATGTGGCTTGCCCTGGCTGTGCTCAGGTGCAGCTATGCATTACTCCAGCTTTCTGATAACATCCTGCCTCCTGTGCTGGAGTTACTGAGAGGTTGTGAGGACGGTACTAAATCAGAAATGTGTAGCGGATTGGACTGGGCCAATCTCGACAGCAGCCAGCGGGGAATGGAATATAAATCATGCTAAGAAGTTAAAATAGCCATCCCATTTGCAAAACAGTCATGGTATTTTCCTTAAGGGGGAAAAGAAAATAGTGTCCTTGGAAAGTGCCAGATTGGCAGTGTGGGATAATAAAAGAACTTCTGACTGTGCAAGTTTCTCCTGCCCATGTGTATGGTGCCTCTGATTTGCCTGGCATGGAAGAAGAAGGTTAGGGTGGCAGCTCAGCTCTAATAGCTGCAAAGAGCAGCATCAGCAGACCTGCACACTCACCTGTAGTCCTCTTGCCCTGTATCTCCTGTCAGGGTGAAACAGTGCAGTTGCTGTGAAATCAGTCCAGTGGCACTTCATTTGTACCAAGAGTGAGTCACATCACTAGGATTCAAGTGATGGCACGAAGGTAGCCCTGCCCTTTTTCCCACAGGCAGGCAGGGGGATGGCTCATTGCCTCTGCTAAGTCTGCTCACAGTGGTGCCAGCCATAGGCTTTGTTTTCCTGATACATTGAGACCCATCCCTAGGGAAAAAAAAAACCCAGAAACCACAAGCTCATTGCAGGCCAAACAACAGCACAGCATTGGGCATCACTGAATTGGCACAGGTGAGCTGAAGACCTGGTGATGTCCTGTTCCTCAGCAGGAGAGCAGCAATGGCTGGTGGAACCAGGCATCTCTACCAGCTGCTCAGCACAACATAAGGGCTCTTCACCCAGGGGATTTGCACATTTTGGGAGAGGAGTATGGAATGGGTGGCTGTTGCTAGATGACATTTCTAATGGTAGTTAATAAGCTTGTTTTCTGGTTGCTGATTTCCTGACACAAATCAGAGATAGGTTCTCAGTACTTACGTTACTTCTTCTTTATGTGTGAGATCTAAAGACCGATTCATAAATGATAAATTGCTTTCATCAGAATTCACATAAAACAGCAGTGGAGTCCCTGCTTGCCACCATGGATTGAACTAATATGCCAGTCTGCACATTTTTAATTTTGCAGCTACTGATATTATGAAGTTGTTCCTGGACCCAATAACTTTGAATGTTCATTTTTCTTAAGTAATTAATGTGAAGAGTGATCCTGGAAAAAACTGCCTCAGCCTCCATTAAGTTATTTGAAGCTGTAGGCATAATACTCACTTCTGTGGATATTTTTTGAAATACAGACAAATGGACAATTTGAGGTTCTTCAAGAGAGGAATTGCTTTCAAGACCTTTCTGGAAGCTTGGAGGAGCTATGCTTGGGCAGTTCCATTTTACTAATGATAATGCTGCACTCCCCGTTCATGGGCACCTGCTATGTTAGAAACAGACTTTGCAGCAGTAAACCACAGAATGAGCTACAGTAGGGGCTTGGGGGACTATTTTGAGTTTTTTTTCCACAGAAATAATAACTTTACAAGAAATTGTTAGAAATGCTACCATTCTTGATGGTATATAACTTAGTATATACCTTCCGAATGCGACTGTTCTAGAAAACAGCAGGTGAGAGATGGATACAGACATGAGGTGGAGCTTCTCTGACCCATGGAGGTTTCCCAAAGACTGAGCTGCTCAAGGCATGTTCCCTTTAGGGTCTCTAGAAAGAAAGAGGCACTCCAGATTCAGTTCTCCCTATTATAGCCATCTAAGATGGGTCAGAGAAGCCTTTCTTACTGCTCTCCACTGACCACAGGCAGAGCCTCTGGGAAAAAGCTCTGGGTTAGACTTTCATGTGCCCAAGGAATGCCACAGAAATCACTTTCTAAAATGACCACTTTATTCCTCCAGAAGCTGAGCTATCCTGAAAATTTATATACTGGAAAAACATAAAATAGGTCAGTGGGGGTGGAGACGCTGAGTTACCAGGAATGGATATTAGGAGCTCTGGCACTCCAGGCCTGACTCCTGGATTTGGTCCGCTGATCATGGATAGCATCCAGCACCTGGACCAGGGCACCACCACTGCCACTCTGCCTTCAGTGGAAATTCTGTCTACCAGGGTGCATGAAGATTAAGGAAAAATGTTGAGGGTTGGCAGGAGGCCGGGGTCTAAATTCAAGCCTGCTGAAGAAAAAGGCAGCTGTCTGTAAAAGGCAGCTGTAGGAATCTGTTTGATGGGTCAGGTTGGCATCTCTGAGTAAAATAAAAGGCGGAAGCAAATAGTTTGTATCTACCCTAAGGAAGCCTTTATAAAAGTGGCCTCTTCATAAATGCAAAGCAACTTGGTGGATAGTATCAATTTTACGTTAA
This sequence comes from Melopsittacus undulatus, assembly GCF_012275295.1. NCBI lineage: Eukaryota > Metazoa > Chordata > Aves > Psittaciformes > Psittaculidae > Melopsittacus > Melopsittacus undulatus. Next base: position 26,839,886 of record NC_047528.1, read on the forward strand.
GGTTCAAAAATAAAAGCTGAGCCATCAGAAACATCCTGAAACTTCAGACTACCACTGAGTGACAACTGCATGAAACAGACCCAGGGCAGTGGAAAATTTTAAGCCATAAATTAGAGTGCCTTGGAACTAGTAGGCCATGCTGTTTTATATTCTGGGGGAGGTTCTTTATTAACTCATCTGTTTAAACATATGGATCTTGACAAAGGAAAGCTGCAGGGAGGATCCTACTCCTGTCCTGCAATTGAAAACACTTAAAATCAAATCACTGCAAATATTCCTGTTACCTTCTCTTAAATGGGAAAGTACTGCAGGAACAGTTGCTCTTTATCAGTTCAGCTCACAAGGGCCCTATTTCCTGAAGTTAAAATGGAAAAAATTCTGGTCTGAAACTTTTTCTTTTCCTTCAGTTGGTTACTGCACACTTTTACTGAAAGGAGAGAGATAAGTCAAGTTTTTGTTCTCTGTCATGTATCCTAAAGTTCCCATGTGCTGGACACCTGCAAAAGCTAGCAAAGCTAGCTTGTTTACTTAGTGCAATTTATTTGACCTTTTAATATATTTGAGTAAGGATTTTATACCTAAGGCAACTTTAGAGAACAGATTTGAAAGGTGACCTTCAAAGGAAACATCAAAATCTTTCTGAAAAGGGAAACTTTGGAAATATATGTGAAAAAGGCTGCTTTTCAGCTAACCTCCTGACTCAGGACTAGCTGGCTTTTTGGCATAGGAGTGTACCAGAGCAGTGAGTTCACCTAGCCCACAACAAACCCACAACTGCTAGCATACAATACCTAAAGGCCCAGGAATGGTGCTGGATGCCTAGTTTCAGTATTTCCATAATGAATGCCTTTTATTTGCTGGCTTGGGCAGTCATGCAGCACTGGTGTTTTAAACCCTCAACTGCCAATCCTTCGTTCTGTTCCCATTATGAAGCTGTGATTGTCTTGGTGAAATTGAGTTTTTTAATTGGTTTCTTTGTTTTTTTTTTTTTTAAATAACAAAGGTAAAACCAACAATAAGTCTGAACCTTCATGCTTTTAAGAATAACATTAAAACTCAATTTCCTCTCAGCTAAAAGCACAGGCTGCTACTAACTAAAAGAGTAAATACATCAAGTGAAGGAGGTAAGAGGTGCAAAAATCTGGTGTGTACCACAAGCTACAGGAGAAGGTTCCCTTATCCTCTGCAGCTTGTCCTGGAGTGTTCGTTTCTCATGAGACCTCGTGAAGGCATAGGCTATGACAGAGACCATACTTGCAAATAAATTTTAGGATGACAGTGGTTGATCCTGCTGGTAGAAAGATCCTCAAATTGTCATTCCAAGCACTGAGATGTTCCTTCCTTTGTGCTGACACAGCCATTTCTTAGAGAAAACCAGGCTGGGGAGTCATTGCAAGTTAAAGCTCTGCTTCTGCCATCTGCTTCCACCCCTCTCTTAAGTTACCCCTGCAGCATATGATGTTAGTTTGACTGCATTTGCCCATTGAGAGCATTTCCTTAGCACAGGCAGGTGTTAAAGCAGCACTTTTCGTTCAGCAAGCCATGCCATATCTGAAGGACTGGGAAGACTTCGTAACTTATTATGGTGTGTGACCAGCAGAGCTGTCAAGGTTACCTGCCTCACTGGTGATCCCAGTCACATCACAGATGAGGGACACTGCATGGAAGTGATGCTTCTGCAAGGGTTGCTGTCACAGGGTCCCCTTGTGAGCCATTGGGAGCTCTCCCTAGACATCTGGATATAGCATTTCCCTGATGTGATACTTGTCCCTGTCAGGGAAGAGGGAGTTTAGTTGCTTGAGAACAGCTACAAAAGGCCTCTCTGGTAGAAACAAAATAATAAAAAACAAACATTAATTGCTGATGCCTGTGGAATAAAGTGCCCCTTTAAAGTGAGTAGGTGAAATTGCAAGCCAAGGCTAACTGCCAAGACAGCTTGCAGTGGTATTTAATGGTTACACTACATGTATCTCAAAACTGAAGATGTTTTCCACTAAATCAGAGATGGACAGTTACGATCAGGAAGTTTCTGATTAAAAATAAATTCTAGAAAACAAGAAAACTTGGGGAGCATTATTTTTAATTCACTTCTTTTTGCTTTTGCTTTTAGGATAGCATTGAATTTAGAAACATCTGTACTCATATGGTTTTACAAAGAGAGGGACAACAATTTGACAGAGACTTACATGAAGCCCACCAGTGTTTGAAGACCATTGTTGAGAAACTCATTTGTTCATTGGGAGCTTTTGCTTCAGATTCTTGCATCCCAGTCCTATCTGCTCTGAGACAAATCCGGCAAGATCTCCTGGCAATGTGAAACAGCAGGCTGCTTGGCTAAGGGAGGAGCAAGGCCTATGAGATGTAATGGTCCTATAAAAATAATAGATAGCTTGAAAGGTGAATCGTGGAGATTTTACTGTAGCAAGAGTTCCTGCTGTCTTTACCTCAAGGAAGACTTCCCAATGGAAATGGTGTTCCTGCAAAGTCCTGAATAGCCTTCTCATACCAAACTCATACCAACGTCATGTTAATCGTAGCTGGGAACTTCTCCAGAAGTTGCTCTGGAGAAACAGGAATTAATTCTTCAATAATAAGGTCTCAAAATGAATATGGAAAAGTGGAGGCTGAGAAGACAGCCATCAGAAATCTACTTTTTCATCCCAGCCCAATAAAATGTGTTTTCAAGTAATTCTTTATGGAGTGGACACTTGAGAGAGACAGAGAAAATATAGTGCTCAAGTATGGACTCTTTTGTGAGAAGGTGTACAGCCTGCTTACACTGCAAATGAAGACAGCCTGCTAAATCCTAACTACATCTTACCATAATAAGCCAAGAAACCAGTGGAAAGGTGAAGGTGCAGTATCTTCTGTTCAGAGAAGTAAAAAAAAAAGTAAAAAAGAAGAAAAATATGTGGGACCAGTGGGATCAATCACTTGAAACCAATAAAAGGTCTTGGTAGATGATCCAGTGAAGGTGAATGGAAAGCAAAGCAAAAGAGGCATTAACACGGTGAAGCAAAGGTATTTATAAACTGAGGTGAAACATTTGTAAAGACTGCTTTGCAGAGCTTTCTCAGCCCCTGTGACTGTGCAGCAGACAGCATAAAACTCCACTCTCCTACTGCCAAATCAGGAGGGTTTATGAAGTCACTTATTTCTGTCAAACAGCTGCAGCTGTAATGCTGAGAAGAGGCATTCTCCCCCTCTCTCTGCAATAAGATTTAATGTCTGTATGATTGCTGAGCAGGAATAACGGCTTGCAAAACAGTTTTTTTTTTTTTTTCTTCAAAGGGGTAAATTAAGCTCCTTTTAGCTGAGATTTGGGTAGTAGGTGAGGGAATTTTGTAGACTATGAGATAGAAAAATATCTCTTTCCACTGGCTGGAGGAGTGAATTTCCACGTGTGATTTTTTTTTTCTTCTTTCTTTTCTTCTGTTTTTTTTTTTTTTTTTTTAATGTGTGATCATGAACATTGTCAGCTGAATACTTTCCAAGTGTGGTTCCATACTCTGATTGATTTGCCATATTTTATGTTCACACTTTAAATGTTACACTGGTGTCATTCTCACAGCTATAATTACGGATACCTCAAAACACTTATTCACTAGTTTTTAGTGTCAATGCAGACAACTGCCCTTGGTTGAAATTTTGCATGAGATGCCTCAGCTTAGAATTCATTTAGAAATGGGAAAGAAAACCATGATGGTCAGGCCAGCACCAGATATCTCCCTTTTTTTCTTTGAAGTGTGACTTCCTCCCTCAAGGAAAGAGCAAAAAGGGCTCCCTTGGGAGCAGAACATGGTGGTGTTTGTTGGAATGTTGTGATCTCCAGAGCAACACTGAGCATAACGTCAGGCAGCAGACAGACAGAGGGGATGCACACAAATGTTATACACACCCCTATACAGGTGTTAGTGAGTGTGTATCTACTCCTGTTGGCATCAACCTTCATAGTGATGGGGCGGAGGCTTGAAGAATTCTTGTGAAATGAGGGTTTTGGCTGTTTTTTCAAATGTTATCCACTTGGAGGAGAGAGACATGGGCAGCAGAGAGGTCAGGGGAGGAAACCTGGATGAAGGCAGCTGAAGTTCTGAGGATCCTCTACTTTGCAGAGTGCAGAGTGGTGCCATTACTCCCTCCCACCTGCTTTGGTGTGACAGCCACCCATCAAAGCCCAGACCCTTCTCACACAGGCTGCAAGAGGCTGTTTCTTTATTTCCCAGCATTTAAGGAGGTAATTTCCTGGCTTTCTACACTTGTTTCTCAATCTCCTCTCACAAGCACCCTATTACAGGGTTTGTGCTCCGGTTTCTTCAGCACAGCATTAACCCTGAGCACAAATTGGTTTATCTTCAGTTCATTAAAAAGAAGAGCTCTTTATACCCCTCACTTGAGTCCAGCTTAGTGCACTGGAATCTTGGTCTGAAGATCAATAGCAAGATCCCATTGACTTCACCAGAGCTAGAACCTGAGCTATGCTCTCCAGGTCAAAGCTCACATCATCAGCATTGCTAACAGGGTTGGCATTGGAAAGTCTCTGAAAAAACCAAACACAAGCTGATTTTAGCTCTCTTCACCCAGTCTCATGCATGTGCACACAAAATTAATGACCAAGTACAGAGAAACGAAAGCATTTGGCACGTAATTTTCTCTTCAAGCTTCTAGGAAACTAGCAAGTACTACTGATAAAAGTACATTACATCTAGAAAAGTACTCTGGCCACAGTTCTACCAAATTGGACAGGATCCTTCTGGATGGCTCTTACCCTAGCAGGTAAGAAACACTAGACCCAGAGACTTAGGGGAATTTCAGGCCTTCTGAATATAGCTCTTCATGGTATTTTACAAGAATTAGTGTTTATGTTGAAAATTTCCAGAACTCTTTCTTTCCCAAACATCCCACTTAAAATGAATATTTTGATTCAAGGTCATTTAAAAAGAAAACACTGTTAAATTCTTTGAAATTCTCTATAGAAATATAATAATCCCTTAGGAAACTTCATCTTGCATTGGACTGTACAGGACAGGATTTCAATCCCTTTCCTTGTCCTTGAGATGACAGAGCAACAGAATGGGAGGGCAGTGGATTCTCAGGCCCCGAGTCTGCAAACACTTTGGGTATGGTTTCATGACTCAAAGTGCTCACATTACTGTGGTTTAATAAGTTACCACCCATCAGCTAAGCCGTGGCAACTGCCTGTACACATACAATTAGCTCACCCTAATTGCAAAATGTGCAACTCACTCTCTTTCTGGAGATCATTGCAGCTGCACATTTATATCAAGTTACCCCTTGGTGCGTTTGAGGTTTAAGGCCCTGTTTCATCATACCTTAATTGAGATGAAGCATGGTAGAAGATATGAACATCCAACATGTCCCCAGGATGGGGTTTCACAGCTCCCCCAGACTCATGGCCTCAGCAGGCTCTCAGACCCCTGCTATGGCAAGTAGACCTTGTGCCAGGGTTCGAGCTGCTCTCTGCAGCGTGTTGTGTTTGCTATGCAGCAGATGACAATCAGAGCATCAAAGAGAATAGCCTGAAATGTGCCTTCCTGCCTCTAACAAGGGAAGCAAGGATGGTGCAAGGGAACCTGCCACCCAGAAGTAGCTGCCCTGTCTCAGTGGTGGCTGTGTCACCATCTCTTGCATCACACACGCTGCTGATGCATCTCAGAAGACTCACTCTTTTTTTAATGTTAAAATACTCCACTTTGGGTTCAGGTGGAGAACAAACACTGCACCTCTGTGATTCCATATACCCACCCTGACATCCTGCCCAAGAGCATCTGTGTTTCTGAGCTCTCCATGTGCATCCTCTCTTTTTGTTCCAAATAACCCCATCCAATTCAGCACAACTGCTGTGCATATGGTCCACAAAACCAGCCTGTTCACCTGGGTTATTACGTATTTACATCTTCCGCTACCAAGCATCTATGAAACAACTTCCTCCTCTTTCACAGTCCTTCTGGGCTTTAATGACTCAAAGCCTTACTTACTTAAACAGTCCTTGCTTGAATACATATGCTGCTGTTTCAACTGGGTTTTCCTGCAGTAGTATCTTTAAAGGATTAGGATGTTTCCCACCGGCATGCCAGGTTTCAAGCATAAGATACACTTGCTACATCATTAAATTAGTGAATGAGAAACTGATCCAGCAGAGAAACCATCATCATGATTGTATTGATTCTATCTGATCAAAGTACTTTCCTACTACTCAGCATGAGTCTCAGCTTAGCAAATGGGGCGAACTAGTCCAGGAAAATAGAAAACATATATTGTAACACAATAAAAACATACACACACCTCCCCTCGCTTTCTATTGCATGGTTAGAATTACTTAATTTTATTTCCAAAAGCTAAATATTGATGAAATGTCAAGACTAAAAAATAAATTAGAAAAAAAAAGATTTTTAAGTAAATATTTTTTTTACCTAAGTAAATCTCATGCTAACTGCCCCACATTTTTTTTTAGCTGTTTGAAATAGTTTGAGGTTTAAATCGGAAAGGAAGTCTGGAATGTGGTGGGGTTTTTTTTCCAGAAGGTGTTAGTTTTTGCTTTGACCAGTCCTATCATCATAGTAAAGTTTTTATATCCTGTAATAAATTTCCTCTGTCATTCACCTTTGAGCAGTGCACCTGCACTAGTGAATCCCTATTCAGGGACTGCTTTTGTCTTCCAAGCTGATGACCAGCTTCAAACAAGCACAACTGCTTGTTTGTCAAACATTAAAGAGTGTTTCCTTCACAGCCAGCTCTAAATACTTGGTCCTAGATGAATACCAGGATATATGTGCAATACCGATGGACCACCACCACAGCTAGAAATGGAGTGCTTTTAACAGTTTTAAGCTGAATATCCCATTGCTTAGAGGCAACTCGCTTAGAGCCTATGCAGACAGCTGCTAAATTTGTGTTATGTGCAAATTTGCATGTGCTAAAATTACGTCATGCCAAGGACCCAAAGCTGCTCTAGGTAAAGTTATTTTATCATTTCACCCCACCACAGTGTGCTCTGCTTTCTCTCTTTACTGTGTTTGTGGCCGTTACTGAAGTGCAAAGAGCACTGTTATGGCAGTGGCATCAAGCAAGCAATGGAAAGATGAGTCGTCAGAGTTAAGATTTCCTGCTCCTCTTTCAATTCGCTCCCTTTTGCACAGGCATAATGTGACAGTTCTTCATTCCATGATTACAAACTCTGTATCAGAAGGCTCCTGCTCCACTGCATGAATAGAATGGACAGTGTTCACTGAACGTGACATTTAGTTCAGCACATGGTTTCCTGTTTGCCACCTGCTGCTCTGTGCAAAGGCGGTCAGGATGAGGATAACTCAGGGAGGTGGTAGGAGGTACTGCTGTTGTGCAGAGGAGGAGTTGTGGCACGCAGAGATGACAGCTGAGAGCTGCCACCCCTTTGATGAACCCAGCTGGCGAGCCCCTCAGCTGTCAGGGAGCTTTGCGCCTTCTGTGGTCCTCACCGATCCCCTGGCTCTGCTGGGGTTGACCTGGGTCAGCATCCCTTGGGATGACCCCTCCATGGGCAAAGCAAGAATGGACCTGGGCTCAGCCACCAGCTGGGGACAACCTGGGAAGGGTCTCAGAACCTGCACATGTGCACCAGCCTGGGATGACCCCTCCATGGGCAAGGCAAGGATGGACCTAGGCTTGGCCACCAGCTAGGGACAACCTGGGGAGGGTCTCTGAACCTGCATATGTGCACCAGCCCGGGCTGAAACAGGGTCAGCCAGGCTTTTACCAACTTTCAATTTTGCAGCCCAGCTCACAGTACTGTAACATGGGTGCACAGAACTTTAATGTTCAGTGTAACCCTGTTTCCCCCCAAAAGATAGCCAGCAGGAACTTGTGACGGAGTTCAGCAGCCACTGTTCCCCAGGGCGGCAGGCAAGGGGTGCTCACCGTGTGTCAGGCTTTATACGCTCGCCACCTCCTCGTCTTTAAGCCGGTTCGTGCCCTATAGCCCCCACAGTCGGGCCGCGGGGTCTGCGCGGAGCCTGCGCGGGGCCGCCGTTTCAACGGCCGCCCAGAGAGTGGCGCTGTCGAGTCGCCTACGGAGTGCGGCACTGGGAGACACCGGCGGCTGGAGGATGCGCGGGGGCTTTGCGGGGCTGAGCGGGTGAAACGGAGCCGAGGGGTGGAGGGGTTGCAGGCGGCTGGTGAGAAACGGAGGAGTGAGGGGTGAAAAGGTGGGAGGGATTAAAAGCGGAAAAAGTGACGAGGGGCTGGGAGGCTGGTGGGGGGCCGGGACCCTGCCGCAGGGATGTAGAATAAAGTGAGGGAAGGAGAGGAAGAAGACAGGGAAAGAAGGAGAGAAAGAGAAAAATAAATAAATAAAAGGAATAAAATTTCGCTGTACTTTTTTTCCCCCAAACTTTTTCAAAAGATCAAAATATTTAAGTCAATTATTACTATATATTTTTTTTGTTGCTGTTTAATTTCTGTCCACCTCTGTGTTATCTGCTGGGATTGAAGGTGGAGGAACTCAAATACTACATGAAGACTATTTTCAGGTACAATAGCTGCAAAACTCTGGAAAACTCCAGAAGGGGTTGTCTGAGGCTTTCATCCCAATCTCTGAATTATGGCCGCTCTCTATATAGCAATTTTTAATTTTACCTCTATATTATGTCAAGAGAGAGGTTTCTTTTCTTAATCACATAATTAATTTGGTGACACCACAAGTGTAGCTCTGCCTTCATGTTCCAGCTAACACCTATCTGTCCTGAGAAGGAAAACATTCCTCCAGCGAAGAACAGCCTTACAACTAGTGCAAAACTGTAGGCTTGTCAGCAAGACTATGCCACTTTACTGTTCCACAGCATCCAACAGATAAGTGTTGTGTTCAGTCACACTAACGGGCTCGGTGCTTACCATCTACACAAAATGGAGTAACGTTTGGTTTTGCTTCTTTTAATGGCAGTTTTGGAAAGTTGAAAGCTTTCTATGTGAAATCACATGAAATGGATCTTAGTGCTACAGTAATTGTCTTTAACCTGAAGACTTCACTTGCTTGAGTTGTTAGGGTTTTTTTTCTGGAAAAATCACATTTTCCAGCTTTTCTTCTCTTTCTTTGCATTGTCCATTGGAAGGTTGTTAGCGTTGGGGTGCCCAAGCCGTGCCCATTGCACACCAGTGAGGATGGGCACAGCACTGCCAGGAGACACACCACAGCACACATGTGCACAGGAAGGAAAGCTAGAACAGCACACTTTCCATTTGTGTTTTTACTTTTTAAATAGCTGCTGGTGAGTCAGGCGTGACATGGCTCCTGTAATCTTCATAGATAATTAAACAATTCATACCTTGTGTCTGTGGGTAGACACTGCTGTCAAAATTTAGGCCCATTCTGGAATTGGCTGAAATTATTTCTTTGGGAAAAAAAAAAACCAACCAAAACCTCTTTCTTTCTCCCACCCTTGATTAAATAATCTTAAATACCATGACTGTATAGTAGGGAAATTTGCTTGTGTGGGCCATTGCTTTTGAAGCTGATGCGACAGCTTGTTGCACGACTCTTCTCTGTACACGTTCTTTCATTTCACTGTGAGGAATGCAAGAGATAAGCAGAGCAAGAAGGTTTTGATTTTTTTCACTGCAAGTTGACAAAACACATCATTGTCAGTTCTGATGTTACACTGACGTCAGTGTTTCACACCTCAGCAGTGTGAAAGTGGCTAGTGTCTATAGCATGGGCTCAGGTGTCCCAAAGCCAAAAAGGGTGGACTCCACTTGAGCCAGGCTCTTGCTGACACAAATCCCACTCCTGCATCTATGTCAGAGTGAGCAGGGAGAAGTCTTGCTCCCTGCACAGGTTGCCATTTGTCTCTACCAACAGGATATTTTGAGTAACGAATGTGTTGTCTTCAGTTTCCTGAACTTTTTAGCATGAACGGGGTTTTCCCAAATACTTGCATCATCAAGGAGCCCTGCAAGGGTCTTAAGATATCTGGACCCCCAGAGGGCAATGGGAAACTTGTGCTAGAGGTGAAACAGGCTGCAGCATTGAACCAGATATTTAAAAGAGATCCAGACTCTGCAACACAAGGACATAAATTAAGCTGGGGAAAAAGTAAGGTTAGATTCATGGAATCCTTAGTTGGAGGTGAAAAACTGCCTTTGTCCTCCTCTTCCCCACAGTGAAATAGGATGATTTCTTTCATAACTGCACTGTCCAAACCACTTCTTAAATTCATGGCTTATTTCCATTATTTTAGCAAAGGTGTGTGTCAGTCTGCACGTAATTGAAATAGGGGGGTGCTTGTTGCACTTTCCAGGTTGGCTGGTCCATAACCACATAGAATATTACCATGGAAGAACAACTCTTCAGTCTCACACAAAGGGAGGAAAAATTGAATGCAGTTAAGAAAATGCAGATGCAACTCAAATACTGGGTGGATTTTTCCAGTTGCTGGATGTTGCAGATGGTGGAAGGGTCCCTCCAGGGTTCACCCTTCATCCTGGCACTTGCTGAACTCATCTGAGCAAAGCAACAGCAGACAGTAGAATTACTCAAGGAATTAAGCACGTTCTGATAGAAAACCTCATAGACCATTTCTAGGTATTTCTCACTCCCCCCCTTTTTGTTTTAAATGAGAAAAGCAGTTATGTTAAAAACATCATTGGGAGTAATTCTGAATTGGCAGAGAGATGGGATAGATGATTGAATAGATTCTTTCCATCTCCACATTTTGTGATCTATGAACTCACCTTTGGGAAACTTTTCTCATTTTAGAAAGAGTTTCACTCCCCCAGGGTTGTCTGAAGAAGGTGGGATATTTAACCTGAGCTTCATTGAGACTACCACTGCACTTTGGCTTAAAGTTAGTAAGATGTTACAGCACTAAGAAACTTCATCACAGACTGGCTTTTCTCTGATTTGCTTTCTTCTTGAAGGCATCCCCGTATTTTCTGCTGGTGCTTCACACTGCAAGCCCAAGATACTACTGTTAGCTGGACATGCGGGAGACTGAACCTGCTTGATGTTAGCTGCACCAGGTCCTCTGTGACTTCCTTTTGCTTCCTGTCCCATTCTTCACAGGCAGAAAGCTCATATGAGGTACACCAATGAAATATGGTGCAATTTCTACCAAAAAGCCCATCTCTTTGGCCCCCGATGGATGTTCCCCTTGCAAAAGGTTGTTGTGTTACTTGGAAGCCTTGGGAAGCCCTGCAGCTCCATGCTGCTGTGAGCATCACATCAGTACTTAGTGAGTGTGGCTGTCCCCTCAACCAATAATCCCACTTAATGGGTCTCATTGTAATGCAGGGTAACTGGGTGGCAAGTGTCCAAGTCATTCTTTTTAATTAAGGAATCTGCAGAGAAATTCACATTCCATCTAATGGCTCATGACACAGTGTCTGCAGAGAGCAGACAGCAAATTAGGAGACAGCTTTTAAAGCATGAAAGGTGTGGAGGAGGAGATTAGTGTCCCCAAAACAGCCCAAGGCATTTGATTAGGCACCTGGGAATGAGAATAGTTTGTAGGAATGACAGTCTGGGGATGTCCCCAGCCCTGCACAAGGCTCAGGGAGTTCCCCAGCCAGGTTTCCCTCTGGGTTCACTCTCGTGCAAGCCACTTCTGTCACAGCACACAAGCTTTGTCTGGGTTGGTTTCTCCTGGATGCTTGATTTTTCTCCCAGCAACTGCATTTATAGCCAAAAGTCCAGGACCCAGAACAATGTCTAATTTGGTGTACAGAGTCAAGGATGTAAGCAGGAAGTAATGTGGCTATCAGTTCAGGAAAAAACAATAACCTGGAAAAAGAGGCAGAAAAGGACGTTCACTCATTTCAGCTAGAACAGGTTGTCATCACATGGTGCTAAGGGGACAACATCAGCCAGAGTACGGTAGTCAACAGTTTTTCTTTTTGTTAAACCTTCCAAATTAGAGAGAAGGAAAATTTACGCAAATAACAGTATGTAACATATGATTCTTCTTGGTGTAAAACTGACTTCTGAGGCCACGAAACAAGAAACTATTAAAATTAGGGGGGAAAAATCAGAAAAATCTCATTGCATTTGTGTTTGTTTTCAGACTGGAGCTTTGTGGCTAAGGGAATGGATCCACTGACCTTTCTCTTGCGTGATCTTCAGCTCCTGCTCTGCCACAGGCAAGTGAGTGCAAGTGAGCTCTGTGGTCCTCCCCAAACCTCAACACACATAGACTTCAGTGATCAGGAGCCTGTGCTGGTCTTGCCACAGATTTCCTGTGCGGTCTTGGATAGGAAGGTGTCTGTGTGCCTCAGTTTTTCCATCTGTAAAATAAGAATGATGTTACACTGCTTCACCAGCACAGCTAAATTTCTGCTTAAAAAGCAGTCTGTGACCTTTGGATGAATGGTGGTAAAGAGCTGTTCGCCTTATTTATAAGTATCACTTGGTGTGATAGAAATATTTTTTTTGTATTGTACACACTGTGTTTATTTTGTGCAAGCAAATGCAGTCCCAATGAAAGTGAGAGACTGAGTATTTTGCTTTCCCACATAACTCAACCAGCGTTCCCAAGTCCTGATCTCTAACACCTCTGCTATTGCAGTCCTGGGCCCCTCTTGAGCAGAAACTGCTGATTGTGCCAAATTCTCTGGTGTTTTGTAATGTGGGCTAACATGCGCCGGGGTTTGGATGAGACCAATAGGCTCATTTTCACTTAGGGCCTGCGGCAGTGCTGGAGCTGGAGAACACAAAAGTGAAAGGTCAGTGTATCCCTTCCCTAAGCCACACAGCTCCTGTTTGAAAGCAAATAAAAATATCATGTGACTGCTATGATTTTTAAATTTTTTAATAGCTTTATTGCATTTCTTCCTGCAGAAAGTCAACTTTATACCAAAAGGAAAGTGAGATGCTGTTACTTTTCTCCATTTGCATTGTTTATTACTTGGACGGCTTGCTTGGAATAAGAAGAAAATCTGTAAACCTATTATTTCTCTCATTTTTCTAATTTTGTGTGTCTCAGTCTATGTGTATAGTGTTAGCCAATATTTAGATGGCTCTCTGGACCAAAACTGGTGAATATGACCATGCATTTTGAGAAATTAAGGTCTGAATAGACATTGACATGTGATTAGGTTACCACAGCCTAATGAGTGTCTCTGGAGAATGATTAAAGGCAGCATTTAACTTGGGTGGGCTGGGAACATTGTGCATATCAATTACTATGGCTTTGTAGATGACGAATAAATTGTTAAACCCCAATAAATAGAGAATTCTCCATATCCATACCCTGAAGGGCATGATGGTATCATATCCCCTTTCCACTTCCAAAGGGTAATCTCAGCTACTTTTCTGTGTTCCCTTTACAGTCAATCAGAGACACAGGCATTCACAAAGGGGTAGATGATTCCACTTAATTCATGCTTCTGTTTTGGAATGGTAGAAAGCAAACTCTTTGATGGCTGAAGTTGGTGAGATGAATCCCACACAAAATAATGACAATGACATTATTATCAGAACTTCTATTCTTGAAGAAGGCTTACCAGTGCTTCAGTCTAAACCCAGATGAGGAGATACAGTATTATAAACCTCAGTCACTACCTCTAGCAATGAGGACAGTGGACATCCTCCTGCTGCTACTAAATAAAATAATATCAAGGATGATCCTAAGTGCCTCCTCAACTTAGACTTCAACAACAATCTCAAGTTGCTTCCCAAAAAACTGTAAAGCAAGCTATGGAATCTCATCCACTGTTGTTCTATTAAAAGAGCCACAAATTAGGGAATCTTGGCAAGCTGATAATCTCTGACAAGGTGATCAGTACTGAAGAATTACCGGGTTAATTAGAATAATCTCCAACACTACCTGTTGACTAACTACATTCTAGGAATACATTTCTGAAAAGTTACAACAGACTTCTTCTTAGGATACATAACAGAAGCCACCTGGACATCAGTAATTTTCTGGTTATTGGGTATATCACTAGGTTGTAAATGAACAATCCAGATTGTGATAGCATTAAAACTTGAATATTCTTGAGTGGGACCTATATACATCTTACTAGCCTGAAGAAAGTAAAGACCTTACTTACTTTATCCTCACTCAGAATTTTACTTTCAATAGCCCATGTTTCCTCCAGAACATGAGTAGAGACATGAGAGTTCAAATGACCTACGTCATGCCAGCCTTTTTTCGTGGGGCTTCTCTAGAAGGATTTCTAATTCAGTTTCTAAATTCTGACACTAAGCCCAACCTGTTCCCAAGATGACATATTCATCATTTGAGCTGGATTTCCATACCAATTCCTACCTCAAATTTGATAATCGTTATCCTGCTACTGCTCTATCTCTGGTATAGCCTATTCAAGTATAATTTTCCTGGACACTATGGGTAACATCAAAAAAGTTAATTCCTAGAATATATATATAGAATATACACAGAATCTGTACATTATACATAGTGTGTATATACAAAATCTACAGACCAGCTTAGCAACTCAATACACTCATCAAACATCTAGAAAGTAATAATGCAGCCAAGCACTCATGTACTGTTACCACCACGTTTGCTTTGACAAGAACGCTGTCGTGAACAACCTGATGGTCTAAGAAGGTCTGTTTCTCAACACGTATACTACTTGAGAAAGCCATGTCATGTTTTTGAAAGAGCCATCCAAGCACCACATAAGGAATTACTTCAGTACCAGAAGACAACCCACAAGGATGTTTTATCTCTTGTTACTACATACCACCACGCCCTGGAACCTATGTAGAGTAACACTGAGCAATTGTAACTTAAGCTTATCTCTAGCTATAAACTCAGTTTTGCCCTTCAAACCCTCATCCTAGACCTCATATAAGCTCACTGAAATCTATGCAATATGAAATTGACAGGCATTGAAGGAGATGCTGTATGGAATGTATCACATGGCACTGCCTCATAGTGCACAAATGAGCAGGCATGGATTTATCATTGTGAGGGGAGGAAAAAGAAAAGTCAACAGGAAGAAAGAAGAGAGTAGCATGTGGAAAAGAGAAGTGGCACTTGTCTGCTGGGGTGAAGGTTGTCTTTTCCAAGAGATTAAATGAATCACCTTCTATAATAATATTTGTCTTAAACAAAATAAAGAGGCAAAAGCCACGGAACTTCTTCAGAAGTAACCTTAATGGGGGCTGGGGCAAAATCTCTGTGGGCTGCAACTAGTGTCCAGCAGAGCCATTGAGAAGGATGAGGAACTCTCAGCAATTCAGGATGCTAGAAGGGAGGAGAGCCTGGCGGTTTGCACTGGCATAGCCATGGCCATGGAGGAAAGCTTGGAAGAAGCAGTCATGAACAGAGCTCAGATGCCGTGACCTGTGTGATCAGGACACGTATCACAAGTTAACGTCCATCCATTATCAAAGCTTCATCACTTGTTTGCTAAAACTTTACTCAAAGGTATTTTAAAATCGAGGAGACACTTCTCTGTTATGGGTTCTCCTGCAGATTTTTCTAGGGAGAAAGCTTTTCTGCCCCAAGGCTTTCTTCTGTGATACTCAGTGTAGCTCAAAGTATCACAGGAGAACTCTCTGTGTGTCACCTATGCATCACTTCAGGTTTTGTCCATTTTGTCTTTGTAAAAATTCAGTATGGTGCTCTCATGGAATCTACCCTTATTTTGTCCCTAGAAGAACTGTTACTGGGGTGCCAAGTCAGTGAGGAAGCATGCCAGTTCCCAGCTGCTACTGGAAAACAGTTTTCAGACATGTAGTTTGGGTTAAATTAACTTGGATCAAATTATTTTCAAAACCACTTATCAACAATACAAAAGGAAGGTTGGATAAATTTTATACACATGAACACCTTAATGATTTCAAAGATTCTAGTATACATTAAACTTTGTATTCTCCACTGTTTCATACCCACATGCCGGTTGACACACCTACGTGTTATATTTTAATCTTCTATCACTAGAATCTCTCATTTTTATTCTACTTTCCAAGGTTACCTTTGCATAAAACTTAATAAATCCCTAAATTTTGGTACTGCTAAAATTACTAAAAGTATGTTCATGAGCTGTATATCATTAAGGGCAAACATAAAAAAAATGGAATTTTTTTAGTATAAGCAGTTTTCAACTTGTAAGTGAACAAGGAAAGGTTTGAAAATTTTTAAGAAGTAACATACCTCTGTTTTCAAACCTCCTTACTTAAAAAAGGCTTATCAGATCAGCCTTAAACTTTCCAAAAATATTCTTCTTTGCCAAGAGACCACACGTGAAGTTTCAGGTGGGAAAAAATTTGGCTTAAAAAAGAAGAAGAAAAAAATATTGGGTCTTAGAATAAAAATCAACATGGAACTGCTACTGTAGTTCCATTATAAAGACTCGTAAAAAACATTTCCAGTTGCTCTCCAGTAGGTCTGATTTCCATAAGTAAAGCCCCACTTTATTTCTTCCACAGTTCCTTATAGGTCTTTAAGGAGCTATGAAAGCTCTCTTGCCAACAGGGAATTTCTTGCAGAAATAAAGTATCTTAGGAACATTTTTTTTATAGATCTGGAAACATATTAATGATTAAAGGCCTGATCCTTCAGAGCTCAGTGTTTGCAATTTCCATTGGCTTCTGTGGGAATGACAGATGCTGGGCACCTTTTCATGTTAGATATACTATCTGTATACCTCAACTCTGTGATTGCACCAGGCTTGTGAAAAAATTCAGTGCTTGCTCTGCAAACAGCACAAGGCAGGTCCTCATATTCAAACCCAAGATTTTCAAATTAATGATTCAGGTCCTTAAGATCATGGGAAAGACTTAAAATTAATGAGCTTTTTCAGTTTTTATGTGATTCGTGAGTTTAAACTTTTTTTTTTGACATAGGTTTCTTGCCTTTTAGGTTTTCTCTGCAGGAATCTGGGCTGGAAATTCACTTTTATTCAGAACTGAGCAAGGTTTTTCCTGCTGCCACCCATCTCCTGCAGCTGGGGCTAAAGAAAGATGTCAAATGTCGCAGGACTTATTATGGGACTATACAGCATGGCGGTGGTGAGGCTACATGATAAGGCTAACTCATCCTCCTGCTTCCAGGTCTGCCACCATGCTCGTGCCCATCTCGGCACAGCTCCATGGTGCTGCCTTTGCTTTCTCAGCACTTAGCTGGGGACACAGGATCAGAGCAGAAAAAAGATCTGTGGGAGGCAGAGCTGCAGCTGCTGGAGGAGCTTATTTTATCTGTCAGCAACTGTATGTGAACCCTCTCTACTGCAGGATAAAATCTGACAGAGAGGCATAAGTCCTGACAGAGAAAGTTTTATGTACATTAAAGTCCCCATCAACCTGTCAATGCATAAATGGCCATATACAATGTTAAGTGATGATTTCAAGTGATCCAAAAGAAAGCATTTAAAAACCAAATGAACCTACCCACTACACCAGATCTACACCAAAGCTTCTTGATAAGTTAAACTGTTTTTAAGCCACAGAGATCAGCAGCAAAAGCTCTGACTGCCAAAAGACATTTTAGACATTCAGCAGATTTCCTATTAAAATGTAAGATAAGAAACCATCAAAATGTCCATAAAAAAGACCCCAGTCAACTGTGTAAATTTTGTTGACGAATCAAGGAAAGCGTGTCCCATTTGTGGGACTGCTTCCAGGCCCTTCTCCCTTTCCTTCAGCTTTTGTACTTAGTGTTTATGGCAAAAACAGTTTACAGTTGGAACAGCTACATTCAGCCTGCAGCCCAATAGCAGCTTCTTCTCATGGAAAGATATTTATTATTCCTACTGCCTTTAGTTGCCTGGTTAATCTGTGTAGCCAACAACTGTAATCCATGTAATCCTATGGCCCTTTCACTTGTCCTTTATTGACCAGGCAGGTATTTGTTATGTTGCTTGTTGTGTTCTTCCCTACTAGGAGGCTGTCAGCTCTTCACACAGGAGGATTTCCTACTATATTATACATTTGCACAGTGCTGGCACAATGGAACTGCCTGCTTTAAGCTTCCAAGGGCTACTGGATAGAGAAAAACAAATAGCCGTGAAGTCACTGTAGCAATTTGCTAAGGCCTATTTATGTCATTAAACCTGGCAGATGGCAGGGGAATGGGGAGAAAAGTTATATTTTGTTTTAAAAAAGAGTAGAAAATCAGCTATTATGAGGAACCAGTCTCCATCTTTCTCACAGTGCTTTCTGACCTTTGGATGGTCTTCTTCTGGGGAAGTACTGGAAATAAACTCTAATTTTTCAAACCTGAAAATCAGCTTTATCAGAGAATCACAGAATAGTTTAGGTTGGAAGGGACATTAAATATCATCTAGCTCCAACCCCTCTGCCATGGGCTCTTCCACCAGACCAGGTTGTTCTAAGCCCCGTCCAACTTGGCCTTGAACACTGCCAGGGACGAGGCAGCCACAGTTTCTCTGTGCCACTGTCTCACCACCCAACAATAAAGAATTTCTTCCTAGTATCTCACCCAAATTTGCCCTCTTTCAGTTTAAAGCCATTACTCCTTGTCCTATTTCCACATGTGCTTGTGAAAATTTTTCCAGGCTTCTTGTAGGCCCCCTTTAGATACTGGGAGGCTGCTATAAAGGTATGCTCTCTGTATTCTGTAAGGGAATGACAGTTAATTCAGTGTCTTATATTTCCTCTGAACCTTTTTGTTAATATAAAACTCCTACTTAATTGTGTCACTCAAATCACATTCTGATTGTGAATAGAAAACGTAATTCTTGATTTACCTGCATTTCTATGCCACTGAAAGCATAAGAGGGATCTACTCCAGTGATAGGTCCATATGAATATGTGCTCTAGACCTACACAAAGAATACATGGCTGTGTATATTTGTCAGGCTGCTGCTAGGAGTGGCCTCGTATTATTTTGATTAGCTTCAGAGTAAAGTCTGGATATTTATAAAAATCATCCAGAGCTCCTGGGTGTTGAGGCTTCTCTTCCATTCCTTTGGACGTGCATGTGAAATCGTCAGTGGGCACAGAAGTGCTGTAGCACGAGGGGTAATCAGCCAGTGGACAGAAATAGGAATCATATGTCTTTCAAATAAAACTTGCCTCTCCACCAGCAATCCTCCAGCGAATCTCCCACACCTGTGGATGAGGGGTTATGCTGCTGTTACTGCCATTCAGAACTCTTTTACTGCTGGACGTATTTTTAAAAGACAGCTCTTGCAGCTTATAAAGCAAGGTTTTGGCTTTGGCTAATGAAAAGCATTAATGTACTGTGGGAGGTGGAGAGAGAGAAAGATTATAATTAAATCTCTACACTTCTCTCCTGTCTCTAAGGGTTTGGATAAGAAACAGTTCTGCTGGGCAGCTGAATTCAAGCTAAATAAGATAGCTGGGGGAGGGAGCCTTCTTGGTGGTTTCATATAGGCTTGCACATGTGGTAGGGCCAGGGAACATTTCTGATGAAAATAAAATTGTTCTGGGCTCAATCCAGCTGAAAATACCGACAGCCTGCCGGCCCTGCTACTTTCATAAGGTTGCAGATCCTGGCTCCTAGCAGGAAGCTTGGCCCAGCTGCCGTGGAAGGCCCAGCAAGAAAACAATAACTTTAAGCCTGAAAGTTGCACATCCAATTGGGAGAGGCAGGAGGACTTGTGCCAACATTCTCCCTCTCTCTCAGCCCTGCCAGAGTTGGACTCCCTCTTGTACCTTCAATCCTCCTGACCCACACCATGCAAGCGCGGCCAAGAAGTTGCTTGGGAGCCCAAAGTTGGAGGCAGTTGCTTCTCTGCTTATAAAACAGGGCTGGTGGGTCTTGGTATCTCACAGGCTGGTGGTGATAACTGGTAATGGCCTCCTGCGGGACGAACATGATTCTCCCCTCATCTCCCTGTGTTTTTTTTTACTATCAGCCTCTCTTGAGTTTGATTCATCCTCAAAGAGCAAATGTTTTGTTGAAATTATTTATGACTTAATTTATATGGTGCCCTTTAGGTACATCACAGAAGGGTTTTTATAACAAGTAGGTTTGAAACAATGTAGGTGCCACATGCCAGAAAAATACAACTATTGAAAACAGAAGACTAAAAGACACCAAACAACATTTTAAAACTTCTGAGGGTATTTAATATAAAAAAAGAAAACTTTTTCTGGGGTAAAGGGGCTGTTGGATTCCATAGATTTGGATGGCCAAGAAATACCTATCATGCACTTGCAGGCTGAGACAGGATACTGAACCTATGGTAGGCAATGAAAAGTAAACTCATTAGCTTGGTCAGCAGTTAGAGACATGGTCAACAAAACTACTTTAAACTCAGTGCTTCATAAGTAATTCCTGCAGCTGTCTGGATCTGAGTCAGTTCTGCACCTTCTCAGCTTTTTGCATCTCTTCACCATAAAATCACCAGTGGGCTAGAACTTCTCCCATCAGGACAAGGTGGCCTGCTCCAGGAGCAGAAATAAGGGAAAAATGAGCAGAGTCGGTTCGCCTTTCTGACACGCAATCAAATCCAGCTCTGAAATTGTGCTCTAAGCTTCATTTAAAGGGGAAGGTGAAAAGTTTCTACCAACACACAACCCTGATCCTGGCAAATCTGTGCCTTCCTCGGGGTTTTACTGACCTAAAGTGATCAAGAGGAATATAAAAATCCAGAGCCACCTTTTGGATGTTGTTTTTTTTTTTGTTTGCTTGTTTGTTTGTTTGGGGTTTTTTTGATTTTTTTGTTTCAAAAAACTTGGAAAGAGGGATCACAAGCACAGGAAACACAGAATGTAATAAAATGAAAAATTATATTGAAGTAAAAGAGGGCTGTTACTTAATGCCCCTTATTGTCTCTTTAATCACTGATTAAGCCCTTGTACCCATGGCCATTTCATGTGATTTAAATCAGCAGTAATTAGTTTCCATCCAAAAAGTACTTAAGTACATGCCTAAATTCTACATAT
Source organism: Melopsittacus undulatus (assembly GCF_012275295.1). Classification (NCBI taxonomy): domain Eukaryota; kingdom Metazoa; phylum Chordata; class Aves; order Psittaciformes; family Psittaculidae; genus Melopsittacus; species Melopsittacus undulatus. The sequence goes on from NC_047528.1 coordinate 26,860,719, forward strand.
CTGAAGATCTCTACTGAAGTTGCTGTGAGGGCTGACACCCTGAGATGTTACCTGCACAATTGCACACTACGCCAAATCGTGCCTTTTCCCTTTCCAGAACTGAAATGGATATTTTTCCTGTGACTATGGAGTTAACTTGAAAATTCGCCCCCATACAGACGGCCTGACACTCTGGATTTTTTGCTCCAGTGAAGCTTACTCAAATATTTCAGCTGCAGTTGCAGAGCAGGCCTCATTCTGTGCTTGGGAAGTCACTAAGAACTTTGCTCTTGGTTTTGATGTATTCAGGATCATGCCTCAGCAAGCACTAGAAGTCAAATAAGTCTGTGTAGCCTGTGTTTTCAGACGTTCTCAGCATCTTGGACTATCAGATCAGTCTTCTTTTAGAAGCATACATTTGAAGAGTACATACACTCACTCCATACATAGATACACATACATTAGTACTACTATTTCATCAGAATTATGCAAACATGTTAGGTGATCAAAGCATGACCCAGTATTATTTTAAAGATGGAAACTTTTGCTTTTCTCCACCATTGTTTTTGTTGAACTAAGCTAAGACAACACTTGTATCAGAAATATATGTAGACATATAATCCAAATGACACAGAGCCCTGTTAAGCTCAGAGAGGGACTTTACTCTCAGTTATACAAACATAACTTCTCTTCAAGACAAAAGACATCCCTCTGATCTTACACCAGCACATGTACTTCTTCTGAGAAGATATAAAAGATCTGTCAGAACTTGTGGTCCTCAGTGGGACCTCTATCTCCATAACTGGGGCTGTTTAAGCTAAAGATGCATGTATGTACCTTCATAGTGGGAGCTATTCTTCTCCCCCTAAGTGCAACATATGGATGTAGACATGACTGCATTACATATAAAAATGTAATAAATTGTTTTGCCTGCGAACATGCAATAAAACACACTTTGTTTTATGGGAGGATATTCGCACGTAATCTGATTCTTACATTATAACATGTTTCAAATGTAATATAAATGCTCTCTCACTTTGAAGTGATAGTCTGCTTAGCAGGAAGATTCACGAGATAAGACTAGAGTCCTTTCCTCCTGCAAATATAATCTTAAAACAGGCTTGAGCTCTCCAAATGCGCTCAGATCTGGGGCTCACTGTTTTGCACAGCACTCCACATGATCTAGAGAGCTTCACTTGGGAAAGACCCAGGACCAAGGCACACCCACACCAGGTCTTTGACCTGCTGTCTAGTGAAGGGGTGGCTAACTTTGAGCAAACACTACGAGAAAGCCACATCTCCCTTCAAGTCTCATTCAGCAGCTGTTTTTCTCTGCAGTGCCTGACTCCATGCCTCGCACTGGGAAGCAACGTGTTGTATCCAGATGGTCCAGAGAAGGATCTGAGAGTCCCCCTGCCTTGGGTCAGGGCAGCTGGCAGTACTTCAGGACAAATAAAAGCTGCCACATGATGGAGTCTGGACCATTTGCAAAAGCACGGTGCAGTGGGACAGGGGTTCGATATGAGCAGAAAGGGACAATGTGGAAAGGGAGGGGAGCAGTGAGAGTGTGAATGCCACGTGTCTGATGTAAATCCTGTGTAGAAGGACACATCTTCATGCAGAGATAGAACTTAATATTGCAGTGATGCAGGCAGCCTCTCAGAGCCTGCATGGCAGTTTATGCTGTACATGTGCATAGAGATGCACATGACAACATTAATGACAGACTTCCACAGAAGAGTAAAAGGGGTTGCTTTTTCCATCTTAAAAATAATTCCTTTATTGTTGTGATGGTACACAATGACACTGTTCTCTCAGTATTTAGGTATTTAATTCTCCTTTTTCAGAGGGGACTTGAATGACCTGTGGTCCCACCATCTACATACTGAGCACTCTTTGTTATTTGTACTTATTGGAGAGATTATACTCCTATGATTTGTATAAATAGTCTGCCTTCTTAGAAGGGATTTCATATGACCTCATGATCCCAACATTTAAGTACTAAGATCCTCCTTGTTAGGGGTTACTTTAATCACCATTTACACACTCAGCGCCACAAAATAGCTCTTTCCCTACCAGTATCAAGAAAGTTAGCTTTTGTTAGAGTGCTCTTCTGCTCTGCAGTTAAATCACACTTGAGAGCAACACTCCTAGTGTTTATAGCATCAGCCCATGCCAATAGCATGTTAAGCAATACCCAAACCCAAGGGTGGATGTGGCCATGGGTTTTGCAGCTCTGTGTGTGGCTGTGAATCCCAGAAGTCAGCATGGGTGCAAGGGGACAGGACTGGGCACAGAACAGTGACAGCATCCTAAGTTACTGCGATGAGTTCCTTAAATAATACATGCTCAGGCAAAAACCAAAATCATCACCACTGAAAACTGATATGATGAAAAGAATTAACTTTGCAATTAGAATGTCCTTCTCATACCTTGCCTTTTTATCTCCATAATTTCACATTTGTGAAGTCCATGTACTTTGTATGCAGTTATGCTATTAGCATAAGATAAAAAGCTTTTGTTTAGGGTGTTCAGGCAAATGAACTTTACACAGAATAAATACTAGAACAGTTTTAAGCATGTGTGAAGAAAGATTCTTGCAGACATCATGATCAGAAAGAAAAGCCAGTAAAAAGAATAGTGAGAAAAAAGGACTTTAAGAAAACATTTACTGCATGGACCAAAACATTTCAATTCCACAAAAAAAGAAAATGAGTGAGAAAGGTGACTAAGACTAAAACAATAGTAACAGCATATGAGATGTGGCAGGTAAAAGGTGATGCAGATGCAATGCAGAAAAGCAATAAGGAAAGTAAGGAAATAAACAGGCCTATTAAATACCTGTTTTTCCATTGAAGAACTGTATAGATAGATCATGAAGATAAGAAGTCCTACAAGTGCTATGGGAATCTCAGTGTTTACAGATGACAAAATTTCTGAGAAAAACATAGCCATTGACATTTGAAATAAATCATTAAATGAGACACTTCACAAGTAGGAGAAGGAGGCACATGCAGCTCACACTAGTTTACCTATGGAGTTGTTTACCTACGGAGGTTGTTAAAAGTCACCTGCACCAGAGGAGGATGTATTTCAGGTGACCTTTGGCTTTATATTTAAGAGATGCTTAAGAGATTTCAGCATATCAGGATAATTTCAGAAAATAGAGAAGCTGTATTTGGTTTGGGTGGCAAGGGTTTGGTAGCAGGGGGCCCACAGGGGTGGCTTCTGTGAGAAGCTTCCAGAAGCTTCCACCATATCCAATAAAGGCGATGCTAGTCAGCCCCAACACTGATCCACCTCTGACTAAGGCTGAGCCCATCAGTGACAGTGGTAGCAACTCAGGGATAATGTACTTAAGAAGAGGGAAAAACACCTGTGCAACAATCTGCGGTGGGAGAGAGGAGTGAGACTATATGAGAGAAACATCCTGCAGACACCAAGGGCAATGCAGAAGGAGGGAAGGAGGTGCTCCAGGTGACAGAGCAGAGAGTCTACTGCAACCCGTGGTGCAGCCCACGGTGAAGCAGATATCCTATTGCATCCCATGGAAAACCTCACACCAGAGCAGGAGGATGCCTGAAGAAGGCTGTGAACCTGTGGGAAGCCAGTGCTGGAGCAGGCTCCTGGCAGCACTAATGGGCCCTGTGGAGAGAGGTTTGCTGCAGGACATGCTGGAGCAGTCTGTTCCTGAAGGGCTGCATCCTGTGGGAAGGATTCATGCTGGAGAAGTTCCTGGAGAACTGTCTCCTGTGGGTGGGACTCCACACTGGAGCAGGGGAGGAGTGTGAGGAGTCCTCCATGGAGCAGAAAGGAGCAGCAGAGAACGTGTGATGAACTGACTGAAAACCCCATTCTCCATCCCCCTGTGCTGCTGCTGGGGAGAGGAAGTAGAGAAAATCGGGAGTAAAGTTAAGCCTGGGAAGAAAGGAGGGGTGAAGAGAGGGTGTTTTAAGATTTGGTTTTATTTCTCATTATCCTACTCTGACTGGATTGCTGATAAATTAAACTAATTTCCTCAAGTCAAGTCTGTTTTGCCCTTGACAGTAGCTGGTAAATGATCACTCCCTGTCCTTATCTTGACCCACAAGCCATTCATTGTATTTTCTCTCCCCTGTCCAGTCAAGAAAGGGAGTGATAGAGCAGCTTTAATGGGCACCTGGTGCCCAGCCATGGTCCTCCCACCACAGGAGATGTTGACATTGTGTGAAGATTTGTCCTGGTTTGAGCAGTAGCAGTCATCTTTTCTCCTTCTTGGTAGCTGGTGCAGTGCTGTGTTTTGACTTTCAGGCTGAGAACGGTACTGATAGCAAGTACGTTTTGAGTTCCTGCTCAAATGTTTGGTTTGCCCAAGGACTTTCTGAGCCTCATGCTCTGCCAGGGAGGAGGGGAGGCTGGGAGGACGCCTGACCCAGGCTGGCAAAAGAGGTATTCCATACCATAGCACGTCATACCCAGGATGTAACCAAGAGTTACCTGGAAGGACTTGGGCTCTGGGGGAATGGAGGAGGTATTGGTTGGTGCTCGATTGGGCAAGGTGGGGTGAGTTATGGGTCAGGGCTGGTGAGATGTTGTATTTTCTTCACTTATTATTTCCTTTATCATTATTGTTTGTAGTAGTAGTAGCAGTAGTGATTTATGTTATACCTTAGTTATTAAACTGTTCTTATCTCAACCCACGGGGGCTACATTCTTTGGATTCTCCTCCCCAACTCTCCGGGAGTTGGGGGAGCAAGGGGGGAACGAGTCAACGAGCTGTGCAATTTGGGTTTAAACCACGATAAGATTCATGAAAGCAAACAGATAATTATAAATGAAAGTAATGAGAGAGTCTCTCATCTGACAGAAATTTTAGGAAAATAAGGGAGAATCTGAAATGGCATTCATCAGTGGGAGAAGTAGATGAGTGAATAAAAGTATTTCCTATTCCATTTGCAATTCCAAACTTCAAATTGTTCTAGACTTATGAGATGTTAAAAAAACCCACAAGTGATTGGAGAAATTGCTTTATTTAATCCTAAAACTTACATTTCATTTGGTATTCAAATATAAAATGTTCTCACAATAGAGCTGAAGCAAGTTTTTAGATTAAATATTGCAGAATGAAAAATTCAAATATTCAGGTTTTTGAATGTCAACCCAATACTTCTCCGCTCTTAATTTCACATTCTTCTTGTACCCACAAATATATAGACACGCTTCTTTTCAGCTGAAATAATTAGAGAAAATTAACATGATTTCAGAAAATACATCAGTTTATTTCAATTTACATTTTTCAGTGGAATAAAGAAGGAACTTTCCACTGATCTGTAATAAGGAAATAACAGGTGATGAAAAATTGCCAGTCAAGATGGTTTATAGAAAAGTAAACTATGTTAAATAAATGTGTCTGATGATGAAAGGCAGTGTGTAGATGTAAACTACTTACTGAATGCTACTTAGTTTAATATCAAACCGTGAACCTATGTAGCACTGTGAAATACAGAAGCTGTGAAGTAGTTCTGGAGTAGGTAAAGAACCAAATAATTGGCAGATCCTAAACCAGCACTTTTAGCAGAAAATCACCTGATAATGGACAAAAATCTACAGAAATTTATGACAGAAATCTGTGCAAATTGGTGCTGGTGATGATGCTACTCTATTTCTATTGGTAATCTAGACAGGAATGTGTATTAGTACTTAAAATGTCTTAATGACATAAAACCTGTTAGAGTGATACAAGACTGTGAGAGCTGAGCAGATATACAAAATTATATGCGCTTATCATACAAAAAGTATGTGTTTTAATACTGTCAAACCCCCAAAATTGGTGTGTGGCACCAAGGAAGACAAGGATGGGGACGGAGTCTGGGGCTCAGGAAGGCAATGCCTCTGAGAAGGGCTTGGGACTCATGAGCAAGGAGTTGCATTAGAGTTCACACTGCAATGCTGTGGCTAAAACAAGTCCTAAATATAAAAAGAGAGGAGCAACCAGTGGAAATACGGATATAATTTTACATTTGTACATAGCTGCAGGGACACAGATGTTGGAACATTACGTACAGTTCTGGTCATCAAATATTCATAAAAAGATGTTCAAAAACTGAAGAAGATGCAAAAACATTTGCCAGGAAAAATATTCCAATGCTGGGAAAAAAAAAAAAGTTCTGCACAGCTCAAGACCTAAAGACCTGATCAAAAAAAATGAAGAATAGGTAATCTGAGTATGTCATGAGTGCTTTCATCACAATAAACCACTCTAGTGCTGAAGTGGGGAAAGATACTGGGATGAGCAATGGAGAGTAGAAATGAAATGAATTCACAGGAGAAACAAAGCGAATGTTTTGGAAAGCCAAAGTAATTTAAGTTATTGGCCCAGAAGTCTTCACCTTATGACTAGCTGTCTATATGGAAGACTGTGATTTAGAGAAACTCCTGATAGACAACACAATATGGAAGTAACTTGATTAAAAAAAGCAAAAAAAAAAAACCAAAAAAAAAACCCAAAAAAACCCCAAAAGCCCAACAATAAGAAACCCACAAAAAGCCACAAACACAAACCAAGAAACAAAACATGGCCTATTTTGTCCTGGGAAAATCGGTCCTAATTATATAATAGCCTTTCTGGGCACATCTGTATGACTCTCTGACTATTTCTATGGATAACACTTTGTGGAGCAGTTCCAAGTCTTACTGCACATCCAATTTACCTTTCTGGCAGAGAACTGAGAAGAGAGATAGCTGTGTAGGTCTTGCCAAAGCTAATGATAAGTGTATCTTACACAAGACAAAGACCTGCTTGCAGAGAAATTTAAGCCAAAATGATGTCTAGGTGCAAGCAGACAGTGAAGTCATAAACGCCCTGGAGCCTGTTTTACCTTTGGTTCCTCGTTGCTGTTGTTTTAAATGATGGGATGGTTGAATTTGTTTAGGGCTGCTGTTGCTCTACATATACACATCTGTACCTTGGCACTTTAGCAGTGCTCCATGGTACTGTGAAGATAAGAGTTTGGTGATGTTATTGTCCCCCTTCTGTAAAGAAGCCATTATCCCTAAGAGCTCATTTAAACTATCTCTGTGGGATCCTCTCCATTGATTCCTAGAGATTTTAGTCAGTGTGTTTCAAAGAGACACAGCAACAACCTCACAGAACCTGAATTTGTATCCACAGTGGTTTGCTGTATCCAGAGCTCCCAGCACAATTTGAGTTACCAACTTCAGAGACGCCAGAGCTTTCGAAAGGTTTTATTTCCTACACATATGCTTCCTAACCTGGAGTCTTGAAAACAATTTATGTAACCCAACAATGCAGAGAAGGATTTGGGGATCATGTCTAAAATGATTCAGAATTTGACCCTTAAAAATCCTTATTCATTAAAGGGTTGGAGTTTTTTTTAAGAGAACCACCAACCCTCATTCCTTTTAAAAAGTCCAAATATCCTGGAAAGCATCAATTATGTGCTTTCATTACAAAATAATGTTGATTGTGTGTAGTGCTCCATCCCAGTATTTGGCCAACATGAAAACCCAGATAAACAGCCCTGTTAAAATCAGTGGGAAAACTTGTCTGGAGAGGTGCTTCACTAAGTTAAAAAGTGTCATCGTATTTCAAAGTGAAATTTTGCAGGCCATTGATCTAGAATGTGAGCTAGTTCCATCGGGTATTTCAGAAAATCAGAAACAACATGTTTATTTAATTTAGAAAAATTATTTCCATCCAAGGCTGTTTCTCAAGAAACAGTCTTGACAGCCTAAAACTTGCAAACTTGCTACATATACATGCCAGGCATAACATAAAGATAAATAGCTCAATAATTTCTGATACAAAATCTCGCTGAACAAGTATTTTATATCAGATTGTAATAGATCTTGAAAGACCTTCCAGTGTCCTGGAAAAATAATTATAATTTTAAAGAGACAGTAAATATATATTACACAGTAATTGGAAAATGTTTCAATAATAACCTGTAAAGATTCTAACAATTTTCATATCTCATCCTGGAATGATTATTTATGTTGCTTTTTTAAGGTTTACATTAAAAAAAAATACAGTAATAAATATTCCAAAATAGTAAAACATTGCAGTTCTCACTCCAGTAGGAAAAGCTAAGGACATTAAGAATTAAAGATGACATCGCCAATCTAGATTTTGACCCCAGCTAAATAATTGTCATGATTCTGGCTTCTTTTGGTCCCCTGAGGAAAATGGATGAAAGCCTTCTCTCAAATGTTGAAAAAGTACACCTGACCTAAATTCTTCCAGATCGCAGACTGAAAAAGAAGAAACCCAGGTCTGTAAACTATCCTTATGTCTGTGTTGTTACATAGGGCAGTGTACACTTTGCAGAAATAACTAAGTGAATTATGGACAGTGTTAGTCTGAAAAGTGTTCGGTCCTCTTACTGACTGCTCTATAGGAGTTTCATTGAAGTTTCTCATTTGTGCTTTTTAAATATATTTGAAACTTGAAATTTAAAACAGGTTTTTGTAAGGATAGAGCAGACAGGCAGAAAGTACTCAGGTGGAAGCAAAATTTTACAAGTCAGAAACCCCAATTTCTACCTCCCTGGGAACATAAGATCAAAGATGCATTTTGCCCTAAACCAGATATCCTGTATGAAATATTAAACAACAAACAAAAAGATTCCGGTGATTCTTCATTAGAATATTCTTTGAGGAGTCATGGCTTAGAAACTTGCTGTGTTGGGGTTGATGTCTTTATATCCTTTTCCTTCCTTTCACCTGATGTCTGCTCTGTGCATTTGACACCCTCTCACTCCTTCAGGTTCTTACCCTGAGTGACAGTGAAAGAGGGGTTCTTGTTCACTTTCTCCACCTCTGTCATTCAGAGCTTCAGCATTTTCATTCAAAACTCTGAGATTTTCATGGTGTAGACCAGAATGGAATAGTTGATGGACAGTTCAGTAGAGCTAAAATTTAATGTTATATTTACAATTAAGTGCCAAGGTTTCAGTAAGATGCTTGTGAAACATTTCTGTTTTGTAAAATCAGATATTTTCTGATAGAAAACCTGTCTTCTGGAAAATTTTCAAGCTTTTCTGAGTTCTATGCTACATTTTTGGCTTGAGAAGCTAAGTCAGGGCTCTTTATTTTAATACAGGGTATCAGAATTTATTATCAGAAATTTCACTGACATAAAGGAAAATATTTGGGCCAGGGCATTCATTGTTGTAAAGACTATTACCAGAACTTTCACACTGCAGTCATAACCACATATTCATATAGACTAACTAAATGAAATACAGATTTTGAGTAAACAAGAGTAGAATTTTTGGCTAATATATGCAAGGCAATATCTTTCTGGAGTTCGACTTTTATCAGTTCAGGTTGTTCAGCTGTGACTAGAGATATTTTGGACTTTTAACTATCCACTGATAAAAAGAAGTTTGCTCAGAAATGAGGGAGGCCAGTGGCCTGCCAGAGATTTTGCCATCTCGCTTATGGAGCAATCCCAAAAAAGAAATTACAAAGAAGGCAATTTTGTGTTTGGTATCTGTACGTTTCTTAACCCGTGCTTCAGGTTGCTCAGGCATGTTTTTCATGTCCTTTTTCACCAGTCCTTCTGCTTTATGCAGCAATGAGCCCACATTTTCCCTGCTCTTCTCTTTGCTGCTGGTAGATCCTACCTGGGGAAGCTTTTCCATATCACCTTTCAGGTGGGCTCTGGCTTTCCTAACCCTAGTCCTGCATACTCAGACAGTATCTCTGTATTCCTCCTGGGTTGCCTGTCTTTTCTTCTACTTCTTCAATTAAAATTCAAAGTTTAAACTTCAGGTTTCTTTTAAACACTATAGAAAACACTGTAGAGAGGCAAGAATGAGTGACAAGCTTAGGCATGGACCACATTTCTTGAGTGCTGATGACTCCTGTCATATACTATGTTGTCCAGCTAAGGAGTGACAAACATCAAAAACTTAGCTCAGAAACACCATTCAAAGCTTCTGTATGGAGGCTTGGAGACTGCAAAGACTCCAAGACTTCACTAAAACTATGGCCTGAGCTAAGAAAATATGTATGATAGGTCAAACACAAGATTATGAAACCTTGGAATATTTTATATGGATATAGGCTGGGAAATATGGAGTATTCCTAAAAGGTCTGGCGTGAAACGTGGCATCCATTATTGTGAATTTAGCTCATAAATATGGCAAGTATTGTTCACACCACCTTATTATGAAATATGTAAGCTAATCAGGAGGGAAACTGAGCCCCATATGAGAATACTGAATATTGGTTTATTCTCCTTGAAGCTGATGATTAAAGAAAGGAAATAAAGGGGATAAACAGATAATTTTATTTCATTAGAAAAATTTGTGGGTTTTGTTGATTTTGTCTTTTTGTTTTTTAATCCTCATTCCTGTGCATTGCAAAACCGATTTTTTTCAGAAGTATTCAGAGGGAGAGACAGATTTTACTACCTGCTTAACACACACTGGAACAGTTGATTACACTAGAAGGGTACAGACACCATTTAAGTCTCTTTCTCAGGGTTTGGGGGCAGGACTCAAGCCAAGTCTCTGAAATCCTGAGTGGCTGCACCAAGAGATGTCTTCTGAGGCAGTTGTCTCCTTTCTTTGGAGCAGAGCTTGGTCAGGAGCTTCCAAACAGAATTTTTGCTGAAAAAGATTTAAGAATTATTTTGGTTTCAGAAAATAGGCATTTTCCAATTTAAAACACATGCTGTGGACAAATGTTTCTGCCTTGTTCCAGGGCTGGGTATTTTCAAAGCCTGGAGGTGTTCATGAAGATGGAAGATGCTACATGCAGATGGAGAGAGCTCATCATTGCATAGGACTGCACGGCATGAGGAGATGCAACAACAGAGACTATGTTAACCCAGGGCTTTTTCTGTGGTCATTGAGAATTGCTCAGAGCTCATTTGTGTTTGAACACAGTGGTTTGTTTGGGAGAAGACTGTTGGTCTCATTCTGTTGTCCTGTCCTGCATGCTTGGGGAAATGAAGGACAAGAATATGGAAGTGTGGCATGATGAAACTTCTCCAGAAGAGTGGTTACCTATCCAAAGGATTAAGTGAAAATTAGCTTTTCTACAGAAATCCAGGTCTGGAGATGTGCATGCTGATGGAATACCAAATTCCTATTTTGCAGTTACATCTAGGAAAAGAAATGTTTTCCATTTTCTGCCTCCACTTCCACTTGCCCAGCCTGGGATAAAGGTCTTGTTCAGTTCCGCCTGAGAGATCGAGGCTTGGGGGGATAATAGGAGCTTCACAGATGGAAAGAAAGAGATGGGAGTGTGAGGAGAAAGGGTAAGGGGGTTGGGGGGAGGTAAGACTCCTGGCACAAATATTTAAGTATTCAAACTGTTGCAAAACTAGGCCTAGTAGGAATAGCAGTAATGGAAATACAGACCCTGTGGTTATTTTTTGTTCTGCTTGTGAAGATAGGAGGTTAAAACAGGGAATGATAAGTAAAGAAGAATTATGAGCAGTGAAGACAGAGGCATCTAGGTGCTGGTGCACACACATGCACCAGGCAGTTGGCCTGGGCCCATTGCTGAGCCAGGACCCTGGCCAACTTTCCTTCTTCGTTTTTGTTTTCAACTCTTTTTTTGCTCTTGGAAGAAAAGGAGTGAGGTTAAGCTGCCCAGGGAAAGCAAAGCTTCCAAAGCCTTTTGTGGCCTGTAAGCTGAGTACAGACTGTCATTGTCAGGCTGTGTAACACAGTCCTTCTTTGTTGTTTACTTGCAGCAACGGGTGGAAGGAACTGCTCAAAATCATGTTGGGTGACAGGGAGCCAGGAGAAGGGCTCTCATGGGAGGAGGGTCTGCTGTCTTCCTGAACTTTCACTTTTGATTTTCAGCTGAGCTGGAAACACAATTCCTTATTGTTATTTTTTTTTTTTTTGAGTGCCTGGACCTGAGGCCAGATCCTCAGCTGGGATAAATCAGCTCCTCTTCCCTGTAGCCAAGGAAGGTAGGATGATGCACAGCAATTCAGTCTTGTTTAGAGACCGGAGCGCTTCTTTTCCTTGGTAAAAATCAGACCACCACATTTAGGTACTCAATCATCAAGTATGTGAACATTTTTCAAAAGCACAACTTCCCAACTGCCCAGAGTGCCTTTAAATAAAGAAGTGCTATTGGACCGCAGTAGTGTGAAAGGAGCGGTTGAAATCCTTGTCTTGCCCAGCTGTTAAACCTGTGTTTGATTTCTGAAAAACCTATAGAGAAAAAGGGTTAAAGGAGACCATACAAGAAGTAGAAGAAATAAATTGAATGCACATGTGAAATCATTATTCATACTAATGTTCCCTGTATTACTTCATAACACAGCTGTATACACAAAAAAACAGTCCAGCTTGGTTTCTTCCTATTCAAATCTTATTAATTTCTATTTAATGGAACACAAATGTTTGCGCTCTTCATTTTGACGAATGCAGCTTCGTAGTGTATTTGTTAAGCATTAGCTATCGTGGTTGTGACCATCTAATACAAATGTCTCTGGGCCTTTCATGGCTCCTGACAGGACATCTTTTGAGCATGACAGTTGCCATGGAGACGTGTGCAATGCCTGTTTGGAAGGAAAATTGGGAGCAATGCTCATTACGTCAAAAACTACATCAGGGAGGGGAGAAGGAGAATGTTTGCTTCTTGTGCTGACACTTAGCTGCTTGTTTTACCCGCCACCCACACACTTCCATCAAACAATATCTCTTTCAAATGCAGAAGTCAAAGTTTGCATCTCCTATCATTCCAGCTGGAACAGGCAGGGGCTGTGTGAAATGAATATCATCCCGCACAGGGCCGGGGCACTGCCTGGCTGACTCTGTCACTTCATAACACAGCAACACTGAGCACTCTCAGTTTTTCCCTTCTTCCCTCAGACGAAGGCTTCGCCCAGCTACTCAGGGCACTTTACTCAAACCCAGCAGATTGTTGTGGGTTGCCGACGGTGAAAGCAGGATCGGTGTCTGTGTGACCACAATTTCCACAGATAGCATAAGTGGCAATAACAAGCACAAAGACCATATCCTCCCTGTCCCCTAGTACACTGTGAGAAGTCAAGGGGAAAAATAACTTTTTTGTAGAAAAGGAGTCCTAGACCCTTCTGTTTCTGTTTTCTGTTTCTTGCCATATGCTCCTCTGAAGTCTGAGCATCCTTCCATTAGAAATTAGCTATTGCTATATTTTCACTGACCTGTTCTATTGACTTAGACTTTCAAAAAAAACCCAAACCCACACTGAAAAAAACCCAAACTCTGCAAAAACTGGATATCAGCCAAACAGTAGAAGGAATAGACAGCAGACTCACCATGAGGCCTAGGTTTGGGAGTGGGGAGGAGCTGCAAAGCGCTCAGTTGGATGCTGGGGTGATACACAAAGTTTCATTGCTTGCAATATCTGGCTGATAGCCTGTGATGCCCACACTGAACAGTGGGGCTGGCCGGGGCTTGGCTCCTGAGACACCTGGATCCTGAATGATTGCCCTTACCGTCCTGCTTTGCCTTCTGTGTTTACAGGGACTGGGTGCCCACAGCAGCATTCAAGGATTTGCATTTCCCCTGCCTTTAGGATCATACAGGTGATCCAGAACCTGTTGAGTCCACACACTAGATGTCATGGCAATACAACTTCCCCAACATCTGAATGAATACAAGTTATCTCATGTATGGAATGGGGACAGGGTGATGGGGTTGGTCTCTGCTTTGCAGGGGGGTGTGACTTTGGGGTTTCTATCTGCTGTTAGAGCACTTTTTCATTCTCCTCACTGATGTGAAATGTGGTGCAGAGAAAGAGGTAGCTTTGACACACTTGCAAGTTTCCTGGCCACAATCAGGCTGCAGTGTTCCTCACTGGGGCCTCGCTGCACAGAAAGGCTCCTTGGCCGGCTCCCTCTAACGCATTGCCCTGACTGCAAGCAGCAATTTAATTCTAAGGTTTTATTTACATTAAAAAAACAACCCTCAACACCCCACCCCCCCAAAAAAAAGAAATCCCACCATTATGTGCAGCTGTAACAATTCTCCCTCTCCCCTCATTCAGTCATACATCAACAACTGCCTTTAAACTTGAACTTTCTCTACTCCTGCACAGCCTGCCTGCTGCTTGAACTGCTTGACTGATACCATCACCTAGCAGCAGCAGATATCTTGTCTGGAGAAACAGTTTTCCAGGTCTGAACGCCAGAGCTGCACTGGGGGCTCAGACGTTTCACACATAGTCACAACCCCCAGGAACAATAAAGCTCATTTTGCACAGGGATGACAATGGGAGTCCCAGGTAGTGCCCAGACCTCAGTGTTCTCCTCTCTCTCTTCTTGCTTTTCCTCTTGTGACATTCACCAAAGCCAGGAGGCCATGTCTGAAAGATGCAGGAGCTCCACTGAGCTCTCTTGGCTCTCCCTCACCTTGCCCGCCACCTTTGCAGGGCTCATTTAGCCCCGTCAAATGGTTCTTATTCTTCATTAAGAAGTCCAGCTCCTTCTTGTACACCAGGGGCTACCCTCCTGATTAAGACATTGCAACTTATGAAGTAGGTAATTTTGTCTAAATACTGATGTGTTTTACACTGTTTCATTGTATGCTACATCAAAATCTGTAATAAATCCAATTTTTATGAATATAAAATAATAATGTCAATACATATTTTTTTTTATAAACTAGTTTCTCTTTCACTAAATGTAGCTAAAATAATTCTAACACATAAAAAAAACCAAAAACACTGCAGAAAGTTTCAGAGTTAACTTGAGGAATGTGTTTGCCTATGGCAAACATGAAGCAATTTGAATAAATTTAGCTGTCCCTGTTAAGTCGCATCTTCCATCACCATAATTTATCTAGCTATCTGATCATTTTGTTTTCTTCAAACTTTAAGCCTAATTCTTTCTCAAGATTTATGCATGCAATGGCATGTACGTGTCTCTTAGGTTTAGTGAGAATTATGGTTTGTCTCTGAAGGGAGTGGTCTAGACCAGAGGTCTACGTGTTTAACAAAATTTGTATGAAAATTACTCTGGACAAGAACATTTTCTAATAGACCAGTGTAAATTTATTTCCAGTCTTATTGTCTGTACAATTTGAAAGTGTAATTTTCATAGACATCTAACTTAGTTGAAAACACTTAGGTATTTCCAATAGCTGTTATAAAGTTATCGGTTTAGCACTTTTATAAAGAAAAAAAATATTTTCAGAATTTTCAGGATTTCATTATCCAGTTTTGAAGGTATTTAATGTTGAAGTCACAGTGTTACTATTTTTACACAATTTCATGGCATTTATGTCAGCATCAAAAATCACAAGCAGGAGTCACTTTGAAATAGAAAAGAAAATAAAGCTATTAAATGCTAAATAACACTTGCATCTACCATTTTTGAAGATAATTAAAATAACAGAATACTTCAATTAAGTAATTACATGCTATCACTGGTTACATATTGTGAAAAACTGTAAATAATAAGTATAAAAATGAAAGCCACATTGCATTAAAAGAAAATAATAAAAAAAATCTGAAAAGAACTTTTGCAAATCATAAGAGTTTCAATGTTTCGCCTCATGGAAAATTTCAGCTGTATCTGGTTATGTTCTAAGTCTCTGACAGTCTTAATAGATGTTAGAGATCTCAGAGCAGGAAAATATATGTCATTTCGAAAGATTGCTGTTACAATTAAGTCTGCTGTCTCATAGAGACTCTATTAGGCAAGGAATAAACACCATCCTAAGTGTTAGGGAGAAACTCTGCTTTCCAAACATTCAAGATAACTGCTTTTCGTTCTATGGCAACCAAAGCTCCCACTTGCTTTTGGTTTCTCCTGCTTGCAATGCTTCACAGAGCCACACTTCACACACAAGGATCCAAAATCAGCCCTGGCACAAATAATGACCCATGCCCAGCCTGGCCTACAGGCGTGTTTAGACATATGTCAGCTTTTCTGCCCAGGGTCCAGTCTTCCATTGAGCTGTCATTTCCAGTGCCCCAAACTAAAAGAGAATTTGAAGACCCAGTGGGACTTTACCTCCCCTGACATGCTTGTAGAGGAGACCTCTATGTCTTGAGTGAGTCACCATCAGCTCCATGATTCTTCTGGCCTGTTTTAGACACCTGCTTCCCAGGGAGGAGAGTGAGCAGCAGTGGGGCTTCTCTCCTGCAACCACAGTGGGAACCTGCTCAGGTCCAGCATGCTCAATGTGCTTAGCAATAATCTGATCTAACAGAGAGGATGGGTGACCAATTCCCTTGGACATTATTGGAAAATTTAAACTAGCCAAAAAATCTCCTTAGACCTCTCAAGAGTCTTTAATGGTGCTGTGCTGTGAGGTCCTCACTCAAATATCCTCTTTTCCGATCCATAAGGTATTTTACACAGCTAGAGGATGCTCTGAGTACATCATTTTCCTCGGCACTGGGAGGGCAGGGCTTTCTATACAACGTTAGTGTGGTACGCAGAGACCAAATTGCTCCTGTCTATTGAAAACAGCAGTATTTCTAACCATTAGAATGATAAGAATAATTTGTAGGGAGTTAGATTTCCTTTTTCTTTATAGACAGTCAGGGATTTCTTCCACATTTAAATTTGGTCAGTGGCCAGTCTTTATGGGCAAGCAGAGGGATGGAAAACCCCACTGGGGGTCTCAATCTCCCAAAGAGAAAACAGAAATTTAGAGAAAGGGAAAAGAGATTCAGGTCTAAGAAATATTAGAAGACAATAAATGTTTGCTTTCCCTGAATTTCCAAGATCTTGCTGAAGGCAGCCACCCAATAAAAAATAGTCACCTGGAAGGTTTGCTAGGTAAGTGCAGCAGTTACCTTTAGATTTCCTCTCCTTGCTGATACAGCAATAGACCTGCTTACAAAGAACAAGGATGTTTGGTACAGCTCAAGTGTGCCAGAGTTCCTACAATGTGCTCCTGTTACCATGGCCCTTGCTTTGTCATGCTCATTTAAAATAAAATCACTGGCTGGTGATTAACAACATAAACACATACAGAGAAAACAGTTATGGTCTGATATGTCTGCTAGGTCTGCATCACTGGTAAATGAAAAAGACCATTGTTTTAGCTGGGAAGATTGCCATCAGAGACTGAAAGCTAGGGTTGCATCCAGACAACACAGTATAAGTTGTCCAGCTAACCACAAGATACCGGTATTCAGATATTCTTGAAGAAATAACTGGGAGAAGGTATGCCTGGGGATGACACATTTGTGAAGTTTCCCTTTCCTTAGTCAAATGGCTGAATCCCTTAAGCAGGATGATGCTCTTGACAAGCCTTTGGAATAGTCTCTCCCTGGGCTGGCCACTTTCCCTTCTCCTGTAGCTTTGTCTTCCAACACTAGCACCATTAAGTGTAATTAGCTACCTTTTCCGCAACTGAAGCCTAGATTTATGCAATTTTGTATATTCTGCTACTTCAGTCCATTTAATGGCTACATGCTACTCCTACCAACATTGATATTCCTAGTTAAAGCTGTTCAATCCCTTAACCTGTTGCACGCCTAAGGCTGGTGTTCCAGTTACCCATTACAGAGATAGTTCAGTGTATACCAACTCTGTCCCTTCTAGGCAATGGAAGTCTAAATCAAATGAGAGTAACAATGATATCCTCTTTCTTAAAATTCCCTTTTTCTTTCTACTCTAACTAGATCCTTCCTTTTTTGAGCTGCTCTCTTTTCTCTCATTTCTCCTTCCAAATGTCTTTCATGAATCCAGAGCCCTCCCTCCTGCCAAAGGTGAGATTCACTTGCATTTCCTTGTAACCACCCAGCAATTCAATTTGCTCCTTTTCAACCCACACTCAGGCTCTAATTGGTGAAACCACTCAAATCATCAGCAAACAATTTCTGCTTCATGTCTCCTCATGGCTACATCCAGGCTTTACAACCTTAATACTCTAGGAAACCTTCACACAATATCCTTATAGAGTTTCACAGGGTTTATGCTTCTTCATTCTTATCGAGGCACATCTGTGTTTCCTTACTCAACATGCATACCCTTCTTAGATTTTCTCCTGTTCTCTCTATTGTTAGCTATTTCAGGATTCCTCCACAAATAAAATGTCATGGAATCTTGTTTTCTTAGTCTCTCCTGAAAAAGAAAGAAGAAAATAAATTATTTTTTAGATACTTTACTCTCCAAAATGTGATGCTATGTTTTAGGAAAAATAATGAGCTGAAAAAGTGGAGTTTGGTCCCCACCTTAGCCCAACATGATGAATTTCTTTTGCGTTTGTTCTGGTTGGGCACACAATTCACATACTTATCACTGGTATTGTACCCCTGCTCATGCCCTTCTATGAACGTGGCCCAAAAACTTCATCAAAGATGATACTGATACTCACAACAATCTCAAATTTTAATCCCTCTATGTTCTATATTAAGCAAGTACTTCAAATGCATGGGAAAACATTTCTGTATCAAGCTCTATTTCTTCATTCTTGGAAAATGAATATTCTATAGTTACTGAGAAGTTTATGACATATGGTACCACCTACATGATCTTCCTTCCTGTTTTCACAGTATGTTTTGCACTATTTAGCCACTTTTTTTTGTTTTGCTGTAGATGTATCCTCAGTGATCCAACAACAGCTAGCTTCTTGCTGTTCAGCTGTGTAAGAATTGTGACACTAACCATTCTGTGCCTGGTGTGTGACTGGGTCTAATAGGCGGTTGATCATTTTTCCTTACATTGTTTTTCCCAGCTCCATCATCTGTCTCTCCTCCTGTTATTAATATTGTTAACACTGTTCTTGTAACAACAGCCAGAGGCTTTGGCCTCCAGCTACATGAACCATTGAAATACGTTTTTTTCCTTTTCCTTTTCACTATCTATTAAGGTCACAGCAAGAAATGCTTCACTTTCTCCTCTCCTTTTCCCCTATATTAAATGCAAATACGTTTTTATGTAGTTAAGTGGGAATGTTGTTAAGTGGGAAAGGCAAGTCTCCAAAATTCAGAGTGCCAAATGCCCTGTGTAGAATTAATTTGCCTCCCCACCCCCATCTGCCAGTGCCCACAATAGATCACTGCATTTTTCCATCATAGTCAGAGGAGGCAGAAACTAAAAAAAAAAAAAAACAAGCCCAAAACCAACAAAAACAACAATGCAATGACAGGAAAATATGAAAATTTGATTAAAAAATCACAAATGTGGAAAAATAATAGAAGCCATCATCAACACTAGACAAGAGACTCAGTGAGTTATAACTCTGTTATGCAGCTGAGGGTCGTGTCCTGAAATGTCTGAGGAACAGCCTGAAAATTTCCTGACCTGTTAGAAACTTAAATTATTTAGTCTTCAGGCCTGATTAAAGAAAAGTTTAATCACTCACTGTAGAACATTTCATATTATACCTGCTGTGTGAGAACCTCTCCATGATTTATAAAGGCCAAAGTCACAGCTCTTCTGTGAAGCAAATATTATTCCTGCTATACAGAAAATGCATTTAGATGTGTAGAAACTTGGACTATTTTAATGTAATTTTTATACTGTAAGTTATACCATAATTACCAATGCAAATACATTTAATTAAAAGGAGATAAGGGATTTCCTATAGTTTCTTGTTCTCAGTTTCTCTTTATTACTTAGTTCAGATTCTGTGTTACTTTGTATATAATATAGATATAAATGCAAACATAGGGAGGACTCTATCACTTACTCCACAGCATATAAATTCACCATATTCAGCTATACATTAAGGAGGTTGACTGTAAAAGTTCTCTCTTATTTGTTTCCCTGTTTTAGACAATCATCTATTAGGTTCTAGGTTTAGAAAACAAAACAAAACAAACAAAACATTTAATTCCTGTCCTAAAGCACAGGCCTCTGAAAGACCAGCTTCTAAGACCTTGTTTCTTTATGGTCAAATTCAGCCAGCCTTCTACAGACTGGCACTTGGTATTACACAGTTCAGTTCATTTCATCAGCTACTTTGGTGGAAATGAGGGCCATATCAACCTTGGCTCTGCTGGAACCCAGCTACCCCTCTAGACAATGGAGGGCCACAGCTATGAGGCCAAATACTTTTAGGGAGTTGTCATGTAACTCTTATGTAAGCATGGGTTGATTATTCTTTCCAACTTGTTAAATTTTAGCATGATAGTCACTGCTGCCATGTTTTTATGGCACAGAACTTTTTGTCTGTGACTGTGAATAGTGTTATGCACTGTACATTTGATTTGTTTTCCAGAATGGCTGGACAGCTTGGTATTTTCGTGCAGATCTCATAGGTGCAGATAGCTTTATGTTGCTCTTCTATGTTTACTCTAGCTGGGAACTCTACAAGCATTTCAATGTCTGCTATTCAGTAACACTTATTAAAGTAAACTTGAAACCTGTGATGATCTTCTTAACTGGTATGCCAAGTGAATGGAAACCACAAGAAGTGTCTTGACGAGATAGCAGATCTTCACACCTTTTGACAGATGCTCTACATACACAGAAAACCTAGTGACATTTTTTGCAGCCATGAGAGTCTGATCCTCTGCATAAACATCAAAGGTAACATACCTGGAAAATTCACTCCGATGAAGAGTGAATTCATCACAGATTCCTCCTTAGCATCTGCCTAGACTAAAAATAAGCAGACCCAGAGAGAGTACCACATCAGAAGTGAGGAGGGTATAGCCAAAGTTCAACTTTCTCTTTCCCAAATGCTGCCAAGAGGCGGGGAAGGCAGCTCTTGATTACTGTCATACTTCTGCTTGGGCTTTCAGCTAGTTTTTGTCTGGAGTGACCTTAAAAGGCTACTAACTCTCTCACTGGTGACACTACAAGGCATTGGCAGACTCGTACTAACTTTACTACACCTGCTCCTGCTTTTTGTACAACTAATCTAGGTGAGCACTCCTAGCACTCACATGTGGTGCCTGTAGGGCATCTGTTTTTCACCACTAACGTAAAACCTATTTATAACTGTTACCTATTATTAGCTATTAGTTATGGTACAATGTACATGTGAAACAAGCCATATTATTGTAAACAATATATTAGTGATGAACAGCACTTTTTGAGTGCAGGAGACTGTTGGGGTTTGGCTGAAGGCTTAAAGTTAGAACAGATCAAAAAGAGCTAAGGTTGCATGAAAGAAGAAAATGTTAAAAGGGATCAAGGCAACTGCAAATTTTTCTGCCCTGTGGAAAACAAGAAGCTCTCTCAAGACGATAGACGGAAAATCCTCAAGGCCATGGTGTACTCACCTGGTTTGCAAGGAGAGTCCCCAAGCAGCACCACCTGTCATTTAGTTATATGGGACTTGACATATTAGTAATGCTACGCAGAAGCGACAGTCCACAATTCTGTGTGGGGAAGACAGATGTGCAAAAGTTATTATAGCTGTTTAAGAAGTAGGGTGTGGAGAAGGAAATGTATTGCTCAGGGAGAGTGCTCGGGCATGGCTGGGACCAGAGCACAGCATTCCAACATTCAGGCTTCGTCCTCTCAAAAACCTGTGGCTTCCTTTGCATCCTTATCACTATCCCTGAGGGGTCATAACATGCAGTTAAAGTTCTGAGTCTTCTGTTTCACAGTACAGAAATAGGTTGGTTTGCCCATTTGAAAATCTAGCATAAAATGTTAATACAAAAGCAACAACTTTTATTGAGCATGAAACAATGTCACGGACCAGCAGACCTTCATGGCCACTCTGTGGCCACACGTACATACAGAAACCACAGAAATGTACAGTGAGCAGCTGAATTGTATACATGTAAGAAAAAGAGAGAAATCTGGCCAGCTCCCAGCTCAGGGACACCTTCTCCCCATCCAGATGTATGGGAGAGTGGCAAGTTCCCCAGGGTGTTCACAGTCAGATTGTGAAAGGCTTTTGGGGCAGCAGCATGTTCTGTCTTTCTGTTCCTCTTTAGGGAGCTGTTTCTATCTTGACTCCTAAGGAGACATACCAAATAAAAGCAACTTTAATTTCTATCACAAGCTGAAAACATCAATTCTAGTAAGCAGTCCCCAGACCTAAACTAATAGAAGGCCAATGAAGAAGTCAACAGCAGTGTAGCCTGAGTTTTGACAGCCTCAAGAACTTAAAAATTCTGAACTCCATTCACCCAGATGAGATAGGCTAAAAAACAAGCTATATTCTTTTGAAGCACAGTTCAGGTTGCTTTTATGTAAAGTCTGAAGTCAGAGTGCATTTTCCAGGTCCTGTGTCCATGCACTTCTTTTTCCTTCTCAAATGCAAACATGTACTGACATGACTGTATAAACTGAGGATTCATTAAAAAAAAAGTCTCATTAACATGCATCTAGTAAAATATCAAAAGCTGATCATGTTGTGACAATGGTGAAAAAAACAAGTTTTCTAGAACAGAAGAATCATTTTGGTCAGTAGGGCTTCTTTTTGCTGGCTTTCAGTATCTCAAAGATAAGCACATGGAACAATGCATCAGCCCATTCGAGAAAACAAACAAGAAGCTATGAAAAAAGTGACATCTTTTTTTGACACTTTCTTACCACTTAGCCCTAGATATCACCATTACCAGGAGTAAAAAAATTAAGCCCTTCTCCAGAAGGAGAATCAGTAAATATTAAAGGAAAAGAAAAGGGGAAAAAAGAAAGATCTAGAAGTTTTTTTCTTATTATTATGTACTTACAAAGCTTATATTTTTTGAAAGAAAAATAATTTTTATTTCTATTACCAAGAAATGAGGACAATTCAAATTGAAACATACCTGAGTTTTCTCACACAAGCGTATACAGTGCCTTGAGCTATTGCACTTCTAAAGAATGGTCCTGGTTTATACATAAGGTGGGTAGGAACAAGTAATGGTGCAGTGAGTGGTATCAGGGCTTAGCTCATCAATGAAACTCCTCACATAAAAAAATAAGGAAAAGGACAAGGACATACAAAAGTGTTTATAGGGTTAGAACAAGTGATGAGTACAATGGAAATCCCGAAACCAGAGACAGGCTCCACAGCTTTGACCCGTAAATCACAGAGCTTGTTGCATACACTGACTAATGGCCATGCATCAGTCTTATGCAACAACCATCAGAAATATTTCAATAGTCCATATTTTACAAGTGGTAAAGATCTGGTGGAAAAGGCTGTAATTATACTGATTTATAACTGGCTCAGAGACAGGAAGCGGCTGTGTCCACTCCAAGATAAAGAAGGGCTTGAAAATAAAACCAAAACCATAGTGTCCTCCATCACTCCATGCTTCTCATGTAGATAGGTGGTTGTCTGTGCCCTGGCAGCAGGCTTCTAAGAGCTTGTGCCTATAGTGCAGGTACCTAATGCTAGACGTCCAGCCAAGCCTGTCGTCTGGGGACCCCTTGTACTTGATGAACAGACAGGCACCAATCTTCCCACTGATCTTGAATACCTACAAAAATTTTGGATGGATGGCACCCTTACAGATGTATATTTCTCTGCATTGATTACATTGAATGACTTGGGCAAGCCGTAAATTTATTGTCACTTAAAATCAGGCTGAAAGAATTCCACTTTATACTAAGAAGACTTGATCTCGAATGCTCCAGCAACCATGAAGCCCTTCAGAGCCTTTGCAGGCATCTCCTCACTAATGGTGCACAGTGAGAAAAAAACTGCCAGGGCATCAGACCGAAGGCACCCCACATTTTTCAAGTGCTCTGCTTTCAAGGGGATCTAGAGCTTAAGCACAACCTCTTTTAGTACGGTTTGTATGTCAAAAGTGCAGTCTCATGTTAGACATCTGGCTAATATATGTATATGCTTAATTGAGAGGGTAGACATTCCCCAAAGATCCAGAGTTCTGAGACTGCAACCTTAACTTTAGCATTTTGGCTTTCTTTACATGCTAGTAAATGCCATCTATCACACATGCCACATTAGAGTCTACCCCCAACAACCTAAACCAGATCACTGTTCCATGAAACTGAAAAACAATATTTCTGATAAGGTTTAGAAATGCAAAATTACATAGTAATCCTCTCTCCAAAAAGGAAAGAAAAAGAAAGGCTGAGAAAGGAAAAAAAAAAAAGGCAAATTATTCCTGCTGTGGCATATGAAAGCTAGAAGAATTTAATTTTCTGGTCTGTTTGTCCTAGCATGCTTCTCTAGGCTTGTCATCAGTTCCACTGGAACACAGGGAATGTAAAAGATATTTTAATACAAATCACTGTATTTGATTCATTCCATTCTCCTTATAAAATTGTCTGCTGTAAAATTACGTCTCATGTAAAATAGTTACAATTTGCTTGCTGCTACTGTAGTAATACCTATTAAAACCAACCACAGTAGCATGCACTCAGTTCTTGCAACATGCAAAAACCCACAAGATTTATTTCAGTGTGTCTAGAGAGTGCCAAAGCATAAAAATATATTGAAATTTAAAAGGTCTAATGTAACTATTACATTGATCATAGAGAAAGCTGTCAGGCACCTCAGAGTGGCACAGTCAGCTATTTCTAAGCATCACTCTTATAAATCCATTTCAGTGATGTTTCCTACAAGAGTTCCACCTGTCACAGGATTTTTTGACCTCATTTTCAAAACTTGCAGTGTTCATAGACCTCTTTAAGCACGGGAAGGTTCATTACCTGAAACAAATTAATTTAAGAAAACATGTCTATAAGCAGTACTAAAGTAACCTCCCAAAAAGCTGTGTGTTCATCATCAGTACTAACCAAAGTCTGGAACCTGACCCCAGAGTTAGAGACTATTCCAGCACTGGCTACAGGTCACCCATCTAACAAAAAAAAACAACCTCTAAACAATACCACATGGGAAGCCGATTGTCTCTAGTAGGATTGGCCTTTGGTGATAAAATCAATGGGGAGGCAAATACAACAGGATTTCAGTGGTTTGATACTCTGGTGATAGGGACTATAAAAAGCTTCAGACAGTTTATATCAACCCACGCTCACCAAGCATGGCAAAATGCCAGCTCAACCCTCTCTCTTGATGGACAGAAGCAATGCTGAATGGGGGGGTTTCCTCCACAGACTAGTGAGTGGTGGACAGAGATCCATGGCAGTGAGGTCACAAAGTGACAAGAGCTTTTTCCTCCTGCCAGGAGGGTAAAAACTGCAGCCATAAAGAAAGCAAACCAGGCAATAAAGATAACTGTGAGCCTGCTAGCATGTACAGTGCTAAAAATCTGCAAACTTCTATCCTTCCTGTGGATAACATGTAGTTCAAACTACCTCTTACAGCTTCCAGCTGTGGGAGGCTGAACATATGCAGCAGGAAACCTGTAGCTGCATGTAAAGGGAAGGAGGAATCCATATGTTGTGTGCTCAGAGGGAGGATGACTGTGCTTATGTCACTGCATGTCATGCAGCACTAGACAACTTAGAGCACAGGGAGCTGCTGGGGAAATAAGGACAGCTGTGTGAGGACACCATGGTGCTTCCATGTTGTATGAGGTTCATTTAGTCCCAATTTTGATGATTTTTGAGGTATCCTGACCTTTGTCTGTCCTTTTGTGCCAGGGGCCCTGTGAAGCACTTGTGCAAGAAGCTGTGGTGAGGCATGTGGGCTGGATGAGGCTTAGTCAGAGGAAACTGTAAATCTCAGCAATGGCTGATTTGTGGCTTCATCCACAACTCATTTAGGCAAATAAGGGCAACCTCCTTCCATTGCAAGGTTGTAAACACAGACAGGTTTCCTAATCCTTCTGCTCCCCTGTGAACCCTGAAAGCATTCACTAGCCTGCCTGGAAAGTCTTCTGAACCTAATGGCTCCTTAGAAAGTGATGGTTTAAGAATGGCAACACAGAAAATGGCAAACAGCCTCCATTTATACTAGAGTGAGCATCCATAGGGACCCAGCTCTGGCATTATGAAGAGGATTCACCCTACTCTTTAGGACTTTCTCCATTGGCTCTCCTGTGCACATCTTGGCTTGCTGACTATTGCAGATCCCAGACTTTGCCCAGCAGATGTAGTGCGTGACTCTGAGAAAAGGGGGGGCCCAAACATGAGAAAACACAACACTCTGGACCTTCTATCAGTCCCACAGTCCTTAACCCCTTGCCTGTGGGAGTACGTAAAGAATGATGTCTATTCTTACCCAACTCATTGCAGCATGCTCTGTTAATGTAATAAAGCAAATGAGACAGTTGATAAGAATAGGAAATGCAGGATACAAGGAATGGAGATAAGCTGTGAGTGTGAGATTGAGAAATTCAACTATAATTACTGGTAAATTAACTGTGTCCATCACTGTCCTATAGAAATGAGGACACTGAGCAAAGGATAGCCTGCATTGCACTTACACTCTGCAGATCTTCAAAGGAGGGTGACCACATCCAAACTGCTTGGGGGTAATGGTCAGTGCCCCATGCTAACTCCCAAAATGAGTTGTGTTTGACATACCGGTGGTTGGGTTGGGCTGAAAATGCGCCTGGAAAGACTATGACACATTAGCAATACAGATGACTGAATCTCTGCCCAGAAGTGTTCTCTGGCATTATTCAATTTATTAGCACACACTTTGCCTTTGGGATCTCATCACCATAGGGATTAGCTGACGTTTGTACCACTGCAATGTGCTAATCACTACTTCTAAGAA
This sequence comes from Melopsittacus undulatus, assembly GCF_012275295.1. Taxonomy (NCBI): domain Eukaryota; kingdom Metazoa; phylum Chordata; class Aves; order Psittaciformes; family Psittaculidae; genus Melopsittacus; species Melopsittacus undulatus. The sequence goes on from NC_047528.1 coordinate 26,887,163, forward strand.
TATGATCTTCTGAATATTGCTGCAGGAGGCAAAACAAAAGGAGCAGTAACTTTCAGAAGTGTGAGCGCATTAAACACAAAGATACTCGTATAATCTGTGGAAGTAAGACATCATCATTTCATTACATATGTTTGGTAGCATCAGAGAAATCGTGTTGATTAAATGAGCATGAAAAGAGCAATTTCACTACCTGGCAAATCTAACACTGGATGTAAATGCCTTGCATTTGAATGACATTCTCGATACATTCTCACAGCAGGGACATGAATACACCCTGACAACCCTGTGAAATTAAAACTAAAAGGGGAACAGAATATAACCTACATAGAGATAGGAACTGTCACTGCAGGCTAGTCAAATACCTTCCACAATCTGGTATTCTGCCTCTGGCAGTTGTTAGCACAGATACTTTGAAGAAAGGTGCAAACCCCATGCAATGTACCACTATGCTGTGACTAGCCCATGGAACAGTTTCTGCTTAACTTTAGGGGAAGCATTATATCCCAGAGCATGACTACTTATCCCAGCTTGCATGAATCCTGCATTTTTATCCTAGCTTGTGTAAGAGCAGACATGATGATTCATACACATCATTTGGTGAGGCTATTAGCACTTGGGGAGGAAAAGCTAACTGTTTGTTCGTATTTGTTTAACTGATTTTGAGGTCCTCAAGACAGTGAGAAGAGCGTGCAGCAAGTTCACTGCCCTGGACTTCAAAAGAGCAGACTTTGGACTCTTCAGGAACCTTCTTAGCAAGGTTCCATGGGATATAGCCCTAGAGGGCAAGGGGGCCCAAGACTCTTGGTTAACATTCAAGGATCACCTGCTACAAGCTCAGGAGTGTTGCATCCCGACTAGAAGGAAGTGCAGCAGGAGGGCCAGGAGACCTCCTTGGATGGATAAGGAGCTGCTGAGAAAAATCCACAAGAAAAAGGAGGCTTATAAAAGGTGGAAACAAGGACAGGTGGCCTGGGATGAATACAGGGATATAGTCAGGGTAGTTAGGGACCAAGTTAGGAAAGCTGAGGCCCAATTGGAGCTGAACTTGGCAAGGGATGTTAAAGATAATAGAAAGGGATTTTATAGGTATGTAGTGGCTAAAAAAAGACTAAGGACAATGTAGGCCCCCTCCGGAAGCTTTTGGGAGAACTGGCTACACAGGACTTAGAGAAGGCTGAGGTTCTGAATGGCTTCTTTGCCTCGGTCTTCACTGGCAAAGGCTCTGACCGTAGCACCCGAGACTTGGAAGGCGGACGCAGGGACTGTGAAAACCTAGACCTTGGGCCCACTGTACATGAGGATCTGGTTCAAGACCATCTTAAGAACCGGAATGTACACAAGTCCATGGGACCTGACGAAATCCATCCGCGGGTCCTGAAGGAGCTGGCGAATGAAGTTGCAAAGCCACTGGCCGTCATATTTGAAAAATCATGGCAGACAGGTGAAGTTCCTGATGACTGGAAAAAGGGAAATATAACCCCCATTTTCAAGAAGGGGAAAATGGATGACCCGGTGAATTACAGACTAGTCAGTCTCACCTCTGTGCCTGGCAAAATCTGGGAGCAGATTCTCTTGGAATGCATGCTAGGGCACATGAAAAACACCAAGGTGCTTGGTGACAGCCAGCATGGCTTCGCTAAAGGGAAAATCCTGCCTGACCAATTTGGTGGCCTTCTATGATGGGGCTACAGAACTGATGGACAGGGGTGGAGCAGTTGACGTCATCTACCTGGACTTGTGCAAAGCGTTCGACACTGTCCCACATGACATCCTTGTCTCTAAATTGGAGAGACATCAATTTGATAGGTGGACCACTCGGTGGATAAAGAACTGGCTGGATGGTTGCACTCAAAGAGTTGTGGTCAACGGTTCAATGTCCAGCTGGAGATCAGTAACGAGTGGTGTCCCTCAGGGATCTGTGTTGGGACCAGTCTTGTTCAACATCTTTGTTGGTGACATGGACAATGGAATTGAGTGCACCCTCAGCAAGTTTGCCGATGACACCAAGCTGTGTGGTTCTGTTGATATGCTAGAGGGAAGGAATGCCATTCAGAGGGACCTTGACACACTTGTGAGGTGGGTTGATGCCAACCTCATGAAGTTTAACCATGACAAGTGCAAGGTCCTACACCTGGGTGGGAGCAATCCCAGGCACAGCTACAGGTTGGGCAAAAAGGAAATTCATGGTAGTCCTGTGGAAAAGGACTTGGGGGTGTTGGTCGATGAGAAAATGAACATGAGCCAGCTTCAGTGTGCACTTACAGCCCAGAAAGCCAACCGTATCCTGGGCTGCATCAAAAGGAGCGTGACCAGCAGGTCAAAGGAGGTGATCCTGTCCCTCTACTCTGCTCTCGTGAGACCTCACTTGGAGTATTGTGTGCAGTTCTGGTGTCCTCAACATAAAAAGGACATGGAACTGTTAGAACAAGTCCAGAGGAGGGCCACGAGGATGATCAGGGGACTGGAGCACCTCCCATATGAAGACAGGCTGAGAAAGTTGGGGCTGTTCAGCCTGGAGAGGAGAAGGCTGTGTGGAGATATAATAGCAGCCTTCTAGTATCTGAAGGGGGCCTATAGGGATGCTGGGGAGGGACTACTCATTAGGGACTGCAGTGATAGGACAAGGGGTAACGGGTTGAAACTTAAACAGCAGGTGTTTAGACTGGATATAAGGAATTCTTTACTCTTAGGGTGGTGAGACACTGGAATGGGTTGCCCAGGGAGGTGGTGAATGCTTCATCCCTGGCAGTGTTCATGGCCAGGCTGGATGAAGCCTTGGGTGATATGGTTTAGTGTGAGGTGTCCCTGGCCATGGCAGGGGGGTTGGAACTAGATGAACTTAAAGTCCTTTCCAACCCTAACTATTCCATGATTCTATGAGTCAATGAAGTTGGAGGAAAGTTCACTTGATATAAGGCATCATTTAAACTGTGATGGTTATGTACAAAACCAAAGCCCCTTCATGGATGGTATTCCATTTAGAAGTATCTGTGTCCAGCTATTTAGGGTTTTGAAAGAAGTTAAAACGGAGTTAGCCTCACAGGGTTTAGTTCTGTTACAGTCTTCTGTACTCCCTTCTCATCCTTCTTCAGCCCAGTTAGTAGCAGAGCTCACCCTCCTCTTCCACATTCTGTTCATACTCCTTTTCCTTCTTGAGTAGCCACTGTGCTTGCATGAAAAGCTTGGATAGGATTTCAGAAGCTTGGGTAGGACTGGAATTCAAAGGATTCTCTCCTTTGATTTTTGCTCACAGCTTCAAACTCATCCTTTGTATCTTCTAAACTTCTGTCTTTTATTTGGACCCAAAGTAGTAGTAGTAGCTCCTTTACTGGTTCCTTTTGCCTTCTTATAAAAATGATAGAAAAAACATAAAAATAATTAAAATATATAAAAAATAAAATTTGTATTAACTAAAATTAATTAACACATTAGCTGAAGCCTTGGGTGAGATGGTTTAGTGTGAGGTGTCCCTGCCCATGGCAGGGGGGTTGGAACTAGATGATCTTGAGGTCCTTTCCAATCCTAACTATTCTATGATTCTATGATTTTCACCACTGTAGTTATTATGGGGCTGGGGACAAAATAGGCAGAGGCAGGTGCTCTGTCTTCAACTTATAACATATCTAAATTTAGTTAATTTCTTTCACACTTTAAAAATGGCAGGAGCTGCAAAGGGAACTATATAGCATTAGCAAGGCTGGCTTTGCTTATTAAATATATAACTTCCAGGTTGAGACAGGCTTTATTTCTGTTTGTGTTGTGTCATGACAACTTGTGACTTCGATTTAAATGGGGGAGCAGGTGGGGGCTTTGGTGACTTTCCACTTGCTGGAGATTTCTCATCAAGAAGCCAAGTTCACCTGCTGGCTTCAGCTGTGAGCCTCCAGACATCTCCAGGCTCCTTGTTTTTGAGGTCTCTTTTGCCCTGAGGGTGGGTTAACTAATGACGCTGCACAGCTCTCAGGGCTCATTGATGTGGTCCCATCAATCCATCATCATGTAAAATGCTGTGGGCCCTGACACCCCCTCCACCCCTCATGCCAGCTTCCTCACTGGAACTATAGACCTTGTTTCCATTTGCAAGCTTGGATCTCTGAGGAAGAAATGCTTTATTAGTCATCATCCTCAAAAGCTTTACACTTCAAGATGAAAATGTAGGAGGATATTGTTCAGAGGTGTTTCAGTTTGCTCTAAAAAGCTGTAAATTCTGGTGCAAAATAAAAAAATCTTGACTTTCTTTATTTGGCTAGATGGAAATGATTATAGCAAAATGCTGATACCTGCAGAACCTTCCATATAATTTTCACAGTTAGGAAACAGAAATACAAAGACCCTCAGCTTCAGCCTGGCTTGAGAAATGAGCTTTCATTTACCATTGTGTGCTTTGCTCTTGTTGGTGCCAGTAAACCCTAAGCAAGTTATCTGCAATAGCAAATCCTTACATTGCTTAAGTATAAATGACTTTTTTTTGTGAAGGAATCCAACATTCTGGCTGTATCAGAAGGGGAAATAGGTAGAAAACATGATGAGAGTGTAGTTCTTAAATGGCAAGTAGCAAAGGGAAAGTCCAGCTCCTAATGTATTGTGGAACTGTCTGGTAAAGATTTATGCATGCTTTTGGGTTCCATTTCATCCACAGATTAGAAGCACTGAAGTTGCCACAAGAGAAGCCAGGCACATTAGCAAAATAACACAAGTACTCCACCCTTGGAAGAACTGTAAATACAGTACTCCAAAACCATCTGTGAGCCCTCCAAAACCACTGCAGGAAAGGTAAATATTAATAATTGCTACTAACATCTAGAAACAGCAAACTGGGATTTCTTCTGTGTGATGGTTCGTACTTAGACTAAGACCATCTTAACAACTCCATCTGTGACCAAGGTGGAAAATGGGTGGAAACAGGGGGGCTAAAAAATGAGAAGATACTAAGCCAATTCCAAACACTGAAAATCACCACTGAAAAGTCAGGAGTTTAAACAAAGCAATAGCAACTTGTAGATTATCTGACTTTCAACCTGGGGTTGTAGAGATCATTTGGTTTACTTGTTAGATACTTTTACTTCAGCTAAGAATGACAGCTTCCTTTTTCTCTCTGGAAATTATTAGCCGTTGGAATTTGGATGATAAGGGAGAGCACTAAATACTGCTTGAGCCACCCAAAAATCCAGAGAGCCACCAAATGAAAAACCAACAGAGAAAGAGCCTGTGGTGAAGGAGCCACACAGTCTTGGGATGCTTGCTCTAGTCAGACCGAGTTAAAGCTAGATCTCTGACCTTTTCCTATAGAGGTTTTGGTGTTGAAGCCTGCAGTATTTCTGTGAGTTTATCAAGGGAAATAAAAAGGGGAAGCTTGCATCATTTTCAGCTAGACCAATAGAAGTGCTGGGGCCCATCTTATATCAGGATAATAAGAACCAGTGTTGACGGAGAAGCCCATTGGTGCAGGCAATGCTGTTACAGCATCATCCTTTGTTACCAGTGATGGCAACAGGAGACTACTGGAGATGGTGACAAGTTGGAAGAGCGTTTACAGGGTTCCATGCACATTGAATAAGAGACAAAAGGCCTACCAATCAGCATCATACCTTCATCTTTTCCTCTTTTCATCCACAACACACAGTTCTGCTGCAGTGAGACGGATGCTAAAACAGTTTCACAAACCAGACAAAGCATTCAAGCTTTCAACAAAAGGCCTCAAAGTCCTCTTTGACCTTAACATGGTCAAAGATCTCATTGCTGCTTCTGCCAGATATGACTTAATCTTTGATGAATGTATTTTCAAAAAGCCTTAGTCTTGATCATAGGATCATAGAATGGTTTGGGTTGTAACAGACCTTTAAAGGTCATCTTCCAACCCCCCTGCAATGAGCAGAGACATCTTCAACTCCATCAGGTTGCTCAAAAGCCCTGTCCAACTTGACCTTGAATGTCTCTGGGGATGGGACATTTACCACTTCTCTGGGCAACTTATACCCGTGTTTCACCACCCTCATTGTAAAAGGAAATAAAATATCTTCTTTGTACCTACTCTAAATCTACCCTCTTTTAGATTAAAACCATTGCCCTGGTCCTACCACAACAGGGCCTGCTAAAATATTTGTCCCCATCTTCCTTAAAAGCCCCCTTTATGTATTGAAAACTGCAATGAGCTCTTCCCGGGGCTTTCTGTCCTCAAGGACTCTCTCAGCCTTTCTTTATAGGAGAGGTGTTCCATCCCTCCTATAATTTTTGTGGTCCTCTTCTGGACATGCTCCAACAGGTCCTTGTCCTTCTTATGCTGGGAGCCCTAGAGCTGAATGCAGTACGCAAGGTGAGGTCTCATGAGAGTAGAATAGAGTCACCCCCCTCAACCTGCTGGCCATGCTCCTTTTGGTGCAGCCCAGTATATATGGTTGCCTTTCTGGCCTATGAGCATACATTACCAGGTCATATCCAGCTTTTCATCCATCTGTACCCACAAGTCCTTCTCCTCAGGGCTGCTCTCAATCCCTTCATCCCCCAGCCTATGTTGATACCAGGGGTTGCTCCTACCCAGGCACAGCACCTTGTACTTGGCCTTGTTGAATGTCACAATGTTCACATAGGTGCACTTCTCCAGCTAGTAATTGTCTTGAGTTCGATAATCTATATATATTAGCTGAACTTGTCTGTTATCTGCAAATCTAATGTTGTGTGTTATTTATTTAACTTCTATTGTGTCTGTGAGACACCCTGGGAGAAAATTCCATCACTGAAGTATCTGCAGAGTATGCACTTGGGTGAAATGAATTAAATGTTTTAGATGAGTTGGGACACTTAGGGAATATTCTGGAGGTATCCATCAAGGCCTAATGAGAAGAAAATTAACATTCTCCCTTTCTCTCTAAACTCCCTCCTGTTCATTTATGAAATACAGATAAACTTCAGGAGAATCAGGAAATGAGCCCTGCTGGCATTAATGGGAATTAATGGCAGATTTCGGTGTGGACTTTCTGTGGCATATGGCATGGAAAGTGTCACTGCATGTCCTGATATTTGCTGGAGTATAACAGCTAAAGGACTTCCCAGGCCTCAGGAATCTTGACAGAATTTTCAGAGGCTAAATTGCAGGAAATTGCACTTTACTCTTTGTGAGAAGGTACTGACACAGAGATGACTAATGGTGGTCTATGAGCTATAGTGACTTTTTCTTGTTTAGATCTCTCCAGTGGTGCTTCAGAAGTTCGGCTTGCTTTCTTCCCTGCCTTCATCATGGCTAGGCACTGAAGCTGCACCACTAGTCACTGCATCAGTCAGGTGTGATACTCGGAATCACTGTATTAGTGTCTGTGTTTCAAGGCTTATTTCCAAGGACAAGCAGGGGACCCCAATATCCTGATTAGAGAAAATGGAGCATCCTGACTCAGCCCCTTCCATGGCTGTTGCAGGAGAGCATCAGCCCCACAAACAAGGTGTGAGACCCATGCAGATGAGTCAGCAGGAAAGGATGTCGGGAGCACCTGGCAGGCTGAGGGGGGGTTACTGCTTGTAGGGGAATGGCATGCTGGGGAAGGGCACTTCGGGGTTGCAAGAGGTGTAGCATGGGACATTTAGGGGAAGACCAGAGGTGGAAAAAGGGAGGTTCCAAGGAGGTCTAGGAAGGAAATAAGCATGTGACAGTAAAAGAATGAGGAGGTAAAAGGGGCCAATTGTGCAAAAAGGCAGCTGACCAGATTATTTGTCTGGCCACATCCTATGCCTGATCAGCGCTCTCTGTCCTGTTTCCTGATTAAATACAATTTCTAACTCTTCTCCTGGGAGAGGGACCATTTTCAGCATCCCTGGGTGTGTGGGGTTTGAGTGCAGCAGCTGGAGCAGGAGCAGGGTCAGAGGGATCTGTGACAGGAAATACCAGAGTGCATGTGTATTGTCTAGGTGCATATGTGTGTTCAAAAATATCAAGCCAGACTAGCTGGTGAGTAGGATAAGAGGCTTTGGAGAGCCAGACATTGAGGTGCCTGTAGGTTGGGCCACATCCTGGAGAGACCAAAGGGGCTGGAGGGACCAAGGCAAATGGTGGACAACTGAGGGACACGTTAGTGTGTGTGCACGTGTGTGTGTGTGTGTGTGTGCGAGGGGGTCTGTATCTCAGGTACCTGGAGTGGGGCCACAGTCCAGGGGTTTGCATGCCCAGGTGCCAGTGCGTGGGGAGACTGGGATCCAGAGGCAGCTGCTGGGTAGGCTAACAGTCCCAGCCCAGCTGCTGGAGGAAACTACACTACGTGTATCACAAACCTCTATCCTGAACCACCAGAGAGTGGGACAGGATTAGCCCATTTGAGACACCTGTGTCTGCCTATTTCCTTCTGTGCTGATCAGCGTGGCCAGCCATGTGTGTATGTGCATCTTTTGCGGATGCATGTCTCTGGTGGATACGTGCCCAGCCCCTCCACGGGATGGACCTGAGGGCATGGTGCTGTGTCTGCCTCCCCTCCATCACACTGCTGAGTTTGGTAGCCCCTACAACAGATTGCTTACAGAGGCGTGACTTCTTTTCACTTTACATCAATTTTGCTGAGAAAATATGGAATCGAGTACAGCAAGAGGGAGCATTTGGGCTGATTGGACTTCCCAGTCAGAGGTTTGACTGGACTGTAGAGCTAGGTTTAAGATCCCAGATCAGCTCTGCCATTAGCGTTGCTTGTGTAGCTTGGACTCGAGTGCACTTTAAACACCCAAATAATTACCCAAGACGCCGATGGTTCTTGAAAACTTCACTGAAGTTGTCCATCAGCAATTTAAAGCCCATTGAGGTCTGGCCCAATGGATGACAGATAAAGAGAGGGAAGAAAGGGACAAGGACAGAAAGCTGTGAGATAAGGGCATGAGATGAGAGAGCCATCTCACTCATCCACATGCAAGACAGGTTCTGTTCCAACAGCTCTTTAAGCCCATTTCTCCACTTGAAACTACAAAAGAAATAAGATAAAATAACCCAACAATAGGGCCCTGTGCGATTCCAGCCACAATACTATGTGTGTCACAAAAGAAAAACCTTTTGTTTCTATTTGTTTGGTATCTAGGAATCATAGTGGCCCCAGAGATCTTTACCAGCCTTTGCACCATCTTTTACAGTCCACACATGTCCCCCGCTACTGGCTTGTTTCAAGTTTGAACTGGTTTTAGTGATGAGACATTGCAGACAGCAGCTCTGATGGCCTTTCTCTTAACTGTCTTTTACCTTACACGATGTGTCTTGCTTTTCAAAGCATTTTACCTTTTTTTTGAGATTTGGACAAAAGGGGTAAAATAATGCCATCAGGAACTCGTGAAACTGCCAGCCTGCTTAGTGGTATTTTTACAGCCAGATATAATGACTCAAACAGTAACAAAGCAAAAATATCCTAATATTTCCTCCTCCACCCCATTTTCCCAAATGTCTGAATCTAATCTATCCCATAAGGAGTATGTCTTCCAGTCCAAGGAAATACTTGAATGTGATGTGCTAAAGAAGATATTGAGGACAGTGAATAACCACCCTTCTCCCACTGTGTTGTTTACTGATTTTATCATTAGATTACTGCATTGTGGTTTTTTGAATCACCAAGTTATTACACTAACCCTAAATGACTTTCACTCTCTCAAATAAAATGTCACTTCAATTCAGAAATCACTTATTTCATCAGGAGTGGGGCCTCCTCTGTCAGGCACCTGATGTTTAGTGAGTCCCTCAGCATGCAGCACTGCTTTTATTTCTCTGCAGGTAATAGATTTAAAGGACAGGACTCACCATGAACCTTCAAGCCAATGTCCTTTTTGCATGGACCATGGGACCTGCTGAGATCAGTTTCTGCCTCAGGTCCAGAGACAATGGTTGGAATAAAACAGATCCTTCTGGAAAAACTTCCAGTATAAACATTTCTTTTAATCCACTGTGACTTGTTCAAATGATGAAGTACTTTTTTACAGTCAATTACTTTTAATTAAAAATTTATTTCCAACCCCAGCCACTGGGTCTTGTTTTGTATTTCTGCCAGACTGAAAGTTTCTCCACTCAGCTGTTAACATATAGATGGCTATAGGTTGCAACAAGCCACATTCTGCTTTGACGGTCCCTTTAAATCTCTACCATCAGGTGCATTTTTCAATCCAGCATATTTTTGTGCTTTGTGAATAGTCTCAAGAACATCAATGTCACTGTACAATCTCTAACTCCCACCTGCTTCCTTTCACCCCACCTCTCTCTCCCACTGCACATAGAAAACAAGTATATCAGAAACATCTTTAGACAGTAAACATACCCTTGTGCAAGAGTATTTTGAGACCAGAGGTTTGCCCATCTTCAGTGCATCTGGAGTGTGCCGCATTGATCCTGCATCACCCTTGTTGCCTGATAAAAATGTTAAGCAGTACTAACCCAAATCCCCAGGATCAGGCTGACAGGTCTACAGATTATCTGGGTCATGCTGTTTATCATGCTAGCTTTCTTCCAGGCATCTGGAACTTCCCCAGTGTGTTAAGATTTATTTTCTTTGGCTGGCTTGTTTTTTTCCAGACTGCTGGATACAGGTTACTCAGATCTTTATCTGACTTCATTATCTGCTGTTTAACCTTCCCTTTAGTTACAACTAGAACAAAAACTATGTGATCACTGTTGGCTGACATGAATAAATCATTAGGGTGTGTCTCCCCCTTCCCCCCCCCCAGCATATAAGACAAAATATTATAGAATAAGACTCCTTTTACTTTTTTCTTATTGGCAGTTTTACTATTTCCATCTTGTAATGGACTCATATCATTGTTAGTATCCTTTATGATCTGGAAATACTTAAATAAAATCCCAAACACACAGCAAAATACTCAACAGGCAGCTTTGCTCAGCTCTGCTTGTCATGGTTCTCATTGTGACCTGTTGCTCCTCTTACCAGTTTTCTCTAAATCCAGCCTTCTAATTTATATGCATTGTCATTAAGAGCTTTTTGAATTTTCTCTTGGGGTCCAAGTACACATGTGCATAAAAGTTTTACTTCCCTTCTGAGGCAGACCATTTAATGACTGCAGATTTCTTTCTTGGGTGTGGCTTTTTTAGGCATCCACTTAAGTATTATCCAATGATTCTCAATCATCATTCAGATTTTCCTGTTAATAAAGTCTTTCTCCCAGCTGAATTTCTCCCATCATTGTTTTCAGCTAAAATTAAATATTCTCTTTAAAGCACAATGAAGATGCTTTAATGGATTGAATTTCGTTCTGTTTGGAGATAACAATAAATCTAATCCCACTGTCATCAGTTATACCCAAGCCATTGCTAATTGTTCATTTTATAATCAGCCTTTCTGACATAGTACAGACAAAATCTAATCTAGGGGATTTGCTAGTAAAGTGTGGTTCTAAGGTGCAGCACACACAGTTTGCTTTTTACTATTATCAGTATAACAGAGAGGATTAAAAAGGAAGATACCCTTGAAGAAAAGGTTTGCAAACACAGTACCTAAAAAAAAAGTCCCCTGAGTCCCTGCGTCTGTACAGCACAGAGAGATGAGGTAGACGTAACTGCCTCACACAAATGCAGGAAACGCAGCTCCTGGAGCTTATTTTGTAAGGGGAGATTTACTGTTAGCTTTTTCTGGTCAACCTACATTACATATCATTCTCTGAGTTTCATTTTACAAGTCCAGCTACCCAGCATTACATTTAAAAGGGTGGCATTATTTTTGCCTTAAATTTCCTCATCTTCTGTGTTGTATTCTTTGTGCTGTGGTGGCAAGTGATGTATGATACAAGAGGCTATCCTGCTCCATGAAAGTTACCTATGAACACATATCTTGGAAGACTTTCCTGGACAATACAGAAGAATTCTGATTTTGTTGTGCAAGGATTTTTTTTCCCTTTTAATTATTTAATATTTTTTCTTTTTCCCTTTTTTTGTTTTCTTTCTCCTAAGTGTGCTGACACTTGCAGGAGCAGCCTGTATTTGCTCTGTAGGCCACCAGTAGATGATTCAACAACACAGGAACACAAACGCACATAGATTCACTCACACAAGCACACACACAAACACACAGAGCTCTACAGAAGAGTAATTGATCACCAGTTTGCATGTCAGAAGTGTGATATTTCTGGCTGAATAGCTTTTTACCCATTGTTTTTGGTACAAAAGCCATGATATAAAGATAAGAGGCAAAGCACTTAAGACATGCTTAAAAAGATTAAACCACTGACTTGGCTTTAGTTAAAGTGAATTCTCCTGCTTCCCACTGTGCAGTGAAGGTTTGCAAAGGGAGGAATGGCAAAGGTTGCTTCGTCTTCTTTCCTGGCACTCTCTGTTGGCTCCAAAACAAATGCAGGACTTTAACCACATAAAAGGCAGCAAGTTATTAGCACTTTTGAGGGGTTCAGCAGCTGACACATTTCTAATCTGCCTGGATAAGTTTTAGATCCGAGCCACATCAGTGCCTTTACAATGACAGGGCATTTTAACTAGCCCAAAATCTGACCTTCCCTCTGCAGACTGAATTACTGAGCCCAGCATTTAACCCCGATTTGCTACCATTGTTACCAGGAAGGCTGCCCACTCCTCTGCTCTCCCCCAGGGCCAGGGAGGCATAGAGAGGGGCAAAAATCATATTCTGTTATAGAAAATGCTCTCATTTGTCCTAAGGCATAGAATGTAGGAGATTGACCTAAGGAGGGGTTTTAGAGGCTGATAAAAGGGGAGAATTGCACAACTGCTGTAATAGTGTGGAGATACTTTGGTATTTCAAACCAGCGAGGTTAATTTGACAGTACTTTTAGAGAAGTGACAGAAACTGTCAGCACTGAAGACACTTACTGAGGGGAAGGACCTACTTGCTCAGACATCCCCTGAGAGTGGTGGCAGAATGACCATGGGACAGCAAGGAAGAGAAGTAACAGCAGAAAATAATAGGAAATGTCAGGAACGCAAGTCCCAAGAGAAGATATAAAAGGAAATATGTAAGGGTTCCCCAGAAATGTATTTAAAGATCTCAAAGACATCTGGAACTTTTCCGTTAATGTCTTTGCATTCATGTTAACGTGATGCACTATTCTGCACCTCTTGCAGAAAGCGATTGTCTTGGCTATGAGAGGGGAGTAGGAAAGAGCAAACATCACACCTACCTCCAAATAAACTATGCACCTATCAGAATATTCTTCTCAGAATTTGTTACTATAACAAATACTGATTTAATAATACTAAACAGGAGAAAGGAGTTAAATAACAGCTTTTCACTTTAGTCTGGGTTTGTCCCTGAAAACAGTCAACTGCTGCAGTCAGCTTTGGGAGATGTAATCCAGAGGAAGACACAGTGGGACAGGAAAGCTGTACGGACAGAATATGATATTGCTAGTCAAAGTGGAAGGACATATGGGCTGGGTGCAGCATAGCCTCTCCCAGGTTTAGTTGTGCTCGGTATTTTTATTCATGCCCCAGACGATGGAACAGAGAGCATATACAGATGGCAGCCAGCAGGGAGGGACTGTTAGGAGTTTGGAGGACAGGATTAGAATTCAAAATGATCTTGGCAATCCAGTGTGTTTAAGGTCTAAAAGAAAAACACACTGCTCTAGAGACAAGCTTATAGATTCTGCACCTCACCACGAATAACTGGCTATATACTACAGGACATAGAACAGCTGCCTGGAGAGCAGTTCTGCAGAAAAGGGTCTGAAAGCTATAGTGGATAACAAGCTGAACAGTAACTTTGTGTTCTTGCAGAAGACGATACCCCCAGACTGGCGAGGCACACGTGGAATTACACCCTGTGAGACACATAATCAATTTTCAGCTCTACAGAGTGACTGTGAATATCTGTGTGCATTCTGGGTCACTATTCTCTATGAAAGATAAGAATAAATTATACTAAATTGATAGAACAGAAGAGGTCTTGAAATAACGCAGAAGATTTCTTGAGAAGAGAGGACTTTCTGCCATGAGACATGGGATGACAAGAGACGGGCATAAATTAAAGGGAGGAAGACTGAGGTTAGAGATCAGGAAACACTTTTCTAATGCTAAAGGGGGATCACACAGGAGCAACTGAACGATGAAATGTCCACCACTGTAGGCTTTTGAAAGGCTTGCTTGAGTATCTGAGACACCGCTGAGCCAGCTGACAGCAGAGAGATACTGCCCCCCACCACAGGCTATATATGGGGTCAGGTGGCTATGTTCCACCCCACTTCTTCAGGGAACACTCAAACCACAGTTTCTAACTCTCAGAACTGCCACTCAGCGCTTTGGGAAAGGAGAATTCTGCAGCTGAAGGACCCAAAACACAACCTTTTCTTAAGAGTGTCTCATGATGTACCATCTCCTTCCTCATACTGGCTTCTGGCATTCTTTAACACCCAGCTCCCCCTCTTTGTGATACAGGAAAGAGGGGTCAGTGCTAGAGAGTCTGAGGATATGCACAGGGACACTGCAAGCCTGGAAGGCATATTCAATGGTTTGCTGGGTCAAGCTGCTGCCATAATCACTGAGCTAAGCTCATTTCATTAGGAATAGGGTAAAATAAGTCTTAACTTGGCAAAAACATTTCCCTGAAATCAACAAGTGAGTCAGAACTACAATGAAAAAAAAAAGAAGATTACCAGTGAGATCTCTCTGCTAATCCCTTACACTGTGGCCTCTATTGTTGCGCATACACTGTGCAAACAAGTCTCTGGGAACCTGTTTTCTTCAGAAAAAAAAGAAAAGCTGTGAGTCAAACAAGGTTAAAATCAGTGTTAGGGCACAGATCTAACAACCACCTCCAAAAAAAAAAGAACAAAAGAGAAAACTGTGATTTTAGAAGGATTTTTCCTTGTATTTCAAAGGAAAACAGTGTTTTAACATTGATTTTCAGCCCATAGTGTTAGCATAACGCTGGCAACCATTAAAAAAAAATCCATGCTAAAACATTGCAATCAGTAGATTTGTGTCTTGGGGATTTGAAATGCATGGTGTGCAACCCAGTTATCAAAATTCATAAGGAAAAGACTGCTGTGAAACTTTTCAGGGAAGGTACTTGCTCACACTCAAGACCACAAGCATGGCATAGCCAGCTGGGATTTTAAATGCCTACCATTGTGGTTTGCTTCATCCATCAGGCAGTCAGCTCCCAGATAAAGTTTCTTACAGCATTCATTTCTGGGCTTTAATGCTCTTAAGGACCGATGAACTGTTGATTATGGGGGTGCCTCAGTCTGTCAGAGGGTTTCTTTTACCCTCGTTACACGGCTTAGATGTTGGGTGGGGGGGTTGGAAATAAGCAGACAAGAAAAACTAAAGAAACATCTAAAGACCATGAAAGGGCATATTTTCAACACAGACTCCCACATGGCTCTTTTGCAGAATTTGCAGACGTGTCTATTTGCATTTGGCAAGTGGGAAAATTAACAGAGAGATGACATTTTATACAGGCATTCGCGGTTACTTCTTTGTTGTGCACAAGGAAGTTGCACAACCATGCGAGTTTCTGCACACAAAATGGATGCAACTGCAAATTCAGGTGCACTTAAAAATGCTGTTAAAAACATGCATATGACTCTTTCAACATGGAATTCACTGTTCTCACTTCCACTTCTTCCTTACCTCACATCTTTAGCCAGAAACACTAAAAATACACAGAGCTTATAGAGAAAGAGCAGTTTCAGCTCTAAATCTCCGTGTTTTCCTGTGTTTGAATAAAAAGTTTAATGTTACTTGAGCTGGCAAGAAAGGTGGGGGGTTGTGTGTGTCTTAGTAGAAATTAATGTTTTGGTTGGCCAGACAAGCTCAGGAAATTTCTGTAGTGAGCATGATGACAGAGGATGTTTAGCAAGATGTTTTCCAACAGCTGGTACAGGTGAAGGATTAGGGGGGGAAAAATTGCTTAAGAGCTTTCTCCCTGATTTTCTACTTTGTACCCCTCTTAGACATGCAAACAATTTTCCAGTCCAGTCCAAATCTCCCTGAAATCCATGGATCTCTTTCCACTGGCTCAATAAGACTTGAAAAAGACACTCCAAATGTTGTGTTAGTTATTAAAAACATTTTGACGTTCCTTCCCCTGTTCTTGAACACAACTATTTTAGGAAGAAGGAGCAGACACTGGCCTCTCTGTGTAGCCTGGGGTTGAAAAAAACACCCAGGTGACTCTGCCCATGGTAGGCCCAAATGATGTGTCAGGGTCCCAATATGACAGGTGGTGGGGTGAGGTGTCCTACTGGTTCTTCCCTTTCTACATGTGTGGAAGATGGGGGAAGAAATGCCATGAAGGGCACAAAACTTCACACCAACGGATGGCAAAGGTAGAGAGGAATACACGTAGCAACATGCTTGGACATGATGTGCTGTACTTTGTGGACATGGAGGATGGGGATGGTCTTTAGCTGGTACCTTTGTCTGTGGCTCCTTACTAAAGGTTGCATGATTCAATAAGGGAGCAGGATCAGGCTTTAACTCAACCTAATTTGTTATACAGAGAGTTTCCAGCAGTTGTCTTCTTCTCATTGCCTCAGCAATACAGCTCTGCTACGCCATAAACACTTCAGAATATCTTTGATGTATTTGGTATTTGTAACATACAGAGAATTCTGAAAAGTGAACATTTACCGACTCCAGATTTCCTTTTGTTTAGTTCATTATGAAGGTCAGAATTATTATAAATCTACCCAAATTGAAATAGCCTTTTGGCATGGCTCTGACATTTGAACCAAGTTAATAAAAACAATGATATATTGTATTTGGGTATCATTTAATCTTAGGAATCCATAGTGAGCACAAAGACCAAAATAAACTCTTGCAACACACATGTTTATTCACATATTAAGATTCCCCGAGACTGTTCTACATTACTGACTTTCATATGCTTGGAAAATAAGAAGGCTTTTTCATATTCATGCTCAGTGAGTGAAAACACATCACTCAGGAGACCATCTGCTTCTCTCCGGAGCGCGGATCTTGACCTTAACACGTTGGGCTGCATACAGATTCTGAGGGGAAAAGATGTATTTGGGTGCTTCAGCACAATCTTAAGAGCATGGATAATTCAGTCAGCATTCAGAGGACTCAGTGTTAGTTCAGCTGCTACAGCAACCAGAATTATGGGACATGATTCAAGTTTTCACCTATCTGCTCAGTACAAATATTCTGCCACAACTCATTTGCCATTTCACCCTGACTCATTTACACAGGGCCAATCCAGGGTCTCCAAGATGAGGGTTTTGCACTGACTTCCCTGGGATCAGGATTTAGCCTGCAGCAAGGAATAATAATAAAAAAAAAAGAAGAAAAAAAAAAGAAGAAAACTAGAGGCAGCAAGTCCATCTGGAGAATGGCAAGCTGCCCACCACCTCAGTGCCCGCAGTCCGAACAAAGGCAGGCTAGGGGAGACATGTGCTTTGGGCACACGCTGCTTTTAAACCCAGTATGGCTCCCTAGGCTCCCAGAAGGATGCAGCACCTCCCTCCTTGGGCAGCCCCTCTAGAGGAAGACACTTTCTCTTGCGTCTAAACGGAGAGTTGGAAGAGGCAACCACAAAAGAAGTGCCACCAGCTCTGAGGGGCAGTAGGATTAAAGATGAAAAAGAGGGGTTGGGTTGGGGTTGGAGGAAGAAGCCACCTTTAGCACATCTCGTAGCTCAGTGTCAAGTTGCTTTCGTTTGTGGGTCTGTGCAAGGAAAAAGAACTCAAACTCCTTTATCATTTTCAAAAAACGTATTTCTTCCAGGGGTGAGTCCTGAAGGGGTCTCTGAAACAGATTCCTGACAGGTGCCTCCCTGCTAAGAACATGCCCTCTTCTCCCTGTGCTGTTGGTAAAAATGCAAAAGAGCATTTTGAGAGGGACTGGATGCAACAGGAAGAAGAAAGGTGCTGTGCTGGGGTACACCCCCAGGTTTAAGGGCATAAAGACCATAATTCACAAGATGAGTCCTAATGCTTTCCAGCAAATTAATTCCTGACTCAGGGTTCAAAAGCTGAGGCTGAATCACAGTGGGGTTATCCTAGGTGGGGTGATTCCAGCACAGGTACATATGCCATAGATGGCCTGGATAATAGCAGGAGGAGGAGGAAGGGTGGTAACAACAGCAGCGGAAACACTCCGGAGACTTTGAATATTCAGTTAGTAGTTCCCTGCTGCTATACCTTCTCTGTGTGGTTACCTAAATCGAAGTAAAATTACTTTAGTCAATTTGCCCTTTACTGGGGCAAAATTATTGCTCCTGACTGCTGTGCCAGCATTGCTTCAGGTCTAGGCTGTCATTGGACTAACCGTCTCAGAGCCAAGATGCACCCCATTTGCCTTCAAACCACTTCTTTGAGGTCAGAGCAGTTTAATGAGAGCTGTGCAGGTGATGCAGTATGGGACTAAAAGGGCTCTATGGATGGGAGAACATGGAAGAGAAAAATGGTAATTTTGGACTAACCCAGTGTAAAGGACCAACCTAGTCCCAACGCAAAAACTAGGAGAATGAAACTGCCGATGTCAGAAAACTGCCCAAAACGACTTCTTGCTTGTAGCAAATAAAGAAGAAAATTAGAAGTAGTAAATCCACCAGATGGTGGGGTTTTTACCTTATGCTCAAGCCAACCATGACATTTGCCCTTAATATTAGGAAAAGTCCCATAGTGAGCTACATATATCAAGGAGCACTATCAAATCCCATATATGCATGAAATGACAACGCTTTCTAAACAGCACAAGAGAAAGCAGAAAAAGGCATCCCTCTCAAAGTCTCAAAAGGAAGTAACAGATGCACAGAGTGAATCATAGAATCATGAGCATTCACAGTGGCACCTGGAAATCCAGAGGAGAAGCACCTCCAGAGACGTAACCTTCAAGACACAAAACAATTTCCAGTCTATGAGAAGCACAAAGGGAGTAAAGCATTACCTAGTAATAGTAACAGTGAAAGACAGCTTTCTCATTTCTCATGATGAGGAACCAAAGGAAACAGCTGACCTGCAATGACAATGCACAGACTTTGGGGAATAAAAAATACAGACTGGAATATCAGTCAATCAAGAAGTCTGAGATTCTAGAAAACTCATGCATGAAAGATATGGGGGACCTGGTGTCTCAGTGGAAGACAACCAGAACTATTGTCAAGAGAGCTGCAAGGCAGTAGAGCAACACTTGGAAGAAATCCAGGTATAAAGAACAAGGGATGGCTTGATAAAGACCCTGGAAAATTATGGCAAAAGAACATGAGGTCACAAGCTGCTAGACTCACAAGATGATATTTGTGAGTGGAGGAGAAAAAGCAGGAGAGTGCTCCTAAGAGCAAGAGCATGGACAGTGTTAGCCACAAGGAGCTTGCACATGTGGGAAAAACAAAGCCCTCCAAATTCCAAAGCAACTCCTTGTAGAAAAGAGAAGTGACATGTGAAGAGGCTTTGGCCCTGCTGAGTACCAGTACACAACTGATGTGGTTTAAGCCAGTCAGCAACTCAGCCACGCAGTAGCTCACTCACTTCCCCACCCCCCCCCCCCCCCCCCCCCCCCATTCCTCACACCACTCCCAGAGGGATGGGGAGGAGAATGGAAAGAATGTAACTCCCACGTGTTGAGATAAGAGCAGTCCAGTAATTAAGGTATAACACAAACCACTACTGCTGCCACCAATAATAATAATGATAAGGGAAATAACAAGGGAAGAGAATACAACTGCTCACCACCCACCAACTGATACCCAGCCTGACCGAGCAGTGATCTAGCCCTCCCGGGTAACTGACCCCAGTTTATATACTGGGCATGATGTGCTGTGGTATGGAATACCTCTTTGGTTAGTTTGTGTCAGGTGTCCTGTCTCTGCTTCCTCCCAGCTTCCCCTCCTCCCTGGCAGAGCATGAGACTCACAAAGTCCTTGGTCAGACTAAATGTTACTGAGCAGCAACTAAAAACATTGGTGTTATCAGCACTGTTCTCAGGCTGAAAGTCAAAACCACTTAGTAGCACTGTGCCAGCTACTAAGAAGGAGACTGCTGAAGTCAGGACAACAACTTGTCACCTCTGTGCTTGAACCCTGAGGCCTGAGATGCTGCTGGAGATGCCCATGCAGCTGCTCAGCTATGAGCATAGTAGTGGCCATAGGAGGACAGGACACTTTGCTGTCATTCCCAAAAGGTCAGTGATAAAGGAGAAAGATTGATGACACCTTTCCATCTCAGGGAGCAGTTTTGAGCCAACTCCCAAAGCTACCCCAGTGGTAATCAGAATTAGGGCTTAGGAAGGGTGCGGAGCCAGGGTTTGATAATGTCCTGGTTTTGCTACATTACTAAAAACAGGAGGGGATACATTTAGTTGAAGACTTTGCGAGCTAATTTTGTTGATTCAGTGGCTTGAAATGATGCCAGGGGAATGGCAGGTCGCATGCCTGAATATGCACAGGAGGGACTAAGCAGAGGCAGAAACAGCTGGGATATCTCCTTCTCCAGGGGAGTCAGCAGAGGCCAAACCTGTCCATACAGAGACATCCCTTACCAAGAAGACAGTAGCAGACTATCCCTTGCAAGGGTAGACTGTTCATCAAAATGGTCTGTCTCAACTTATGTGGGTGCATTAAGGTTTTCAGCACTTAACTCAGGAACAGAACAAAGAATAAATATCATGGGGCCACAAGGGTGTAGCTGGGGGATGGAAATGACCCAAATTTTCTTATTATTGTTTTTCTGTTAGTTTCTATTACAGCATACAAAGGGTCTGGTCTTGTCCCAACTGCAAAGCTGGCCTCTTTTGAAAACCCAGTCCCCCATGGTTCACAGGATTGGAAAACTATTGCATGGGCTGAAATTTGTCTTTTGACATTACAAGTTTGGAAAACTTTAGAGATGAAATGAACCAGAGCTGGCAGGGTGTGGGGGGAGGGAGGGGAAGGAGTTAAAAAGGTTACAGAAATGTAGATATGAAACTGAGGAAAGTTAACTATTTACAGCAAATCACATTTGATAAAACGCAGAAAGTATTCTGGTTTTGTTTCTGGTTTTATTTCCCATTTAAAGTTGAACTGAAAATGTGCTTTCACTGAAGGAGGTAGGTCAAAGTGTTCAAAGGAATGCAAGAAAGCAATACCCTTCAGATATAAATCCTAGTGGCACTGGACATTAGTGTAGTGAGGTCTTCAGGCTGCCTAGTTTGTAAATTAATTCAGAGTAGATTTTGATCTTGAAAAGCATGTCTTGCTCTATTCTAAAATGAAACACAGAAACATTAAAGCAAATTAAAAGATTAAAATGCTCTGTAGACGGCTCCCTGTGGGCAGACCAATAAGAACATTCAGCATAGAATTAATTTAAAATTAGCTCTAGTTTTCATTCAGAGCTGGCATGGTTCAGAGTCATTAGCCACTATGCTCTGTGTCAACTGCTGCAGGACCTGCTGAAGCACGGGTCTGACATTTCAGCTTCCTGGCCTGCCAAGCCTCTTCCTACAGAGCAGAGCAGTTTTGCAAGAAGTCTTTGCAAAATATTTTAATAATGAAAACTTCAAAAATACTCAGCTGTTTTGCAAAACTGTCGTAACAAAGACCTCTTTGAGATCAGCTCCACACAGTCTCTGGGGTGGATGTGCTACCATCAGTACTCTCAACAGAGACATTATGGAGTCTGACATTCCCTTCGTGCCTTTTTCACCCCCCAGGACCCCTGCCTGGACCTTGTTTCTTTCAGATGCTGCTGCCTGCTCAAAACCCTGCTTCAGTCCCTTTATTTAGGTGCCAGCAACTGCTTCCAGAGGTTAGGCACAGTTGCCCCTTGGGGTGACCTCCTCAGAGGACTACTTGTCCTGCCTTGCTGGTGCTGTGGCTCAAACAGGACATGCTGGGGCATCATCTGGGGGTGAAATTCAGCTCCCAGCAGAGCTGGGTAATGCTGGGGAAAAGAAGTCCTTGGGACCTACAAACAGTTGGGCACCATTTAACTCCTGCTATTCTAATTCGGCCTTACTCTTCGCATGCTGCGAGCAGGATACAAGTACTGCTGTGCCTGACACCTGTGTATCAGAGATTGGCATCAAGCTGGATTCCTCGATGATTGTTCCCTACAAGTGTTTAGTGGAATCCATTTTCTAGAATGAATAGTTTTTTGGGATTTGGATCATTGCAGTGAGTTCATTGCTGTAAATAAGGTAATGTCTGACTAGGAAATCTATTTATGGTGCTTTTATTACTGCAGGGAAAATGGGGATTCAGTTTTTCAGTGCTACAAGTATTTCCCTTAAGTGGTCATTAGAAGAAATAACTCCTACATTCGCAAGTACTGCTATCTGTATGTAGGCTGTATTTCCAGTAAGTTTTAATGACAAAAGAGGGAGCTGGCCAAGGCAGCACATGATGGCTTTCACCTCCTCCTATGGAAGCCAAGAGGAATTTCCCATCAGTTTGAACAGGAGCTGGCTACTTACACCGTATGTTGCCATACCTCCTTGCCTTAGTGTCACAGGTGGGTGACATGGGAATCAGAAACCTGGCAGGAAAGAGCCAGGTGGGGATGAACCACCCTATCCCAGACATGCACAGGATAAAACCCTTGTTTTGCTCTTCTGTGGTGCTTCTTCTGAGAACTAAAGCCCTGTTTAGCTTAGTATCCACCTCTGAAAGTTGCCAAATGCACTCCTTGGGGGAGGGAACAGAGCAAGCACATACAATCCTTCCCTGAAATGCCATGCCAGACTCAGTAGTCTGCATCCCAGGGACTTTTGGTGGCCCCCAAACAGGAGACCAGTGGATATTGTCTCACCAGGCATTGTGGTGGGAGCTGTCTCGATGAGGCTTTCTGGTGGGCTACACCAAGCCATGTGCTGCTGAGGTGAGAGCTGACTGTGTGTTTTGTCAGGCTTCACCTTATCTATAACCCCTTTCATTTCCAGTGCTTGAAGCTATCACTCTGAGGTTTTACCTCATCCCCGGGCAAAGGGAGGTATTGATTTCTTCAAACCGTGATGGCTGGGTGGCCATGTCTGAAATGGTAACTTGGGCATACTGCAACATCTAGCAATCAGCCTGAACAAGGTGCACAGGGACCTGGGTGGGACCAGCACCCACGAGGATGCTATAGGCATTGAGAGGTTGCCCAGCCCACTGGGACATGCAGGCCAGCAGAGCTGGTGTGACTGAAAAAACAGCACTTCAGAGGACTTTACCTCTCACAAGCATCAGTTCAAAGCCACCCTGCCAGGAGTGAGCAATGGTAGCAATTCACCCAAGTCTCCCAGTTGTTTCATAGGCAAAAGACTGAAAGAGGCTCAGTTTCATCTGATTTGCTGTGTTTCGTCACTTCATAGCTGGGAAGTTGCTTTGTAATGTGGAACCCAAATCTTCCTTGCTGCAAATTAAACTAAATTCCTGTTGACCTTTTCCTAACAGCCACAGGCAACAATTTTGATCACTGTTCCCTTTGTTACAGCCTTTTATTCTGGAAAATGTGTCATGTCCCCCTTTGCCTCTTCTCCTCCAGAAAAATAAGCCCCATTCTCTCAACCTTTCCTTCTAGGTTATGTTTTCTAAACCTCTCATTGCTGCTCTTTGGGTTCCCATCAGGGTGTCTGCTTATTAAAATAGAAGCTTCATTTCACAAATGTTGCTGCATTACTTGGCACAGCAGAAAATAAAAACAAACACTATACTGCCACTAGAAAATCCATGATAAGATTACAGAGTGAAGGGATAAAGTGGATCTCAAGAGATCATCCAGTCTGTTTTCTTGCACTGGAGCAAATTCAAGTAAATCAAGACAATCCCTTAAGATTTGCCAGGTCAATGGCAGCAACTTTCAGTAGTGGCACATCTCCGGTTTCCTAGCAGTCTACCCTATGGTTTTTACTCTCCTTGTACAAGTTTGCTGTCTGTTGATACAACCATGCAGAATAAAGGCATTAAAAATATACATGGACATTTTTAAAGAATATTTAAAAATCGCATATGGCTATCAAGCTCCAAATCAGAAAACAGTCATGGGGAACAGAAGCATAATACAGATAGATTTACCAGCTGGGATGACGGAAGGCTTGTTCTTTTGATTTTTTTCCCTATTCCTGTAATTTGCTGCTCCTTTATTTTCTGTTTCAAGCATTCAGCTACAGGAAATGAAGATGAGATGGATAGATGACATCTTTAAAGATCTGGTCTCTACACACAAACTTTGATACCTAATTTGCATTTTACTTGGCATTTCCTTGGCAGGATCTCTGCCATAGAGCATTTTTTCATTATGGAGGTGGCAACATGGCAGGATTTCCTGGCAAAGGCCAAACTAATTCTCCCTGTCCTCCCCTCTCATTTAGTTCTGGGCTGATTTCACCTAAACCAGATGAAAATAAAACCCTCCTCTTCTTGTCAATTCCCTGCCACAACTACATTGTCAGGATTGTCAATTGTACTGAATATTTGCCAGGGTTTCCCCAGGTCTGAAGTCCATGGGGGGGTTCTGCAGGTTCTAGGGACAGAAGACCTTTTAATGGTCCTAACAGGAGTCAGCTGGAAATTTCACCACAGGCTCAAAATGTTACTTTGAACCTGTGATTTTATACCACTGTTTTCCTTTTGAGGAACCACTCTGCACAAGTTCATGCCTGTGGATCCTCTGCTCCAGACTGTGTCTTGTTCAAACTGCTTTTCCTGTCCTTTGTCTGTGCTCGAATGTCAGGCCACAGATGCTGCCTGGCCCAGAGTGGTCAGGGTGTTAGTACGGGTGCTACAGGGATTGGCATCTGCATGCAGCGTGTAAGCCCTGAAAGCAGAGATCTGACAGTATGTGCCAGGTTGCACTGGCTCTTGCTCAGCTATTTCATTATTACTACTCATAAACAGACATGTTTCACACTGCAGGATTTCCATGCATTGATCCTGATGTCATCTCTCTCCTCTGCACAGATGTGAGGAGTTTCTACCAGGATCAATGCAGGAATCAATGCAGGAGCACAGAAAAAGAGGGGTGATAGGCTGCTTCCTTAACCAAATGGGTCTTTCAAAAGCTGAAGCTAATGAAGACCCACTTAATAACTCTTCATATAGCTCTGATAAACAAAATGTTTCCAACTGGAATTTACAAAGAAGAACATAATAATATTAAGAGGGAATAAGAGCTTCCCCTTGTCAACTGGCTACTAACAAAAGAAAAATATGAGGAGTGAATACTTAGAAAAAAGACCAGCAGTGCTGTAATATAATTAAAACCATTAAAAATGCTGTACTCTGGTTTTGCTCCCTGAAGCAGCATGTTATTTTTCTTTTTTAAGCTGTCACCACATTTTGATACCATAAGGAATAAACTAGGTCAAGACAAACCTCCATTTCAAAGTTGGAGGATTTGGTAGAAATATTAATTTAAACTTTGTTAATTAGCAGATGATGCTCAATCAACTGCAGTCATCAACATTTCTATTTTCACTTGTTGACAGTAGGTATTCTTCAGGTGTATAAACAGCACTAAAGTGGAAGAAAGACAAATGCAGAGACAAGCTCAAAAGAAAGCACCCACAGAATAAATGCAATTTTAGAAACTCAGAAAAGGCCCCATTCAGCAAAGTTCTGAACCACATCTAGAATGATCCATATCATATGTGTAATTTAAGAGTATGCAATCATCTGTCAGCCTTTCTGACAAAGGTAATACAACCTTCCTATCTCTTGCTATCATAACCAAAGCTTTCCTGAAGCCATGGAGGTGATGTAACTCTGATACATGAGCAGAGATTTCACTTGTCAGCAAACTGTATGGGGCAACCCTCCTGTTAGAGACATGAAAGTATGAATCAAGGGACTGCAGGACTGAGCCACCTCATGTGTTTATCTCTTTTACTTTCCTTCTTGAGGAAAAATGTAGTCTACTGGCATTGGGAACAGGAGTGGAGGGCAATGCACAAAACAAGGAACATTCACAAAAGTTATTGCACATGACTGTACAGTCATAACATTTAAAGCAGTAAACCATGAAAAAGGAAGGAAAAATGTATTTGCTGCATTCCTGGTTAGTCAAGAAATATTGTCAGTTATCATTTTTTAGCCTTGTGAAGAAATGTATTATTTAGTAATGTCCGTCAACCTCTTCCACCTTCCACTCAAAAAGCAACTAGAAAAAGCTGACAGCACATTAACAGCAGATTCCTCATTGAACACATGGGTCTACACAGTGACACAGATGAGCAATACTGAAATCTCAATTGCTGTCTTCCCAAGGGTGAACAGAACTGCTACTTGCATCACTCTGCAGGGCCCCTGGGCATTGCAGAGATGGAAACTGAATGCATCAGTTCCTGCACAAACTCATCTTAAGATCTGAAGGCATTGAGTTCTCCTTTCTTATCCTACACCCTCATGAAAGGGAAGATGGAAAAAGTACAAGAAATACACTGTGGACAACTCTTTCAATGATAGGCGGATAGAAGCTGTAGTACTGACACAACTGTACAGTCCAAATATATTCAACATATTGTTAGAAGATAGAAAAACAGTTGAAAAACCTTCACACCTTTGATAATAGGCATCAATTGACTACATTTTGGCAGACTTTGCTGCATTATTTGTGTTTTGCAGAGGAGCTTTGTAGAGCTATTGGTAGTTTAATAGAATAATAAACCAGAAATGAATGTTGCTGTTCAGGGGGAATATACTTCACAAAATGTTGTCTCTGCAACTGCTTTACCTTATGAGTCAAAACCTAACAGTTTACCATAAACCCTTGGTATACTGTGCCCTAATATTACTCAGTTTGTTCCAGAAGAGACATATTGCTGATCCAAGCACAGATTCCAGGCTGACAATATGAAGACAAGTTTCTAACTTATACAAATGATCCCTGGCACCAACTCAGCAGACAAACACAACACATGCACTCCCCTGGAGATTTGCAAACCTGCCCACTGAACTCCTCAGAGGCCAGATTTGGTGTCCTCTATGCAACGTTGAATCATTTCGGCTGCATACAAGTCCTTGACGGTAAGATCTGCAGAGCAAATCATTCTCTTTTGCTTTTTTGGTTTGCCACCACCCTGTTTTCAGTGACATCTGGACCTTTCAGCTGAGGGCAAGAATACATCAGCAGGACAGGATACTTCGCATCAACATTGCCAGTTTAAACAGGAAAAGGCTTGGCCTAGGCACCCAACAGGATACAAGACTGAATCCTGAAAGGTGCCTTCTCTGACCCAGTGCTGGAGACCAACCTCAACCACTACTTTTTCCGTGGGCATAAATAGGAAAATTGTGGTAGGGAAGACAAGTACAAGGGTTTTGTCTCAGGGGAAGAAGGGACTAAAGAGCATTTGTGGTAAAATAGTCTAGTAGAGCACTTTGTGTCTCTCCTGACCGCAAATGAAATGATGGGGCCAGATGTGTCTCATGGGCCACCAACTAGAGAAAACTGGTTGTGAACCTTCCTTGGATCAACATGAAAGAAGTTTAAGGTTACTGAATACCAAAGCTGCCAATAGATGAGACTCTTTGATTTTTTTATGGAAAAAAAAAGACAAACCAATGGACAGAAACATTTTTAATTTCACATTAGCATGTTGTGTTGTGTTTGGTTTTTTTTCAACTTACTCCGTGATTGTTGATATTAATTAAAGTGAATGGTAGATTATTTTCTAAAGGCTATAATTTAAACCAGTAATTGAATATAGACTTGAGTGTAACATTCTTCAGCTCAAACCACAAGGTATGCAAGCTGGGAATGAACTCTATTTTTTCTCTGTTGAAGGGCAGATTAAATATTTTTTTATTAATCTTAATGCTAGCAAAGAAAGTCAGATCCCCATTTTTCCTTCGAATTCTCTGTATACTTAATTGATGTAGTCTACCAAGCTGTCAAGCTGCTTTTAAAATCCATTCTTTTTTATAGAAATATTATCCTTCTTTTATTAGTTTGAGTTGATAAATGGATCAAGAGTCTTTGAGGGTATGGTGTACTGTCAACGGAATACATCTTTCAGATGCATCCACTGCACTGGAGCTGAAAAAATATATATCATGAAACACTTAATAAAAAAGATACACAGATTTGTCTTTTACAAGATTATGGGACTTGAGTCTATCTCCAGGGAGGAGTTCCAACATGAGAAAGAAAATACGTAGTTCAAAAGCCCATGTTTTCAATTTGCAGCCACATGGTTTAAATTATCCCCGTATTTATTAAGGGCGCTAAATGGGCAGCTCAACTTAGGGGAAAAGGTCATTCGAGTTGAGAATAGTCATGTTTAATCCCTCAACTAGCTGCAGGTTAATTGTGCTTTAAGACGCTTGATGTTCTCTATACAGTTTGCATTAAAAAGCCATATGAGACACAGCTGGAGGGTTTCTGCCATTTATTGATGTATATTTTTTTTTAACTTCTATATCTCTGCATTGTAAACAACAATAGAAAATGCTTAAACAACTAGTCTGGAGGCACAGCTATCCTATATGCCACCAAAACCTATTGTATTGCCATCCCTTACACCTCAGTTTTGCATATGTGTGCACTCAGTGTTTTGACGTCATCTCCTGATTTCATTCAATATTGTGGATTCTCATGTAATCAGAACCACAGAAAAGTAGCATAAGATGTCTTTTTCACTTTATACTGCTGCCTAAAGTAGTAGGGGTTTGGATATTTCATGTACCTGCCTGTAAACTTGTTAACTCAGGACTTCAGGATGGAAAAAAAACAAAATTAACTGAAATCCCAAAATCAGAAATTAAAGCAAACAAAAGAGCATTTCCAAATGGACAGGCAATATGAATTTTAAAGTTTTTCCCTGAAGACATCCATTGATATGAAAACAAGTAGCTATTGACTATCAAGTCAGTTTATCCAAATGTCACTGTTCTTTTATTTTGGTGGTTCATCCACAAACAAGCCCTGGTGGGAACTCAAAATACATTTCTTGTTCTATCTATCCATTAGTTCGCTCAGGCAATAGTCTGGATTTTGCCCATAAGATCCAAATGGATAGTTGCAAGTATCCCAAACCTGATGCAAACCTGAGACATGTTGCTTCAGTTCTTCAGTTGGGCTGAAGCGAAAGGCTATGGAAACTGGGATGGCCTGGGCACTCACATCCAGCTTCAGTATCTGAATGTTTTCAAGAAGAAAAAACAACTCAGAACTTAAAAGATTTCTGAGCATGGTCGTGTCTACAACCCCTCTAAAATTCAAATAAATATTTGTGGGAAAACTGCTTCCCCTATTCTCCTAGCACTCATAATTTAATTACAGTAGCCGCTAGGCATCTTTAACTTTTGTGACCAGCATATTACTCTGGGTCTCAGTGACCTTGGCAGTTGCAACAGGATAATATTTTCACAAGGATGAAATGTTCTTGAATACATTTCTCCAATGTACTGGTGTTCACAAGAATTTCTCAGCAGATCTGACCTGAAGTGCAAACATAATTCTTCAGTTTCACCTAGAGTTTTATTGACAAACTCCAGAAAACTCAAGTTCCCCTTCCTTTTGCTGAAACTCATCCTCTGTGAGAAGGCAAAGCTATTGGTATTATTCCTTTGAGCATCTGCAGAAGACCAGGCCAAAGGACTGAGCCCTGGAGCCTTTGAAAATCATCCAGCGGACAAACATCTAAACAGGAAGAGGAACACGAAGCAACAACAATAAAAATAAAAAAAAATAAAAAAATAACCAAACCAGGAGGAAACATATAATAACACGATAATTTGTGTTTTTCAAATTTAAGTGTAACGTTTCATGTAAAATTGCTGCTAAAATTCATTGCAGACATTTGTTGACAGTTCAATGAAGAAACCCAGGCAGGTGGGAATTAGTGTTTTAAAAATTACATTCTTTCACTAGTACTTAAAACAATAGCTGAAAAATGCTTGAGAAAGATGCAGCCACCAAAATCTCTGCATTATTCTGCTGGTGAATAAGCTCCTACTCTATATTCAGGCAATGTCACTTTTGCCCTGTTCCTCTCAGAACATCACACCTTTTTTACAACAAAATAAATACCATGTTAGAAGAGCTTGAACTCATGACTTATAATTAATTTTTTCCACTTTGGGTCATGCAAACTCATATTCTTACCTTTATCATAGAATTGCAGAATCATAGAATCATAGAATGGTTTGGGTTGGAAATGACCTGAAAGATCATCCAGTTCCAACCCCCTGCCATGGGCAGGGGCACCTTCCACTAGATCAGGTTGCTCAAAGCCCCATCCAGTCTGGCCTTGGACGCTACCAGGAATGGGGCATCCACAGCTTCTCTGGGCAACCTGTGCCAGTGCCTCACTACCCTCATAGTAAAGAATTTCTTCCTCATCTAAATCTCCCCTCTTTCAGCTTAAAGTCATTCCCCCTTGTCCTATCCCTGCATGGCTTGTAAAAAGTTTCTCTCTGGTTTTCTTGTGGTCTGCCTTTAGATACTGGAAGGTTGCCCTAAGGTCTTTTCACCAGGCTGAACACTCTCTCAGCCCAGTTTCCTAGCAGATGTGCTCCAGCCCTCCAATTGTCTTTGTAGGCCTCCTCTGGACTCACTCCAACAGTTTCACATTCTTCTTTGGTTGGGAGCCATACAGTTGAATGCAGTGCTCCAGGTGGAGTCTCATGAGAGCAAGTAGAATGGGAGAATCACCTCCATCAGCCTGCTATCATGCTTCTTTTGATGCAGCCCAGCATACAGTTGGCTTTCTGGGCTGCAAGAGCACACTGCCAAGATCATGATAAGCTTTTCACCATCCAACACCCCCAAGCCCTTCTCCTCAGGGCTGCTCTCAATCCAGTCTCAGACCTGCCCATATTTGTGCTTGGGATTGCCCTGACTCAGGTGTGGGACCTTGCACTTGGCTTGGTTGAACTTCATGAGGTTTGCACTGGCCCATCTCTCAAGCATGTCAAGATACCTCTGGATGCTATCCCTTCCCTCCAGCATATCAACTGAATCACGTAGCCCAGTGTCATAGCTATGTAGTTCAACATAGCATCAAACTTGCTGATGGAGCACTCAACCCCACTGTCCATGTTGCCAACAAAGATGTTAAACAGTACTAGTCCTATTACTGACCCCTGAGGAGCAGCACTCATCAACAGCCTCCACTTGGACACCAAGCCACTGGCTGCTACCCTTTGAATGCAATCATCCAGCCAATTCCTTATTCACTTAGTGGTCCATCCATCAAATCCATGTCTCTTTGATTTAGAGACAAGGATGTTGTGTGGGACAGAGTCAAATGCTTTGCACAAGTCGAGATAGATGACATCAGTTGCTCTTCCCTTTTCCACCAATGCTATCACTCTGTTGTAGAAGGCCACCAAACTAACCAGGTATGATTCGTCCTTAGTGAAACCCCTCCTGGTTGTTGAGAACAAGGTCCAGCACAGCACCTGCCCCCATTGGCTCATCTATCACATAGAGAAGGAAGTTATCATCAGTGCATTCCAGGAACATCCTGGATTGCTTATGCCCTGCTGTGTTGTCCCTCCAATAAATATTGGGGTGGTTGAAGTCCCCAGTGAGGATCAGGGCTTGTGAACGTAAGGTTGCTTCTATTTGTCTATAGAGGGCCTCATGTGCTCAGCCTTCCTGGTTGGGCAGCCTGTAGCACCCCCTACTATAATGTTCCCTGTCCCTGCCCTCCCTTTAATCCTGACCCATAAGCTCTGGGTCGGCTCCTTATCAATCCCCAGACAGAGCTCCATGCATTCCAGTTAGTCATTGACACAGAGGGGAATACCTCTTCCTTGTCTCTCCTGCTGTCCTTTATAGCATATTGATTTGAGTTGTCTATAAAATTTTAAGGGAAGCTTAAGAAGAACAGCTATGTGCATTGTGATTACACTAGTCTCATTTAAAGAAATTATGTATAGCTTACTTTTCCAAGTGCTATATTTTGGCTAAGTATGGATAGACTTCCTCTGCTGAAAACTATCACACTACTCCTTGAGAAATCACAGTAGTATCATATAGCAGCAAATCAAGATGCAAGGTTTAGAAAAATAGGTAAGGACTTTCATTCTTGCATGGTGAAAGTTATATTCTTGGAGAAGGAAGGTAAAGGCCCCAAATACTGGAAATTTAACCAAGCCAAGAACCAGGTCTTCTCAAAAAACATTTCAGCTGATTTTTCAAACTTCTGAGTTTCAACAGATCGAACTCTGCCACATATATTCTTCTAATCTGTGGGCTCTTACGAAATGGAACAAGAACCCAAATCAGTTTAGCCTTTACATCTAAATCAAAGGCAGACTGATCAACAAAACACAGGTCTTGCCTAGCTGAAGTGGTTGCAGTGTGCTTAATGGGCTTCAGACATTTTGTATCTATCTCACAAATTCAGTCTGGCTCAGTTTCATAATGTATGGAAATCACAACTGAAGGATTCATTAACTAATACTAGCTGATGCAAAAAAAAAAAAAAAAAAGGAGGAAAGGATCAATCTACTCTTTTTTGCCTTACATACTAAAGATTTCTGCCCAAAGTGCTGCTTTTCTTGAGAAGAGAGACGAATTAAATTTAAGCAAGGGAAAACAAATCCACTGAACTTGACTTTGAGTGTGTGGTGTAAATATTTCCAGAAGCGGTTTTACTCAAAGTGTGCCCCAACACATCCACCTTATTTGAAAGGGTTATCTATGACTAGATAACCACCATAAAAGCTACTATCAGGTAGCAGAAGTCTGGATTAGTTTGCTAGGTAGCCTTAAGAATCTGAAACTAGGGGATTTCACTAAGGGCAAGATCTGGAGTGCTGACAGTATCATGTGCAACATTTTGTCTCCAAATTGGAGAGACATCAATTTGATAGATGGACCACTCGGTGGATAAATAACTGGCTGGACAGCTGGACACAAAGAGTTGTGGTCAACGGCTCAATGTCTGGCTGGAGACCAGTAATGAGTGGTGTCCCTCAGGGATCAGTGTTGGGACCAGTCTTGTTCAACATCTTTGTCGGTGACATGGACAGTGGGATTGAGTGTGCCCTCAGCAAGTTTGCTGATGACACCAAGCTGTGTGGTTCTGTTGATACGCTGGAGGGAAGGAATGCCATTCAGAGGGACCTTGACACGCTTGTGAGGTGGGCTGATGCCAGCCTTATGAGTTTATCCATGCCAAGTGCAAGGTCTTACACCTGGGTTGGAGCAATCCCAGGCACAGCTACAGGTTGGGCAGAGAAGAGATTCAGAGCAGCCCTTCAGAGAAGGACATGGGGGTGTTGGTCAATGAGCAAATGAACATGAGCCGGCTACAGTGTGCACTCACAGCACAGAAAGCCAACTGTATTCTGGGCTACATCAAAAGGAGCGTGAAAAGCAGGTCAAAAGAGGTGATCCTGTCCCTCTACTCTGCTCTTGTGAGACCTCACTTGGAGTATTGTGTGCAGTTCTGGTGTCCTCAACATAAAAAGGACATGGAACTGTTGGAACAAGTCCAGAGGAGGGCCATGAGGATGATCAGGGGACTGGAGCACCTCCCATATGAAGACAGGCTGAGAAAGTTGGGGCTGTTCAGCCTGGAGAAGAGAAGGCTGAATGGAGACTTCATAGCAGCCTTCTAGTATCTGAAGGGGGCCTATAGGGATGCTGGGGTGGGACCCTAACTATTCTATGATTCTATGATCCATCTCCTCAGAAAGCTTCAGGAATCTCTGGTAGGAGATAAATGTTTACCTCTTCAAACCAGGAGACTTGTCATCATGCTCAGAGCTTGCTATTGAATTTCTTGGGTCAAATCTCATGAAGATTTCAGGTCTGAATCTTGCTCTGTATTCCAAGGTGTCATGGGTTCAGCCGTGGCAGTAATTTTTCTCCTTCTTGTAGCTGGTGCAGTGCTGTGTTTTGACTTCTGGGCTGCGAACAGTTGCTTGATAGTGAGCATGTTTTGAGGGTGTTTTTGTTCAGGGCCTCTTCTGAGCACGTGCTCCAGCCAGGTGGAGGAGGGGAGGCTGGGAGGAAGGAGAGACAGGACACCTGACCCAGGCTAGCCAATGA
The DNA here is from genome assembly GCF_012275295.1 of Melopsittacus undulatus. Classification (NCBI taxonomy): domain Eukaryota; kingdom Metazoa; phylum Chordata; class Aves; order Psittaciformes; family Psittaculidae; genus Melopsittacus; species Melopsittacus undulatus. The sequence continues at coordinate 26,921,024 of NC_047528.1, forward strand.
GGTATTCCATACCATAGCACGTGATGCCCAGGATGTAACCGGGAGAGGGAGGGCTGGAGAGGTGGAGCTCTGGAGGAAAATGGAGGAGGGAGCACGCGGTGCTCGGCCGGGCAGGGTGGAGTGAGTTATGGGTCGGTGGCTGGTGGGGTGTTGTGTTCTTTTCGCTTGTTATTGGCCGTATCATTATTATTTGTAGTAATAATGGCAGTTGTGATTTGTGTTATGCCTTAGCAATTAAACCGTTCTTATCTCAACCCGTGGGGGCTACATTCTTTGGATTTTCCTTCCTAACTCTCTGGGAGTTGAGGGACTTGGTTTAAAACACGACACAAGGTCATTATAACCCCATATTTAGTGTGTCAATTAAAAGCCAAACTATCTCAAAAATCTTTTCTACTCTAAACAATTCTATGATTCTATGATTTATTTTTCTGCAAGCAGCTACATTAGGGATGGATTTGCGATTTTAAAATACTCTTAGGACCAGTGTGTTTGCTGTCTCATCCACTATTTTAGTCTCATATTTGATTACCTTCATTACAGAGTGAATATGGTAAAGCGATATTGTAAACTTCAGAAATCATAGAATATTTGGTGTTGAAAAGGACCTTAAGATCATCTAGTTCCAACCCCTCTGCTATGGCCAGGGACACCTCACACTAGATCATGTTGCCCAAGGCTCTGTCCAACCTGGCCTTGAACACTTCCAGGGATGAAGCAGTTACAACTTCTGTGGGCAACCCATTCCAGTGCCTCACCACCCTCACAGTAAAGAACTTCTTCCTTATACCCAATCTAAACTTCCTCTGTTTAAGTTTTAACCCATTATTCTCTTGTCCTATCATTACAGTCCCTAATGAGTAGTCCCTCCCCAGCATCCTTATAGGCCCCCTTCAGACACTGGAAGGCTGCTATGAGGTCTCCATGAATTACATTGTTATTTTGTTATACTGGATGTTATTTTAAAATTCATTTTTCATTCATTTTGTTTCTCTCTGCACTTCTGTAGGTTTAAGCAACACAACAATCAGTTTAACCACTGACTTAGAATAATTTAGGTTGGATCATTGAAGGTAATCTAGCCTAGCCTGCTCAAAATAGGTCCAACTGGATCAGGTTGCTCAGTGCAGTCAGTCTTTGAACACTTCCAAGAGCAGAGCTGCTACAGCCTCTCAGGGTAACTTGTGCCAATATTTTACCATCTTCCTGAGAAAAAATTTTTCCTGATGGCCATCAGAACTTCCTTCACTGTAACTTCTGTCACTGCCTTGTATCCTTGTGTACCTCTGTGAGGAGTATAACACTGTCTCCTCTCTTTTGCCACTAGCTAATGTGTAGCTGGCCTAACAGTGCAGCCCACCTAGGTGGCTTGTGAATCTCTAGTGTCAGGAAATAGTCCTTGAAACTCCCCAGAAACTTCTTGGATTGCCTGTGCCCTGCCATGTTGCTCACTGAGATGGTAAATCATCCATGAAAGCCAGGGCTGCAAACAGCTCCTCCTGGCTCTCACTGACAGCTTCTCACTGACCACTAAAACAAAAATTAAAAAGACTATTAAAACAGAAATCACATTTTTGGGGTCTTATGATCAGTGACCAAGAGGCCTGGGTTTTGTGGTTTGATTTTTCTTTCTTTTTATTTTTTTTTCCTTCCAAATTAGAACACATTAACCACAGTTTTGGGGAACATCTATTGTTCTGTAGTCATTTGGCTCATCTATAGATAACAAAATGGCAAGGAGTGTATAGCTAAACTTCACAAGTCCCTCATTCTCACATTTCTGTTAGAAATAAATAATAATGATTCGGATAATGCCTCAGGTATTAAGTTTACGTCTCCATGGCATAAGCTAAGTGTTTAATTTTAGCAAATTGTTCATATCCCTCTTTGTTACAGCTAATAAAATTCCTATCCCACAGCTGAGCATTTCAGATGGGCACAGATAAATACAAGTAAGAAGTATTTATCAGCCTTTTTTGCCTTTTTGTATCAGATTTCATGATTTTATCATACGTATCTAGCACTCAGCTTTTACCTGGCAGAGAACTGTCTTGGCTCTTAATAGGCTTAAAAAAATATCTTCTCTTTTTTTAACTTCATTGGGAGCAGACTTTTTTTTGTTGTTGTTGTTCTTAATGTATTTCTAAATGTTTTATTTTTTTTCTCTTTAACTAAGAAATTTTATTGTTGTTGTTCTACATTACCTTTTTTTTGTTGTTGATTGAATCATGGAGTTTGGAACAACTAGCACAATTTGAACGTTCTGTATTTTTCTCAGTGTCTTCCCATTTAAGATGCATATGCTCAGTCTGTTATGCCAGAAAATGCTTTAAGCTTTGGAAAATGGTCCCTATTAATGTTCCAAGGAGAGCAGATTTTTTTATTAATACCCTATTTCATTTGTATAAAGTAAATTTAGACTGACTGTGTTCTCTGGTACCTCAGCAATTGTGCTTTTGGGGGTCTGTAACTAACACTTTTTCATTCAGCAGACTTAAGTCCACTATCAGGTTACTTTGTACTGGATACGAGACTTCCTGTTTTGAGAAGGCAATGTTATTATTTATAGAAACACTAAGGAAATCTATTATTGGCCACAAGAGATCAGCAGCAAATGGCCCTTGGGTTGAAGTCATCCATGATAAGTTTCTTGGTTGCCTTTTGGCTGTTGTTATTTCCCATGTTCCCTACAAATTATTAACAGATGCTTCAGGAACAACTCCTTTTATCTCATAGAAATTGTTGCTGGGTTATAAAAGACCCTTACCTGTAACCTGTCTTTTGCTTCAAATAACTATTAAAACTGGGCATTCACATTTACGTAACCTTAAAGACACATTTGCAGGGCATGAAGAACTGGAGTACAGAGATAGGCACACTAGTAGACACCACTGAACATAGCATAACACCCACCTTTTTAACAGAATGAGGTTCAGATGAAACTTATCTCAGTACCCTGGAACACTGCACAGGAGATAGGAAGCATCAACACTGAATTATTGAGCCCAGGCAAACATGGTTACATTGCATCTGGGCACACCCCTTCTCCCCCAGCACATATCAAGCTGTCCCCCAGACAGCTCAAGTGTCACTGCACCCACCATCACCTAACTCTCCCCACACTACAAACTCCAGGGTTAATGTGGAAGAGTGAGCTCAAATATCTCCACATCTGCCAGCATGGTCAAGACCAAAATCTTCCCCCAGTCTTCTGGTTTTTTCCTTCCATCCTTCATTCAAAGCCTTAGTTTCTGGAACAGACACAGGGCACAGCCAAAGACTGAATCAGGAGGGAGAAAAGCTAACAGCACTGGCTGTCTCTTCTTCATTCCTCTTTTTACCATCCAGTATAGGCACTGTTTTAAATTACACAAAAATAGCCTGTAAAGCTCTCATCAATCTCACTTGTTCAAATGCAGCTTTTCCACGTTAATCATCTACAGTGACATGAGTAAACAATGCCACATGTGGCCACAGCGATGGTGCTCTTCCATTATTCATTCATCCCAAAGTGCACTGTTTTTGCACTGAGTTTTGCTCCCTCGTTTCTCTCTATAAAAAATGAACATGAAAAAGAAACTGTATAACCACCTTTTCATTTAAGAGCTAAAGACAGGAACATTCAAGGAGAAGAGGATCATAGACTGCCCATGCCAAGGAAAGTGTTGCATTTCTACCTCCCAGCACTCATCCTTTCTTTCTCTTTCTGCTCATAAAGATACCTGACACAGCTCTGCATACTCCTGCTTAAATACCAGAAACAAGGCAGCTTCATTAGCCCAGCGTGCCACAATCCAACTTAACCTGCCACCGAGCAGTTGTACAACTATACTTGCTAGTCCCCAAACCAGCTTGTTGTCCGCACCTGAAGTCTATTTTTAACACCCAGTGTAATGTTTTGGGGTAAGAGAGGGAAGCATCCAGTAGCTGTTCAAGAAAACCTACTTCCTACCTTACACTTAGTGAGTTATGCTAAAAAGTCCTGGGCAGGTTTAAGCTGTCAGCTCATGGCATTGTGCTATGCCATTTAGATGCACTCTATGCTATTTTCAAAATATATTTCAGAGTAGAAAGCACTTCAAAAGTGGGAGGCTGAATTTCAAACCCACAAGCATTCAGATCCTGCAGTGTAATTTGGACTCCATCCCCACAAAAAACCATCATAAAAACACTTCCCAAAGCTGCCAGCTCTCCTGATTTATCCAGCGTTTCACAAACGTAAAGCTGGTATTCAAGTCCCAACTTGGAACGAAGAGACCGAACACAAACCTCAGCTTTTATTCCTGCAGAAGAAGTTTCCATTCCTCCTGTTTGCAGAGGAAAGTTTGAAAACATGACCTGACTGCACTCGAGCAGGCTGCTGAGGAGGGAGGGGGAGCTGACTCATGATTTTTGCTACCCGGGGATTGCAGTGCTGGGACACTGGCCAGGTGGGAACAGAATTTGAGACTCTGGAGCCTCATTCATTATTATGACTGTGCTGTTGCTCTGGAAGATGCCACTCTTCACTGGAATGGAGGCCAAAGTAAAATGTTTGGGGTTTGAGGAGAGGTATCAGTCTGGTGTCTTCTGTCCTCCTGAACAAGCTCACCTTGGAGAAAGCTGCATTCAATGCAGTGCATGCAGGAGACTTCTGGTGCTTCATTCCTCTTGGTAAATGTCATTAGGCAATATTCCACCATTTGCCCATGTGTAAGCACCTTCAGAGGGATGCCAGGCTCCTTCTACCCATCCCATTCAGCAGGGTTCTCCTCCTAAGACATGGATGTTGACTGTGATAATCTCAGTACCATCAGTGTTCACACAACTTCCTCCAGCAATGGCCCCTAGCAAAACGACCAAAACAGGCCCATCCATCTGTCCTCACTGAACAGAGTTCAACCTTCTGACACAGGTCCTATTACAATAGAAAAAATATTGCCCTGGTTTTATAAGAACCTCCTAATTAATGGCATAAAAGCATTAAAAATATTATACTAAAGGGGCAGTTAGATAGGTGTGATGCTTGTGGTACTGAAGTATACTGGAATAGCAACACACCCACTCTACTGTCATGACTGGATAGAGAAAAGGAGAGAGAGGGAAAGTGGTATCAGCTTTCTTTCAGATTGTAATGAAAAGAAAAAAACACAAACATGAAGTTGCCAACACAAGAGACAGCATTTCCAGTAGGATTCATTGCTGTCTCAACTCCACTCCTGCTGAAGCTGCTAAGAATTTCATTGCCCATCTTAACATGTGCAGAATTAGGCCAATGGAGAACACTTCTAGAAGTCCCAACCACCAAGAATATTTTCACTGTTTGCATATTAAAAGAAGTGGTAAAACAATCTCTACTAAGAAAAATCCTGGCTAGCTGGAAAAAAGACCAAAACCTACATTTAAACTGTTTATTCTGTGACTGCAAGAGAGACCTTAGCAGGAACAGGTGACTAGCATAAAGTGACAGAAGAGGACTAGCTGAGAGCAGACCATTTTGCAAGAGTTTCAGCAAAACAAAATATGTGGGTTTACACTCCTCTTTCAAAGTACTCAGTACCCTGAGTACTGACTACATGCTGGGTGCTGAGCTACTCGCTGAAGGATTGGATCTAGTTTTGATGAGCAGAGGTGCTGTTCATGCCCAGGATCTGGATTTCTCTTCACAAATTCCATACAGCTAAGCAGTTATCTGGAAATCTGCTTAGGATGAGAAACAGAAGGAAGCGAAGAAGGGCAGGAAGGGGAGAAATAATTTGTATGTGTGTGTGAATGTGTGTGTGTGTGTGTGTGTGTGAGGGTTTTTTTACAAGATTGCATTATTTTTCTGGCATTTCATTTCTTGTTGTTGTGCTGTGTTTTGGGTGTGGTGGGCTCTGAGCTTTGTCCTGTGTGCTTTTAGGAACAATATTCTCTGGGCAAAATTGCTTTTTCCATTTCATTGCGGCATTGTGGTTATGTATTTATTTCATAAGGAGAGTGGGTTATTTGGCAATTGAGGTTCATACTGTGGGTGTGGTCCCCGTAGATAGTTTTCTTCTGGATTAAATCTTTGCCAACTGTTATTTCTCTGGTAGTACACCAGTGAGCAGCACACCATTCTCCTGTGCAGGAGTTTATTTTATCTCCCATTTGGTCACCAAATCACCTATTTCTTCTTTACACAGTAGATTCTCTCACTTTCCAAAGTGCAAGTAAGCACTGAAGCATGCTTTCCCTCAGTTGACAATGGATATGAATCCAAGAATAGCCATTCAATTTAGGTACTTCAGGTATGTGCTTGACATGTAGTGATGTGAATGTTATCTTTAGATAAAGCACTGCTGAATGACTTCTGAGTATGAATCCTCCTGCTATCTCAAAACACACTTCCTGCAAAGAAGCACTATGGGAGCATCCTAAGGTTTGCCCTGACACCCTGTCTGTTAAACATGTCCTGATCATATCATCATGGGAAATGTAATTGCTAGCCAGTGGATCAGGTCACACCTTGGTGAATCAACTCCTTAGACCCAAATGTCTGGCAAATCTACTAAACTTCCCATGAAATTGGGAAGGGGTAAGGGGTGTCACTGGCTGTATCCCAGGCAGACATCCCTCCAGCACCAGGAACACAACCTGAGGCAAAGCTTTGCCTCTGGCTACAGCAGGAGCAGCAACTGTTGCAGAGCCATTACTACAGAGGCAGTAAAATCACACGTATCACACAAGAGTATTACAGGCACAAATTAAGTCTGGTTGAGGCCCTTTAAAATAAAAAAAACATGGCCAGTTAGGTTTAATTTAGAATCTCTTTCCTTGCAACTACAGAGCAAATTGACAAAACAGACTTTTTAAATCACCTATGAAACTTCACTTAATGACAGGATACCAAAAAGGCTCTTTTGTGTTAAAGTGTTAATTATTAAAACATGACTGAACGGTTAGTTCAATTTACAGTATTGCCATTAGAAGGAAGGCTGGAAACAATGCGCACATTAAAAGGCTATATTATATGTTCTGTTACTTGGAGAGTCTCTGAAGTGAGAAAAGACAATTTGCGGAGCCAAGAAATTCTCCACTGGAATTGTGTTAGCTCTGCTTTTCTCTTGGTACAATCTCATTTATCTGAGATGCTACAGGAAGCAGAAATTACTCAGTCAACAAGAGATTCAAATCATTGAAAGAAATCCTGGGGAAGCAATTCAGCTAAACATTTGAACAAAAAGGACGCTTCAGATGAAAATATCAATCGCTCAGGTAAGTGGCAGTTCATTATGCTTCATCATTACTTTGTGGCTGGATTACTTGCTCTTGCAGCTTCCCGTTCAGTGATCATTTGGGTGATTCATAAAAGATACAGCATTTACAGCAGGTTTTGAAAATATTCAAGAACAGACTGATATGATCTTAGCTATAACTTCCAAAGGTCTCCTGAAAAGTATCTGTTCATCTGTCCTGAAACAAGAAAGGGTGTCAGGCTGAAAAAGCCACTTTTCTGAATTAGGGGGTCTACTACATAGTGAGTCAAAGAAGCATGATATCAAGGCTGCAATTCAATGATTCATTTCAAAGCACCTAAACACCCTACTAAGATCTGGGTCCATTTCATGGCAGCATAAATCCAGCAAATTGAGACAATCTGGTTGGTATTTCTGTATTCGGTTGAGCTAAGAATATACAGTACCAAGAAAAAGAAAAAGCAAGGCATACACAAAATAATGAAACTGGTGTAGTAACAGTATCAATTATTCACACCACCAAAAAAAAATAAATATACAAGATCCTCCAAAAGCCCAGATCACATCTGCCCAAAAGACACATGATATTTATGTCAGTTACTCAGGGCTGGGGATCTGTCCTGGGATGTACACTTATTTCACAATTACTTCTTTTTCCCAGGCCTATTTTTTTTCTCAGACCTCTTACGTACAGTACCAACACAGACTCCAAAGCTCACCTCATAGCTGTGGAGAAGTGTTTAGGTCAGTGATAGCAAACTGGTGTGAACCAAGAGCAGAACCAGATCCCGTGACTTGCTGTGGGGCTTTTTTTCCTTCAGTCCCATTCTTTATTTAATTTACAATCTCCAGTTCTGTTCTTCTTCCTCCATTCCCAAGTCCTTTTTCCTTAGCTCTTTTCCCATAAATAATTCTCCTGAAATAACATGAGGAGAGCCTGCTCTGCTAGAGCAGTCCCCCTTGGAGAAGGCCAGGAGATCAATTACTCTCGTTGAAACACCACGGGAAAAGGAGGATTTCAGAACAGGATTTCACACAACAGTTCATAACAACAGGGTGGGAGAAGGAAAAGCAGTGAACAACTTTGTTGTATGTTCCCACAAAGAGAAAAGATAAAAAGTTACCGAAGCACCACTTGGAATTACTATCCTCAGTGTTTATTTCTAATTGATTTTCCTGACATTTAATGCTATCATTTCAATGATAGCTACTGTAGCAATATATAGGCATGCACGTTTTTCTACTTTACAGTTCCTGAACTGTTTCTTTTAAGTTAGTGCACAATGAAATCAGTCAATTGTGCCACTAATTAACTGCTGCATTGTACTGTGAGACAATATAGGGAAAGGACTTAAAGGACTTGGAATTGATTCTAGTTCAATGGAAAAGATCTCTAACAAAATTGTTTACTAAATGTAGCAACTGCTTTTATGAAACACATTTTACACTTGATGCAATTTTACACCACTTTTTCATAAAGTGAATATTTAATTAGCAATAAAAATGCCCCTATTGTAATTCTGTAGCTGATGTTTGTAGAGTATTTCTGCTGCTGTGCAAGTGTGTAAGTGCAAATAGCATAATTTCTACTTAGTGCATGGTTGAATTAGGACCAGAAAAGGGTACAGCAGCAATACTTTGATTAAGTACACACCTGCAGGAATGAGGGAAGTAATAGCACTTATTTATCAAGATGGTGTTTAAATGAACCTGCCTTTTTCTTCCTCACTTCAGAATAACCTTTGGAATAACATTTCCTAATTTCCAAATCTAGCTTCAGGGCATTTTACTTGTCTTCTTAAACAGGATTTTCTTTCCTCCAGGTATGGGGGAACTTGTACAAACAGTTAAGGTCCGTATTTGGATGCCATGAATAGGTGATAATTTGGGATGTTAAAGGCTCAGTTTAAACACACCAGCAAACAAGAAAACATAAAAAAATTGTTGAAGTTCTTGGCACAGTAACATTAATTAAAAACCAACCAAACAAACAAAACCCAACAGCATCAAAAAAAACCCAAACCCTTCACCAAATGTGATTTTTAAAACTGGATATTCTTCTTTTAAGGTCTCTAAAATATCAGCACAAAAATTTTCCACTGACACATCTCAGCGTAACTCAATCACAGAGCTGTAGCTATTTACATTAACTGAAGTTCAGTTGTATAACCTCCTATTATTATATGAAGACCTGTTAGTTCTTAATATTATACTGAGTTAGAAACATCCTTTCTTTCTCAAGAACTCCTTTCCCTCTTATTTTGTCATGCTAGTTAGTGCCAGTTCCATTAATTTACTTTTGTGTATGCAGCCAACACCCAAATCCATAGGTCAGGCCAGGAACATGGGGGCAAACTGCTTTTTTTTTTTAATAAAAAAGCTTAATCCAGCTCAAGTGTAAAAGCTTTTTACTACCTGCAAATAAATCTCCCTGCTCCCTGAGAAAATGATGATTTTCAAAGGAAACACTCTCTTGTAGCACAGTGGATCACAAGCAAGCAGCCTTTCCCCAGGGGAAAAGCAAGGAGGTCAAGAAAAATTATTCTGGAGGAAAGACTGAAGGTTAGTTAGTCTTAGAGAAGTCTAGTTGGTCAGTCTAGAGAAGACTAGTGGAGGTGGTATGGCAGAAGAGAAGCACCCCTCCATGACACACTGACCATAGCAGAGTGAAAGCAGGGCAGAAATACACTTTAGATGGTAGGAAAAGCTTTCCAGCCATTTGGTATGGGCTAGAGACATCTGCCTACCACCCAGAGGAAGCTCAGTGGTGGATGTCCTAAGCACAGGACAGACATCACCCAGGAACGACAGTGGCAGCACTGAGGACCAGGTCAGCTTAATGCTTTGTGACTCCACAAAAAGGCAGCCAGGGAGTGAGAGCGCACTCAGCTCTGAGTCAGAGAAACACATCTTTTAGAGGATTAGGAGATGATGTAGGAAGTTGAGACTGCAAGTTGCCGACAATGAATACCAGACGGCCGATGCGGAGCTGCCAGCTCATCAATGACCTGACTCAGCAAACGTCTCTGCTTTCTGCGACTGCTGGGCCAAGGGTTTGCTGCTCCCACACTACATCGCATGCCTCAAAAGCCAGAACAATCTTTTTTTTTTTCTTTCTTTCTTTTTGTTTTTCCTCTTTTTTTCTGAAGCTGAGGGAGATCCTGATCCAGGGTCTTCTAAATTGGGAAATCAGAAGATAAGTGGTGAGGTAGCAGAAGGGAAGCAACATGGCTCCAGGACTCCCTGTGCTTCATGCCCAGCTACAGACACACAGCGTTTGTGCAGGCATCTGGGATCTGCAAAAACAGCTGTTAGCCTGTCTTACCCCTCTGCCTCTCCTCTGGCTACTGTGGAAACCCTCCTGCTGCAGCAACAAGCAGAGCTGGGATTTGGGCAATGGCATCTTGGCTCCATTTCTGCCCTACTTGCCTGGTGGTGGGCAGAGCATCCCTCCATGTAGTCCAAGCAGGCAGCAGCAGGCAGACTATTCCCACCTGCCTGCGCGGGGACAGAGAAAGCTGCCCAGTGCAAAGGTAGGGGGAAGAGAAACAGGAAAAGGGTTTTAGTAGATGGTAGATTGTAATAGATGGCAAAAAGTGGGGACTGAGTGAGTAGGAAAGTTATCACAAGAGGCATGAACAATGAGAAGGCAGCAAACAGATGAAATGATGGTGGCAGTTTGCATCTCCCACAAACAGCAAATGAGCACACAATTTTCCTCCTCACTTCTTGCCAGCAATACCCAGGCTCTCAGACAGTCTTTTGTTTGCACTTTCCACCAGCACATGGACACATCCCACACGCTTACAGTACCCAAGGTCAGTAAGAAGCCCAGGGCGTGGCTTTGTGCTACTGTCTCCACTGTGGAAACAGTCGGAGAACAAGGATTTTCCACTTTGCATGCAAATTCTGGTGTTAAAGTTTCTCCTCTGAGCTGGAGACAAAGACTGCTGCAGTTTATCCTTCGAGAGGAAACAAATGAAAACAATCTGGAGCTCATTTATTCCAGAGCAATTAATCGGGCTGTTCCCTGAGGTTTGGACCACAGGGTCCAAGGTGCCCAGAAGAGCTGCTGCAGCACCTAAGGTGTAAATAAAATCAGCAGGCTACTGTGAGCTTCCAGGGAATGGGTCTGATTCCCAACACAAACCTGCCTGCAAATGCAGGGACACTGGTAGGTTTCCTAAAGACTCCTTTTGCAGGAAAATGCTTGTTCACCCACTGCAAATGTTTAATCAGAAAGTTTACTGGTTCATTCCTTTTCTCACCTGCAATATTTGGTCTCCTTTGATCATCTATTTGATTTTAGATGGTTCATTATAAACTTTAATGCACCACAGCTAAGCTCTCAATCACTGTACTACTGAAGATAAACTATTAATATGTTCCTCTTAAGAAGCAATAATAGGGTTAAGTATTTGCATGGCTCACTTATTAGAAAAATGTGTGCAAGTAACTCAAGGAGTTTTCAGTGAGTTACTCTTTATGACCTAGATTCAATCAAGATTTCGTCTGGCTTCCAGGCTGCAATAATTGTAGAAGGGAGCTGAGATGCCCAAGCCATGATGCCTGCACTGGTCTGATGCTGCTCCTCATGGCAGCAGAGTTGGACAGGGTCTGTGGCCCTGCTCAGCCACCAAGCTCCAATCCATTCAATCTCCCTGGGTGAGAGTTCTATGCCCAATGGAAAGGTGCCAAGGTGATGAAGAGCAGTTTTCCAAACCACTTCAGAAAGAGGACCTAGTGGCCTCTTTGCCACTGGAGTGATGTGGTACTGCAAATACATCCTCAGATTGGTCAGGTCAAACACCAGGGAGCACCAAGTTGGGTCGAAAGGCCACAGCTCCTTAAGAGCACCAAATTTGTCTGAGCTGCAGGTGACACGGCGAGGCAAGCTGGCTCACTGAGTGTGCCCAGTGTGCCTCCAGATCTTCAGCACAGGAGAGAGTCCTGTTCAGCAAGCCTTCTCATTGACTTAGCTGCATGCACCAGAAAGTGGTCTTGTCTTTCCCTCTCTCTTCCCCAATGTATTTTTCTTATTTTTAAACAAGATTTTTTTTTTGCGAGAAAGAGTAATTTTTTAATTTATTCTTTTTTTTTTCACAGCCTAGATGTATTCTGTCACCATTCTTAAGCTGAAATGTTCTCAAATTTGGTGTTTGGAAGATGTTTTCAGTTAGAGACTGACTCTTTTTATTTATTTCTTTTATTAGGATTAAGCTGGCCAAAACCAAGATGTTCTACTTTGGATTAAACAACCATTTCAGGTTGACTATTTCCCTCTCATGTACTCAAAGTACAAAAAAGAAATAGGCTTTGTTGAAACAAAGATAAATGTATAAAACATTTTCTGGCCCATTTTTCATACAGCTGCAGTTAAAATTTCTCCTGTTTGGATTAACTCTTCCCACTTCTTCATACAGCCTACCTTATTCCAAGCACTGAAATGGAAGATGTAAAAACCCCCTTCAAATAAATAAGAGCTACCTGCCATCTACAAAACAAAACACAGAAAAGCAGAAATTAATCTCTTTTTAATCTGAAACAGAAATTATAAGCATAGAAATTTCAGAATGCGGACCTGCCCTTACAACTGCCTGCATTAGCTCTGCTTTTGATAAACCGAGACATAAATAGAGAGCTAAAGCCTTCAGCAAACCACATACCTATGAAGCAAATGAAGCATGAACCAGACTGGGGGCCATCTCCTTAGCTGGAGTATTTTGGTGTAGCTTTGCTGAAGTCAGAGATGACACAGTTGGAACAGCAGCAGCTGAGATCCAGCATCTTGAGGTCTCTGAAGCTGTGGAAAAATACTTAGTGTCTGTTCTTCAAAAACCTTGCTCATTTTAAAATGAGGTAACTACCAAGACTTTGCATCCATTGGAGGAGTAATTTTTATCTCCTCAACATGTGTTTCACATGCTGGGGGGGAATAAATTAGGTTAGAATGCTATTATGTTCCTTTACCTGGTATCAGAGAAGTTACTTCTTACAGAAGAGACACCTCAAACAAGTCAGGTTTCCAGCACCTATCTTCAGTGCTGCATGTACACAGAATATGGACCAGACCACTCCTGATTCATGAACGCTTATGGCAGTAAAGTCCCCAGTAAATGGGACAAGTGTACATCCATTTCTTTTTCTTTTTTTCTTTTCCTCCCTCACCCCTTCTCCCAGTAACTGGAAAAGATGTAATCCCAGCAGGTTTATTTCCTGAGTGGCCTGTATATATGCCCCTTTCATAGACTTCAGCACCAGACCTTTACAGACCACTTACTTTACAAGCTGTCTCCCTCTATTGCCTCCAGACATCTCTGAGGTCTCTTCCCTTCCTAAACCTGTTGTGTTTATCAAACCAGCCTTGTTCCAGGTCATGCCAGTTGACAAACAGCCCATTCTGTGTTCTATTTCCCTTGCTCCTGCACAGAGCACCCGGCCATGGATGGGGAGCTGCACATCACAGCTTATAGGCTGCAGGGCTTTTATCTTTTCAGAGGAGAAGGAACAGATGCCTCATGACTGTCTTTTCCTCCTCATCCAGGACCAGTCTGCTGTAGCTCTGCCTGCCAGGTTGATAGGGCCTCCTGGGCAGAGGGCTCCTACACTGTTCAGGAGCACTTTGCCCTTTCCCAGACAGTCCATCCCCACCACAGCTTCTCTGTCCATCTCTGTCTGCACTACCATTCAGATTGGTGTGGCTGAGCCAAAAGCTAACTCAGCAGCATTTCCCACTGTATAAAGCCATGACAAGCTTGCATCATGAACACTTTGTATGGTCCAGATTGTTCTTCCACCCCCACATCTTAAAAAAGATGTAGTGGAAACTGGAAGAGGTTCAGAGAAAAGCAGCAAGGAAGGTCAAAGGTACAGAGCAGTTTGCACACAAGGAGCAGCTGAATGCCCTAGGATGCTTTAGCCTGGAAAACAGAAGACCTGAGAGTGGAAAAAATCAAAAATCAAGTAGCATGGGAAGGGTGAGTAGGAAATGTCCATTCACGGCCTCTTCCAGTGCATGCTGTGGAGCTCACAGCTGGTAGCCAGATCAAAACCAGTGAAAGAGGGTGGTTTTGTACAGGACGTGCACATAACCATGGATGATAGAAGTGCGTATGGCCTCAAGTGGGGACTGGACAAGTAAAAATTCACTACAGGTGGATCAGTCTACTACAGCCTCTTCTGCCTTAGGAAGTCCCCAAGCTGCAAATGGGAGAGACTATTCAGGAAAGAGGTACGTGTACTTGGATCCCCACTGTAGGCATTAAGCCACTGTTGACTACTACCAAAACCCAAGTCCTTGCTGGGCTATCCTTGAGCTCCCCCAGGCCTTTAATTGTAAGAAACAGGTCGGTCACAAACAGAGCTGGGCAATCATAGGTTAGCTGGGAAAAAACATGAACATGAGCTGCATCAACACGTTTCCTTTTGGGTCCGCCTAAACCATTACATTTGACAGAGTATGAAATTTTTATTTATATTTTGGAAGCAAAAGCATTCTCCTCACCATGGTGAGTCTCAACCTATCTCTCGGACCCCAGCTGCAACATGGTACCATAGTGGGTTTTAACTCTAATAATCATGACCACAATTAAATAACCTGGTGTTGGGGATAGGTCTGATCTTAAACTGTCATTCAAACCAAAGGCAGCAGCTGCATACATAGTGGGGTACAGGCAGCACCACAGCACTGAATACATGCAACACCCCATTATGCCTTGACACTTTTTACTTGTAGGGGCCAATGCTCCTGAGGAGTTAACAGCAATTTTAGACTAGTGTCCAAAATCAGATAGGAAACAAGGGCTTTGTGGAGGCAGAAAATACTGTCCTACCCCCAATAGCTTCTCTGCTGCTTGTCCCTGAGCACTTTGTCTCTGTCATACTTCTCCTCACATCTCTGGAAGACTCTGGTGTTCACCCATGCATATTCACAGCTATGCACTGGTTTCACTAAATTGCCTTCGAAAGTCTGTTTAATTCAAATTAAATTTGTTTAACTAAGTTAACTTTGTTCAGGCCAAAGCTGTGTTCTTGTATTCAGTCTTTTTCAAGTGTGTCCAAAGCCTCTGATGCTCTGTCGAAATTGAGTCACTCAGAAATCCCAAGGAACCTTGGAAAAAGCTGAGTCTACATTTGAAACAAACATGCTAAGTAGCTTGCCAAAATATCATGCCCAGTGTTAGAGAGACGTCATGCCTTAGGATTGTACAACATGTGACTGCATGATCACAGGATAGGACCGTAGGTACCCTGAAGTCCTGAATCCTACAGGACTCCCATGGGTCCTATAAAAAGCCTGTTTCCCATTCCCATGGAAAGAGCCTGTTGCAAGCCCTTTAGCAAAACCCTTGTCTATAGTCATAACACTTGCATCCTCCCCAGAGATGCAACTTTAATATTTCTTGTTTTTACAAAACTGTTCACCACGGTAGCTCACTCTCAAGATCACCTCATCACGGTCAGTTAATTCATCATTGTTGCTGGTCTTGTTAATCTCCCTCTCCCCTTCCTCAGATAAACCACATTTAATGGCTGTTAAGTAACAAGCAGTACGCCAAGCAATATCTTGCATACTTCAGAAGGGTAATGTCCTACCAGATTTATCAGGATGTTTAAATCCCATTTTTAAAGAGTTCTCTCAGTTACTGATCTAGTGAATGTAAATTTCATAATGATTTGTTTCAGAAGGGAAAAGAATGAATTATTATTACCTAGTTTCTCAGTGTTTGTCTGACAGGCTAATATTTTGATTTCAAGTCCTCATAATAGGACTTTCCTTGGGTACAACCCTGCTTGTCATCCAAGTATTCACTCAATAAACATTACTCTTAATTTCCTGGTTCCAGACATCACCAGCCCAAGTGGAGATCTCAGCTTACACTTAGCAGAGACAATGCCAATACACCTCCCTTCCCATCTGCTGTTTGTGCTAGCCCAGCAAAGAGGAGATGGCTTCCACCCTGAGGACGGGTGTTGAATACTGTCCCTGCCTGCATGGCCAGGGTCTGCAGCCCTGCAGCCTGTGCTACAGGGACAGCAAGCAGCACACAGCGTCAGATCCTCACCAAACCCTCGCTCTGTCTACCCAGCATGCCCTGGCGCTACAGAAACCCCATTTTGCACTTCTTTGTTTATTTTTTAAAGCTGAGCCTTTGACCTTCTAGGTAGCAATAATTTTCTAGTCATCAAATAGACATAAGGAGTGTGGCATGTGCCTGCCACAGACCCAAACCACAACTGAGAGTTTTGAATACCCTCTCTCATTAACCCCAACAGGACATCAAAGCCAGGCTCAAATGCTAAGCTCTCACTGTCTCAGCTAAACTTCTGTATTTTGCTGCTAATTATTTTTCAAGCAGGACGGGATGGCGTGGCAGAAGCCAGATGTGGGGATCAGGTGGATCTGCCTGCATCTTTCTCTTAAAGCAAGCCACCCCAAAATACAGAAGGGCTTTTCCCCTTGAAACCTGGGATTTATTAGGAGATCCTGTCATAGATAGGATGGGAAAATCCACAGCCAGAAGGCAGAATTACTGAAGGATTGTCCCAGAACACAAGCTACGATTAAGAACATACATTTCTCACAAACACGACCCTTTTTTAAATCTCTTTACATGTTTATTTATTTTTAAGCGCAGGATGTAAGTTCTCAAATTAGGAAGCACAGTGAAGGAAATACTAAAAAATGTCAGCACGGGAAAATTTGATTTTAAAACTCTGTTACCAATGTTAATCTAAATTACTTTAGGCTCATATTCAGCAATGTTTATCCAGCCTCCACCATACTTGCTGCTGCCTACTTCTGCCTCCCTCAGATGAGCATATCCCAGGGCTATGGGCGCATTGATCCCCTGACTTGCTTTCAGTCAATATGCTTTTTGAGGGGCTATGTTTCCTGTAAAGAATATTTCTCATAGTGCCATTAGGCTATTCCATCTCTTGGCACTTTAAGGCAGTCTTCAGAAGCTCTGATCTCTTGCATGTTCTCATTGAACCACTATTTTATTCCTCATGCACAGATTTAAAACATGCTTCAAATATGAACAAATAAGTGTGTGATGTCTCAGAAACACAGTCTGACGAGAACTTTTGATGTTGAGATGACTGTTCCATCTTCAAGACATTGAAAATAAGGAACTGAACTTTTCTGAAATGGGCTTTTCTTTAGAGCTTTGCAGCATGAAATGGTGTCAGGTTTTGCCATGCTTTAGAAGGCTGCCAGCTCCCCATGCTGTGCTCAGGAGAGCCAGAGCCTGCAGCAGGGTACTGCTGTGGCTACCCTAGCAAACCACCTTAAATTCGCCACCTGCAATGCACCACGGGTTGCTGAAACAAGACAGAAATCAGGTGGTTTTCGATCACAGAGATTCAACAGACAGTTAAGTCTCCTGTAAAACACACTGATAATTGTGACAAGCCTTTTTGTCCGCAGCCCCTGCCATTTTCAAACAGGAATCATATATGCCTACTGCAGACCAGAGCAGTAACTGAGGATCAGGGTCTGATCTCATTACCCTGCTGTGAATCTAGCATAATTCAGTCACTCACGGCAGGTACTTTGGACTTGCACCAGTATCATGGTGATCAAACTCTGCCTCTCTGCTGGTTTAAGAAGAATGGTTTGGAAAAGATGCCAAAATATCTTTTCTCCAGCACAGGCACTGGCTAAGAGCACGTCCTTGGTTATTAGAAATACCTCACCATCTGGTCATTCTGATTTCAAATACTGCCATCAGAATTTGCATTGAGTGCTCCAGGGGGCACAGTAGGACCAAGCACCACATTAAGCACAATGTTGTTGCCTGCAGAATGTTTTGGTCACTGCTCAACCTGGATGTTGCCTGAGCCTGCACACAGGGATCCTGGCAAGGCTGGAGAAAGGCAGAGCCGAGATAACCTGTACTTGTCTAGTTTCATGCAGGAATCTCTCCCTTTGGTCTGAGCCAATGCCCTACATAGGCTATTTGCCCTGCCTCTAATAGTGGAATCGGGGCTTTGACTGCCTGTGGGGAAAAATTACACTTTCCTCAGTCCCTTAAAAGCATGGATGGGGTACAGGTAAGCCTAGCTTGTATGGCTTTTACAGTTGTTTCTGCATAAGAGTTAAAACTGCCTCAGTTGACAGGTGGTGGAGACTCAGACCTGCCACTACAGCACACTGTGGGCCTGAGCTTTGTCCACCACAACCTTGCAGCAAACCACCCTTCCCTTGCAGCCCCTGCTCCAGAGACAGACAGCAGACTTCCTAGTGTGTTACTGCTTGAAGGTGCAACTAAGTGAGATCAGATGGGAGTTAAAGGAAGGGAAATAAAAGCTGATACATTTGCATTCACATACTGTCTGGAGAGCTAATTAGTCTTGGTTCTAGTAAATACATCTGGGGGGATGACACCAATCAGCTAAATTAACTTGCCATTTCCCTGGAGATCCTCAAGGAATTAAAGAAAAAAAAGAATTATTAACATGCAATTCTGACACTGACACAACTCTGTGCGTGCTTTATACACACCATTGCTATTGGCTAATTATGGAAGAAATCAAAAGTGCCTCTGTCTTTCTGAAGCCCCAAGTTCCTGTAACAGTCATGGTCCTGCATCCCCAGGGTGCTTTTCCCTGTGGGATACCAGAAGCCATCAGCATCTGGAATTCATTTGGGCAGTTTGCCAAAATTAGGACCCTACTCAGTCCTGCTGTGGAAGCAGGAGCCCACAGAAAGGATGGTGCCTCTCAGGGCACGGTCCCAGGGCAGAACAGGTGATGTGAGCTGAGGTAGAAAGAGGATGAGAGCCAAAATGGCAGATACACAAATTAACCACCATGAAGATTAGTAATAATGCAACAACACCAAGTAGAGGCTCCTTCAATTACTGACTATTATTTTTTTTTGCTATAAAATGGAGGTTCCTCAATAGTGAAGCACCAAGAAGGACAGGAATCTGAGTGTGCTGCCAAGTCCAAGGATAAAGATGCTGCAAGGATGCAAGTAAGCCTTGTACCATTGGGGCACATCAAAGGAGCCATGAAGGTGTGCAACACCGAAATGTCCTAAAGACCTAGTGCCATGCAACCAAAGCATGTTGTAACAGAGTTGGGAAGCCTGGATAAATAGGAACATCAACAACAAACCTGTAACTAAGATGCCCAGAAGTAACTAGAAGCAAACAAAACATTTTAAATAAAACAAGTGAATAAATATTGCAAATATCAGAAGAGATTAAAGACCTGAGGGTAGCAAAAAGGCTGACAAAATGAAGTATAAACTGAAATAGGTAAAGAACCAAGATAGAATGTTTGAGTCTAATCCTTTCATAAAACAGCACCATAAAAGGTCTTAAGGCAAGGCTGGTCAAAATTTTCCATCAAAACATCTCAATCAACCACTAAAAAGAGTACTTTTGTGTGATCACTGTGCCTATTTTTTTTTTGTTTTACCCACAACAGCTGCTTTCCATGAAAATTTTCAACATTTTGTGGAAACACCAAAGAAAACCCCAACCCTCTGTTTATGGCAACTAAACATTTTCAGAAAAAAAACCAACAAAAAAACCCACAATTTTTGGTGAGCATTAAAGAATGGCTTGTAGTTTTGAGACATGACTAATCCCTTTGTTGCCAAACACTGAATATTTTTTGGTTTTCCAATAAAAAGTCCAAACTTTTCTCTGGGTGAGGAGGGACTTTCCAAACCAGCATCACTTTAAATGTCAAAAGGGAAAATTCAAGCTCAGTTCTGGCTTTAAGTTATGGCCAGTACTGAGCTCTTGGTAAAGAAAGAGCATGGGGGTCTGTTCAAAAGGCAAAACCAAGTAGAAAAGGAGCCTAAATCTGAACAGGGTGCAAACAGAAATGGAAAGAAGCAAGAAAACCATTTTGGTGGGTTGTCCCTGTCTGGATGCGGGTTGCCCACCAAAGCTGCTCTATCACTTCCCTCTTCAGCTGGACAGGGGAGAGAAAATATAGCAAAAGGCTCATAGGTCAAGATAAGAACAAGAAGAGATCACTCCGCAATTATTATCATGGGCAAAACAGACTTGACTTAGGGAAATGAGTTTAATTTATTACCAATCAAATCAGAATAGGATAATGAGAAATAAAACCAAATCTTAAAACACCTTTCCCCACCCTTCCCTTCTTCTCAGGCTTAACTTTACTCCTGTTTTTCTTTACCTCCTCCTCTCCAGCGGTGCAGGGCAACGGGGAATGGGGGTTGTGGTTAGTTCATCACACATTGTCTCTAACACTCCTTCCTCCTCCATGAACCTCCCTGGGCTGCAGGGGCACAGCCTGCCTCATCCCAGTCTGCACCACAGGCTGCAGGGGAATATCTGCTGCAGCACCTGCAGCACCTCCTCGCCTCCTTCTCCACTGACCTTGCTGTCTGCAAAGCTGTTTCTCTCACATATTCATACTCCTTTCTCACACTGTTCTGCACAGTTTTTCTCTTCTTCTTAAATACATTATCCCAGTGGTGCTACCACTGTCATTGATGGGCTCAACCCTGGTGAGCGGCAGATCCTTCTTGAAGCCAACTGGCTTTGGCTCTATTGAACATGGGGGAAGCTTCTATCAGCTTCTCATAGAGTCACCCCTATAGCCCCTCCACTACTGAAAGCTTGCTATGCAAACCCTATACAACCAGCAAAAAAGAAAATCATTGAAGTTTTTAGGCTGGGAGACATAGTGAGAGAATTGGAGAGCTGATTGAGGGGTTTGTTGTGGAAAGTGTCAAAAAGTCATTCTGGATATTGGAGAAGCAGTCTGTGACTGAGAATCTAATGACTTGGAGACCAAGCAGTCACAGTTGTGAATACCTGGCCAGTCAATGGCTCTGGCTGCCTCAATATCTTTGGTTGCTTTATAATGATAGAGAAACAAGTGGTACTTTTTTTATCTGCCTTTGCCAGGACAGGCGTTGTCAGGCCAGAAACATTTCTTTAGCCTAGTGAAGTATCGTTCAGTAAAATAAATATATTATTGAAAAAAGTTAAATCAAAATCTAAATTCCTAACATTTATGGCAGGAATCTTATATGGTGCTGTATACTAAAAATGGTTATTTAAGGAAACTGTTCTGTTGGACTGGAGCCAACCCTTGTGTTCTTAGTAATAAAATATTTCATCTCGTTTCACCTCTAACTTTTGATCTTGCAGCAGGTATCACCAGAAGATGGCAGGGTAAGCCAAGGCAGCTGTAAATGTCATCATGCATTAGTATAGGACCTGGAAGTAATTTAAACCTATTTATTTCTGTGATTCTCTTGCTTTCCTAGCATCTAGAAACTTAACTTATAAATGCAATAGTAGCCTAGGGTAGATTTTTCTCATGAAATTTCAGGTTTAAACATGGTGCTGCAAATTATTCTCAGCAGCTGATGTGATAATAGAGGCCAAGTAGCCAAATCTTCTGTAAAAGATAGAAACCATTCTCCATGGGTCCCCTACATCCTCAGAAAACATCACCAAGCCTGAAGAGAGTTAAAGCATAACAAATCACTTGGGATGATGCTACCTTCTGTTGGGGAAAGGCTTGCTGGAGCTGATGGACTGGTATCAGAGTTATGGTAGAGCAGAAAAAGTAGGAAAAAAGGTAAGAAGAAAAAGGTTCTTGGAAAGAAAAAGACTAAAGTTTTGTGTCTCTGCTTGTCTGTGTTAAGATGAAAAGAGGGAAGTACCCCCTTGCAAAAGCAGAAACCAGGTCACACATGGAATTAAGGTGAACTAATTGTGAGGGAGGGAAGGAAGGAAGGAAGGAGGGAGGGAAGGAAGGAGGGAGGGAAAGAAGGAGGGAAGGAAAGAAGGAAGGAAGGAAGGAAAGAAGGAAGGAAGGAATGAAAGAAGGAAGGAAGGAAGGAAGGAAGGAAGGAAGGAAGGAAGGAAGGAAGGAAGGAAGGAAGGAAGGAAGGAAGGAAGGAAGGAAGGAAGGAAGGAAGGAAGCGTCTTCAGTCTATTTCTCTTTCAAAATCCTTTCCAAATGAAGACACTGTGTCTATTGAAGGATGTGGCTTCTTTGAGGGCAGAAGTTCCAGGTAAGGATGGAGCAAGTTGGATGCTGTAAGAGCTCATTTAGGGATGTAGTTGACTTTCTCTTCAGAATCAGTGGAGATGTGATCTGTTCTGCCTGTAAAAAGGCAAAGGGAATAAGCCGATAATGTCAGAAGATGAAGGTTAAGAACAAGTAGACATTAAGAGAAAAGATGAAAGCATAGAGGGACACACATGCCTGAGTCCAAGGTTAATGGCAAGGCTATGCAATTCCTGAATTTCCTGTGGGACCAATCCCATTTGATTTACTTTAAAGAAGGCCTTCTTGCTTCAGAGAAGTTACTTCTGGTTCCCATCCTTGTGCATAAAGCATTATGGTCTTTTCATTAAGACTGCACACAAATTTCACTCTCTTAAGTAAAATCCATGTCAGGCTGGAGTGCTGGCTGCAGGTTAAATTCAACCTTACACAATAAGCATTGTTTATTTTTAGTCTCAGTGTAAGGTGAGGAAAACATATAGTTCCTTCTGTTGGTTTGCTGGTTAAAGAAAACTGAAAGACATTAATGTAAACTGTGAATTATAAAATCTTGAAGATAATTAATTCTCTTTCACTAGCTTGAATTTTTAGGCACTTTCCCTTAAAGAGTATGACAAATTTAAAAACCTACTTCCAAACTCATAAGGGCAAGTATAAATAAGGAGTAACTGCTCATGCTAATGGAAATATGCTAGTGTACAAATTAGCAAAACTAGATTTAGTTTCACTTAAACTGGTTTTTGATGTATTACATCTAGTTCTACTCTTTCCTTACAGTTACATCGTGAGAGGTGTTGCTGTGCATTGCACACTTGCACAATAAGACTATTAAATAAACAGGGATACAACAAAAAAATATGAAGTTTCAGAATATTCAGGAAATCATCACTTCCTGGAGCTGAATAAACATTTTAGAAAAAATTCACCCAGCAGGAAGTGGAGCTATCTGAAGTGGCCAGTAGGTTCAGAGGATGTGGAAAGGGGTTTGCTCAGAGGCGTTAAATAAACAGAGTAAAATGCCTTGGGAAATAGTTCCCTTTATTTGCTTTCTTGGCTAACAATGTTCATTTTACATTCAGCCTTCAGCAAAAGAGACACAAACAAGCCCCCATGCAAGATTACCAGGCTGAGTGTAAACTGATACACAGTCTTCCTGGTTCTGCAGGCATCCTGAAATGATAGCTAAGGGAAATCGCTCTGCCCTGCTCAACTCCTGAGCATGCTACCTCTGCAGATTAAGGATTTGACAAGTTAAATATTATCAAATCAACTATTTCACTGCTCTCAAATTTAACATGGCCACTTATCCTTTGGCTGAGCAGCATATGACCTCTGAGTAACAGGAAATGATACAACCATATGTTGATAGAAAAGTCTGTAGCATATCAAAACCTGCTAACTGGGAGATAATATTAAACCT
Organism: Melopsittacus undulatus; assembly: GCF_012275295.1. Classification (NCBI taxonomy): domain Eukaryota; kingdom Metazoa; phylum Chordata; class Aves; order Psittaciformes; family Psittaculidae; genus Melopsittacus; species Melopsittacus undulatus. Next base: position 26,944,664 of record NC_047528.1, read on the forward strand.
AAAGTCTAAACATCAGAGCAACACAAAGGAGGAGAATGTGAATAATAGTATTTGTGCTTAGATCTTTAGTCTTCCATCTTATTATACATCTATGAAGATGAAACAGAATTTTGTGGATGCCATACTGGAATATCCCAGAACACGAGGACTATGCTGTAGTTTTCAGCTTTAGCCATGCCTTAAGAAAACAGGCTTTTCAGTCCAAACCCTTGAGCCAGAATCAGATACAGCACAGTGAGCTCAGACTATAATGTTTCATTGTTTTTTCTCCCCCTATTCTCTCTCCTTGCCTTAAATTGTGCTGAGCTTATATTCCCCCCATAAGACTGTAGAAAGAAATGGATCGTCTTGAACTCTCTGTTAGGCCTTGACCCAGTCACCATGAGCAAAGTTTTCTATGGTTTTTACAGGAATGTCATTCCTATACCCCAGTAAAATCTATAGGTTAAATAGAATTAGACAGCATGCATATGGATATCAGGATGGGGAGAAAATATGTATTTACAACTTTATGTGCCTAAATACCTAGTAAATTTACCCTTATTTTCTCTAAGCCTCAGTTGCTGATGTATAAGACTGAGTCTGGAATCCCTTTATGCCTGAGGAGCATATGAGGTCTTTCTGGGGCAAGATCTGTCTTTCACTGCCCAGAAACACAACATTTGGCTCTGTGGGTCCCAGCATTACTTGTTAATAAAATATTAGCAGGAACAATGCCACTTGAACCTTAATCCCACAGCATCTCTGAGGACTGACAGAGCTGTCTTTTCAAGGGATATGTCCCATTACTGTCATTTATGGAGCTTCTGGAGAAGGGATAAAAATGGGGACATAGGGAGAAAAACATGAGGCTTCTGAGAAACTAAGAGGCAGTGGAGAAGCACAGTGAAGGAAGAGCTAATGGGTGAATTAAAAATAAGGTGAGAGATTACAGCAAAAGAAAGCCAGAAAAGATACATTAGGGAATTTGAGAAGAAGCAGAAATAAGATTTAAAGGGGTGAAAGACAGTGGACCAAGAGGAGCATGAGGGGAAAACATTTCCAGCAGGTCTGATAACAGACCTGTGGTGAGGCTTCACATGCTTTAAACAAGGAATATGGGCCCCTCCCCAGCAAAACTGGGCTTCCACTGCCAGCAAAATTGTTTTTACAGCTGAAATTGCACTGCCAGCTAATGTTTGCAGTCAGCTCATCCAGGTGCTCTGAGATACAGACAGCATCAGACTCTACCCATCAAAGATGTGGGAATAAATCTGACAGCCAGGCATGAGTACTTAGGCCCCTGCTTGGCTGCCACTGTGCAGAAACAAGAATATAAGTAGCTAAAAAAAGACACATTCAAGGTATAAGTCATCAAAAATAAGAAACAGACCTTTTGACAGAAGACATGCTAACAAATTAAGTTCAGAGGGTAAGAATCAGCTATGCTACAGGAGGGACAAGGACTCTGCAAGCTGCTGTAGAAGTCTGATACATCAGTTTGCAGAAATGCCATCTATTTAAGTTTTTAAATTGGACTTATGCTAGTGAACTCTCCCATCTGAGCTTTTTATTAATATTGTATGAGCTGCAGCCTGCAGAGAGTCTCCAGTTTTCCTGACTATGTAGTTAATCTCTGGCACCCTCATGAACACCAGCATGATTTCTCCTGTGGGTTCCTAAGATTGGTAGGTGAATTCACCAGCAATAACATGCACTAGACCACCACCAAGCTGCCATACTGCTTCCTTGATGCTCAGCTGAGCCAAGGGCAGGGTGTTGAGCACTGCTTGTTCCACATGTAGCTGCACTGACCTTGGAGGGATTATTAATTCAGTGCAAATAGGGATATGACAGTTTAGTCTGATGGGAAAGAGAGAAATTATCATCCAAACCTATTTTTCCAAGCATAGCTCCAACACATGAGTGCATTATACAGTAAGGGTAGGTGAGATTTTCTATAAACAAAACAGTAACCCAAATACTACTGAGCATCTCCCCATGAATCTGTACCAGCAAATGACAAGAGTAGGCTGAAAGATGCCTTTTGGGGCACCACATTCAACTTGCAGCTGTTGCAAGCAACCACATCATAGTCTTTTTCATAACCCCTAATTCACTTATGTTTATCACAGTGATAACACAGAGTGTTATCTTAAAGCCATGTCAAATATTCATCTTTTTATCTTGTCACAGAGGGTTTTGTGAAAGAATCCAGGTCTTGGACTGGAGAGGGAACAACATGGCTGCTCATGCTTGTCTTGACCCCTGTCTGGTCTTTGCACAAAACTTTAATGTTTGCTACATATAGCTAAACTCACAATCAAAACCTGATATGATTTAAAGTTTTGAGAGTATTCCACACTAGCAAAACTGAACCAAGCCTTTCTTTGCTGGATGATGATCATTTTAAAGGTAACCACCCACTTTCCTGGGAGTCTTTCTGCAATCAACATCTGAATGACTCTGAGCTAATGTAATCAGGCTCCCATACTGAGCTCAGCATGTGACCAGGATAACCCTCAGCTTCATGTTACATGAGGCAAGACTAAGACATGGAGAAGCTCTCCTCATCAGGAGATGGTGTTTACTCCAGGCCCCCAAAGCATTCCACATGATGCTTATGCTGTCCTCCCTCTGCTAACCCCTTGCTTGGGCTGGGCTCCACTTCAGCTGTGAGGGAAGAGTCCCAGGAAACTGTTTTCACCACTTGCTCTGCCTTGAATCCCCTGGCATTGTGAACATTCCCAGTTGTGTCAGCATGGTGACAAAGCTGAAAGTCGGTGGCATCACCCAGAAGGAGTTAATTCCACCAAAGAGCTGGGCAGTTCTAGAGGAGCACCAGGAGGACTGAGTCTCTGAGCAACCCCACCTTGTATTTTCTCAGCCCACCTCTCTAAAACTAGATTTGAAGCTCCTCCAGATAGAAGTCACAGATCCAAAAGAGTTCAGCCAGCCAGCTAGCATGCTTAAGGAAGGTGTGAATCAGACGTGTAAATAAATGCCCTTTTCCTGCTTTCAAATGTGCCCAAACACAACATGCAGAGTCAGGCAAGACACCTACTTGACACTGATTTTGCAGCTCCATTAGCTGCTGGCCTCTCTGTGCTCGCAGCCCACCAGTGCTGCCAACAGCCCTCTGCCCTAGGTGAGGCAGAGTTAAAAGGATGCTCCCATCCAAATAAGGAGGCAAGATATGTCCCTTTTTTGAAAGCCCAAATCAAAGGCAATGCAAAAGGCAGCAACATTTCTCCTGGGGAAACTCAAATCCCTTGTAAGGAAAAAAAAGAATAAAAGAAAAAAGAAAAATCTACCATGAACTCCCAAATTAATTATATGCTTCCTGGGAAGAAGACAGCATAATTCTTTTGGTAAATCATTAGTCACCCAAAAAAACACTATTTCAGGTTGGCTGATGACTTCCTGAAGTTTGACCAAATTCAACAAACTGGTTTTGTCTAAGGAAATTAAGACTGGTGTGTTTAACAATCAGAAACAGCTTATTTAGACACTTTCTGAATATAAGCCCTTCATATTTTTGAAATATTTAACTTTCTGAGTACTTATAATCAAAGTCATGTAAATAAAGGTATGTTGGTGGTAGTTAACCTTCCACCCAATAGCACAGTACTAATGTCTTCAGCCAAAAAATGAAAGATGCAGGTTTGAATTCTTCCTCTGCTTGAGGAGCTGCACTCATGTCTCAGAAAACTGCACTGCCCATCAGTCAGTGCCAGCATGTATCTGCTTTCATGGGTTCTTGTGGACAGTGCCACAACTTCTATAAACTAAGTGTCCTTTCTGATTAAAAGTCCTGACTTGAACTGAAATCTTCTACCCCTTTGGAGGACAGTAGCTGCTCAATGTTTGTTGGCCCCTTTCAGTTTTTCCCAGTACTTTGCCAGCTCCTGCAAGGCAAGATCCTGAGGATGCTCCAAGGAGGAGAGCACTGCCAGTAGATGAGAATGACCAATGTGCTGGAGGGAGCCCTAGGCAGCGCACGCAGCAGACAGTACATGCCGTGTTCCCTCAAAATCTGGGCAGAGGAATAGCCATTGGCTCCTTTCAAGTCAAAGAAATGTCCAAGCTGCTGTCAAATTTATTTATCTAGCATTTAATTTTCTTGGTTTTTACTTCAGAACTCCAAGAGTAAAAATTTCTGCAACTTTTTACTCCAAAGTTTTGGTTGTTTTGTTGTTTTGGGTTTTTTTTAAAAACTTCTTTACACTTTGGCAAGGAAAAAATACAGTTGTTGGGAGAATAGAACACGGTCTGCATTGCAATTATTTATTTCAATTACTTTTCAGATGAGCCAACAAGTGTATTACTTGGTTATTTACACATTCCAGCCTCAGTGCCCTAATTTCTCCCATTCACATTTTATTTATATGCTGTCTGAGTAAGACAGGTCAGTTGTTCCCAAATTATGCCAGGCTTCTCTCTGGCATCTTCTACCTAGCTAGGTCTTTGTCATGGACTTCATCACTGAACTGCAGTCATCAGAGTGCCTGAGAGAACAAGCTGTCTTTTCTCTTTGGATAAGGCAGCCAGGAGGCCTAATTTGTCCCCAAGTCCCTGAAAATATTTGAAAGCTTAACCTCACTAACCACTGACTTTCAAACTCATTTCGTACATCACCGTCTACATTTCTGGTAAATATAGTGCAAAATAAAGACTACATTTGTTTGGCATAAAAAGATTAACAGCCCAACATAATTTTGTCTTTTGTAACATGCTTCATTGTATAGCTGAGGGAGAAATCAGCTGAATTTCCCTCATGCCTGACCATATGATCAGGAGGCAGCTACTGCGGGTTCAGTTCTGCGAGAGAACTCTTTTGAAGTCAGAAGTCAAAAAGACATTTGGGGGTTTAAATGCCTTTTTAATGTGGTCTCTTTTCTGTGTGGAGTACAGTCCACACTTAAAGGGCTTTCTATGTGCCTTTGAGAAATACGCTTCTTGAAACTCGTATTTCTTTTCTGCCATACAAAATCTGACCACTCCGTAGATTCTCACAGGCTTCAAAGTGTGCTCATCTTAACCATGGTCCTGTGAGGTCCCAGAAGCACAGAAGTTTAGTCTGGATCACATAACACAGGTCATGGTCTAAAGGCTCAATGTAAACATCTATTATAAAGGTAACCAAGACTTCTTTTTCTCCTTATTCCCTTCAAAGCCAAGGACATTTACTCTGCACTGACTTGATTTTGCTTTTCATGGGGTAACCTCATTCTATCTTAATTTTGGATCCATTGTTCAGTGAGAGTGCTGCATGCCTTGGGCAGGTACCAAGCTCAGGCAGGCTTGGTCAGATCTGGTCAGGCAGGACCAGATCCCTGTACTGCTCCAACTACAGTCTGCAGTCCTCAGGGGCAGAGCAGGCATCACTGCACTACGAAAAGTGCCTTCTCAAGGAGACACAAGCAGGCATTGCCTCAAAAAGGAGAGAGGGATGCCTAACACAGTAATATTTGCTGCCATCTCTGCTCACGACACATCTCATAGAGCTGGCCTTAGGTGCATAAAGTCTTTGAGTAAGGCTTTGTCTTTTCTCTTATGACAGCACCATGGCTGGGAGATGGCTTCCTTGTGCCAAAATACTCACTAGTCATACTTGTGCATGATCCGGTAGGCACCATCAGCGAGGCCCACCATGGTAATGGAAATTCAGTGACTGCATGCTTTAAGACTGAGAAACAGGGAAAAGTATGTGTGGGCCTGGAATCACCTATTTCCCTCTTCAGAGACTTTTTCTCCCAGCATAATGTCTTGGGTTGCTGTGTACCCCCAGGCTACAAAGGGAAAAAAAGAAAAAAAGGGGAGAAAAGGGACAAAATCCAAACAGTTTCTGTAACAAATTTTAGTTTTCATAGTCCTGTCACCTAGTGCAAGTACAACAGTCAAAGTAATTATGCAAGCATTCTAAAATATCACAGTGACATATGAGGGAATGCCACTTTCTGCACAGACTCCTTTGGGAGCTGCCAGGCTGCCACTGCCATCAGCAGCGTGTTAGGAGTAAGCACTCATGCACCTTCATTTTCACAGAGCAACAGGAGTTTCCAGAGTCCAGACAGGATGTCATGACAGAGAAACATCCTTCTGGTGTGAAAGTCCCCTTCATTCTTGGATGATCCTTCAACAAAAAGATGAATTGCTACTATTCTGATTTGAGAAGATAAAATGTTTGTAATCTGAATGGTCCAAAGATCAAGTCTTTCAAACTGGCTGCAATCTGCTGTTAGAGGATGTTCAGCCATAGAGAAGCATGGAATAAAGCTGGGGCTGAAACATATTATAACCTGATTGCTAACCCCTTTCCATGGATTTTGCCTAAAATCACCAGAGAGTATCTGAGAAAGCAAATTACATGTCTTTTTTTACTAGATGGAATAGTAGCATTTATTTCAGAACGAATTCTGATTAATCCTGCAACCTTCTCTTCAACTCATTACAAAACCACACAGTACAGCAAGCCCACAACATTCCCCTGGATTAGAGAAGAATGAGAAACTGCCTATCTCCCCCACTGGGTGGGAGTTCATCACCAGTGTAATCTCTGTCTTTAGCACTGCTATTTCTTCAAATGTGGCCTAGGCTTGAGACATACGTGAACTTCTGAGGATTAGCCATGCTTGGGGCATGGGTCAGCAGACCTAACAGGAATGTTTGGCCTTTCCTCTATCCAGTCTGCTTCAATGAACAAGATCTTTGTCCTGTGCAAAGGTGCCAGACGTGTTTAGGTTCTCATAAACAACTACAAAACTCAGCCTGTGCCTACACCTGGGCATATGCTTGCATGCAAACAGAGAAGCCAGGATGTGGTATTCAGGAAAGACTGATGATTAATAGGCAACATTGACATGCCTGGGGACATAGAAGAGCTTTGCCCCATGAAGGCCCCATTCTCCCAGGGAAACAGAATATTTATAGATTGGAGAGGACAGACTTGATTATTTACACAATGATATGTGATTCCTCTGACCAAATGTCTCCACAAAGAATAGATGTCCTCAGGCAGGACTGCCTCTTTGGGTGTGCGGTAAGAGAAAAAACATTTCTTGAAACAAGTGAGGAAGAGGAGCCAGGCAACTAAAAGACAGACAGTCTTCCCTCAGTTCCTGGGAAAATTATGGAGCAAGTCTTCATGCAGGTCATTTCACTGCACACAAAGGGAAAGAGAGCAACTGCAAACAGCCAGCATGGATTAACAAATATCAGGCAAACTCATAAATAACCTGGACAATGGGACATAATGAGCCCTCAGCAAGTCTCCTGATGACACCAAAATGGACTGTGTCAAGAGTGCTTGATACACTGGATGTCACCTAGGGACCCAGATGAGCTTGAGTAATGGGTTAGAAGGAACTTCATGAAATGCAACAATGGAAAGTACTGCACTAGGGAGGGCTAAACCCCTGTGTCAGTACAGAGTGGGGGCCAACCTGATGGGAAGCAGCTCCACAGACAAGGACCCTGCTGAACCCAGCTTCATACTGTGACCTTGTGGGAATGAAGGCAAAGCACGTACCAGCTGTATTAGCAGAAGTTTGGCAGCAGGCTGAGTAAAGTGATTATTCCTCTCTACTCAGGACTTGTGAAGAAACATCTGGAACAGTGTGTCCTATTTTGGGCCCCTATCAGAAATAAGGAAAAAGTTTTACAATGATGGTGGTTGAGCACTGGCAAAAGTTGCCCACAGAAACTGTGGCATCTCCATCCCTGGAGATACACAAAGTGTAACTGGACACGATTCTGAGCAACCTGATCTAACTTCAAAGCCAGCCCTGCTTTGAGCTGAAGGTTGGACTATGAGACTGCCGGAGATCCCCTCCAGCCTGAATTTTTCCATAATTCTATGATTTATGATAGCTCTTAGCAAATCCTGTTCCATTATGTTGTTGAAAAAATGGTCTGTACTTCTGTAAGTAGAATGTTTCAGGCAGTATCAGTACTTCCTATTGAAACTTTGGCAACTGCGTATGTCAATATTTTTAAAATGTTTTTTAACAATGTTACTTTCTTTATTTTCCCAACTTTCAGGAAGAAAACAGATTATTGGTAAATATAAATTTTCTAAAATTACTTCATAAAAATGCTGGCAAGATATCTGTGGAAATACGTTGTAAAACAAGCAGAAAAAGTATCAATTTCAGATCACAAGGAATGGAAAGATTTTCAGAATGTCAAAAATAGTGAAATAATTTAACTAGCTCTGTAATTTCTGTAATGCAATAAACATATGCATTACCTGCTGGGTAGAAACCATGAAGACATTTTCCATTTGAATTAAGCGAATTCAATCCCATAATTTCCATTCTTTGGTGCTCATTTTCCTTAAATTATCTCCTGAAAGAGTTTCTTGGCAAATATGTTCCCTGGAACAATTCATTTTAAATAAATGTTGCACACATTGCAGAAAAGGCAAATTTCACTTTCATAATTGCCCCACATTCTCACTACAAACTGTAGCATGGGAACAGTAATACTGCATATAATCTATATGCAAGTCTGGACACACGGTTCCAGTAACAAGTATTTTTGATTATTTTCTCACAAACATCCAAACAGAAGAATCTAGCCCTTCCTTCTTTGTTTATGCTTAGCTACACCTGCAGCACAATGACAACAGTTCCTTCTTGTGGTGCCGAAAAGCAACCGCTTCGTGTAAGAAAGCAATAGTTTCATGGGAGCACCTAGGAATCGAAACTCATATATATCTGAGAAACAAAGAGAGCTCTGGAATATCAGAGTCTTGCATTCTTTCCACCTGTATTACTTTGTAGGCCTGCATGAAGTGTTGTTAGACATAAAGCAACCTAAACTAACTCAAAATTCTCCTGCTTTCTGGGGGTAGCTGGACTGGAGGATCCCTATAATCATAATTACTCTGTATAATTACATCATATCATGGTGATAAAATGACTGCGTTTGAATTTTTTTTCTAGAGAGCTCCAGACACTGTGCTGAAGTGACGTCCATGATATATATGACTGATATAGATATGGTACTATGGGTACCATAAAGCAAATGGTTAGAGAATATCAACCTGAGAGCAACCTCTGACCAAACTGATTTGAGAGCAGAGGCATATCCTCAAGACAGAGTTAATAATGCATATATTCAAACACTTCTGCCAAAATTGTTATCAATCTGGCCAGAATTGTATCATTGCCCTTTCATTTTCTCCTTGATTGTCTGCATCTAAGACTTATCTCGTCTTGTAGCTTGTAAGAGATGCTCTTTTTGATTCTATGTACTAAAATATTTTTAGTTATGAGTATTAGCGAGCATGTCACTATTGAATATTGATACCAAGTAATTATTTCAGTAGATAGTAGTAAAAAGAAAAGAATGGAATTTCTTTCCACTGAATTAATTTAATTCAAATGCAAACACATACATAGAAGATGATACAGATTTTTTTTGTAAAAATAATATATATTTACATTATACAAATATATATATAAGACATATAATATGTATTTGTATAAAAAATAGGTTTAGATCTTTGTTCGAGCAAGCAAAATAGCACTTCTGCTGTCAGGTTTCTTCTTCCTTCTGAATATCAGAATTTTGCTATTTTTTCCCTAAAAATACCGTATTTGCATCATCACACAGCTTTTCTCCCTAACTCAGTGTGAATTTTTTATTCTTTTTTTTTCCAAAAGTTCATAGAGCATATACCATGCTAAACTAATAAAATGTGGTCTTTTCCTGAATTATTAACAAAGTCGGGAAATAGTATGTGGTTTAGAAACAATCTTTGCAACACCAAAAATCAGTCCAAATTTCTCCGTTTTCTGATCACTTTACCCATGTTTCAGGTTATGTGTGATGTTTAGGAATGATTCCATTTAATTTTACAGGTAAGACTTTACTAGACTTGGCGAAATGCTCTTCTAAAGTATAAATGCTGATCTTCAGCTCACTTTAACAAGTACAATGAAGTCAGTATGTTTACTTTCTCCAGCTGATACTTTGACCTTCAATATAACATTTACCTCATTTTCTTCATTAACTAATTACTCTGAGCTATAAAAATGGTTTGTCTGACAATATTCAGTTTTGACAAATCAGTGCTAATCATTGATAGTTTTTCTATTGTCCTGTATGTGTTCAAAGATTTTTTTCCTTATCAGATGTTGAGTTTGGGATTAAAGTACTTTAAAAAATGGAAATTACTAAGAACATTAATTTCTTTTGAGGATTACAAGTCTGCTTCTGTTCTTGTTCCAGTCATTTCCCAGTGCACTTATCTTTTAAAAAGTAGCTGACCACGGTTAGGTAAGTCTTTTGCTGGCTAAGATATAGCTCATGTTTCCTAGCTGTTTTGTCTTTACCCTTAAGTAACCATATGATGAAATTACACAAAATTAGAAACATTTTTATTTTTTAGTGAAACAAAAAGGTATTGTCTTGGTCTCAAATTGTCTGTAATTACATACATGTTCTCAATTCAGAATGGATTCTTTCCCTAGGTTTTCTATCTTGCATTAATTAAAAGTCAAGGATAAGGATTTTGTTTACTTCGTTGATAGAGAAAAATTTCTCTTCATAAAGAAGAAAGAGAGGAAACTTCAATTCTTTTTAACCTCAATTCTCTTTAACCTCAATGGCTAATTCACACATACAAACAAGTTCATCCAGTTTACACTTATTTCACATGAATAACAGTTACTGAATTGTTATAGCAGCTTGTGAGTAGTCTTGGCTAGGTTTCCTTGCCTTCTGCCCCTGCTGTATATTTTATTACCCTTGCTGTCCCATTGTGAAGTCACATTCAATGAAACAATCTCTGCTGAGGCTACATGTGCTCTTCAGTCTCAATTTTGAGGAAAGCTACAATCTGCTGTACCTTAATTCTCTTCCAGTCATTGCAGAATTACAGAATTGTTGAGCTTGAAAAAGACCTCTCTGAAGCACTTGGTTCAAATCACACTGCTCAAAAAGGATCTCCTACAGTAGGCTGCCCAGGATCATTTCCAGACAGCTTTTTAATGCCTCCAAGGATGAAGACTCCACACAACATCCCTGACCAACCAGTGCCAGTGCTTGGTCACCCTCACAGTAAAAAAGGGTTTCATGATATTCAGAGAGAACATCCTGTGTCTCAGTTTGGGCCCATTGCCTCTGGTCCTGTCACTGGGCACCACTGGGAAGAGTCTGCCTCCATCCTTTTTGCCCTTCAGGCATTTATTACACATTGATGAGATCCCTCTGAGCCTCCTCCAGGCTCAACAATCCCAGCTCTCACAGCCTTTTCTCACAGCAGTGCTCTGATATCTTAATCACCTTTTTGGCTCTTTGCTGGACTCCCTCCAGTGTGCCCATGTCTCTCTTGTGCTGAGGGGTCCAGAACAGGACACTCCAGGAATGGTCTCACCAGTGCTGAGCAGAGAGAAATGATCACTTTCCTTGAACTGCTAGCAACACTTCTCTGAATGCTGCCCAAGATCCCATTTGCTGTCCTTGCCACAAGGCACCTTGTTGGCTAATGGTTAATCAAGTGCTCACCAGTACTCGCAAGTGCGTTTCTGCCAACCTACTTTTCAGCTAGGTGGAACACTGCATATGTTGGTGCTCGGGATTGCTGCTCCCCTGTGCAGGACTTTACACTTTGCACTTCCCCTTGTTGAACTTTGTAAGGTTCCTGTCAGCCCTTCTCTAGCTGTTTCTCTCTGTTGGTTTTAAAGCCTCAGTCCTGCATCTGCTAATGCTGGTAGGATTTTCCCTATTCACATCAAAGAGGCCATGAGTAAGCTACTGGTTTCTTAATCAAACTTTTCAGAAATCGGTTATCTATGTACACCTACAGTGAGTAAATCTGTTCCTTGTCCTAATGAATCAGAGTGGCTTTTTATAGCCAGCTTCCCCATTATTCTCAAATCATCATTGAACAACACAACAAACCCCATTAGAGACAACTAAAAGACTCCTTGTTGATTTCCATTCATAGTCTTGACCAGGACCCTTCCGAGTAGTACTGCAGCTGGTCAGCCTGAACAAAAAAAATATTGTTATACTTTCTTAGATGGATCAGAAAAAAGTTTTCATTTTATGTAGGAGGATATTTAGATGAATTTTTTAAAGCAAAGTTTTCCTTTTAAAGCTGCCTGCTGCTCTCACAAGTTTGCCAGATTTAAGTTACTCACCTCTCCAAAGTCCATTAAGAAATGATACATTTTTATTTATTATTTTGCCAGACAGCAAAAATGCAAGCTTTCCTGTACTACTCCATCAATTACTTCATGGCTAGAGTGGAAAGGTTGCTGCATTCAGGGGCCAAAAGGTGACTTACTCTGTACAATTAGTACCGCTAACAGAATCCTTGGCTTATTCAGCAGAAAGACGGGTATCTGCTAACATAGAGTCAACAAGTTTTGAAAAACTGTCTGTGAAGAAATGACTCACATTTTGGGCAGCACCCAAAAATCATATTTAAAGTGAAGGACACTTCAATTTGAAGAATGTAGCTGGTGTGATGTAACAGCAGCAGTGACTTCAGTAGCAGTTTTGGAAAGTATCAGTTTTCTTGATGACTTTGGGAGATGTGGAAAGTGGATCTTCAGTGAATGCACTGATATAATCTCAAGAAGCTCAGCCATAATCTCAAGATAGTTGCTACAAACCCCAGCATTGCCTAGCTCCAGAAAGGAGACTACCATCCAGACCTTCCATGCTATGTTAGGGGAAACACTTCTTGAATTCAACCATTTCTCCCCACCCTCTCCAAAATTTTCCACTTGATAGTAATTTGAGGTAAATTAAGTTAATCCCTTAGAGGTTGTCATAAAGCACTGCTCGTTGTGCTAAGTAGATTGGGCCATTCAAAAACCAGTAGTAAATCCCTACTTCTGGGCTTCCTCACCCCAGACGCTTTGAACTGTGGAAACTGGTTTCAGCAAAAAAGCCTTCCCAGGAAGATGCTCAGTAGAGGGAACAAAATGTTCCCATTCAGACCTGGAACAGCTGAAGGTGTCAGAATGAAGACCCACTTAGGTACATATTTCTTATCACACTGGTAGTATCTCTTTAATTGAGTTATTATGCAGTTGCAGTGCAATTAATATAAAAAAGAAGTAACGGTCTAAAAGAGATTCGTCTGCTTACATTCTTATTTAAGGGTTCTGCTGTGGATACAGATGACAAGTTAATACAGAGGTTTCCTAACTTGGTACCAATCTGATTAACAATGTATATATACTCATCTACTAGCACATTGGATTGCTGACCATATGCTGAAATAGACTTAAATAACCAATCATTAAACTACCAGGCACAGCTATCTATGCACCAATACAAATATTACAGCCTCAGCTTATTTCCCCCAAGAATATGTCTTACCAGTTCAATTACTAGACGATTTTCCAGGAGGAGCGTCTCAGAAACTGAAATAAAAAGCTGTGCAGCTACAAGCAAGAAGGTTGAGCGATATGGCAAAATTTATTTTGCGGGCATGACTGACCCATGGAACTGAGTATATTCTCAAAAGATAATAAACACTAAGATGAAAATATTTTTCTTATTAGCACAGTACGAAACCCACTGATGAGAACAGCCCTCAAAAGCTGCATGAACAATGAGGAATGAAAAACAGTGTTTAAATACAGTATGGAAAAATATGGGAATGAAGTAACATTAGGGAAAAGATCATTAATAGCAAAATCAAGGACAACTTTCACATAGAGTTTTTTCCAAGATGGCAGCTGCTCTTAGGAGCTGATCCAAAGCCTACTGAATTCAATGGAAAGATTTAATTTCAATGGACTTGGGATCATTTTAGCTTTTGGCTGAAAGAGGTGCATTACTCCACGTTGAAAGAGAGAAGACTTGGCAAAAGGTAACTGAGGCTTCAGCACATTTAGGGTCAAAAGACCTTAATTGCTGGACCAATTCATCCTGATGTGATTCCACCATACCCAGAGGATATGCAGAGTCAGATTTTTACTGACTGATGATGCCATGTGTGATTTCCAATGAGTTCAATGTGTAACTTAGGGTAGAATTTTACCTTGTGGATGTGACTGTACTGTAAAGTTTAATTAATTTGAATACAATAGTCCTATTGGTTTAAATAACTGCAGAAGTTTTTCCAAACACATTAAAAGGCTTTATTTTATGACTATACCTTACAGATATGAAATATAGCTCTCCAATGATATGACTGTGCGATATAACTTTCTTCCCAACAGCTGCTGGTGGGAATTTCACTGTTTCTGAAATAAATATTATATGCATACATACCATACATGAAGGGAAAGAGAGAGCAATAGGAAATACAATGAGCTGACTCAAGATGTGTTATTTATTTGCACACATTATTAATGATCTCATAGCTCAGAAGTGGTGGAGGGAACCTGAGCCACTTGTGAATTATGAAAGGTCATCAGTAACTCACAGCAATATATGACACATCTATTCAGACCATCCAGACTTACTCCATGCTTGGATCTGTTTATCTAACACCAGTTTTAGTTTAGTCTGTACTGCGTGTTGATTTCATAGTACATCATGTAGCAATGAGACCTCTTGGCTACACTCCCATATAAGATGACTAAGTTTGAAGTATAAGAGAACCTGAAACAAATTTTCAGAGTATCAGTTGATTGAACTGAACCACACGTATCTACTTCCAATGACATATGTGATCATTAAGTAAAGTAACATAAATATATAAGACTGGTGTGTGCATGTGCATCTGTAAAAACACAGTCACATTTCATAGAGCTGAAACTCAAAACTTTTCCTTATGCTTGTTTCTCTCCCTAAGAAACTGAAAGAGCAAACATGCAACAGAGATTACCTTGATAATAATATCATAAGACACCCAAGTACTACAGAGACAAGCATAGTATAGGACTGAAATTAATGACAACCCAGTTTTTCACTGTCTTTAAGCTAAAAGACACTTTTTGTTCTCAGACATATGTGTGAAACTGAACAGTTCGGTATAATCCATATAAAGACATGGGTATAATTTACCTCTGCTATTCTTAAAAATTGTACAGGCTATAGTTATACATGTTTTAATTATAGCTGCTTTGAGACAGCTCTCAGACTATAAACCATACTTGAAAATGTTATTCTGAAAAAATATGAGTCTAAAAGGGTTTCAATCAAGGGACCTTAATAAACTAGTTAGAAAATACTAAACTCTGCTGCTAGTTCCCCTAAACCTGTTGGTGATACTCACTACATCAAACTGACCAGGCAGTGCCTGTTATTGACTGCCAAAAGTTTGTGGCAATACTCTTGGGCAGAGCTCGTTTCTTCCAGCCCCAAGCACCCATATGTTTGTTACTTGAGCTAATGGAAACTCAGTGTGGGAAATACATGGCACATGGCACACCACAGAGTCATGATGAACACACATTTTAAGCAGTGCTGCACACTTATAAGGTGCCTAATGCTAGCACTGTCATCACTACTCACACGTGCAACTTCTCAGTACAGATCAGTATCCAAAAGCTCTATGGCAAGACAGGGTGCATTTTAGTGACCTACAGATGTGCTTTTTGGGATGGCTGCAAATATTTAGGCCTTCAGACAAGCATCCACCTGGCTCTTTATCAGCCCAAACTCTACATAAACTGTTTTGTAGTGTTCTTACATCAACTTGGCATGTCCAAAAAACAAAGTGTCCAGACCAAAATCCTCTGAGCACTTCTCACATCACATGTTCTATTTAAGGCAGACAGACACTGAAGTCATTTATCTGCACAGTCGTGCAGATAAAATGACAGCAAAAAGTGCAAGCCAAAGTGTCTTTAATATCAAAGAAAAATTAATTCCACACGCGCAATCCTTGGTCTTTTCAACTACTTTAGTCAAACTCTCATGGCAAGTCATTTCACATTTTATACAAGAAATAGAACATTTTGTTTATAAACCAGAACATGACACAAACATTGCTTTCATCAGAGCAGGAGAACAGCTCTCAGGCAAGTGGCAACACAAAACAATACTTTGTAAAGGCTGTTGGGCACTACTGCATCACAAGAGAAAGTGAATGTTACCTATTTTCTGCCAGAAAAGAGAAGAAAACATGGTGCTGTCTTTTGCTGGCAAAATCTTCTCTTAGCTTAATGCCAAATATGCCTATCTAGTAGTATCATGACACCCTACAATTAGTTTATGAGTTTTCTTCCTCACTGTTTCTTTTTTCCTTACAGAAAGTGCCTTTCTTTTTTCCCTTCTTTGACCTCAAAATTGCCTTAAAATAAGTGAGTTATCAGGTTAATGTAAAAATTTGTTGTTGTTTTTGTGTTTGTTTTTTTTTTCTCCTTGAAACATGACAGATGATAACTTTCCTGAGGTTAAAGTAAAAGCACTGGTTGTAACATGACAACTTCATTTCTTCCCATTGAGCATGCTTTCCTTTGAGGAGTCTGAAGGAGACTCCTTGACCTGTGCCCAGTTGAGATGTTGTTGTGAATCCTTCTTCTCCACTGTAACACTGCCTGCTACACTGGTAAGAGTCAGCCTGCGAGTGCGCCTACGAGTGTAACTGCAAGTGCTGAAGACCTCTGCACAGCAATGCAGGACTCTGCTGAGTCAGACGCTAATACTCTTTATGAAGAGACAGAGAAATTACTTTTGACCCATATCTGACATATAGACATTATTAGCTATGGTAAAAGATGAAGCCATGGTTGTCTCTCTGTAGAAGATCATAGCACCATAGAATAGTTTGGATTGGAAGGGACCTTAAGGATCATCTAATTTGAGCCCATCTGTCACAGGCAGGGACACCTCCCACTATGGACCAGGTTGCTCTAAGCTAGTCCAACCTGGCCTTAAGCATTTCCAGGGATGGGGCAGCCACAGCTTCTCTGGGTAATCTGTTCCATTGCCTCACCACCCTCACAGTAAAGAACTTCTTCCTAATAGCTAATCTAACCTCTTTCAGTTTAAAGCCGTTACCTTCTATCCTAGCAGTACATGTCCTTGTGAAAAGTTCCCCTCCAGACATTTCCAGACAGTGGCATCCTTCCCAAAAGGAGATTTATATATTTTTTTTTCAATTAGGCCACAGTCAGAAGAGTAATCTCCAACTGGCTGAAGATAAAAGACATTGAATAAAAGTAAACAGAAGACATCAGAAACTGAGGTGTCAAAACATAACGATGATCCCTATCACAAATACCCAGAGCTGCAATCCTGAAAGCCCAGAGCTGCAAACAGAACCACCATATTTAAAGCCAGAAGAGGATGGTTAAGATGGACAAGGTGCTATCAGAATGAGCTTTAACACCTGACATGGTTCAGAAAGTGTTAAAAATAGAGTAAAAAAAAGAGCATATATGCTCTTACAACAGGATGCCCACTTGTCCTAAGCATTAAAGCCTGCTCAGAAAACCAGACTATATTGAAACTGCCTCTTACCCTGTGAAAGGATGATCTTCTGGGACCAGGGGAGATCATTTACAGAGCTCTAGAGAAGCTCACGTTTCAGCTACCAGCATTGCTTCTGGCCTGGGGATAAATTGAGCCCTGAAGTCTACAGTGCTTCCCGCAAGACTTCAACTCTTCAGAGCCAGCTGTAAAAACTGTAAGTAAAAAAAAAGCAAAGAGCCTATTGTTTTGCACTTAGCACTTCTTCCAGTTACTGCATGAGCAAACTGGAGTCAGAGCAAATACTAGGAACCTGATTCCGACATCACCACGTTAAATAAATTGCTCTATCTCTGTTAATTTAAATTAAACCACTGCTGATTTATCCTAATATTATACCACAGATACGCCAATTAACTGTTCAATATGACTGCAGAAGTCAGGTGCTCTGAGTGCAGTGTTGATGGGTCCTATACATGTACTTGAACACAACAAAATGGAATACACCAGAGCCTGACTAACATGATCCTGGCATGAGACCAGGACTGAAGCCTTGTTTTTGTCATCCGCACATCACCACCACATTTTTCAAGTGCCACTGTCATTAAGTTAAGATACAAAGCAATCCATCATTTGAAGGCATTACATACACATTTTTTGGTCAAAAAGATGACCTTTCACATAACTAGGTCTGAAAAGACAAACTTTCCCAATGTGGCAAAGGAGCTAAGCAGAGGAATGCAGCACACTATAAACAAGTTATTCTATGAGCTTTGTCACTAATTAATTCTGATTTCCACTGGATTTGTGCTTCATGGTTGACTGAACTTTCAAATAAATCTCAACTATGAACTCATCCTCATATCACCTACAGCCCAACCACAATAACCACAGTTCCCTCATTTTCCACTCTTCAGTCCTCTACCACCACATTCTTACATCTTTTTTACTCTCTCTTCTCCTACCTATATCTTTCAACAACTCTGTCCAGCTTCCTGGTAGGCCAGGAGACATCAAGATCTTTGTTGGGACCAGGGCTACATGAACACAGTTTGACTGGCCAGGACATACATGATGTTTGCTCAACCAGTTGGTCAGGTGTCAAACAATTTTCAACAGCCCAGCCCACCACAGTGCTTGCAACTTCCCTGTGACAAATTCTGTCCCACATGTCTTTGGGAAGAAGAAGACAGAGCATGGAGGAGGTCAGATATTTGTGGATCCTCATGCTTTTCTACCATACTTCTTAGAGAGCTTTTGCAGAAACTTTGTGTGTTGGAGACTTGATCCTCTGCTCAAATGATGAAATCAGCTAATGAATTGAAACATTCATAGTGAAGAAAAGAGCTGACAAACACACCTTCAGTGTGACTACATTAACATCATCTCCTTACTCCAAGAAGTACTGTTGATATCATACAAGTACACAACAAAAACGCAGATTTAGAAGAAAGTGGAAATTTTCTCCCACAATTTCAAACACTTTCTGGCATGTATTTTCCATGGAATTGCTCAAAACAGTAAATTAATGCACCATTCAAGCTAACAAATTCTATGAGTGGAAGAGATAGTTAAGTTAGTATTAATCCCCTCGGTACTTTGGCTGATGGAAGAAGATTTTCTTTAGCTACTCTTCATTTGTCAAATCTAAAAATAAAGATGATCAAAGCCACAGAATACCTACGATCTTTCTGAAGCTTCATGCAGTGTTTAGAGGAAGAAGAATTCAGTACGCAGATGCACAATCCTCTGCTAAGTTCCAATTCTTTGGCAAGTCCTTTTGTCAATAATTACCCTTCAACTCCAGAAAGGCTGTTCTTTGCTCAGGCTTCTGCTGCTGTAGTAAACAATTGCTCATTCCTTGTTCAAGCCATAAGCACTGCAACTGCTCCCAAACACTTTGAATTCTAGTCCATATTTTTGACGTTCAGTGTTTTTCTCAATTTAATTTATTTAGGCATTTGTAACAGATGAGTGAATGACAACAGCTGATAAAGACAACAGCAGAAAGGAACTCCAGCTGAATAAGTTAATTCACAATCCCATTTAAAAATCAGGCTGTTCTGATTATCACCTTCCCCTCCTTCAGTTTCAGCATGATTTTTAGCAACCACACTTCTCACAAACTCCTAGGCTCAGCAAATAATATTCTAAAGTAAAACCACTAAAAAATGGAAGCAACAATGTTTTAAACATAGTATACTGCCCCCATCCTCTAGACAGCTGCTGCTAAAATGTGAATGGTGTGGAAGTGGAAAGTGGAACAATACATTATTTTTTCATATGTAAATCAATAAGATTCAACAGAAACGCTGTGCATAATTAGAAAGTAAGCATTCCAAAGGTGTATAGCATTTGTTCCTGTTCATGGTACTTCATGATGGTGAAGGTTTGGAAATACCTGCCAGTTCTTTTTATCCCAGCAGGTACTAAGGCTTTTAGTCAATATGCCAGGATGCTTTATTACCACTGGGAGCTCAGACTGGTTCACCTGTATCATTACTTGAAGATGGAGAGTTGTCCTCTGGTAATTAATACATTTCCACCTCTGCATAATTAGAGACATCCAGTGCATTCATTCTCATTAAAAAAGAAATGTGGAGCTTTGCAATTTCTCCAGTTTGGGGCTGTAAAAGAACTTCAAACATCAGAATAATTTTCTAAAACTAATGAGTTTCCTCATTCTAGTGGGTGCTACAGTCCTGATAATAAAGCATCTTTGCTAAAAACTGCTGTCTGCAGACTGATTCATTCTGGTGGCATGAGAGAGGGATTCAGACTGGGAGCGCTCTGCAGGGAATCTGTGACAGTCTTTCATCAGCTGCATATTCTTGACTTATAACAAAAACAAAGGCATATTGTGAAGATCATGGAGCTTCATTGCTGGGCTGCAGTGTTGTAGCTGAAAATTTCAGACTCACATACCACAGTGTGCTTGAGGAAAGGGTGCCATATAAACTTGAAATCAAGAGCGAGATTTCTGTCTCCATTGCTTTGTGCACAAATCAATGAAATCTCAATTATCCTCCCTCGAGGCATCTTGAGGATTTTGCTTTTCTTTTAACAGACCCACTCTATTTCTTTGAAGTGGCAAGCAGAGACAGTGGCTGGAGTACTACGCATAATGAATGTGTTCACATACAACTACCTCCTTTCTTGGCATATCTGCAGGATACTTGCACCAGATTCTTGTCCAGATCATACCAGTGCAAATCTTGAATAATTCAAACAAGAATCATTATCTTCTTTCAGCTGAGAACAAGAGGCCAACAGGCTACAACAGGAGACTGGCCTAAGCAAACTGTGCAAGACTTCATAATAAACTCACCTGAGAGAAACATCTTCAGAAGGGAATCCTAGGCCACTGAGCTCCTAACTTAGATTACATTGCTTCACTTTCCAGATTAGTCAGAACTGGGGAAGAGACGGAAGCTTGGGCTACAGCCCACCTTCCCTTTGTTTCGCATCCTCTGACGCTGTGGGGCCTCCCGGGGGGAGCTTTTCTGCTCCTTCAACTGTGGGAACCACAGGCATTTCTGGCACTTTGCATGCAGCACTTTCAATATACTCTCCCCTCTACTCACACCCATATTAAGCATAAAAGACAGTGTTTTCCATCAACACTTATCAAAATGCCAGTACTCTGAGAAGAAAAACTAAGGGGGGAAGGGGAATTCAGCTGTAGAAAATGAAACCACTGCCGTCAGACCATTGAAAACTCTCCTAAAAGCTTTTTTCTTCCATATTCCCTACCAGAGTGCCAAACAAACAGTAATTAAAATATATATTATGCTCAAAGCCACAGATTATTCTTCCCACTGGATTTCTTGAGTGGTTCTCCTGTCTTCTTGCATCAGTGTTTCATACTGTGAGCTCTCTGAGACATGACTTTCATTATCTCTGGGTCATTAGCAGCTCATAACTCACTGTCAGATAATACTGATAAAGAGAGACAAAGGGCAGACCCTTTTCAAATTGTGGAGCCAAATGTATTGCACTGCATTGTGTAAAGTCAAAACTGTATGCATTAGTTACCAAGCAGTGACAATACTGGACACTTGGCTTGTTAAGAAAAGTAGATGGCACAGCATATTGCCTTCAGCAGTGGGATTCACACAGCTGTTCAAAGGCAATCATTGAAGGCCAGGTTGAGTCAAAGATGGGTTGGCAGGGATATTGGTCACCAGAACAGAATCCAGACCCAGAGAGGTTCAACTGGGCAAAGTTATATTCTCAGAAATATCACCTAAAAATACCCCAAAACCTCAAACTTTGCACTCCATGATGACCAATAGGAATCACAAGCCACAGTGATGTGTCTGAACTCTTGCCCCACTTTGGAGATTCTGCACTGAATGCAGGAGATGCCTACAGCTACCCACAGCTTTCAGTGTGCTCCATGGGATCTGCTGCCAAAGTCACCTAGGAAAGCAGGCCTGGGCTCACTCTTTTAATAATATCAGCATCTTATAATGAAAGTACTTTTAAAAAATCAAAATATCCTACCATCCACTTGAGAAGCAGAAGACCAGGCTCCATTCTCACCCCAATCTGAAGTCCATCCATGTCTCCTCTCTTTCTGCCATCAAAATGGTTTCCAAGAGCTATTCTATCCTGCCAGCATACACACAACAAAAACAGCCAAACTTCATCCAGAACAGAAGGTATGACATGTAACCAGACAGGCTCTCATGACTATTTCCTTATTGATCTATGGTCTATCTGAACACAAATTTGTGTACTGTGCTTGAAGCACAGGCTAGCCCTGGGGTACACCACACCAGCTGAACACCCTGACCCTGAGCAGCCTGAGTCATCTTCCCCCTTGGTTTTCATTACAGTCTTATGAATCCCACATTATTTGCAACACTGTAACACCACTTCGTAGGAAGATTTGTAAGAGGCCTCCCACACAACCTCATTTTCAAGAGCATGATTCAAGTTATTCCCCAGTTCAGTAGTAAATCTGGTTTTAAATGCCCTCAGGCGGTGGTGTACTGAGCTTTCTAGCTCCTTAGTTGTAGTGCCTAACTCACAGCCTAGTGCGTAAAGGCACTGATGTTGTTGGTTGTTTTGTTGTTGGGGATTTTTTAGTGAGACAAGAACTCATTTAAAGGCTGATGCTGAGCACACTCTTGTCTTGTGCTCACTGTGCATAGAGCATGCATGAAAAATACTTCTCTAATAGTTGGGGACATGGTGTAGCACAAAGACCATGTGGTTCTAGTCTTTGATCTAGCCTAGATGCTTTCTGGGACCAAAAAGGACATGGCCAGATGAGGAACCTGCTGAGAGAGCGAGATTGAATAATAATAGATTTTATTAAACTTGCCAAGGTGACAACCACCTTATTATAGACCTGGCACCATGTGGTTTTGTTGCATTCACCAGACTCTTCCAGGGCATGAGCACTTACCTACAAGCCTCACCCAGTCACCTAACGCACTTCCCTTCACCATCACTGAACTTTTAGCTTAATGGAAACAACCAAAATGCTGACATCAGGATGCGAAGACGCTCTAGGATAGCCAGTCTCCTAAGAAGCTCAGCTACTGGACTGGACTGAGCACAATATACATATTTTTGGCTAAAAGGTCTTCAAATTAAATAACTTTTTCCACATGACTTTCAGAACCTTGTTTGGTCAACAGAAAATAGTTCAATATTGTTATTCAGGGATTGTTTTCTTTTTTTTTATTATCATGCCAATAATTTTTCTTTGCAACTTTTTCTTTCCTTTCTTACCTTGTAAACTGCCATCGTACTTTAAATCCTTCTCAGTTAAAAGAACAAGAAAGCAACTTTCAGTTGTGATCCTAGACAGACACTGCTGAGCCTTGTCTAACTGGTCTGGATTTTGTTGCTAAATATATTTTTTAAATGAATGCCACATCTTTGCAAGGCTGCTGGGGGGAAAGACTGGAAATAAAGAATTATACAACCTACTGAAATCCTTTGTTACTGTGGTGTAACATGCCACTGGCATTACATTTTCCTTCTCCCACTACATACGCATTTGACACCAAATTGTTTTAAAAACTAAAGAAATTCCTGTTTCTGAAATTATCCTGCATTTATATCATTTTATGGAGAACATTATCTGACAGATTTCTGAGTGAAAGATGGAAGAGTCCAGCAAAGGAAACTAAAAAGGAATGTTAAACTCCCTAATTCAAAGGAGTTAAACTTGTGTCTGTTGGAGGTGAGCTTGTCCCAAAGTGGAAGGGAAACAGTATAAAGGGAGAAAAGAATGAAATGAGAGTGAAACACATGTATTTAATGGGAAGTTTATGATCAAGATTAGAAACAGGAGTAGGACTGGTACTTTCAATATGTTAAAGGATATAGCCATCTTAACTTCAGCATAACCTGTATGTTTGCACAGGTAGGTGGCAATTCTACCATTACCTGGTGAAATGTGAACAAAGCAAATTTGTTACCCTATTTTCAGAATAAGGAAAGTGAATTGCTTCTCTGATGGATACCTGTAACAAAATGGAGGTGCTGATCTCTCCCAGATTTCAACAGGTTCCCGATACTATGAAGCACAGAGTGACAAAGGCAGAGATAGAGATGGAGACTCTTGAGAGTCCAGGGAGAGTTTCATGAGGTTAGAGGAAGATTTCAAGTGTGCAGGTTGACATGAACATGCTTTGGGTGTCAGGCACTTACAACTAAGAGAGAGGGAAGGGGATTTGAAACAACAGGGCCTCTATTCAGAAAATACACTTTGGAACTCTGGAAAGAGAAAATTTAAAAAGACAGTTTGAAACCATAGGCCTCCTTTTTCATGATAAGGGTCTGCTGCCATCTCCAGCTCAGTTGCCACCATTGCTTAGAGTCTCACAGCTTCAATCTGAAGTAAACACCATAATCTTGACATGCCAAATGATTCCACCTGCACTGCTGCACTGAGTTACCTGAAGAGTAGGTCTGAGGCTGGGACAGCCAGGAGCCTTTACCACTCACCTAGAACAACACCTAACCTGTCAGGCTACAGAAATCCCAGCGCTGCTACTCCATGGGAGGCACTTAATATCTGGCCAGGGTTTACAGTGCCACACAAGGTCAACTCTACCTGCCATGCAGGCAGTTCCCAGGTTTCTTGATAGCCATCTGTCCTTGCATCAGGCTGGAAAGGTTTGAAGGCACCTACCATCCTTCCTAAAAGAGTCACAATAGCGCAAGGATAAGACGCATGTGCCGACAGCTTAAGCACAGTCTGTGCCACTAAGCCCTGAGACTGAGCACACTGCTGGAGTCAGGATAGGAATAGGTCCCTCACCAAGGAAATACAGCAGCTACAATCCCTATCCTTTCTGTAAACACCTCTATGACCCAAATCACCATTTAAGATATCATGTAACAACACCTTTCCTTCAACAAGCCTTCCATGTGACCATAAGGCTATAAAGGATGGATAAACTAATGAACATTTCAGTACTATTTCTAAACACATTTGTCCCAGACATTTTTGAAATGTGTATGAAGGAAAGAGGTTTGATTATTCCTCCAATGCACATGTAACACTACCAGGAATGAAAACAGGGCTCAACAGCCCTGCTCTGAAGATTTTTGCAGCTGAATGACCAGACCATATTTTGTGATTACAGACAACACGGAGAAAGAAGTTTTTTCTTCTTTTAGTTTGCATCATCCACACTGCTGCTTCTATGAAAATACAAGTCATGAATGACACGGGTTGTAAAGCAGGGCTGCCATGGGATGGTGTGAAAACAGAGCTGCAGATAGACATTTAATCCTTATAACATCGTTTTCAGTGGGACAAAGCAGAGCCTGAAATTAGAGCATGGAAAGAGAAGGTACGTTTAGGAAGGTCACTATTTCATTTAATTAATTTGAGTTCAGGGCAAGGTAGGGCAGCTGGGAAAGAGAAATGGAAAATGTTTTTTAAATGGCTTTATTAATTATGACAGGATCTAGTGCTGAGAGGTGGAAGAGAAAAACATTATTCTTTTGACCAGTATTTTAAAACAGTCCCTTCTTCAGATGAACACAGTAAATGAGTATTCCTTCAAGCAATGGGTAGCAAGAAAGACTTTAAAATTTATTTCTGGGACATTCATAGCTTCTTTTGTGTTTTCCTATGTCCATAACAGAAATAGTAAAGGACATTGAAATGAGTACTAGTATATTTAGTAGTAAATTAAATATGCCAAGGACCAGTCTCTGGCTCTGATGGCAGCAGGCTGCAAACAGCCCACATCTGTATTACTAACTTCACTTACTCTCCAAAATGGGATGGTCACCACCAAACTGCCCATTTGGAGTTTCTCCTTCCCTGTGCTAACTCCAAACCCACCGGCTAGGGCAGAGTGTGACAGCTGACCGAAGCCAAACCCATGCTAAGGACTCTGCTAACAGTTTAGCACTATGGGAAATCACTTTTCTGTAGCCAAAGGGGCTGGAAATAAGGAGCCACCATTCAGCATTAGTCAGTTAAGAAGAATCCCACTGGACCTCACTTCCAAAACAGCTTACCCTACAGAAAAACTCCATGTAGCTCAATCATCTTCCCCTTTGCCTATAGTTGAGATGCAGGAGGTGGCAGTCTTCCACCCTGATCATTTTATGCCAGTGGGAACTTCCAGTGCAAGTTCCTACCCAAGTTACCTCAGATGTAAATGGCTCTTCTGGATCTGAATTCACAGTGCAGACTAGTCAGTCTTCTGGGAGAACAGAAGTGGCTGGCCCTTGCCCTGCCTCTGCTCAGGAGTGGAATCTGGAGGAAATGGGGATGGTTCTCAGGCAATGGGTCTGCAAGTGTGAGAATCACTGACTTCACAAAAAAATCTCTCTTTCAAAGGAGACAAAAGGGTGACAGCTGTTACTGCACCCCAGCAGTTGCATTAGCAGTGCTCCAGTCCCACTGTCAGCAAAAGGACCCTGGCCCAGCCCCAGTCCATGGAGCAGGGGCCATCCTTCAACAAAGCCTGTTTATTCATCTGTTAAGAGTTTGGCCCTCCATGTTTAATCAAGCAAAGCACCTACTGAAGGAGATGAGAGCTTTGCCTGAGAGGGCTCTGCAGGATTTTGGCTTTTCATTTTAATGGCTAACCAGCTCCAAGCCTCGACCTTCAGCAGGGCCAAGGAGCTCCGTGCAGATGGGAGACTGCTCCTTCTTTTCTTGTGGTAAAATTAAAAAGAAAAAGAAGCTCATACATCATAAAATGTGACAATTCCCAGAGTAGTTCTTTTGGGGCTCCTTCTACCAAAGAGTTGTAGCACTGCCAGGCAAAAGGAGAAATGATGTTAATCACCCAAACCCTAGGCAAACACTATATCTTTTTTGTGAATCAAGTTTAAACAGAAGTTATGCAGGAAGGACCAAGTCAAAAACCACTTTTTCCAGATGTCAGAAAAATTGAAACACACATGAGGGAAAAAAGCAGTGTTACGAACTTTTAGCTTGATATATCTGGTAGGTGAAAGAACTAATGTAGTAAAGAAAATGTTTGCATAGTGCTGCTGAGTCTGCTCTAGACTATAATACTGGTCAAACATCACTTTCACCAAACTTTTCTTAACCATGCTGCTGTTTGTAGAGCAGAAAACACGGGGAGGGGGAGAAAAAGAAAAATCTAAATGTGAATACAAAGTTCTATTTACTGAGATAAAGATTGAAGAAATAGATATGGATACAGAAAATGCTCCTGAAATATGTTCCTTGTTATAAATAAACCATGTTGCCAGCACTTAAATAAAAAAAATAAAATAAAATAAAATCCCTGTTGAGAGTCACAGGGGAGCAATACCACGGCCAGAATATCTGCTGATACAGCTGAACTGTGCTTAAGACATCTGCTGAGATGAAACTACTTTGTGGCTGGAGGTATTAGGAAAAAAAAAAGTTACTTCAACAAAAAAACAGCCAGTGTGTGAAAACAAAACCACACCAAAATGTAACGGAACGTGTGCTTCTACAACTGTGGCACCACCGTACAGTAGTTATTCCATCAATCTACCTGCCTTAGAAATGAAGCAAAAGATTGTAAAACAGGCTGATAAATGAAGAAACCTCCCCCGCAGCGCAGCTTTCTGCAGCACTCTCAGATCCTGAACAGTTGCGGCTGTGAAAAGAAAGTGAGGATCAAAAAATAAGCGGGATTCAAAGACCATTTCTTGAAAACGGATTCCTTGTCCAGCTTGCCACCGAAGCGCTGAGTTCAGAGCCCCCGAGCTCTGCCTGTTGCGTTCCTTCACAGCCAAGTCCATGGGAGCAGCGCAGCTCGCAGGCAGTGCCCCGGGTCAGAGCCATGCCGGCAGTGGCAGGCAGGAAGCGCAGCTCGCAGGCAGCCGGCAGCAATGCGTTGTCCGTACCGGCGTGCGCCACTTAATCAAGGGTGTGTTTTAAAAACAAGTTCCTTAACTTGGAGCGGCGTTCACTTTGGTTTGCGAGCGGTTTGATGTTGGCTTCACTGCTGCTGATTCTTTCAGGGCTGGAGCTACACCAGGCAAACTGGTTGACCAGAATGGACACAAGAACCTCATTTTAATGAAACTGGTTTAAAACCAGTCTTCAACAAAACACAAGCAGTTTCTCTGCACAAATCATATCTTGCCTTTTGAGGGCTGCAGCCTTCCATTTAGTTTTTACAATGAGTACAATTCTGTGCACTTCTGTAAGGAAAGTAGGAATTAATGTTATTTTTCACTTTAATTTCAGTATGAGCTCTTAACTCGCACTTTGTAAAACACTGTGTAACTATTATTAACCATAGGTCAGGGCTTAACCAACAAGGGACAGGCTGGCAGGTCTAATGCACACATACACTGAAGTACAGGTATCCCCTCCTACAACCAAATTCTCAGCTGGAACAGCAGAGGGTTTCTGTAAGTCCCCTTCTCCCTGCATTCCTTTCTCTCTGGTTTCTTCTCTTAGTATCTAAAATTATCACAACACAGCTGTTGTCTCAGGTGTCACTCAATAAGCATCTTCACTCTGACTTGCTGTTTTCCCCAGAAACGTCTACCACCATCACTTAAAAAAATAGTTTCCAGCCATCATACATAGAGTTCCCATGTTCCCTTTTTCTGCCAGCCTAATAATATCTTTTGCCTCGATTCTTGGTTTGTCATGGGTTGAAAATATGAATCAAATCCAAGATTATCTTCCAAGTCTTGCCTGGTACTTGAAATATTTGGTATAATACTGCAGCAGGAGCTGCACAATTTTAGTCAGGAGCAATTCAGCATTCAAATTCTATTCATTGAGCCTTTTACTCATATATGCCTTGAGTATGCCTTGGACAGACTCCATGCATCTTCCTGAGGTTATAGGTCAGTCTCAATCTTTCTTCTTGGTGTTGTTCTGCCATATATAAATCACCAAAAGCTTCACTGTGTAGCAGGGGGGCTTTAGATGTGTTTTAGTCTCCATGGAACTGTGTGTAGGAAACTGGTGCCAGCAGGAGATGCTCCATATCACACTTGTGTCACCTAGTGGTGAGGGCACAGCCTGGGGAGGTCAAGATCTTAGTACAAGAAGACTAGA
The DNA here is from genome assembly GCF_012275295.1 of Melopsittacus undulatus. Lineage (NCBI taxonomy): Eukaryota > Metazoa > Chordata > Aves > Psittaciformes > Psittaculidae > Melopsittacus > Melopsittacus undulatus. Next base: position 26,973,495 of record NC_047528.1, read on the forward strand.
GGTGGGTACATGCCATGGCCATTGTATCATAGGATAAAAAAGGCACATTTCCCCTGTTTCCCATTTTGTTTTTCACATCTAGTCCTTTTTCACCTTTGATTTGCTCATCAAATGGGGAAATGTAATCTCTTCTTATATGAGATATTCTACTCACTCCAAACCACATTCAGAGATTTACTACAGCTAGGAAACCTGGGGGAAAATTCCAAGTGAAGCTAAACCAGTTATGTTGCCTGATTTTATTCCTCTAGAGAGACTTAGATGGCCAATCAAAACCCCAGTTTCTCAAACAGTCCAAACTGGTACCTTTTTACCTGTACAGAAGGGTGAGGCCCTGGTGTCCCAGATGTGCTATGCATTGCACAAACCACAAAAGGTCATGAGCTCTCAGAAGGAGGATCCCCCAGATAATTCACGACCAGTGGCAGCTTTTCTTCTGATGATGCAATATGTGAAACTTAAAATCCCTGCTAGAGCATTTTAGTGAATTAACAGCTCAGAAAATGCTCAAAGTCCCCTGTTTGTGTGGAAAACAGTTGTAGCCTCTCTGATTTACCTCTGGTCCCTTAAGTAATATTCAGTAACTAAGGCAAGCTTCATTACTACATACTTGACAGACAAAAAAGGTAATGATAGTCTTGTCAGAGCAAGTCTTGTTGTGCCTGTTGCTTTTCCTTACTGCCATTGCCTTTTGGTCCTGTTTGCTGGGAAACCTGACTCATCTGCTACTTTTGCAGAACAGAATAATAAAGAGTTGGGGGATTCCCTGCTGGAAGAGCTATTTACAAATTACTTGTAATCAGCACAGTTTGTACAGGTTTTTGATACATGCATATAGGTGTGTATACTCTCTCCTGAACCTAAAGTGGTGCTTATATGGTAGCTTGCAAAACAAAATAGTAAGGACAAAAATAAAGCTTCTATGTGGGTACTTAGACGTCTCTCTAAGACACCGACTGTTTTTATCACCTTCTGATGAATATGAACTTAAGAAACATACAGGCAGTTAGAAAAAATATACCAAAAAGCAGCTAAATGTTAGTCAGCCTAAAATTATTGGAAGACAAAAAGAGACATTTTGTATTGGGTATTCCTTTTTGGTCACAGAGAATAGGTGATAAAATTATGCAGATGGTCTGTATAAACACTTTGATAAACACTTAATAAAAATGCTTCAAGTTCTCCCACCAGTAAGTGATACACAGATGGTCTTGGCTTAGCGGCCATTTCAATGGGCAAATTCAGTGGGATTCAATGTTATGTTTATCTGTATCGGTTGCTTATCCATGTTCCAGTTCCATATATAGTCCTTTCAAGCATCAAGTACCTGCTAACTTAAATGGCAATCCAGAACATAAAAGTTTTGCAACTCAGTCAGGGAGGTTGTACTTAAGCCCATGGCAGGAGTGCGTTCATATCAAGAATATCTTATGACCTAAGATGACTGTTCCAAGATGAATTCCTTCACAACAGACAAGTGATGTCTGACATCAAAATGATAAAAATAGTTTTTCTCTTTTCTAAGAATCACTGTAGCTAATTTTCAGTGCTTAGAAACACTCATGCAGGGAATATGTACTGCGTTCATTGTGAATAGGTACATGCTAATCTCTCACATTTAGAGAGCACCATGTCCCAGTGGCACATTCTTCACTCACCTAAATGCTTCAGTGAGGAGAAGAGAAGGGTCTTTATACAACTCAGTGCTGGAAACTGGAAAAATAAAATCAAGCAAGAAACAAAGAAATAATGCAGAGACAGAGATGCTAAGAATTTCCATTAATATAGATACGTTGGTCTTTTTCACCCAAACAAGTCTTCATGCTACTGCAACTATTCAACTGATTTTACTTCAAAAGATACAGCCAGATCTGCAAACATTTTTCACCACATTTTTGTGGATTTCACTCTTTCAACCCATTTTCTGCTCTGGAATTAATTTACAAACAATGTGTCTTGTCCTTCAAGTAACTGTATGGGAAAGATAGATACCCTACGCAATGATTGTGCCACCCAGTCTGCCCCCTGGAGACATGTCCTTCTAAAAACTGTGTTTATGTTTCCATTTTTATATAGTATTTGAAGCTGAGAATTTTCTTATAAATGCTTGGCATAACCTTTTTGTTAACCATGGTATACTTCTCACACAAAGTAAGAGGCAAAGAAGAGAAAATTCTATGAACTTATTTGTTTATGGTGTTTATGTCACAGAACATCTGGTATTAGCTTTGATTTAAATATCCTTCTGACATGCTAGAATTTGTAAAATTATTTTGATAAAGAGCATTTGACCTACACATCTTGATATGTGTGATAGTAGCACAATAGCCCCTGAGAGTTAAAATATACGATTTTTTGACAGAAGAAAATTTTTTTTGTGTCATCGTGGATGGGGCCTAGTGTCACATACCTAGGACTAGCAGTCACATCTGTAGTATGAAAAAACTTAAACCATCACAATCTTCCACCATTTTAAGCATACTGGCACATGATTTTAGAAGCATTGTTTCAGACTAGGATAAATATAGATACCAGACACAACTCCACACTACTTCTCCTACCTCTATAATGAAGTTTAGGGAAAGGCATATTCCCCTGCACTCCCAGAAGTTGGTAACAGCCTTCCTGAAGGGTGGGTTTGATCTTCGGAGGTGCATGTTTCCATTGCAGCATTTCTCAGCCTTTTCACACAGCTCTGTTGGGAAGTGCCTTAGTTGGACCTTCTGAGCAAGCTCTTGTTTTCCTGCAATAAATAATCTCTGCTTATTCAGTTCCACTTAGCTTCATAACCCCCCTCTGCCCTCTTCCTCCTGTTCTGCTTCTGTTCCTGCCAGCTGTCCCCAGTTACGGCTTCAGCAGCTGAAATCCACCTCTGTCTTTCCCCAGCACCTCACAGTCAGCCCAGGGCACTGAAAACTGCACCAAACGCTTCCTTAGCACCCATGTTACCATGCAAGAGACATGCTGAAAGTTGTAGAAATTATTCAACATACTGTTTAGACTCATGGGAGTTGATTGGGCACCAAAAGCAGAGCTGCCAATAAGAGACCAATGCGGTTCAGGTTCAAGGTTCAGAGTAGGGAAATAACGGAGATAAGGAAAACCAGCCTTTCTTGTGCTATTACTGTAGAGGAAGTTTCATGGGGAAGTCTCTGCTTTTCAAACAGAAGGGAGATCCAGGCAGGAAGAAAATTTACAAGGACAGCTGATGCTGGAAGAGGAAGATAGCATTTAGGATTTGCAAAATCAGCAGGTAGTTTTTGGGTACAAGTAGCCCTATACCATATGGATGTAAGTATCCCTAACAGTCCAAAAAGAGGAGGTGATGCTATTGCTGGGTGTATTGCTTGCAACCAGCATTACTACAACAGAGCCACTCCAGACAAAAGCTCGTACATGGTCCTTGCAAAGTCCTTCTTACTTTGCATGGGCTTTCCCCCTCTGCTGCCAGTTGGGCAGAAAATAAGTCTCTGGAAAGCCTCAAGTCAGCTTCAGCAGTGGAATGAATGAGATGCTCTTTCTTCTTCCTACTCCTCCCCAGAGCTGGTGTGTGGGGCCCAGGTTTTGGAGGTGTGAGGAGGCCATGCAGGAGCCTTGGCCACCCCCGGCAGGCACGAGGACAGAAGCCCCTGCCCTGGATGCCCACAGCAAGCTGTGGTGCATCTGACCCATTCAGTGACCTCAACCCCAGCATTAGAATCAAAGCAGAATATCAGGAATCTTCGTCCGTGGCTGAACGTTTTCTAAGCCTGGGAGCTTCACATTTTCTAGATTTCCTCCATGACCACAACAGTTAAATATGTATTTCCTTTTTAATTTGTTAACCAAAGCTGAACACCTGTCTTCTGAAACTGGGACTTTAATTCCCCCTTGTCCCCAGCGGGTCTCTCCCTTCTGTATCTCCTTCTCCTCCTCTTCCTCTCCTACAACACCCCAGCACTCATATTTAGGAAGATTAATGCTGGAGCTGGCAGCAATATATTAGGAGCAGAAGGTGGTATTCGAGTAAAGGCCAATGCAGTGCAGAATTGCAGAGCTGGATGCAAGAGCAAACAGAAAAGAAGCACCTACCATAAGGTACCTTGCATCAGAGCTGGCTGTACATTTTTCATGTAAGCAAATTTTCATTGAGAATTATTCTCTTCTTGGTCAAAGATAAACTTTTCATGAGAGGTGTCTGCTTTTGCATTTTGTCTTCAGATAGCTGAAGGCTACAAAACAAAAGATATTCTAATCAGCACATATTCCAGTTTTCAGCCAAATTGTGTTTGACAAAAATCTGTCATTTCTCAGGGAAGAAAAGAACCTTTTTTCATCCAGTACTATTTTATAAGCCTACAGTATACAATGCCTATTGTTTTCAGTGCTGTTAAACCTCTTACCATAGTTCAATATTGCAGCTAGCTATCATGCTTGCGTTTGTATATTGAATATCTGTGGGGTAGATTACTTCATCGCTTTGTATCAGTTCCCCATTTGGAAAGGGAACATACCATGTCTTGTCTGCTCAGCTGATAAGCATAGTGACTGCTGTCTCTTACTGTGCCTGGGTACAGTGCCACCTAAAATGGGTCACCAGTTTCAATGGGCACTAATGTTGTGCTAATATCATGCAAGCAATAGAAAATAATACTCTTATTAAATGAGTATCTTCTCATCAGCTCCAGAGCAGGCAAAGAAACACATGCTCAGGGGTTTTTCCAGAAACAAGCCACATGAAGCAAATCTCCCTGGTTTTCTAACAGTGACTGATGTTCATAAATCTTTGTATGTCCATGCTGTTTGCTGAGCACAGTAAGGACAGAGGCATCATGTGAAATTATTTGTGCACCAGTGATAAAAATCACATTGATATGAGGAGAACTCAATACTCATTCCTTCCCATTCCTTCAACAGCTCCCCAGATTATTCTCAGTCTCTTTTTTTTTACTCCTTTCTCAAAAGTATTTTATTTTTCCCACTGCCAGTAGGAATTTCCATTACATAGTAGTGCCATTGCATGGTAGCTGCTCTAAACATGCTTCTCATCAACCGATCTGAGCTCAAGTTTACCATGGAGAGGAGCTGTATTTGCAGGACTATTATCCTTGAGTGCTCTTCCCAGAACAAACCAGTTCAGATTTGCTGTCTTTCCCCAGAGGACAGAGGCTGGTAGAAGAGGTCTGGAGGGGCTCCAGCAGTGCTTGCATGTCCCATCTCCATCATAGCTAGTGCAGGGCAGTAGGAGGTTTCTGCCCAGTCAGCCCTTCGTGCATTGGCCAAATGCTGAGGTCTCCACAGAGCCACTGAATACAGTACCAATGGTATCTCCAGCCACTTGTGCCATGCTGTGCAAGTCTGTCACACAGCATTACTGGCAGGGAGGTATAATGCAACACGGCATCACCAGTGTCACAAAAGAGGAAAAGCTCCAGGAGCAAAGGTGAGACCTGAAGTGTGGATGATGCTGTCTGCTCGCTTTACTCCTGCCTCTGCTTTCAGGTCCTGAAACGGCTCTTCCGCTGGCTTCCCGCTGAACTTGAACCCTCAGTCAATAAGTGATGCAGACCAAATGCTGGAGGTGTGCAGAAACAGTTTAGAGCTCAGATTGAGGACTGAGCTCTAAACAGACTGCAGTAGTTTGATGCATGTAAGTGTCCTGATAGCAAGGGATGTTCCAGGCATAAAAAACTCACTGGCTCCCTTGTGTCTCATGTCTACGTATCTGTTGTAATTGGCTTTGGTTGCATCCCTGAACTTTGCCTAAAGCACGTAACACTCATGAATCTGCAAAATTGGACTGGAAGTCTCCAGAGAAGAGGATTACCCAGGAGAATTTTAGTATTTCCTGCTTCCAATTGGGCTGGAACCAACACAAAAACAGCTATAACAGTATTTGGCTCTTGCACGCCTGGTCCCAGCCAAAAGGCAGGAAATTTAGAGGTATGTAAAGATGAAAAATAAATGATGGGAGATTGGGCTGAGGAACAGAGCCAAGGTTTTGAGAAACTAAAGGGGAAAAAAATTCAGTTGGGTCAGTTCTTACTTGTTTCTGAAGCATTTTACTAACCTGCAGGGCTAGGTCCTCCCCTCTGCATGACACCTGGACTTTCTTACAAAAGAAGAGTCCCTAAGGGCTAGATCTGGGGGCTTTGGCACTGTTTTATACCTCCCTGAAACAGAATAAAACTGCCAAGTCAGACTGGGACCTAGCCCAGAGTTTGTATTAATTAAATTATTTATTTAGTTGATAATTACAGGCTTCCTGGGCCTCACTCTCCTTGTACTCACACAAGTACTGTTTGGAGACCTCTGCTGAATTCAGAGGAAAATGTGATCTTCTCACTGTTCTTCAGCAGGCCTGGCGACTGTTAGAAAGTCCATAACAACTCTGCGTTATTACAGATCCATACATAAGCACAGCATCTCAGACAGAAACCACCTATCAAGATGAACAGTGGGAAATTGTTTTGTGTGCATGCCTGGAAATTGAGTGTTTAGATGTAGCACTGCAGTTTTTTTGCTGCTTGTGACCTCCCTCACCAGCACAACAAATTGCAATTTGTCAAGGGCAGAGATGGATTTGTACATCTATGAGGCATGAACACAGCCTCTTGGGCTACTGGTTGTATTACATAGTTGCATGCAAAATAGAAAATTGACCCTTTTAATAGCAAGCAAGGACTCCAATAGCAATCATGGGGCAGCCCAAGCAGTTTATACCTAGTTACAGTAAGGTGGTGTTGTAGATGGCAGGAAGAGCCCTGTGGTTCTGGAGGTACCTGACAAGGTGCTACACTATCCTCTCTGGATCTTGTAGAAGTTCAGCTCAGCTGACACCATACTGTCTGCATCTGTCAGGAGAAAGGCTGCTTAAGGACTACTGCTCTATACCCAGAACTCTCAGTAGCTTCTTCTCCGCTCTTTGATACACTCGAAATTGTATCCTGGACAACCAGCCCAGGTTGCATGGGGCTTCAGGCAACCTGGAACCACATGATCCTTTAGATCTTTTCCAACCCAAACCATTGTATGATTCTATGATTTATATTCTTAGAGCCAAACCTACATATATTATGTATTTTTGCCTTTACTCTTGGGCTGGGTAATCCAGTGTAGACTAGGTGCATGAAGGTCTCATGTGCCATTGCCATTTGTATAAAACACCCTGACCTACTAATAATAGTTCACACTAGGTGATGAAGGGGTATCTCTTTGCTTTTAAGCTATATGTGACTGAAAAGTCTGTAAGTCCAGATCTTCCCCTGAGGTAATGTCAAGCAACCAGCAGCTGTGGCTGGGAGAGAATGTGGATAAGGATGATAGCTCTGGTAAATGCCACTGATAACCCCAGTTGCCTGCTGCATGCTCAGCACCAGGCCAGTGGGCAGCATGGGGGTGGTAACTGCAAAGATCCTGCTCCTGGGTCTTCCATTTCTGCAGCCCTCTGACAGATGAGAGGACTGATAGCTCTCAGCTGTCTGTGTATTTTGGTATGCAGCTCAGAAATCTGGCTATCTCACTCTGTTGAGTCAGACCACGTGTATCTTGATAGCTGGGGATGTTCATCCACTCCTGAAGAGAGGGAATAATCTAATTAGATTCTTGCTAGCCATAAATTTGGAGTAGTCACAAGTAATGTAAACAACTGAATATTTTCAACTGGGTTTCATATCCCTGGAAGATAACTGCTTAAATGTTTAGATATTGGTCTTCTAATTAGATACATATTTTCCTGAATCCATTCTATTGTGTGGAAAAAGACTTATAAAAATTGGTCTTGAGTGATAGCTTGCTTTAGTCTTACAGTACAATCACCAAATGAAAGTTCTTTTAAAACTTACTCTACTCCCAGTTTCCATCCAACAAAGAAGGGCCAAGCCCTGTGGGTCTTCGAATACCAGGGGTCAAATTAAAAATGAGACTGCATATTTAAGAAAAAAAAAGTGTCTTGTTTTTAGACTTATAAATAAAAGGGTGAATACCCTTGGTTTAACCTTCTTGTAACCATTTACTCACAATGTATTTACATTGTCACCCAAACGCTTAAACAGAAGTTTTCCCCCATGGCAGTGACCTTCTCTGTTTTCTGAGGTGTTGTGCCCCAGATTCACATGTCAGGAGAACATAATATAACTCCTATAGCACATGCTACCAGACCATCCCATTTGTAGTTTTACTACATTTCTGTCAAAGAAAATGGGCAATGGCTTTGCCTTCAGCTGTTGCTTTTTACTGGCATCTTAACTTTGACATCTTTCACAACTTGGGGCTTAAGAGGCTTCTTAAAATTGAGAAAGGACAAGTCCAGCTCTTTTTTTCCATAAGCCTATGCTGTGCAGGTCCCATTTGGTTATCAATGGCAGTGTTATGAAAGTTCAGCAAAGCTAAACACTCGTTAACTACTTACAAGCTTTTTTGGCTCAGCAAGTAAATCCTTCAACAGTTCTTTTTGCTTATTCTGCTATCCCATTAGACAGGATAACTTTGGGGCTAAACAAGAAAGGTTTTCACAGCCATGTGCCTTTGCAAGCAGAAAATCCTGACTGCTTAGGGTACATTTCTTGCAGAGCCCAGGTGACTCTTTATGCACAACAGGTTTTTCCATTCCTAAATCAGAATGCAAGTGTGAGTTGCATAAAGGATCCTAAGGACCACAGTAATACAGATAATAAATAACCATCTCACCCTAACACATATTCTGAGGTCAGGAAAGCAGATTGGCTGTTGTTGCCACTTCTTCTTGGGAAATACCTTCCTCCTTTTCCTTCAGAGTACTGGCAGAACAGGAGTACAGAACTAGGTCTACTGGTGGCTGGTGTTAAGGGGAAATTCAGCCAGCATCATATTATGATCACTTTGGCCCACATTAATCTCACTTGAACTCCCATTTAGTCCCTTGTGAACTTTATGACCAAATCACTTTTGGGGTCCAGCAAGAGCTAGGAAGACCCATGATTTAGAAATGGCAGTGGAATTTAGGTCAAATGAGGATTCTTATTGGTCATGAAGTTTAGAAGTTAAATCCTTACCTGGATGAAGCAAATTGTCATTTACAACAAATATCCATCAGCAGTCTTGTTTTGTTTTCAGTTGGGAGCATCCCTGCACCTGAGCAATAGGTTTATAAGTTTCTAAGGACATGACGGAGAGGCTTTCTGCAACCTCAGGAGTACCTGCAGTGTTTCTTTAGCATAGTGAAAGTCGTGAAAATGAAATATTCCTTTTGCTCATTATATCCCACCTTCAGAGTTTACCAGTGCTCCACATAGTCACTAGTCTCTGAAGCAGCTCAATATCAGAATGCTCAGATCCTTTTCTGTGGCATGCAACCTGACTAAGCATTGCACTTATTACTTCTGCAGCTCACTCCCTTTCACTGGAAACTCTTAGCTGAAGTAAAATTCTGTTGAAGATGATCCATAGATCCATACACTTCAGCTTACAAATTTTTGTTTTCTTTCTTCCTCTTCAAGCTGTTCCTACTTTTCAGCAGTTTCTATAATCTTTTTTCTTCCACCCAGTTCCTATCCCTGCTGGCATGTCCAGTAGCTTGTCAACCTCCATTTTCCCTTCTCTCTCCTTCTGTTTCCTCGTGGGACACCCTTTTGTCTCCAAAACCTCCTTATATCATCTTTCTGCTGATCATTGCTAAATCTTCTCTTCCCCAAACCAATTCCTCTTAGCTCAGGTTCACATCTTTGATATTGCTTCACTGACATCTTGCCATTCCCTTGGCCTAGCTGGCAAGAACAGACCCATTTCTCTTCCTCTGCTCTCTTCATTCCTCCAGCCTTTGTGTGGAGTTTCTGCAGTCTGGACGTTCTTCATCTTCCACATAACCAATAGTCCTATCTTAAGTTTCATACCCAAGTCATCTGAAACTTTATCTGTGTTTTCACTCATTAGTCAGGCTTGTGAGAAGTTTGGATTTCATTTGCATCTAGAGAATCATGAAACATAGAATAGATAGGGTTGGAAAGGACCTTAAGTTCATCTAGTTCCAACCCCCCTGCCGTGGGCAGGGACACCTCACACTAAACCATATCACCCAAAGCTCTGTCCAACCTGGCCTTGAACACTGCCTGGGATGGAGCATTCACAACTTCCCTGGGCAACCCATTCCAGTGCCTCACCACCCTCACAGTAAAGAACTTCCTTGTTATATCTAACCTGAACTTCTCCTGTTTAAGTTTGAACCCAGACTGTATGTGACATTAGTTGCCTCCAAAGCAGTGCTTTGAGGTTAGGTGGCAGGTAAAAGTCTAGCTGCCAGCCCAATGTGGGGAAGAATCCTGCTCTCCTGAGGATCTGCATTGAGGGGGAAATGTTTGAGAAAGAACCATGAAGAACAGCTCTTCAGCCCACCTATATACCAGCAATACTGGAAACACCATGAAGGTCAAAGGAGGTGATCCTGCCCCTCTACTCTGCTCTCATGAGACCTCACTTGGAGTATTGTGTGCAGTTCTGGTGTCCTCAACATAAAAAGGACATGGAACTGTTAGAACAAGTCCAGAGGAGGCCACGAGGATGATCAGGGGACTGGAGCACCTCCCATATGAAGACAGGCTGAGAAAGTTGGAGCTGCTCAGCCTGGAGAAGAGAAGGCTGCATGGAGACCTCACAGCAGCCTTCCAGTATCTGAAGGGGGCCTATAGGGATGCTGGGGAGGGACTATTCATTAGGGACTGTAGTGATAGGACAAGGGGTAATGGGTTGAAACTTAAACAGCAGGTGTTTAGACTGGATATAAGGAATTCTTTACTCTTAGGGTGGTGAGACACTGGAATGGGTTGCCCAGGGAGGTGGTGAATGCTTCATCCCTGGCAGTGTTCATGGCCAGGCTGGATGAAGCCTTGGGTGATATGGTTTAGTGTGAGGTGTCCCTGGCCATGGCAGGGGGGTTGGAACTAGATGAACTTAATGTCCTTTCCAACCCTAACTATTCCATGATTCTATGAGTCAATGAAGTTGGAGGAAAGTTCACTTGATATAAGGCATCGTTTAAACTGTGATGGTTATGCACAAAACCAAAGCCCCTTCATGGATGGTATTCCATTTAGAAGTATCTGTGTTCAGCTATTTAGGGTTTTGAAAGAAGTTAAAATGGAGTTAGCCTCACAGGGTTTAGTTCTGTTACAGTCTTCTGTACTCCCTTCTCATCCTTCTTCAGCCCAGTTAGTAGCAGAGCTCACCCTCCTCTTCCACATTCTGTTCATACTCCTTTTCCTTCTTGAGTAGCCACTGTGCTTGCATGAAAAGCTTGGATAGGATTTCAGAAGCTTGGGTAGGACTGGAATTCAAAGGATTCTCTCCTTTGATTTTTGCTCACAGCTTCAAACTCATCCTTTGTATCTTCTAAACTTCTGTCTTTTATTTGGACCCAAAGTAGTAGTAGTAGCTCCTTTACTGGTTCCTTTTGCCTTCTTATAAAAATGATAGAAAAAAACATAAAAATAATTAAAATATATAAAAAATAAAATTTGTATTAACTAAAATTAATTAACACATTAATTTCAAGCCAGTTTCTTGGGGAAAACAGTTAAATTTAGCCTTTTCTTCATTATTTTCATAATTTCTGCCTTATAACAGAAGCCACTGATTAAGTTCAGTAAAATCAGGCAGATGTAACAAAATTTCAAGATATTAAATTCAAACAATTGCTTAATTTTAAGTAGTGCAACTGAAGCTATGAATCCAGTGATTGGGAAATCAACTAAAATGAGGAGAAAGACACTAAACAGAACTTCTATCTATGGAAAAACTGCAGTAAGAGCTGGTCATCTCTCAGACTGTATGCTGCTTTAATAATACTTACCTAGGTTTCCATTTCTTACTTTTAAGCCATGTGTCTAATTTGTTGGGGATTTTTCCTTGTTTTCAGGGAAAGCACTGATTTCACTCGTTGTAAGCATTTATTTTCCCTTTCAAAAGCCAAATATCTGGTCATCCCAACAGTCTTGTGGGGAGTTTGTCATGTGTCAAGCTGCACAAACTCACAAACTTGGCCTTAATTTTTAGACCATTCACATACTGATCTATTGTTTCTGCAGGAGTCTGATAACTGGTAATAAATAAAAAATTATATCCAAATGTCACATATTTCTTGGAGCTGAAATAGTTCTGGAACTGATCCATTAGTAAAGTTAACTTTCTGTTATCCTTTTACATCACAGAAATGAGAGTACTTCCAATACATCATGCCCAGTCACATGAAGGAAAGCAGATGCTTGTCGTTTTCCTCACCATCTTGCTGGTACATAAATACCATTCAAGCATTTTTCTCCCCCTTCTCCTATGTTAGGATAAGGCCTCTAAAAAAAACCCATTTGTCAGAGTGCCATGTGTCTGCTATTCTCACCATCAGTCCAGTGTAATAACAGTCCAGCTGTGCTGGGGTCACAGACACTTTGTACAGGAACAAAGGCAAGGCATGAACTAACATGGTGTTTGCAATTGCTCTAGTCAGCTCAGCTAGGAGAGTGAAGTCCTTGACATAAATCAGAGTACCATGTAAACTGCTCTAATCTGGTTAATCTGGTTAATCTTGTACCTCGCAGCAGTCACATATATCACTATAATGTTTGCCTACGCTAGAAAACCAGATCATGCAAGAAAAAAGACCCTTAAGAGTTAGAGTTGCTAGCACACTGTTAAATACTCAACTCAGGCAGACACCATCATGTTTAACATTGTGGCAGCTGGTCAGCCCATGGGTTTAACCACAACCAGCTGATGTGATGTTAAATACAACAGTCCCTGTCTGCGTTCAATGTTTAGCAGCATGTTTAGCATTGTCTTAGTTACCAAGATTCCTTGGGGTTGCGTTTTGTCATGACACAATTTTCCAGTGTGGAAAAGCTCCAAAAGGCTATATTTTACAACCATTGGAAGATAGGTCAGAATATAAAGTGTCAAAGAGGAATAGATGGGTTTAAGCAGTATGCTTGGTTTGTGGCTATTGCAGAGATCTTCCTCCTACACATGACATTGCCACCGGTACAATCCTGGGAAAAGAGATTGTTTGTTTAAGAAGGAGGCACTGATAGCAGGTATTTTTCCCTGCTGGGTCCTCCATTCTGGAGCAGCCTCCACCCTTTTTTTATGAAAAACCTCAAATTCACTGATTTGGGGGCATCCTGGCAGGATGCATCTATTTTCTTAGTTTTTATGGGAAATGACAGGTTGAGCGAATCAAGATGGCAAGTTAAGGGAGCCTCCTGCTTTGGCACAGGAACTGTTGCAGTAGAGCAAATCAAGATATCTTGGATTTTTATCCGTAGCTGTGTGTATATTTAAAACAACTACCCAAGTGTGTGGAGTCATCCTGATGGGTGCTTTTTAAATAAACATGGCGAAATAGCTGAAGCTAAACACATTATGTCATCATATAACTCCTGTAGTTTGAATACTCCACTGAGCCTCTTCCCAGATATTTAAGGAGCAGCACTATTCAGCCCTCAGAAAAACTTTGGAGAAGCTTGGGCCTGGCTTAACAACCAAGTTTTGAATCTTGCCTCCTTTATCTATTAGGAAATAAAGTCAATCTTTGATCAGAACATTCCTGAACTTTGAGAAATTATGAGTATGATTCAAACAGGGGGTTGGACCTTTGTTTCCTCCAATTTTCTTCGCTCAGAGTGGTGGGTCCCAAGGTCCTCACATTCTTGACACAGTTGCAATGCAATGGGTTGCAATGGATCCTTAGATTCTTGATGCAGGTTCCTGAATGAACCTTGAAGCTCTCCTGCCAAACATTGCAAAACCTGTCCAACTTTGCAAAAGTAAACCTCTGAACAATATATCTAGCTATTCCCTGTGCCCTTCTTTTGCTTAATAAACAACGGAGAACTTTGGGGAGAAGAATTCATGTTCCTGAAACATCAAAATTAACTTAAATACGTAATGTCAGGGAATGTAAAAGTAAGGCACCTTTCACTAGTGGCATGTTAGCTCAGAAAGGCGATACAAATTTCAGTAAAAATAACTTGTCTTAGAGACATGTTTTATAAAAAAATCACTGAAAAATAGTTGTTTATAGGAAAAATATTTTCCACCCTTACGTTTGCAACCATACTGGCTATGCACAGCAGGACAAAGCAGAACAAAATTATATTGACTCTGACATTTTCTGGCTTTTGAGTAAAACAGGCCAAATGATAGTTGGTGGCTTGATCCAAAGTGTCGTATGAACGACAGTGGATCAGATGTAACATCTTACTATTTTAATACAGTCCCAAGCAAAATATAAATAAATGATTACCTTAGTATTTACATGGTTTAGGAAATTTGTCTATAAATTGTTATTGCTTACTATTCTCCTAACTCTACTTTGGGTTGCTTCTTTAGGAGGAATACAGGGATGATGTTCGGGAGGCTAGGGACCAGGTTAGGAAAGCTAAGGCCCAGTTAGAATTAAACTTGGCTAGGGATGTGAAAGATAACAGGAAGGGATGCTATAGGTATGTAGCAGCTAAAAAATAGACTGGGGACAACGTGGGTCCTCTCCAGAAGCTATCAGGAGAACTGGCTACCCTGGATTTGGAGAAGGTCCTTAATGACTTCTTTGTCTCAGTCCTCACTGGCAAAGGCTCTGACCACACCATCCAAGTCTTGGAAGGCAGAGCAGGGACTGTGAGAATGAAGAACTTGGGCCCACTGTAGGAGAGGATCTGGTTCAAGACCATCTTAAGAACCTGAACATACAAAAGTCTGTGGGATCTGATGAAATCCATCCGCGGGTCCTGAAGGAGCTGGCAAATGAAGTTGCAAAGCCACTGGCCATCATATTTGAAAAATCATGGCAGTCAGGTGAAGTTCCTGATGACTGGAAACAGGGAAATATAACCCCCATTTTCAAGAAGGGGAAAATGGATGACCCCGGGGAATTACAGACCAGTCAGTCTCACCTCTGTGTCTGGCAAAATCTGGGAGCAGATTCTCCTGGAATGCATGCCAGGGCACATGAAAAACACCAAGGTGCTTGGTGACAGCCAGCATGGCTTTACTAGGGGAAAATCCTGCCTGACCAATTTGGTGGCCTTCTATGATGGGGCTAAGGAACTGATGGACAGAGGTGGAGCAGTTGATGTCATCTACCTGGACTTGTGCAAAGCATTCGACACTGTCCCATACAACATCCTTGTCTCTAAATTAGAGAGACATCAATTTGATAGGTGGACCACTTGGTGGATAAAGAACTGGCTGGATGGGCACACTCAAAGAGTTGTGGTCAATGGCTCAGTGTCCAGCTGGAGACCGGTAATGAGTGGTGTCCCTCAGGGATCGGTGTTGGGACCAGTCTTGTTCAACATCTTTGTTGGTGACATGGGCAATGGGATTGAGTGTGCCCTCAGCAACTTTGCTGATGACACCAAGATGTGTGGTTCAGTTGATATGCTGGAGGGAAGGAATGCCATCCAGAGGGAACTTGACACACTTGTGAGGTGGGTTGATGCCAACCTCATGAAGTTTAACCATGCCAAGTGCAAGGTCCTACACCTGGGTTGGAGCAATCCCAGGCACAGCTACAGGTTGGGCAGAGAAGAGATTCAGAGCAGCCCTGTGGAGAAGGACTTGGGGGTGTTGGTTGATGAGAAAATGAACATGAGCCAGCTTCAGTGTGCACTCGCAGCCCAGAAAGCCAACTGTATCCTGGGCTGCATCAAAAGGAGCGTGACCAGCAGGTCAAAGAAGGTGATCCTGCCCCTCTATTCTCGTGAGACCTCACTTGGAGTATTGTGTGCACTTCTGGTGTCCTCAACATAAAAATGACATGGAACTGTTGGAACAAGTCCAGAGGAGGGCCACGAGGATGATCAGGGGACTGGAGCACCTCCTGTGTGAAGACTGAGAAAGTTGGGGCTGTTAAGGCTAGAGAAGAGAAGGCTGCATGGAGACCTCATAGCAGCCTTCCAGTATCTGTATACTGGAAGTATTCAGATCCCTAGTATAGGGATGCTAGGGAGGGACTCTTCATTAGGGACTGTAGTGATAGGACAAGGGGTAATGGGTTAAAACTTAAACAGGGGAAGTTTAGATTGGATATAAAGAAGAAATTCTTTACTGTGAGGGTAGTGAGGCACAGGAATGGGTTGCCCAGGGAAGCTGTGAATGCTCCATCCCTGGCAGTGTTCAAGGCCAGGTTGGACAGAGCCTTGGGTGGCATGGTTTAGTGTGAGGTGTTCCTGCCCATGGCAGGGGGGTTGGAACTTGATGACTTTAAGTTCCTTTCCAGTCCTAACTATTCTATGATTCTATGAAGAAGACCACTTCTTGAGTACCTCTGCACATGCTGAAAATCTCTTACTTCAGGCATTCTTTTTTAAAACCTTGACTGTTGGACAGTCGTCTTGATGCAGATACAGCAAATTATCTGTTCCATTTTGGTCCTTTTCAGCAAGCCAGCTGCCAGATAAGACTTACCGCAGTGCTTTTGTCACTTGTAGATCTACGTCAATGTGGTTGCAAATTCTGGAAACTTGAGACATGAAGATAAACTCATGTGAAGTATGATGATATTTCATGTTTTTCAGCAGGGACAAGTCAGACAGGAGCCAGCTGAGAGAGCCAGCCGCTCTTGGTACTGGCAAGAATAGGTCCTGCAAGGGGAGAACAGGAGTCTGTAGGCAAAGTTCTGGTTTTCTTTTGTTTTGTTTAATTAATGTCCCAGACAATTATGTGAAGACATTGATTTATCAAGCAGTTAGGATATTATCAAGCCTTCCAACACAGCACCATCACATATACTGTGGTGTACATAAAGGATATCATCTCAGGGGCAGTTTCAGTAAGTGAAAGGGTTGGAAGCTACATAAAGTAAACAAGGCTGTTGGGACTTTTTTCCTGGTGTAGCCACACTTTCAGCTGCCAAAAAGGAGGCAAACTTTTGCCTCCAAAAATAAAAAGTGATTATACTCTGTCTAACCAAGTCTACTCTTAACTGCAGCACTGCCTATCACAAAGAAAAAGACAGATACGTATTTTGTGGTATTATTTTTGGAAAGTTTCCATTCAGGAGTTTGCAAGAATAATATGGGTGTCTTGCTGGTGTGGAGCTGAGTGTCTCCATGAGTGTGAACTCATGGTCCTGTAGACCACGGCATTATTATCTTTGCAGCTTTGTATGGGCACTGGACACTGATTTTTTATTCACCAGAGTATCACCCAACTCTCTCTAAAGGCCTGATCCAGCTCCACTGACATCTGTAGGAGCTTCTGCACAGACTCAGTGATGATACCACGAATGATGATCTTTGCCTAGCAGATCACATGCAGTTAGCAGAGCAAGAGACTGTGTACTTCCCTCCACATTTAGTTATGTTTACCTATCCTCAGACATGCCCCTGTGATACTTCTGCATCTGCTCTGCCCAGACTTTTTCGGCATCACCAACAAGGACAAACTTTGGTCCAACTTTCAGTCTTCTGTGCAATTTTGTATAGGGATGATATCATAAGCTCTGTGACAGGAAGAGTGGGAGTCTCAGTATGGCTGGTTTGCTGAGGTATCTTTGGCTGAAGACCAAAATCCTAGCCTGCCTTCATTACATGTGTACGTGAGCAGGTCTCATCCTCATCAAATGGTGTTTCACATCTGTTTTTCAAATGGTGAATAAATAGGCTCTTACACCAGGCAATTTTAATCTAATTTTGTCTCTGCTACTGGAATACTGCATGATCTTGCAGAAGTCACTCCATCTCTTCATGCCTCTGTTTCTCCTCCCCACCATCCTTCTACACCTTACCAGTTGAGCTGCTCAGTTTCAGGGGCTAGGGTATCACAGGGTCCCTGATGTTCTTACAGTATTCAGCTCTGACTATAATTTGGAACACTTGGCTCTTTCACAACACAAAGAATAACAGCCCAGTATGGGTTTGCAGGTTTTAATTCAACAGTAAACGAAGGGGTCCTGGGTGTGTGCTTTCTTTGCACTAGCAGATGAATTCTTTATGTGCTGCTTCTGACTCATCCAGGTAGGTTTTCAAACCAGAAATTACAAGGTAGGATGCAAGTTGCTATAATGTGCCTGGCTGCGCACTCTTAACTTGTTGTATGCTTTACAGAAGTATCCTAAGCAAGGTCATGTTCGACCTTTGTCTGTTAGGCACACTGGCAGCTTGTCAGGGTCTCAGCCAATATGAATTAATTAATTAGCACAGCTATGTTATCCATTAGGGAGCCCTCCAGGCTTCAGGCTCCAATATGCTCTGTTTCATCTTGAGGAGGGGAAACACTATTTAGTCACAACAGGGCACTGCATTGTGGGGTTTGGGCTCCACGGGTTCATCTCAGGAATTGAAATGAGAGAACAGCTGCAGGCTATCACATAGCACTTCCTGGGTGACTGCTTGGTGATGTGCAAGATGCATAGGAGAGATGGCTGGATCTCAGTTTTGTGTTCCCCTGCATTTCAGTTCCCTGCTAGCAAAATGGCAATAGCAACACATAGGCTTCCTGGCTAGTCTGTTATCTGGAGAATCAATTATTTAGAGGAGAGTATGTTTCTAATATTTTTCAGCTGCTAACCAAAAACACTGTGCAAATCTCTGGGTTTGAGTCAAGCACAGAATTTATATAGCAAGTATTCACAAGAATGCTTGTAGAGATAGCAAAACACACACAATCTCAATAACCTAAAGAGTAGTCACAATTCTAATCCTGGGATAAACTGCAAGTTTCATTTGTTCTCTTTAAGTAAACCTTTCCTGTAATATTTCTACACATTGCAAAGAATAGTCACTTTTCTCAGGAAAAAAAACTGCCCTCTTGCTAACAAAATTGTGAAATTTGTTCAGAATAGCCAAGCCAAAAACATGGGAACAAAGCAAAAAGATGACTGAAACAACCCCCAAGTCACAGGTACAACTGCTTTGTCCAGCTGCTGTTGGTTGTCTAGAGAGTGGTCTATTTCATAAATTAAACACATCTTCCTTGTAAATATGTTGTCTTTTGACAGGTCCCAGCTATCTTCCCATAACTGAAGTGCCCCAGGCCATGGCAAAGACACAGCATTTTTTCAAAGTCCCACCTACTGTCACGCTTCTTAGGCATAGCATTGGTTTTTCACTCTGTTTTCCAGGTCACAGATGACACAACATAGTAGTAAAATATTAGCCAGTTATCACAGACAAGAAGTTTTGCCTCGTAAATCCTTTTCCATACTCAGAGTTGCACTGGTTTAATTAAAGGTGTGTTTTAAAATCAAATTAGTTAAGCCAGTGCAAACACTGGAATCTATTTAAAGTAGGTTTGTATTGATTTAGCTTAATCTGATCAGGAAATGATTTAAACTAAATTGATACAGAGCAGATTCAAATCAGTCTGAGTGGCCACATCTTGTGACAGTTTAGCTAAATCATTTTAAAACCAATTTTGTGTGGACCACTATTGTGCCACGAAGAATGAGCTAAAAAGGTGAATGAAATAACCAGATAAATGAATGACAATTAGGATGTGATTCAGCACTGCAATACTTCGGTGTAAGTCTGCTGTCACAGAGTTGTAGTTGTCCACAGCTGTAGTAAAACTCAGAATGGAGCATGGTTTGATAGTGCTTCCTCTAGGCATTTTGTAAGGTTTCCAGCCTTAAAACAGGACGAGCTATTTTGGACTCCTTTTTTTTTTAAACAGCCCTGGCAGTAATCCTCAGATACAGTAATTTCCTGAGTCTCATATTCATTTTTCATTTTTTATTTAAAATTTCTGAAAACTTCGAGCTTAGAGTAAACAATAATATTAAACCTTGCTTGACTCCTTTTAAGAATTATTGCTTTCTAATCAAGGTTGACAGTCTTTCCTTTATAACTAAAATGAGGTAAGCACATTTTCACAAATAGTGCATTTCCATCCAAGATCTGTTCTTTTAATTATGTTTAGGAAAGCAATGGGGGAGGGGATATCACATTTTCAAATAAAATTCCCCTAAATGAAATCCTACAGAAGCTTAAGGTCTGAGATAGGTTTCTTGTGGTGCTTTTATATTGTAAATACTGAGGTTTTAGATTACTTACTTAGCTTTAGTCACCAGCAGAGCTGGCTTTAAAATAAAATGAGAACGCTGAAACAGCTGTAGCAGTGTACATGAGTCACTTGGACCTCGGCAGAGATGTAAACATTAAGGTAGGAGTATCGCTGCTCTGCAAGCTTACCAAGACACCTTGTTGTTGGGTTTACCCCCAGTCAAAAAATGAATGATGTCTCCTAGTCTCATAACAAACACCATGCTGCAGAAAACCAAGCAAGGCATATCAGTGATCTTTTTTTTTTTAAACAGGTGGTCACTAGTGTTTGAGGGTTAAATAGGTCTTCCAATGCTACTATAGGCAGGCGACAGGAACGGGTGTTGTAGAATCGGATGTGCATGCTGGAGGGTCTGTCCTGGTGACCTGCATGAAAAGGGAGAAACAGGACATTTGTCTAGACGAGTTCAGGCTATAACAGAGGTGGCAGAGAGATGAACATAACACTGATAAATTGGGTTTTTTGGAGGCTTCACTGAAAATCAACACAGATGGCTCTTTCACCCACACCCTAGCAAAAATTGTGATTTATGGTTGGAGGCAGCAAGCATGTTGCCATGAATTATGGCAGTTTAAGAAGCTCACATTTGTAATTGGGAGCTGGCAATTATTTACCATGAAATGTGATCATTGCTGTCAGGTGACGATGACATTCCCCTGCTTTATGCATTCAGTAACTTTGGAGACTCTGCATGAACTCTTTGGGGGATGGAAAGAGGAGAGCTGGCTTCTCTCCATCACCGCTACCAAAACGGGTGTGTGTTTTGGCAGTAGTTTTGCTTGGAATATTCAGTTCAGATTAATGTAATTTCAACATCTACTGTCCCAAGTGTGTGCTGGTGCCACTAAACATATGTGTTTGCCAACTGTGAAGTGCAGGTCATGTCATTCAGCATGGAAGTGAAGTGATTCTTATCTATCTCCCCTGTGTGTACCTTTCAGATTAGCTCCACTGAGATCAATGGCATTACAAGGGTTTAAAAACAGCAGTGGTAAGAACTATTCTAACAGTCCCAGGAGAGGCAGTAGATTATCAGGCAATTTGTGATCATTTGGTCATTTAATAATAATCTTAAATAAAGATGCAGCATCACATTCTGGTTGTAACCATTCACCTAAACATGGAAGCACCTGGGAGGTACTGGGAAGAAAAGGTCTTTTTCTCTCCAGTCACCACTCTCCCTAGTCAAGGGATCCATTTTGTCTGGAGCTATGTGTAAAGCAAGCCCATGTTACAATATTTTAGGATGCAGGTCCTTCTGAGACTTTGTTGTAGCCAGTTCTTCTTTTTGTCTAATTCATAGCAAATACATATGACTATCACCAGTATTAATCAGAGATTTCATAGACTTAGATTTCATTTCACTAGATTTCATTAGATTTCATAGATTTTATTTCCTACTCTTATGAAGTTAACACATTTTATTTTCTACAATAGAAGACAGGCATTTTTATATTTTATATTTTCCTGTGTCCCTGGCATCTTAATTGTCCCTTGCATGTGTATATTGTAAATTCAAGCTACTTCTGAGAGTTTCTTGATTCCCATAATACCACCCTCACAGTTGTGTAAGGACAGATGTCTTCTCCATTCTACTAACTGATTGATTATTATTTGTTTGTCTATGACCTTTCAAATTTCACCTCTTTATGAAAACATTTTCAGTCTTAGGAAGAGGAACATCCTGAAAAGAGTATTCATGCCAAGAAAAAGAGACTAATTTTATTCTGCTGAATCATCAAGTCCCTCAGAAAAAATTACAACCTTCATCCTGCAAGAAAATACAGATGGACAGAACACATAGGGATTTGCTCCTATGCAGGTGTAGATTGCCACAGTCTGGTCAGCCCAGAGGTACCATTTTCCTTTCATCTTGGTACAACCCTCAGTGAAAATCCCTGCTCTTGGGCAATCCTGTTTTACCATCTGCCTTTGCTCCTAAGCAGCCCCATTCAGCCAGACCTCACTCTGACAGGTATGTAAACATTCAGTTAACAGAGATGCTGACCTCTTCAGGATGTAAGTCCCTTACTTGAGTTACTCTTAATTCCCTGCACCATGTTTTTGCCTCCCCCAAAACTGGTAGTGCCTTAATGAGACTGTGAAAAAAGTAGAGCTAGGCAGACAGCACAGGAGATTGGCCCTTTGGATCCCAGTGACTGTACAGCATGCCATTTGCTGGATGTTATACATGTTATTCTTCTGTTGCTGTAATTTTTAAATTTCTCCATCTATATGGAATTTTCCAGGCACATTTCATATCCAGGTGGCTTCCTTTGTGCTTACACCATAACAAATAGCATGGGGGAGCAGGGAAATAGCTGCATTGCCCCTAAAATTCTTGATTATTTTCAGACTATATTTCTTTAAGAAATAGGCTGGTATATGCATAGTGTGCTAGGAGGCAAATGAACACAGGTGAGGGAGAAGAACTAGTATTTAAAACCCATAGAAGAAAGAATTTAGTAACAAAAATAAAATGGGAACTACTTCTAAAAGTAAGTTCTGGCTTATTTTGCATTTTTAAGGCATAACAGACACCATGTCTTTTCTCTTCATGCAATATCTCTAAATTTGCCTTAAAAAGGAATTTAACTGTCAAAAGAATAGCTGGAAAAAAATAGTTTATGCTTGAACAGCTCACAGCAGATATGAAAAACAAGCAAGAAAGAATAGTCTTTGTCCTGCTCATTACTTTGCCATATTGACAAAGCTCTGAGATGTTTCCCTAACAGCCACCCTTTTAATTTTCTCTCAGTGACTTTTTCATTCAAATGTCTGCTTTGGTGCTGTACCATGAGGCAGAACATCCTCAACTCCTGGGAGTCAGAGCTCCTCCTCTAAGCCTGGGTATTGCCTCAGCCCAGTGCTGGGTTATCATCTGGAGTAAAAGCTTCTTCTGTGCATCCCAGCACTTGTTGGGAAGAGGGATTCATACTTTTGTACATACAGTGGTTGCTAAATCTAATGGTGTGTTATTGTGCAGACTTTCTGATCAGCTGTAGCTTGCTATTTGTAAGACCCTGTTATTATTGTCTTATGCTTTATTTTAGGGACATTAACCTGCCTGTATGCTTCTTCCACTGCCTTACAGGTAACCTTCTGGGCTATGCCAAGCTAAAGACTCCTCAATAAAAGACTCTTTGTCAGACTTCATTTAAAACATTTGTTTTTAAATTCTCCTCCTCTTTTCTGCCCTCTCCCACACCCTTTCTCTTCCTCTTTCTCTCCCTCTTTCTTGGCTTTTGCTTCTCTGTCTCCCTTCTCTGTCAGAGAGGGTACCCACCCAGGAAGAAGGGTAAGGAGACATCACCTGTAATCTCTGCACTGTCAAGATCCCTCAGTGGTTTGCTGGGAGCACCAATGATAAGCTCCCCCATTAACAGAAGTGGACTAGGCAGCAGCCTCTTCCTAAATTTTGAATCAGGGCTCCAGCAACAAGCCTCAGTTTAACTAGGTTCCTGTGGGTTGGAAAAGGAGCTAGTAACCAGGCAAACCTCCTCCACTCCCCATCACCAGCACTAGCAACAGGCAGGATCTAGTTCTCAGGCTGAAACAGGAAAGCAAATAGACACAAATCCTGATGTCAGGTGGGGTTGCCATCAGAACTATAACCAGCCTTACTCCTTCTTTGTTAGAGCTGTTAAGACAGGAGGAGAGGGGAGGGGAGGGGAGGGAGGGAGAGAGGAGGAGAAGGGAGGGGAAGGGAGGGGGGGGGAGGAGAGGGGAGGAGAGTGGAGGAGAGGAGGAAAGAAGGGGAGGGGAGAGGAGAGGAGGAGAAGAGGACAGGAGAGGAGAAGCTGGCAGGCAAGAACACAAGCAAAGAATTAAACAAGACACAAAGTAAAGAAAAAAACACATAAAGAAAGTGTGTATTACTATTAGCTTATTTCCTGTCATCTTTTGCCCCTTTAGAGTTCACTCACAACATGATGATCAACATTTTTCCTAGTTTTCCAGGCCTTCACTGCCATTTTTTTCACTCCCCATATAATTCAGCACCTTTTAAAAAATCTTTTCATTCAAAACAATTCTCTCTATACTACAAATGACCTTTTTAGAGCATTTTTTTCACCTAGGTACAACCATGCATGGTCGAGCATGATAGAAAAATTATCTGGAAATAGGACTCTGGGTAAGGTCCAGAGAATCATACGAAAGTAGTAGTGCTTTCAGTTACACATTTGATGATAAAGGTATGTGAGGGTCATGAGGCATTTGGTATTGTATAACTGTTTACCAGGACAAAAATGCGAGGAGACAGTAGGTCAGTGTCAGGAGGAATTAGATCTGTCGTCCTGCTGACCCTTGACGAACCTGGAGACTGTCACTTCTTTTTCTATGCTTTTCTATCATTTGTCCACTTTCCTCCACAAGTCCTCAAAGCATGCTGCATGTTTATACATTGAACAAAAAGTGCCAGCCTGGATTAATGACTATATTGCAGATGCTGTATTGTTGCATCACTATATTGCAAAACAGATTGCAAGAACAAATTGCCCTTGTTAGGTTAACCCTAACAGAAAGGAGAGCACAGTCACCAAGTTCTGCACACCCACAGCTGGCCAAGGATATCACATGGAAAATCACATAAGCAGTGGGACTATACACAAGATTTCTGACCCACAACATTCATGCTGCTCTTACTTGGGCTGGCCACAGTCCTGTGACTGAGAAGGAATGTTGGCAATGATCTCCAGGAACTTTCCCCATGAACCGAGGGTTTCCTCCTGCCAGGATCATCACCCTCTTTCTGACCCCACTTCTTTTTTTCATTACTTCTTCTTTATGGGACCTCTTCCTTTTGGGCAATTCTGCTTTCCAGGACACCAAGTCCTAGATTTCACAATCTAAAAAGTTCATGTGCCAAAGCACAACATGTGATCAGTCTTCTAATATGTGTCCCTGACCCACATCTCTTTATTAACTGGAGAATTCAGGATGCGTTACTTTTGTTTAGCCCACAAATTGACAAGCAGCCCGTACCAGTCACTACTAGTAAGTAACGGGCTTCTGCTTGAGACTTCAAACCTCATTTTGGGGTATTCACACACACACATGCATACAGTTATCTGCTACCTGTTAGAATTCACTGTTTAAGCCATTTTCCACCCACAGCGCCCACAGTTCCTTGCCCAGTGCTGGATTATTTGACCAGGAATAAAGCTTGTCCTTTGAAGATTTTCACTTAATTGGAATATCTCCTTCCACTAAGCTCACTGGTGTTCAGCGGGGAGCTGGATTTCTGCTCACACTGCTCTCCCCAGACCTTTTGGTAGGGCTTCTCTACCGCCTGCAGAAAATCTGTAGGAACTAAGTGTCCCTGACACAACAAGTGAAATTCGGATGAGCTTGGCCAGCTGCTCTTCCCCCAGAACACAGGAAAAGTTAATGGTCAGACAGAGAGAGGGTAGTGGGATTTTTTCCCAGTTCGGACTGAAATTCATGACAAAGATGAATTTTATTTCTTTTTTTTTTTTAACCAAAGGAATAGTCTTTGACCTGGTGGAAATCCTGTGACTCATGAAAAATTCGCGAGACTCGGACATGCTCCACATTCCTGACCTATTGGAGCACTCCCACCAGAGCTGTCATCACAGAGCCAGCCATCCAACTAGGGAAGGGAAACCATACCATGTGGCTTACAGTTAGTGTCGTTTTTTAAATGCTTTCGAGAGAAATGACAATGTGCCTGAAGAGTTTCCAGGGTGAAATATATCAACAAAATTATTCCTTATGAATAATTCTTCCAGCAATATTTCCTGTCACACATTAAGATCAAAAAGTGGAAAAGGACATGTGAGAGAGAAAGCAAGAAAGAAAGAAAAGAAGGAAAATCTCCTCCCACACACTCAGAAGATGTATCATTTCTGGATTGCATCAAACAGAAAGGAACCCAATAATTATGATTTCACATTTCCAGCAGAACTAAGCCCAGTCTCATACTAATAGCCTCACTAGGAATATGCTGCTAGCCAGTCATCCTAACCCTGAACACGCTATAAACAACAGACCCAGCATGCTACCAGTGCTAATTCTGGTTGTGGCTAGCCCTCATGCTTAGTTTTCATTAACCTTGTATAACTCAGGTGTTCATTAAACCTGTTATTCATTTTATCTTCTGATGTGCTCATTCTGATGTGTCTTCAATGGTCAAAAGCCAGACTGCATGTTCACAAAATGAGAGAAGGTTCAGAGGCATCAGCAAAGAGTCTGATTTATGTTAGCTTATGAAATTATGGCATCGTACAGATTTGTTTCTTTATGTAGACCTGAGCTTGCTATGGTTAAGCCAGGAACAAAGCTGCTGAGTGGCCTTCTTGTGAGCAAGAGTTGGCATCCGGGATAAATGGTCCAAATCCTGAAATACAGGCAGATCTGAGCTCTGTCCCCAGTCAGAAGTGAAGCAAGATTTTACTTGCTTGACTACTACTTCTCACGAGTTGTGAGACCCTAGGAAGCACCTAATTTTTACAGTGGTTTGAGTTAATAGAAGTGCACAGCTCAGACTCACATCCCTGAAGCTGGCTCTGCAGAGGTTTGACCACCTCTTCAACAGACACAGAGAGGCGTTCAAGTTACAAGAAGCTATAGAACTTTCAGCTTGGCGATCCCATCTATGCAAAAGACTGTTGCAGCAAAACTGCTCTGGTAAGAAGTCTTGTTCCAAACTAAAGTTCACATAGCAGTGAGATATCTGCATGAAGCCAGGTCCTGAGCACATGTTTAAGTCAATGTAAGCAAGCAGACCTTCTGATGTCAGAGGAACTGCTCCCAGGAGTTACTCTACTTGTGTGCCCAGGTCACTAAGTGCTGGATGTCAACGCGTCCTGCAGCAGCACAATGGGTTCACAGCCAGGAGGAATCCTGGTTTGCACAAATATTTTTTTTTATTTTTAAAGTAGTATATCAGCTTTTTCAGTGTTTCCCTGGAAAAAGGAGATTCCTGTCTCACAGAACACAGCAACAAAAGGGAACATAGAGATTTTTATAGCTTTTGTCATCTTTTAATGTTATTTTATGAACTGCAGTTATAGCAGTTTCAAATTGCAGCCATTACTTGCTGCTTTGTTTCTACTTATCAGATTCAAAGCCAAAACTAAAAGTAGAGCTAGCTTGTTTGACACACTTCATCCTGTGCAAGAGTACAACCTATAACAGCTAGGAAGAAAACATTGAATTAAAAAAATAAGGAAAGAAAGAAAAGGAAAAGAAAGCTCTTAGTTTTAGGGAATTAATATTCAAAAACCACGATACATGGCTCTGAAACTGAGTGGAGTAGCTGTACATCGCATAGACTAGTGTATGCCTTTGACGTGCTAAACACTGATATCTCCTTATAATGATGTGTTAATGCAAGGGGAGTGATTTTGCAAAATTTTATGCCTTATTAAGGAAATGATTCAAGCCCAGGAAATGTGCGGGTTAAGTACTTGCTTTCATAAACATGGGTTATGGTGGAAAAAAAGATTTTAGATATTATGTGGAAAAAATGCAGTAAAAAGCGCTGAATTAGCCCATTCCATTACATTGAATTGTTCAGCAATTATGGTCATCCCCCAGCCTAGAAAATTAAAGTATATGAGGAAAACCCAATCTAAAGATACTGCTCTGCTACTGAAGACATAGCATATCATGCCTAAAAGGCACTTAGGGCTTCAATGACCAAAAAAAGTTATCTGAGAAATAAGTTTAAACCAACTACTGTCCCAGCTCCGTGCTGCCCTCCCCTCTTCCCTTTCACTTCTCAAGCCACTTACACAAATAGGAATTGCATCAGACTGTGAGGGGCTCAAACGTGCTCTTTGGAAGTGGAAGATTTCCTGCAAAACTCTTAAGACTGCAAGAGCAGTCTTTTGTGCTCTTTGCTTCAAAAGGCAGAATCAGGCCACAGGGCTGCATGATAGGGATGGCCCATCATGCTAGGGAAAGAAAATGTGTCGTGATCTGATCTGGATGGAGTGGAAGAAATAATTTGCAAATATTCATTTGAACTTGAAAGACACTTTGTATTTCACTGCTTTCCCCGTGCCATCATGTTCACTCACCACAACCGTCTTGTCCCTGGATGGTATGTAAATGAATGTTCATGAAAAGTAGGCTTTACATGCATGTGCTTGAGCAGTGTCTGCAAAATCCTTTTCAGGCTGCAGAGCTATCTGTAGCATGGCTTTTGAACAACCCTGATTTTCTCAGTTCTATTTATGAGCTAGTATTTACTAGAGACATTCACACCTACTGGGTATTAGCTTAGCATATCTTTCTCTTTCAGCTCCAAAAGGCACTCACTGATCCTTCTTTTTTGCTTTCTCTCAGTTGCCTCTCCCCAGTGTTTAGAAACAGTTAACTTTACCCAGATTTTTTTTCCCCTAAATTTAAAAATAATAATGTGGCTCCTCACTATAAAATGTCTGTCTCCTCCACTCCCAGCCTCCTGGGGTTGCCGTGGGCATGGTCTGCAAATTAAGTGGAGGCACTCAGCCCTCAGTTCAGCTCTAGTCAAACATTAGCTGCAGTGTTTACCCTTGTGTAATCTTCAGTTTTGCATTAATTTAATACTGCTCAGCACTTTTTTAACATATTCAGCAACTCCGTGGTACATAGTGCTTTGTGTCTGTATCTCCCCCACCAAACCAAGTTTTGATTTGTGACCAAACTCATCAAAGTAAGATCCCTGCAATACTTTTCTCCCTCTACTTTGATCTTTACATAATAAAAAAAAATATGTTGCTTTATGTGGTAATTCAGCTATACTCTGAGGGTTTTTTCCCCCTTAACTTCAAAGAGAGCAAATAGGAAATTGTTTTCATTTTTCTTCCACATTTTACAAACAACATGTTCTAGTTGTTTCTGAGCAGCAGAAGAGAGTAAGCATCTCCCAATTAATAACTCCCAGGTAATATCATGGCCTCTTGTAAGCACAGATCTCAAGAAATTCAGTTCATAACACAAACAAATAGAATTCTCTTTGAAGTTCTGGCTAAAGGACAGCCAGAAATGGAGTGAGAGCACATCATCATTCTTAATCAGACTTCTATCTTTGAACCTTCTTCTGAGCAAAATAAAACAAACAGAAATCTTGGAGTATTTAGTTAGAAAGCCACTCACCTCCTGGCTTCAAAACTGCAGAATCCCACTTCACTGGGAAGAGCATCAACTAATGCCACACAACCCAGAGGTCTCACCCCAGCCCTGTTACAGGTAATCCCACAGAGAAGAGGGAAGAGATTTTGCTAAAGCAAGGACTGAAGTAAAGTCAACACCAGACCTCGGGCTTTTTGGCTGTCCAAATAAAGATCTAGCATTTCACACCCACCAAGGACACTTGTATAACTCCCACTACACAGCAGAGTGGGCAATGAGGCTCTTACATCAGCATTTGAATTGCATGATCTTTTCTGGGCTGGTGAGGCACATCAGCACATGCCTCATCCCACCTACACTGATATTAATAACTCTGCAAAAATCAATAGCTGGGTGATGAAAAGGTTTCAGGCTTTGTGTGCTTTCATCATGTGAGGGCCCACGCAGGACCTGGAGAGAACCCGGAGAGGACCTGGAGAGGACCCAGAGGAGCTGGAGACAATAGGGACAGTTTTCACCCCAGTATTTGAAGGGGGCCTACAGGGATGCTGGTGAGGGACTATTCGTTAGGGACTGTAGTGATAGGACAAGGGGTAACGGGTTGAAATTTAAACAGCAGAGGTTTAGATTGGATATAAGGAAGAAATTCTTTACTGTGAGGGTGGTGAGGTACTGGAATGGGTTGCCCAGGGAGGTAGTGAATGCTCCATCCCTGGCAGTGTTCAAGGCCAGGTTGGATGAAGCCTTGGGTGATATGGTTTAGTGTGAGGTGTCCCTGGCCATGGCAGGGGGGTTGGAACTAGATGATCTTGAGGTCCTTTCCAATCCTAACTTATGATTCTATGATCACAATGTCCCAGAGAGGAAAGCTGGCAGCAGCAAGGGGATTTAGGCTGAAATTAGGTTATACAGAGGCACAAAGTCCAAGAAAAAGAGCTGCTTGAGCTCTAACGCTCCCCCTTGCCACTGATTTTTCTTCAAATCCCTCTCACTGTGCTACTCCCACCCCAAGGACCCAACATGCCTGAACTTGGCCCACAGGGAGGCGGGGCTGGCTCAATCTCTGGCATGCCAAATTTAGCACAAATAGCAAAAAATCCCAGAGCAAACAAGGGAAAACACAGAGCTTGCTGTTCCTTGTACATGAGATAATTCCCTTTAGCTTATTGACATACATTGCTTTGTTTCTTCTCCCATTTAGGAAATTATACAATTATGTGCATGGCCGGGAGCTGGAAGCACCGAGCCAGTTCTGCTGAATGGTACCCTAATGGCTGAGCATTCCCCAGGGACCCCCTTGATCTCCTCACGCCTGTCTGAGGCTCTGCTCAAGTCAAAGAGATTAAGGAAAAGTCAGTGAGAATTTAGGCACGCCTGGCTCCAACAAGCCATTTGCACCAATTCACAAAGGAAAAACCTTGGAAGTGTTTCCAAAAATACAGGCCAGTCGTGTGAGTTAAGGCTGTGAGGGAGCCTAACACGCAGACTTTCCCCATAATCAGGGTTTACCTCAACTCTGGTTATTTTGTAAACTCTGGTTTCTCAACAGAAACGGCTCATCATGCTACACCCCAGCTCGACAGACATGCAGAAAGCTTTTGTAAAGAGCTAGAACAACCCGGCTGTTTCTTTCATGAAAACTGTTTGTTAGCAAACTATCTCATCATTTTCCAAGCATTTGGGTGGGAGGGGGAAAAATATTAATAAGAATTACATAAATGGGAAGCTGCCAGATTGATGATGCTAAAAAGCAGGGGAGTATTTCAGGCCATGGACAATTACCAGTGTGGACAGTAGCAGCATAGCTGTCCCCACAGTCTCTGATTAGGGAGCTGAGAAGGAGAGCCTGGGCTTTATCCTGAAGGCAAATTCAGAGCAAGCCATTTTGCGGATTGTCCTTTTCCTTTTTTCTTTTTCTCATTTGATTTGAGGAGTGAATTTCTGCAGAGCCCTTATGATTTCAGAGTTTTATTTATCAGAATTGTTGAATAACCCTTGGCTCATGGCCCATGACCTGTCTGCAAGCTATTCACGTTGCGGCTGCACAGGCCAAGCAGTATGAGGGAGGTTAGTGTTAGGGGCAGGTTGGGGCTTGAGGCACCAAAACGAGGGGAAAGAACTGACACTGGACCACCACCACCAGAGGGCTCACCCCCAAGGCCAGAGTGGTGTTATATGTCCCTTAGCTGGTGGGAAAAGGCAAGACCACTCCTGCGGCAGAGCTTGGTGGCTGTGCAATACAAGCTGAGCTTTTTGCTGCTTTACTCTTGGAAACACATCAGTCCTTCCATGCAGACTGTGCTGCATCCCCACAGCTACCAGCCTAGACACAGACTGTATGTGCAGATATAGCCATTGCTTTTCCCTATCACTTTTGCCATCAGAAGTCAGGACTCAATACCGGTATTCATTTATTTAGCACTCACTAAGCTATCAAGCTGAGTTTCCATTACAGAGGGACATGAACTGCATCACCAAGAATTTGCTTCTCAAAAAAATCAGTCAAGTTTTTGTGAAAAATAAATGCACGTTATTTTGACTTGATTGATATTACCACAGGGTAGAGCCACTAAAATAATATGGAGGAGAGACAGTGATTCCCCTGCACCAGGATGACTAATAAATCAAGGGCAACACAACCTGGATTAAATTCAAAACCCCATAGACTCTTGACTGTGTTACTGCCAAACCTTGAGCCACCCAGTCCCTTTCTCCCTTGTCCCCCCAAAATATGTTTAAATTGTAAACACAAAGCTTGATTGTTTGTTAGAGAAGTGGTTATGGTGGGAAAATAATGCCACTGTGGAGGAAAGAGCAGGAGGGTTTTACAAGATGCAGTGGGATTTATCATTGTCTCTTGCAGATCAACTCTCTCACCCCTTTGTTATTCCTTTGCTTTCGCTTTGATTCTTACTGAAATAGAAGTCCCTTCTCTGGCTGTGGACAGGATGGTATGCAAAACCCACACAGGATGACTGCATTGTATTGATATCATGAAAAAAGATCAGCTTTCCTTGTATTCATAGGCCTATGAGACCTCTGGTTAAACATGTGGCCTTGTTTAACCCCTGCTTTATTCTCCAGTACAGCTGATGTAATTGCAAGCCAAACATATTTTACACCCTGTTGTAGCGTATCAATGTATCTCCTGTTAAACAGAATAATTTCTTGTGTGGAAACTGGGATTAACTTTCCTCTTTGAGGATATAAGACTGTGAGCTGGTACCTAGCTATCTATTCTGTGTAACGATACCCATGAAGGCACCACAAAAATCCATAGTCACATATTTTGACTGCTCAGATCTTATCAGCATGTTTATAGGACCGAAGTCATCTCTTCATTGTGTCCTGTGGAGCTGTACCAGGGACAGACTCACCCTAATGAACCAGTGGTGGCAGAATCAGAAAATTCTCAATAATGGAGCAAAGCAGAAAACAATGCTGGCTTGTTCCTAAATCCACAGCACTCACATCATGTATATCTTTACTCAGTGATGCAGGATGACTCACAAAAATGTTAGCTCAAGATATATTTTAAACTCCTGAGCTAGCACTGTCTTGAGAAGAAAATTCTAATTTTGCTTCCTGTGGGCATACTTTTGAGAGCAGATTATAAATCTGAGTAGTGAAAATTGCACTCCCTTTTTTTTCCACACAGGCAGTTATGGAAGATCAGGATTTTTCACTGCAAAAACAGCAAATTGCCCACAGAAACAATTTACATGCACACCCAAAACCACACACCCTAAATCCCATGCTCCTGTTCTCCACCCTTACGCAGTGTGTTGCTCTCTTTTCTTCTCTGGTTGGTCTAAACTTGGCTTTATGAGATTGCCCCTAGCTTTGCAATAACAATTCTAGGTCTTTCCATCAAGGCAGGAAACATTTGCTCCCTAAAACCAGCAGAGCCTGTTCCATTTCTGGCTGGATGCAGTCATGTCTGCCTATTCACCCCAGGTATTTCAGCTGGAAAGTTGTGCTGAGGCCGTTTTGAATGTCTAGCTTTGAATATCAGGCATGAAACAAGTTTGAGGAAGCTGGTCCTGCAGTGGGACACAAGACAGCACTGAACAAGCTACTGCTTCCAACTGAGGTAGCATAGCTGCCTTCCCTCACTGCCATCTATGCTGTCTAGCAGGGCCTGCTTTTCTCCTGGGAATCTCTTCCCTCCTTTTAGACCCAGCTCAAAGTGCCCATCCCACCACCTGATCCCACCTCAACTCCCAGTTCCCCATCCCCTCAGCTCCACATATGTCTTCTTGTTCTCTTTAGGAGCAAATCAAGTACTTTTCTCAAAACATTGAATCTATGTATAGTTCTGGGAATAGCTGACTTCAAGGACTGCTCCCTAAGGAGAGCACAGGCAAGATTACAGCTGCTTTAGTTTCTTACAGTACTGCTGTGTTGTTTCCCAGCAAGCTTTCAGAATGGTGGTATCACAGAATGGTTGAGGTTAGAAAGGACCTTGGGAGATCCTCTGGCACAAAGTCCCTACTGAAGCAGGGCCACCTAGAGCTGGTTGCCTAGGACCATATTCAGTCAGCTTTTGGTTACCTCCAGGAGACTCCACAACCTCTCAGGGCAATCTCTACTAGTGCTCAGTTGTCATCACAGTGAAAAACCATTTTTTGATGTTCAGAGAGAACCTCCTGTGTTTCAGTTTATGTTCATTGCCTCTAGTCCTTACTCTGTGCACCACTGGAAAGAACCTGGCCTCATTTTTGCCCTCTCCCTTTAACTATTTGTATATACTAATAAGGTGCCCCTGATCCTTCTCAAGGCTGAACAGTCCCAGCTCTCTGTCTTTCTGCAAAGAAGAGATGCTCCATTCTCTTAATCCTCTTTGCAGACCTTTGTTGGACTTTCTCCAGTATATCCCTGTCTGTCTTGCACTGAGGAGCCCACAAATAGACACAGTACACCAGATGTGGTCTCTCTAGTGCTGAGTAGATGGTAAGGATAACTTGCCTTGACCTGCTGGCAACACTCCTTGTAAAGCAATCCATGATCCCATTTACTGCCTTTGCCACAAGGGCAAATTGCTGGCTAATGGACAAATTGGTGTCCATCAGGATCCCCAGGTGCTTTTCTGACAAGCTGTTTTTTCAGCTGGGTGGCCCTCACATATACTGGCACCTGTGATTTTTCCTCCTTGTGTGCATGCTGAGCACCTCACTAGGAGTGAGTAATGCTGTTCTCCCAAAAGCAAAACAAAACCCTAGGAAACAAAAGTACTTTGCTTTTATTCAAGATTTCTTTCAAAAATTCAAACTTTGGTCCAAAAAAAGCAGGAAGAAATAAAGACTTTAGAATTTTCCTGAAAAAAACAATCACTTGATGAGAAAGTCAGATTCCCAGCAAAAATGCAACAACAAAAGACATCTGTCAGACAATTAATTTCATTTGACTACGTGGGCTGGACGAATATGGCTGACACACACAAACCAGAAGTGTCTCCTTGAAGGAACAGAAAGGACATCCTCCTCTTTTAGCCAACAACGCATCAAACGTAAGGGAAAAGCAAGTTTACTTTCTGACCAGAGGAGATCACCAGATCATGGACTCCATCTGCAGATGTCTTCTGCATGTCCCTCAGCTTTCATCCTCAGTTTTTAAAAACTGACTGATGCAGCAGATTCAACCAGATCACAGGGGAGGACACATGTCAGCAAACAAAGGCAGTCATGTATTTTGCTTGTTATCTGCATTTTTTTTCATTCCATTTGCATGAAAACTTACACTGTGGTCAGTCCATGTCAAAGAAAATAAATGAAAACAATGAAAAAAGGCCACCTAGGCGCTAGTGTAAAAAACATTGCTCATGTCTTGAAATTAGCTGTCTGTTCTGCTCAACTGTTAGGATGGACCCTGAGAAATTTTTCAGGTAAGTCAGGTCCTGGCTAAGTTTCAGGGACATTGAAGAGGCCACTATGGAGACTGGGTATGAAAAATTTGGGATGTCGCTTTGTTCCATGGCAACTAGCACTCTCCCATTCACTTTTTCAGGCATGATTCAGGAGCAAGGAGCTGTTTACATGGGAAATTTGGACAGGTGTCCCTTTTTGGAGGTGAAACACTCCAACAGATAAGGAAGTGATTTGTCCTACAACAACAAATGGTCTTAAGGACATTTTGTTTGCCACAATAGAGAGACAGCAAGGTGAGCCAGTTTTCAGTGGTCCCAGTCATTAGGGATGTTAGTCCATGTTGCAAAAACCCGTGTGCAGCACATGCATCTGGCTTCCCAGTAGACACATGGCACTAGAAAAGAGGCATGCTTCAGGTCCAGAGACTGGTAGAAAAGGCACAACACGCAGTGTTTCACCTCCAGCCCACCCCACCTGTCCTGGGTTCAGCAGTAGCAGTCATTTTTCTCCTTCTTAGTAGCTGATGCAGTGCTGTGTTTTTGACTTTCAGCCTGAGAACAGTGCTGATAACACCAATGTTTTTAGTTGTTGCTCAGTAATGTTTAGTCTGACCAAGGACTTTGTGAGTCTCATGCTCTGCCAGGGAGGAGGGGAAGCTGGAAGGAAGCAGAGACAGGACACCTGACCCAAACTAACCAAAAGAGGTATTCCACAGCACAGGGCACGTCATGCCCACTGGATAAACTGGAGTCAGTTACCCGGAAGGGCTAGATCACTGCTCGGTCAGGCTGGGTATCAGTTGGTGGGTGGTGAGCAGTTGTATTCTCTTCCCTTGTTATTTTCCTTATCATTATTATTATTGGTGGCAGCAGTAGTGGTTTTGTGTTATACATTAGTTACTGGACTATTCATATCTCAACCCGTGGGAGTTACATTCTTTTGATTCTCCTCCCCATCCCTCCAGGAGCTGGGAGGAGGAAGAGGAGGGGTGGGAACTGAGCAAACGGCTGCGTGGCTGAGTTGTCAACTGGGCTTAAACCACGACACCACCCTACTCCTCCTCCACATAACACATTTGAAATGTAGGGTAGAACTTATGGGCTTTGTAGCCATGCTGTGTCAGTCCAGACCTACTTTGCCACCATCCCCAGGGCACTTCCACAGACAGGCGGATGAACACTAAATTTACTCAGCATTTTGAAAGACGTTTCTGTCTACCTTGGACCCCTCATCACCTTCTGAGATCTTTCCTTTACTGAGTCCTGAGGAGCTTTGGGTGCCTGCTATCATACCTCAAGTCCCTCATTTAGAGGGACCTTAGAGATAAATCAAAGTCAACATTTCTGAGTGATATCAACCAGAAAAAGGCTCTCCTCTCCTGCAAGTCTAGACTGTGCACTCGCTGCAGCTTACAGAGCAGTTGTACAATTGGTGGGTGACATCCTTTCCTCCTTACAGCTCAAGCAAGTTCTGGCCCGAAAAACCAGCCCACTCTGATACTTGGATCTGGCAGGGTTAGATGGCCATACTTCACTTTTTGTGTTGGAAACTCAGCACATGCTTGCTGGGAGATGTTCAGCTATGCATGATATGACTGCTTCTTGTGGTGTGTCTTTCAAAAGCTGCAAACACTGGCACTACTCGCATTTAGTAACAAAAAGAAATCCATCATAATTTTTCAATAATTAGTGCATAATGGTATTTAAGCAGTGTATCATAATTAGCTTCTCTCTCGAGACCCCTCTCTGCCACACACAGATTCAGAACATCTTTATTTTCTTATAAAAGGCATTAATCTTTACAATCAGGCTTTTTGGCTTCTTTTTCTCCTCTATCTCCACCCCAATAGAAACTGTCTTCTCTGTGTCAGTCAGTTAGACAAACCTACAGAGCACTGCCTAGATTTAAACTTTAACTACAATAGCATTTCAAAACTATAGTTTGTCCAAAAGTTTGTCCCTGATTCAACTGGTCTTCTACAGTACAAAATGTTGTGAACCCATACAGTGTTTTCTGCACATAAATGTGAGTTGCTATTGCTGAGTAACTTATTCTGATCTCTGCTGATATTTTGTTTGATTTTTTTTTTCTTTTTAAAGTAGGTTTGGTGAGGAAAGGGAAAGGAGACTCTGGTTTTTGGAGAAGCTTTATAGTTTCCTTGCACCAAACTGCTGATGCTGTGTGTGACCATCACACCCATAAGAGCTGGAGTCTAGCTTGCTGGGAAGAGGAGGGATAATCTGCCTGAGTCAAGCCACCAGGCGTAAGGGAAGAGGGGAAACTGATTTCAGAGGACTGTTCTTATTTATGCTGCACATGAAAAGAGAAGCTGTCCCAAGTACACCATCCCTCTGAGCTTAGGTAGATTTCAGGGGGTCAGGGGAAATATGGCTGGACCTGAGCTCTGCCTCTCATCACTGGATGTTTGTTCTGCATGTAATGTTCTTTGCTCTTGAAATTTATTTCAAGGTCAGAGAAACTTACCTTCTGTGTATATTGGGTTGAGGCATATTTTGTTAGCAAAATTTATAAGATGGCTTGTTTTAACAGTTGTTACATTAGATTGATTGGGTAATATTTACTTGTGCTATAATTATCTTATTTCATAGTACTGAATGTAAGGAGACAGCTAGGCACGCTGAAACCAAAATAACAGAAATCAGGAGGTTTGCAGCAGGAGGCAAGGTGCTGTACTGTATATACTGTTGTGTCTTGTTATTTATATCAAGCTAAACTTGTTTTTCCAGCTATTTGTGCAATTGACCAGCTACCCAATAAATTACATCATTTCCAGCCCTGAATGGCACCATGACATGTTAACTAGGAATTTAAGCACCAGAAAATAATCTTGAGTGACTTAAAAGTGCAGCTATAAAAGCCCAATGAAAGCTAATTTTCTGAGGCAGGATGGGGAGGGGGAGAGGTAGGAAACAGGCAGGAGGAGGAAAGGAGGGAGAGGGGCTGAGAGGCAGACAAAAAGCCTCATGCCCAACCAGATTCACAGACATACACAAGTTTTAACATTCCTAGTTTAAAAATATATTCCCTGTAAAAATTCACTTGTAGGTTGATTGATCTCTCCTCCCTTGGCTGAGCCAACTCTCAGCCCTTCTCATGTTTTCATGTGTAGATGAACATCTGCTTAGAGGTGAATTACAAAGAGCTCATCAAATATGTGTAGCTATACATGGCAAATGTCCCCAAATAGAATTGTAAAAGTAGAGAAGTATTCCCCACATTTATTTTACTTTTTTTTTTGTATAAGTGAACAGGCCAATGTGGAAATAAAAAGGAATTCAAGAATTATGGTTTTGTTTGGGTTTTTTTTAATTAGACTGGCACAAACCTCTTAAACCTTTCATGTAAATGATCTCACAAAGACACCATGGTCTGAGACAGTGAAACCAGGAAGGGCTAGCACTTGCCATCAGCAGGCACTTGGTCAAGGCTGAACACTCCACTGAGCACATTGGCTTCCCAGAGTGCTCAGCCCAGGCAGGGCTGGAGGGTGTTAGGGTTCCCTGCAGCCCACTCACCCAGGATTTCTCTGTCTAGGGGATCACTAACATGAATTTAGGAAGCTAGAAGGATCCCTGAGTCCCACAGGACAAACACAACAGAGGTAATCTCTTCCAAGATGGTGTCCCTGTAGGGGGGCAACACCCCAGCAATGAAGTAGTGAGAAGGATCCCTAGGTGGAAGAGGGTTGTCTACCCTCATCCCATCACAGCTCCAAGACCATTTTGTACAGCCTGGCACCAGGGTTTGCTCCCTGAAGCAAGGTTTGCCACAAACCAAGGCCTGTGGAAGCTTCAGTTAATTTTAGCTTAAGAAAAAAGAATCCTGCAATTGAGCTGCCTGCTTGCTTGCCTGTCTTTCAGCCTCCCCTTCCCTTCAGTACAAACACCCTAATAGATTTTGATTCAGTTTCAGCTAACATTAAGTGAAGAAAGAGAAGATAGACACGAATTTGTGACCCCAATGAGGGAAGGGTGCATCAAACTCAGCTGTTATATTTGGCAAGGACAGCCCAGGCAGCCAGCACAGCCTTTCCGGCTGGCAAGTGAACACACACTCAGGCTACAAATGTGTTCTCAGCTATACAGTGCGTCTCAGTTTGAGGAGAGCTGGTATAAGCCACAGGGTCAGGGCATTCATAGTCAAAAGAGTCAGGTCTATATGAAAAAAAACATCACTGGTATAAAATCTGAGAGTATAAAATGGCACAACAGGAATTATTCATGGTAGTTGTGTCTCCTTTTTATTTTTCTGCATGATCACTCACAAGAGCAGAGGTGACGACCTCCCTTCAGTCAGAAAACAAGGTATCAGCACAATACCTCCTGGGAAACTCTGGTCTTGGCTGAGAGCAAGGTCAGCACCTCCTTCATGCATAGTGCGAGCAAGCATGTTGACTTCAGTGTTCCCGTTTCTCATCCGAGCAAAGAGCAGAGTTTCACAGGATGCTGAAATACATGGATGCCTGGAAGAGCCTGCAGGCTCTGAGCATCAAAGCTCAGAGCAGTTGGTTTCCCAAGAACCACAGTATCTGTGCATTTCTCATTATCTTACTTCTGAAATCCACACGTTCACATGCCATAACATCCTGGAGTAAGTAGATTTATTATCTTCCTCCAGCCTTCTGTCTCTCAGACAGCAGGGTGCTGGGGCAAACCAGTGCCATACACACTTTCATGTCAGCCCTGCCACTTACCACACATGTTGCCATCTCTGCAGGCAAGGATGGGGACTTGTGCTGTGCCAGGTTCTGCTCTCAGCTCCTTTTCCCCAAGGTCAGTAGGTTTGCCCCAGTGTAAGCAAGAGTACAAAAGCTGGCCCTTTATCAATGGGTTTTGGTGCTCTTTAATGGGATTAGCCAGTTCCACCCAGTGCTGGTTGCTACAAAGGCTTTTTCTCCTGTCTCAATGACGTGTTACATCTTAACGTGTGTGGTCATATCTGCAGTCGATTTGTGTAGCTCTTTGTTCTTTGCACATGTTTTTATTGCCTAGGGGGCATGCAGCAACCAGCCAGCAAGCTTTTGTGGTGCCCAGTTTACTTGACTGTTTATACAGTTAATGCACTGCAGCCAAAATAAGAATCTGCAATATAAATTCATTGAAAATAAAGCTGTATAACAATTGCAGAGCACTTTCAGGTTGGCAGGATGTAAAGGATGCAACACTGCCAACATCCCATGGTATAGCTGAGGCACATATCATTTAACTTTAGCAACCTACTTGCTTGGCAGCTAGATGTTTCACCCCCTGCATGATAAAATTAAATGAGAAGTAACACCTTCACGGGGCAATTTATCCCCTCACCTTTAAACATCTACTGAGGCTGAGATTAAACACTCTATAGTGGTCCCTCTGATGCTCTCCTTCCCAACCAAGGATGGAAGGAGTCTCACACAACTGGTTTTCAGTGGCCAGTGCCAGGGTATGTGCAGCACCCTAGATATCGTATCACACGGGACTGTTCAGGACTCAGAAATCTCAGACCTTTCTCAGATAAGCTCCCAACCACTGCTAGAGGGTAGGAGTATTTGATCAATAATGACCTGAAGTGCCTGTGGACGTTTTGTTAGAAACAGCATAGAAGTGAAATGCTCTCTGCCTACTGCTGATAGGTATATGGTTTTCCCCCATCACAGATCATTTATCATAAGACCGTGAATCAGTAAGCACCCTTACAAAAATGTTGGCCACTCAACAAGGCATGAAATGTATCTTAAACCTGACACGCATTATTCTAGTCCAAGCAGCTTTCACAAAGAAGCATTCTCTGGTGAGTAGTATACAACAACCCATTTTGAGTCAGTGCATCCAAAGTTGGGAGAATATTCAAGGAGACATCATCAAGAGAGCTAGGGTTTTAGATCATTTGGAACACTTTCTAGAGAACTGTCTGAAATAACTCAAGTTTCAAAACAGTCATAGAAAAATATTAGTTATAGAAATTGAAATTTTCTATGAAATCCCATTAATATAACCAGCCATAAAACATAAAATTCAGGAGGAACATTTATGTCTCATCACTGTTGTGAAGTAAACTAAAAATTCCTTTACCTGAAAATAACAATTAATTTGTGTGCTGGCAATCAGAAATTTCATCCTTCTATTTTAGTTTTGAGCTCCTTTATGTTCTGAACACTCTTTCTTCTTCTTTCCTCTTCTTTTTAACTTCTTTCTATTTTTTCACATGAAAAACTGGAAAAGCACTGAGAAAAAAACTGAGAATTATTTTGCTTATTTCCTACTTTTTTTTAAGTCATATCTTCCTTTTCCCCAGGTGGGAAAAAGAAAGAAAGAAAGAAAGAAAGAAAGAAAGAAAGAAAGAAAGAAAGAAAGAAAGAAAGAAAGAAAGAAAGAAAGAAAGAAAGAAAGAAAGAAAGAAAGAAAGAAAGAAAGAAAGAAAGAAAGAAAGAAAGAAAGAAAGAAAGAAAGAAAGAAAGAAAGAAAGAAAGAAAGAAAGAAAGAAAGAAAGAAAGAAAGAAAGAAAGAAAGAAAGAAAGAAAGAAAGAAAGAAAGAAAGAAAGAAAGAAAGAAAGAAAGAAAGAAAGAAAGAAAGAAAGAAAGAAAGAAAAAGAAAGAAAGAAAGAAAGAAAGGATCATTAAATGTTATCTGTAACTGTAATTCTATATAGCAACAGAAAAGTCTTTTTGGAGTTTTTGTAGGAGAAATCAGTGCTTTGCCTTAGCCTGCCCTATTCTGGGAGATGCACTCAATATGTCCAATGTTTCAGTGATGTCCCATCCACCCCTAGGCCCCCTCAGCAGGGGTCTGGTTGTGTCAAAATAGCTCAACACCTTCATGTCACTTGAGAGCCTGCATGTGACTGAGCAAGGTGTGTTTTGGGCAGCTTTGCATGGGGCAGGGCTGCCTCTGCCTCCTTTCTGCCAGGAGTGCCCAGCTTTCGGCTGGGCTGGTTGGTCCCCCATTATGGTGGCTGGAGCCTGAGAACTGGCATTTCCATCCAAACCCCTCTTACATGTGCTGTCCTGTAATGGCAGCCACTCTTGAAAGCATCCCCAAACCATACAGGTTAAGATATAATAATCAAACTGGAAACTTTCTGGCACTGCTTTTCTACACTCTAATCCTCAGTAACAGATTAGCACACCAAAGCCTCTAAGCGAATGTAATGACTCCTTCCCTGTGCTCCCACCCCTCAGCAAACCTATGGCTGGAAAATCTATAAATGTGCTATTTCAGCTGTTTTAAGCAGCTTATCATGATTTTCTGAAAGTCTGGCCTCAAGACTCTAGATCCCCTTCTTAATAACTTTTAATGCTACCATTATGTAATTGAATACATTTTGTCTGTGTGGTGGGAATATTATTAAGCTGTAATTCATTTCACTGTCTTGATGCACTTGGGCTTGTCTAAGGCTGGAATGTTGAAAAGTTTAAGGAAAAGAATAGAAAGGGAAAGAAGGAGAGGAGAGGAGAGGAGAGGAGAGGAGAGGAGAGG
Organism: Melopsittacus undulatus; assembly: GCF_012275295.1. Taxonomy (NCBI): domain Eukaryota; kingdom Metazoa; phylum Chordata; class Aves; order Psittaciformes; family Psittaculidae; genus Melopsittacus; species Melopsittacus undulatus. The sequence goes on from NC_047528.1 coordinate 27,015,926, forward strand.
AGAGGAGAGGAGAGGAGAGGAGAGGAGAGGAGAGGAGAGGAGAGGAGAGGAGAGGAGAGGAGAGGAGAGGAGAGGAGAGGAGAGGAGAGGAGAGGAGAGGAGAGGAGAGGAGAGGAGAGGAGAGGAGAGGAGAGGAGAGGAGAGGAGAGGAGAGGAGAGGAGAGGAGAGGAGAGAAGAGAAGAGAAGAGAAGAGAAGAGAAGAGAAGAGAAGAGAAGAGAAGAGAAGAGAAGAGAAGAGAAGAGAAGAGAAGAGAAGAGAAGAGAAGAGAAGAGAAGAGAAGAGAAGAGAAGAGAAGAGAAGAGAAGAGAAGAGAAGAGAAGAGAAGAGAAGAGAAGAGAAGAGAAGAGAAGAGAAGAGAAGAGAAGAGGAAAAAGGGAAGGGAAAGGGGAATGAGAAGGAGAAGGAGAAGGGGAGGGGAAGGGAAGGGGAAAAAAGAAAAAAGTGAAAAAAAACTAATCATCCAGTATCTTCCATTACCTGAATTTTTCCGCAAAGAAAAGTTATCAGTTCCTTTATCACCCCTGTTCTTATATTTCTTATTTTTTACCATATGTGCACAAAGCTGATAAGGCTCCTATTCATTCGTCAGAGTTTCAGTCTTTCCCGATATGGGAAGATTCTTCGTCATCCCGATTTGCTGAGTCTTAACTTTTTTGACAGAGAAGTTTTGGAAATGCAATCACGTCAGGGATGGTACTTTTTTACATCTGTTGCCCCCTCCATATTAAGTGCTTGGCTTGTGGCCAGCCATCTTACAAGTAGCCATATTATTATTGAAACCACATGCTCATTAGTGAGGCTGGCACTGGCTCAACAACCACTGTCCGAGGCTAACATTATATTCCATTATATCCCAGACAACAGGACAGTGTAGCGCACAGTTTACTCAGAAGAACAAACAGTCTCAATTGACAAAATCTGAATCTTAAACTGTCAGAAATGCTATCCATTTTCTGTCCCTTTGTATGTGGGCTCTGGTAATTCAGGGAGAGATGAGTTTTGAAAGAAAATACTGTACCACTAGCTTATCTTCTCGATTTTTAATTTCAAGGTTTGCAGGGACAGCAGGAGTTCCTGGGCCCTAGTCTAGCGGGTTTAATCACTTTATCCCTTGGGAGGCATGGAAGAGTATTTCACTTAATATACAGGAATGACTCATGATCATTGCTTTCAATTAGGAATGTCCTCTGGGATTTCTGGGAATGGTGTTTCTCTGGTAGGGGAAGGGAAAAGAATAAGAAGGAGAAACACAGACAGAATCAGACAAGTTTGAATTAACTTTATCAAGAAATGTATTTCAAAGAGGGTGAGCTCCCACTTTGCTTCATACATCCTTGCCCAGCATAATTACTTGCACTGTTCTATAGACATTAGGTTTCTTAGCTTAAACCAAGGATTTATGTGAACTTCATCTTTCACTGAAGATCTTGCTTGTTTACCTTTGATGGCCATATAAAACAACACTTGCTAAGGTCAGAAACCTCACAGGCCGGAAAATTGACTGGGACATTTTCAATGTTTCTGTTCCTGCTGGAAATAGCTGCAGCTGAAGGTCAGTTCCTGTTTCTCCTGCTGTAGCAGGTATTACACCAAGGTGTGTGCATGAAGTCTCAGGTGCAATATAATATTTCTCAAAGACTTCTGGACTAGCTTAAGTTCAGTGATTTCTTACAGCACTAACCCTATTCCGTTAAACTACTTTCATGCTGGTGACAGGGACTTGCAGAAATAAACAGGGTTGAGTCCAACAGTTTTTCAGGTCCATACAAAAAAGTAAGACCATCCCACTCCCATCCAAAACATGAGAGGAAAACATTTTCCTTGGGATTAAGTGTACCCATTCTTGTGTGAGATTACTGTATTTTGTTCCCAGAAGCAAGGATAAACTTGCATTTATCATAACTCTGAAGAGATATAAAGCCTTAGACAAAAAAAGGCCATTATAAATTCCTGAAGTTCAGAGTTTTATAGAGGCAAGACCTATTTGCAAATACAAACTAGAAGAAGATAGCAAGTAAGCTCATTTTCTTTGAGGAAGGGAAGGGTTAACCCTGACAAATGACATGCTAAATTTAGAGTCATTTTTGCATGTGGTTGCATGTCTAGTTGGAACGAGTCTGCCAAAACTCATTTTACTTATGACCCTTTACAGCTAGCAGAGAAAGAGGTCCATTGTTTTCTTTGTATTAGCAAGATTAAAAACACAGTCCCCCCAACTGAAAAGGCAAGCACTCGAAGCACTGTCTGAAGCAAAAAGAAGCATTTTTAATTCTTAATAAACCACATACAGACACATATCTATATGTATGCACCCAACACATGCAAGCATATGCATATCCTAGAGGGCCGGATCTCATTCTATAAGCAGCTACGTGCCATGTGGGTGAAAACAAAACAAGAGAAAGAGGGATGCATCTCTCATTGGCCACCCTCACTTCAAATGTTGCAGCAGAGTCTTCTCCTCATAGCCCTCAGGAGGTGCCTTGTACAGAGGGTCTGTTACTGCATCTCAACCAGATGTGACTCGGGAAAGATGCAGATGTGTCACTGCCCTTCTGGCCCAAGTAGCAGGCACCATGTGCTGTGGATGGCTCTCTCCCTTTCTGGAGTAGCAGCACATTGTATGGGGTGAGAGTAAGTTCTGTGGGTTCAGCCAGCAAAGAGGCATCCACCCACTTCTTTGGCAAGCACTTGTTGAGGATGGGATCGGTTGGATGTAGATATCTATGTCTGACCTAGTTACCGCAGTGTTCATTTGGCACTGAAGGGAAGGGAGAAGCAGACACTTTTGGACATGCTTTATCTTGCTCTAATGCAGAATGTCTTAAATAAGTCTCCATGGGCTCGAAGGGGAACTAGATGACTAACGCAGGTGTGGATGTCTCTACACTTGACATCAGCAGATAGCCAGGATGAATCTTGCCCTGGATATTTCACTGTTCTTCATATTTCTTTGCAACAGGTAGTCTTTGCCTCCTGCCTGCTCCTGATGAGGAGCTGGCCTTGGCCCTTCCAAACTTTACTGTAGCTGGCAAAACTCCTGGAGAAGCTCCCCCAGGGTACAACCAGCTAGGAAAGGAGTCAGTCTCTCATGAAAAATAGCAGAGCAGCTGCACAGCTTTTCTATGGGGAACACAGTGGCTGAGCAGCACGACTGTAATAATTGTGTCTACCTACACAGTTCTTCAGTTCTCTGTCACTGGTAGAAAACTCATTTCTCTTTCCTCTCAGGGTAAGAATATTTATCTTCTGGCAGCAAGGGGTGCACATTTGCACAAAGTGCTTGGTTTTATTTTGGGCCATTGAGAGCTTTCATGGAAACAAGGTAAAGCTGATAGAAAGGAAAAGCGTCTTGCATCATATGAGCTGAAATGGTTAGGAAAAAACCAGATGAGGTTCAGGAGCTGTTCATTAGTTCAGAAAGGACGGCAGCGAACTTCAGAACTAAATCTGGAATGTGAACAGTTGCACTGAATTTGGCTATGTTAATCAGTGAGGTGATCTGAGAGAAAAGATAGTTTCTACCAGTTGTGCAAGAAGTTATGCTACTGAGAAGAGAGGTCCCTACGGGACAGATAGTCAAAGAGAGAGAGGTAATTATCACCAATGTAACACCAAAGGGTTAGTTGGAAGCAACTGGAAAATTACAATGTGCACAAACCAACTTCTCAAGCAGTTTAGGCAGAATTTAGTCACCCATGTCCAAATATGTGATCCACAAAGTATTTACTTAATCCTTTAGATGTCTGAGAGTCTGTAAGCGCCTGAATTTGGACAGGAAAGCTTAGTCTGGCGTCAACATTTCTGCTACAAACCATGCCCAGTGGAACCATGATACTGGCTGAGCCAAATACTTTCTCTCCATTCCTGCCAAAGACTGAGATTCATGGCCTATGTTTCAGTTCATGGAGGCAGGATCCAGTAAACATGTTCAAAGCACACCTAGAGATCCCTGATAGTCATGAGAGCTTGAGATGCTTTGATTAACAGGGGTGGTAGTGACAGTCTTATACATAATGGTTCAGCAGTTAGCCTATGATACCCTCGAAGAGTACAACGGAGGTTAAGTTCCCTCATCTTTGGTACCCAGACTCCATATCACTCACTCCAATGAAGGTGTCCAACTTTGGACCACATCAATTGCTTGTTTCTCTGAGAGGCAGGTGGAGTAGCTCCCACACCTCCTGATGAAGATGAGCCCCTGTGCCAAAAGGAAAATGGAAATAGGTGAGGCTAGAAGGAGGACAGGCCAGGCTTTGCAGCTTTCTGGTCTGGGCACTTTCTCCAGCAATGGGGGCTCCTGAACTCTCATTCTTGAATTATTTTGTTTCAGCTCAGCCAAACCAGCAGGACTTCTCAGTGTGCACAGCTGCAGAGTTGTAGGAACCTAAGAGCTTTTTGGCTCAAATTTTGGAACCTGGTGACAGTTTAAATCATACATTGGGTATCCACATCTTTCTTTGGATTTTGCTCGAAGGCCCTATAGGTATGTATCTATGCCAGGGGCATTTATGGACCAAAAGGTCTTCAGATCTGCAGATATTCTTGCTGACAAGGAGCTACCACATAGTTAGGTCCTGTCCCTGATGCCTTATTATTCCATCTTTCCCTTTCACCGAATTCAACAGCCCACCAAAGTCCAGCAGTCGACAACAGTTTCTAAAGATGCTGATGGATGCAATCCTCAAAGTGCTCACATGAAGAGGGGGGCACCAGCACTTCTCTCTCATATCCATACTCCTGAGACATCTTCCTTTCACTTCAGATGGTTGCCAGTGCATAATCAGTCTCCAGATGCATCAAAACCAAGTTCAGTAAACAAGAAGAACGTTTTAGATGTCTCACACCCAGTGTAGAGTAGATTTTCTATTTATTCATTCATTGTCAAGATCTCACAGGTCTTTCCACTACACAGAAACTTCTGTACCTCTTCAATGCCCTCTATCTTCCTGATCTCAGTGATGTCCCAGAATAATGATTTTCGTAAGTTAAATATGTTGTGCGATTGATTCTATAAATTTTTATTTGCTGTCTCAGTTTCACTGAGTGTTCCCCTGTTTTATTTGGGGTTTTTTTTGTGTAAGGAAAAAGGGTAAGGAAGAGCATCTGATTTATCTTCCCAGTTCTATTAGCTAGCTTGGATAGCTCTACCATATACTTTTCTTTTTCATTTCCTCTCTAAATAATCCCAACCTTTTCAGTCTCTTTTCATATGGAAGTCATTCCATGCCTCCAATCTTTTTTTTATTGTCCATCTCCCTATCTAGTTTTACTGTTTTCTCTCCAGGGCAGGGAGACCAGTGGTGAACATGCTGTTCCAGGCAGCTGGAGGAGTACCATTTATGCCATGACACAGTGGGATACAGCAGTCCCAAACTGTGAATTCCATTTTGTATTTGAGTCTCCATTTTGTATGACATGCTGAATGTGTCTAACCCTGAGCCAGGACATGGAAACATGCTCCAGTACAGCCCGCTGTCAAGGAAAGGTATTAGACGTTACTCGAGAAAGCTATTTCATGGAAGTCTGGACCCAACAACAGCAATTGGCTTTGAACTGTTGGCCCAAACCCAAAGGAAAAATAGATTTTAAACAGAAGGTGCTGGCACGCCTGGTGGATCTGCAGCTTCACAATCTCTGCACATGGCAAGAGGAAAGATATTTTACTTAGTTGGAGGTATCGCTCTCAGCAGCTTCAGCTGCTCATTGCCACAATGTGAACTACTGGTAGGAAAAAGAAACCCCTCTGCATGGAGACCTCATAGCAGCCTTCCAGTATTTGAAGGGGGCCTACAGGGATGCTGGTGAGGGACTATTCATTAGGGACTGTAGTGATAGGACAAGGGGTAACAGGTTGAAACTTAAACAGCAGAAGTTTAGATTGCATATAAGGAAGAAATTCTTTACTGTGAGGGTGGTGAGGTACTGGAATGGGTTGCCCAGGGAGGTTGTGAATGCTCCATCTCTGGTAGTGTTCAAAGTCAGGTTGGACGAAGCCTTGGGTGATATGGTTTAGTGTGAGGTGTCCCTGGCCATGGCAGGGGGGTTGGAACTAGATGATCTTGAGGTCCTTTCCAACCCTAATTATTCTATGATTCTATGATTCTGGCTGATGGACATATCTCAGATTCATTAGAAAGCTGAGGTTGTGCAGAAGGAAAGGTGTAATCTCAGATGTTTGTCATGAGGCAATGTTTTGTGGTGACTTTGAATAGAAAACATTATGTGGAAATACTATACAGCAAGGAGTTGTCACCAGACTAGCTAGTCCCTCAATAAATTAACTAGTAGTTGGGCTAGCATTCCTGTGATTTAAGCACAGATTTGATCTGCTATGAGTCTGGTGGCCTGTATTTTGCGTGGTAGGTCCACTACATTTTACATTGTTCATGCAAACTTATTCATGCAAACTTTTTCTGGGCTTTGTTTTGGTTGGGTTTGTTGTTGTTTTTTTTGATTATTGCTGTATATAAATCTGCCTTTGTAGTAAACAAGCCTTTCCCAGTCAGTCACATCATTATATCTTGCTTTGCCAATGTGGTTCATGCAGCAGTACATTGGCTGGCCCTGCTCACAAGATATTTCTCTCCAGCCCCACACTGCCCTTTCTCAGAGGATGCACTGTTTGTAGGGTACTGCCCCACACTCAGAAACTTGCCTGATACTTACAGCCTCCACTGTTCCCATCCCATCTCCCCTTCAATTAAGGCACCTGCCCAGCTTCACATGTGCGGAGTGCAGCGCAGACAGCTATGCTATTGGCATAATAAGCCCAGTAAGCACAGTTTGGAAATAGAAAAGGGCTCTACTTGCAGAAAAGGAAGGCTGCCACCCATTGAAGGCCTTCTGAAGCTTTGGGCAAAGCCCTTGAAGCACTGGATGGAGCATTGCATTGTGCTGGGGAAGATGGCATAGAAGAGCTGTCACCTAAGAGCCGGACACCTAAGAACTGCCTCAGATCTTTCATTAATCCCCCTAGGAAAGCATCTTCATCCCTCTCTAGATTCTTCTATACTTACTCCTTAGCCTTTTATTCATCTTGTTCCCCCCTCACATGATGATGATCCCCTGAAGACTCCATATGTTCCAGACCTGTAACACCCACCCTACCTCCATCTTTGCCTTGTCCTGCCAAATAACCTGCAACATCAGCAGTCAACCAAATTCATGACAAAGAACAGCAAAATTGTCAGCTAGAAACTTTTGGAAGAGGAGGGGAAGAAGTGACCTCAAGGCTTCATAAAAGCTGAATCAAAAACAGACGTGGAAGAGTGAGTGTTCTGGACACTAGGAATGGCAAAGGCTTTGAGGCTTGGATATAGGAGCAGAAATGAAGAGGGAAGTGTTCTCCAAATAGCAGAAGCAAAAGGGAAAAGCAGAGAGAATGGTACTGGATTCCTTATTCCCTGTAGTGGGAAGCTGTTCTTGGCTCTTGCCATAGGCTGTTACATGCTGTGCACACACAGCAAATAAATATTTCAAAAGAAAAAGAAAAGGAAAAAAGAAAAACCTTTCAGAATAATTTATTTTCTTCCTCTGTACTGAGGCTGGACAATTATTTCTGAAACACCTATATTAGCTGCTGACTTTGACTGGCCAGGGGTTTTTTGCTGTTTATGACTAAGTTAATGAACTGAACAGTAAGTCACTCCTTCACACTGAGAACTGGAGACCCATTTCAGTTCTCTGGATTTACCAAATTAAAGCAAGTGAAGAACAGCAATGGAAAGCAGGGATAATGAATCACTATGTGCAATTATTTGTACAATTATCATTGCACTGATAATTATTTAATATGCCTTTGTATAATTTATAGGGAAAAAGCAAAGCCTCCACAGTGCAAGTCAAAATCACAGCAGTTTGTCTGTTACTAAGTATTTGGTGACACACAGAGTGGAACTAGCTTTTCTGCTGGCCTGTCTTGTGTCAGACAGTGTAAAGGAGGAAGGGTCCTGCATCCCCTCTATGGGTTACCTTACACATGAGGGCCAAGAATATTAAAGTCCAGGGGAAATGTTCCTATTTCTGAAGGAAATGCCAGGACAGAAAAAGAGGGAATGGTCTTCTGGTCATGCCATCAGTGGGGTCATCTTCATGAACAGACTAAAATCACTGAACTAGAGTCATGAAAACACTGGGGAGAGGAGTGAATGATGAAACACACTGGTGATTAACAGTGATCTTTGGTGCCTCACTCCAGAATTCAGACCTGTGAAATCCCACAGAACTTTTGGATAGCTTTAGAGGCAGTTTAGAGCTGGCTTCTCCAGAAGTACCTTCTTCTAAAGGCATGTTGGATAAAGTCATCTCACCACAAATGTGGATGAAAGAATCAACAATTGCAACTGTACCACTGCCTCCTTTGTGCACAAGCTCAGTGGGAAGAATATTTATTATTTTTATAATAAATAGGGTTCAGCATCCACTTCTGAGGGAGTTCAAGCCTCCTTGGAGAAAGTTCAGATACTTGATCAGACCCTTGGTTGACAAAAAGTTCAACATGACCCAACAATGTGTACTTGTAGTCCACAAAGCCAACCATATCCTGTGCTGCATCAGAAGCGGCATGTCAAGGGACATGATCTTCCCCCTTTGCTCTCATCAGATCTTGCCTGCAATACTGCATTCAGCTCTGGGGCCCATACCCCAGGAAGGACATGGACCTGTTAAAGCAAATACAGAGGAGGGCCATGAAGATGATCAGAGCGGTTGGAGCACCTCTTCTCTCTCAGCCTGTCCTATGAAGACAGGCTGAAAGAGGTGGCTTTGTTCAGCCTGGAGAAGAGAAGGCTCCAGGAAGATCTTACAGCAGCTTTCCAGTACCTAAGGGGGGCCTACAAGAAATCTGGAGAGGCACTATTTGGGGACATGTAGGGACAAGACAAAGTGTAATGGCTTTAAACTGGAAGAGGGTAGATTTATATTACATATTAGGAGGAAGTTCCTTACTGGGAGGTCAGTGAGACACTGGAACAGGTTGCTCAGAGAAGTTGTGGATGCCCCATTCCTAGAAATGTTCAAGACTATGCTGGATGGGGCTTTAAGCAACCTGGTCTAGTGGAAGGTGTCCCTTACCCATGGAAGGGTGGTTGAAATCAGATGATCTTTAAAGTCCTTTCCAACCCAAACCATTCTATGATTCCATGTTCTGTGACCTGACCAGAAGAGAGTGAGATTGTTTCTCCTAATTAATATAGCCCAACTAATATACCCTGGCTATAAGGGAGATGTGGGGACAGTGAAGGAAGCAAAATTTGTGGGTTTTCTCCTTGCATATGTTACATGCTTCTGGATAAAAGGTGGAACAAAGAACAGCACTGTCTTTCTAAAAATATTTCTTGGGGTTTTTTTCTGGAGGAAGGATTTGGGAGCTAACTGCAAACCAAGAGCATGAATTTCATTCTGTTGCATCACCACCACAGAGGCAGCAGGCATCTCGTCTCCATTTAGTCTGATTTGGTAACCCAGAGACTGCAGGAGACGTTTCACACCTGCTTGGCAGGCTCAGTTTGGCAGGAAAAATAAACCCTGTGCCCTCAGCACAGCCGCCTGCACTGCAAGAGACTCATATCTGCTCCACCAAAGCTGGAGCTTGCACCAGGGTTCCTCACATCCCTAATAACTAGAGAGCTAGGCAGTATCTTTTCCCCCAATCCTCTAAGTTATCATCTGTCTTCTGAGGCGGAAAGGCTGGAGAGAACCAATGCACACCCTCAAAACACTCCGAGGGAGGGTGCTAAATTCCTGGCCTGGCTATTCTCTAGCAGACACAGACACAGTCAATAGTACCTGGCTCTAAGATTCATTAAAATTACCTTATAAAACTTAGCAATGTAAAGAGGCTCAAAGTGGAATTTTATAACCTAGCTGAAGGTGTTTACTTACAGTGACCTTAGTGTAAATGGGAATCAGCCTGGTAGACACAGAAGATCATGAGGGCTTGTATAAGAAAACACCCACACTTGATTTGAAGGAACTACTATTAGCCAAGAAATCACAAGCCAAGAACTCAAAAGCAATAATTCTCCTTTAGAAGAAATGAAATAGCTTATACTCATCAGACCAGACAATCCTCTTCAGGGGGCAAGGGCTGTAACCAACTAGTCTGTAGTAGAGATTTCTAAAGTGTGTGATTTCCAATTGCTTGTGAAAACTCACACAGAATTGCCAGATAACATTTATCAGTGCACACAAGGAAAAAAGATTAATTCAATGGAAAAAAAAAGAACAATATTTTTCTATTAAACCTGATGAGGAGGGTGAGGAGAAAGTATCTCCCTTCACTACTGTCTTCATCACATACAAGGAAATATAAACCTGTTTGATACAGGAACGCTTTGCTTCGACAGTTATCTACTGAGCTGGTAAAGACTGCAACAGGATTAAATGTATTATTTGAGATGAATAGATTATTTTACATTTTGAAAGCTGAACAACATAGCTTTACCATGTACAGAACAGACCAGAACTTGGCTGCAGTCAGTGCCTTGAGGAATAGACTCCTTCTGGCAATCCCATTCAACAGCGCAAGAAACACCTAATGGTCCTAACCGAGAAAGCTTTTTCCAGAAAGGAATTGTAAGGGAGGGACAAACAATGCCTTTCCAAGCCCATCTTTACCCTGAAGAATCCTTCCACATTGCTCTGTTCACTGAAACACACAACCAGAAAACAAACAAAAAACTTCCAAACTAAAACCCCCCAGAAAACTCTTACTGACTCATTTAGAAACAGTAAGACAGGCTTTGGATGTTCCTGTTCAACCAAGCTATTGCCTTAAGGAACAAGCTCTACTGTCATTTTAAGTTCTGGCAGATGAAGTAAACATATTCAGATCCAAACCACATTATATTACATGTGTGCCTTACTGTGGATCAAATGCATTACTGTTTTCGTAATGTGTTTTACACATGAAGCAAAGATAACACATCTTTTTTGCACATACCATAATAAGGCTGCAGATGACTGTATGCACAGAAAACAGAAAAATAGCTACTTCTCTGTACTCAAAATCAATGTTTATCATTCTCTCATGTCCATTGTAAAACTACAATGAAATTAATTAGGAGCAGAATGATGCCAAAGCTTCAACATAACCTTGTCACTTCTGCATCATGTCCTGAGTATATTCATCCCAGTGCAGACAGAAATTTGACCTGACCTGTGTTTGCAAATCCTCTTGCATTCACTTTATGTAAGTAGTTTTGCAGCAACGAATGTTCACTGAAAGTCACCTAAAATTAGCAATGCAGAATATTTGTGCAAAGTCGAGACATGTAATGAAGCAAAATTGCACTCGAGAAAAAGATTCTGAATGCTAAACATACTCGTTTAGGGAACATTCTTTACATCCAGCCAAAACAGCTTGAATTTCAAATATCAATATACTCATGGCCAACTGATTACAAACAAGCTACAGACCAAGAATTACTTGTAGAAATTATTTTATTAATTACTTCAAATAAATTTCAATAATCAAATGAAAGAAAATTGTAGTCAGATGGTGGAAACATTGTGAACAGAAAAGAAGAGATTAAATTTATTGAGTTACTTATTCAGAACTATTTGTCCAGCTCTGCCTGCTACCTTACAGTAATGGCAAAGCTGTAGAAAGCTTCTTTGGAGGCAATAAAAAGTAGTTGGAGGCGTCCTTGTCCAGTTGTCCAGCCACAAAGCCCATTTTTCAGGACAGCTATTGTAGGAATACAGCTGGATTTACACTGCTGGCACAGGGCAATGTATACTATTGAAGGAAACTACTTTTTTCCCTAAAATAAAAAACTTTTTTTTTAGCATATATTTTGCCCATGGAAGGATACAAACCGTTTTTAAAATAACCAGTTCTCTGAGCACCACCTTTTAAAATCCCTTTTAATTTTGTTATTATAAAATAGCTCAGCTGTTCAATAAAGGGCCAGAAGTTTTAAAGGGGCATAAGGAAGATCAAAATTTGGTCCTTAGTTGAATTAGTAGCTTAAGTAACTACAAGTAACTTCTACTGAAGCAATTGCTACTCAAGAAAAGAACTGGATCCTGTTCTGAATATGCCTGAAAACATATTACTTTTGATTGAGTGACTAATAGGGAAGATATACACTTCCCTGGAGCTCACATCCACTTCTTCAAAAGCTCAGCGTTTCTCACATTTACTTTCACTGTATGGTACCTCTTTCCTTCATCTAAAATTCTTGGCTCTGTACAAGGATCTATGCATAAGGAAGAAAGATTGTATCACTGTTGACAATAAAACTGCAATGCAAAAATACAGCAAGCACTTTGGTTTATGAGTGCAAATAAAACATTTCACTTCAACACACTGAGGACAGATTTATTTTCACTTGTTTCTTTATGAAATGGCTGCCTATACCACTGCATACATTTGCACACATATGCAGGCATATTAGAAAAGAAATCATGCTGGTTCTTGGTTGCCCCCAGGACTGCCAGAGAGTTAATGTATGGTCCAAGAAGAGTTTTCAAATGGAATTTTAACCTTTTCTTCCAACAGAGATTCATGGATTCGGTTCCTGTCATCGCTGAAGCCAACAACAAAACTATTGTTTATTTCTGTGGGAAAAGGATCAGGTCCTTTATTTGCAATTTTGGCTTTTTTCAGAATCATGTATTTTTTTATTAAAAGGAAATAAATCCCTATCTGCATTTAATCACACAACTAGCATGAAAATGAACTCAATGAATAAAAATGTCAGGAGTGGGAAACGATATGGTTCTCTCTTAGCCAAGTTTTCTGTCTAAATTTAGCCTGCCTTTCTGGATTTACTGCTGTTATTAAGTGAATGTCCTTTTGACAATAAAGCAGGGCTTCTTGGATTTAGACAGTGTTGTGAAGAATATGATAAAGTGCTCTGTGATGTATGACTTTGATTGACTCGAGGGACCTTACTGTTTCGATGCTGTGGTCTGTTCTTTGTTCGTTAGATGAAGACTTTCTGTTCATTTAATACTCAGTTCAGGACCAGAACTTGGAGAAGGATGTGTGTAAAGATGTAGAGTACCTTGTTTCTGCCATGCTAACATGATGAATTATAGCGTATTAAGGAAGTGTTGACACATGTGGGAATAGGCTCTTGACATGCTTGCCAGTAATTAAGGCACATTGTATGTAAAGTCACTAAAAAAAGTTGGAGGCTTATTCTTTGTTATAGGGGTGTTTTGCCAAGTGGTGTTATTCATAGTCTTGATGGAAAATACTTGCATCTTCAAAATTGTTGTGGTTCACACAATAATGAAGGCAACTGACAGAGATTCGTTAGTATGAAATTTTTTAATGTTTCCAAGAGCTGGATAGGTAATCATTTTCCTGCTGGAGAGGAAAAAGTGTGCGAAGACCAGTGTCTTGCTGATAAATCACCTGAGCACTACCAAAGCAGTCACAGGGCTTGAGGAGGTGTTATTCAAGTGCAAGAGTTTCTGAATCCTCTGCACAAGCACCCGGAGCCTGCCCCTGAGACCTGCTCTCCATCTGCACCCCCTCACACTCATGCTCAGTTCCATGAATTCTCCACATTCAGCTCCCTGCCAGGATGCCAAAGACAGCCTCTGTGCCTTGCAAGGAGCCAAAGCCACCCTCGCATGGACCACAGTCCCCATGCCCACTGCAGGATGCCCCCTCCTAACCCTCAGACACTGCCTGTTCATCTCCATGGACCCTTCCTTATATCCAGCCCATGATTGTATATAAGGTAGAAGTTCTTTACTGTAAGGGTGGTGAGGCACTGGAAAAGGTTGCCCAAGGAAGTTGTGAATGCTCCATCCCTGGCAGTATTCAAGGCCAGGCTGGACAGAGCCTTGTGCGACATGGTCTTGCATGAGGCATCCCTGCCTATTGTAGAGGGGCTGGGACTAGAGGATTTTAAGGTCCTTTCAACCCTAACCATTATATGATTCTATGACTCTATGACCTAGTGTAGGTTTAGGGCCTGAATTTCCTTCAGGCTTTATAGTGGGTAAGATAAGCATATTAGTCCGTCAGGCACCTTAGCCAGGGCATTGATCAAGCTACCCACATGATACATTGTGTTATCCTGCTACCCCATGCACATTCTGCAGAAGTTTGTCTACTTCTCCATGCTCCAAATGGATGAATCTGCCCCTTTCCTACCAACCCAGGCACTGGTGCTGCTGACATGAGGCTTTTTTGCAGCCCAAGGAAGATCTAAACCTCTCTTGACCTTGTTTCTATCACTGGTGAAAAGTGTGAGCCTCTCCATCACTTGGAGGGGCAGGGTCCAGCAGGGAATTATCACAGTACCAGTTCCTTAGTTTCCCTCAGGGAGTCTACTGAGCTCACTGTAATGCAGACCAGCATATCCTCTCTTTCTTGCTTTAGGATATTTTGCTTCCTTTCCTTCTGAATAATTTTCTTGAATATTGAAATTCTGAGACATTTTAGCCAACTCCCTGCTAAATCCTAAGATATGCCCTGTTTAGATAGTTTCCAAATGTGTAATGCGTGCATTTAGCAGAAAGGTTTTACTCAGGTACTTGGCAATTAGTATAAATGCTGAAAAATTTGGGCTACAGAGAGAATTTAGTACTTGATTCAAAATTGCAATATACCACTGAAAAACAGACATTAGAGTGATGGAAGACAGCTAATGGGCTGCCAGTTACTCAAGCATTTAGTATGAATAAATGCAAATTTCTCTTGTGAAATTTCTCAGAAAGATTGTGTACAAGTGTAACTGTCGAATACATCTCACCATACTTACAAAATCAAATGGTACCAATATTGACTCTAAAAAGTACATGGAAATACAGCTTAGCAGGTGTCTCAGGTCTGTGTTCATGGAGGCACAGTTAAACTCTCTGGAAAATGTGACATTCTGTTTTTCAAAAACACCCTTGGGTGCTGGGGATAACACCATTTATAAAGCAACCAGACTTTCGGAAACAGAACAACCAAAGAACAAATCCCTCATAAGACAAAAGTAAACTGGAAATTATTTAAAAGGATTTTTTAGTCTTTCTTTTCCACCTTCTGGTACACCCTTCAATATCAGAACTTTCCCTAGAAGATTTTCCTTCGGTCCTGTACTTAGACATGAATCCAAATGCCTATTGATTTATCCAAAATATTTAGTTCAATGAATTGTATTATTTACACTGCCAAGTTCCTTTATATCTTTCCATTGGCCAGCATAGACTCCACGGAGCATACCAGCCAAATATATAAATTTTACATATGTTTCTACTAGAGCAATCGGACTCACAATTAAGTCCAATTAGTTTTTTACTCTCAAGAATTTAATCACATCTACCACAATATGTTCAGTAAATCAGAGTTTTATATCTCTTATTTCTCTTGTGGTTTTTTTTTCCTCACTAGAGATTTACTTAAATATTCAGCTCCTGGGACTATATGAACCTTCCAGCTCTTTAAGGAAATGATAAAGAAAAAGGGATAGAGAATAAAATAAAATCCAAAACGGTGCAACAGAGGTAGGTAGGGAACAATACTGATGCTTCTCAAGTACTAGATCGAAGGAGCACTCATTGAACCACGAGGCAATCAGTTCAAGGCAAATGAAGATATAGTTTTTCACACAGTAGAGGCCAAGTACCATAACTGATTGCAAAAGATGTTTGTGGAAGGCAAAGGTATAAAAGTGGTCAAAAAGGGATTTTCCAGATTAGTGGAGAATAGGCCATTAGTGGCTATAAAAATGATGGCTTAGCTGCAACCCGAGACAGACTGCGGGAAGGGCAGAGGGGGAAATCATCCCTCCAGCCTGCCTCTCTCTCTGCTATTACCACTCAGACACTGTTTACTCCTCTTCAAAAAAATGCTAGGTTATGGTGACTTTTGATCTGACCAACCAGTTTGGCAGTTCCAATTCTCCTGTATTTGCAGCACGAAGGTGTTCTTTTGGGTGGCTCAGTCCACAAAGATGTCAGACTTTAAAACTAAAATAAAGAAATAAAAAAGAATAAAACAATATACACTATTATGCTGTGGAAAGGCTGAAGATGTGCTCTCATCCACAGCTCTGGAGCCCTTTTTGATCCTGTTTAACAAGACATAGAAGACATTTAAAAGGTTCCAAATGCTGCAATGAAAATTATTCAAAGAATTAATAACGTGGGAGGGAATTTCTACAGGAGATATAATTTAAAAAAGAATAAACAGGACCATTTATTTTACAATGGACAAAGGAAAACATATGTTAGATATATATAAAATACAGTGTGTATAGAAGTCCAAGAATACGTTTCTATCCACACTCTTTTAGGATAAAAAATGCGCTCAAAATGAAACAGATTTAACAAGTGAAAGAAGACAGATTTGTTTGCTATTCCCTAATACCTTTTGAAGATTACTGCTACCACATATATTTGAAATAAATATATCCAGACCAAACAGGTTTAACTCTTTTCTTAGGGAAGGGCTTTTTCTGTTCTGCCTGTTCTTAAAGAGTTTCAGCCCTGTTTTCACTTGGAAAAAAAAAAAAAATCACTGCCATTGACATTTTTGATTTTTCAAACTAAATTTCACAATGCATTTTTAAACCATATTTTTAGCAGTAAGAATTAGAGTTAAGAAAGAATCTTATTTCCTCTCAGCTGGCATTAGGTTTTGTATGCTTTTTTGTTCAGTATTGGGCTGTTTCAATGTTATGAGAAAAAGATTTTCCTCAAAATGGGCTAAACACAAGAACATCAACACTGTTGCAATTTAACATTCAGAAATCGTTCTGAATTCTATTTTCACAAAAACGTAAAACAAAAAAATAAAAAGAGGATGGTATCTGAGGGAATTCTTCGTAACAGACAATTACTCTTTTGGAATTATCCATCAAAGTAAATGCTTTGAATTTACTTTAGTTCATAAGTTTCAGAAAGAGATTAGAGACAGAAGGAACAGTAGGACCATGCGCATTGAGAAGTGGTTATGCAGAAGGGAAGAACCATAAATAGTTCTGTCTATCAGCCATTCATTAATTATTGCTTTAATATAATCTTAGAGAATAAGCAGGTAAGCACAGAAAAACTGAGTTATGAGTAACCTCCAAAGAAGTTCTGTAGCCTCTGTCAGTGATACTGGGATGTTAGTGTAGATGAATTATTAATAAAAATATAACTTAACAGTTCGTACATTTCTAGCAGGTATTTACGCCTATTTTGGGGTTCAATCTTGTAATCCTTATTTGAGAGAATAAACAGTGTCCAACAAAGAAAGAAACGCTGGTGGACCATCTCCTGGTGCTCACACTTGGACTTTATTGGGTCAAAACTTTAACTGAAGGTAGTGAGAGTTTTGCCTGAGTAAAACCCAAGCAAGGACTTCCAAGTTTGTCCCAGTGGGACTGCTCTCAGGAGTAAGGGTTGAATTGTTATACCACAAAATACCAGCTGTAGTTACGTTAACCAGGATAAAGTTTCAAGGGATATCCAATCCCAATGCCTCAATGTAAAGCTAATCACCAGCTGGACTACAGACCAAATTTCCCCTCTGGTGTAATATCTCACAATTATATGCATTATGAGGGTTTAAAATCTGGCATTGGCTGTGCTATTGTTGGAACTAGGAGAATCACTCCAGTTCCAACAAGAGGCTATTCATCTGCACTAATTTGTAGGTTAGGGAAGGTTTTAAAATAGGAAGTCTGTTCTTATGCAAATAGGGTCATAGTAAGAAACCGGAGGCCTGCAAACATCGACCTGAGGCATCACCAGATCACAGAGGATGAGCATCACCAGGCCCACACACCAGGGCAACCTTCAAAACCAGGCTTTCATGGCACGCCAGTGTAACTAAAACCTTAAGGCTGGGCCTCTACACAGGGGTGAGTTTAACTTAGATTTTGTATCCAGATCCTAAAATATTTCCAACAACCCTCTCATCCAGAGAACTAGGAAGAAGGAATAAAAACTGAGCAATTAATCCTAGTAAGTTGATCTCCAGAACAACTGTTTTCCCTTTCATTGTTTTCCCTGGATTCACACGTGACCGTATTCGAAATATTCAGCAAACTCTTTGTACAAACAATGGGTACTCTCACTTTTGATCCATGACTCTGGGTTGTTTCAGGACTGTGCATTGGACATGTAAGCCACATGACATTGGTTTGTTTTCTACCAGCTGTCTCCTATATCTGACTTTAGCCTAAGGCTACGCTGAAGAGAAAAAAGGTCCTCTGTGCCATATTGTTAAAAGATATATCTTTTCTTGAAATCAGAGACTCTTTCTTTGATGACGAAGGAGCTGGCTCCTTCCACTCCTTTCATTTTTTAATTTTCCAGTGGAGAAATTCCCTGTAGAAATATTGCAGGCATTGTCTGATGTATATGATCTTCCTGTTCTCAATCATGTCACACACACTCCCTTGAACTGAATACCCAGGGATGATCACTTCCCTACATCATCAATAACCTTTGGGAACATCCTGCAAGGCTGACGTAAAGGGTCAGGATGATGAAACAACCTCCTTTACTTCCAGCATGAGCCTTTACCCTCACATGCTTTCTGTATGCACAACCAATATCAAGAAGGCTTTCCGTGACAAATACTAATGTATGAGTTTTCATGATATTTAATTTAGGAAATAAGAAGATGTTGTCAAACTTTCTTGCAAGAAGAGGAGGCTGGAGTCCGGACATAATTTCACATCATCCCCAAGGCTGTGGTTTGCAGGGGAGTATCACTGTGGAACTGCAGCACCCTAGGCACACCTGTAGCTCCAGCTATTTCTACCCTTACACATGGGGAACTTTTTCTGTGTATTCTTCCACCTACTTTAAGAAAAGTAACCAGCCTTCCAGAGTAAAATTTAAATACAACAAAAAATACTTTGATAGGTACAAAGAATAATGTAAGGCCTTCAGCAGTCAAGTACCAAAGCTCCAGGTACATACTCCCAATTTGTATCACTAAGGTTTTATATACATAGAATGTTATAAACACAATTCCCATAGGTTTAAAACAATAACCAGGGTGGAAAAAAAAAAGATGGCAATATGTAGAATAACGCTGTTTTGCAGCTGAGTGGAAAACGGTGTATTGATGAATACTTTGGATAACATTACAGTTCCAGTTCAATATTTTATTTCCCCAAAGTCAGCAGGGTGTTTTTAGATAGCAGTTACAAGAGTTACATGACTCTTCCAATATAGTGAGTGCAGTCATTCTAATGTCTGAGTTCAGCACTGCACAACATACCAGAAAATGGATCATCTAGAAAGACACTCTAGCACATACTAAACATACTAAAAACTGAGGAGTCCCCAGAGTAACTCAATAGAGAGTGCCCTTACAGTGAGGATATTTTACAGGATTTGTTTTCATCATTTACTATGTTTCTCTGTTATCCAGTATAAAAAATCTGCACCCATTTCTTGCAAAGTCTGCAGATGACACAAAAATCATGGAGTGGTAAATAATGAGAAAAGCAGGATTGTTGCACAACCAATCTGGTTTGTATGGTAACCTGAGATTGCTAGGAAAAAAAAAACCAACAAAAAAAAAATTATTGCACACTTAAGCATAATTCTGAATATCCTTAGTTTGTACACTGAGTATACGAACTATATTTTAGAAACAGAGACTTAGAAAAGGATTTGGAGATCACGGCTGACAACCAGCTGAGCTGCACAAGAGTTCCCCATGCAATGCACTGACAAAGAGAGAAAATGTGATAGTGGTATGTGTAAGCAGGGAACTATAAAACACAAGGATGGAAAGGCAGATGCTCACTGTTCCTCGGAATATTAATAGTAGGGGGAGAGCAGGTCCAGCTCCAGTGTCCATATTTTAAAAAATACTACTGACAAACTGAAAAGAGTTCAAGAAAAAATTACAAATATACTTGCAATTGGCAAAAGCTGCTAGTGAGATACTAAAAAAAAAATCTCAATTCATTTTATTTATTCAATAGGAGAATAAATGGTGATTTGTCTGTGGTTTATAACAGAGCTGGCTGGATATTCTGTCTTAACAATAGAAAATGAAATTTCCACAAGAATTTCTATAAAGAAAAAATAATGTTAATATTCCTTCAGGACAAGCAAAATGAAATAATTCACTGTAAGCCACTCCACCTCAATTTGTTCTGTTTGAGGAAACTTTAAACTTTACCTTCTTGTGAACACATTTATCTGTGATGTAGGTACCTGTTTTCTCCTACAATCCAGCCACAGGGTAATTTGTCAGTTAATTCAGAGCTTTATATAACATTACAGGAACTGTAGTCCAGCCAAGAAGCCTCGGCCTAAGTTGAATAAGGACAGCATTTGTTCAGGCTGTAATTCCCAGGAGCAACGCAGCATTACAGGAAAATATTTGGTTTTAATATTGAACTGACACAAAAGAAAGCCCTGGTCAACCAACTCAGTACATTCAAACAAGAGTCCTACATTAAAGAAAATTACATTTTTGTTTAGATTTGAGCTTTTTTGTATGTTTCCATTCTGAGTAATCTTTATGTTAATAAGGTAATTTTTAAAATACTTTGGAATGAAAACAAATGTTGACAAGTTGCATCTGCCCACTGTGTGAGAATTCCAAAATTTATTCGGTCTTAGCTTGCAAGTAGCTGTATTATATTTCTGATATCAGAGAGATCTCCAAATTAGCAGACAGAGACACGACATCCAGTAGGTGGAATCCGACACTAGATTAATCCGAACTAGATAAATGCCAAGATTTAACAAGGGAGGGAGTTAAACACTGCAATGATTTATCTAGGAATGGGATAGACTCTGTACAATGTGTGGCTATCTCCCTGTCTGTTCTAGCCAGTGATTCAATCCCACAGGCTGTGTTGTAACAGATAATAGCAAAAATCCCTGCAGCCACAGCATCTAAAAATCCAACAAGCAGTATTTCAGTGAGAGAAACGACTAGTAACACTGTTTTTAGAGACAGAGAACAGGGATAGTTACATTATACCACTGAGTACCTTTTCTTGTCCATCCATAATACAGATTCACTGTAATTAAACATTTCATAGAAATACCCTATAATTGGTCTATGGTTTGAGGCCTGACTTAAGTCTAGCCATCGCAACTGCTGTCCTCTGTCTTGTGCTTGAGGAGCCTTTTTCTTGCTTTCTTACTTACCTGATGCCCAGTTTCCAAACAGAAATGGCCCATTCTGGCTCCCAGAATGAAGGAGGGCATTTAAAGCCTGATGAGAATATTCTTCAATGATCAGTTTAATTATTGTAGAATTATCAAATGAGAACTCTGTATAGCCACTTAGTAAAAAATTTAAGTGAAAATAATGTTGTCATCATCACTCACCTCCAACAGTGTCACGCTATGAACTGACTCCTGTTTTCTGGGGGATGTTGACACAACAGGCAGAGATGAAAGCCTGCAATAAAAAGAGTTGGATATTCTAAACTCAAGTTAATCCATCCAGAGAACAGGAAAACCTCTTTCAGTAACAAAATAGGCCTTCTTAAGGTCAATAATAGCAGACTTCAGTGACTGACAACAGCTTACTGAACACAAAGGAAGTGTGACTTTTCCTTTTTCTTTGCTAGGCTCAATAGTTTTGTTTCAGCCTGCCTGTCTGCTTACAAGAAAAGCCTCTTGTGCAAAATGTATCTTTCCTTGGGCAAGATATTACAATATGCCAACTGGATTGACTCTGCGCTCACTGCAGTACCAGATAGCCTTTAACATGACAAAGTGCTGGAACTACATGCGCAGTGGTATAGAAGAGGTTAGTTAAGGTTTCCAAATATATGGCATTTGAGCAGGGACCAGCCTCACTCTAGGTTTTCCCTCCACTATTGCCAAATGACAGAACACTAACAGCTCAGCAGCACACAGCACCATTAAATTGACTGATGGCAAGAAGACATCAGAAAACACGGTTCTGTAAATCTTTCCCTGCACACATAAAAACAGGTCTCAGGTTTCCCTGCCCCCTACACACACACACATGCATCTCATAATTTCCCAGGAAGCCCAAATTGCATTACATTTGTAGCGCTACCTCACAAAACAAAGCCCTGAACTTCTTATTATTCAGATACTTGAGCAATGTTCATTATGAATTCTCACAAATAACTTCTCCTCTTTTGAAGCATAGTAGGAAAAAAAGTCTCCCACTTTAAAGATGTGGAAACAAAGGGAAAAAAAGAGGCTGATGTCACCAGGGTTTTGGAGACAGAGCTTGTGTGAGATACAGCTAGAGGCAAGGGCTCACATATCCAGGAAAAACTCTCCCAAACATCTATGGGAGCTCTTCACCCACAGCTGAGGAGACAATGAAAACTCAAAATTTCCCGGGTCTGGTCTCACTCTGTGCTCAGCCCAGGCTGCTCTAAAATTAGACCTGTTTTACAGACTCAGTTTCAGCCGCCACAGGAAGCACAGGCAGCATATGCCAGTCTTGCGAGACTATTATTAATACAGGGAAGGCAGTACCGGTTTGGGGGCAAACCTGAGCTCCAGCAGCATGCAGTGGGCAGTCCCTGCACAGACACGCTCACCATCTGCAACAACTGAACGGAGCAAGGATGGAGCACCACAAATATTGTTATTATTAGCCCTCACAGGGGATTTTTTCATACAAGCTGTCTCTTTGGTAAATCCAAAATGGACAGCAGAAACATACTACCGTCAATGATGCTCTTGTTGGAAAGACTTCCTTAGACCCACCGTGGCGTTTCGAGGAGGAAAAGGTCCTCCTGGAGAAATCATAAGCCACTCTGAGTCCCGCAGGAAGGTGGAAGATGAGGCCGTTTTCCTGCATGATCCGACCCTTTAGCTTTAAGCAGAGTTTGGGTTAGTGCAAGCGGTGCTCAACTGAGTTTGCAGCTGTAACAAGGCAAAAGAAAAATGTTTGGATAGGAAGCTTTAGGTCACCCTCTGCTCGTGCTCCTGCCCAAGGGTGGACACTGGTGCGACCTGTACAAAGGGTGTCTGGACCCTGCTCCCAGAATTACCTATGTTGCCAGGACAAGCCTTATACCATCCAAGGCCTAGACATACCCCATGGGGATGCAAGGAAGGAGGAAGCAGGAACATATTAGTGCTGTAGGGCATCTTCTCCTGTTTTCATGTCTCCAGAGATTTTACCTTCTCACCCATCATCAGCCTTTTTTCCTGGTCCCCCTGATGCCAGGGGGGGACCCAAATGATCTTCCCACCCCATGCTGCTAGAGGAAAACAGCAGTGCATTATGAGCCATGCTATGTGTGGGAGCTCCCTGAAGCATGATATTTCTCAGCAGTACAGCCACTCACACACTTTCTCCCTGGATAAGGTGGCTCCAAATGTGGAGCTTTTACCAAGCTTTTCCCAGCTTTTACCGAGGGGCTGTGGTAACAAAGAAAATATAGTGGTTCCCCAAGAACTGACTGTATCATGCTAAGAAATTAAAAAGTTAACTTTTTTTGCAGTGCTATTTGGAACATATAACATTGAGTGTGAAAACAGGAACTTTTCTGAGGCTCATGAAAGGAGGGCCAGTTTAATCTTTGGTCCTCAGAAGCAGCATGCAGAATCCCCCGGTTTCCAGCCCCTTGCTTTAGAAATGTTGGTTTAACTGCTAACGCAGAACCCAGACACGGAACACCAAACCAATCCCTCCAAGCCTTCAGTAAACAATGACAGTTCCCAAAATAACTTTCTAGTTTTCTTATAATGTACTTCCATGCATCAACTTATGTGACCTTGAACTGGTATCATTTCTCACTTGGGAATTCTCCCTTAGTATTTCTTTCTGTGGCTCTTGAAGTATGAAGAATGAAGTGCTGGACTCTTACACTCCTTCATTTCCTCCTTTCGTTTATTTTGGGTTTGATGGGGAAAACATATGACTGAATATGTCACTACAGGTAGACAATATGATAATCACTAGCTGATAGGACAGTGACTCCAAAAACTGTCTGTAACTTGTTCATTCTCTTCTTCTATCATGAGCCTGGAGAGGGTGGGAATAAAGGCACTGCTTTTGGCTTTTTTTTTGCTTTCCAGAAATCCTACAGCCAATATCCACCATGTACAAGACTTCTGAAACAGAGATTTTGGAGCATGGCAGGTTTCTTTCTTGCTTCTTTACAATCACTACCCTAAACCTACTTTCAGAGACCTACACAGAAGGCTGCTTCTGTAGATTTGGAGTGTTCATTCTGAAGATACTTACGGGTCTTAAAGAGATACTGGGCTTCATGAAGCAGTTGTATATTCTTCCAAGATGCAAAGAGTGGATACAAAAGTCCCACTGTCATCTCTCCTGCAGAAAAGGCAAGGTCAGACATCAGCCACACCCTCCTTGTGCAAGGGGACCATGATGCTTGGCAGAGGAGATAAGATGAACTTTGGGCACTGAGTCGTGGGAATGAACAGCCATGGAGGAGGTACGAGAGCTGGTCTTCCCATGCGTTTCCTTACTGTCACCTCTTTCAAAGCCTTCTGTTGCTCTTGGTCTTTTTTACTTGTCACTGCTGGGGTCACCTTAGCCGTCAGCTAGTTCAGCTGATAGCTAAGAGAAGGAGCAAAGGGCCTGAGCCATCCATTCTCCAGCACTGGCAGAGGACAGAAACTCACCAAGAGATGCAGTGCCCAAGCACTGGAGGGGCAAAGAAACAAAGGTCTGCCAGACGAGCCTTACCTGCCTCCTAACTTGACTTTCAGCACTGACAATGGTGCTACAGGAAGGACAGACATGGGCTGCATGGCTGATCCCTGCTGAAAGCACCTGCAAAGACTCCTGTGCAAGCTGACACTAGTTGCCTGCAGTGTCCTTGGGACTCCAAATCCCAAGGCCCTGGTTTACTGCAGGAGCTGTGAAGGACAGCCTCAGGCTTCACAGCAGGAAAAAGTACAAGGGATCAAGTATACAGAGGCACCTCATAAAGCATCCCTTCAAACCACATGTGGATTTACAGGAGGGAAGTGAATGGCCCTCGGGGGGCTTTTGCTTGCCTATTAGTACTGGCCAGCATGGGGTGCATGCTGAGACCCTGCGATGTAACTGACTATGCACCCCCACAACTTCTTTCAAGCACAGACAGGCAGCTGTGCATGTATCTTTGGGCTGCAGCAGGGATGGATGGGGCACAGCAGTAGGGCAATAACTTCTTCCAATTTTCTTTCCACTGAGTTCCTTAACAACTCTGTCCAGCAAGGGCTGTCTTCAGCTCTCATCTCCTCAGGTAAATGTGGGGCTGGCGAGCAGGCACATCCTGTCAAGCAAAAAATCCCTAGATAAGCCTATAAATAGGTAAAGGCATGAAAAGAAGAATAAAAATTAAGGCAACAAAAGGAGGGAGAGCAGAGTGGAAGAAAAGGAGCAAGGAAAAGTGCAGGGCTGGAAGGGGAAGCTCTTGTGCATAGACAAGGAGAGGTGAGCAAAGTGAACCCTCTGGATCATATGGGGATGCACAGGAAGAAGAAACATAAAGGAAGGAGAAACATAAAAGAAGGAGTAGAGGAGAATAGGGATCTGAAGAAGGGATTTAAAAAAAGCATCACAGTAAAGAAATTCAGGGCGGGGAGGAAAACTATGTACTAGGGAAGCTGAGTAGGGGACAGAGAGGGAGGAAATAAGTATCTAAATGAAGAGAGATAAAAGCAGAATGGTCCCAGAGGAAATGAACTGGGCACTCTGAAATAGTGTCAGACATAAATAAATCCTGCAGGAACGTTTGGACACTTGGAAAAATGGGAAGAAAAATACACTGTGACATACAATAGCAGGAAAAAAGTGGGGTGATGGCAAGGGAAAAGAGGGAAAAAAACACAGAGAGAGAGAAAGAGGGAGTGAGCCAGATAGTCCAAGCAGTCCCGACATATTTACATGCACACTTTGAGGTGTTTGCTCTAATGAGCAGTTAGGGTGACAAAGAAAGTACAGAGTAATGCAATCACATCATTTATATGGTCAAGAGGGGATTTTGCAAGCTGGGAGATATATGCACACAATAATTGTGGGTGAAAGTTGGGAGGCCAATAATTACAGCAGTAAATCATAATCCTTTTAATATATTATCAGTTTGATACCCAAGCAATAAATGAATACACATATGTTTTTTGTGCTTAAGAAGCAGCATTAAACTTGACTGCTAAAAAAAAGGGAAGGGAGAAGCTCGTTCCTCTCTCTCTTTTGAGTGAGAGAGTGTAAAGAAATACACTCACTCTCTCTCCCCCCCTCTCTCTGATGGCCATCATTACTAGAGTTGGCTGGGAGTTTCACAGCACAGTATTTTCTAATGGGAATGCACTTACTAGGAAACTGAAATTTTCCACAGGAAGATTTTGAATTTGCTATAGAAAAAAAAAAAACCTACAAGAAAAAAATGAACCAAGTGTTTCATTTAAGGTGACTTCAACTTAAGCCAGAATTTTTAAAAATCGATATGAAACTTTTTATTACATTACTATTAGTGGAACCTGGACATTTTCAGTTGGGAACAAAGCTTCCTTGAAATTTCACAAACCAGTTTACTCTAAATTTTGTTACAGTCACTGTAGCTGCAGCTTTGTAGTAGGAAGCACACCTGTGTGTGCATGTGTGCAAGTGTGTATATGCATTTCCCCATATGCAAACAAACAAGTGAATAAAATTGGGGGAAATAAAGAGAATAAACAAACATTCAGAGTTTATCCTAATTTTTAGCTGATTGCAAATGAAAGTCATTGTGTAAGCACTCTACCAGGCCATCTGTGTAGTTCTTTTTCTGAAGGAATTTGGTGATCCTCTGGCAGGGAGGAATAAGGGAAGGTTGTTAAGCAGTAATTTAGACCATGTCTTTAATAAGAAACACCAACCCATGTTCTGAAATGGTGAAGGGTAGGAAATCTACCATAACCTTTAGTAAGCAGTTCTTAAGTGATTGTCTTCTTGTTTAAAAATACACTGCTTTCTTCTCTTCTGAGGTTGCCCAGTTTCATCTTCCGGTGATTGGACCTTATCACATCCTTTGTCTGCCAGAGCAGAAGAGCAATCTATGATCAAATTTTTGTTCCCCGTGTACATATTTATAGATTGTGATCAAGTCACCTCTTAATCTTCTCTTTGTTAGATAAACAGGGAAAGATCCTTGGGTCTATCACAGTAAGACATGTTTTCCAGACCTTTCATCATTCCCGTGGCTTTTCTCTCTGAACCTTCTTCAATTCACCCAGCATCCTTCTTCAATTGTGGAACAACTAAGAATAACATCCCACACTGGTGCCAAAGGCATATGAAGCCTCCCTCTTCCTATTTAGCAGTCTCTGGACCAGATCTATGGAGGACAGACTCCACCAGCAGCTCCTGCTTGACTCACATGCAAACCTCTCAGTCCCACCTTTGTGGATTGTTTGATAATTTAGATATGGCTAGTGATTCCTGGAATCTTCCTGAAATCCTACTGAAAAACCCTCCGCTTTTGCTTAAATTCAGTTTCTCAAGTAATCCAGGACATTCTTTATTCATGTCTGTATTTCATTCTGCTGACTTTTTTTTTATCCAGCATAACTCTTTAGAAACAATCATATGTAAATCTCCAAGACAAAGCTCTTGAATAGCAGAAGATTAGCTATCACTTGTTTGAGTACTCCATTCAAAACATCAAGGAAATCATAAATTTCCACCAGAAAGTGTTTTTTCAGCCCAGTCAATGTGCTGTCGTTTAACCCACTTTCAGTGTGACAGGCCAATTTCATATCTGCATAATTAAGATTTATAATTAAGGAAATATTTGCATTCTTCATCAGATTTTCTTCATATGTCAAGCTAAATGTCAAAAAGAATTCAAAGTAACTTCTATCAAATAGTATTAGATGTGTTCACTATAACGATAACCTTATTTGAAAAAGATATCAAGTTAGTTGCAGAAATATTTATTAAAAGGTTTTTACTATGATAATCTCTTTCACAGAGCTATTAGCAGAGTCCAACATCAACGTTAATTTCTTTAAGACCAGAGAAAGTAAAATGGAAATGCATGACTGGTGTTCTCATCCTATATATGCCTTATAAATAAAACTGTATCTTTCCAGTCCTCTTAAATTTTTCTAGTGTTCAATGTCTTCTGCAAAACTATTATTTATAGTCAGAGGAGTTTCTTGACTTGCTCTTTTCAAACTTGTGGACAGAAGTTGTTCAAGGCTCTCATTTAACATACCTACTCTAGTAGCTGCTGTTTAAATGTTTTCTTGTATTATTGCTGTAATGGAAAATACATCATAACTATTGTCGGATTATATATTTTCAGCTGGTTTTTTTCAACCAACAGAGAAAGCTATTCTTGTCTTTTCTGTATTAGTATAAATAATTCCACCATTTCTATCCATTCAGAGAAACATCACTGTTTTCTTCCCTAACATAAATTAAAAACTCCTTGTCCTTAACTCGTATTATCCTTGACTCTGTTGGGCAAATACCTCCACTTACATTTTTCTTGCTTCCCTTACAAATTTATCACCATTCCTGTCTTCTCATTGAGATTAATTTTTGTTGCTTCACATTTTTCTTCCAACTGTTACATGTGGGGTTTTGTATAATAGAACAGCTTTCACTTAAGCTATGTTGTTTTGTTTTACAACAAGTATGGATTTTTAGTAAAATGTTTTTAAACAGTTTGCAATTATCATTCACATTTTTCTGTTTAAATTCTCCCAGTAGATTTGGCTTATAATTGTTTTCAGCTTTACAAAATTGGCCTTTTTGAAGTACCAAGAATGTATGTTACTGGTTCATATTTTACTCTCTTTGCACACAAATATAATCAAGGCACGATCTTCTGCACATAGCAGACATTTGCTTCAGTTCTGTAATCAATTTCTCTCTATCTGTCATAATTAGATCAGGTTTTTGCTGAACTTCAGTGCATTTGAAATGCTAACAGAAGAAATAAGAGCTCTGCTTAGTGGTTAGGGAAGCTTGAACTGAAGGCTCTGCTCTACATTTGGCAGAGAGGAAGTCTGGACCCTTGTGGTCCTGGGTGAGCATCCTAGCCCCTGAATAAATGACCCTTTGAACTCACCCTTTTAGTAAATCTAGTCTTTGTTTTCCAATTTTATTCTGCCTTAAAAAATACTATTAAATGCTCCTAGATGGTAGTTAACATTTGTGGTCAAAGTTGCATATTCATTTTCTTGTTATTCACACCTAGAATGATAAAAATATTCAGATTAAGTCAAAAAGATGTTTTTGTTAAGTCACAAGGAAATTTTAAAAAAAGACAAAAAACCCTCACTGTTCATATTTATGTAATTGTAACCAACCACTTGTATGAATTATCTCACCCAACTTTGGTACCACTACATGAAACATATATCCAGTTTCCCAGCACTGATGGGTCTGCAATGACTGAACATGTTGTCTTTATGTGCTTGGACAGCTTTATTCTTTACTTGCTCTGGAGTCTGATTTTCTACTAAGCAAAAGTACAGCGTTCCCCTTCTTAAACTTCTTTTTCATTATGACTTTAATATTTTCTTGGCTATTCAAACCAACCACTCCATTAAAAAATTGTTTCCCTTTCCAATAAGTAAAATATATCCAAACTTTGCATGCTTCTCTTCTTAAAGAAGGTAGACAAGTATGCTCAAAACTATCCTTCCATCTTTAAAGATGGTAATCTTGCAGCATCAACCTGTGTGTTACTTCCCACTACTTTCTTCATACTGTCTCTCTCTGCTTTACTGATCAAAATTAAAGTCCTAGAAGGCCACATGAGAAATTCAGGGCTGTCATCACAGTAACTTTTCCTATGAATCCAGGGTGATGAAGCTTAACAAGACCAGCAGTTTAAGATGTCCTCAGTTTCTCTGAGCCTTTGAACGTCTGTACTCGACTCTGTTATGCAGTGCCATCCTTTGCTGAACCTCCATCACACCATTCATACAGAGGCCTTCTGTACATGGTCCTCTCCCTTCAACTGAGCTACATTCATTCTTGACAATGGGTCTCAGAGATTTTATTACATATGCCTGCCTAAATGGTCACAAGTCTTACTTTCAGATGGATAACTTGCACTCATCATCTGCATTTTTGCCATTTCTGGTTTAGTCCTGCAGCACATCCTTCACACAAGGCTGTACTGCAATTTAATTGGAAGCAGGTTGTGGTTCAGGAGTCAATCACAGACCTGGTATGCACATATCTGTTCTGGGATTCAGGTCAGCTACTTTTGAGTAGCTTGACTGATTTGAATATGATGGTGTAGGCCTAGGAAGTCCAGAGCCTCCAGGGAAGACCCTTCATAAGACAAATACTTGGCGATGTATCTATCAGAGATGCAGACATTAGAAACACTGGCAATTGGATTTTGTTCCACTCAATAGAGCAGAGAAGGTATAGCCAGCAAGATACTCCCCAAAAGCTTCCTAAGCTTCATAAATCCCTTTCTGTAGTCTGAAACCATTTGTATTTATTGACTTTTAGGACATGCTACAAGACCCATGTGTTGGAGCAGCTCTTTGAGGAGTCTTAAAGAGGACTGGTTGATGAATGGGGCTCCAGTGTTTATTTACTTCAATTTGGTAGAAGCGGTGAGTCAATTATACTGCATTTTGCTTTGCAGTTGCAAGTTGGCAGAGTACTTAGGCCCTACATAGGAACATATTTTACTTATTTTCAATATCTGAAAAAATATTGAATAAATAAAATGATGCAGTTGTTGTAAGATTTATGATGTCCTGAATTTTCCAAGATTTTAAGTGGTTGGGTTTGTGCATGACGTGTTAGTCAAGTATGCAGTCCATTACCAGTCTTGTCTGACTTCCCAAACAAAAGGTCTTTTGTTGTGGTGAATCACAGAGAAAGCTTTGCAGGTCCTATTTTTATGATGACACTTACAAGCAAGAATCTCCACAAAGTCCCATCTCCTTTCCTGGAGAGTACGGGTCAGGTTTCATATAGTAAATGCAATGCTGTCAGTCCTGCAAAACTCAACACTGAAAAAGAAATAATAATGCTGAATGACTTCACAGTTTTTGCCATCATTTTCCTCATAAGTTATCCAAAGCATCTACATCATTCAGCAATGAACAGACAGAACCATAAAGTCTCTCAACACCATTCACCTAGTTACATGCCCCATGAATTTTCCAGTCAAATTAATTAACAAGCTGATTGCCTCCTAAGCCAAGCTCTGAACTGACAGTTCTCTTTGTCCCAGTAACATTGACGGTAGATTTATGCAAAACACCCTTACTTAATAAAATAAACTGGATAGGTACTCAGACACATCATTTACCAATGTTGTACAGCCCTGTGAATGTTAACATCTTCAAAGCAGATACTCGCTTCAGCCAACTCCTCGTTTAAGTGTTACAATAAAATACATCCCAAAGTCACTGTGAGCCTTTCCACTTGGCTTCAGTGGACATTGGAGTAGTCTCTTAAAAGATTTCCAGGCTCAACAGGTGAGCTTTTCGAGGCTTTTCTGACTGTTAGGACAAGCTTTCCTTAAAATAAATTTTCATGTCAGGAAGGCCCTAACACATGACCAACAGGGCCACAAAATGTTTAGCTGATCACAGATCCTTCCATACCAAACAGAAACCCTCTAATATACCGGAAAGCCACAGCTAGGTCTAGGAAATTCTGAAGTAAAGCATTTTAAGGTAAATATGGAAATTAATAAATTAGAAAAGAATTGTGCTGGGTGAGTTATTAACCAAGGCAATCCAGGCCGCTTTACCAATGTGCCATCATATGCTCTGCGTTCTTCCTTAAGCTTATCCTAATGTGTTTTCCTTAAGGCTCTTTTCCACTTCCTTAGTTCATGAAATAAAGTAACATTAGCTCCTCTCAGTGTTAACAGATGTTGTGAGGAACTATTTTTAAGTTGTTCTTCTCCTGTATCTCTCTGTATCTTTTAGAACGAATGCAACAAATTTTAAGACATTTTATCCAGAAAAAAAAATCCCACAAAACTATAGATATTTACACCACACCCTCACTATCATTAAATAAACATAGCACTAAGTTAAATCATTGCAGGCAAAATACTTTAAAGTGTTTTAGAAGTCTTCTGAGCATCCCCAGTTCTCCCCTGAGCTGGCAGAGCTCCAGTTTGGGACACAGTTTGTACATTTTAGAAAACTCTACATTTGGAAAATCAGAGAGGGGTAAAATCTCAGGGTGGAGAGAGGCCATTGCATTCACCAGTCCTTGCCTTACAGACATAGTAACAAATCTGAAGTTTCAGGAGCAGAGCAAGAGGTTCTAGTAGATGCTGTTTGATTGTTATTCTTCTTCACTGCCCAAATACAGCTTTCCTAGAAAATAAACTGTAATCTTAGCCCAGTTGAGAAGAAGGAATCTGTAATGTTTTAAAAGTGCATTTCCAGTAAATTCGGGTGATCACCCAAAATTTCAGCTATCTACCTGAAGCCAACATGATGACAGCAACACTAAGGATCTTCACTGATAGGTATGGACCCAAAGTTCAGTGATAAAAGTGGAAAAAAATCAAATGTGCTTCAATAGGCTGATGTTTAGACCCCTGCCATTTCAGAAAATGCTGGAAGATACTTTCTGTGAACAATTGATTTGAAAGTTTTAATGTCTTTTTTTTAAAATTCAAGTGGTGTAAATACAACCAAACCATCATGAAACTCTCAATTTCTTCTTTGCAAGTTTATCTACAGGGATTATAAAGTGGCCTGAGCATCCACTGTGTGTCATACATGCTTCAGCAGGCTGGTCCCAGAGCAAGGACTTGGCCAGACACAGAACCATTGTCACCAGATTGCGAACATCAGGCTTTCCGGGGGTGGCAACCAGAGTGGGAAGGAATAAGCACTGTCACAAATTCTGCTGCACTGGGGAGCTCAGACTGCAGTTCCAGATATTTGGGATCATTCATACGTCACTCTCTTTTATGCACCTTTTCTGTCTCAATGACATTGAGATAACAAAAGTGGGATTTTGTCTCGAAGACCCACAGTTTCCAGTGAAAAGGCTTCACATTCAGTTTTCACTGTTATCAGGGAGGGACAAACCCACCCCATTTCTTTCTTGTAGAATCATAGAATAGTTAGGGTTGGAAAAGACCTTAAGATCATACAGTTTCAACCCCCCTGACATGGGCAAGGACACCTCACACTAAACCATGTTACCCAAGGCTTCATCCAACCTGGCTTTGAACACTGCCAGGGATGGAGCATTCACAACTTCCTTGGGCAACCCAATAGAATCATAGAATAGCTGTCTGTGCTGTGTGAAATTTACAAAGGCATTTGTGGTCACACAGTCCCAGAAACACTTAATGGAAAATGAGTTTACTTAACTATTTTTATGGTTTGTTCTTGATTTGGGAGTAGTTCTGTACAGTGGCTAGCACTCTTATTATTTTCAGAGAATGCCTTCACTGAAATAGGACTGGGTGCAGGTCATAATTTTCTCTGATTTAGACTCCCCACAATTCGTCCAACATGAACAACAGGATCGAAGCAGATTCATGTCAGGGCAGAATTTGTCCCACTGGTGTCAGCCATTTGAATACACATACAATATGCTGCAAAAACAAGTATTTATGAAGACTGGGCCATGAATGTGTAGAGACAGGGCTGAATCATATTCTCATCCTGAATGAGTGATGACACCCTTTTATCCAAACAAAAGAACTAATGTCTACTGGAAGGATAGCTTGGGGCAGTATTGCTTTAGGAGAACAAAGGCACTTGGTTTTTTGCAGCATATGCGGTAAGAGTGCCGACAGATCAAGCAAAAAACACAGTTTAGCTAAAGAACATTTAGATCTGCCTTGTGGATGGGACCAGGGGTCTGGCGTTTACAGATTACACATTGGTTACAGAAATAGAAACTGGTGACAAAAGTTTGATAGCAACAGCAAGAGGGGAAAAAAAAAAGGAACATGAAATGTGCAGCTCTCACATGTGGTCACTGATGCAGAAACATGGTTCCAGATTCACTTAAAGGCCCACAAGATAAGCAGGGAAGCATTACCTGGTCTGATGGCTGAGTGGGGAAGAAGGAGGCTTTAGCACTACATGATGATATCTTGAACAACACTTTGGCTGAAGAAAGATACTGGGGGAATGAGCAGCTGTCAGGGCAGTCTTTAGTTCAGAAGAAAATTATTTTTAAAAAAAGTTATTTACATGTCTGTGAGCACCAAGTTGTCAAGATATCGTCTAAGAAACCCCCTCTGATGGTTGGACTTTATGATCTTAAAGGTCTTTTCCAACCTATTTGATTCTGTGATTCTATGACCAGAGGAAGCAGAGCAGGCAGCTCTCCTAGGCAAGATCTTCATCCTTCGATCTGTGATGAATATCTTCTTTCTCTTGCTAGGGAGCACCACAATCTCACATCACCCTGGGGTTGTTTCAGTGCCCACCTCTACACTCACATGGAAATGTCACCAGCTGCAGGGCATGAGTCCTGTCCACAGGGTCTCCCTCCACCTTCCCAAAGGAGAGTTTTCTGAAGATGCAGGCAAGAACTGGCACTTTTGGGCCAACACAGGCATTTCTTTTGATGAAAACTTGTGTGGGGTCCTGCAACACTGATAATTTTTGTCAGGCTGTTGGGTTTGCAAGGCACCCTCAGCCTTCTCATGCCCAGCCGCGTGACTGCACACTTATTCCTCGAGCACTATCTTGTGGAATGAGGGCCCCTGAGCACACGCCCCAGGCATACAGCATTCATGTGATTTATATGTGCATTTTATACCACGTATGGGATACATATATGTAATGTGGCCATGGGCCTCCCCCCCCCCCAGATGACAACATCGTAATGCAAACATCACAGCATCACTGATGCCAAAACACAAACATCATAAAACAATCATCACACTATTGGGGCCATAAACATCAAATCATCAATCCAAGTCCTAACAGGCTTAATTCATTCCTTTAGGCAGTGCTCCAGGAAAAATGACAAAAAAAAAGAGAAAAAAGGTAGGGTGGGTGGGTGGGTGGCACATGCAGGTGGGGAATGTGGGCACCCAAACATCCCTTTCCCCCATGGTCCCCAGGAGGTATCTGCACTTTATTAAAACTGGCTCTTCCTATCCGGGATTCATGCATCTCAAATCAGGATAAACTCCTGTAACCACATTAGTCAATCCAGACAGATTCATCCATTACTTAATGCATTACTCAGATTTCAGTAACAGAAGGTATGTGATCTAAAGTCAAGTTCTGTTATGCTTGGATGAAAATAAAAACACCAAAAAAAGCTCTTGGTAACTGCACCTGTGAGACAAGACTCACTGAGTTGGGGAATGATGGCTGAATGTTTTCTAGCAAGTAATTAAAAAAATATGTCTTCATTTACATTAACAGCTCTGTTCTTATGATCATGTCAAAGGCCTATTTGACCAACAAGCTATCTCTGTCAACAGGAAGCAAAGGAACTTTTTATTCATCACTGTTTCAGCAGCTAGGTTTGGTTCTGTGCAGTTACTCCTACAGTAGCAGGACAGCATAGAGGATCTTTGGCTATTCACCAGCAAAAAACAGCCAGAGAAAAGAAGCAGGTTGCTGAAGTTAAAGCAAGGAAATCATGCCCACTATGCCATGTCAAATTTGGTTTAGAGAAGAAAAAGAAGGAAGGAAGGAAGGAAGGAAGGAAGGAAGGAAGGAAGGAAGGAAGGAAGGAAGGAAGGAAGGAAGGAAGGAAGGAAGGAAGGAAGGAAGGAAGGAAGGAAGGAAGGAAGGAAGGAAGGAAGGAAGGAAGGAAGGAAGGAAGGAAGGAAGGAAGGAGGGAAGGAAGGAAGGAAGGAGAAGAAAGAAAGAAAGAAAGAAAGAAAGAAAGAAAGAAAGAAAGAAAGAAAGAAAGAAAGAAAGAAAGAAAGAAAGAAAGAAAGAAAGAAAGAAAGAAAGAAAGAAAGAAAGAAAGAAAGAAAGAAAGAAAGAAAGAAAGAGAAAGAAAGAAAGAGAAAGAAAGAAAGAAAGAAAGAAAGAAAGAAAGAAAGAAAGAAAGAAAGAAAGAAAGAAAGAAAGAAAGAAAGAAAGAAAGAAAGAAAGAAAGAAAGAAAGAAAGAAAGAAAGAAAGAAAGAAAGAAAGAAAGAAAGAAAGAAAGAAAGAAAGAAAGAAAGAAAGAAAAAGATGACCCTTAAGGTCGTCATTAAGTTTATACACACCCACACTGTGACCCCCAAGCACAGCAAAAGCTAGGAGATCTGCCAGAGTTCAGCTCCACCATTGATCATGCCTATCGCCTTCTCTGTAGCATATTTGCAGGCATCAGGCCAAGGAACATTGCGTGACTATATGCCGTGGTCCTGACTACTGATATCATTACAGTACTGCCCATGTACATGGGGCTTCCCCGAACTCTGCAAGCAGCCCTAAAATCTGCTGTTGGGGTGACACATGCCACTCAGACCCAGTAAAGGGGACCCTTTGAGGCTGACTGTAAATGTCACTGCAGACATACAGGCGGAGTGTTTGGGAGAAAAGCCAGGAGGTGAGTTTGTGGGACTTTGTATCCGCAGTTTTGTCGATGTGTGTGTTGAAATCTCCCAGGATGACAAGTCAGGGTATTTCATCACCATTGTCAACAAGGTATCAGTGAACTCCTTTATGAACCCTTTAGTCTGTAGAGGTCTGTAAATGAGCATAAAACTCTGTGTTAGCTTTGGCTCAGGTTCCTATTGTCAGATGAATGAATTCAAACTTTACTCTCAGACTCTACTAGAGCTGCCAAATCCCACCCAGAGGAGCTATCTGGGGCAGCAAACTGCTTTATCAAACCTCTGTGCCCCTGCACTTAGCTGAACTGTTTGCCAAGTGCTGTGGATGACCTCTTTGCTTGGCAGAAAAGACCATGCACACCCAGCAGGAAAGTTCACAAACCACATAGATGCTTTCTGACCTTGTTCACCAAGTGACAGGCAGACTTCCACCCCAGAGGACACTATATTCACTCATCAAGGGCTATCAAACACTCCATGACTGTAATCTAATTGTATGGTTTGGGGCTTCAGCAGCTCGTCTGCAAGAACCAGGAAGTATTGGATTTTTACCCTAGTGTGCATCTGGCTTCATGTTTTCTGACTGGTTGGTTTCTTCCTTAACTTGCTCTCAAGTTTGGCCATAGCTGAAGACTCATTGCTCAAGGGTGCCAAGATATCACAGAAATTGGTCTCTTCTTGCGGTTTTGAGGGATTTTGGTTTGTTGGTTGGATTTGTTGGTTGGGTTGTTTGTTTGTTTTTCAGTGAAATGTGCCCTTTTCACATGTCCTGACATAGCAGAAGTTACTCCAAACCTAACTTTTAAAATTCCACTGTCAGCTAGGAAATGTCTGCTCCCTATAGCTGTCACAGAAATCCTATCTGAAGGTCTCAGACTATCTAAGGGCACCTTTCTGAGACCCATTTAGCCTGTATTCCCATCTTGTCTAGGTCTGCCAAAAGATAGTTTGCGTCCTACCCAGGTGAGTAGGACCCAGATTATGAAGCCAACAGTAAGAACATGAGTGCCAGCAGCATCTACTGCTCCATGGCTAATCAGACAACCAAGGGCACCCCTGACTAAATGAGCAAGACAGTGATCATGCTGCTAAGCAAAGGAAAGCACCCTTTTTGGATGCTTATAACACATGGGTTATATGTAAAAATAGCAGTTAGTCAGCAGCAGTGTGTTGCTCACATGTGTGGGCAATATGAGAACAAGCTTTTTTCCAAGTCCCCTTTCTCCTGTTAGTTCCTCGCCTTTGATTTTATGTGGGTTACCCAAGGATGAAGGTTATCTGAGGACTTATTTTCAGCAACAGATATTTTTAAAGGACTGGAGGTTATCTGAGGTTTAGCTTGAAAATAACAGTACTTTGGAGAGTTTGCAGCCCCGCCTAGTATCGTTTAGTTGAAGATATGCCCACATGCACAACTAGTCAATTCACTCTGGTAATTTAACAGCGTTGTTGAATTCCTCACTGATGCAATGGTTCCACTTGCCAACTTTTATAAATAACACTTTCTAAAAATCTCTGTTTACCCAGGACATCCTGGCTAACAGTGTTTTGGCACAGGTTACTTGTTCCTTCATCATTTTGTAGCAAGACCTCAGCAAAGCAATCCACACAGACATGAAGCTGTCAGCCCTTACAAAACTCCACTAAAAACAGTGAGTAAAATCTTCCTCAATGGCAGTCATTATCAAACTATATTAAATCATTTCTTCATCTACAACTTTACCCTCCCAGAAGGGTAAATTTCACAGTCTCAGGTTTTGTCTTCAAGGAAGCTAGCAGTCACAGACTGTATTATCCAAAAGTTCACCTAAAGCTGTAGGAAGAAGGGTGGTTCACAGGTGCACTCCTGACATATTAAAACTACTCACAACAGATCAAAAACCCATCTGGGCTCAGAGGTTTCCTACAGGCAGATCCTGAAAGTGTGCAACAGACTCCAAAAAACTGAAGGGCTTGATAAATCTCATTATCAGCAGCTCCATAAGAAAGTACATATTTTTTGGCTCCTCTTTTGTAAATAAAATCCCAAAGCAATGTTGACGAAAGAAAACAGAAACTGGAAAAACTGTGACCCCACCTGAGACACTGTCACCATGCCTGTTGTTCTGCTGTCCCCAAGGAGAGGAGGAGCAAGCCTCATGCAACAAAGGTAGGTCACCTTGTCCAAAAACAGCTGCATTGGGCTGGGATGCCCTGGTGATGAGAGCTGTGCCCTGGGCAGGTTTTACAGCACTATGTCATGGTACATCACAGGCCCTGGGGTGAGCTATAAGGACCTTCTCCTGCGATGATTCAGGCAGCCTCCAAAACCATAAAAACAGGCACAAACTGTCACCTTGTGTCCTATTAACTCTGGGGAGATGTTATAGTATCTTTCCAGTGCCTAAAGGGGCCTACAAGCAACCTGGAGAGGGACTTTTTACAAGATTATGTAATGACAGTACAAGGGGAATGGCTTTAAACTGAAAAAGGGTAGGTTTAGGTTAGATATTAGGAAAAAATTCTTCACTGTGAAGGTGGTGAGGCACTGGCACAATTTGTCCAGAGGAATTGTGACTTCTTCAGCCCTGGGAGTGCTTAAGGCCAGGTTAGATGAGATTTTGAGAAAGTTGGTCTAGTGGAAGGTGTCCCTGCCCATGGCAGGTCGGTTGAAACTAGATGAGCTTTAAGGTCCCTTCCAACCCAAACCATTCTATGGTTCTATGATTACCTCCATGTAAGCAAATACCAGCAACTTGCCCTTTCTATCAAAATCCATGTTTGCTTTTGCTTTAGTTTAAGGAGAGAACACCAATGTGTCTAGAAATAGCATATTCAGAGGTCAAGAATTCAATCTGTTCTAGAGAGGCCTACTGCTGGTGCTCTTGGCAAGGCTCATGCAGGGCTGCCGTCAGCCAGTCCTCAGGAAGCACTCATGCTCAAGGAGCAAGAGCAGTGCAAGTGGCCAACATCCAGACTTGGCTGCTGAACCAGTAAAAGGTTTTCAAAACGTCAGCTCAAATCAACCTAAATCATTTTCCTGAGACATAAAGGACAATGGGGGAACTGAAAATTGTCCCTCATTTCTGTTTCACGTCTCATTGTTTAATTTTCAGTCACTGGAATGAAAAGTAGAAGGAACAAAAGGCCAGACAGGTCTTATCCCTTCCCTGTCCCACAGAGCAGCAGTCAAGGAGTCCAGGATATGAGTAAT
Source organism: Melopsittacus undulatus (assembly GCF_012275295.1). Lineage (NCBI taxonomy): Eukaryota > Metazoa > Chordata > Aves > Psittaciformes > Psittaculidae > Melopsittacus > Melopsittacus undulatus. The sequence continues at coordinate 27,055,487 of NC_047528.1, forward strand.
CCGAGTTCGCTTATTTTTCCCCTTTTTTCTGGAAGGATTTGATCCCCACTTACTCCATCCATTTCTCAAGAGTCTCAGAAACCTTCCTTGGATCTTCCTGGGCATGACCCATTTGTCAAAGCCAACTGGTCCCCAGGAGAGACCAAGAGGTTATACAATGGTGAATAGACTCATGAGGGCTGGAGCTGTGGGTTCAGAGCCATTCAGACACAACTTCAAACATTACCTGGCTGCCTCACACTTTCTGAGCATGCCCTGTGGATGTTGTGATTGCATGAGAACTCTAGGATATTGCTACAGGTTTCAGGAATGCCCCAGTGAGTACACAGCTTCCAGCCCATGGCTTCATGATTCATTCAAGGATGACTGCAATCTCATTAATGGAATATCTGGTTTCACATTGATTTTTTTAAAAATTTCAACTACAGCTGGAAGGAGACAGTCCATCCCAAAGTCCCAGGCTTTGGCCCAGTGCTCCACTGGCTTGAAATCTCTTGATCGTGTTTGGTATGAAGCTGGTTGAAGACTGGGAGGACTGTGAGAAGTTAAGCTTCACTGTAGCCCAGCTCCACAGTGTACTAAGCAGCAGCATCTAATGAGGAATAGCATTTTGGGATTGTTGTGTATGATGCTGAGGTTGAGTAAACCCTTGCAGTACTCTCCAAAGGACAGATAGAAGAAACTTGGAAGAAAAAGACAGTCTTTCTAAAAGTAAGTTAAAAGAAAGCAATGAAGATAGTAAAGCATCCTGCTGAAGGCACCAGTATAGCAAAGGGCAACATCTGCATTTTTTTTTAGCCCACACTAAGATGAGTGCAAAAAGAGACTTTTGACATGTGCAGGAGGAAATTGTTAAACATCAAGAGAAGGCAGAGAAACAGTCAGATTTCCCTTTGGAAAGGATGCCACGGATTCAAGTTTAGTGTTCAACATCCTCACACCCTGGGCAGCAACCAGAAGCCCTTTAATGTAATATTGGTAGAGGCACAAAAATGGCTTTCGTAAGTTACAAAAACACAGCCGGGCTGCAGGGGATTCCCTGTCCCTCTGAGCAGTTTGTGCCCATCTGTGTTGCTGATAGCAAACATTATCACATCCAAGAGAAAATGAGCAGTGTTTGCAAAGAAAAGAACAGCAAGCTTTGCCAAGCCAATGAGGACCCAGTAACAAGTTAATGGTTATTTTTCACTGAGTGCCTATTTTTAGTAAAAGGTGGTAAAATGTGTGTCATTGTGAAGGTCCATACATGTACCTCACTTACAAACATTGCATCCATGTGGCATATGACTTTTGTTCCCATGGCAATTTTCTTCAAGATATGTATCACTAACTCAGTGTGTTTTCTTAGAGTGTAATGCTTATATTAGCATAACAGTGTCTTACAGCATCACTACAGCTAAGCTTGTGTCAGCATTTCCATTACAACTAGCCCTCTTCGGGACTGTTTGGATGAAGCAGGATGTGTAGATGACTGTTTAAGAGGCAAGTTTCAGTCTTGATTTTGAAAAAGTTATTTTTGTTAAATCAGAAGATGGACGGGTTTCTTGGCCTCACATTTGATCAATCATGACTTATATCCTATTCTGGGCAGTAGTGGTTTTTGTGGATGGGATTATTATCTTTTCATAACTAGGAAAAATTTTTGCCAAATAACATGATTCAAACATGAGGTTTGCAGTATGCATTGCTATTCCTAAAGACCCAACTCTTGCCTTTTGTGAACATCTGAGAAGCTCCTATTTTCCTATTTAACTTCTGTGTATTTGCTGCTGTGTTAAAATTAAAAAAATAAATAAGTAAATAAATAAAATAAAAAGCAATTCCAGAGAGAAGCCAGGGCACAGGAATTTTAAAGATTCTCATACCCCGAGTCAAGTATAACAATAGAAAAAGTATTAATTTTAACTAATATCTTCAGCCAATAACATTTCATGGTTATAGGCTGAATATGTATATTTAGCTTACATATATATTATACATAAACTTATATTATTTATATAGACATATAAATATGTATTTACATATAAATAAATAAATTTATCAAATACTTTCAGATATATAACCTTCAAAGGTTTTAAGCCCATGACAAGATTCATAACATTCAACAAAGTAAAACTGACAGTGTTAACAGTGTATTTAACAAGCAGAAAACTCGGAAAACCCTCCAGTCCAACCCACATAACAACTGTAATTTAATCAGGGATTCTGGCTTGTAGTATGATTACAAGTTACAGAAAGGACAGAAGCTACATCCATTGCAGTTCAGGGTTTTTGCTGGGTACTATGCATATATTTAACAATGAGGCAGTCCAGTATTAGGAGTGTTTATGGGCAGGCAGTTCAGACAAGTAAAAGTCACTGGAGGATAAAAGGGTGGTTGTGATTATGTAAAGGACTTGCAGATACCTATCAGAAAAGAAATTTCTATGTAAATTAAATAGTTCTGACTCAGTCTATCACAATTGGAGAGCTTTTGAAATACCAGGTTTTACATAATTTGGGGAGTACTTTCCAATGTAAATCTCTAAAGGCAAAACGAAAGCGGACAGTAGTAAAATTCACATATAATCAATACTGATGGTGCCTTATGAGCATAAAGATTTATTTAATACAGGGTATTGTGATAATGAGGGCTAGATGTGGCATGTATTAAGAGCTTCTTTACTTTAAGAAACCATCTGACACTAGAAAGGACTTCATGCATCTTTAATAGTGTATCAAATGACAGCCTCAAATATCCTTTAAAAGAGAGGGCAGACATATTGGGAGATACCCATAGGTGTTATTTCTCCCTTCCTTGTGGATGTTCCTCTGGTGTAGGGGAATAAATGAATTGGTTTCCCTTTAGAGAAAGAAGGGGAGAGAGAGTCATAATTTGTGAGTGAATGGTAAAAAAAAAAAACCCTTGACTGCAATTAGTGGACCTAGAGGAGTAGTCATAAAACCTACATTGTGTTCGTAATGCTTGTCACTGCAAAGATACACAGCTCTCCTGATAGACCACAAGAGGTTTAAATTGAAATAATGCCATGGACCAGGGAGGAGCCAGACCCAAGCAAAAGCACCCATCCCCTACCAGGCACCTGCAGAGGAGGGGAGCAAGCAGTCTCTCCTTTCCCCTGGGGTCTTACTTCTCCACCCAGGGCACTAACACAAAAGAATGGTAAGCTCTGATCCCTCAGTTCTGGAGAAAAAGATACATGCTATCTTCATAGCAGAAGAGGATTCAGAGGTGTGGAGCTAGAGCGGGAGGTCTCAATCATGGCATTTAGAGCCGGGTGCCAGAGCTGCAGGGTGGCTGGAAATGCTCACAAACACCCATTCGCTCCCTGTTTCCTCTTCCTTTTTTCCAGTCTCGGCACATTGGTCTTTCTGGGTTTGTTTTCAGAGGTGCCTGTGGATTGAAGGGGCAGCCTAAGCACCTGACTTCAGCAGTCTGGATTGCCCAGCTGGGTAGTGCAGCTCCTGAGCTATATGCCAAAAAGTGACTCTGGCTCTCACCCTGCTCCCTTGCAAGGAAAGGGAACACACAGCTTTGAAATGCAGGGTTTGCGAAGCACAGACTGATTCTCAGCATCCAGTCATGTCTGTAGCACCTTTGCAAGTGGCTCATGCCCGTTTAACAGCACTGCTTCTAGAAAAACACTATTCTTTTCCCTCCTTGGTTGTTTTATGGCTGTGAATCTCAATCTAAACTGAAAATAATGCACATCACAGTCTTCTTGTTTGCAGTGGCTTCGACATGCCAAGCATTAATAAAGCACATTAATAAAGCAAAACCTGAGAACTGGCACAGCTTTCTCCTAGTTCAATTTGTGCTTTTAATACTTGTTCTGCAGATGCAAGCCTTACTGTCAGGGCTATCCTTTATTAGATGGAAAGAAGCTCTTCTATTCTTATAATGGGTTTCATTGAAAAGCAAAGCCACTTCTCTGCATTTAAGTGCAAAGCTAAAATAGAGACCAGCATGATCAATTTTAAACAGAGTTCACATCTGGTCCAGAAACCACAATCAATTTATTGCTGTATCTGAAACATTTTCAGCATCTGTCATATAATATATTTTCACACATTTCTAACAAGACATTTTCTTGGACCTAACATAGACAGGTATATCTGTCAGTTCAATTTCATGCAAACGAAACAGAAGAATTTTTGGCATGGTTTATTATACTGTCTTTGGAGCAGTGTAACTATCATGTGAAAAGGGTATTATTTAAGGATGCCAGAAGCTCAGCAATTTCTTCCAAAATGTGTAACTACTGACTACACAGCGGATTTTATTTTAAAAAAATCTATACCTTCCTTTCTTTTCCATTTTGATAGAAACCATTATCCAATGTATTTGAGAGAAAGGTGCATAATATAAAACCTACCTTAGCCCATTCTGGGAAATCTCACATTTTATGTTTAAGTGGAATCTTCCACTGATGATGGCCATTTAATCACAACTTTATTCAAAGTTTTAGTAAAAATTAAATGGCAGTACAAATCATATTAAAATCCTTAAGGGCTTCACGTTTTCACCCAAACCTGTCATGGGCTTTCCCACACAGAACCACAGATGTATCAAATAGCTTGACAGCTCTGCAGCCCTATAAATAGGCACGCCAACTTGCCCCCATATTGGCCCCAGTACAATCATTTACCACCTCATTTTTGGCTACATAAACTGCCTCTAAGCACTTTCGCATTTGAAAACCCTAGGGTTCCTGTAAGAGCACTGCATCAGCACACAAAATCCTGCACTCCTCACCCTTCCCCCTGTGCTCATACTTGATATATTGATAGTACACAACCATTACATCTCTGATGAGACAAATAAAAGGCAGCCAGTGGACTGGGTTGACTATGATGTCCTGCTGATGGCTTACTTTGTTTGTTTGCTCTTTTTTATCTCACTCAAGTTGAGAGAAGATAAAGCTTGTCAGGGCATAGTGGGGTACATCCACAAGCAAGCAGGTCTGTGCTTTAGCTGTAAGTGCACTCTAGAAATGGGGGATCAGACAGGCCTGCTGCATAACAGTCTGATCACATGAGGAAGACCTTGAGATGATTGTGATCTGTTCCTATTACATTAATATCTGCCACAATTAAGGGTGACATTTAGCTCCTAGACCTCAGAAGGAAGACCATCTTTGACTATCAGGAACAGCTAAAACAACATGGTCCCTGCTTGGCAGACATCGGCTATAAAACTGAGCTGTGATTGCGGAAAGCCTGCAGATAAAACTGGCAGAGAGAGAAAAGTCTGTAAGCAGTGACTGAGGCTCTTCATGCCACCAGCTGGAATCTGCTTGGAGGCCATGGTTCCGTAGGGCTTAGTGGCACTGTGCAACAGGATACCATGGGCTGGAGAATCACAGCTGAGTGACTGAACCAGGCCACTGGGGTTTGGTGATCCCATACCAGTATTTGTCTGGTTTCTGAGCTTTGCAGCAGGGCTTTTCCACTGCAGATAGAGAAGAGTCCTGTGAGGAAGAGAATAGAACTCAGCACTGTCATGGTCACCCCCATACTTCTTGTGCCTCAGGGATACTCAGAAGCTTATTTTCTCATGCCAAAATCAAGGTGGGAAATGGCAGTGCAGGAGCCAGGGCAGGGTGAGGTGGGTGCATTGTTGTGATAGGACAAGGGGTGATGGTTTTAAACTAAACAAGGGCAGATTCAGGCTGGATATGAGGAAGAAATTCTTTACAGTGGGGGTGGTAAAATAGTTGCACAGCCCAGAGAGGTGGTGGATGCTCCATCCCTGGAGACATTCAAGGCCAGGCTGGATGTGGTTCTGGGCAACCTGACTCAGTTGAAGACATCTCTTCTCATTGTAGAGGGGCTGGACTAGATGACCTTTGAAGGTCCCTTCCAGTCCAAGCTGTTCTATGATTCTATGGTTCCTGTTTGCTGGGCTGCAGTGTCCTCAGGCAGGTTGCCACCTCTGAGTTTCTTCCCTGGAAGCTCTAGAGCAGGCTTGAGTCAAGCACGGAACTTGAAAAATGTGCCGGTTTGACTTCTATTGCATTTTAATTTGCAATAAATATTTTACCAACATTCTGCATAAGCCTGTGATGGTTTGAAAGTCTGCTTTCATGAACTAGTATTTATCCAATTTAAAGTAATTGTTCTCTAACCAGACTCATTAATACTATCACTCTTGTTTTATTTTTCTCCATTATTAATCCAGGTTTTCACAAGCAGATTCTCTGAAGACATTTCATGTGGACTTGGTACCACCATAAAAATAAATATATTTCCAGTGAATTTGCCACATGAAGCTTACCAGCTCCTTTAAATAATTTTAACCATGTGACTACTAAACAGCATAGAGGGTGTATGGTGGTGAGCAATTCCATGTCCCATATATGTCTAATTAAAGGTATGTTACAGTGTTGGTATCTTAGTGATACATTGCTCTTCAAATAAGCCCATAAAAGTTACAATGGCCTAAGACAGCAAAGGGTTAAAGAGGTATACCTCACACTGCAGCATGAGCTGAATTAACAAGAAAGAAAAGGAATTTCTTCATGGGAAAAATTAGTTGGTATCTGACATATACTCAGAATGAAGCTTTTCCAAAATATATTTCTAATTATTTTAGGCTGAAAAAGAGGGCACTGTACTTCACCTGTGGCTTTGAAGGGCTTTAAGGTCCCCATTTAACAGCAATGTTTTAAAATAACTGCATGTTGGCTTTTAGTACCAAGTTATTCAGTAAAGTGCAGAACTGATGGGTTACAGAAAATTGCCTGTGGAAAGAACAGATTTTTATCTTTCTCAAAATACTGTGATATGTTGCCAAGATTTATAACTTCCCTAGAAGCTGGAAATCTAACTTTCTCCAAAGGCACGGAGAAGTCAATGACTGCTCTGCAATGAGAAAGCCAAATCCGTGGAAGAAAACAGATTCTTGAGGAAGTGGAACACTTACATCTATTTACACATCTGCAGCCGTTTGGGACAACTGACATTCAGAAAAGAAAATTCTCACATCTTTCTCCCACTTAGGCCATAAATAGCTAAGACAAGGTCCTCACCTGTCTTAAATTTTGCTGGTGTGCTGTAAAGAGGTCACAGGCAGTCAGGGACTCACTTCAGAGGCAGATGAAAACAAGGGCTGCAGATGGGTGGTGCAGGGTGGTAGGAGACAGCTGAAGGGGTTAGTTAGCACATCACCCAGCATGTCCCATGGGCAAGCACCAGGTGAGCGGAGCACTCAGTATGAAATCTTGGCACACCAGAGGAGAGCATTTCTGACCATCAGGCTGTGATTTAAAAGACAAGTCTGAGTCTGCAGCATAAAACAGATAGGCCTTGACAAGCCATATCAGATTAGAAGCTGCACAGTCATGTTTCAGGTTACAAGTATTTCGAATCAAAATGCAATGATCAATTTTCCCCTCTCCATTTGTGCAGTTCTGCAAAATGTTTTTACTGTCTCAGCCTTAAATATTGATGCTGAACATATGTATAGTATGACAATTCACAGGCATTTTGTGCTTTAATTCTGCGGGGATAACTCAGATGTCTCCAATACCACGCATGCTGCACTAGTTGTAGTTTAGTGTTAACAAACCTGGGACCCCTGTATTTCTTCAGCTTTTCTTCAAATTGCTGTTCCCACACATTACATTTGTTTCCTGTCACTGCATGACATCTTGAACTTCTAGGAAACTCACATGTGTACTCAGTTTGTGATGAGCCAAATTTGTTAGTTAAGGCATGACCATCTAGACACCTTTCCAAAGAAGAATATGGTCCATATACCTCCAATCTCAAAATGTGGTATCATCTGCCATAGCCAGAATTATGAATGAACTCGTGGGACAAAAAACTCATTGTATAGTCTTAGCCAGAAAGCTCCTTGAAGTTGTTTCCACTGCAGCTTCTAACCAAAAGGCAAACTAACCCCTGCATCTGAATCACCTGCATCTGCATCAGCCTCAAGTAGGTCTGCCCGCTTTCTCTATAACTTCCTGGGATTTGTTTGTCAGGCTGGGATCCATTCCGGTGGGTATTGCCCATGTATCTAATACCCAACAGAGGATCTCCCAAGAGGCTGCGTCAGGCTGTAGACCTCAAAAGGTTCAAAGGGAAGGATGGGCTTTTTTTTACTGCATACAGCTCTGACTGATTTACCACAACTGTTCAACAAATGCTGTTCCTTCATAGGAGAGGTTTGGCTAAGTTGCACTAAAGACAGTCATGTCTGGCTGAAACACAATGCGGAACATTTTTTCTCATGCTTGCAGCATCAGGACTCAAACTCATGAGAAGAACTAAGCAAATAATTGCTTTTTTACATCTCACTGGCCAAAAGTTGTTTGGGATTGACCAAAACCAAGTAATTTTTAGTGTCCCCACCCAAAACAAAGCACTTCAAAACTTCAATTTAGCAAAAGGTTTATTTCAAACAAAAGTAAATACAAAGCCTTTTGTTTTCCTGGGGAATGGAGAGAGGAAGGGGAAGTACTTTATTATTTTTTAATTAAGGCTAGGTCAGCCTCTAAAAATAGAAATCTCAAAACAAATGCAAGAAATATTTGTTTTCAATTATCAAGTCAAAATGTTTTGATTGCTTTTCTCTTTTCCCTCTCAGAAAATGTTAATGACTTAAAAAGCATTTTCAGCAGAAAAAGAAAAAAAAGCACAAAACCCAATACAAAATTTCATCCAGATCAACTCTTGAAGTGTTGCTTTCAAAAAAAAAAAAAGTCCTTTGCTGTGCTGTCACTCAGTCTGCAGCCCACAGATGACTGGGATCAGTACCACAGTTGGGAGTAGTCTCCAAAACCATTACAAAACAGGGTGCTTGCAAATCAAAATAGTCACAGTTTTCCATGCAACCAGTGGCTGCACAAGTGTTTGCTGGGAGACAAAGGTCAGAGCTGGCTCTGTACTGCTGCCAGTTCTCTTGAGGATCATCCTCAGGGTCTCTAATTTTTCTGATAAACCTGTTTATTAAAATTACAAGCTTGGGTAAACCAGCATCATATTGTATACCTAAATACTGACTACTTTATGTTTCTCTCCCTCTTCCTCTTCCAAAAGGTAAACACCAGTGCAACACAAGATGGCAGTAGGTTTTTTAGGTTTTCTTTTTTTTTTTCCTGAAGGGTGAGGTGGTTGCTAGACTTGAAGGAGGCTGCTCTACTGCATTAACTTGGAATTAATTGCGTGAACATACCTGGCAATTATCCAGTAATGAGCAGAGAACAGAAATACAGAGAAGGCCTGTTTCTCCTCACTTGCTCTGATCTGTGCATGGGCATAATAACGGTGCATGTCACCCAAAGCATCTGGCAAATCTCATCACAGTGTCAGGCAATAATCTATATCCACCTCTGCTCTGTTCAAGGGTAGACATAGGCCATTAGAGGAGATGAGTCCCCCCCACAGATACATCCAATGGCTAATGCTAAAAACAAACAGAGAAGCATCCACGGTGTGCTCCCCATTCCCAAACAGTCCACATATTCTATCCAATAATCATGTAATGCCAAAGGATTCAGTCATCCCAGAGCTCTGTACCTCCAGCTAAGAGACCTAATTCCCAGGCTGCAGGGAGAAGAACCCTTCTTCTGTGGCACAGGAACTCTTATATTTCTTCCTACAGCCTAATCAGAGGAGATGGAGAACACCACTTGAAGGAGACCTCCTGTAGCAGCAGAGAGGGAGCTTGTGTGTTGAGACATGGAAGCTGTATGCATAGATCCCTTCAGGGCTAGTGGAAATGCACTGTGCATCCTCTTAGCTCACCTTTCAGACATCTTAACATCTAGAGGGACATCTCCTGTATTGAGTGATGAAACAGGCACCACATCACCCAACACTGACAAGATAGATAGGAGCAGTTCTGGGCAAACACAGCAGCACCACTCTTGTGAAACCCAGTGAAGTAACAGTAATAACAACAGTACAATAGGGTACAATCCCTGTCTGGGATTCAGGCACATAAATTGTACCATATTTTCTCTTTAAACAACTAAACCCTCAGCTGCTCATTTACATCTCTGGGTCTTAGTATCCAACTCTTATTGCAGAGAGTGATCTGCCAGCTGATCCTGGAGGGGTGGGAATGCTCACAAAAACTTCCAGGCTATGACAATTCTCACTTCAGGTGAGTCCATACATTATTAAGTACATTAACTATCTGAAATGAGGTTGTAGTGAGGTAGGGGTTGGTCTCTTCTCCCAAGTAACAAGTGATAAGACACGAAAAAATGGCCTCAAGTTCCACTAGAGGAAATTTAGATTGGATATTGGGAAAAATTTCTTCACAGAGAGGGTGATCAGGTATTGAAACAGGTTGCCCATGGAGGTGATGGAATCACTGTCCCTGGAAGTGTTCCAAAACTGTGTAGATGAGGCCCTCAGTGATACGCTTTAGTGGCGGTCTTGGCAGTCCTGGTGTAACAATTGGACTTGATGATCTTAAAGGTCTTTTCCAACCTAGTTGATTTTATGACTCTATGATTAGTTCTCACAAATTGGAGCTGTACTTTAACCATCATGAGCAGCATGGGTTCTTTGATGGGATGTAGTTATATACATTTACAGGATATATTGACTTGCAGATGTTGTGATGAAATTTCCCGGTCTGATTGCTTTCTGTCAAGGCTGTGTAATAGGTAGTGAAAAAAAAACAGTTTCCCAAAGGGCCTCAGTTAGCAGTCATAGGCATCCCTCTACCCCTGCACCCCTCCTGACCTCTCCAATGTGTTCTCAGATGTGTAATTTCCCAATACAGACCTACTACACTGAATTTCCATCATGCAACGTGAAGGAAAGAGATGTCACAGACACATAAATATGACCTGGGTATCACGTCCTGAAAGCTATTTGTGAAATGACTAGATGAGTTGATTTTGTTCTGGGCAAATCATACCTCCCAAAGGATGGTTTTTTTTTCAGTGGAGCAACAGATATCAGTGATATCTGCTGCTGGAATTGGAGAGGCAGAAAATTGATGATCAAATTATCTTTTTTTTGAGCCACAAACTGTCCTTTCCACATCAAACTTCAGACATGACAGTAATATAAAGAAAAACTTCCAGATCTAGAGCAATGTGTTACAATGGAGCAAGCTGCTTTTCAGGGCCGGAAATCTGGCTCTTATAGCAAGCCCTACCGCTAAAGATCTATTTCAAAGGGCACAGAAAAGCACTCACTAGCCAGCTTAACCCAAAATGTGAAGTCAGATAGACTGTGTAAGTTTAAAATCACTAAGGCTGGTGAATAATCAGTGGAATGAAATCTCTGCCCAGAAAAATACCCTGTCTATAGAGTAATGCTGCAGACACCCCTGAACAGATGGGACCCAGAAAGGTCAATGACATTTAGAGATGAAAATAGCTTTTGCACAAAAAAAAGCCCACAGCATTGCAGGCCTGATTCTGATCTCACCTTGCTGTAAATCATAAGTCACTCCATTTAGGGTGGAAGTTGAGTAAAATCAATTTAGAACTCTTAATTTTTAGGGAAGGATCATTATTTTATTCCCTCCTTTCCCATTTAAAGCAGTTCCTCAAGCATCCAGCTGCCTGCAGGCTGTAAAAGAGCATTTCTCTGGACGAAATCAATCCTCCCACCTTTAAATCCCCTGCCCTATAGTAAAACACTTGAAAAACGTGTAAGAGCTATTTTTGTTGGGGTATGCCCAGTTGTCCCAGACATAATATAGACTGTCTCCCAGTCCAAGATCAACTCAAGTGGCCACTGTGAAACTGTGAAGTCAGAGACATGAGGCATGGGAGCACCAGAAGTACCTTTTAAAACAAAAGGTATGTCTTTCCCCTTTCCATGTCAAATCACCTGCAGCAGGTGGAGAACCATCTAGCAAGTAGCTGCCCAGCCTGTTGTTGGCCTCTGAAGATACCCCTCTCTGAAGGGCTCTTTATTTAGATCACACCCATTTTCAAAACAACTGAGTTTCTCTGTGGGAAACTTAAAAATTTACTGCAAGATACATTTCTTCCTGCATCTGTCAGGGTAATGTTGCACATCCTGATCTGTGTGAGAGATGAGCAGGCTCATAGACCAGGCTTGGTTTTGAGCCAGACACCATCAATATTAAAAAGTGCAGCTTCTCTGTCCAGCCCAGCATCCAAATCGAAATTATAAAACAAAAAAATTGCATAAATCTCTTGAGAGAACCTGTGTGATCCCTACCTCCGCACACCCTTCAGTTACTGCAATAGCATTAAACCATCTCCAAGTAGGGTTAATTCTATCCTTATGATTTAGGTGAAAATGTTCTTTCTTTCCCAAGTGAGCTTGTAAAGTCATGGGAACATATTCTGCTGCCTTCCTGACATAAATCAATGGATATATTGGAGGGACAGGCCAAAAAAATATATATACCCTTCAGCTCTATTTCACCCATAAGTGTTTGCCCACATTCTGGAACAGAAGAAATGTTTTCTTTCCATTGAATTTCCCACTTTACTATTTCTACAAAAGCTGGCCATCACCACACAGTTGATATTAACAACTTGACCCAGAATCTGCTAGGAGGAGGAACTCTTTCATGAGAATGACATTTATAATCCATCCAAAAATACCTACAAACAGAATAAATAGAAGTTATTCTTGTTCTTGAAGGTACTGTCTAATACAAATTTCTTTCCAGTCTGGCTTTCCTTCAAACATACCTTTATTTAACACATAATTCACAATTTCTTCGTCCTAATTCTGTTCAGAATATGCACAAATTCATCATTTTGAATACAACAAAAATAAATTATGAAGAACCATGCATTTCTTTACATAGTATGAACTGTGACAGTTTGTAAATTAAGGCTGATGAAAAGCTTAAGTTTATCCTCCTTTCTAAACTACCACACAGAAGAGTTACAAGCGATGTTTCAAAAAGCAGAAAAGAAGGAAAGAAACTAAAAAGATAATTAATTACACGAAGCACACTGTAAGATCATAGAATCATAGAATAGTTAGGGCTGGAAAGAACCTTTAGATCACCTAGTTCCAACCCCCCTGCCATGGCCAGGGACACCTCACACTAAACCATGTCACCCAAGGCTCTGTCCAGCCTGGCCTTGAACACTGCCAGGGATGGAACATTCACTACCTCCCTGGGCAACCCATTCCAGTGCCTCACCAACCTTTTATTAAAGAACTTCTTCCTTATATACTATCTAAACTTCCTCTGTTTAAGTTTGAACCATTACCCCTTGTCCTGTCACTACAGGCCCTAGTGAAGAGTCCCTCCCCAGCATCCCTATAGGCCCCCTTCAGATACTGGAAGGCTGCTGTGAGGTCTCCACGCAGCCTTCTCTTCTCCAGGCTGAACAGCCCCAACTTTCTCAGCCTGTCTTCATATGGGAGGTGCTCCAGTCCCATGATCATCCTCGTGGCCTCCTCTGGACTTGTTCCAACAGTTCCATGTACTTTTTATGTTGAGGACACCAGAACTGCACACAATACTTCAAGTGAGGTCTCATGAGAGCAGAGTAGAGGGGCAGGACCATCTCCTTTGACCTTGTGCTCCTTTTGATGCAGCCCAGGATACAGCTGGCTTTCTGAGCTGTAAGCGCACACTGTAGCCGGCTCATGTTCATTTTCTCATTGACTAACACCCCCAAGTCCTTCTTCGCAGGGCTGCTCTGAATCTCTTCTGTGCCAAATCTGTAGCTGTGCCTGGGATTGCCCTTACCCAGGTGTAGGACCTTGCACTTGGCATGGTTAAACTTCATAAGGTTGGCATCAGCCCACCTCACAAGTGTGTCAAGGTCCCTCTGGATGCCATTCCTTCCCTCCAGCATATCGACTGAACCACACAGCTTGGTGTCATCGGCAAACTTGCTGAGGGCACACTCAATCCCACTGTCCATGTCACTGACAAAGATATTAAACAAGACCGGTCCCAACACCGATCCCTGAGGGACACCACTCATTACCGGTCTCCAGCTGGACACTGAGCCATTGACCACAACTCTTTGAGTGTGGCCATCCAGCCAGTTCTTTATCCACTGAGTGGTCAACCTATCAAATTGATGTCTCTCTAATTTAGAGACAAGGATGTTGTATGGGACAGTGTCGAATGCTTTGCACAAGTCCAGGGAGATGACATCAACTGCTCCACCTCTGTCCATCAGTTCCTTAGCCCCATCATAGAAGGCCACCAAATTGGTCAGGCAGGATTTTCCCCTAGTAAAGCCATGCTGGCTGTCACCAAGCACCTTGTTGTTTTTCATGTGCCCTAGCATGCATTCCAGGAGAATCTGCTCCCAGATTTTGCCAGGCACAGAGGTGAGACTGACTGGTCTGTAATTCCCTGGGTCATCCATTTTCCCCTTCTTGAAAATGGGGGTTATATTTCCATTTTTCCAGTTGTCGAGAACTTCACCTGTCTGCCATGATTTTTCAAATATGATGAACAGTGGCTTTGCAACTTCATTTGCCAGCTCCTTCAGGACCCGCGGATGGATTTCATCAGGTCCCATGGACTTTTGTATGTTCAGGTTCTTAAGATGGTCTCGAACCAGATCCTCATGTACAGTGGGCCCAAGGTCTTCATTCTCAAAGTCCCTGCATCCGCCTTCCAAGACCTGGGTGCTGCGGTCAGAGCCTTTGCCAGTGAGGACTGAAGCAAAGAAGTCATTCAGAACCTCAGCCTTCTCCCAATCCTGTGAAGCCAGTTCTCCCGATAGCTTCCAGAGGGGGTCTACATTGTCCCTGGTCTGTCTTGTATTCATTACCTATCTATAGAAGCCCTTCCTGTTGTCCTTAACATCCCTAGCCAAATTTAATTCTAACTGGGCCTTATCTTTCCTAACCTGGTCCCTAGCTTCCCGGACAACATCCCTGTATTATTCCCAGGCCGCCTGTCCTTGCTTCCACCTTTTATAAGCCTCTTTTTCCCCTCGAATTTTCCTCAGCAGCTCCTTATCCATCCAAGGAGGTCTCCTGGCCCTCCTGCTGCACTTCCTGCTAGTCGGGATGCAACACTCCTGAGCTTGCAGCAGGTGATCCTTGAATGTTAACCAAGAGTCTTGTCCCCTCCTGCTCTCTAGGGCTATATCCCATGGAACCTTACTAATCAGGTTCCTGAAGAGGCCAAAGTCTGCTCTCTTGCAGTCCAGGGCAGTGAGCTTGCTGCACGCTCTTCTCACTGTCCTGAGGATCTCAAACTCAACCATCTCGTGATCACTGCAACCAAGGCTGCCCTGGAGCATCACATTTCCAATGAGCCCTTCCCTCTTGGTGAGCACGAGGTCAAGCACAGCAGTTCTCCTTGTTGGCTCCTCTATTACTTGCGGAAAGGAAGTTGTCTTCCACACAATCGAGAAATCTCTTGGATTGCTTTGCGCCAGGCCGTACCGTCCCTCCAACAGCTATCAGGGTTATTGAAGTCCCCCATGAGAACAAGAGCCTGCAAGTGTGAGGCTGTTCCTATCTAGACAGATAGAGTGCTTCATCCACAGATTCCTCTTGATCAGGCAGTCTGTAACAGATCCCCACAATAATGTCCCCCATAGCTGTTGTCAATTAACCCTGACCCACAGACTCTCTGTTGACTTCTCACCTGTCCCCAGAGAGAATTCCATACTCTCTAGCCTATCCCTAACATAAATAGTAACTCTCCCTCCCCAGCTGGCAGGCCTGCCCTTTCTAAAGAGCCTGTAACCTTCCATTCCAGCACTCCAGTCATAGGAGCCATCCCACCATGTTTCTGTGATGCCTGTTATATCATACCCCCATAGACGTGCACACATCTCTAATTCCTTTTGTTTGTTCCCCATGCTATGGGCATTTGTATAGAGGCATCTGAGCGGAGTTCCAAATGAAGCCGGCTCATTGGCCGGAGTGGCTGGAATATCTCTACATTGCTCCAAGCATTTATTATAGGTGCTGGCAACTGACTGGGTGTGTTGGGATGGAATGATGCCCCCCTCTCCAACACATCTGGTTTAAAGCATCCTTGACCAGCCTGGCAATCTTCCTACCAAAACCACTCTTCCCCTTCTTTGTCAGACCAGCTCCACCAGCCTCTACTAGACCTGGACTCCTAAATTGAGTCCCATGTTCTAGATACCCAAACCCCTGACTATGGCACCACCCTTCTAAGCATTTATTAACCTGGCCAATCCTCCTAGTCTTTTTGGGGTCCTCCCCTGTATCCTGGAGAATTGATGAAAAGACAATCTGAGCTCCAGAGCCCTTAACCACCTCTCCCAGGGCTCTGTAGTCCTTCTTCATGTTCTCAAGGCTACTGCTCTCTATATCACTAGCCCCCATATGGATCACTAGAAGTGGGTAATTGGGATTATGTATAGGGTTCAAAGAACTTGGGTGGCCCATATGAGAAAGATGTGAAAGGAGCAATGATAGTGCAGTGCTGTGGTCCCCTTGGCTTGCCTTTTGGAGTGTCAGTGTCACTGCAGCTGCCGCCATTGTGGCTCTCTGAACCCTAACCCTTATATGAATGGCAGGTTGGAGCTGAGGCTGAGGACCCGAGCTCCATGGGTTTTCCAGATGAGAAAGATGTGGAGGGAGCAATGTTGGTGCAGTTTCTCTTCCCTTGCCATGCCTTTATCAGCATCAGAGTCCCTGGAGTTGTAGGTGTTTTAGATCTCTGAACCCTAACCCTAGTCTGAACAGCAAGTTGGAACTGAGGCTAAGGTCCCCCTGCACCATGGATGTCCTAGCTGAGAAAGGCAAGAAAAAGCAATGTTGGTGCGGTGTCATGCTCCCTTGGCATGCCTAACTGGTGTCCCTGGAGTCCCTGTTGGCTTTGTGTCTCTCTGAACCCTAACCCTAATCTGAGTGGCTGGTTGGAGCTGAGGTTTCCAGCACTATTCGTGGCCCAGATGAGAAATCTGAATTCAAGTTAGGGTTATGGCTCTAAAGAACCCCTGAACCAAAATGATCCTGAGCTTTGCAGACCTGTGTGGGTCCTGCTCTGCTAGAGACCCACTACTCTTGTGTCAGTAAGAAGTGTTTTGTTGAAGCTGACATCTGGGGAGTCTGGGATAGTGCAGGAACATTACTCTAGACCCACTGTCAGCATCACATCCCACACCTGAGACAACAGTGTGACCCTCAGCCATAACCACCTTGTATCTCCTGTAGTCTGCACACAACTGGCCCCTGTTACTAACTATTTTTGCTCAATTCAACCACATTGCCCACCCTTTTGGAGTCCACTGTTTCCTCAAATCACCAAACATCCCATCCTATACAACACTCACTAGCCCACTATCAGTTTTGTACTTGCTTGACAAGTAAAACTAACTTTTTCTCAGTAATTTGGTCTCAGACTTCATTCACAGTCAATAGTTCCCCATGCAAGAGGAGGCTCCCCATACTTATTTGCTATGTATCTCACCTCTCCAAAAACACCTCTGTCTGAAAATCACCTTCTTACAGGATGTCCATTCCATGTGTTCTACTTTCCTTAGGATTTCCTTCCTTGTCAGTGTCAGGCAATATTTCTTTTTGACAAGACCAAAATTTGCTCCAGAAGAGCAAAAATGAATTTGGGTTGAATTTGTCTAATCCAGTTTCTGCTGGGGAAAACAAAAATAAAAAGGATAAAGTCTTTTAAAAGTGATTACATTTTCAAAGCAGCATTCATTGTTTCAAAATTGACCAAAAATTAACAGTCAATTCTGGGGGCAATTCATGTGCCTGTTTTCTGTCTAAGGAGCTGAGAGTGATTTTTTGCAAGTCTGAATGCATGATAATAATGTGTCCAAAAAATTGCAGCTTGAGATCAGTTTTGAAAACAAACCTATTCATATTTTTGCATCAGTTTGCCAAAATGTTGAACATAACTAAATGCAGCTGTCACTCTTGGAAGTAGGAGTTAATTATCTGCTGTGATCATCTGTAATCTATTTTATATCTTATTGATTCACATGCTTTGACATCCTCTGTAGCAGGTGACTGTAGACACTGCTGTACTGTTCCTAGATGGC
Organism: Melopsittacus undulatus; assembly: GCF_012275295.1. NCBI lineage: Eukaryota > Metazoa > Chordata > Aves > Psittaciformes > Psittaculidae > Melopsittacus > Melopsittacus undulatus. The sequence continues at coordinate 27,073,420 of NC_047528.1, forward strand.
GCATCACTGCAGCCACTCAGGGATATTTCTCTTTAAATAGGAATTTTCCAGGTAGTAAACAGGTTGTCTGAAATATTTTATTTGATGTCCGTTATTATGTATTACTACTCTGATTTTTCCATTTTTATTTACATTGACATTTTCACTTTTCTCAGAGTTGCACAGTGAAAGGATTACACAAATTACAAAATCTATTTGGATATTAGGGAAGAAGATCTCACCATGAGGGTGGTCTGACACTGTCACATATTGCCCAGAGTGGTTGTGGAGCCTCTCCCCTCAGAGATACTCCAAATTTGATAGGGCATGGCCCTTAGCAACCTTCTCGACTTCAAAGCCAGCCTTGCTTTGGGCAGGGGTTTGAACCATGTTACTTCCAGAGGTCCTCTCCATCCAGAATTATTCTGTGATCCTGTTTACTTGTGTGTTAATGTCTCTTTATCAGTTCCTGTCCCCCCTTTTAATTTTTCAGCTTTCAAAAGGTTTTCTGCTAGGGTCTTCTCTATCTTCTCAGGGATTCTGACACCTTGAGGGTACACAAGAAATCATTGGATTTGTGAGTGAGCCCCTGAGGGCAGGTACCTCTGTTTCATTGCTGCAGCATGTCCCTCACTGGGCTGACACCAGACCCAGACCTCATCCTCTGTCGCCATTGAGGCTGAGCCAGGAGCCCTGGTCCCCCATCATCCTCCCAGAGCACAGGAGAAGCTGAGCATCCAACATCTGCCCACATCCCAGGCAACCAGCACACGTGAACAAGAGAGTAAAGCCACCAGGTTTGGACTGCTCTTCTATGGCAAGCTATCAAGCTGAAGCAGTTTCTCAGCAGAAGTTTGAGGACTCATTTATTTAGGTAAAATATGTCCTCATTGAACAAGTGTCAGTGTCCAGATCTGGTGAGAGCAGAGAGAAAGCTCACATAGAATGTGAGCTGAGAGCACAGCCATGATCCAGCACACCTGGAGACATGTGTAATACTAGAGAAAATACTTTCTTTTTCCTTCATAAAGCCAAATAATTTATTTCCTGGCCTTTGCATTTTTATTGCAAGCTGCTATGTGTAAATGGCTTTGTTTATTTGTCCTGTAGCTTTATAGGAGGACACTTTTGTAATTAAGCGTGTTTTTAAGTGATATGTGTATAAAATTGAAGTGGGCAAGTGGAAAAAATAAACAGAAGGAAAGTTTTTAAGAAGTTATTTGAATTGGCCATGATGTTCTTCCCCACTAGCTAGTGAGGTTTTAATTAGCATTGAAAATCATAAGTAACTGGAGATGAAAGAGCCCTATTAGGTCACACAGTCCAGTTTCCTGCCAGTTCAGAATTGTGCCCAACAGTGTATTTCCCAGTGTTTTGTCAAGTCCGGCACTAAGCCTTTTCATTACATGAATAATATGCTCTTTTGAAGTAGCAGGAGGGGAACTGCTCACAATACAGATCTAGACACTTTTTACAGTTTATAACAAAAAAAAATGATAAAGCAAAGATGCAAGCCAGTATAGAAATTTATATACAGGACTCCACATGGAGTATTTATTCTCATTATCCTTATAGAGGAGCTCACGCGTGCCCCAGTTAATATGAGCGATGAATTAAATGTCGTAGCAGGGATTGCGGGAAAAGTGTTTAACTGCTTCACTGAAATTATTCTGAAGGGGCCCAAAGAAGGGGGAGAGAAGGAGCTGCAAAGCCATCTTCATTCAGCTCCTCCTGGCCTGGGTCAGCCCTTGTCCCACAGGAATATCATGCACAGTTCTCTCACATTTAAAAATAAAAAAACAAACCAGCAAGAATAAAACAAAACAAAAAAAAAACCACCCAAAACAAAACAAAACTAAACCCAGCAGAAACCCTCAAGAGGATATGTCTTGGGTGACGATTCCCATAAACAAGCAGCTGGCAGTGAGCTGTCAAAAAAAAAGGTGAAGGTTTCTAATAGACCAATGAGTCAAATCAGAGATCAGGATTGCTAGTGTGGAAATACATTTTGGCAGATGGAGACAAGAGATCCCTTCACATCCAATAGCAAGACACCATTAAGATTTCTTTAAAACATCTATAATATTTTTCTAATAAAAAACACCTTGCACAGTACACAACTCTGTGTTATACATCACTGCAAATAAAAATTACAGGCAGTAAATGACAATACCAGTCTTGATCAAAAGGACATGAGCATGGACCAAAAAAAGCCAGTTTCAACCACTAGCCTACTTAAATACAGCTTTATAATGACATAGTTATGCATACAAAACTTACTCATATAATCGTAGAATGGTTTGGGTTGGAAAGAACCTGAAAGCTCATCTAGTTCCACCCCCCTGCCATGGGCAGGGACACCTCCCAATAGACCAGGTTGCTCAAAGCCCCATCCAACCTGGCCTTGAACACTGCCAGGGATGGGGCAGCCACAGCTTCTCTGGGCAACCTGTGCCAGGGCCTCATCACTCTCAGAGTAAAAAATTTTTTCCTAGTAACTAATCTAAATCTATTATTTTTCCATTCTCCTATTCCCACTTGTTCTGTCACTACATGCCCCGTCAAGGGTCCTTCTCCAGTCTTCCTGTAGGCCCCCCTTATGTACTGGCTGAACAAGCCCAATTCTCTCAGCCTGATTTCATAGGAGAGGTGCTCCAACTCTTTGATCATTTTCATGGCCTCCTCTGGACTCACTCATGCAGGTCCACATCCCTCTTGTGCTAGGGGCCCCAGAGCTGAACACAGCACTATAGGTGGGGATCGCCAGAGCAAAGTAAAGGGGAAGAAACACCTCCCTCAACCTGCTGGTCACACTCTCTTTGATTCAGCCCAGCATACAGTTGGCTTTCTGGGCTGTGAATGCACACACTGCTGGCTCATGTTGAGCTTTTCATCAACCAACAACCCCAAGTCCTTTTCCTCAGAGCTGCTTTCAATTCGTTCTCCACCCAGCCTGTACTTGTGCTTGGGATTCAATACTACAGTTCTATCCAAGTGCAAAAAGAAAATTAGAAGCAAAATTGACCAGGAATTCAAAACTGAGAAGCAAAATTTAAAGGGTAAATAGAGTTCCTTAGATATCCAAAGCCATAATGTCATAATCAAGAAAGATAATGACTGACTAAAAGGCTACCCTACTGAAGGGAAAGATGAAATTAGAAATAAAGGAGCAATATATGATAGAAGGGTGAGGAAGAGAGAGAGCAACTAATGTAAACTTAAAACTGAAGTATGGAAAATTACTATGGAAGTATCAAGACATAAGGTTAAAATACAGCTAATAATAACAACAAATGAAAAACATAATTCCTTGCAATATTTTTAAAAACCATTCTATATGATGTCTGAATTGCATAAAAATATGCAAGGAGGAAGAAGTTTTTGAACATCAAGCTCTGGACCATGTATCGAAAGCAGGGTAAAATGCAAATAGCATATTCACGTCACATGAATAAGATGAGGAATATTTGACTCTATCACAATAAGAAAGACGATGAAGATCTATTAAAGGTAAGAATTTTTATATGAGAAAGCCCACAGAACATTCACCTGAAAGTGCTTAGACTTCTGCTTAAGATAGTAGTTGTCTAACTTACATTTAGTTTTGATGCTTCTTTGAATGCTGGAGCCATTCCCCAGACTCAAAGAGTACAGTAATTTGTCAAAGCACAGAAAAGGAAGGCCATGTGGCACAGATAGCCAAAATCTGGGCAGCTGGATGTTAATCCTGAGCAACATTTACAAATTTACAATTCTATCACCAAAGAATGAGAAGATGACAATATAATTATTGGTATCAGTACAGTTTCGAAGGGAAATGGTCTTGTCATCCTAAGAATGAAGTTGGACTGCTGTTTATTAGGCTGTTAAGTGTCCAGTGTACACGTCAACTTCTAGGGTGTGTTCAGCTCCCTAAAATTAGCATTATATGCAGACAGTAAGGGCTGCAGTAACTGAACCAAGTGCTAACTAAATGGCATATCCAAAAGTAGTTATCAGCAGGTGAATTTTCCATATGGGTGCACCTGATGGAGAGCTCTGCAGCGATCAGAGCTGGGCTACGCTATTCAGCTCACTTTTCATCAGTGGCTTGGGAGTAATAAGGAATGTTTTAAAGCAGTCAAGTGCAGAGCAGCACACTGAAGAAGGAATACAGAGCAATGTGACAGTATGAGAGCCCTAATGCTCTTTAGATAATTCACCATTTTTTTCCTCATCAAATGGCTTTAACCCATAACTATGTGATGGTTAGGTCAAGCAGAAGTGTCCCCAAAGGAGGTGAGAGATCCAGGTCTGTAGCATGATGACAGTATTCAGCTGCTATATGGATGCTCATGGTCACATTGCACGGCTGATGACTTAGCACTACAGCTCCAATAGAAGAAATGTAACAACATCAAAATCCACACAACATGCTTACTTAGGTAACAGGGATGGAGAATCAAGTCCTTGGCTGGGTTGGAGATGTTGAGGGACAACACCTTCAGGAGAGGACCCCAACTACCTTTCTGTCTGTGAACTCTTTGCAGAACCAGAAACTATTTTAAACCTCTTGCAGGTGAGAATGTACCAAGCAGGAAAAAGGTTTTGTCATGAGTTCAGTCACTGCATCCACCTACAGATGTTAAAATAGCCAGTTAAGGGCAGAGAAATTTATGTGCCTGGGCATCACCCACAAATGGGTGGTGAGAGGATGCTCACAGCAGGCCTACATCAAGGTCTAGGATTCAGAAAATTTTCCGTGCATTCTGACAAGACAGAAAGATTTTTTGCAGTTCTGCCATTCATCTGCTTAAAATGGTAATCAAATAGAAGGGAGGATGCTGAAAGACTTTAGAAGTGTTTTTTAAAGGAAATACAAATTGCCTTCTTGGGAGAAAATCACAAAGCAGAATCTGTTTACATTGTTTCTTTAGCTGCTAGAAAAAGGACTGGGATGTGACTTGAATACAGCATATGTAAGTACCTTATTGGAGAGAAAACATCATATAGCAAAGGGCTGTGTCACCTGGCAGGGAAAGTCATAACAAGAACTAAAGTCTGGATTCAGCTCCCAGCCAAATTCAGATAGGAAAAAAGCCACAATTTTTAACCACTGAAACAAAGTACTGAGGGAGCGTTAATAGTCTGCATCCCTGAATGTCCTCAAATCCAGGCTGGATACATTTCTGGGTTCTGTGATTTAGCCAAGCTCAGACATTACTGGGTTTAGTAGGAGGCTGACTGGGTAAAATTTAATGGCTTGTAATATACATGGGTCAGACTGGCTGATCTAATAGTCCCCTCTGGCCTTAAATTTTGTGAAAGACTTCAGCTAACTAGCAAACCAAGTGCAAACGACCCAGTGGTTGCAATATATTGCTCCACGTGCGGTTGACCAATTTTAAATAATTAGTTATTACCAAATCCTTTCTTAATCATAAACAGGATTTAAAAAAAAAAAAAAACAGAAAAAAGAGAAAAGGGAGATGGATTTAGTCCCTGAGAGTGCTTCACTCGGCTTTAATCCAGATAAAAATTGCATCAAACTCCCCAGAAAAAAAAAAAAAAAAAGGTGCAGGTCTTTTTACAGAATCAAACGTAGATTTTACAAGAATAAAAATGGCTCACGTACTTAAAAGTCCACTTAGTGCTTGGCATAGACCTATTGCCTTCTACACTGAGTGAAAGCACACTTCAAGGGCACTGGGGATCCGATTACTATCCTGCAAAGTGTAGGGGTTGGCTGAACAACCCCAGAGTAACTCAAATACCAGGGAACCTGGCCTATTCCCTGTCCATAAAATACACAGAAAATGATCCCACTCCCTGACATTTTTTCAGCTGGGACAGCTGCTATAACAACTCAGAGCTTTTCAATCTCTGTACAGAGCTCATGTGTAACCTCTTCAAGTTTTCAGCCTGGAACTACTTTTCTTCCAAGCCCATTTTGCTGGAGCAACCAAAATCGCTCAGGGAAAAGCTTTTTGATAGCCTCAGGGGCTGGGGCGGGGGGCCTTAAATCAATGAAGAATTTGAAAGGTGGGGAGGGGGACAAGGAGCAGGGGAGTAGGGTAGAAAGATTTACAGCGAAAAGCAACTTACAGCTTGAGTCTGGTCCAAGAGGAGCCACAGGGGGCTGGTGCCAGTCATCACTGATGAAAGGGTTTGGATTTGTCAAGGAGAAAGATGCTGTGTAAAAATTGCCTTCAAAGCCCTGGTGAAATAGCATTAAGGGGCTGGTCCTTACAAGGTTTGCGTGAGCAATGACTCCAGATTTGTGCACTCTAGGACACATACCAATCCCCTCCTTCACACCCCACTTCCACAGCAGCCCTGCGGCTCCTGCTAGGGCAACGCTCCCTGCAAATCCAACACAGGCTGCAGGGAAATGCTGTGTTTAGAGAATCAGCTGCTTCTACCCTCACCCCTGGATTTAGCTGGTTAGCAATATATTCCAGCCACTTAACTCTCTTCATCACCCAGCCCAGCCTCAGGGCTTAATTTTTTTTCTGGTGGAAATTTGCTATAGCTATGATACACCTCAAAATCCTCTCCATGTGCCTGCTGATGGGGTAGAAAGCCCCACAGCCCACCCCTGCCCAAGAGAGTGCTCAGCAAGCAACCGCAAGAGCTGCTTCACATTCTTCTCTTAAACCCTGCCAGCCCCTCAGTGCCCCTGGCTATGCTTCTGTAACATCAAGGTATGGGGGGGACTAGTAATTTGTAGTACATTACTAGTAACTGTAATTTGCTTGATTTAAGGGGCCGATGGGGTCCCCTCTCGTATTTGGCATGAGAATGTTACCTTTGGCTATGCTCATACTCAAGGGCTGAAGTTTCCATCAGCAACTTAAAAGCCTTATAATGGAAACAGAAAAGGCAGAGTCGATATAAAATCTCCAACAGTGAAATCTGAAGCATTCAGCAACTGAATGCAAAATACAAAATGCAAACACTCTTCCAGCAAGCTGTACACTGTTACCTTTTGACCGAAGCAATCAGTTAATATTCAGGGTCTTATTCTTCCCAGTGGGCTGGAGAAATTAATGTTAGTGCCAGGTATTTCTTTGATGCAATACTATTTAGTGTGAAAGACTGTAAACAGAGTCTTATTTCATTGGACAAACATCAAGCAGCAAATTTGCCTCTTTTCAGTCATGTTGCACTCAAAAATGATTCTCAGACCTACAGTGCAAGGTCTTCCTTGCTGTCTTCTTCTAGGTCTCACCGCCCCAGAGTGCTAAGCAGCCACACTCCATTTGCCCAAACCCCCCCAGGAAGAACTGGCCGCCCCCCGGGTCAGCTGCTTGGCAGCTCGGCGCCCTGCCTGCATGTTGGGTGGTGGCTCCTGCTGCTTCAGCCCTCTCAGCCCAAAATACATCTCTATATTCACCCCAAATTAGGAAAGGCCAAACCAGGCACCAGTTCTGGCAATGATGGCCAGGGCAGCGACCTCAGCCCCACACATCCCTGCTCTGCTCCTCTACCTGCCAGGCATTGAGATGCTCTGTGGGAGTCTGGCTTTTCACAGGGGTAAATAAACACCTTGCTGTGAGTCTGCTCATCCACAGAAGAGCAGGGATTTGTCAGAGGTGTTCATGAGATGCGTAGAGTTTTTTAGCAGCTGCTGTAACCCTGCACTATCACTTCAGCTGCAGAGGCACATGCACCACACCTACATCTTTGGGGAATTTCCTTTCGTTTCACTTTCTAAAATGTCACCCTCATAATCTGTTAGGTTACAGGCCTTTGTCTCCTCACACTGTCAGTCCCAAGGCCTGAAGACCAAAATTATAAAGTCTTGCTCTGCTCATCTGGACAGGTTCTTAGAGACCTTGACACCAGGCCCAGTCCTGGATTCCCAATCCAGGTTTTGCACTACATGCCAACCTAACTCTCGGTTTCATTAGGATTTTGTTGGCTTATTGGGTTGCAGCCATGGTAAGAATTAAGCTCCCTCTGGAAAAGAAGCAGCTTATCTGTGCCACAAGACCCATAGCTGCCCCATGCTGTGGGCTAAGGAACCTGCAGCACAGCTCCAGCAACATGAGAGATAAACCCAGGCTTGAAGCATGACTTCACTTCTTGGTGCTTTTTTCCTAGCTGACTTGCAGCGTCACCATTGGCATAAACATCCCTGACTTCTCCATCAGCTATTTCCTTCTTCACTTCCTCTTGCACCAAGTGCATGTTTTTCACATTTGTATAGTACTTGCAAGCTTAGAAAATCTCATCTGACTGTGACTGAAACTCTGGCACATAGCTTGATTTCCCCCCCCCACCCCTTTCACTGAACTAATTTTTGCATGATATGCTGCCAACTTCACTTTTCCCCCCTTCCTTCTATATAAACAATATTCCTCTTCCAGATATTTCTTGCACATTTGATAAAATGTGTTGCATACATAAGATGACTTTGGCTCAATTTTATAAAGATTTGGCAAAACACAATATACTAACTCAACTTTGATTCGCTAAAAAAATACATGTCATTAAGAGCTGTACATACTTCTGATTTTAGTGTACAGCTGTGATTGACTGTTTCAGTTGTAAGTGAAGAAGACATGGCCAAATATAAATAAAAGTTGTACACCACATTTCAAAGATGTGCCTTTTGTTTATTTTGTAGGAATGGATTAGGTTCTAAAGTTTTGAGGAGGTGTTGCTTCACCAGTGGCACTTCTGCAAGTGCAGTGGTGTTAACCTTGGTTCTCTGGCCAAATTCCAGTGTACTTAATTATATTCCCCACACTGTGAAATTCCCACATAATTTTCAATTAAGAAAGTTATTTGCCACTTCTCCCACTCTCTGAAAATTACTGGTAAGATCTGTTGCATACAAAATGGCTGCTCAGCTCCATCCAAGCAGTGACTGCATGTTAGCCAGGACTCATATGCAAAGATGACTTGGCTGTAAAATAAGTTTAAACTTTTATTCTAATCAAGGTCAGTGGAAACACTCTGGTCTTGTACTTCACATGCAAAAAAGGAAGGACAGGGGCTGGGAACACATGAAGACATCTAAAGGCTTGGACCTCACCTTGTTAAGACTACTTGGAGATGATGTGAACCCAAAATTAACTTGAATAGCAAATTGGTTTGGCATTAAAAGCCGCTTATTTCTTGTTGAACAGAGGTGTGACAGAAGGATTATATCAAGCTGTTAAGGTCTTCCCAAGAAGACGAAACATTTAATCTAATATTCACACCACCCTTTCAAGGACCTCCCCAGGCTGGGTGGCCTCTGGCAGTTAACTTTCCTGGTGAGCACACTGTTTGCTGGCCGAGATATCCTCAGACACAGCCAGAGATGCTTTGCCCTTGTCTTATTATATGTACACAGTGTCCCAGCAGACTCTGGTCTTGTTTTCAAGCCCATTAGCCACCCCAGGACATTGTTGTTGTTCATAATGGTTGGGGAAGGGCAATAGGAAGGAAATTGTTTATGGGACTGTGAGCTCACATCAATAGCTCAAATTTCATGCCAGATAGTCAACACCATGCCTTGTTCAGCTGGTGAAGAGATTTTTCCAAAATGGTCAGGTCCACCACCCCACACCCTTGTGGCCTAGCACCTTCAGCATTCACTGACAAAGCTGGGTCATGCTCACAGGGCATGCTGCCAGGATCAGTGAGTGCTTCAGTCTTAACAAACCACACCAAAAAGGGAAAAGCCTTTCTATTTCAGTACTGGAAGAAGGATGCATGCTGGAGTGTTCTTGGCCAAACCAAGGCTGACCTTGGCACTGACTCAGCAAACATGTCTCCTCAAGGACAAGGTTGTGTCTGAAGTCACACTCCTACATCATCATATTCTCCCAGTCTCTGTCTACAGCGGCTTCTTCCTTTCTACCTCTTCCTGGCCTTAAGACACAAGTTCCCTTCCAGCCCTTCCAAGTTTGACTCACTCCCTCACTATTAAATTAACAAATATAAAATCACTGAGTCATAGAATGGTTTGGTCTGGAAAGGACCATAAGTCCTTTCTAAGGACTTATCTAGTTTAAACCTCCCTACCGTGGGCAGGGACACCTTTCACTAGGCCCATCCAACCTGGCCTTGAACACTTCCAGGGATCAGGCATCCAAAATTTCTCTGGGCAACCTGTGCCAGTGCCTCACCATCCTCATTGTGAAGAATTTTTTCCTAGTATCTAACTCTACCCTCTTTCACTCTAAAGTCATCACCCCTTGTCCTGTTACTACATACCACTGTAAAAAGTCCCTCTCCAGATTTCTTGTAGGAAAATTTTCTAAGGAAACTTTTCTAAGGTTTTGGTGGAGTTTCCTACATTGGAGATGTTCAAGGCCCACCTCGACAAGTTCCTGTGTGATGTACTCTAAGTTTCCCAAAGCTCTTGCAGGGGGATTGGACTAGATGATCTTTCGAGGTCCCTTCCAACCCTTGGGATGCTGTGATTCTGTGATTCTATGATTCTCTTCTCCAGGCTGAGCAAGCACAACTCTCTCAGCCTGTCTTCTTGGGAGAGGTGCTCCAGCCTTCTTACCATCTTTTTAGCCCTTCCCTGAACTTGTTCCAATAGTACTATATTCCTCTTATGTTCTGATCCCCAAGGCTGGATGCAGGTGAGGTGTCACAAAAGTGGAGTAGAGTGGGAGAAGAGCTTGTGAACAGATCCCACCCCTCACTTTTGCCCAAAGGTCACACCTGAGCACTCCCTCTCACGGGGTGGAGACACCCCAGACAAAGTGTTCTTACCTCCCTACTGTTACACTCTCACTCCTAAACTCTATTTCAACATGACTCATTATTTCTAAGATTTTAAACAGATAACTTAAATTATGTTCAGGAGGAGCTGACAGAAGCCATCATCTTAGCGAAAGAAGAGTGGTGGAAGAGCCCAATCTGGCATTTCTTTCTACTGATAATGCCCTCATCGTCTCATTTATTAAAATGTTCTAGGGAGTAACCTGTTCCATGTCTATGTCAACATAAGGAAGGTCTCCCAAGGCATTACCTTATATTATGAATTGCTAAAATGGAGGTTGGCTATGCCAAAAGTACTTTTCCAAATACAGTCACTGTTTTGAAGGCCAAATTGTTCAATAATGGCCTACATCTGTCGAACAGGGGCAATGCCACTGACCAAGTGATAAATTTAATCCATGAGAAAGCTCAGAGCACATAAACTATATTGTTCCCTATTCAACTAAACTAGAGAGTAGTTAAATCACTGTGAAGTCATTATTTTATAACATCTGAAAAAATGTTCATAATAACGATTCTGTGGAGACTGTTTTAGAAGTGGGTATAATATTCGAGTGCCTGTGGTAGTGACTCCCTGGGAACAGCCCCTTGTAAACCATTCATAAACAACATGGAGAGGGAGAGCTCTGTGTGTGGTCTTGACTTGATCTTGCAACTTTGGGATCTGAACAGCTTAAGGTGGATCCGTTTCATAATTGCCTTATTTGTTTTGAAATCTCTCAGCATCCTTCAGATGACATTCATAGAAGTATGAAGCAAGAACTTTAATTATTATTATACATAAATCTAATGCTTATCACAGAGAGGCTCTCAGTCTCTGCTGGAAGCTCTATGCATTACTGCAATAAAAACAAAGTAATACTCCCACTAATTACAAAATGAGTACTTAATCTCTCTGTCAGTAAGCCAGTGCTGCCCGTGTGGCTCACAGACCTAGCCCTGGTAACTGCCAGACAATAAATTCTACAAATGCTACGTGACAGACATCTGTTTCGACGGTCCCTCTCAGCTCCTTGTCTTCCTATGAGTTTCTCAAAATAACTTGGTAAACAACCTGCTGATGGTGTGGTGCGGGCGCCGCTAAAATTGGTCCTTACTTGTCCACACAAGCCGTGGGATTCCAGGACTTCGGCAGTCCAAGCATTTTGTGGACATGCTGAGTATATGAAGTGACATACATTGCAGTTTCTTGGCTAACCTGAATTAATGGTGGCATTCAGAACACCCTAGCTTGTAATTTTGAAAAGGTCATCTCAAAGGCCACTGGTTCAGACAGAGGAAGAGACAGAGTTCTTATTTTGTACCGCTGTGCTGCAGAAAGCCCCAGCAACAAAAAGTAACAGGTAGCTGTGGATCCAGCATTTTTTAAGTTTGGTGGCAGAAGCAGCCTTAGGAACCCAACTTTGCAAACTATTTCCTTTCCCCATATCCTAAATAATATAAGAAATAGCAATGCTTTACATCAGAAGGGGAAATACTTTGAATGAGCTTTTTATAGTTCTGGAAAAAGTCAGCCTGCCACTTTACAGAACAAACAAGAAGGTGTTGTCCTTGCTAGAAAGATGTAAATGTTATTTCAAAGCTTGTTCAACAAAATGCTATCAACAGGCTATGAAAAAGGAGAGAAAGGGTAACAGAGATTACACAAAGAAATAGTACCTGGGCCTTGTTACAGCAGGATAGGATATCATAATTTCTGCTAAAAATACAAATAAAATATCTTCACAGAGATGTGGGACTTCTTAAAGATCTGAATGAAAACACAAATAAGAATTATCTCCTCAATGGGCAGTAAATGCAATCTCATCCTGCCATGCTTATCTTTTTACTGCATAATCAACAAAGTTAACTAGGAAAAAAAACTGTGACAATTATGGCAATTGTTTCTTGTACAGCCAGGTTTGACATCATCTGATGGGAGGTTAATTAATAGTTAACTTGGACAGCACAATTACCTAGTGAAACCAGATTGTTAAACCTAGCTGAAACTAACTTGTAACTTGAGAAGGATTTGCTCACATCTGGCTCTGGCCCATGTCAGAGACTGAGGACTAATGGCTACTGACTTCTGCAGGTATTTAGATAAGTGTTCTGGGTTGCTGCCTCATGAAAACAGACCCGTTTTTGCTCCTCACATGCAATCACTGGGAATAGCACCTGAATTTGTTTTTCTCTGGAGATAGATAACAGTAATGACTGACTGGCATGGAAGTATCTGGACAGCAGTGGCCTGTTGTGCTCCAGTCCAGCGCACACGGGTGCAAGTGCACCCAGCGAGAAGAGCAACAATTTCTCCTGGTTGATATCTAAACATCAGTTACATAAACACATGATTAACTCAAAGGAAAAGCAAGTCAGTCTGTTATGAACTCCAGAGGAGACAATGGTCAAGTCAGAATGTGAACTGCACTTTCCCACTGGAGCTCTTCTAATTAACTGGTATACTCCCTCATGGGTATACGATTTGGAAGAAACGTCCTCAACCCAAGTCTACATAGCTTCTCAGTAATGCTATGCCTGTGACTGTTGCCTTGAAGTGCAAGGACTGGTGCAGAGTGTTTTCTGGGTGAGCTGCTGTGGCTGTGTGCTCATCACAGAGGGTTTGACCCACATCTCTCACACTTTCAACTATCAGTTGGTGTTTTCACAACCTCTAACAGTAAAAGAGACTGTTTTGCTTTTGAAAACTATCTAATAAGTTACTCCCCATAGCTTCAACAGGTAAAGCCTATTTCCAAGACCCAGACAGTTGATGGACCTACAAAAAAGCAGTAACACTCTCCATTTGTGTCTATACTACTAAGTCAAGTTGTGCCTGGAAAGAGTCCTGAGTCTTGGTAAGAGTCCTGAGTCCTGGAAAGAGGCATTATCCCCACTTTTAAACTGCTGGAGTGACCCTATTATGGCACAGTTTGGGCCTGTGCCAGCTAGAGCGTCCCCCAGGCATGGTTTGGGAGCCGGAGGGTGTCCAGGGACACGTGGTCTACACACAGCCCCCAGACACCAAGATACCCTGCCAGCCCAGGCACTCCAGTAACAGGGGTCAGACCCAAGCACATTTCATGTACTAACACACATGCAGCCTCAACTCCCAGAAGAAAAAGCTGGTTTGAAACTGTCAGAAAATATAAAAAAGAGCAGATCTGCTTAGTACTTGATCATGAAAAAAAAAAAGTTAAACCAAACACTTTCCAAAGCAGAAAAAAAGTCTCTTGAAATGCTACTGGGTGAGTTTTATACAGGAAAATGTAAAATTATTTTTACCTTTATTTCAAATGGAATTTGATTTTACTTTATTTTTTTTTTAGAGTTTTCAGATTAAATGCATTTTTGCTTTCACTTTCTTTGCTCATGTCTGCTCTGAATTTCTCTACAAGAAAAAGAGAAGCAGGGAACTAACTGGAGGAAAAAAAAGGGGAGCCCTTTGGGGTTCTGCTCTCACTTGTTTTTATTCTGTTCAGAAGACTGTAAGGAAGAATAAAAATTTCTCCTGCAAAAAAAAAAAAGAAACAGCCACAAAATATACATAGCTGTTCAAAAGAAGATGAGAAATAAGAAAGAGAAATAGACAGAGGGCCTGGGCAGAGAGAGGTAAGGCACTAGAAGCAAGGTTGCATGTAACGGTTGACTGGAGATGAAATCCATCTGGAGCTGACCAGCTGCTTTGAGTGTTTGCTCAAGCTGTACCAACATGATTTGAACAATGAGTCTTCTGCTGGTCCAAGTCCAACCTCAATTCTTTAGCTCAGTCTGCACGCTCTGGACGTCTGCATCTTTAACAAAAAATAATCATCAAGGTGAAAAGAAGGGTTTAATTGGGCATATGGCACCCTCAAATGGAAAGGATGGAGACAGACCCCTCTTTCTGTGGCAAAGAATTTTGTTTAATTTCCTATTTGGGGAAAAGAGACAAGTGCTATACAGCATAAACAAAGGGGAAATAGTGTGATATTGGCCAATAAAACAGTCAGAAAAGAAAATCCAGAAAGCCAAGAAAGGATGGACACCAGTGATTAATATTAATCAAATCAATTAAGATCCATTGAATCAGCAAGGTCACATGTTTGATATTTATTTCATTTGCAAACTAAATCCTGGCATGACTAGGAGTGATTCAGCCTCTATACAGACACTTTACTAGAGACATCTGAAGTACTACACACAGTCTAGGGCCAGATCCTCTCTGCATTTCTTACAGGAGAAGATGCAATGTAATACATCAGTTCCAGAGTTTGGTCCACTAATAGAGCTCCAGCTCACATTTATCCTGATTATGCACTCATTTAATTTGATATTGTATTAATTTGGCAAATTCAAAGGTAATTTACTTGGAAAAAAAAGATATTAAATAACTGTAAAGCTCCCCAGCACTTTGCAAAGAGTCCATTTCTTCCATTGCAAGTCTATCTCTGTATTTAGCAAATCAGTATTGCCATGCAAACACTTGCACAGTGGCGTTAAGAGCCATTGGCCTGAAGAAAAGCAATAGAGACAATGCAAATCTGAGACACTGCTAAACATTTTGCCATTTGTGGCTGGTCATGCTTACATGAAGATTACCTGTGCTCTGTTCCAGTTATTCAACTGGAATCACTAACTGAGACTGAAACCCTGGTCACTACATGGTCTGGATCCTGGGAGAACAGAGGATTTTATACTACAGTGCATTTTGTAAACAACAATTTGTTGCACACAAGAAAAAGCTTGAATATTATTTATCTTGATGTAGATTTCATAGTGTTAAAGAACCAGGGCTAATTAAGGTTCTATAACAGATTCAATAATTTGAAGACCTTTTTTTTTCTCTCTTTTATTATAGAGAAGAAAAGCAATGGCTGTCATGTCCTAATTTTTAAACACTTTATTTGATGGTTGAGACTGGAAAATATGTTAGTGCTGTTTGTCCTGTCAAAGGCTTTGGAACGGTCTGAAGTCTACAGAGCTACATCTGTTGCTATTTATCGGGGGGGGGGGGGGGGGGGGGGGGGGGGGAGGAAGGGTGCCCTATTTCTAGCACAGTTTATAAAAGGAAGAAAAATCTTAAATGCTGCAATTAGAATTTAATAAGGGGACTTTTTTCTTCTAACAGAAATTAACTAAGCCTTTCTTTGAACTTCCAAAAAGAATATGTATCTTGTAACACTCAAACCCAAAATGTTCTTCAGTTTTCCATCTTGCTTGTGGATGCAAATTCTTGTGGATGCTCAAGTTCAGAAGTGGACTAACAGTGGGAGACCTAAGCTCAGCAACCACATTTCTGTCCTTTGCACGATCTTACACCATGGAGGTGCCTGAACATCTTCCCAGGAGCACCCATCACTGCAGTGAGCTGCTTCCCCCATCTGCTCCTCACAGGACAGAACCCAAACCCAGCACCCAGCTTCATTCTGTTGCAATTTTAAGCATAGAGCTGGAAAAGCACTGTCTGCCTCTCACCCCCCAGTCGCCAGCAATCCACAATTATTAACGTGGTTTTACTCTCACAACACCTCAGTGAGGAAGGAAAATTTCATACCTGTTGTACTGGAAACTGAGCCAAGGACTGAAAACAGGTTTGCTGAATACCATCTTAATACCCTGCCCTGTCTGCTATTTGTCAGCTTTGACGGCATACCTGCTGCTGTGCCAAAGCCCAGCCTGAAGAAAAGCCCTCTCTTTCCATCTTCCTTCCCTGCAGGACAGACACAAAAAAAGGGCAACCCACCATCTGTGCTTTTGAGTGCTCCACAGGTCTGGCAGGAAGAGCAGGATTTTAGCATGCAGTTAAATAAGACACAGTCTTCTTGCAAAAAAAAAAAAAAGTGTTGGAAATTACTCCATTCCTAAGGGACAGGCTTAGAGGTAGAGACAAAGCACAAAGCAGGTAATGAAGAGACCGTCAAGACTGGCACCAGCAGCAGAGTTCAAGAGTAATACGGGATGCGTGGAGAAGAGCTTTACACCCACTATTTCAAGAAAGCACACCCTTAGAATAAAAGTGATGATTTAAAAGCCACAGCCATAGACAGGGAATATATATTAAGCAATTATATGGAAACACAACATGAAGGGACTCAGGGATAAAGAAAACAGAAGTAGAGGGAAATCCCACGTCTTAGCCTCCTCCCAAGTGGAAAAAAGGTTGTATAAGAAAAAGAATATCAGCTTGGAGAAGTGAAATACAAATCATAAAAACATGTCTCTTCAGTGTCTCTGTGTTAGCTTTCTGATATTTGGGGGGGAAAATACCTCTGTGAAATCCCAGCTCTGTTGAGAGCCATGGAGCTGTGCTTTCATCCCATCTTTGTGACACTCCTCAAATGTGGAACAGTGCAGACAAATTTTTAAGTATTCTGAGGTAAAATTCACGCAGCTCACACACTTGTCGGCTGTAAAACCAGTTGGGATCCAGCCTCCTGGTCAAATCTAAAAGCCAGTGTTTATAGCAATACCAGTACAAGATCAATTCATTTTTCCCCTTTTTAACATGAAAATGACAAAAAAAAATATTGAAAAACAAGGTTAACTAAAATCTGAAAAAAAATATGCTGTGGTGGTGTTTTGTGGGAGCCATCATGCAGGTCTCCCGTGACTCTTTCCCCTTCTGCAATATGAATTCCCTTATTATGCTGCATTTCACATGCTCCACAGACTTTTCACTTACAGACAGAAAAAAGAAATCCCTTCTGGTCCATCATATAAGAGGTAGTTCTTCCCCTTATTTTCACCTTTCTTAGAACTAATTCAGAATATAATGACAAATCATTTACAGAAACTCGAGTACACCTAACTCAAATTACAGTAGTGTTATTTTGACCTGACATCATTTCAGTCCTTGTCAATACACTTTGGCTTTCTAACAAAATAATAAATAGGAAGCACACATAGAAAACTGATGTTTGCACTGAAATACCAGCATTCTAGCACTGGTTACCATTGTGAAATGTCAACAAGCACTGGTAAGTGTTTTGGTTTTAGCGTTAGCAGCAGCTGAATGTATGTGAGAGAAACCCAGCACAATGTTCTAGCAAACCACTTGAGCTGTCTGCAACATTTTGTATTAATTATTATACTAACAGGCAATTTAGTTGTTACAATATGAGAAGTGAGTGCAATTCAATTTCCTTATAATTTCTCTTTTACACATTTTAATTATTTTTTTATAATTATTGCAGCAGTAATGTTGCTTAGTACTCACATGGATCACAGCTAAAAATCCCATTTCATGGTTTTCCAGGTTCTCAGCCTTTTCTTGGCCCTTTCACAATACTGGTGGTATAAAAAAAACTATAAATCTAGTGCAAGAGACACTACAAGCCATCCATCTTCTGTGACACATTCCATATTCCATTAGTAATACATGAAGGATCCAGGAGACAGGTGGGATGTGTCACAACAGCTAAGTACAACTTACAACAAGCTAGTCTGCCTTTAGGAAATTACACAGTCCAGGCAAAGCAACAGAGGGCATGAAGCCATCTTAACCTCATCTCCTCACCTAGCCCCTGTATTACTTTGGATGCAACCATAGCATCCACTAGCAACACTGGAAACTCCTATTTTACACTCTTAACAGACTCAGAAATGGTCTTCAGTGCAAAGAGTTTCCTTTTGCAAGCAGGCACAGCTCAAACATCCTTGGAAACACAGTCTGAGATACACCTATTCCTTGGTAAAATCAGCATCCCTGATATGTTTCTAGGGAGTGAACAGCATTCCTTCAAAACAGATCTTTATTTTCAGTTTTCCAGTCTTAAATTTTCCCAAGTATACCCAAACTTTAACAGCTTGCTAGAAATCAAGCCAGAATATTACCACAGTTTATTAGTGAAGGTGATGAGTGCTAGATAACAACAGATCCATTAAATATTTTGGTCTTCAGTGTAATGAATATTTCAAAACAGCCACATGAAAGTTAACAGTCACCATAGAAAGCAGCATATGCTTACACAGTAGGAACAACAGGATATACATTTAACATTCTTAAAAACTCAGCTCTTGCAGAAACACCTCCTTCTTTAACTGTTTCTGTTCTTTTCGGATTTTAAAACCCTCTCATCCATGTGTTCATTGTCATAGCCTTGAAATTTCTTTTTCTGATGAGTGATTCCACATTTGCTTTACCTCTACATCACAGTGTCATCTTAATCACAGACTTGCCACACCTTCCTTTTTTAAGTATCTCATAAAAAATGGACTAACCAGGAGACTTATGACTCAAACATCTCATCTACTTTGCAACAGTTTAAAATAATAAATGTTTGCTACAGAATTAACGCTCTTCACTGTTCTTTTACAAGGAACCATGAACCTGTCTCTCAAAATTTATCGTTAAACCTTTGCCTCCAGAGTGGGATGCTCACTTCTGCCATTCCAAATATACCTATGTCTGTTACAGAAATAATGTCTTGACAGGCATCTCAGAATCGTGTTCCTAGGTTATTAATTCAGTCTTAAGTGTTGTGATCTAACAGATACTGTCTCATAATCCTTAAGGTTCATGGCCTCATTGTGATTTAGAGCCTTTAAGTGAGAACAGAGACCACTTATAGGAATCATGTAGATATGCTTTGTTTCAGTTTTATGGAAAAACTCTGCAAACTGTGATGGCTCTGACAGCCTATTCTGGACGAATGGATCTGAGCCTTTCTCTCTCACCCATCCCTCCTGGCACCAGAACGTGATCATGGTACACATCAGGATAGCAATCACAACTAAGACTCATGCTTCAAGCTTCACCTGTACTTATCAGGTGCTTTTGTATGCTTGGGATGAACAGCTTTGAGGTCAGTCTGGAAACAATTTTCCTCTGGGCAGGCTTGGAGAAGTTTGCTATCGCTGCTTCTCGAGGGACAATGCATCAACACGTATCACGTCGATCCATACAATCACAGCAGAACAAAAGGCTTCCCATTCTCCACCAACAGCACTCAGGTTTTGACAGGAGGAATATTCCTCCCTGTCCTGGGAACTGAGTAAAATGTGACAGTGATGAACAGGATATTGGGCATAATCTCTGCAAAATCTATGAAATGTGACTTGGCTCCAGAATTCAAGCACATTTACTAACTCTTTGCAGAGTTTGGTTACTGCCTTCTCAGTCATTGATAGCTAATACAATTAACAGGGTAAATGAATGTGACAACTGGCTCCTCCTGCGCTTCCTCATAGATGACGCCACTTGGAGAGGATCAAAAACTACCACACAAATTACCACAGGGACAGTCGGATCAGGTGTACAGGGTCTGGCTCAGATGGGGTTTGTTTTCCCCACAGTGGCCCTCACAGTGCTGTTCTTTGTATTAGTAGCTAGAAAGATGTTGCTAACACACCGGTGTTTTGACTACTGCTGAGCAGGGCTTACACAGCAACAAGGCAGTCTTTCAAACATTCCCCTTCATCAGTAGGCTGGGTGTGGGCAAGATCTTGGGAGGGGACATAGAGCCAGGACAGCTGACCCAAACTGACCAGGGGGATATTCCATACCATGTGATGTCTCCTCAGTAATAAAAGCTAATAGAAAGAAGGAGAATGGGGTGTACTCATTATTACGATATTTGTCTTCTGGGTAAACCACTACCCGTATTGAAGCCCTACTTCCCAGGAAGTGGCTGTACATTGCCTGCTGATGGGCAGAGAATAAATCTTTTGTTTTCCTCTGCTTTTATGAATAGCCTTTGGTTTTCTTTTATTAAACTGCCTTTATCTTGACCCATGAGTTTTTTCCTTCTTATTTTCTCCTCTCTTCCCCCATTCAACTGAGAAGGAGGGTGATCAGTGTTGTGGGCACCTGGCCTCTAGCCAAGGTCAACCCACCACATCAGGAAATCTGGTTTGCTTTGCAAAAGTTATGAGAATATAGGCGGAGGAAGTTAAAGGCTGTTAGATGTCTTCCTTGATTTAAACTGAAAGTTGAGCTGGTTTTTGCCATGTCCAATGTTTTTTTCCCGGATGTTTTTTCCTCAGTCCAGTGTCACCACATCATTAGTTTGAATCCTTCACAGAAAATAAGTAAATGGTAAATGCTGCTTCATACCATATCTGTGGTGTAGGTGGTAACATAAGCTGATATCACCAGATAGAGAAAGACACAGTGGCAATGGCACCTCTGTAAAGCAGTACTTCAGCTATGGGATGTAACAATAATTTAGGTCCTACTTGGCTTTCTCTTTTCTCTTTATTATTGTGTTGTCCTAATCCAACCTCATAATTAGTTGTAGTTTTAGTTCTCCCCCTGGATTAATAAAGCTGCATTTTTAGTTCACTTGTGACCTGTCAAATTTTCTAGCTTCTAATAGTTGAGCACAACCAACCCAATGCTTCTCAAGATAGCTGTAGGCAACAGCATGATTTTAACAAGTTTTGAGCACTCATATTCTCCAGTGAAGTAAGAAAGCTCTGCAGGTATTTCATGCCTCTAGAAAACACTACTGTGCCTGACTTGACACACCATGGGTCAGTATTTTATCAAACGTTTTCACATCTGAGTACACAAAGCAGTTATTCAGATAGATACAAGGTAAGGATCACAAAAGGCTACCTTAGTGCCGTTATTTGATAGGAATAATGTAAAATGCCTAAGTATGGAAAAGATCTTAATGGAGTTCAGTAAGGTTTTGGAGAAGGCATAGAATATGTCTGAAATATATATGCATGTATTCTGTTCTTTGTCATTTCACTGCTGTGCTTGATGATGTGCTGAGCTCAAGTTCAATGTTCATTGACATTCAACAATGAAAAACCATTAATCAAACCTTATAAAGAAAGAAGGAAAATGCAGCAGCCCTAAAAAATGTCAAGCTTGACTTCTCCACATTTATTTTCTTCCTCTATATAAATCAGAGTTCAGTTTACGCTAATTGTTGTGGGTTGAATGTAAAAGGTATGGCTAAGCAGCCACTGAATGTTTGAGCTTATTTCAAATATTTGGACATATTTGGTAAGATTTTCAGACCCTGCTCCATCTCTGTCTCTTCTGCTCTGTGGGAAGGCTGTTTCTTAACAGCTTGACAGTCGTCTCCAGATTTCCCCTACACTGGATTGAAGTGGATATAGACCATAGCTGGGGGTCTCAGCCAACCTTACACTTTCAGGGCGTTAATTAATCGCCTTCCTTCTCTTCCCTCCTACCCAGCTCACTCATAAATGGCAGAGAAATGCCATTTAGTATCTTATTTGCAGTCTTTATGAAAAGGAGATTGGGGGTTCCTAGTGTCATCCCCAACAGAAAAGTGAAAACCGCATAGTATACTCTTTTCCACCAATAGCACTACTTTCTTTGTTAGTGACAGACTGTTCTATTATCCATGTAATCTCTAAGATGATCTCTCTGCAATATTTCTTCAGTTCTTGCCCCAGTGAAGCTCAAGCTGACTTGATGCAGATATTAAGAAGGTTCCTGCTATATCTTCTTGGGGAAAACATGAAGGATTTGAATTTCCAGGACTATTGCCAGGGCAGCTTGCGAGGGACGCAAGATGGGGGTGCTAAGAAAGCAACAGCAGGAGCATTCCACCCAGAGAAAAACTATTACCTAATCACAGGCAGGTCTAATCCCAGCCCTGATGCACAGGCAGGAGGCAGGAGTATCTGATCTTCATGTGGCAGAGAGTGGCTATCTGAGTGGGATCTTCTACAGAAACCAAAATGTTTCACTGTGGCTATATGTATAAAAATGAATTACAGAAACAGAGATTGCTTGAGTAGGGAAGGCTCCTGTGCCATATGAGACCACTCATTAATCCCTTCTTCTGCTAACTATTTGCTGCTCCTGCTTTTCTTCCTACATCATCTCAGCCAAGGAATGAGTGTGGGTGGGAAAAGAGGGAGCTCTCCATGGCTGCCCCATTGTCCAAAGGGCGGGCTGGGAAAAAGGCAAAGAGAAAATAGCTGAGCCTATTGGAAAGCCTACATCATCATTACCTTTTGACTTATAGGGTTGCCTACCCAATGAAGACACAAAAAAAAAATGAATCTGAGAGCCTCCTGTATCTTCAGTTGTGCCATGTGAATTTCTGCAATTTCTCAAAATCCTCTGCTTCTCAGGTACTCTATTTGTAAAATGGAGCTAAGAGATGTTGTCCTTCAGAAAACATTTTTAAAACCTTATATAAAAAATGCTTAGTGATACATCTCATTTTTACCAGTGCAGCTGTCCTGCTCAATATATTTCTTCTTGGAGAAAGTGTGTTTTGCAAAACAAAATAATATGTTTTCTTGGCCGTGTTCCTCTAGCACATGAATACAGTCCCCAGCTCCACTGAACATTGTCGCAGAAAAGCAGAAGACATTGTTTGCAAAGTATTTTTGTCTTCAAGAAGCAAAGGAAATTAATTGTTTTTCCAGACAGTCCCATAGTCAATAGTGAGCTCATGCAGAGTATTGAAACCACACCTCTTCAAAAATATACATATCTCATATTTTATCTATATTTTATCTATTCTGCACTTCAGCAGCCTGCTTTAAAACCCTTCAAGAGTCATTGATTTTGACTGGCTTTAGACTAGTCATTCATGCATTCAACTGCATGAATTTCCATTATTACCTGAAAACATGAGCTTTACTTAAAAATGGAAAAACTTCTCATGCTTTACTCTCTAGTTCTGTTCTGCAAACCCGTGCATGTCTGCCCACAAACAGCAGCTGCCATATCTCATCCTAAATATACAGTGCCCAGCTGAGCTTTTAAGCCTCTAGCAAAATCTTTTTGAGAGATAACATAAAATGTAGGAAAGGAGAATTCCTCACAGCTTGTAGTGAACTCCACCAGCCCTACAAAATTTAGAGACCATCCTACTTATACTTGAGTACTGCCTCTAGTACCTTGACAAATCAGGTCCAGGTTCAGCAGTGATAGGAGACAGTGGACAGAGTGGTGAGCTGCTCCAGATTGTCACCGCTCCGGGAAGTGTTCAAAAACTGTAGATGCGGCCCTTAGTGACATGGCTTAGTGGTTGACTTGGCAGTCCTGGGGTAATGATTGGACTTCATGATCTTAAAGGTCTTTTCCAACCTAGTTGACTCTATGATTCTATGCACAGCACTCAATTCTCCTAAGGCTGTACTCCAAGAAAATTAACTCTATCCCATTCAAACCAGGACACCAGGTCACCACACAATGAAAGTAACAAATGTGCCTTGAAATCCCTTTCCAAATTTTACAAATGGCACTTGGAAGAAACAAAGAGCTGCTCATGATTAAGGAAGATGCAA
Source organism: Melopsittacus undulatus (assembly GCF_012275295.1). NCBI lineage: Eukaryota > Metazoa > Chordata > Aves > Psittaciformes > Psittaculidae > Melopsittacus > Melopsittacus undulatus. The sequence continues at coordinate 27,097,300 of NC_047528.1, forward strand.
CACCTCTTTGCACCTCAATGAGGAATAGCTTTCTCTGTAAGCATGAAAAAATATAATCTAAAATATTGAAACATGGTTCCCCAGTCAGATGTAAGAAATCTTTAACAAAGAAACTGAAATTTTGCAGAGCTGACCAGCATTGCTGGCCTCTGGTAGTGCCCATGGGCACCAATTTGTCCTGCCTCCTATTTCCTGAGGATAGGTGTGATCCTTCATTTAATGACAATGTTGTGGTGGAATAGCTATTGCTACTGCAGAGCTATATAGGGGTGGATTACCTCTTCATTTTTTTGTGGAGGATTTCTGTTTCTTTTGAACGTATATTTGAATCCTCAAGGCTCCCATATCAATGCAAAACCTCAACACACACAGTAGAAAAAGTTTTACACAGACTCTACACAGCGGGGAAAGAAGGTGGATCTTGAAAGGGAGGTTATTTTTGTCCAGCTAGAAAAGACAGTAAGAACAAACCACAGCCTGCTGTATGGAGCTGTTCTTTGCATGCCAGCTTGGGGTTTTTAGTGAAAACAATTAAATTTCTTTCTGTAAGACAAAAAAACAGGGATCTGGTAGCCACATGGTCAACCGAAATGCAAATCACAGAAGATGCTCTCTTCAAAATTGGTGGGCACACTACAAGGGCAGTGTCCTTTATTCCCTTTCATCTCATTAGCCCTCTGAAACACCAGACAGAGAAAGAAAACTGCTTGTGAGATGCTCTCCCAGCCAGGAGAAGAGAAGGATTATCAGGAAACAGAGGTTGAGAGTAGCTGGCCCACAAGCACAGCCCTTCAGCAACTCCACCAGCCCACTGTTCTTGCTCTGACAGAGCAGCCACTGCATCCACATGTGAGGATGTTGTGGCCCAGAGATACCTGGCATACAAAACCATGTGCCATCCCTGCCAAACCACTCCAACCCCATTCTTAAACCTCTCTCCAGCTTCCGGCACTATAAAGATTGCACCACCCCAGTTTGGCCCAAACCATGCCTTCAGTATTTTGGCCTGCAGTTGAAGAACATATTACTTTGGTAGGTTTACAGCAATTTACATGTATCAGACATTCTAGGAGCAGTTACCAAGAGCTTGACAGAGTGAATCTGCCATTTCCACTGGAATTTAACACGGGAAAGGCCTTTTTTACTTTTACCTTTAGCTTTTCTGCTTCTGTTTCACTCCATGCCCACATGAAGGTTAGCTACAATAACCGCAGTTTAAGCAACACTTGCTGATCTGACTTTTCCTACCTATTCCTTCTCTTGAGTTAAACTGTAGGCATTTTATCTAACCCTGATAACAGTTTCAGTCACAGAGAGCAGTTTAGGGAGATCCTTCTCTGTTTTTCTTGCTTCCCTTCCCTCTGAAAGAGGGGAAAAGGGCAGAGGAAAAGGATCAAGCACTGGACAAACTTAACTGTAGCTAAGGCAGATGCAGCCCCTCTGTTATAGCTTATACACATGTAATGGGCAATAGTGCTTGCCCCTTGGACTAAAACTATACAAATTTCCTCTTATTTAGCCAGTATTTCCCCCAGGCCCTCCCCAGAAGGCCCTAATCTAAATCAGATCTGGATATTCAGGAAACATACAGGCCACTACAATGAGCAAAACATTTGCAAGTCATCCAGAGACTCAATTTCCTTCCTAAAGGAATAGCACAACAGGGTTTATTTTGTAAGGAGAAAAAAACTGTTTCTAGGTGCCCACAGTAGGTTTGCTTCCTCTCTGGCCAAGCCCCTCCTGAGCATCCAGGAGCTGAGGACAACTTTTTCACTTTTTAATGATTTTTTTATCACTACCTTGTCCGCTTCCAAATGTGGAAAAAATTCCAGCATAACACTGCTAACACCAAATAAAAATTTTAGTCATTTCCACCCTCTCAACAATAAAGAGAGAAAAGTGATGATAGTAGAATTTTATTGGCTTTATTTAAACAGGCTTCTTCTCCCCCAGCAATACTGTGCTACTACTATAAAACTTTTCTGACACATTACTTTAAACATTAGTGCATGGACATGCCAGCTCTGCACTTCAGGAGCTACAGTTCAATGCCAAGAGCTATTAGTCACATTAAGAAGTCTATTCACAATACAGAGGATAGAGAGGAGAGTGCCTGAATCCTCCTGCTGCCAGTGCTACCCTGTGCCCTGTCACCCTCCCTGGCTGTGGCCAGACTCATAGACAGGACAGTTAAGAGAGGTTTTCTACTAGCAGTTTGAAGCATGAGAGCTGCTGGGGAGGGGGAACTTTCTTTCCCCCTGGTTTTAAGGTGGATGATGCTGCAGCCTTCTACAGGGATTGCTGAAGTCAGCTGAGGACAGGTGATGAGAGAAGGGAAGAACAATGAAGTTAAGCAAACAAATGTCTTGTCTAGGTCTGGGGAGCTTCTAGTCTAAATACATTACTATCCTTCTTCAGTATACATGTGTATGCTGCTCATCAGGACAAATAGGGCCTTTCTTTTCAGCCCCTTTGACTTCGGCAAGGATTGCACAGCTGGGATGATGACTTGTCTGCTCTTATTAAAACCACTTCTTACAAGAGCTGACTGTGTCTATGTGTTTCTCTGAGTCATTTCTTCAGAGGAAAGAAAAAAATAGAAAATATTTTAAGACCCAATATATTGTCTTTATGTGCTTATGCCTATATTTAATTTGAGAAAAAATATCTAATATTATTAAAAATTGTGATCTATTAAGTAACCGTGCTGGCTGTTTGTCTGTCGACATTTTTCTCCATGTATGGGAAAAGACAAGAGAATCTGAAATGACCAGCACACTCTGAAGCAAAGACACATCCTAGCCAAAGCAGAAGGAATATTCCAGCAGAGACAGAGACAGAGGCAGCATCCAGACGGAGTCAGAAAAACCACATATATGACTGTAGAGAAGTCTTAACCATACATATAAAATTAGCACTATCAGTGGGCTCGTTTTTGTTTGTTTCTTTTACTTCTCGTTTAAAACAAACGCATTCTCCTGATGATCTCTGGCAGTGCCCACTTCTGACATAACACACAAGTTGAAATACAATATGGAAAATGTGTACACACACTTCATAAGAGAGGCTACAATCTGCTAAAGTGAATGTTGCATCCATATATCAATTGAAATGGCCTACAGTTCAGGGAGTAATTGTTTTGAAACAATCTCACATGAATTCACCTTCACGAGATTAGAGGCTGATGTCACCATGAGGGTGAAGTCATCAGCAATGACTTAAGCTCATGGGATAATGCCAGAAGAACTCGATCGGCTAGCTGTCGTGCAAAGCTTAACTCCTTCTGAGCAATGAGGAATGCTGAGAACTGTTTACCTCTTTTGTTGCAGCATTTCCTGAGTGGGTTTAGCACAGGAAAGCTCACAGTTGACTAATGGGGACAGGGAGTGAAATCTCCTTCCTACAGCACTGCTGGTGATCTCTGGAGATTTTAAAGCCATATGTCTGAATTCAAACTGAACTTCAAGACAGAGAAAACTGGCAGTAAGCTGTGAGGGTAATTTTGTGATGTATGGTCAATACTAACTCATGGGAGTAATCCCTGCTCATTTTAGGTCACTGGCACAGTGGGATTTGGCAAGGGGACTTGGGCCCAGCTTTGCATCATTAGAGACAAAGATGTAGAAAAGAGATGTGGCCCACAGAGACCATGGTAAAATTTTCCCAGACACCATAAGCAAACTGAGCTACCCATAACCACACATGGTGTGGATGACACAAAGGCGTTCCAGGTAGCGGTCCCAGCCCAACACGAGTTGGGTGCTCTCCTGGGGTAATAGAAAAGCACATGATTTAGAGTCAGTGGCATTAAAAATCATTGGAGTCATCTGGAAAGTACAGATATTTTTGTTTGACTGTGTAATGCGTGCTTGTGTGGGAGTGGTGTGAGCTTGTGCTATTTACAGTCTGTGAGCACCGAGGTGTGACAAGCCTGCTTCGCCACTCATTCATGACACTCCCTGGAGATGGTGAGGAGCTCAGACAAAGCAGTAACAATCTGAAAGAAGTAAACTTAAGAGGTGGGCCTGATCCGGAGCACAACGTTCACTGGCTCCATGCGCTTGGATTAGGCACCCAGCGCGGAGCTTTCAGGAAGGATTTTGTTGGTGAGGTCAAGTGACCTTTGCCAAGCTCGAGAGTGCATGCTGCACTCACTTCTGATGTGCATGTTCTCAATGCACACAATCACTATGGCACCTAGGACAGCTTGTCTGGCACTGACAGCATTTAAGGGGGCCCCGAGGCCTCACATTAAATGCTGCAGTTTCATCCACAGCTGCAGAGCTCAGGTGGGCTCCAAATCTGCTGAAGTCAGCTTTGCTTTGCTGGAAATAAGATCAGAGCTTGGCCCTTTGTCTTCTTAAATGTTTTTTTACTTTTTAAAGCCAAATATTTTATTTAACCCCCTCTTACTCTGCAGCACTCTTGCAACTTGTTCACTTCATGAAGCTTGAAAGAAAAAAAGTGGGGCAGTCATATTTGCATTCTCCTATAAAGCAAGTCTATGTTTCAGGTTGAAAAGCTAAAGCTTAAACGCTGAAAGCTTCTCCAACAGTACATGCTGGTCGAATTACAAATATGGAAATGCGCAAGTCCAGGCAACAAGGACATATCTATCCTAAAAGACCTTAAGTTATGAACTTTTCAATGTGGCTTCGCTAGTGGCCCATAGGCCAGATCTTGCTAAGTAGGTTAACCCATCATCTTTTCCACAGAGGAGATAAAGGATGGCTATTTGGGTAAACAGGCACAGCCAACTGTCCCCTGTGCCTGCTCAGCTCCCAGACATGGTGTGGCCACAAAGATGTGGGAGTGCTGCCTTCTCTAGACAGAGCAGCCTGGGCTGCCAGCCCCTCTGGCCATGTCACTGCAGTTCACAAGGGAAAGGTGATCCCAGAAATAAATTGCAGCCCTTTCAGCCATCAAAATGAAATCACCTGCACTTAAAAGATTAATATTTTAGTTTCAAAAGGTTTCATGCTTAACAGCGTGTTCTCCTAAAGCAGGAAGCATTTGTTGAAGAAAAAATCTACAGCTATAGACAAAGTGACTCTACAATGGTTTAGGGTAAGCTTGTCTTTGTTCCACAGGACCCATACAGAGAAATACTGAGTGGTTCAGAAGTGCACTGCAGTCAAACTATACAATCCTCTCTTCCTTTCTCTTCCACTGCACTCCCATCTGGTCAGCTCAGTTTCAAAGCAGTCTCCACCCTGAAAATGGGTTAAGTATGAACTGCCACACGTGTGGAAGCAGAAGACAACTCCCACACAGGCAATTCATACAAATTTTGAAGAAATGAAGAGTCCACAGACTGGGGGATACTCAATTTCTGCATTTCCTATTTAGGCTCTGTGTTCTGGCATCTTACCTAGGCAAAGTATCTGTTGTTTTTGCTGGCACAGAAGGGCAGACAAAGTGCTCAGTGTCTTCTGAAACACCCTGCCAGAAGGCAACTCCTGACCTGCATAACATGCTGGCAAAAAAACAACAGATCAGGGCAGAGCTGAGAGTATTGCTGTGGCATCCAAGGAGTGGGAGCTACCACGCCTTCACCCCAAATCCATCCTGAACCCCATCCAAAGAACAGCTGTCCTGTAGGGCTTACCTAATTAGAACAGTTGGACATTTCCTTTACAGATCTCTAAGTAGGCTTCTTATCAAGAGACCCTATGTACTACTTTAAAAGGCTCCAAATTCTACAGTGCCAGAGTTGGACAGAAGTGCAGGGACCTGAACTCTCTTTACAGCTAGTTAAGAGCTCAGTTTGAGTTGCAGGAAAGGGCCTAGCTCCTTTCACCAATTGCAGAGGGACCTGTGGGGGACTAGGCACCTGATGGAGGTGCCACAGGTAAGCAGCTGAAGTTTGCTGGAACATGACATGCATTTCATGCCCTGGGAAAGCAGCTGGCACACACTTACTCTGACAGACTCAGACATGGGTTGTGGTACCCAGTTCCTCAGGACACGCTTGGAACATTTCTTTCAAATAGAGGACTGTGGTGGGACAGTCTGAAGGTAAGACAGGAGGTAATTCTACCCCTCTTATTATCCTAGTTTGCCTTACATAGTGACCTAAACTGGAAACTTATAAAAAATATCGAGACCCTATATTCTGCAAACCAAGTCCTGGAAAGGGAAATTTCTACAATGTTAGTTGCAATTTGCTGTAGGAGGTACAATCCCAGCCAGTTCTCCAAGGCTTGTGGCAGCTGACTTATTATTCTAGCACGCTTGATGGAAATACAAAATTGCATATCCTTCTTTGTAAGATGACTTCTTGGGCTCTGGTGCTCACTAGCTGTCAGTGGATTATATATTGAATTTTTCTGTCAGCATGTAATAAAAGGAAAGTTAAAAAAAAATAAAGCAATACGTTAAAATAATTCCATTCATATTAGGTTTTATAAAACCCACCAGCTAGTTTAGGTCTGCCCATGTATGGATAACCGAATGAAAAGGAAGAGGTCGCCAACCCCTCACAGAGCTATGTAAAGCTTGGCCATCAATTTCATTTTTATGCTACCAGGGAGAACTGGGGATTTCCTGCTACCAGCAGTGTTCACACACTATAAAGGATCAACTCTAGATTTTGCCCAACTGAAATACCCAGAGCTGGGGTAACTTGCAGGAGAAGCTTATGCTTTGTTTTCTCCCAAGGCATTCATCAGAAGGCTTTCCCCATGCTATCTGGCTGAAGTTAACCAGAGAAACATCAAGAAACTACTGTGAGGAGGCCTTCCCCTTCCTCCTCCTCCTTCCTCTCTACCTCAAACAACATGTAACAGAGCAGAACCATATGATTGTCTTAAATGCCTTAGCATTGTGTTTCTCAGAGCTTGCTATCCACCATGCCAAGTTATTCAGCCTACTAAAAGGTGACACTATGCAGTCTTCCCCAAGCAAAATGTGCACATTCAGTAATGCTGGGCTCTGATGAATCCAACAGGATGCATTGTACACCATGCAGCATGTCACACAGTGCAAGGCACATCTTTTTTGAGCACTGCAACCATCTTACTCCTGGTCCCAACATGATACAGGAGCCAGCTTTCACATGGCAAGAAAAACTGATTACACATCTGGTTGAGAAGTCAGCACCAAAAGGATTAAAAAGTTCAATAGAGCTACTTTGCTGGTAAGATTTTAGAGAACTGAAAATGGTAGGAGAGTTAGCCCAGACATATATCTACTCTCTGACTCAGGAGAAGAATCTCAGTTGTCATATTAAAACATGCCTGAATCAGCAGAGCTACTTTAAACAGATCCATAGCTCATATTGTATCTAAATCTGTGCAAATAATCTGGTCATTAGTTCTTTGGCAAACAAACAGCAAGAAAGAACAAAATTATTTTATTTTGGGTCAAACATGATTAATTTTAAAGTGTAATTTAATTCCTGCATTTAATGTTGGGTACATTTATAAACAAAACGCCGTTTTCAAAACAAAACAAAAGCATTTTATTTAGAAAACAACCTTTAATATTTTTTTAAAGGAATCAGCTCTTTTTCAGCCAAAATAATTTGATGAACTCAACACAAATTTTGCCAGCAGCTTCAGTAACCCAAATCTCCATTGTATAATCCACATAAATAGAAAGACCAAAGCATTTCACTCAGTTCTAATTACAGCTTTAGTCCTGAAAGATGTCTATGTTTCACATGTTGGATATGTTGGATGTGGCATATTGGTTTTTACTTGCTCTTAATATCTTCTGTGATAATAGGGAATTGAAATAGTAAACACTGAAAAGGAAACCTTGCTTTTTGTTATCTGATCTTTAATCCCAGCTTTCCCCTTTGTACATTATACCTAGGGAGCTATGTTTTTCAAAAACATACGGGAAACTCATCTGCTAATCTGTCAACAAGCCATCCATCTGTAATGTCTGCTCTACATTTATTTTGCTATGTCATTATGTACTGAATGTTTGATGCAGATGTTTTGACACGAGTGGTAGAGTTAAATGGAATTTGTTGCTTCCTAACACCACCTCCCCCAAAAGAAGGTTTAGTTAAACAATAAAATCTGCCCTGCTTTTTAAAAATAACAGAATACTCCATGACAAGTGACTTCTCAGTATCTCCAGGGGGGGTGTTCCCTTGCTGCTTGAAGGAAATCACACCAGCAAATAGTATTAACATTACAAAACTTCTATATCTCCTAAGAAAATACAGAAGAGGGATTTGACTCTGATTTGATATTTATGTCAGAATTCACTGCTCACCTTCTGTTAAAGACAGGCAGAAAAGGTGGCCTTCAAAAGGCACCTCCCAGATGAGAAGTAGCCCAAGCACTCAAAGCCAAAATTAAATGCTCCTGTCTGTCCCATACATTGCACTAGTAATTGTGCCAGACAACTTACCACCTGAGGATGGATGGAAAGACATCTGCTTTCTTTCAGACAGTGCCTTACACTGAGCACTGTGCTGCTGCTCACTCAGTCCAGTTTTTTTAACTATTTCCACTTCAGGAGACAGGAAGGAAAAAAAAACATATCTTTCTTTCCAGCAAATATTAAATTGGCAGAGTGGTTTGTGTAGAGATGGTCGGACATGCAAAACCATAGCTTCATCTTTAGATTATATTGTCAACAGGTCAGGAGACATTTCAAGGAGTTTTTTGTAAAGCATACCCTTTGGTATGAAACCAAATCTCCTGGGCTCTGCTGGGTTGGTGGATTGTAACCTGGTGGCAGTCTTTATTTAAAACACCCCATTGTACATAGGAAAGAGACATGGTCATACTACCTGCTAGCGGACAGGATCCTGGCATGCAATGTGGAAGGTGTGGATGGGTATTCATGCCTGACCCAAGACGCTAAGCCAGCCTGGCTTCCTCCTTTCCAGAGAGCTCCCCAGGCAAAAAACAGAACTGAGGGCTGTGCTTAGGAATCACCACTAACAGCAGCGCTGTCAGGTCAGTTTAGACTTGAGAAAAAACTCAGACCCATGCTTATGTGATTACACAGTCACATCATAAAGGTAAAGAATCATCCCACTGAACTGTACCTATGGACCACCTCAAGTCACTGGGTTGAGACAAACTCCTCCCAGGAGAAATGTTGCTCCTAGGCTCTTGATCCTAAATTAGTCCAAAGTTGATCACACCCTGCAGTTCCACTTTCTCTGAAGGCTCTCAAAAAATCCCTACCATCTTTCTTAGACTAGGTCTAAATGCGGATGAAATTAGCTCAGCCATAGTGTCAATACCAGTACATTTTACACTTTTTTTTTAAGTGCATTCCTAACCCACTTCACTCCAAATAGGATCCTCAAAAGCGTTTTATTTTAAATTTACAATGAAGAGAAATATGTCACCATCACACTTCTGAGCCTGGTCAAGATGTCCCCAGAAGCCAATCCAGGGACAGGCCTTTTAGACATGAGAAAACCCTCAACCTGTAAAGGCATAAAATTAATTCACAACTGTGAAGATGATGCCACCTGGACTGCTTCCAGAGGCACTGGGACCATCATAAACTCTCACATGGCTGCCAGCCAACAGCTTGCAGTGGAGGCAGGTTTTCTGTTATCCAGCTGGGAGCATGAGATGCATCAGGAGAGGCAGATTGGGAGTAGGGAAAACAAGGAGAGAGAATGAAGAACTGCTGATTTCTAGCACTGAGTCTCATTGTATGACTAAGTTCAGTAACTAACAGACTTGGTAATATTTTTATTACCTTACACCACCTCATCCTCCGATCCAGATCTGGTGTTCAAGTCATTGCATCTCCCCACCACTGTGAGCATGACCATGCTTGACTATGTCCCATTTCCTGTTTTTACATCCACATTTCCTCAGCATGCTTGTCACATGAAAAATAAATATTAAACCAAAAAGATGTTTTTTTGGAACCACCATGTCTGTTGGAGAGCTGCAGACAATGCAGCTGTCTCTGTTTCCTTCTGCTTGAGCTAAATGACTGCAAGGATAGAGGAGCAGTATGTCTCTTGAGAGGAATAGCTTCTGAGTTTTTTACTGTAAAAAAAAATGTAATCTGAGACTTTGAAGGTAGAACTGACGACTTTCTAGCTGCATTACCTGTGCTGGCTGCTCTCCTGATTTCATAGTATAAAAGACAGATAGTATCAAACATGTATATCCTCTTCATATAACTTATTATTGCAGCTTATCCAAGAAGTATACATTAGTGGAGGAAGGAACTGTGATTATCTGAAATGTGATAGCAAGCACTGCTTTTCTGTTCAGGGATTCGCAGTCATTCTCTCATCCCTAAACCTGCTCTTGTAATTTGGAATTGGAGCGGACGCTCTGTGGATTTTCAATTCCTTGTCACACTGTACAGCCAGTTCAAGCTAGCAAAATTAAAGAAGTGCTCTGGCAGCTTCAGCTGTTTCAGAGTCTGAGAATTATTTGGTTAAATCAGAAAAATCACCACTGATCCATTAAAGAGAACCATCTATGTAAGTGCTGAATGACTCAAAGAGGAAATTAAGAACTAGCAGGTGGCACAAGAAGTTGTATATGGCTTCATAAGCACCAATTTAATCTGATTGGCTTTTCCCAAAATTAACAAAAATGCCAATCACGTAAATCAAGATGAAGCTGTTGCTCACAAATCAGTCTCTTCCTGGATGTGCTTTAACTTTGAACTCTTTCGAATTACTTTTCCCCTCTGGAACTTGTCTGGGGAAGGAAGCATTAAGTATCAGGGAATAAATGCAATGTCGAGGTGCACTTTCACCAGAGTCTAGGGGCAAAGGAGAATGGCTATGCAGGGCATTGTGCCTTTCCCTAGGCACTGCCAAATAATGCTCATCTTTCCTTCGTATTGCTATTTTGCATTGTAGACTCCTGTTTCTTGTGCCATTTTCTGTCACATCTTTCAGCATTTAAGACCTTCATTCAAAATCCTTTTTCAGTGTCTGCTTCCCAGAATTCATTCAATTTCAATATTCCCTCTCCGTTTGTCAAAGGGCCACGAGGGTAGCTCTCCTTTAATTCTTCTGACTGAGAGTGTGTATCTACTTTAGGGTTTCAGTTTGGATCTGGAGCATACTTTGAAGTGAAGCTCCACTTTCTCTCCACTGTGTGCAATGTGTGCATTGGTTCACATCACAGAGTGTGATCTCAGAATACAAAAATTCTGTTCCTTTCAAACAAAGCTATTGCAGAAGGTGTGCCTATGGAGCCAAATTACTCCAACAGCTAATGGGATTGTTGTGCATGGCCCCAAGCAGGGCCAGTGCAAAGTAAACATCCCTGAAGCATGTACAGTATGGATGTCAGGATCTCAGCCACAACTGTTTTGCTTCACAAATCTACTCTAGATCTGCACTGACTGCTAATTCAGATACAGTTGGCAAATGCTATAGTCTAGTATAAATTATGAGCCTAAAATCTTTAAAACTGGTGTAAAAAGAACTTACTTAAAGCAGTGGAAAAGCTGTCCAGCTGTTGCTATATAAACCTTATCTTTGCTTGAATACAGTTAACCTGCAACACAAGCGTTCCCAGAAGCACAGCTTATTTCTTGTGTAACCTGAGTTTACATTTGGTCTTTTACTAGTATAAATATTTTAGTGAAACAGGCCAGATCACAACTGGCACAGTTCTCATGGTAAACCTTCAAGCTTAAGTTGTTCACAGAGTGAATAAGATTCAGTCCTTGATCTATAGCCTAAGTGACTGGCATAAAAACACTGCAAAACTGATCTGAAGCCTGAGGAAGGTTGAGTTCCCATTAAAACAGATCAAGACTGGGCAGAACATCAGAAAGATGAGCAAAGTTTGTGGCCTCTCCTGAGGATGTCTAAAACTATGGTGATTAGGGAGCAGGTGATTTTATGTGCTAAAGATTTAAAAGCTAATGCTGTTCTCCTAACAGCTAATGGGAAAATTACCATGAGGAAAATTCCCCTTTGAGGAAAACAATCAGTGTGAAACTTCCTCAAAGTTGCCATCCAACAAAACACTAATTTTTAAGATAGATGTGTTGTCATGTACAACATGACTTTTGGGGCTGGGCCTGCTTATGTTTTCACCAGTTTTATGCTGATGTGATGCTAGTTTCCTATAGTACAGTTATTCCTGACATACAGTACTGCAAGTGTTAAAGGATCTGGCTACTTAGGTGTATGGATACTTCAAAAGGCATGAGGCTGATGGATAAACAGAGTTACTCAAGGATAACACTGATCTCTTTGAAATATAGTGTGGCATATCCCATTTCTATTATAAAATGAAAAACTACAGAGAAAATTAAAAAAAAAAAAACAGCTGTATCTCCATTTACAGGAAGATATTTTACAGGATGTGACACCAGTGGGAGCTGGCAACTCCCTCTGTTCAAATCCACAGATCTAATGCCATTTCAAAATCATTCCCTATACTATTGCCATCATGCCTCCTATTCCAAGAAACTGAGGCTATGACCTAAGAACAAATTCATTTTGAAGGAGACAGCTACTAATGTGTAAGCTCATATGTTGAGGATGTGCTTAAATTCTTTCCTAATGTAGGCCCTGGAACTGGTAGCACATAAAACCCAGTGCATTCATTTCTAGAGGAGCCATTGCACACATTACTGCACCTACTTGCTCATCATCAGCATTTATACAAATGTATTCATTTACCTCAGTATTATTATTTATGCTAGTGCTCCTACTTGCCCCTAGCCAGTAACCTTTGCTCTTCCCAGCATGTTAGTTTTGAACCCAGTTTATTTGTTAAAAAATTTATTTGGCAATTCAAAGAACAGAAATAATAGTAGTCATCTGCACTGTACAAATAAAAAACATTAAAATGTCACACAGAATAAAATGAATACGGCATGCACCAAAAGCAATACCCAAAACACTTGGCAGATAATTGCTCTATTTAAAACTAGAGTGAACTTCCAATATATTTGCAAGTAAAGAGGCTATGTTAACCATTTAGCTCTTCTACTACGAAATGCAGCCAATACTGCAAAAATCCTTTGAATTTTGAAACAAATTTCATATAAACCTTGAGAGCACTGGAAGTAGGCCTTGTCTGACATAACAACTTTACACAATGGGTTTGCACCTCTTCATATGACTTTTGGTTTATATTAATTTTATTAAAATTATTTGTACTTTGGTGATTCCTATGATCCCTAGGAATAGACTAGGACCCCATTATGTGAGTACTGTACAGACACAGATGAAGAACCTGCACAGAAATGTTAAAAGTAATGTTTAAGTTGCACTGTCATTACAGCCTGAATATGCTGTACTTTAGGAGTGACTTTGTATGCATTTCTTTCAAAGCATCTACCACTCAGATAATGCACTGAAATACATTCAGGAAGGCTCTGCATGGCAGCATGCATTCATATTAGTAAATTATTAGTAAATTTAAAACTCTCTCCCATATTACACAATAGCATTAAGCCTTTTGACTTCTGTAAAAATGAGAACATCTCGAGACTGTTACACTTCTGACAAGCATTTTTTAAAGAATAAATGAAAGAAAATAGTATAGAGAACTACATACTCTTATAATTTAATTACATAGTTGTGTCATACTGAATCATGACCAGGATTCCTAAAAAAAATCGGTCTCTGAAATAATTCTGCATTTATGATTCACACAAACGTGTTTTATTGATAGCACTCTGCAGATCAAAGAAAGAACATGTAGAAAAGCTGGGGAGTGTTTCTTTGCTCGCTGGAATGAGAGTTTTGTGAATATAAAGCACAAGAGAAGCCTCTTTATTTAGATGCCTCTTTAGTAGCTGAGTCACGTACACATTGTTGGACATGAAGGGAAGTTTTAAAACAGCCTGGCAAAATCTTACCTCCCAGGGGTATTATTTTCCAAACTGAAAATATCACGAGTGTTTTTGTTATCATAGTGAATGACAGGCAATGAGTTCTGTACCTCGTCAGGCACATGTCCATGACAATTCTGCAGAAATGCTTTAAGATAACATACCAAGCAGAAAATAAGCAATCAGCTAGCCTTCTCAATTTTTACACAAGTGTGTGCCTGCTGTCCTCCCTGCCAGCATGCCTGAGCCCCTCGCTGCCTCCCATGGGGGTTTCCACTGCACGAGAGCCAGCATCGCCATTGCCTGCTTCGCTGGGACTGAGGATGTAGACACAGCCAAGAGCCATACCTGCACTCACAGCAAAGACAGGGTTCCTTTCACCTGCTCCCCTGCCTCCCCAGCTGCTGCCTTCCTGGAGCAGGGTAGATGTCCTCAACAGTAGAGGCAATGCCTGCCTTCCTTCCAAAGTCTCCAGCCCATGAGAGGACAGGGCCACAACATTAGGCAGCTGGGGTGCCAGTAGTAGAGAAGGAGACTACCTCCAGCCCAAATGGGAAAACCTCCAGGAGAACACGACAGCACAGGCATGGGGGGGTGAGGGGCCACCATGAGCTGAGGACAACCCAGACCAAAGGTACCTGCCAGGATACTGAGTCCCCCATGATGCCTCTCCCCATGACGGGTCCCACCCAAAAAGGGAGGGATGCTGCATGGCTAATAAAGTGCATTGCATTTGTAACAAGTTCTGCTTACCTCTGAGGCATAAGAAAAGCTGTAAGAGCTCAGACCACCTGGAGCAGGACCCCATTGTGATCCCAGCAAGGACAGGGTGAGACATCCCTTGCCAAGCTCCCGACTTCTTCATCCTATGGGTCGGGCACATCCGAGTCTGCAGTTTTCCTTGTCCTATCTCTTTCACCCTGGGGAGACTAGGTCTGCATCTGCGACTCAAGATACAGGAGTACTGAGTGTTTATACAGGTGGATGATGACAGATTTTTATTCTGTGCTCCTTTTGTAATAACCTTTAATGCTCACTTTGTCTTTCTGACCAATAATAAGCAGTGAGCAAATTTTAACTCTTTCCTGAGAAGCAGAAGGTAGATAGAGATGTTATGTTGTATGTTATGTACATAGTTGGTCTTACGTTTCTTCATATGTCTCACCTTGAATATCTTGTCAGTGAATTCCTGGTCCCTGCTGTCCACTTTTCTGCAAGCGTCATCTCTTCTCAGGACTCAGTCACTCAGCATTATAAGATCTTCATGCAACTTATCTCAATTGCCTTTAGCTTTTTTTAATTACCCATAAACTTTGCTACCTTGGTACCATCTCTTTGACTAGGCCATTTATGAAGATACTGACCTATAAAGATGCCCTCAAGTACTTCCATTTGTGTAAATTAACAACTTCTTCCTTGACCTCGTTTCCCATTTTTTTAATCAAACACCAATCTGGATCTCCACACCAGTTCCATAACTGCTGATTTTCTTTGATACTTTTGAATTAAAATTTAATAAAAAGAAAACAAATACAATCCAGTGTTTTACCTGACAACATTAACCTGCTGACAACATGTGGACAAGTATCCCTAACCATAAAGTTAGGCTATAGCCAGAGTCTTGAAAGAAGCTGCACATTTAATGCAAATGTTTTTAAGTTTTCTGTCTTTAGAGAGTCCTTGGGGATATCTCAACAATAAACAAGCAAAGCAAAATTTTCATTCTGGCCTGAAGTATGACTTTCAACTTAACATGTGCCAAGTTTTGTGAATTAGTTTATTCTCCTGGTTATGTCAGCATGCAGCGTTACCTGATTTGTGGGGATAATCAGGTACTCAAATGACATAACTGCACAATTACTGGTGCTGGCAGATTACAATTGGAAAACTAAGACCAGGCTGTAAAAACATGATCCTTTGTGTCCATAGTCATAATAAAAGTTATGGTTGGTGACTGATTATAGGAATATTAAAATGAAGAAAAATGAAAAAAAAACTGGTTTAAATTGCATTGTATTCTCGCATTTAAGGAAAAAATTGATTGCAGTTATCTTGACATGTTTATCACTTTGAGGCTGAGCCATTCATTATCATTTGAGTTCATTTTGTCCTGTAGCTGACAAATACTATCAAGTACTATAAAAACCATTATGGCTCACTTTTGCAGCTGTAATAAAACAGGAAAGCAAATACAATAACCATTTATATTTAGGACCTTAGTCCTTGCACACATCCAGTAAGACTGCGGCTTAAAAGTTTTGACAGAAAACAAGCCACATTCTTAACTTAGTTGCACAGATTTTATTCCAGCATCATTGTAGTTTGTGTGAGAAAAAGAGAAAACTGAATCGGAGACAATATATTGAAACCACATACTGTAGATCTCTTTTGTTTGCCAAGGACTAGTCTGTACTTTTTTAGCTTATCTGCTTCTTTCTTTTGGAGTGAGCCTCAGAGGTCTGAAAGTGTCCCCTGGCTGCACCTCGTATCTGTTTTCTTTCCACAGCACATTCTGCAGCTAGTCTTTCTGCAGAAGTGTCCTCCTTCAGGGCTGCCGTCTTTGAGCACTGTTCCAGCAGTATGTGCAGACTGCTGCCACACTCTGGTTTGTGCTCAAACCCTAATCCCACAGTTGCCCCTATAGCCTAGACTGATGTACCTCTGCACTGTGCTGTACAATGCTGCAAACTGCTCCCTTACCAAAATGATGTCAGGGTACAGTCAGATACTGCTGCTAAGGATAGCCCAGACTTAGCCTTAGAGATTTCCGTTGCTCACCCATTTTCCCTGTAGATATATGCATCAGTTCAGCTGTAAGGTCAGAGTCATACCTACCACAGCTCCTACACTCATAGGAGGGATGTGGGATTTGTTGTATGCCTCAGTCATGCTCCTCAGACAGGACCAGATGTACATCATTTTGGTGTCAACTTGCATCTTCCCTTCAGAGTCTGCTGCTGCTGTTCTACACTACGGATTGAGAGGCTGAAACAGTTGAGCAATCTCACATACCCCACATGTTTTGCCTTTTTCCTCATTCATCGTGCTTGAAAAGGCTTGAAATATCTCTTGGTTTTGATCACAGAAACTAAATCAGGAACATTTTACACTCCTCATTTAGCTTTCACAGTGAAAAAGGTAGGATTGAAACTGTAACATAGCTGTGGACACCTGCAGCATCAAAAGACACAGATGGCCTTTGCTTGCATTTATAAAGAGACAGGTGTGCACCAAGAAGTAAGAGCAACGGGTTTCATCTGGTTTTCTCATTCCAGAATGCTGGAATTTATAAAATCTAAAAGTATGCCAAACAAACAGATAAGATAAATTCACAACATTGAAATATAACAAGGGGCTTAAGCACTTCACACCAGTGTCTTCATGGACTCACAATATCAGGGATATACATGAGTGCTGGTTTGGTTGGATGACCAAATTCAGCACATTGAAGGATCAGATGTAAGTCAGCATTCTTGGAAGAGTCAGCTTCATTTAAAATGGGCTGGAAGAATATGAGAAAAATATCATATCCAGGACACATCTTCCATGGTTAAACACCCTCCAGATGATTCACCAGAGCCTGCATCTAACTCCTGTAGAGCTACTATCCCTAGTCTCCATGCCTGAAATTTTTATGGAACAAAAATAATGACAAACAGGTTCTTTCAGTCTGATGGATATGTTGATAGTCTGCTGTTTTAAAACCCTTTCATTTCAGCTGCTTCCAAACTACACTGCTGAAAAACCAGGAGTTAACCAAAGCAAACACTTGGTATAAAGCAGCATGATTGTCTGTAAACACCACCAGTCCAGGACCCTTAGTGAAAAGAACCCTGGGTAGCAAGGCCATTTAGGTAGGTTGAGTAAATACGTTTCCACCAAACTCTAACACTCATCTGAAAAATAGAAAAGAATCTCACCTCGGGAGAAATAAAGACTTTTACAGCCTGATGTATCAAGCGGTGCCAGAAAAGCTAGCAGGGATCAGCTCCTAGCAGCTGATCCAGTAACCGTTTGTTCAGAATGATGTTTAACTAGAACAAAACAAAAGGTACTTCTAAGCTCCTTTCCCTTTTTTTCCTGTGAGCCTCAGGAATATAGCCACATGAAATGCTTCTGCACTGATTGGCAAGTTTCTGTATTGATTGGCTTCAGAGTCTGATTAGATAAGACAGAGCCAACTAACAAAAGCCACTAGAAAAATCTACTGGAGTATTATCTGCTGAGATAAACTCCCCAAACCCCAAACCAGTCTATTTAGTAGATCTTTAATCTAAACATATGCTGATATTGCTGACAATATGGTGCACAAACAAAACATGGGATACTAACAAAAGGGCTTTGTAAAAGAGTGACTACTGTCTTGGAGAGAAAAAGAAAGTAGATAGCCTGGACTTTAAATTCTGAAGTAAGAAGTGGAAGAGTGACATTAACACCTGCCATTCCTTACCTGTAATTCAAACTCCCCTCTCATGCCCGAAACATATAAAAAAAACTCTAGGATGTATCTGTCAGATGCCTCACATCCCATCACACTGACATTAGTTGTTACCTCTTTCTTCAGAGGCCCAGCTGGATATTGGACGCTCTGTCTAACAAAAATGCTTTTCTTAAGCTGTGTGCTCTGCTTATCTTCCTTCTTTTTACTTTGTCATGTTGTTTTTCAGCTATTGTACTGGATCGGCCTGAAGCCCTCCCTCGGTTTTCACACAGCTCTTTTGGAAGTGAAAAATCTTGTGACTCGGTAGGGGTTTTGGCTGATTAAAACCTAAGTAAGAGAGGCAGGGCAAAGCCTGGTGTTCATGCTTCAGCTTTCCCCTGTTCAGTCCTGCTTTCAGCCTTGCCATTCCAGATCCCTGTATTTCCCACAAGGTGTAAATACCAGCTGTTGGAAGTGATTTGGGGGGATACAGGACATGAGGGGAATGTCCTGTGATACAAGATCTGTTGGGATCTGTAAGATGCACGGCACTATTTAAGGCAGATATCCAGGAAAGAATCCAGCTCAGCCTTGAGCTCGTGCATCAACCTGAAATAATTAATAAGTCTAAAGAGGAAAAAAATGAGTTTGAACAAACTGTGTGCTCTGAATTTCCTCAGAGGAGTTCGTCTGGGAAAGGCAAGAAGCATTCTTCACCCTGCTCTGGCTCACACTGACAGGAGGTTAAGCCACAGGGATGTTCCAGTGTACTGAACTAGGCAAGGGCTTTTCAGAGCTGTTATCTATTTTAAAATAAACATTCCAGTGTGTATTGTTATCACATTTTGTCTTGCTCTAGTCATTTAGGAGAAAAAAAAAAGACTTCTGAATATCACTTTCAGAGGGCATTTGTATAGCATCTGTCTCCCATACAAATACATATATATATATATATATTGTCTGCCCACCCTACTGTTCAGGTTTTTATCTAAAGAAGACTTTATTGCCAAGGAAGGTAACTGCTCCTTGAGACTGACTAAACAACCTGATTATTAGGAATACATGGGAGATGGAAGCCACATCTAGCATTCTTCCTTTTATGGCTGTCATCACCCCAATTAAAGGCCTCTCACATAATATTGTAAGTCCAGAAACTTCAAATTACCCAAGAAAAAAATCAGATGGTGACAGGCAGCCTTTTCCTTCATTTATGGTACTTCTTGCTAAAAAAAAAGAGTTTATGTGCACCCCATAATCTTCTCACAGGCCTTATGGCCCCAGATCATAGAATCATAGAATAGTTAGGATTGGAAAGGACCTCAAGATCATCTAGTTCCAACCCCCCTGCCATGGGTAGGGACACCTCACACTAAACCATATCACCCAAGGCTTCATCCAACCTTGTCTTGAACACCACCAGGGATGGAGCATTCACTACCTCCCTGGACAACCCATTCCAGTGCCTCACCACCCTAACAGTAAAGAATTTCTTCCTTATATCCAGTTTAAACCTCTGCTGTTTAAGTTTCAACCCATTACCCCTTGTCCTATCACCACAGTCGCTAATGAAAAGTCCCTCCCCAGCATCCCTATAGGCCCCCTTCAGATACTAGAAGGCTGCTATGAGGTCTCCACGCAGCCTTCTCTTCTCCAGGCTCAACAGACCCAGCCTTCTCAGCCTATTTTCATATGGGAGGTGCTCCAGTCCCCTGATCATCCTCGTGGCCCTCCTCTGGACTTGTTCCAACAGTTCCATGTCCTTTTTATGTTGAGGACACCAGAACTGCACACAATACTCCAAGTGAGGTCTCACAAGAGCAGAGTAGAGGGGCAGGATCACCTCCTTTGACCTGCTGGTCACGCTCCTCTTGATGCAGCCCAGGCTACGGTTGGCTTTCTGGGCTGTGAGTGCACACGGAAGCTGGCTCATGTTCATTTTCTCATTGACCAACACCCCCAAGTCCTTCTCCACAGGACTACCATGAATTTCCTTTTTGCCCAACCTATAGCTGTACCTGGGATTGCTCCCACCCCGGTGTAGGACCTTGCACTTGTCATGGTTAAACTTAATGAGGTTGGCATCAGCCCACCTCACAAGTGTGTCAAGGTCCCTCTGGATGGCATTCCTTCCCTCTAGCGTATCAACAGAACCACACAGCTTGGTGTCATCGGCAAACTTGCTGAGGACACACTCAATTCCATTGTCCATGTCAGCAACAAAGATATTAAACAAGGATCAAGGATCTGGAATGCTGAAGCTCTCTGCCGAGCTCACGTTGTACAGTCATGGTTTGGTTTTGGTTTTTTTATTGAGGGTAATTAGTGTACGGATTCCTTAGATAACAAAGCAGCAGCAAAGCCGAGTGTATTTCTACTGCCTCAAAACAAGGGTTGCAGGAAACAACCAACTGTCTGAGTGTTTCCCATCCTTGGCCACCGCCGAGGTCCAGGTAGCTGAGCAGACAGGCAAAGCTTTATTTCTATTTAGTTCCTAACACAGCAGCAGTATACACTCAAAGCTACTGTTATCTTAACAATCCTGTAATAAAAGTTCTGCCTTCCATGCCAGTGCAAAGGTTATCAACTTGTTTCTGAAACACAAACTCACTGTAAATTTCCAGGATTGCTGGGATGACTGAGGTGGCCTCTTTGCAGGTGACAAAGGGAGAAGGCTGGTCTCCAAAATGCTGAGCACCTAGTAAGGGGGCTGAACTCCAACCTCACATTCCCTACAAAGAGAAAAATGTTGATTTATGTGTGCCACTTCACACAAGTTATTGTGCTAAAAGGGGTAAGCTATTGGAAATCCCAGGGACTCGTATCTCCTTTACAGTGTCTCTCAGACTTGGAAATGGGAGCTTCTTTGTGGGATAATACATAGACTAGTCATTATTATAATACTTATCTTGTATTTTGCATTCATTTTGTCTTTACCTGCCTAGAGTGTGGGCAGGTTTTCAAGGGCTAGCTGCCCAAGGAAAGGTAAAGAAAAGGAGTATCCAAGTGCTAAGAGGAGCTCAGAAATCAGCTGGATTTGCCTACTCATTTTGGTTCTTTGGCAGGAGCTGGGCAACTGATTGTGGGCTCCCTGTCCTTTTAAAAAATCTGGCCCTTAACACTGTGTAATTGTTGAATGGTTTATAATTACCCACAGGTTTAAATCATGAGTAACACACAAGCAACAACTAAAGATTTCCTTGGCTGCTGAAATTTGAAAGCTGCTGTATTTGCTTCCAATGACTTATTTACATCTAAGCTGCACGATTCAGTTGTCTGTGTCTATGATTTATTAATGAGAACAAAATCTTAAAATACACATTCAAGCAAAAACCAAGAAGATATAATCTACATTTTTAAAACTTAAAGCAATTGTTAAAACACTCAAGAACTTTGTACCTGAGATATGAGTCAATTCTAACACAATGCATTAGCAAAGAATAGTTTCATTTGCTGAAACTGAGTCACACAATATAAATAAAAAATCATACAATATAAATAAAAAAGTAATACAAAAATAAAAACAACCCTATATTCTGTGTCCAGGAGTGCTTTGCATCCTGAATTAGGCAGAACAAATGAAGACAAGAGTCTGCCTGCAATCTTTATTCAAAAGAAACTGAGCTGAAGTTGAAATTGGCTCAGCAGATAGCAGCTAGTAGTAGGAGAATGGGAATTACATCAGGTCATATTTAAACCATGTATCCCATGATGAATTTACTCACAGCCAACAAAAACAAGAGTCTAACATTTTGTTCTCATATATGATGTGTGCTCTAAGGGTGTCTAAAAAGTCCATCTGTTGAAGACGCAAGGCACCACTGGACTCTGTTTTCTTCCCAGATCTGCATTCTTGCCTTAAAGCAATTTTATTCATTGACACTACATTCATGAGTTACTTAATTTGGGCATACTGGAAAAAAAACAGAACACATTTGCTTTAGTGTGCCCTTTCCATGTGGGAAATCATTAAAACCTCAGAGACATTTCAGCTCTGATGGGAGGTGTCTTTCACTAAGTTGAATCAAACCATGCATATGAGAAAATGTTGACAGAATGCTGCTGAGTTGTAAATGGTCTACAAATGTGAAATTGTTCTGTGTTAACTGTGGTGTTGCCTAAAATAATGTTTACTGATGATTTATCTCCTGAAGTCACATAGGTAATGATTCTGTTTCCTTCACTTCTGTTTTCTCTTTGTACAATAAATATGTTCCCTGAGAATTAACGCTGTATTGGATCCTGTCTTTTCTTAAAATTATGCAAATAATCTCATATAGTACTCTGCCTTTGCAGTTACACTGAATTCTGGAGCTAAACTGCTTATCTGCGAAGTCAAAATTACAGTTTATATATTGTAATACTGCAAACTGAAATCAATCTGGATTTTAATTATGGTGTGGGGCTTTTGATTGAAACCTACTTGTTTTGATGAGCAAGAAGAAGTACATTTAGTTTGCCTGTCCAATTCTAAAATGAGCTTGCAAGGCAAGAGTTAATCAGAATAAAACTGCTCAGCATGAGCAGCAGTTCACCTGAAGCACCTCAGACCCTTTCTGCATTAGGCGCTGTCTAAAAGCACCCAATGATCAAAGGGAAATACAAGAATCACATCAGCCATCCTATTACCGTCAGATGGCCAAAAGCATGGAATATCTACAGAACCCTTTCTTGATCTCTAAGTATTTTTTCACTTTTTACTGAGTTCTTACTGGGTCAAATTCTGCTTGCACTAAAATAGAGTTCATTCTGTGAGCTGTGTACATCACACACACAGCTGCACATCCCACCTCTGCAAGGGCAGGCTGTCAGTCAGCACCTGAAGATGCAGCCCTGTCTTTCTATATTTATTTCTGTGTTTTATTAATAATGTTGTGCTGTGGCCAACAAAATCAAAAGCAGGCTGGAGTGGAACTTTGATGTTAGCTCAGTCCTCCTACGAAAGTTGGGTTAAACCCTCTGCAACTTCTGGTGGCAGGCGGAAAAAAGATGGTCTTACAGCTCAGGCTGTTGAGTGCTGCTTTAAAGAAATGGATCTCTCCCTGCTGCTGCAGCAGGTTTTCTGTGCAATGTCAGATTAATGAAACCAAACTTGTCACTCAAGTTCACTAATCACTTGTGCCTTTTTTTTCCTGCATGCTCAATTTGATAATCAGAGGTCCAAAACGTTAAGCACTCGCAAATGCAAATAAAGACAGTGGAAACGTGCCTGAATACAGCTGTACTATGTAATGCTGGAAGGGTGGGCTTTGTCTCACCCAAAACCCTGATCTACACTCCACATATAACCAATGAAGGAAAAAGGACAGGCTTGTGTCTGTCTCACTATGCACAATCCCTTGGCATACATGAGGCACCAACAGACAGGAGGGGCACTGCAGGCTTTCAAAACAGGGCACTCAAGTGGAGACAACCCCACTGGTGGATATCTCTCTGATGATGAGCTGAGTCTTTCCCTAGGAGTTTCAAAAGTGGCATGGTAAATTGGTCCTGATTTTAATCTTTTTGTATGTCTGCTCCCTATATGTAGAATAGAGGGTATCAGGAAGACTTTGTGAAGATTACTAAGAAAAACATGAGAAAAAGACTGTCTTTAGACCAGAACACGCACTGCAGAAGATATGGGGTCACACCTCAACTAGTGAGGATAAAACAGCTCACACAGAAGCAGCTGTTCCTTGAGGGAGGCAGCCAAAAAGAAGAGTACACCATCTGTACTGAGGGTCAGCACACACAGGGACCAATGTTTCCTAATGGGAGTAATTGATTTTTCAAGTGCTGCAAAGACCTTTTAATCTGCTTTTAATACACTATGACCTCTGTGTATATGAATCTATCAGCTGAATGTTTCCCTTTTTTCAGCAATAAGACTGCTGCAGAGACTGTAGGTGACAGACGCAGTTGTACACTGCTTTGTAAGGAAAATTCAGTCTCCTATATGACCCTTGCATTTGTACCAAATATCAGCTATGTGAAACTGAAAATACTCTTACCAAAGATTGAAATTGGGTTCCTTTTACTGCATTACCTCCATTCTTCCCCTTATTTACCCAGCCACAGAAAAATCAGCTCTAAGCTGTGAGAAGGGGCATCCACATCCTACTCATGTAGGAAGGACTATTATTCGTAAAGGCCCAGCATTTAATCAATATGGCAACAATTGTCTACCAGCTGTACTAGCTTATGATAGCATGGAAAAAAGTAGTCAGATTCCCAAGTGATTCAGGCTTTGAGAGTGGTTTACACTGAAGCTCCGGGGCCTCCACAGCTTTCAGATCTTTGCCAGTGCCTAATCAAGGACTTTATCTTAACCAACAAAGCCACTGGTGGATTAAACCCAAACAACATCTCCATGACATGCTGAGGCAAGTCTAATTTACTTGGGCATGCAACAACAATGCCAAAAATTTTCTGCTGTAACCAGAAGCAGAGAGCAGTACATAAAAGCTCAGATTTAAAAGTGTATTAACATAGATATAAAAAATACAACTTAGACACCCAAAAAGAGCAGCTCCTTGAAGTCCCACATCAATGAGGGCTGAAGCTCCCCAGTCTGTAGAGACTGAGTCCCTCAAAGCAACATCACCTTATCATCACTAAAATACATCAAGGACAGTCAGAAGAGAAGAAAAAAAGGAGCCAAAGCTTACATTTCTCAATAAAACCAAAATATAGAAAAAGTAGAATTCCAGAGGCTTCCACAGCACAGTTTTTGTACTTGAGTCAAAGCAGGAACTTATCTTGGAGTTTAGAAAGACACTAAAAATGGCAACTCTCACATCTATTCATGCTTCCAGGAGAACATCCAAAGGGCATAGCTCCTCAGCAGCACCTTGGTGAAACAGCCAGTACTTTACAACCCACTAACTGTCAGCTGTACCATTTGGCCCTGGAACTTTAATGAACTACATAAATTAGCAGCATGTAATTGCAAATATGATCCGAGAACATTCTGAAATGGATTCTTGCTGAGTCCATAGTGGGGTTAGGATGACACGTTTCTCTGATTCCTGGAAGCAAGAGGGAATTTTAACCATTCGTTTCTATGGCCAGTTTGCCCTAATCCAGGGTTTAATCTTTTTCCCACAGTTCCCTGAGATTTGGGAACTTTTATGCAGAAAACCACTCCAAACCCCTTCTTTTGAGTTCCCTCAGAATGTACAGCCTCTAGCCATCCCTTTCAAAACCAGTCTCTGCACAGGGAAGGTAAGATTAGGCCTTTAATGAGTACTTCATCCCAGGGATTGATTTTTGGTAATGGAATCTCCTTTGGTTATTTTTTTATTTCCTTCTCTTTGTTATTTTTGCATTTTTATTCCTTTTTTTTTTTTTTTTTTTTTTTGTCCTGGCATGTTTTCCAGACCCTGGATTCCATATTTAGTTTCCTGAACTTCTCCAATATTAGTTCTAGCCACCCTGGTTGCCTGCCATAAGTATCAGTTTCCTTCCTTCTGGTTTGGTGGTAGGGGGGAGAAACACTATTCCAGGCCAAGCAGCAGTGCCACTCTGGAGATCATTTGGCAGGTTGTACAGTCTTGAGAATGAATCATTGCCTGTAATGCTTAAATCTTCCTCAATTTCTCACTTTCTCTTTTCTAGGGAGCGAGGAAGAGGTGGTGCCAGAGGCTGCTACATTTAGTAACGTGCAAAGTAAAAGTAAACAGTTGAGATTAAAATTAACTTGATTGCTATTCAGAAGCCAGTCAAATGCTATGACATAATGTTTGTCAATTACTGAAATCACTAATTTTTAATAGAAATTACTTATTTTTAGTAGATTTTAAGTGAATCAAACCATCTAGCAGCTGTATCCTGCTTCCCACAAGATGCCTCCAATTCTCTCCTATACCACTACATAACTAACAGTGATTGATTGCTTAAATTTTCTTTGTAGCCTGTGCTTGATCTAACTTGCTCATTCTCCATCTGCAGTCACTACTTGATAACTTTCCCCAAGAAGCTGTCTTTTCTGAATCCAATTTACTAACCCTCTCTTTCAGCTTGAAATGGTGCTTGCAAACACATTAGTTTTCTTTCAGACTGTGCTCTCAGCCTTACTGTAGACCCTTACATGAACAGCTTAAATATGTGGAAATTATATGCAGTGCCTTAATGGTACACCTGCCTTTACTCCTTTTTAAAAATCCCTTTTTCACTACTAAAAGGTAGTTTAGGAGAACGGTGGTGTAATGTTCACAGCTGCTGACGTAGAGTCATCAGCAGAGCCTGGACTTTCAGATCCAGCATGACAAATAGCTACAGCCAGCTTGTGGTACCTCTGCTCTGACAGACTTTGCACTTCCCAACACAGGGTCAGTCCTGCCCCCACCAATTCTTGTAGGATGAGGGTACAGTCTCAAAGGAAACAAATATGTTTCATGTCTCATCTTTCAAGGGTCAGTGCTTAAACTCACAAATCCATTCTCTTTGACATTATAATCTCTGGTTGTAAAATGGATTTAGTGGTTTAACATTAAAATTTCAGGCACAGTTAAGGAAGCAATTGCAAAAGAATTAATAAGCGAAATAGTTTAACAAACTTTGGCAGAGAAGATTGAGACGCTCAAATGGTCTCCCGCTGAAAATGGTTTAGCCCTGGCTTTCCTGTCTTTCTATTAAAAACTCTCTTATTTTTGCTTTTTTAATTTGATCAGTTTTACTACTCCTGAAACTTAGAGACTTTTGAGCATGGGAAAAAGCCAGTCAAATTTCAGATAATCACTTTGCAAACTTCTGCTGGTACATCTCAAACCTGATGTGCAATACCCTTGCCATTTACCTCTTGGACCTCTGCTGAATAGTCATGACAAATGGTGTGGATCTCTGTGGTGGACACGGATGCATTAAGAAGTACCAGAAAAATCCCAAATTCATTTTGCTGGTGATCCCACACACCATACACGAACTTTTGTCACCAGAGGAGGTTGCATTCATGTCCCCATCTTCCCTTCCCACTTGGTTTTCCAAGGTTTGTGTCTGGGATGTTTGACTGAAGCATATCTCAGGGCACAATCACTGGATGCTCCGCAGGAGGTATAGGGATTCCTTCACTGGCTCCTCAGCAAGGGACCCTTCTGATGATGATGCTAAAATGGTGACAGAAAAGGTCTCCCTACCATCAGATCACTTCTGTAGGCAAATCCCTTCTCCCTCCAAAAATACAAAAATACACAAGCATAGAGGAAGAAGTAGGCGAGAGGCCTGACCTACACTTGGAAGCACATCCCCTCCAAATGGCCCTCTGCAGTATTATCTGTGTTTGCTGAGACAAGAGGAATGAACATGGAGAAACTCTAGTTAATTAAGCCAAAAGTGTAAAAATGGCTGAGGCCTCCACACTTACTAAAAACAGCAACTCCTCCACCTTTGGAAAGCAGAGTCAGCACTCCCTCCTACGCTGGCTCAACTCCCTTGACTCAGCTCTACTTCCAGCCGAGCACCTGCATACATCAAGCTGTTTCAAAGAAAACAACACAAGGTTCTTATTTTATCTCTTGTCACTCTATATTTCTGTTAAATATGATCAAGAAGTCCATTACACAAAAAAAAATTAAGTCATTCATTGCTGTCTGTGCTGTGGACATCTGGCCAAAATGTCTCCCCATTGCTTTGTTCTGTGGTGACTGCTGGAAAGGTCAGGCTTATTGTTCTGCACCATTCTAATGTACAAAGGGACTACATTACAGGAAACCACAATAAAGGGATAATCCTCTCCCACCAAACCCACTTCAAAGTGAATGGGCTCTTCATGTACAGCCAAGGTTACCTAGGTACATGAAGAATGCTAATATATTTTATGCTCCATCCCTGCAGTGTTCAAGGCCAGGTTGGATGAAGCCTTGGGTGATATGGTTTAGTGTGAGGTGTCCCTGCCCATGGCAGGGGGGTTGGAACCAGATGATCTTAAGGTCCTTTCCAACCCTAACTATTCTATGATTCTGTTCTATGATTCTATGACTTTTAGCAACAGTTATAGCAGATTAATTAAATAACAACAAAAAAAACTGAACTCTTGTAGGAGATTGAAAACTTTAAATAATTAAAACTTCTGAAATAATTAGATTTAAATTCTTATTAAATAATTAAATTATTAATAAAAATAAATTGATAAATTAATAAAAATAATAAAAATATTATTAAATAATTATATTTTAATAATTAAAACTTCTGAAAGTAAAACAAAATCTCTTTTTCAAATACAGAGATATAGTAGGTCAAACACTATTGGCAAGGGTATTTTTAATGTGGACAAACATTGCCAAAAAACAGATGTGCACCTGCTCTCTTAAAGCAAGACACTATACACACTGCCGCATCAGGCATTTGCTTCATGGTTAAGAGAGGTGAAAGAGCGTTTTGTTCTTGAAAACACTCTCACAGTGCATTCACCTTGATAGCCATTTCAGGATTACAAGAAAGAGCACCAATTGATTCAGGTTGATTAACTCACTGGTGACACGATGCCAGCTGTTGACGCCAAGTGACAGTCACACACTGTGCCAGCATGAGAGATCAATGTTATTGGGTAGGTACCCAGCTCATGCATGTTTTCCCTAGGGTGACTCCCCTCCCTGTCCTATTAATAGAGACTCCTGACTCCATTAACAAAATAAAATGAAAGAGGGGGAAAAAATTGGGGACATAAAGAAGATAGAATGAAAGAAGACAGCATTCTAGGACCTAAGCCCAGAGCACTCCAGTGCAGGATGGGGTGCTGCTTGAGACACTAAGAAAGTAGGGCAGCAGGAAAAATCTCACAGCAGAAATGTGTCAGTGCAGCTCTGAGACCGTCCTCCCGTATGGCAGGGTGTAGAGAAGGTGACATAACATTAACTTGATGCCTACGCAGGCAAGGTGGGACTTGATGTCCTTTTCAGAGTATGGATGAGAGGGGTGAATGAGATATGCAGGAAAATAACAGCAGTGAAGAAGAGTTTCTGAAGCAATATGGTGTGATGATGTCGGTGGACTTGTTGTGGATGATACTACAAAAACTAATGGATACAATGGAAA
Organism: Melopsittacus undulatus; assembly: GCF_012275295.1. NCBI lineage: Eukaryota > Metazoa > Chordata > Aves > Psittaciformes > Psittaculidae > Melopsittacus > Melopsittacus undulatus. Next base: position 27,126,491 of record NC_047528.1, read on the forward strand.
GCTTTACAGGGGAAGCTGCAGGGGACAATTCCATAGGACCAGGGTTCAGCAACACAAGGGGGTGTCAGTCCCTCTCCAGAAAATATATCAATAAATTTGCCAAGGGGACCACTGTGGCAATTGGATGCCAATTAGCAGATATCAAATATATATATATATATATATATATATATATATATCAACAATCTTCCAAAATAGAAATTCTGCAGAACTGGAGGGCAAGGAGATGTTAACCAACACAGTCTGTTGCAGCTACTGTTTCTGAGTTACTCATTTTGCATGCCCAAATATGAAGCCCCTTAAAAGGCCTGACTTTCAGAAGGTCTGAAAAGTTCCTTTTATTCAGTAAGTGTATCATGATGGGCTCTTGGGTGTGGATAAGTCCTTAAATCACCAACCCATTCCATCTGAAAATCTTTTGCTTATATATTTTTCTACTCTAGAAAGAGATCACCCACTCCTGCTACCTCCCTACAGTAAATCATTCCTTACTCCTTTTTTCAGATAGGGGGGGTTTATGCTATGGAGTTTGAAGATGACAGACATGAAGTAATCTCCTGTGAAACAGCCCACTCTCTGCCAGGCAGGTCGTTGCTCACACAGTGGGAAGATAAGGTACATAATCCCGTATTTACACTATATCCTGTCTTTTTTGGCAAAATTGAAAAATGTGACTGGCACCTCTCCACAGCCAAAGATGACAGACACCACAATCACCCTATCCACTGGTGAGTAACTGCTGAAGCCCTTGGGGAGGGGGCAAGCCCATGAAGCGTCTTGGCCTTTCCCAGCCATTAGAGATGATTGAAGATGGGGGTGTTTTGGAGCTGGTGTGCAGAGCAAACAGGGAAGATACAGGGAGGAGGTGAGAGTCAAGGTATTTGGGAAAAAAAAAAAAAAAAGAAAGAGTAAGAGAAAAATGCTTATTTTACTGTTTAATGAGTTTCTTGGGTGTGTATGAGTGCACATGTACCTCTACACTCTCCTGGAAAGAGCAGAAACTGCTGTCATGAGTGCCCTGCTACAGCAAAAGCCAGCAAATAACTCCTGGTAAACAACCCACTGCACTGGGTAAATACAGCCTTTTCCCAAGAGGCTGCTTAGCTGTCAGTGTGCAAGCTGCAGAGCCTTTCTTCCTGTACTGCCTGGGTGCCAGCCTCTGGTGCTGCTTTTGATGCCCCTAGGGAGCCTATTTCCCACACTTTCAATCCCTTCTTTCCCAAGATCCCTCCAGTCCCTGTTGGAAGGACTGGCCTCCTGAACTGGCACTAGTGCTCAGTGATGCTGGGAACCCTCGGAGCTGCAGCTGGCATGTTGTGACCACCACACTCCCCCAAAGACATAAGGGTGCAGCTTATGCTATGTGCCATGTCCTAATGCACCAGGCAGGCACACAGTACTAACAACACCATCTCCCACAGGTCCAAAAGAACGAAATCGAGATTTATGAAAAGGATGCTGCTTACAACAGGTTGCACCCACACATTTGTGTGTCTCTGAAGAGGTGTCATGGTTTAAACCCAGTCAGCCATAAATCACTCAGTCGCTTTCTCACTCTCCCCCTTTTCTTTCCCCCACTCCTGGAGGGATGGGAAGGAGAATCAAAAGACTGTAACTCCCACGAGTTGAGATAAGAGCAGTCCAGTAACTAAGGTATAATACAAACCACTACTGCTACCACCAATAATAATAATGATAAGGGAAATAATAAGGTAAGAGAAGACAACACCTCACCACCCACCACCCAATAACATACCCCACCCAGCCCAACCAAGCACTCACCAATACCTAGTCCAACCACGTAGTGAACTAGCCCTTCTGAGTAACTCTCAGTTACATCCCAGGCATGACATGCTGTGATACGTAATACCTCTTTGGTTAGTTTGGGTCAGGTGTCCTGTTTCTGCTTCCTCCCAGCTTCCCCTCCTCCCTGGCAGAGCATGAGATTCATAAAGTCCTTGGTCAGACTAAACATTTGAGCAGTAACTAAAAACTTCGGTGTTACCAGCACTGTTCCCAGGCTGAAAGTCAAAGCACAGTGCTGCACCAGCTACTAAGTAGGAGAAAAATGACTGCTACTGCTGAAGCCAGGACAAGAGAAAAGGAAAAAAAACCATGAGGAGTTCAACAAAACATTATCTTGCAAAGGCAAGTAGTTCAAGGGGCTCCTCCTTAACCTAAAGCATTCCCCCATCACTAAGGGGATGAACAGCCAAGACCTTCCTTTCTCTCTCAAACCACTTAAACCACAGGCAGCCTTTGCCTAGAGCACTGACGATGCAAATATCACCCTTTGTTGGAAAACAAAGCCACAGGATAGCTCAGGTTACACACAAGACACCAGTTCCTGGGAGAAGCATGGCATCCACCTTGGCTCTTTGGGGGAGAAACCACAACAAGAAGGATGATGAAAGCTAAGTGATCAGGTAGGAGAAAAGACAAGAAAGAATGAGCACAGTGTGAGCTTTTGTCATGGTTTAGCCCTAGCCAGTAACTAAGTACCGTGCAGCCACTTGCTCACTCCTGGTGGGATGAGGAAGGGAATCAGGAAAAAAAAGGTAAAACCTGTGAGCTGAGATGAGAATAGTTGAATAATTGAAATAAAATAAAATACAATAGTAGTAATAATAACATCATAATTGTAACAGAAAGGGAGATAACAAAAAGAGAAATAGAAATAAAACCCAACATAGACAACTGATGCACAATACAATTGCTCAACACCCTCTGACCAATGCCTAGCTCACCCCCAAGCAGTCTTCAACAGCTCCTGGCCAATTATCACAGTTTATATACCAAGCGTGACATGCTGTGGCATGGAATCTGCCTTTGGCTAGTTCAAGTCAACTGTGCTCCATCCCAGCTTCTTTTGTTCCTCCTCACTGGCAGAGCATGAGACTGATAAGTCCTTGACCAGGGTAGGTGTTACTCAGCAACAACTAAAACATTGGTGTGTTATCAACATTGTTCTCAGACTAAAGCCAAAAAACAAAGCCCTGTACAGAGACCAGAAAGCTGAAACCAGGACAGCTTTAAATAGAATATTTCTGTCCAATTTACAGTTCTGAGGAGTACCCTCTGGTAAGTGGGTGCAAAACCAGCTTTTGTACCAGTGGTTTGTTTGGCCTCTGATCTAAATGCTTTGTAATTTCGTCTTATATTATGGCATATCTGCTTACATTTTAAGACTACCTAAGGAGTAAATAATTTGCTGTTTTCAACAGGCATACTGGGGTTTGGGTTTTTCAGTCTGTTATCCATTTTTAAATATCAGGCAGTAAAGCTGTGCTTGTTTTTTTGGCTGACATCCTGGCTAATGATGTACTGTGCCTATTCTTTGGTTATGGAGGAATTCTCACATTATTTCTGGGGTAAGCTAATAATGAATGCTACTCAGAACAAATTTAAAGTTTGTGCTTGTCTTGCTGCCAACGTAGGAAATCACATTACAACCATTATCTCAATCTACCTCCTCCCTCTCAAGCACAAATGTTTAATATTAATGCAAATGCAATCTAAATCTAAGTAAACAGTGCTTACTTGGTATGAATTATACTACACCCACTCCCCTTAATAGTGTCAACATGGCATTTATACTGGGGGTAACCACCTTGTTACCTCACCTTCCCAGGTTTTTTTGAGCATCACCCTATTTCTTATGTTCGGCTCTATGCTCTTCTCTGCTTTGCAAAAAATTCCTACAGTAATGCCCATAAATGAACATGCTTTAATTGTGATCATCTGAATAGATTAAATTGCGCTTTTTAGCCTCAGAACAAAGACAGAAACAACTACACATCACATCACGTCATGGGGCATATCTGTCACACTGCAAACACAGTAGAGTGAAGTAGAGCTGTTCACTTTCACATCTTCACTTACATATTTGTATAAAAATAGAGCCTCCAGGAACAACAAAGTATGTCTTGAATCAGAGTGCTGCAATTAGGGTCTCATTCACAGTAATGCCTGGGATAGCATGAAAAGAACAGTCCAACTGACTGCGTTCAAGCTCTGTTAGGTAGTTGCATTCATATTTGGGATTCAACCCGCCAGGGCATTCAGAGCTCCATTTTTCTCTGATGTGGTTAACAAAGAGTGGAACATTTCTAGCGTGACCAAAACTTAGTCATGCTTCAGTAACTTAACTCAGATTCCACATCTTCAAGCCTGAAAGTAGTTTGAGGGGCACAATTTTGTCCATGCCATCCATAAAGTGTAATTTAACCCTGTTTTCCTGATCGCCTTGGATGTTGTGGTGTGCACAAATCACCTACCCTGCTTATGTGCTCAGTGCTGTCCAGTAGGCCATAAATCCTATGGCTGCTGCCATCCTGTTATGGTATATGGGAATTTTCCTTTAAAAACCCTCTGCAGTGTTAGTTCAGTGGAACTTGTATTCTCCCCACTGTCAGAACCAAGGCTTTCAAACAGTTACGTAATACAAGTAACAGGGGCAAAACCACTATCTACTTTTACGATGGAACGTGATCAGTGTGTGAAAAGTCCGTATGATTTGGTGACGACAGCAGAAGCAGACGGGACTGAGTGACTCAAGCTTTCCTTCCAGGCCCCTGTTACCATGAGGGCTCCCAGGGGCTCTCCTCCTGCTATAAGATAGCGCAGTTCTTTCCACTGACGTGGAGTTATGTCCAGCTCCATGAAAACTGAGCTTGTTCCTTGATTTGTCCCTCTCTGAACATCAGGTGAGTTATGGCAGGGGAAAAAAAGACATTTCCTTTCCCCCTCATCTCACTGCCCAAAACCCAGTGGCAAAATTCAAAAGCTGAAAGCAGCTTCTTGATGACTTACAGTGACAAGACCCCAAAAGAGAAAGACAAACATTAAGAAAGCAGAATATCTGACTGAATATGATCCAAAGATTTTAATTTCTGCCTATGCTTTTCCATTTCCCTAACTTAGGTCGAGGTTTCAATTGTACATACAAAAGCCATGTTACTGAATGGGGTTTGAAACAACTTTTCTCTCTAGTTAAAAACAGAGTAGGTCAAGAAATAATAAAATGAGATTCTTCTCAGCATCACAACACCTTCTCAGCTAGCAGACCTCCTTCATGACTGCTCTTGGAGCCTCTTCATGTTACTACTGGAAGTTAACTTGACTTTTAAAACTCTAGTCCTATACAGCCAAAGAAAATAAGAGGCTGAAGGAGAGTCAAATATGCTCTTGAAACACTGTATTAGCATATGCAGAATCATGTGTTACATGAGTGTCACTGAGGTCACAGCCTGGAAGTGGCGGAGTTCTGCCGATACAAAGCAAATTCATCTTGATACAGCAGTTGTCATTAAAGAAGGCAAAAATAAATAAATAAATAAAGGCTTGCAGTCTTATTTTACAATTACAGGATGAATTTCAGGGACCACCAGTTTTGAAAAGTGTGTGTGTTTGTGGGAAGTGAGGTGTAGAGGGATGAGTGTTTTTATAGCCGAGTGCAAGAGAGAGGGGGTTTGAGAAACAGAAGACATGAACCCACAATGGAATGAGCAGAGCAATTTTTATATACACAAAGTGTTGGAAAAGTGAACCATAAAGAGAGAGAATTTAGTAAGTTACAATAAAATTCTCTCCAATATTAACTACTTCATGGCTAGTGGTACACAAGCTTTCCCTTTGCTACATCGAAAGCGTACCCCTTCCACACTCAAGAGGAACAGACTTCACAGTAGGAGATGTCCACAACAATAAATATAGCAATTTTTTAAGGAAATGTATGCATGGGAGTGGTCCCATGAAAGCTCTGATCTGTCCCTTGGAGAGTACATTTTTCTGGAGTGCAATACGGTTTTGTGTGTGGCATGCCAGCACCCAACCCACATTTTTTTCCATGAAGTGGGTGTTGTCTGGGAGCATTCTCTTGGGATGTCTAGCACTGCAGAGCCAGCCTGTACCAGAAATCCCCTCTGCCTTAGCATCCTGATCCAGCTTCATGCTTCCCATCCTCTCTCACTCTGTTTCTTCAGCTCCTCATGCACTTGCACCTTTATCTTGTTAACCAACTTGCTACATCTACCCATGGAATTCTCCTCCTGATGAAAACCTCCTGCATCCAGCTTTTCCTGGTCTTGCCACTTGTCTGCTCTCAGACATGTAGACATAATATGGTCTGAGAAGTTCAGTTTCTTCTTTGAGGCTCAGTCTTATCTCCCAGACAGTGGTTTATGCAGTGGGTTCCCTAAGGAATTTTCCTCTTCGCACACAGAGTCATTCCCTTGGCCAAAAGCTAATGAATGTGGCACATCTCCAGACTGCACCACAGAGACAGGCAGGAAGGATGCACACTCAGGCAGGGTTCTCACGCACTCAGACATCTACTCTGAAGCATGGAGAGAGGCTTTACTGTTGGTGCAGCTCTCTTCCCAAAGGGGTGAAGTATCCTGGACCTTACACAGACAGTTTTACTTTTTTTCAACCTATATTCAGTGTCTTCAAGGTGGATTGAAGCATTTCATACCTCAAGTCCGGAGCTCTGTATTTCCCCCCTATCAGCATCATCCTGCAATCACCAGACCCTTAGCATTGATCCTGCTGTGGGCAATGTTAATGACCCATTGAATGCAGTACTAGAAACATCAGAGATGAGTTTCCTGGTCTCTGGGGAAACATGGAGCAGGTAGGGCGTGTTGGTCTAGCTCGGGGTGTCATGCTCTACATTGGCCCTTTTGTGCAAGTTCCCTGTGCAATTTGGGGGCTCCAGGGTGTAGCTTGGACTCCAGTTGCTTAAGGCTCTTTCCCCCATGCTATTGGAAGGATGGTACTTGCAGTAGTGCTGGGAAATATAGAGCTCTGTTTTGTAAGAAGCAGCATGAGCTGGAAAATTCAAGCGAGACACAAACTCTTCAAATTTGGAAACATAGAATCATAGAATCAACCAGGTTGGAAAAGACCTTTAAGATCACCCAGTCCAACCCTTACCCCAGCACTGCCAAGGCCACCACTAACCCATGGCATTGAGTGCCTTGTCTACACAGTGTGTGAATACTTGCAGGGACAGTGACTCCAGCCTGAGGCTTTAAGAAAAACATCCACATCTGAGATTTGATTAAGGGTCATTTAGCTGCCCATGGTTGTATTTATACAGGCTTGGAGTTGAGCTGGCTCCCTCATCAGGCTCCAGAGCTGTGGGCACAGCTCACACGGCAGCAGAGCAGCTCAGCAGCCAGTGGCTGTTGGTGTGGGACTACCTTGTCCCACCAAGGACTGGATGGTATAGCTGTTGACAGCAGTATTAGTTTATCTTGCCCATTTACACATGCCCCAAGCCCAATAACTGCTTTTCCTGCTGCACCCTCCTCTCACAGTGCAAAGCACAAGATCAGCTGTCCTCTCTTCTTGATGAAGAGCTACCTGGTGGCAGCAGGTCCCCTCACCCCACTCCCTGGGTCAGCTGGCCCTCCCTGGTCACAGACATGCACCCATGGCTCAGCACTGCAACTGCAAGAGCAATGACCTAATTTTGGAGTTCTTCCTTCTGCTACATGTCCCAGCAAGGCCCATAAATAACCCCCAAACCTCAAATTACCAGCACCCTCCCCTTTTCCAGATAACATGCCTGTTTCCCCAAGAGTGCAGCTGCAGAGACAATCTTTTCCCAGTTTTCCTCTAGAGGGACCCTTACCTTGATTTTAGTTTTATTAGCTGTGATTAAAACACATTTGAGTATAAAGAAGCCTCACTAAAACCAAGATGCTAACCCCGCAGAGATAGTGGCACGGTAACCATTCCTACCACAGGCTGTCTTAGAACTGAGGAGAGTCCTGGGTGTGTGAGGAATCAAGACAGAACCACTGCAGTGCAACTACTAAGTTTTACTGAACCATACAAAGCAAATACATTAGTGTGTTTAGTCTTAAATGTAATTAAATGTTTCAGTAGCAAATTAAGTGAAGAATACAAATCAACAACATTTTTCCAGATACTGGGTACATAAATATTAAATCATTATAAAAGGCATATTAAGAGGAAAATGCAAACATTATGCAGATTTCAATTTCCTCAATTATTGCTAATTCCCCCTGAGCCCTACATTCATTCTCAGTGATTGCAGACAGACTAATCACTCAAAGCAGGACACCATTTAATAAGATGCAGCAGCTGAAACACAGAGTTTGTCACTGGCCCGTGTTGGCATTGTCAACACGGTGGCACTGTCGTCTCAATCAAGCTCCTCAGCCACAAGTGACTGTGGTTTGTGATGCCCGTGTCTGCAGGTATGTAGGTGATGTGTGTTTCACACTGCTCTGCAATCTGGGGAGATCTATCCATCAGCATCTGCCTTCTAAAGCCTACAGAGATCTATTTATGTAACTCCCTCTCTGGAGGAAAGGTGCTGGGAAAGCAGCCAACAATAAATGGAGTGGGTGTGGGAAAACGAAAAATAAGTGAGCAGAAATACTACATAAAAGAATGACCATATGGTTTAAGCCACAGGCTACATAAGTCACAGCTATAAAGCTGTGTCTGATAACAGATCCAGCAGAGTAGGTGCGTATGGCCAGAAGCTCCACAGAGAGGGTCTCAGTGGGGATCAGGTGTGGGGATTGGATGGGGGCTCAGAGACCTCCACCAAGCACAAAACAAATCAGAGCGAGCCCAGAGATGGCTCTGCCTTCTCCCAGACAGCCACAGACCTACTTTACCCACCCACAAACAACATCCTGCAGCCAACACCTGCCAGAGCATCTGTTCACTGGCCACAGCATGGAAAAAGAAAACAAACACCACTCAATCCTATACACTGCTCTGCTTTAAGGACTGATAATTGAGTAGACCAAGTTGCTGATTCTGGATCAGAAAAACCATGTACACTCTCCTTGATCATGGGCTTCTTAAGGCCCCTCCAGTGATCTCCAAAGCAACCGTCAAAAGAGAAAACCTACTGCATAAGTCTTCTGTCATTCAGTATCGTGTAAGACACAGGCTGAAACAGAATTAATGGGCAACAACTGTATTTCAATAAGCAAACTAGGATCTTAGCTCTTCCAATGAATCTTTAGTACAAGGGCTTCAAAGCAGCTTGCTGTCCTGACACACTCTGCTGGGAGATGGCTGTGGGAAGTGCTCCAGGTCACTGCCTGCACAGCCCTGCTAGCTGCCTGGTCCTTCTAAAATAGAAGGTGGGAAACACTCACAGAAACTGAAGCAGGAATTAAGGCAGGCTGTAGCAGGAGCATCTGTATTTGGTGGTGTATCCAGTCACATTGGAAAAAGGGAGTCAGTTGTCACTTCTTAACCTGCATCTAGATGAAACCATGTGGATTAACTCCCTTTTAAATCAGGCACCTTCATTAATTAATTAGTTCCAGCATGCTAGTCCTCCAGCCTGTTAGTGAGAGGGACTCCAGGGATGACAGCAGTCACTCACCAGTGGGGTGTTACCTGCTTTAAAGGAGAAAACACTCTTTACTCAAGACAGGCTGCTGCGATAACTATTAAAATCCAACCCTAAATAGCAAGGATAGACTGCAGCATGAGAGGTGCTGACCCAGATGTGCCAGTTTGCCTCCTTTCTGCAATGGGACCTCAGATTTCGATGCTACATCTGGTCAAGGTGAACTCCCATCATCACAGCAGAACACTGCTCCGAAGTTCTCATACTGTGGCCTGAAATCCCAGTGGTACAGGCCTGTCCCTCACATAAGACATCTCTTTGTCACTCACACCACATTACAAAATAGACTCCTAATGTTGCCTTATCCATCAGCACACAGCACTGAACCAGAACTGAAAAGGTTGCTCCAAATACCAACCTTGACCTACCACTCAGCTTGGACAAGCACCACTGCAGAGGGTCTCCTCCAGCTCAGCAGTGGTGCTGGAGCTGAGAACAAAGTGGGCAGATTTCATCTTATACCCCACACATTTGGCAAAAAAGTGTAAAAAGGATGGAATGGGAAACATTTTGTTTGTGCCTGTTCACGCCTGTGGGAACAGTGTGTATAAGCAAGTCATCTATCCTCCTCAAGCTTCCTGTGGCAACTAGAAACCAGATAGTTTGGCAGATGATAATGAAATGAGTAGAGGGCAGATTGGACTCACTGTTATATGTATAGCACAGTTCAGTGCCATCTGCGAAGCAATACCGCATTCGAAAGGAATGAAAAAGCTGAAGAAATAGCTCATCAAACTGAGAAAAGGGGTGACAGACAAAATGATTGATGCTTTACAAAGGCCATTTCTTCTCTTGCCACCCCCACAAATGAGCTCTAAAACTGATGCAAGCAATAGAAACAATTTCTAAAGTGGGCATTTCTGCCCCTTGTGAAGATGGATCAGAGAATGGAAACCTGAGATTGATACAACCATTATATATGATCATCAAACCAATACTCCACAGTGTATTCTGGGCAAGATATTTTTTTTTCTTTCGTATGCCCTCTTTTTTTCCCACAAAGATTTCTCATTTACAGGATTAAGTGAAATTCTTGCTGGATGCTTGTTCAGAAAATGGAATTTTTAGTTGTGATTGTTCAGTTCTATTTTTCCTTTAAAAGTGGTTGTTTCCCAAGCTAGATTTTAACTTTGCACTAGGAAAAAAAAAAAATTAAATTCCTTAAACCCAAAACTTGGTTTTTGGTCCAAATCCAGCTGAAATTCAGTTCAGTTTGAATGTTATCTTCTCTGAGTTGGACTACTCTATTTTAAACTACCTCTTCCCCAGTATAAGGTGAATGTCTACACAGGGAGACACCAAGATACCCTGGAACTCTGGCATAGCAGGGATGTCCAGCCTCAAAAAGTGAGACATTATAGCTTCAGTAGTCTATCTTTAACAGGAGGCATCAACATGTTATGCTGCAAAACAGAGCTGTCATTTACAGCTGAAGATAGTTACATTTTTCACACCTAATGAGATACTTTAAAGGGGAATATGATGCAGGTAGTGGAAAGGAAAATAATCACCCCTCTACCAGGCACATGCAAGGACATGTCTGCCCCATGGAATGCAGTGTGCTAGTTGAGTTCATCCCACTGGAGTGCCTAGTAGCTCAAGTTTATCTAAGGTCATTTGTGGTAGGCAGAGGAGAAAATAGGAGGGAAACATACCTGCTGACTGGGCAGATCATCCTAGATCACCTTCAGGGGCTTGGATAGTGAGACAGGTAGGAAGTGGGTACTTTTTTGGGGATGGCTGCAATGCGATGCTTCACACAGTGAAGATGTGACCACCAGCAAGCAAATCCCAGGATGAGCCATCAGCCTTCTCGCTATTGCAGGGCTGCCTTTCCAACTCTCTCTGTACTACTGCATGCACCCAGCTTTTCCAGTGAAAACCTCAGCTGGGATTTCCATATAGACCACCACTGAAATCCCGACATGTAGCTCAGCTCTAGGGCAAAAAGCTGCACACCACTCACTGCTCCTCAGAGACCGCAAGTGCACTCTGCTGAGTCAAAAAAGCAGAGGAAACCAGGATTACTTCTGGCTCGAGGTCCTACACATGACAGCAGAAAAGTTTCACCTTTCCAGTGCAAGATTTCATTTCCTGTGCCAAGCCCATGTCAGACATCACAGCAGGCGTCAAAATTCTCTTTTTTGGAGTTTTCTGTTCCAAAAAGAAATCCAAAGTGGTGCTTCCAGGAGGAAGCTACAGGCTGCTGTCTGGTTTGATGTGTGTGTATTTTTAAAAATGAATGAAAAATGTTCAAGATGGATACTAAGTAACAATATGTAAGCCTGAGGCATCAGATGGTTAGAAAGCTGTATTCAGTGTGCACAGATGTAATTCACTGTAAGGAATATGTGACACCACACAGCAGTTCAAAGTAGCAGGCTGCTACTAATTACTATGCTCTTAATGACTTCATCCATCAAACTATAACATGTTCTATAATTATACAGCACAGCCATATGACAACCAAATGCCCAACCACTGTTTCATAGGAGATGGTTACACAGCAAAATTCTCTGCTGATTACAAGCAGAAAACTCAAAAAATAACCGCATTTTAAGTTGTATGAGCCCCCAGAATGATTTTTTTTTTACCCTTTTGTGAGGGTTGAAGACCTGGGAGGAGAGAGGTTACACACAGATAAGCTAAGGAGGGTCTGGTGGGATTTGTCATCATACACATCTGGGATGTCCACAACCCACCACAATTTAGATCAGTTAAGAACACCAGGTGGACATACCTTGGCCTAACAGAGTTGTGCTTCTCCACAGAGACCAAACTGTGCCCAGGGACCTGCCTTGCAGGCAGACAATGGCCTCAGCATCTTCAGAGGGTGCAGTAGGTGAGGATGAAGTGTGTCTCTGACAGATCCTGAACTTCTCTGCAACAGTGGCCGGGCCTTCCCGGGGTCTGGGCACTGCTCACATCCCCTCCACCTGGACTGGCAAGGCCTGTATCTTGGCTCTTTCCCTCCCTAAGATGAACACATTTACAACATCTACCATCAACAGCTACACTGTCCCCAGCCAGACAGCACACTCTAGTGCATGTATTTCTCCCCCTGGGGAAAGGGTGTCAGATTAAAGTCAGACATGTTATTCACACTGCTGTGTGAACTACAGAAAGATGCTTTGGTGCTAGAGCGGAGGAAGACAGGGGTCTAGCCCCCAGTTTTCTGTAACTTGTTCTTCATTCCCTCCTGAGATCCAGTCCCTTCATCATTTCTGTGCACACGGTGACACCCTGCTCAGTGGTACAGCACAGATGGAGGTAAGCATAATTCATCCACTCATCATTTGTGTAATGCTGACTTTACCCTTTTCCCATACACATCAAAAAGGTGTGATTCCCACATTTTCATTTACTATTTCACCACTGCTTTTTTTCCAGAGTCACTGTGGAGGGTGTTATACAGGAACCTAAATAATAAAACTACAGATAAGACAGAGTATGTCAGGATGAACTGCATATTCCCAAGCTAGCAAACTGTGAAGCTAACATTGTACAGATATCCTGCAGCAGACACCTGCAAACTCTAGAGCTGACTGCTGGCTGGTTGAATAAGGCTGTGGTGGGTCCAGATGCACTGAGCTCTCCTGTCCCATCACAATGAAGCAGAGAGCTTGTTCCCACCTTATAAACTTAACTTGCATATCAAAATCAGAGGGCTAATCTCCCTAGAGTTTCTCTGTAGAGTTGAATGAGTGAAACACTGAGTAGGTGAGTTTATGACCTCTTCTATTCACTGCTAAGTTGTGTGTGAGTGCTGGTTTTCAAGATGCACTGGCACAAGGATGTAAAGGATCATATTTATTAAACAGCATGAGAAAAACACAGGTTTAGAAGATGTTGGTCAGGAGCACACCAGAACTCTCCTGTCTCAACTAATCAGAAAATTACTGAACTTCTTGTCCCTAATTTGGGAGAGATGCAACTACTGGGAATGGCATGACACACACCCAGTCATGCAAGCTGAGCAGACAGTCTCCAGAAAGCATTAAGGAAGGAAGACATCCTGCAAGATACTTTAGTCTTCAGCAGAATATATTCTACATATTGGCAGAGTCCTCAGGTACAGCACTAATTCAACAAATTTTAGCAATCAATTTACCAGTTCACGGGGTTTTACACAGATTTCAATTACATTTCAGCATCTTGACCCAGAGACCTGCACTCCTGATCCAGAGATGCAAGTTATTCATCATACAGAAACAACCAAAAGACTGGGACAGCTGAAAATAGCACTTTATTATAGGAAAACCAGGAAAAATAATTTTATTTAAAAATGGACATCACGTAAAGTGCTCATTGCTGTTAGAATTTCCTAAATCTTTAGAGTATTTCAGAATTTAATTATTGGCATAAAATTCGCAGTTCATTAGTATGAAAATTAAAATTTTAAGTGTTTCTATTCCAGCAGTAGATAGAGGGAGTACTTACCTCTATGGGTTTTTTGTGAGATTAATATAACTGTTGAGAAAGAGCTACATAAAACAATTCTACTTCATCAGTTTGTACTTTTTTTGCTGAGTGTGACAAGGTCCAATACTCACCAGGTGGTATTTCAGCCTTCAGGGTGCTACTGCCAGGCTTTCTTTCCTATCTCCATGGGGTCACTGGCAGCATTAGCTACACTCTGAGTACCTCAGCTACAGTGACCATACCCTCCCCTCTTTATGCAGCCTCTCCTCTTGTCCCAAGGCTGTCTAGAGCTTCACCAGGACAGTTGCACTTCCCTGGGCCTCCTCTTCTCCTTCTGATTGTCAAGTATTTTCAATGGCCATGGAGCATGCAGGTTGCTGGAACTCTATTACCAGAAATGCCTCGTACTGCTTGGGTGTACAGTTTGCTTATGGCTCTTCTAGTTAAAACACATGGTTCAGCACGACATGGGGCAGCACAGGAATATCCTGGAGCTCCTGAAAATGTTTCATTGTCAAATACCATCTCAAAAATACTTTCTTCTTTTTCCCATAGATTTTTTGCTCTCACACCAAGCCATTGCCCTATACAGAACAAGATACTTCTTAAACCCTATCAAGGTTTCTATCTGGACTTGTGCTATCTGGACTTCTGCAAAGTGTTTGACACTGTCCCACACAACATCCTTGTCTCTAAATTGGAAAGACATCAATTTGGTAGATGGACCACTCAGTGGATAAAGAACTGGCTGGATGGCCGCATGCAGAGTTGTGATCAATGGCTCAGTGTCCAGCTGGAGACCAGTAACAAGTGGTGTCTCTCAGGGATCGGTATTGGAACCGGTCTTGGTCAACATCTTTGTTGGTGACATAGACAGTGGGATTGAGTGTGCCCTCAGCAAGTTTGCCGATGACACCAAGCTGTGTGGTTCAGTTGATACGCTGGAGGGAAGGAATGCCATCCAGAGGGACCTTGACACATTTGTGAGGTGGGCTGATGCCAACCTCATGAAGTTTAACCATGACAAGTGCAAGGTCCTACACCTGGGTCAGAGCAATCCCAGGCACAGCTACAGGTTGGGCAGAGAAGAGATTCAGAGCAGCCCTGCAGAGAATCCTGGGCTGCATCAAAAGGAGCGTGACCAGCAGGTCAAAGGAGGTGATCCTGCCCCTCTACTCTGCTCTTGTGAGACCTCACTTGGAGTATTGTGTGCAGTTCTGGTATCCTCAACATAAAAAGGACATGGAACTGTTGGAAAAAGTCCAGAGGAGGGCCACGAGGATGATCAGGGGACTGGAGCACCTCCCATATGAAAATAGGCTGAGAAGGCTGGGTCTGTTGAGCCTGGAGAAGAGAAGGCTGCGTGGAGACCTCATAGCAGCCTTCTAGTATCTGAAGGGGGCCTATAGGGATGCTGGGGAGGGACTTTTCATTAGCGACTGTGGTGATAGGACAAGGGGTAATGGGTTCAAACTTAAACAGGGGAAGTTTAGATTGGATATAAGGAAGAAGTTCTTTAATAAAAGGTTGGTGAGGCACTGGAATGGGTTGCCCAGGGAAGTAGTGAATGCTCCATCCCTGGTGGTGTTCAAGACAAGGTTGGATGAAGCCTTAGGTGATATGGTTAATGTGAGGTGTCCCTGCTCTCACAATAAATGGCAGGGGGGTTGGAACTAGATGATTTTAAGGTCTTTTCCAACCCTAACTATTCTATGATTCTATGATTTGCTAGGCTCTCAAGTGGCCATTCATTTCTACAGGTTAATGTTATCTCTGTCAACTTCTCACCCCCACACCCATATAGCTTCCTTGTGTGGTATTTTGTCAGAAGTTTAAATGACTGAAGTCAGCATGTCTTGCCTCCTACGTACTGTCCTGTTCATATCACAGAGCGATCAATACATACAAACACAGGAAGAACCATTTGCACCTAAAGTAGTCAGAGTGGTTAACCATGGTGACCTGCTTCTGCACAAAACAAAGAGCTGACGTCTCACACCAGGGCACCAGCAACCGTGACAAGGTGACACACTGCTGTCCCAGACAGCACAGCCCAGGCAGTGGTGGCTCTGAAAGGAAGGGGATAAATTGCCTTTGCAGTATGAGGAGGTGCCAGTTGCCACCAGCTTGCTTCAGCATAGCTGCAAGAGTAATGACCCTGAAAAGACTGTATCAGTCACTATTCTCTGACATGAGGGCTCATAGTATCACAGAATGGTTTGGGTTGGAAGGCAGGTTAAAGACATCTAGTTCCAGCCCCTGCCACTAGACCAGGTTGCTCTAAGCCCAGTCCAACCTGGCCTTGAACACTTCCAGGGATGGGGCATCAGCAGCTTCTCTGAGCAACCTGTGCCAGTGTCTCATCACCCTCACAGTAAAGAGCTTCTTTCTAATACCTAATCTATCTAATCTTTTTCAACTTAAAGCCATTCCCCCTTGTCCAATCACTACTTGCTCTTATAAAAAGTCCCTCTCCTACTTTCTTGTAGACCCCCTTTAGGTCTTATCACACTTAAATAGATTTTTCTATGGCTTATCCTACACCTTGTTCCCTTTTTCATTCTGTGTTTGAATACTGGGAAATAGTGCAGGGAAGGATTGCCTTAACACTGGGGTTTCTGCACTATGTCACCTCACTAGAGCCATGCGTTATCTCTGCCAGTTTGCACCAGCCCAGCACAGCCAAGCCTTCATTGTTATGAAGTGTTTGACATGAAAGGAGACTGTTAGGTCTATCACTCAGTAGTTTGTACTTTGGGTTGTGCCATGGGGTTGGGTTTTTCTGCCTGTAAGGCTGTGCACGCTGCTGAAAATTATATTCCACGGCCAACTCTTGAGCTGATCCTGGCAACAGGCACTTTTTGCATCTCCACAAACTTAGCTTGTGTATCTCAAAGCTAAGCCTTGCAGGTTGTTCAGCTCGCCCAGGACTTTCATGTTGCAACTGCCAATTGCTCATCTAAGCCCTGCTTTTACCTCAACTATCACTCACTGGTGTCATTTACATCCACTTTCTTTTTCTAAGGAACAGAGGAGCAGAAAGAAGAAAGTGTTCATAGAAGGTCTCTTTTTCATTATTGTTCCTATTTAGAAAAATCCCATTTGCATTGGGAGTTTTTCACAGTTGCTTTAGTGCGTTTGTGTTGGTTCCGTTTTTAAATCATTAATCCAAGGTAGTCAGTCCTTCTGTCTACAGGTAAAGCAGCACACAGTGTTCCAGAGACTGCCGTCCTCCACCATGGCTTTCTACCCAAAAACAGGAGGGGAAAAGTTTCAAAGAAGGGACTGTTGCTAGGAGAGCACTAAGACATAAAAGGAGGACCAGGGACAGCTGGAAAGAATTATCTCACCCAGAATCCTGCATGTGTCATCCCTCTCCACCCTTCACTCTTTGTGAGTCTCCACACCAACATTTTCCTCCTGCTACTGGCACCGTTGACTCCCTCGACTATTCCCACCTGCACTTGACCTTTATTTTTACCCTAAAACAACAAACAAGGCTTACCCCTGAGAGCCCAAAAGGACACACAGTGTAAGGCACATTTCTCAGCTCCCAGTGCCTTCCCAAGGCAAGCACCAATACCAGCTGCCCAGGTTCCCAGTGAGCAAAATGGTCAGAAGAGCCTAAAAATGGTGGAGCAAGCTGGAAACCAATGCATTGAACCAGCAAGGTAAAATATGATTAGCTAGTCAAACTGGATATTACTTTCTTTGCCCTTCAAAGAAAAGAGTAGTGGAAATGCTCTCATGCTTACAGCCAATCTTAAAGAAGAACGCTGTAGTATTACATCTGCCACAGGATTACTTTGCTTTCAATATCACTATCCAAAAAAGAGTTGAACACACATAATAAGACTGCATCACAAAGAAATCATCTTCTATAAAAAACCTGTTTCATAATAAGTAACTCTATTACCTTTTCTGCCTGTAGGAGATGATGAAAAGGGGACTCATCACCAGCCACACTGTCTCCAGCACGACAGGACAATGTGCAACTGATATTTCACTCTACTTCATGAGTAAAATTGGGAATTCATAATTCTGTCTAACACAGGAGGACTTGAAAGCACTTTGGAGGAAGCTCATGGGATGGGATGCCAGGCAATGATATCATGGTCCCAAAGGAGGAGCATTTTAAAGACTAAAGCAATAGACTTTGTTGGGGCAAACCTCCAACACCGAACAAAGGATGGGTCCAACTGTGTGTATGTGTGCATATGTATGTACGTACACACACACACAGACTCAGTGGAACAAGCATGTGCGTAGCTTAACATAGTTCTCAAAGTTGTGGCACTGCATTTCTCCCAACCTTCACTAAAACTGTTTCAAAAAACAAATAACAAGCACATCACGATACTTAACAAGTTTTGCAGGAGCAGCTTAATATGTGGCTTCGTTAAATCTTTACATGTTGGGCTATCATAGCTGTATCAACAAGCAACAAGCTGTCACCAAAAGAGGCTGTTTCCATGAAGCAACATAGCAGAGCTCTCATGATGTGTAGGTCAGATGCTTAAGCGGGGCCAGGCCTGGCTCGCTGCCCATAAAGCCAAAGGATGAAAAACACAGGGAAGAAAACAACTATACAGACGTGTCCAGGCTGTGGTGGTCACACATTTTGTCTGAGTTGCCAAGTAGTGACACTGCATCCATCTACTTACCTTCCTGAAGAAAGTGTAGCCCATGTTAGAGCTCAAAGGCAGCTAGCTCCTACCAGAGCTCCCCTTTCTGCCAAACCAGAAGAAGGCAAAGCATTATTTTAAATCAAGAACAGTGAGGAACAAGCTTTTGTGCCACTGGGCAGCTCTGCCTGCAGGGAAGCTCTCTCACATCTCCATCCCCTTTCTCTCTGAGCAGGCTTCTTTTACAGAGGAGAGACAAACGGCAAGAATCTGCCCTTCTACATTCAGAAGCTTAACACTGAAGCCTGAGGTTGTTACCCTTTGCAGTGTGTGCCCAGGAACTGATATATCAATACAGGGTGATACATCTGACTTGCTTTGGCAGTGAAATGAACATCAAAGCTTGGACAGATTAATTCTATTCAAGGCTCCAAGCACCAGAAGACACATAGCAATCTCTTTTTCTTCCACAGCTTGGAAGCTCTTGTTCTTGCATAGTCCACCTTTCCTTGCTTTGCACTTTCTGTCCTCTCTCATGAAGACCCAAAGCCCCATCAGTGCAAGCTCATAGCTAGAAGGAATTGTACAACCTGTAACTACTGCTCCCTGATTTCAAAGGTCCAAAGGACATTTTAAGGAAGATAATGGGTGTCCTGCATATTAGAAAATGTTTTTTTTCTGTGTATTTATTACAGGAAATTATATCATCCAATGGAGATGGGTCAGAGACTAAAAATCAACAGACCTGATCTCCACAGTTAGCTTATTAATTATCACATATTTTCAACTCTGAAACCCAGTTTCTTAGTCTATAAATTGTGACTTCAGGTGTTTAAAATACTTGAATGCTGCTTAATGAAAGGTGACAGAAGGGAAGAATTTTCTGTTCTCACAATAAATCAACATGAGGATTTTTTGTCCCAGAACACTTCTTTCATGTTAACACATTCGCTAGACTTCATTCAGTAACACTTTAAAGTGAGTTACTAGGGAACCCATCATCCAAACCTCAAAGAGAAGAAGGCAAAGAACCCACTGCTTTAAAACACAGAAGGAAAAAGAGGGTGTGCTTGGTTTGGGTTTTTTTCTTTTATGACTCAGTTACTTATGAAAGAATGTGGGGTGGTGCGCGGGGGATCTGAGAGAAAAAAGTGATCATGAAATGGCAATACTCCTGAATAGGGGTAGAACTGTGACATTTCATTTATCCTAGGCTGTGGGCAAATGCAGGTTCTGAAGAAACAGGAGCTACAGAAAGCTGATTTGTTCTTGAAAATCTTAAAACCCTGGCTTGCAAATAACTTTTTCTAGTTTTCATTAGGAGTGTTTCTTTTTGGCACTAACTTGGATGGAATTTATTGTTGAAGGATCTGAATTCCGGCTCCTTGGGTTTTACACATGTAACACCTATGTGAAGAGCTGTGTGCTGTGAACACCTTTGGGCATACCAGCCGACTTAGAAAATGTGACTTGGAACTTTTCAAGTCTTTTTATTCTTTTTACAGTTCTCTGTTCTTCCCCTCAGCATATTTCCTGTTTCCTCATCCTGTAATAGTTATGTACACTTAAACGGTGGATGAAACACCTTTTGAGCTGTTGTTGTCAAGTTTTATTAACATTTCCCACATTGTTTCCTGTTTTCATACTAGTACCCCAGCAAATGTCTGCATAAGTGAGCAACATAGCTGGTCAGTACTCAGCTACCCTGAGTGCTGGCAGATCATTCTTTTCATAGATCATCAGCTATCTCAAAAGATATTAAAATGATGCTGCTGCAGCCATAAACTTAGTAGATATTAAAGGAATAATTTCACCCACGAACAAAGTTCACCCAGCTTTGAGAGAAATGAGAGGCTGGACACAGACCTAGGCCAGGGAGTAACAAAGGATGTTGCATGTGCTTGAAAACACAGGGGAGGTGTACGGTGGTACACAGTCATTTTCCAGCCTGGTATAGGAACAATGACTTTCACAAAAAAATGGCAAAAAATGCCATTTTGTTCCTGCAAGCTGCAGCACCTCAATACCATGTTCCATTCCTGAGGTTACACTTCCAGCAGTGCAGTGTCTCAAAGAGCGCTGAAGACAGACACTCATAAATTTAAAAACATAAGAAAAGTTTCCATAAACTTCAAAGCAGCAACTGCTTGCAAGCATCAAGTTCTACTAATACTTAGCATGCAAGATGCCCAGTCTATAAGTGTGTCATGCCATAGGAAAACTGATTGCCCAAGTCAGCACCATGCAGCGAATTTATGGTGGCTGTTACATTGCTTTCCCATGTAATCTGCCTGCAAAATAGAGCAATATTTCTCTATGGTAATACAAATTATGTGTGTCAGTAGGGGAGAACAAATCAAGTGCTTTGTGTTAGACAGCAATATTAAAAGCAGCGGACACATCAAGGCGTATTCAGAATTTGTCAGACAGTGACTGAAAGCAGTAGGAAAAAAGCCTATGTTCTGCCACATCAAGCTTCAACAGGGTTTGAGGGAAGGGAGTGGAACTTTAAATGGTGTGGTGCTTAAAAAGAAGCCAGATCACAAGAGAAAGCCATTTCAGATCCAGTAGGTCTGTGTTTCTAACCAAAAGTCTGTGTAAAAAGAAGGAACAGAGAAGTGTGTTTTTCACAATTTTCTCTTGTGGTGTTTTGCTAAGGCTGTTACTTCACAGGATGTTCTATTGTCTTCACTGCCACAATGCACAGGAACACCCTGCAAGCCACTGTGGGCTCTGATACAGTGCCTGACAACATGAAAGATGTGTTTTTGCTTTCAAGACCAACAGAATGAAAATCAATATGTGAAAATTTTGCCACCCACACCTGGCAGGCAACCTTCCTGGTTCAATGAGATTTAAATATAAAGGAGAAAAACCACTAAGCCCACTGCATCCAGATTGGTCTTTGCTGGACTCCTGAAGTCCTTTTGGTAAATCCCAAGGTTCGGCCATAATTGTGCTCTTTTTTGTTTCCCAAGGTGCTTTCTGTGAACCAGGAGGGGATGAAAAGAGGACCACTGACTTTTCAAGCTTGTATTTATTGTGCTGGAGACAAGCTATTTTTCCAAAAGTATTCACAGCTGGGATTGCTGTGTAGTCTGGGGCTAAGACTACAAAAGAAAGCAGCTTTTATGTGAAAGTCATCAGCACAGGCCTAGGACTCCATGAAGATCAGCATGTCTTTGCTCTGGTGGCCTGAAATAAAGATCCAGCATCAGAAAGCAGGAAGACCAGACCTTGTACCACAAAAAACAAGATCCCTTTGTTTTCAAGTTGTCAAGCACAAGTCCCTTTGTGCTCTTTCATCTGATGGGGACCCTGATTTCCCCATTCTCAATGAAGCAAGTTTCTGAAACAGTGGTAGGTAGACATGAGAAAGGGCTGGTGACCAAAGATCTGAAACTGCACTACAATAGGAGCAGACCTAGAGGTATGCTTACCTCCACCAAGACCTATGGCCACTATTTGTCTGCACATCCATAGCATATGACAGCTTAGGTCAAAACAGGCATTTCCACTGGGATGACTTTGGGGAAGTAAGATCAGCAAGCACCTCTCACATCAGGCTCCCCCTTGAGCCAAAACAAAAAGGTTCTTGTAAAGAATAACTTCAACAGCCCCTCACTGGTCATGGCTATGTGCACCACAGCCTAGTCCAGACTGGGACATTAGATGCCCAATAGAACTCTCAAAGAGGTGCAAGATGAGCAAAAGTGCCAAAATAACATCTCTATGCTAGTGAGCCTGCACTCAGTTTTAAGGCAGCTATGTTTTGCAAGGGGGGATTGAAGGTACAGTGGGAGGTTAGTCAGTGTCATAAAATGTCAGTAACTTTTTTATACAACCAGAAAAAGTCTTTTGGGGTTTGGTTTGGGGTTTTTTTTACACCTACAGAGTCTATACGTTGTATTTTAGATGCCCCAAAAATTCCCCTTAGCACTTTTATCATTCAGCATCACTCCGGAGTTTAGTCAGCCAAACCATACCCTTTTCCAGTTATATGAATTGCATCTTGAAAACAGCACAGCCACTAGTATCACATCGTCCTAGAGCTGAGCCACATGATAGAAATCTCTATCCTGTTTTTCTACAGAGATGAGTAAGATTTTCCTGTGCAATTAATTTATGATATCTTTCTGTGTATTTGTGTAAATATATAGAACAAAGATGCCACTGCAAAGATAACAATTTGCCAAAGTGCTTTTTGCATTCTTTCAAGTGTGGTTGTTTTATTTGCAGTTTACTGTATTTTAGTCATGTTCTGACATTTGACGAATTTTCACTGAAAATAGACCTCTTACTAATAACAGAACCAGACATAAAACTCATAGTAACAAGGAATAGCAGATTTACCATTATTTACTGTTTACTATTATAATCTTAAACAACAGATTTACTATTTATTGCATACATTTATTATGTAGTAACATTAGAGTATTTGAGTAAAATGGAAATAATTGAGTTTTTTTTAATGAGGCTAAAAACATAATTTACTTACACATATGTAATAGTAATAACAGTAATCATGATAAATATTTTTGGACGGATTTTGTCACTTTCAAATACTTCACCCTCTTAAAGACAACAGATCTATTTCTATGAGTAAATCCTGCATGTTGCAAGGAAGGCTGCAAATTCTATAGTAACACAGAGGTGAAGAATAATTTACAAAGACACAAGAAGACAAAGTCCTGATTGAAAGAAGCCTAAGTGTTTAGAGCCAATTTTCTATTGTCCGCTAGGCTATTATCACTGAGATCTGGACAGAATTGGGAATTCTGTCCATCTTGGATTCGATCCTTATTTAATAATCAAACAATTAACTTCAAACAACCAAGCAGACCAAAACACTCTGTTTAACAAGTGTTTTTACAGAATAAGGGTTGCCTCATGATAAGATAGGGTATATGACCTTATGTAATTTCATGCTCTCGTCAAACAGTGGGATAAAATTGTCGCTGATTCATGAGCTGTAAATAGGGGACATAGAAAGACAAGAACATGCAGAAATATGGGCAAAAAGCTTCATATATGCTTGCTGATTTTGGACAGGAGGCATTGATTCAAATGAATACATTTGTAATGGAAGACTTTACCTCTTCCCTGGGCTTTCCTGGAAGTGTGATACTTCTAATCTCTTGCAGTGATATCAGATTTTTCAGCAACATCTGAAGCTCTGCAGCAGGGGAGGTCATGGGGAGGTTGTTTGGCTGCTCAGCATAGCCAAGCCATGGTCAGCCAGCAAGACACTAACTCAGCTCCACTGCTCTGAGCCACCTAGCACAGACCTTCCTCCTCTTCCTTCCCCCTTTTAGACAGCCCCTATGCCTCCCAGCTTGAATTTTTCATATTCAAAATAAGGCTGCTTGCAGTTGCAGCTGCAGTCACAACAATGCCTGCTCCCAGTAGTGCAAACCCTTTGCTTTCCATCCTTCAGGTGGCTTTCTGCAGAGCCATACATCCCATTTATGCCCCCTGGTTTCTATTGTCACCCTTTGATAACTGTAGGACACATTAAGGTAGTGCAATTCACTAAGGACAGCTTTCTATTTGCTCTAAAACCTGAGCAAAACAATTCAGCAATGTAACTTTGCCCTTGTTCTCACACTTTCTTCTCACCTTTTTAGGCATCATTGAACTCTTCATTAACAAACACAGACAAGAACCATGCATGTCCTATAGATGCAGTCCATGTGTGCCAGCAGATCACCATGTCCCATGGCGCACTCCAGCTAGGAGCTTCCCACCAAGAGCAGGTTCAGGCACAGGGGCTGACTGGATCAGCTGGAGGAGCATGATGTGGAAAGGCAAAGGGTATCTCCTGGGAAAGGTTTGGGAGTTTGAATTTTTGTCAGCTTTGCTTCAAGTAATTAGCACTGCTTCGGAATGCAAGCTGTGCAGTGGATAGGGAGTTGTCTGGTTACACTCACTGAGGTTTTCTCCGCATCTGCCAGCAGCATCCATGATCCCATACAAAGCACTGTTCTCCTGCACATGGTGTGGGGCTGTGGTCCTTCCATGAGGCTGGACTCTGCCCTAGGGCTGGGAAAAAGTGCAGGACTCCCCAGGAGGGCAGTGGGCAGGGGCTGGTTAGGGAACACGCAGGCACACAAAGTGCCCACTGTCCTCCTGGCACTCAAACATGTTTCATCATCTGGCACACTTTCTTTGCCTGTGCAAAAAGATCAAATCCAGGAAAAAGCAGGAAAAAATGGCCATTTTTTTCAGAAAGGCAGGTCCAAACGTTTTCTTTTCCCCTTCTCCCACCTCAGCATAGCCCCATTCCCAGAGCAAGGGTGAGAGAAGGGATCCCATGCAGTAGGACATGCTGCAAGAAACATGGGCACGACACAAATAACTTCCCAATGAACAGCACCTGCCCTACTTGCACTGCGCCATCACAGTCAGATGTGCCTGTGTCATATAGAAACTAGGTTAAATGAAAGGGGTGTAGCTCTATGAACCTTCACTTTAGTACAGCTTTGCACCTTCTGGGTCAATACCTGAGGGTTTTGGTCAGTTCTGGTCCAGAGAGAAGTAGGTACACAGGAGGTTTGCCTGAATAAGAACTAAAACAAGAATTTGAGATTTCAGCTGCTGTGAGGTGAAAAGACACCTGGAAAAGATGTTTTATCAGCCTAAGAGTGCTATTCTGTGTGGTTTGTACTGTTTTTAGCTGCCACACCAAATCCAACCTTCCCAAAGGATGCATTGGAGCCTGAAGCCACAAAGCTGCCAATACCCCACCTTTCTGACCACTCCTAGTCTCCCTGTCACAAAAATAAAGCCCAGGCTAGCACATTGTGCTGGGAGCAAGTTGTTGTCTCCTGCCAGTGCAGGCTCAGTATCCATCTCTCACCCCCTTCCTCCCTGGGGCAGCAGCAGCTCTCACATCCCTCTTCTGCCCAGGGACAGGGATCACCTTCCATGAAGCATCCAGGCACATGATGCACCCCAACATCAAAAATACCATTGTGCTAAAAGGTATGGGAGAGCTGTGAGCAATCTGAACCATAACTCTGGGCAGGTTACTCATGACTAACTCCTACACAGGCCAGATCTTACTCAGCAAACACAGGGCTGGGGCCTAGGTTGCACTTTCACAGGCAGTTCAGCCCACTGAGAGTGAGAAAGGGTGTTTCATTCCTTCTGGCAACAAAACAGTAAACAGCTTTCTCTGGTAATATTGTAACCACCATGCTCTCGGCATTCACCATTTACCCAAGGAGAGGGGACTTGTGCAGCCTGGGTCCCTCATTAAAGGGAATATTGCCCTGCAAAAGGTGATCTAAAGTTTAACTAAACAGAATTTAATCTAAAAAACAGCTTGCAGTGTTTCGAGCCAAATCGCAATTATTAAGCATCATTATCAATCAATTTTGCTCTTCAGACCATCAGGAGATACTCTCCTACTGACTTCCACACTGTGCATAGGAGCTGGGTCAGTAAGTTGATTTACGCTGTCTGTAAACTCAAGTTTTGTTACAGGTGATATTTTTAAATGCTGCTTGTTCCTACTGAATGCCAATGATGTTGTGTTGCGGTATTTGTTGTACCACGTGTATCCATCTGCAGTATAGCCATCGACACCAATTTTGCTTTCCTCATCCGAACTGTGCCTGCTGGTACTAGTGGCTGTTAAAAAACAATCCCATCAGCAGATTCAGAATATTCTTTCACCTTTGTTTCTTTCTTTTCCTTCCTGAAAACCTCCTTCTAAAATGCTGTTTAATACATCTAGAGAACAGCAGAAAATTAACACCATCCTTTTGTGATTGAAGCCCAGATACCAACGGAGAAGATTTTGAGATATTAAAAATGATGTTTACAATGTGATAACAGCATTTTCCCAGTGCAAATGGTACTGGTAATCATAAAAGCCAACACCTTAGGCCATCTCTACTGAGCACAGCTTATGGTATTGGTCCCGGGGGAGCACGAGTACTCCAGTGCTCAGCGGAGGAGCTCTGGTATAACATATCCACTGACCTGCACTTGAACCTACCACTTGCTGTTTTCCTCTTATAGTCTAAATCTGGAAATGTGCTGTCTGGTCAGTAGCATACTACCAAATCATTCAGTGAAATGTTCTGGATGCCATAAAAGCGTGCCTGTGCTTGCAGCGCCATAGAAAACCAACTTGTAAAATATAGCCGGAGCGCAGCTCACAGCCGCCACCGGTATCAGAGGCAGCCCATGTGCTGCTGCGGAGGCACCTCTGTAATGCAGCCAGGCAGCAGCTGTGTGCATTGCAGACATTGCAGGCGGTGGGTGGCTGTCTGTCTGTGTGCTCAACAGCTGTCCCCACCGCCACGCCAAGCCAGCACCCGGCCTCCCCAGAGAGCACCTCTTTTGGCTCAGCCAGCACCAATTCTGGAGCACCCTGTGGGAGCGGTGCCACTGCTCTCACCCATCCTTCTCAGTGGGGTCTTGGGGGGATGCAGCCACCTCTGCCAGCCTCAGGCACAGGGAGAGCCCGGTGCAGTGTTTGCCTCTGGGTAACTCGATCAGCTGCCACAGCCGTCTTTGTCATAAATGACTGCAGACACCAACTATTTACTGGACAGATTTGTGTTAAAAAATACCAGGCAGTAAACTGCAGATTTGGAATTTTGCCCTCTTTATTCCCTAGCCCTGAAGTTTAGTTGAATCCCTTCACTTTGGTGAGCCTGTACATCTGCTGCCTTACAGCAAATCCTGTGTGTTGATCCTGGTTGTGCTAAAGACACGTGCATGTTTATGACATTTGTAAAGGATGCCATTAATCCATCCACAAACCTTCTTACTTTATGCTATTTGGTAAGAAAAACAGAGTTTAGTATTTGTTACCAAAAAAAAATCCAAAAGCCTAAATTTCCAAGTGTATTTGGTCTGCCATCAGCAGAGGGATGCTCTTGGCCATGTTTGCAGAAGCCACCAGCTCACAGTGTGAGGGTCCTGGGGCAGGCCAGCATCTCAGAAACGTGAACCTTCAGAACTGCATCTTCTCACTGCAGTTCAGAAACTGCTGTAGCAGCTGTAGAGACCACCAACAGCTTGGATGGCAGTGAGCACCGAGGACACTGGCAGCCAGAGGGAGCCGGGTGCGTGACCTCACCTAAAACCGCCTGAAATCACTATGTGTCTTTCAATTGGCTTCAATGATCTTTGCCTCCCTCCCCAAATGAGTAACAAGGATCCTCACAGATTAGGCAAGATGCATGCACAGACAGCCACACAGTTTTAAATGTGCTTACTTATGTTTAGATACTTTAAACTTTCTCAAAGAGACTGACACTCTCCATGAGTCGTCATGGGTTTGCTTCTGGGGTGTTTTCCAGTTTCATAGCAAAAATCCCCACCAGCTATTTCAATCACTCCTGTGAGAAAGGAGTATTTTTCAATGTAAAGTGGTGGGGTTTTTTTTCAGGCTGTATATTGCACCGACACTTAAATAACATGAAGCAAACTGTTTACTCTTCTCAAGCTACAATGTGTCACTTAGCAAACTTTTAAGCAGAACTATACACTTCACTCATTCTGACTAAAATACTGGATTTTTTAAAAGCCATACAATATGCATGAGAGCACCAACTGAGCAAACGAAACCTTCTTTTTCCTTCCCAGGGTGACTGCATGAGCTCTACTGAATTTTCCATTGTGATGTGCTCTGGCTGCAGAGGCAGGGCTGTGACTGTTTTGGGCATAGGAGGTGGCAGGGCTGGGCACACAGAGATCTGAACCTTTGGGACTATTTTGGGAGTACACAAACCATGAATGTAGGGCTTGATTTTAAAAATAGCCTCTTCTTTACAACTGAAGCTCCAGCTCAGGACACAGGGATTGCAATGAAGCAAGTAAAGATTAAACAGCTTCAATGCAGGACTTGGAAACCATAGCTCGAAACCCTTCTGCAACATAGAATCATAGAATCATGGAGTGCTTAGGGTTGAAAAGGACCTTAAGACCATCTAGGTCCAACCCCCCTGCCACGGGCAGGCTTAATGTCATGCTGAAGAGGATTCTTCTAGGCTTGAAAGAGCAAAAGAGGATGGAAAAATGAACAGGATTTATAAAACTCCTTCTCTGATGGTGTTTCGTTGCTGTTTTTTCACATAAAAAAAATCACCCTTCTTCTTTCCTCTCTCTTCATCTGGTAAAGCAGTTCTGCTGCTCCAAACAGGGGCAACTGCAGGTTAGGTATGAGGGCCAGTTGGACAAGCCTTCCACATTGCCAGGCTGAGGTCCTTTCTCAGTTATAAGGCTGCTCTGCCTCATGCAGAAATGCTCTTTAAAAGCCAGCTGAAAAGGGGAAGGGAAAACTGGGTTACACAAAGAATTTCTGTCCCTCTTGCTCCATCTGACCAAGCAGAATGGAGAGGCAAGCAGAAGAGAAAACAAGCTCAGAGAAGTCTTTTCTGCTTTTCTGCTGTCTGAAAACCCCCTTGGCATTTCCTGTGCACTAAAGATAATCTCAGAGCTCACATCCAGTGGCAGCACAAACACCATGTGTCTCAGCACACCTGACACCCTCGCACAGCTTTGTGATATTAAAGTTGCTTCATTTAGACAACAGCGAATAACAAGCACTGGTACCTACTCTTCTCAGCAGGCCTTCAGGGCTTGGCAAGGGGACACAGGGCCTCTTCTGGACCTCTTTATCCTTGGAAGAAACCAACTAAGAAGCCAAAGGAGATACATAGAGCTGTTGTCTCCAATGGGTCTGTGGCCAGAAGCAAACCTAAATGATAAACTATGTACCACATGAAATTATTAAATCCTACACCATATGAAGAAGCTTTATGTTAAGAAGTTTCCAGAAACAGTTATTTTCATTACCCACTAAGGACCATCTATTTAGCAACTGATAGACTTTGGAAGTTGTTTCATCAGCACTGGCCAGACACCCACTCCTCTTATCAGATCTCTGCTCCCAGGGAGTGCGGGCTGGGAGAGCCGTCCTGTGCTCACAACTTCTTAGATCACAGTGAATTCTTTATATTTACAAAATCTCTATTAGCCTCTGGAGACCTCAGATAAAGACAAAAGACCATAAAAATGTCCATTGGAGGTCACACCAAAGGTCCCTCTAGTCTAACATCTAATGCTGGCAATAGCAGATGCCTAGGAAAGAATACAAGACTAGGGCAAGCCTATAATAAAACTACCATGACATACTCTCTCAACCTCCAGTGATTTGGAGGTCAGGGACTTCCTGACCCAGATAGTGTATGTTTGTGTTTGAGGGCAGAGAAGGATTTGAACCTCTATTCCAAGCATTTGAATGCTACGGGAAAAAAACACTTAACCCAGCTGGTGAGAGAAATAAAATGTTCACTGTAAATACAAAGCTGGTGGAAACAGACCAGAAGTGCATTTCCAAGCCTAAAACATTACCTCTAAGAAAACACTCAGCCTTCTGAGGCCAAGAAGCATCTTTTAGCCTGAGAGGCTCCAGCTGCTCAGCATTCCCAGGGCAGTGCTCACCCAAACCCCTTCTTCCTTCAAGCTGATCACCCAGAAGAAAATGGGGAGGATGAAGAACTCTTAGCAATAAGTAGGACCAATGCATCCAAAGCCTTCCCATTAAGGAATTCAACTAGATGTTAAAGGGTCTTCTCGGAGAAATCGCAGGTTAGATACTCAAGCATCAGACCAAAATGGTGTCTCATACTGGGAAGCAGTGGGCAAGTGAATCATTTACTGGCCAAGCACAGCTATTCCAGATGGAGTTAATGTAAGGAAGTAGTTATGATGTTGAAGTCAAGGGGTTACCATGGTGGCCCAAGTGCAGACCAAATCATCGGGCAATGCCCGTGCACTAGCATGCATGTGCTGATGGTACCACAGGACAAAATGCTGCCACATCATGAACTGCAGCATTCAGACCCAGGTCACCAGGACAGATATCACAATAGGTCTCACTAGCAATAACAAAAACGTGCACAGGTGCCTCCATTACTTGAAAGGCTGCACAAACATTCATTCCGCTGCAACATTCTGCAGGCCCCCGGCACTCACATGAAAGAGCAAGTGTGCTTCAGACGTACTGCACTTTTCTCTGTCAGCCACCACATCCCCTATTGAAATAATTTCCTGTTTTATTTGTCAGATTGCTGTTGTCATAAGCTGTTGCTGGGGGGGGATGGGGATGGGAAGGTGGTGTCTGACCAAAGAGCACAATAGCCTGCTGGATGAGGGGTCAGCTTGGCTGCTGACCCATGGAATGGAGTTGTGGTGGAGGGACAACATGAGGAGCAAGGGGAGAGTAATGCTCATTGCTCCATAGCATGTTTCCTGGAAAATCAAGGAAAACAGGTTTGATAGGACACAGCGAGAGAGCCTCATCAATGCTTTGACTACAGAGTTGATGTTTCAGGCCCTTCTAGTGGAAGAAAAGCAAAAGCTGTGTGGGACAAGAGTACCTGTTTGAGGATCAGTCTCTGTAACTAGAACAGAGATACAACACACAAATCCAGATTCTAGTATCAAGAGCTACAGCCAGCATAGCTGTCCTCTCTCCTTATGGTAAGCATAGCAGAAAAAGTAAAAAAAGGGAGCTTCAAACCAAAAATGGTGCTAAATGTTAAGCTACAACAGCTGCATTATTGCTGGTGTTACCTTTGCCTCTGGTTTCCACATTCGTGTTTCTTTTACACTGGGACAAGTCTGTTGGCCCACTACAGCCTCCTATTGGATTTTTTTATTTATCTTAGAAATACACACAGCGAGCGGCAGTTTGAGTGAGGTGAGGGTCAGATGGGAAGGCAGGACTGAAATTAGCAACAACCCAGCTGCTGGAAATTATTTTGCAGGCTCTGGAACAAACTGCTCAGTTTCACTAGGGGCCACTGTGCAGCACAGCATTGGCCCTTTCCACGGGGCTGGCAGGAAGGACCAGCGTCACATCATGGGCACAACGAGGGAGGGGGAGGAGGATGTGTTTTTGTGCAACAAATTGATTTTTGAAAAGCCAAGATTTTCGCTCAGAGGAACTTTTTAGAAATTCACCAGCAATCCATTTCCAAAGCCAGAGTAACTGCAAAATTCAGCTTTTTTCCCCTCTTTTTTATGCCAGAACTCAAGTAATTTTCATGGCTGTGAATCAGAACATCTTCATTCTTGTGGCATGTTTTTCACTTTTATGAACACTAATTTCACTACATTTTTAGAGTGGTGACTTTAGCCACAGCGTGGCTGCTGCTAAGTTCCCACGGCTACCAGTAGGACTTTTATGTGGGAAATCTGTGGGCAGCAGGGAGCCTCCCTGTTTGTATCAATATGAACTTCCCAAGCACATCAGCCTGACATTTTCTCAGCCCGAGAGCCGGAGCACACATGCTCTCACTTAGAGCTCTCTTTTCCTAAGCTGAAGGACATGTGTGATCATTTTAATTCCGACAGTTTTCTAGGAGCCTTTTGCACACACAAAATTCCTGAGGGTTTTTTTTCTCTTCAGCCATGCAGAAGCCCAATCTTATGAACTGCTGAGTGCCACTGCAAGGCACTAAGGGACTACAAATCCCGGGAGTTGTAGGAAGCATCCTTCCAAGCATGCTGGAGACCCTGAGTACTGCAGATGCACCCACATTCCCTCTCCACCATCACAGATGGGGCTGTTGGTGCTGGCAGGTCATTGTCGGCACAGCCGTCCCGCAAGAGTTTCCCAGCCCTTCACTCGGTGGCTACGCATTCCAGAGATGACCAGACATAAACACATCTCCTGCACTTGCATACTGGAGCGCTTTCTGCAGCTGGGTAATAAGTTGAAGAGCACATTAAAAGCATATATATTATCTGCCCAAACTAAAAAATAAAAGCTGGTTATATTTTGTGCTCAGAACATAAAAATGCGGTGGGAGGGCAATGGGTGAATTGTATGGCTTCAGCATTATTAGAGATAATATACTGCAGGAAAAAAATCAGCTGTGGAGAGACACCGTTTAGCCAACATTTAGAGAAAACACACAACCCACAGACATGACAGGACCATGCTCAGTGATTCTAGCTCACTATTTCTTCCTATCTGCACAATTGCAACCACACTAGCTGTGGAAATGTTTCAGGTCCATAATCACTGATGATGGACATCCATCATCCGGAATGTGAGGCACTGGGAAGCAGAAAACCTTCATCAATTTTTATCACTTTAGTCACATTTATCACTTCAGTCAAAAAGGCTGCTTGTGAGAGATGCTGCAGCTCTGCAAGAAGCTGAAGCCAAAGGAAATCTCCAAGTTCTGATCTTTCAAAACCCTCATAGCTCCCCATTTTTGATCCAAAGTGTTCAACTACTTTATGAACCCATCCTTTGGCAGCCACTGCAACTTTTATTCCTTGTACCTGGCTGCAAGTGAAGTCCACAGGACACTGCTCTGGGCATATTCCTCAACGTGTTCCATGTGAAGACAGGAATATTGTGAGATACACTGCTCGTCAGCTAGCAGCGAGAATGTCAACACAGAATTTACAAGGCTTGAAACGGAAAAGAAAATAAAAAGCTGAAGGTACTTTCACTGTTGTTGCAGCCAGGATAGTCCAGGGATATAATTGTGGTGAGGTTTATGGGAAGAGGTAATATCTTCCCCAAGACCAACAGATATATGTGGGGGAAAAATAAGATAACCTTCCTCTAGATGAAAGCTATCACAGCTGGGCTTTAAAGTTCTCCAAGTCTGACTGTTAAAACCTGGAAACTGTTTCCTCAGGCAGAACAGGGCTTCCCCAGACACTTGCTAAATGGTGACTTTAGAGGTGCTATGTTTTGGCAGTGCTTAGACCATGACAGTCAGAAACACACAAAGACATCACAGCTGGGTAAAATTCCTGCTGAAAATACTCACCAAAGGCTAGTGTAACCAGCAGTAAAAGAACACCCAAAAGATTTCTCTCTTGTCTATAACTTAGTCCCACTTTGTAAGGCAGTCTCAGTGTTTGTGTGTGCACATCTGTGCCTTTTCCCTTCAAAAAGTGGCTGAACTCTTTGGCCAAAGGAGCCAAATGTGACAAAGATTTCAAAGTCACCTGCACATCTAAAAGCCAAATGAAAATAATTGGGCTAGTAGAAGAGAGAACACCCATACACAACCTCTACAAGCAGTCACACTAAAAGTGGAGCTGTAATATGAACCTGACATTATTATGTCCTCCAACACCTACTGTAGGAGAAAGAATCTGTAACACTTCAGTAGGGAAATGGCTTCAGCACTGATTTGTACTCACCGATTATACAAACCTGCAGGGTTCAGTGGTTTTGATGTTCAACTGATTATTTACTGATATTAAGAGCATGTTCATTTGCAGGGTAAGGGGCTGGAAATGGGGTTTTGCTAGGTACCTCATGGTCACTCATGGTCACTTCATTGAGTCAGTGGCCACTCTTTACTGACTCCCTGGCCTCAAATAACGCCAATCCCACCAAGGTGCCTGCAGGCAGGAGGCATGTATGGAGCTGACCTGAATGTCAGGCTGGCGAGAGGAGCTGAAAAATGAGAAATGTGCAGAAGAAAAGCAGAGAGCAGCAAAACCAGGGCAGAAGATAAGATGGAAGGATGCAGGTCAGTACTTTGGTCTCTGCAAAACTGGTATGGACTTTTTGGTGTCAATTCATAAGAAGGGAAAGTGGGTGGCTCCAGAAACACAGTAAAAATGAGATTAACTTGCCTACCAAATTCTCAGTCATCTCCTCTCATAACCACTGCCAGGAAGTATTAATAACCCATCTAAATTTAAAAAGAACAAAAAAGAAAATACTATACCGTGTGGCTCAACCACAAAGAAACCATGAATTTGCTCTTTCAATAATTAAAAGTGACCCAGCAAATTTTCCAGAGCAATCATCTCTAGTTCATGGAATAAAAGGCTATCTTCACTGCCCATGTATGCAGAGTGTGCTGCATTATCTGCCCAGATGATTGCATCATTTTGCCTGTTTGGATGAAATTATATTTTGTGAGAGTGACAAAGTAATTCCCCATGCACCAGTTATTTTTCTGCTTAGAAACTCCATGCAAAATTATTCCATTCATGGAAGAATTGTAATGCCTTAACTACCTACTTGCTCATATTTTGTAAATTATAGAAGCAAAAAAAGCTCATTGCCTCTGCCAGCATGAGACAAATATTTTACTGCATATGACGAGGGCTGACAAAATTTCCACCCCAAGCTCTTTTGAGTTCAGCTTGGGACATGACTTACAGACTTCTGTTTTAACTTTCTGCTCTGCAGAACCAGTGTGTTCCTCCAGCTCAGCTAGCGCTGCGTGTGCTTTGACCTTCAAAACCAGATTTCTAGATCTCTTCACCCTTGGATATTTTTAATGCACTTACTTCACTGAATGAGAAACATCATCAGTATCCGTGTCCCGAGAGTTCTCCAGCAGGTAATGTCTGAAATGTAGCTCTCTGGGTGCTATTTGGAGAAAGACTTCACCACTTTTAATCCTTTGCAGCACAACCGCTTCACACAAGACAGTGAGAGTAAATACTGTGCAAAATGAGTAAAGATGGCAGGAGTGAGTTTGCAGGCAAAACCCACCATGAGTCAAACTGTCCCCTAGCTACCACATTAAATCATTCTGATAGAGGTGAGATTGTGCAAATGCCATGAAGACAGCTTCAGTTCATTAACATCTGAGAGAGGTTTTCTCAGATGAGTGTGGTCCCAGATCTGAAATCCATTAAAACCTTGAATCATTCCGGATCTGGCTTTGAGAAAGAAGGGCAGTTACTGGTGTTGAGTGTGACTGCATGTATTGAAGCAACCCAAGTCATTGAATTCTCAGTGCTGCTGCAATGGAAACAAAGGAAACAGAGCTGAAGGGACTTCTGAGAAATGTTGCAAACCAGTTAACCAGACAGGAATTGGAACAACCTATCAAGCAATATGGAAAGAGACTGGTTCCTAGAGATATGCCATGTACAGCCATTTTGTTCATACAGCGCCTTTCAGTGCTCCAGTAATCAGATCCATACGTGTTACGCTACTGAACAAGAAATGTCCTTTAACAATGTCCACAGATTTAAGCATAATTGAAGTAAAAAATTGCTTTTGTTGCTGTACCACTGTGTACAACAGCTCTTGACTAAAAATTAATAATGTCTGGCTTACTGTGTCTACATACCACATCTCAACGAGTCTAATTTCACATTAGAATCACCAGCCTTTGCCTTTTATCAGATAGAGAAAAGGGAAATTAGCACTCTCTTTGTCATGTTTCAGAGCAAAACTATGAGCTTTGAAGTTATGCATTTGTGAAAGAAACCATGGTGGGCTGTTAAAACAAGCTTTTGGTACTGAAAAGGTTAACTAATTTTGTTTCACCAATAAGTTTATCTATGATCAGAACTGAGTCATACAGAAAATACTCCTACAAGATCTGACCTTTTACTTGTATCCCACACTGAGATAATATTATACTTAAAATGGATATCAATAAGAACTTTGTTTTAAAAAGTATATTTAAAATAAATTACTTTTAAATAACAGAAACTGTTTTCAATTAGCCCTGTTAAAGGAAATCAACTAGAAAGTTATGTATGCTTTTTTATTTTCTTTATATAAATTATACCCAGGAGTCCTATGATAGCAGCACTGTACAAACTATGCACTACCTTTGTATTTATTTCTTATCAAAATAAACTTAACAAATTAGATTTGTTTTTACAGCACTTTATATCCAATAATGACAATGTTGTATTGGTCCCAGGATAAAAACAATGAAAGTAGCAGCTGAATGGTATTTTTATTAAGAGTTAACAAAAATGTCTTATGCAAACAGAGTGTATAAAGAAAATTAATTCCATAATTCCTCATGATGAAGGCATCCTTCTTTTTTTCTTTTTTCCTCACAATATCAATCTCATTTGGAAAGATCATTCTGAGGGGAAAACTAAGTTTTAGCATGACTTACTCAGCAAAATGATATGGCTGAACTTAAACATTGCTGACTGCTAGGATTTAATATTAGGAACTGGCAAATGTTTTGATAACTTAATACTTTTTAAAAGAAAACTTGTTTGTTACTGAAGATTTTGGGAGCCCAGAAGAAATATAATCTAAAAAATAACAGAAAGTGCTAAAGATCCAAAGCAATGTTTCTTCTTTTTCCCATTTTTTCCATTTCCTCTACCTTGAACTGGTTCCTCCATGCTAGCAATTTAGAGGCCTTTTTATTGGTGGCAGATTCAAGTATCTCTGAGATATTCACCCTACAACTCAGCAAGAGCCCATGTTTTCCTCCAGCAGTGGCAAAACGGCAGAGCTAATAGTCTGGGGTTTGTTACTAAAAATGAGTCCTTATACAAAAAAAGGAGAAAAAAAGAAACAACCATTGTTTAGAACATGTGGTTTGCTGCTATTAAGTTAATAGTGGAAAACCTCATTACTTTTAAAGTTCATTTTATTTTGTGGTGGCATTGTTCTCTAGACTGAAGCAGATTTTCTCTTAAGCAGAGCCTCTAATTCCACCTTACAATCTTCTGTTCAACAAGTCACTCTTAGCTTGGCCAAATGCATGTTTTAAGTCAAAGTGCTGAATTAAAAGGGAAAAAAGAAAACATTTTCCCACACATGCCTCTGGGGCTGCTAGCAGGCACTCGTGTGCCATCTTCTCCAGCTTTTGCTCTGACTGGAGGAGTTTTCCAATAAGGATCTTGGGTTAAAGGTGCTCTTTGAGCAGTGCTAACAAAGTTTCTGTCTCTACTGAAGGATTAGATACTGCTGAGGGCTCTGATGAGGTCAATTAGAGGTTGGATAAATTCCGAGGCCAGCTCCATGCAGGAAGCACCATAGAGAAGCAGAGATGTAAGAAAGGTGTAACATGGTTTGATGGAGCCATGGGTTCTGAAAATCAAAGTGGCCAAACAGAGAAGAAAATAGAAGATTGTAAAGGTTTCTGGTTCAGGTTTCTTCTCAAATTTTGGAAGCATCTAATCTGACTGTTCATTGAGGCTATAATGACCTACAATAACAGAGAACCAAATCTGCAATTTGAGAGGAAATTAACCCCAGGCAGAAGCCTTGCCTATAGTTTGCGTGCTATATATGCCTATATATATATATCTCCTACTTACAAGTTACTATGACTCAAATCTGAAACTCTCGTGGTTTAAAATACCAAGCACAATTCAGAGTCACACAATATTTGTGTTCCACCAGCAGCCCAATATTTTTTTCAGTTACATATGTTCACACCATATAAAATTCACTTTTGTGTAGACATGAGCTATTATATTGTAAATTCCACTCACAATAATCCTTGTGTAACTCAGTCTTTGAGCTGTATATCAAGATACCCTTAAACCTTCAAACTCAGCCATTCCTCTTGCACTCTGCACTTTCCTAGGTACCAGTTCACCATGAAAATTTGACATATGAATAAGCAAAATTTATACACATCACACAAGATCACTGATTATCTGATGATGGATTTTTTTCCTGAACATCACGCTAGCTCTTCTCAGCAAAGTTGCCAAAGCCTGAGATCTACATCTAGAAGCTGACTCCCTTAGCCCCACTGCTGCTCAGGTCTTGCTTCTCCTTCAGTGGTAATTCTGGAAGCTCAGGAATTCAGCCCCTCAGTGTTCTGGGGGAATGAAAATGGATCAGCTGCCCAGCAAACAAAGGAGCCCTGACCAGTCTGAACTCATTCATACACGCTCAGCAGTGACTGCCAAAAGTAGCTCTGTCTTACTGCAAGTTCATAGGTTTGCTTCAAGCCAGTTATACTAAACTTTGTGAAAGCACAGCAGACGGTTGTTTGTCGCTTCACTGTAAATAAGAGTACCTCGGGAGGAGGGGTCTGATCTTCAAAGGGCATGAGCACCTGCAGCTCCCATACCAGCTCAGAAGAGCAGCAGGTGTTCAGCATCTCTGAAATACCG
Source organism: Melopsittacus undulatus (assembly GCF_012275295.1). NCBI lineage: Eukaryota > Metazoa > Chordata > Aves > Psittaciformes > Psittaculidae > Melopsittacus > Melopsittacus undulatus. The sequence continues at coordinate 27,164,813 of NC_047528.1, forward strand.
GGCTTTGAACTTAAAACACATGAATGCTTGGATAACCTTGCAGACGTGGGGTGACTCTTGCCATGTAGAGATTTAAATAATTAGTTCAGAGCTGGATACAACTATAAACCACACCATGGGCCAGGACTGACCTCTCAAGTCCCTTGTTTTCCAGACAAATGAAAGCTGAATGTAACCAGCCTAAGACTGAGAAAATTTCATCTCTTGGCAGATGTCTCAAGTGTCAGCTGAGATGGAGAGTGACACCTTGCTTGGATGGAGGGTGATGTTTTAGAGCTGTGGTGTTCCTCTGTTGGTGCAGTGAAACCAACTCATTTTTGACATCTCACACACATACAATTTAAAAGTGAACTTGTAAAAAGGGGTTATTGCAAGAGCTGAGTGAAACTAGCTTGTTCAGTTCGCAGGGTTTTTGTGTTAACCTTCTTATGTTTTGCTTCGTACAGTTGTATACCCCAGGAGTTTTGCTTTGAGTTTTAGCTTCAAACAAAGCAAAACTGATTGTAAACCACTGTATTTTGACTTCTCTTTTTGAAACTGCATCTCACCCAGAAAGTTTCAAAAGACAAAGTGCAGAGTACTGGTAGCCTGGGGTTTAGCTCAGCCCATGTTCAAGCTGTCAGACTGAGGGTCACAGACAAGCTTTGCTTATGTGCAGTGATGCTGAGACCTGGATTTTCCGTGCAGTTTCATGTCTGCTATGAAACTACACAAACCCACCCTATTTTATGTAGTTTCTTCCAGGAATAATAGGCAAAGCCATTCCAGAGTTGTCAGATTAAACTAACATTAAATAGTGGCAATTAGCAATTGTTATTTTTAATAGATTTGTTTCCAGCTAGATACAATAAAATCCTTATAAGCTTTTTCTTAAATAGAAATCCAGAGATACAGATAGCACTATTTACTGCTAAATGAATGCTGTTTGCTTACCTTTACCTTAACAGACATGATTTGTCAGAAGCAGTAGGGTAGTGTCCAGAAACACCTTCCTGAAGGAAGCTTTGAAGAAAGACCTACCTAAACATACTTCTATCCTTATTTTATCCACTTCCACATTTATTTTCCAGGCAGCCGTTCAGCCCAATGGTTAACACATAGGATTATCATTCCTCATGGTCACAGAAAACCAATTCTGTCTAATTTACAACAGCACTTATTATCATATATCCATGGTCATCATTTAACTTTCCACTATATTAATAACCAAGACCAATTTTACCTAGTGAGTAACCTAAACCATCTAACGTGACAAAAATATCACATGCTTATTTCTCTTTCTAAGCATCAAAGAAGGTCATGATGATGACTCTGGGTATCAGCATTTTTCCTGTGTGATTCACTTACACCAAGAAAACCCTCTAGACATATATTCTTTTTTTCTGAACTTCAGCTTAACCAAGAGGATCAACAGGTCCCTTTCTCTGTGGGTGGTGATAATGTCAGTACACCACTGCCCAAATAACCTTTCCCTATAGGGAAATGCTAACATTTAATTCTTTAAATTTAAACCACATGTATTTTGGTCTCGTAACTGCACTCTGTATTAACTGCCTTTTGTTATTAATTTGTATCACTAAAGCTCCTAACGAAACTGGTTATTTAAACTGGAAGTGTTACGTGCAGTAGAAATCTAAAATTCACGTATAAGCTATAATAAATCAAAATATTTAAATATTAACTAAATATTTCACCTACCCATTGTAAACTCGTTTTCAGAATTAATAATGACACAGCTCCATGTATGTTCTGTGTAAAGCTGTGTCTCAGAAGAGCTGTTCTTTTTAGCCCGTTCCAGGGAACATAAACAATGGCTTCCAAATGGTTTCTATCTCTTACCTTCATCTTATTCAGAAACAAGAGGTGTCATTAAAGTGCTGTCTGCATGAGACCTCCACCAAGAAGAGAAAATTATGTGTGGGTTGACCACATCCAGTTTTCCTCCTTGGTCCTGCCTGGAAGAGGCACTGCTACTGTATACATTCTTTACCTACATTGCTGAAGGGTGACCACAAATACATAGCTGCCAATGGAGTAAAAATGTTGGTATTTGGGACAAATGCTCAGGGACTTCTTGTTCAAATGACACAAAACACAGGATAAAGTGCAACAGTTTCCCCAAACTGAATTGTTTCTCAGTAAAATGTAACACAACTGCAAATATTAAAAAATGAATAGACAGATTAGCTCTAAAACTGCAATTATACTAAAAACTAGTGAGGGTAGAAAGACTATAAACTTTTTGAATATTTTCTGTAATCTCTGGAAATTAAACAGCATTTACACATACGATTTAGATAATATTTGCATAGTTCTATACTTACAGTCATTATCTTAATTATACATTTCATGTTTCACTGTATAGATATTTAATACACATAAACCGTAAACCTTTATGTTGCAGATAGCAGAGTTTGCAGGTAGCAGAGTTTAGATACAAGTACATTATCTTTTGAACAGCATTTTTTGAACCACGCACCACCTCTCAGGGACAAACTCATGCTGCATTTTTTATTTTCAATCTGAATTCTGTAGCTAATTCCATAAACTACATCTTTCACTGACCAGGGTGCGCTTCAGTCTCCTGAACTAACATTAATAAGAGGAACTTTACCCACTCTGGCTGGGGGAGCTTACTGGGGCCTGGTAAGTCATATCAAAAATAACAGTCATCTGAGATGGTTCCAATAACTCAAGAGATATTCTCTGGGCTTGGTCGCAAATGTCAGGGTGCTTAGGTTGTAGCTCTTTGAGGCTTGCCATAATGCACATTCTTTCCAATTTCACAATCTTCCAATTCATTCCCAGTCCATAAACTTTTATCACATGCCCTGGTATTTAGTAAAAACATTAAAAATGCCATTATACCCTTCTTAAGGGACAAACCATTCCCAGTTCTCTGTAGGAGCCTTCCTCCACCTTCATTCCGGCTCAGATTCCCAGTGATCAGTGAAATGAATGACAAGAAGGTATCTGTTTCTTGTTTCAAACCACCACTGCAGCCACGCCTTGGGGTTGGTCCTGAAGAAGCTTGATAAAGACTTTAAAGAAAACAAAAAAAAGACTACATGAAAACAGTTCTGGTTCATTTAGAAATGATAAAATTACTACGGTGCACCATTAAATCAGATTTCATGATTGCTTTTTAAGGGACCCAACTTCACGCCTTTTGCTGTAACAACTTCGTTTTCTAAACTTCTACAAAAGTAGTCCAAATTCCTATCGCTCGTAATGCTAGTGACTGATTAAAAAAACCTCATGGGAAAGTGTTCTCTATCTGTACAACCCGAATTAATGCCCATGGTGAATTTTATCCAGAATGTTCTATCTTTTAATAGGTTTAATTTCATTTTGAAGATGAGTTATGTATTTATAATTGTTATACATTATATAGAGAAAATTGTTCTTTTTATAGAAAAACAGTTCAGTACTTCTCAACGTCACATTTACAATTCATATATAACTACACTACCTAATATATTCAAGGTTTTTAACTTCCCTCTGATTCAGTAGACCATCAAAAGAGGGCTTGATTAACATAGGTTTCTAATTGCCTGTGTAATTAATGCAAGCATTTCTCTAATTACGTCTATCTCAGTTCCCTAGTACCTGAAAATACTGCTTTCTTCAGCGAAATTAGTTTGTTGCATCATGACTGAAACTGAGGAATTAAGCTTACTTTTGCCAGACTCTCAACAGTTTTGAACATCAGACTGATATGTTCCTAATGAAAAGCCCCAGATTTCTGTCCAGGACCTTTCGTAGTGTATACCCTCAGCAAAAGCAGCTCCCAGCTCACGCATAGATTCAGTTCAGACACCATAATTCAAAACAGATTCTTGATAGCATCCCACTGAACACAGTAAATCTGTACTTGTTAGATACAAAATTACTTTCCTGCCTCTATGTCCTGTTAAACTTAAATAAAACACCTCAGACGCAATTACCTTCACAGCTGTGCTATCTTTAATTTTGTTAAGCATTTGTAGAAGCATATTATCTTTTACATCACTTATCTAAAGGAGAAATTCAAATGCCTAAAAGAAGGTACTTTATGTCTGCTGAAATACCCTGGAGCATGCAGGGCTGGAAGAGATGATGTGGAACTTACAGGAGACTCACACCTTCAAACTAGCAGTGAGAAGCCAGGTGGGATACCCAGGGGCTCTGAAATGACATAGATCTGTGTTTAGACACATGCATTTCTTCTAAAATTAATAAAACACTAACACTGAAAACCGAAAAAGACTAAACAAATTTTTATATGATTTCACTTAACTAAAAGCATGAGAAAAATTGTAAAAACTCCAAAGAAATAATTTTGCCTAATCTCATACCTTACTGCATAAAATGTCTCAGAGATCATCACCACTTGCTACGTAGGTCCTATAGAAATAAAGCACATAATGAACTGGTCACATTCACAATACTTTTATACTTCCTAATTTCAAATTTTAGATTACTGCTACATTTCCAAAGTTAACTACTCAAAAAATCAGAAAAGGCTTCATGCAAACCCAAGACTACAGCTTTTAGCTATTCTAGAGTAAAGTTATTAATTCTAAATGTATATACTGTTTTTTCTCATTCAGCAACCAATAGCTTGATATGGGTCACAAGAAAAGCGTTGTGACATCGGTAGTTAAATGATGTCCTGATAAAGTTATGTCTGACTACAGGCCAATAATTTTACATCACTTTGTTGTGATTACAAATTCTAAAAATGTAGAATCAATTCCCACTTCAAGGTGCTTCTCGCAGCCAAGCCTTAGAGCTTGTTCTCATAGTTTTCCTCAAGCAAATTTCCCTTTGATTCCAAGAAGAGTTTTTGGTGGAGCATTGTTATCAGAGTAGCAAATAATACTTTGTGATAGCATTTCTAGAAATGGCTGAGGAAAAGATAAGCCTGGCTGGGCTAGTCAACTGAAGATGACTGCATTGAAGGTACAAGAAAAGTAGATACAGTGCTAAGATGTATCAGGTGAAGTATTTCTAAGAGAGTGAAAGCTGTTGCATTAATGTTGTATGCAAGGCAATAACTAAGAATACACACTTCTGCTTGCCTTTGTTTAAAAACAATCAATTGAGCTTAAGGTAATGCTGGGGGATAGAAAACTAGGCTTGTGGAAGAAAATATCCAGTAGGATATAGGATGGGCAAGACACCCTCTGCATGGATTTCACAGTAATTTTGCTTTTCACCGCCAAAAGACTAGACTTGGTAGACCAGGAACCCTCAGCAATGAACCAGCAGGATCTTGGTTCTTTATAATTCAGCCATAGTTTTCTCACTTTGATTATGAAACACCAGAAAGAGTCTCTTCATATTAAAAGAGGCTGCAGCTAATACCCAGATGGACACTTGAAGGAAAACATAAATGTTACAATAGATATTAAAATGATTACATTATTATTTTCTGCTTGAGGCTTATTTATGGAATAGAAAATGAAATACTACTTTTGGTTACTTTAGCCTAAATCCTAAGCAATTCTACTGATTTCAGTTGCTTCAATAGGATTACTTCAAGTTCACCTTGAAGTAAATGAGATCTGAATTCAACATCTTAATTCTGTGTTTCATTCAGGGGAACTAATGCCAAAAGGCCACCATACAGACTGATGAATATCACTGATTTTATAGTCATGGGCGGTGAGTATCCTTCAAAAGCTGTATTTTAAGCAAACATATTTTTTTCTTCTTTGTCACAGCCAAATTCTCCAGTTCAGGAATTTACAATATTTTCCTTTTTCCAGAATGACACCTGCTGGTGGGAGAAGCATGGATGAATTGCAGATACTTTATAGGTTTGATTGTAGCTAACCTGACATGTTCTCAGAGCATGGCCAGCACCTGTGTCCAGGCGAACTATTGCAAATAAAGACTTGGAAACTGTAAAGGTGCTATAAGGAGTATCTTGCAAAAGTACTAGTTCTCCGATCTGATTTAAAACCCTCCCTATCTTACACAAAAAGCTGCTGTGCTGCTTCAAACCATCAAGTGCAAGTAAAACCAGCTGCTAATGCAATTATTGGTGCTTAACACCCCAAAAGATTAGCATCTCAAAGACAAGTATTGTGCACATGTTCCTGACTCAGTATAGGAGGACATTGCTAGGAGAGACAGAAAGCAAGTTGTACCTTTGCCAAAACTGTGACAAATACTCTTCAATATACCAAGCAGCATTAGGCTCCATAATGGGTTTCCATATTCATAGCACCTCTGTTGCCTGGGTCTCTTGGCATAGCCTCCCCTCCAGCTAAACTGAAGCCAGGCTTGAGATTTTGATGCTTTCAACACATCTACAGCAGTATTTCCAAAAGTGATTTCCAATGCTAAGAACATCCTCACTAGGAACACGCAAATTTATTTCCTCTTTCTGAGATGCCAACTATCCGCCATCTTCTATAATGGCAAATGGAAAAGTACGTGCTCAGGACCCTGAAGAAAAGCCTACAGTTGGACTCTAAATATCCAGAAATATGAATTATTGAAGCTACTCTAGGATATTTTTGGACATTCAGTTGTGGTAATTTTAAGAAACCAGATTTTGAGACCTTTATGTTTTAAACATGACTTGCAAAGAAATATTTGTGGAAAAAAATGCTCACTTATAAAGAAAACAGTATTAGAAATTCAATTCAGAATTAGAATTCAAACAGTTCCTTTGAATTATTTAGAAGACCATAGGAAAACATACAGATTCAAATGTGCTCCCCTTGGGTCAGTTATTAATGTATAGGTATTGTTTGGCATACTTCACTAACATCAGAAGGCAAACTGTCTTGTTGATCACAATATTTAGTGGCATTAGGCTTCAACTCAGGAGACTTGGTTTCTGTTTCTGGATTTGTCACTGGTCTTCTTTATGTCTTTGAGCAGATACATGGCTTCACAACTCCGTTCCTTCAGTTCTCCCATCTGTGAAAAGAACATAACATTGCTTTATTATTATAGTTAAGTGACTGATTTACAAAGATTTATTTATTTTGGTAAATGCAAACACATGAAAAGGGAATACATTGCTGTAAACTAAGGCACTTTAATAGATTTTCAACGGATAGTTTAGATCTGGAGGTTTTCTTTAAACATATTTCTTGTGAAGTTCATCAAAACTTCAGTCCCACCTCTGGTTGTACATACTTCTGTTTATAAAGTCCTTGCTTATCATATATGATTGCAACTATCAAAAGCTGGAACCTTATCACAAGTTTGATTTATCTTCTGTAACAAAGCAATGACTTCATAAGGAGCCCAGCTACATCCCAGCAGCTTCAGAGTGGTACCTCAGCGCAGGATAAGTACTTTGCTGAGCACAGAAGCAGGCTGGAAGCAGAAAGACTGATAAAATCCCCCAGCCTATGATAGCTTGGCCTTCTCCACAAGGTTTGAGCTAGCTAAAAAGGATAGAAAAATGTAGAAAAGATGCTTTTGCAGATATGTTCCTACTTTTTACTGCCAGAGCCTGAGGAGATTTACTGAAAAAGGTTTTCTAGCTGCTCCACTTAGCTCAAGGAGTGTTTCCTTGAGTATGTCATTATCAACAATTGACTGACAACTGTGCTATAAGCCAGCGAAAAGACCCTTCTCATCCCAAAGTGATAGCACTGCTTGTCTTATCAGAGTAAAGGTCAGCTTGAGTTTTGAGGTCAGGTTACTGCTTACCCTTAAGTAGTCTTTCCAGTTTTTAACGCCATACATGGTGAATAAAATACATGCACAGGACAGACACAGCCTGGGATTCAAAGAAGCCTCTGCACAAAGATGAGAGCTCTGAATTTGGCCAAATTTGGCAGAATTTTTCTGCTCTCTCAACTCCACTTATTGAACTCACATGGCATGGAATAACCTTGATGTTGGGATTACTTCCATGTCCCATTCTTTTTATTTCACCTAGGACATTCTTAACTTCAAGCTTTTAAGCCTTGCTCGCCTAACCATTAGATATGCATCATTGCACAGATCCATCCCACTTCTTAGTAGGCAGCTACTAGGAAACTGGTTTAAACACAAGCACTGCAGCTACAGTGTTTTTAAGCTCTCTCATCACTTCTGGTAATGTGTTACCAGCATCCTTTCCCATAGATATGCTCCTATCCCTTATCCCATCAAACAACATATGCCCTATGACCAGTCCCAGCTGATCTAAACTCCCTTAGCTGCCAAACTGTGCTATCACCAAAAAGCTCCTCCTCAAATGCCTTCTGGCTTAAGCTGACCTCCCTGAGGATAGCACTGGGCTCTGCAGAAATGATATCCAGCATCAGAGTAAAGCATTACTTTAAACTGATCCACACGAAACAAGAAACAACAATATATCATACCACGGTTTAATTTTCTCGCTAGTTTTGCATGTGTAGCTTTTCTTCCTCCTGTAACCAGCTACCTCCAGCTTTAGTTGATTGTGTACTTCAAAGAGTACTTTCTTCCCCAAAAAGACTATGATGTCCTTTTCTTCTCTCTTTTGTATTAAGCTTTTTTTTTTGTCTTACCCACATAATTTTAGTGTTTGTAAGGGACTTTATCAGCATGTACTTTTCTGTCACCTCTCTCACAGGACCACAGATTCACAGAATGGTTGAAGTTGGAAGGGACAACCAGGGGTCATTTAGTCCAACCTCCCTGCTCAAGCAAGGTCACCTAGAGCACATTTATTCAGGATCGTGTCCAGACAGCTCTTGAATATCTCCAGGGAAGGAGCCTCCACAAGCTCTCTGGACAATCTACTCCAATGCTCAGGCACCCTCACAGCGAAGTTCTTCCTCATGTTCAGGTGGAGCTTCTTGTGTTTTAGTTTATGCCCATTACCTCTTGCCCTACCCCCTGGTACCACTGAGAAGAGTCTGGCCCCATCTGGACACCCTCCCATCAGATAATTCTATACATTGATCAGATTCACCCTGAGCTTTGCCTCCTCTCCTCTCATCTTCTCTGCTCTTTTTCTCTCCTCTCTACTATTTTCTCTAGGCTGAACAAGCACAGGACCCGGCACCTGCCTTTATTGAATTTCAGAAGATTCCTCTCTGCCCATCTAGATCCCTCTGAATAACAGCAAAGCACTGCAGGGGATCAGCCACTCGTCCCAGTTTTGTATCATCGGCAAACTTGCTGAGGAGGCACTCTATCCCTTCATCCAAGTCATTGATGAGTAAGTTAAACAATACTATACACAGCACTGGCCTTTGGGGAGCACCACTCTAAGAGAAATTCCTCTTCTTCCAACTTCAGTCCTTTGCAGCCAAGTCAGAGGGTTATTCCTAGGGTTCAGTAACTGCTTTGGTCTAAGCAGCCACTTCTCGGTGCACAAGCACTTATCCCACAAGGATGTACCACTTACCCTATATTGACCTGAAGAGATCTGGAAGGCTCAAGTTTGCAACTGGGAAAGTATGCCCATTTCTTCAGAGCCCTAAAGGCTGGTGAGTGCTGGAAGTCCCTGGTGTGCAAGGGGAGCACACACAGGGGCACCACTAAGAAGTGTACTGCTGTGGACCAACCCATCTGTCTGTACTGTCTATGGGACAGATCTGAACACAGCCACAAGTACTTGCTGCACTCACCACACTTGAGGAAAGCTCACTGTGCGCTTTGCTGGGCAGTCTCCCTACCCAGACCATGGAGCAGCAGAGGATGTGTACATCACCCCCTCCTTCCCTTTAGGAAAGGTTAATGCTATACAGGAGTTTGACCCCCAAACTTGATATAGATCCAGAACCACAAGAGTTCCTCTGCACAGAGGAAGTAAGAAGGTTCCTGAGTGTTGCATATTTTTGTATTTCTATTTTTCACATTGTCTTTTTTTCCCTTCTACACTGCTTCCGTTTCTCTGAGTTGCCACTTTACAATCCTACCCCAAACACCAGAATTATATTTACGGTTTTCCATCTAAAAACATATACTTTCAACCAAAATGTCATATATTTTAAACTCTGATAAGAGAGAATCTATGCTGTGCATGTCTTCGGTGTCTGCACATGACTGCAGACTGCACAGGGTGTATTGTCAGTCCATGAAGAAAAAAAGCATAGCTACCTGCCCCAAACTAGCTGGTGAACTTGACCAGAGAATGGCTGTTTCACTACTCTAAGCCTCTTTATATCTGCCCTACTTCCCTGTTTGTCTTCTCCTTCTCAGAGAAAAATATTTTCTGAGGACATATCAAATATGCTGCTGTACCACAGCAAACTCTTCAGTGAGATCCAGAAAGGTTAGATTTTAAAAGATGTTACTCTTCCAGTAAATCAATGAATCAATGATTTGTGCACCATGTTCAAGGGCTTTGGGGTTTTTTTCTTGCTTTTTTCATTTTTTTTTTCCTATTTACTGTATAGAAATTTCTTTCCTTCAAGAACTGTTTCAAAGCTTTGCACCCCAGAGGTCAAACGAACAGGCCTGCTTTTGTCCATGCAAGTCTCTCCTCCCCTCCTACCCAGAGAAACTGTGCTTTTGTCACATGTCCCTTTCCTCCTCATGAGACATTCACACATATAGTTTCATACACACGTTCTGCCTGAATTCTGGGTCAACATCCCACTCCACTGAGTGGAGCCCACTAAGTGTCCTGAGCTTTGCTCCCCCATCCGCTGGTTATCTGCCATTCCCATACTCACAGTAAGCATCCAGACTGCCCTGGTGATATACCACCACCAGTTTATCCAACACAGATTATAGTTCATCTTCACAGCACGGGAGCCTTTCTCTTTCCCACATTTTTTTCTAGAGGAAAAACTGTTTGGTATTTCTATCAAGCTGGTTTCATTTATTTCCTTTATTCCTACATACCCTGCCTTCTGAAACACAACCTTCTTTGCTGAGACACAACTCTGTCCTTGCACTACCTATTAACATCTTTCCTGGGATGATTACCCATTGAATTAGATATGGCGCCTTTCCTGACTATTTTTAATTTTGCTTAGGATATAAGTTCTAGGCAGTTTTCACATGAAAAATTTTAAAAACTCCACACCTCCTCAATATTTCGACTCCTTCTGTCCTTAGTCTGGATTACTTCAGTAATTAATTCATGTAGTTTATCAAAATATTCCTTTTCAAAATCAGTCCTGCAGTCCTGCTTCTATTCATTCTTCTACTTAACGTGAACACAGTAGACTTGTGAGTACTTGTTTCAGTGTTTCTTTTGTTCTTATTCTTCCACAGAAGCCATGGTGCTCATCAAAACTATGTCTAAAATAGGACTGGTTGAGAAATTATTTGGTGAAGAGGTATTTCATCTACCATGTTTATGGATACCCTGAGAAACAGGTCCCTACTTCATAGAATCCCAGGTTAGAAGGGACCTCAAGGGTCATCTGGTTCAACCTCTCTAGACAAAACATGACCTAGACTGGATGTCCCTGAATGCTGTCCAGCCAACCTATATCTAGGAAGGCTCAGTCTCCCATAAAGATATAATTTCCAGATGTTATTTATTTCTCTATACTGCAGAGATCTCTGTTCACATCTAGATGATAAAGATTAACTAAGGACTACAGCAGCCATCTGGAATGTTCTCTACAGGTTCTCTTCTAACTAACTTTTCCCAAAGTAATTTCAGCACAGACAAATTTTGTGTTAGGCCAGCAATAAATCCTAATAATTGCTTTTTTCTTTTTATTTCTTTTTTTTTTTTCTGAGGGAGAATTTATGACACACTGGGTTTTTTGAGAAAGCCAGCATACAATATTTCCAGCTTACTCCCAAAGCAATTGCATCATTGGACAGCACAAACCCCAGGGCTGCTGGACTCCTGGCTGCCCGAACACCAGGATACCTCAAAAAAAGCAGCCACCTGTAAATCAGGAAGCCTTGGGGCTGGGTAAGCCTAAAGGGGCAGCAGCCTGAGGACTCAGGAGGCTTGGGAAGGGTGACTAAAAGGCCTGATCCTCCATCAGCCTGGTAGGAGGCACAGGGGGGAAATCAGAGAGCTACTAGCCCACTACATGGACAAGGTGAGCTGGTTATGCTGGAGCTGAGGGAGACTTGGAGTGATGGAACCAGAATTTACTCCTAAAGTAACTTTACTCACTTTGTTATTTTCCACCACACTGGTGGTCTATCAGCCCATCAAAGAAGTGAGGGGTGGCTGGTGAGAGCCACGGGACCATGCAGCAGCCCCCCATCTCAGCTCCCTGGGGCTTCAGTGGAGCTGATGCACCCCATGGACAGCATTTTCACCCCGCAAAAGTAGCATTTGCCAGTGGAGCACAGCTGCATCCAAACACTTCCGATGAGCTCTTGCCCACAGCACACTACTGGATCCAGTTACCAACACAATATTTAAATCTTTCACAAGCATTGACAATGTGAAGCAAGGCCAGCATTTCAGCCACTAATGAGTAATAGCTCTGAAGCAGACTCAACAAGAAGCTTGTGGGAATTTTTGTCTAGCATTATTTACTACTGCAGGTTACTTACCAGATCTAGCCTGTTCAGGCTGCTGTGCTTGTTACACTAGCAGAAAAAAAAGCTGAATTCTGGGAGTCATTTTTTGTTGCAGTGTACTCTCACTCACTCTCACTAACATGATACGAAAATGATGCCTGGAATTACAATAGCGTCATGGAAACTTTCCACTACACTTCAGCAATCCTTAAGGGAAAACATGTACATATGCACTGCAGATATTGTATGCATTTCCAGGAACCTTGTCAAAATTGGTCACATGAAAAAAAAACACAAGTCAATTAGGAAGAAAACGGCTTCATCAAATTCTTCTGTTACTCATACCATAAGGCAGATACAAGACCAAAACCAAAAGTGTAATTTTCAAAAGCCTTTTGAAAATCTGGCTGGATTTCCTACCTTGTTACTTTCATGAGCCACACAGAGAATGAGCAGTCCATGATCTTTTGAGACACAAAACACCTAAAGCAGTGACAGGTTTCAGGATTGGGTCCAAGCACCAAATTGTTTAATTCAAGAACAAACCGCATTGTATTTTGCTTATGCATCTGCAAACAGAATAGGATATGATAAAACAGAAAATTCTCTTTGTGGTTTTGTGCATATCATCGTTGCCACTTTCATAATTAGAGGACATAGGCTACCATTAAAATCAAATGCAAAGTTCCCATTGACTTTAGTAGAGGTAAGCCAGGCATTAATATTATGCTTTTCAGTTTTCTTGAGGTTTAAACACCTCATAAAATAAATTTACAGATGAACTAGTAAATGTACACTTACAAAGAAACCTCCTAAGGACTCCCCGAAGCCATATTTTTGAATGCTGCTATTCACCCAGTTTATATCGGACAGATTAAGGGACTGTCAAACAAAGGTGCATAGATCAAGAACAGCAATAAGAAACGCTGAAAATGCATTCCAGAAATATAATTCCAAAAATTATTTGACATATTTGACAAAACGGATTTGGTAGAGAGTTTTATATTATGTGACATGTTACAAAAGCTCAGAAAACCCTATCTATTTATTTATCTGCCTATCCATTTCAGCAATCTGCAAATGAAAACACGTACAGTATATGCAGCAAGGGTTGTTTTTTTTTCAGGAACCCTTTCAAAACCATTCAAATAAAAATGCAAGAAAAGCTAATTGAGAAAGAGAGAAAAAGTGAGGGGGCAGAGAGATTCTAACCAGTGGGAAGTCAGAAATACTACCATCCGGAGCTGACATTTTCTTCTTCAGAGCTATGTGCCTGTTGGGCATAATTTCTGATCTCACAGACTTTCCACATGTAAAACTCCAACTGACTTCAGTGCAAATGAATGAACTGCAGGATGTAACTAAGCCTGCTGCGGTCTGAAAAACAATCTCATATGCTGCCTGAACATTTCCATGAATTTCAGAGATTTTCAAGTAGTTTTCTTCATTCATTGCCAAATAATAATTTATAAATAATTAGAAGTATAAGGTGTAAATACAAATAGAAGATGAACATTAGATAACAAACAGATACAAGGAACTAACAATTACCTGACTTGATGAAGGCAGTATTAAATCAAACATCACATGACATTACCAAAGAAAGAGTTGTGATTGATGGATGACATTTGCACAATCATCTTGCTGCAGATACTACTGGCACAAGCAGAAAGGTGCTTTTGACAATTAATAACCACTTGGGAAGTGTTTGCCCATTAGCAAACAGGAGCATGGTAGAAGAAAGGATACTGTCCAGCTCTACAGACTGAAATTCAGCTATCTTAACCTGGAGAGCTTGTTTTCTTTTACTGCTATGCCCTGCTTTATTTGGAAAATACCTTGTACCTTCTCAACAAGTGGAGCTCTACAGCTGTCATCCACCGGCTCTCCTCAGTGCCTCTTCATCTCCAGAACAGGCTCGTGCTAGATAGGGATAAAGCCATATGAGAAAAAAACAGCGCAACCACAAAACTAGGGTCACTGTTTCAATGCAAGAGAGATCATTCTGTTATTCTTAATTTTATGATGCTTGTCTATGTAGCTTGAATATTATCTCAATGAGGTGTTTTGCATATGCTTGATTTTAAAAACAAACTAATAAAGATTGCTTCCACTATGTGCATCCTGCCAGCACTGATCCATTAACTAGGATGGTTCCTTCAGGCCCACACAGACTAACAGAGAAATATACAGTGAAGAATCACAGAACCATGGGCATTAGATCACAGAACATGGAACGTTAAGTCAGGAAGGATCTCAGGAGCTCATGTGATCACACCCACCACTCTTTGTAAGACTAATTTCAACATGAGATGTGGTTGCTCAGGACCTTGTTGAGGTTGTTCAATCTCTAAGTGCATGCAGGCTCATGGCAAAGAGGAACTACACTGAAGGCTTGCCAACAGCACATGGATGGAAACATTTGGGAGCCCCAAACAGGAGTCAGGCTCCCTGCTCTCAGTTCCACTTAGAGGCATCGCTGCAGCTCAAACTAACACCCAGGGACAATACTACAGGGGTTGCCTCTGGTTTGGCCTCTGATGCAACCAGCTCAGTCATTCTGTGAAGATGCTGTATGGAAAGTCTGATCATGGGAAGGAGCTGTGCAAGGCGGAGAAGACAAAATCGGGAAATATTTGCTGTTAGGCTTTAGTAAATCTCTGTGGAATATTTGGTAACCGTGTTTTTTTCCATGTCTTGAAACAGTTGACCAAATTTGAAAGGCTTTGTGAGTATGGCAAAAGGCACATACCTGACTCAAAGGCAGAGAAAGGTTTCTCTGCTCCACAACCATTACAAATAAAGGGATAAGATTTTTCTTTTTCTTTTTTTTTTTTTTACATAACAGAAAAAGACAATTTTTACTAGTCTTTTCCTTATGAATAGGTCAATCACTTTTCAATTAAAAAGAAATAAAAAACCTAGAGACTGACACTGAATAACAATAAATTTAACCCAAATACATTAAATTTGGCAAAGCTCTGAGAAAAAAGAAAACAGAATCTGATAACAGGAAGTGTTAGGAAACCTTCATCATGGCAGAGCTGCCCCTCCTGCCTGTAATATTGCTTGTTAAGTGCTCTGGAATCCTTAGAAGTGAACAGAACCACATAACTGAAGCTGCTGGACTGCATTTCTCTGTTCCCCATTTCTGCTGCCGTATCTTACTGTTAATTATTGTCCTAACCCTCAGCTGGCTGGTGGGAGCACCAGGCAAGTATGTTTTCCTCTGGAACTAAACTGCAGGAAAAGAAAAAATTCTGAATATGCACTGCATCAGGATTAAAGGCACATTTTGAAGTTTGCTTCCAGAGAAAATGCTGGTGCATTCAAACCCTATTAATGTACAGCGGAGGGAGTGCCAAAGGACGAGAGCACTCCACAAATACAGCTGCAATTCCATGAAGTCAGAGCAAACAGCTCCTTGCCCACAAGATGAGGTAACTAAGGGATGTAAGTGTAACAGCCCACATAACACAAACGGATCTTGCAGCTATCTGGGCTGTGAGGCCCCAAAACTAACAGTATGAAACATATTGTACATATACCTTTTGTATTCAGCTTGGATTTTATTTGTGGATTTTATTTGACAGTTCTAAATCCTGATTTTTTAAAAGTGTTCTTCCTACCATCACCATTATTACGGGTTGTTTTTTTCTGAGCTTCCAGTATGAATCGTCACTGGTAAGGGACTGGAGCTGGTAAGGGATCACCGATGAGCTCTCTGTCCTGTTGTACTCAGCAGAAATCTGCTACTGATTTCAGAGGAGCAAAATTTTCACCCCATGGGAAATCAAGGTAAGTGGGAAATAATGCTCATTTCATCCTATTAAATAGTAAAGCTCACACGTTTTCAGGATCTCAGTCCACAGACATTTCCTTTTTCTGTCAGAAAAATACAGTTGGGAGGATACGTAACATAAAGTACAAAAAAGGTGCTGTAACACAGGGCAAGACAAGGGGGGCAAAGCTGTAAATTCCTTCCATCGACATGGTAATCTGTATTTGTAAAAGGCCAATATTGAGCAGGCAGTGAAAACAGAAATGCATAACCACATCACATCATTCCACTGCCAGGAACATTCATACTAATTTCACCATCAAACACACAGTATGATTACTTAAAGCTTTTTTTCAACCAATACTACTTATAAAAACAAAATCCTCAAGATGATATAACTTCACACTTTCATATTCTGTAACATGAATATACATCAAATTGGCAACAATCTGCACTCTGTGTACAAGCCTCCTTCAGGATCATTAACATGGAATCAACTCCTTGCGATAAGTAAACACTTATTTTTCTTTGAGTTTATGTTAAAATTTGAAAATTAATCTTGCAAGTAATTTTGAGCCAGCAAAACAGCGCTGACAAAGCAAGCACTGTAGTACGATATCTTTTATTAGGCCAACTTAGAGCTCAAAAATATGCAAGTCTCCTTGACCACACACAAGTTCATGTATGCAGAACTCCAGGCTGGACCCATAAAATGTATTAAACTACTTTGTCACTACAGGTATATATATAGTTCATATGTATATAATGCATATGCATACACATTTTGAAAGTCTTCAGAATAAACTCTTCATTGATAGAGGTTTAAAATAACAATTCTGAAGGACTTCTGTGGGTTGGCATGTAATCTTGCTATATATCACCGGGTTTAATGAAGAAAATTTAGCAGCACACAAACCAAGTCCTGCTTCTGATTTCTAATGAGGTCTAACTCCTATGAAAAACTCATGACTCTTAGTAATAGTGTTAGCAACCATAGGTTCTTTGCTGCTAATAGTAACAATGGTAAAACCCAGCAAAGATACAGCACTGTGCTTTTGTGGTTTACATCAAATGTTTTAAAAGGAACAATAGTCAGTAACCTTGTAATAGATATACTTCAGGATGCTATATGTAGGTAAAACCCACTCTAAATGGATGTCTCTTCTGCATAAGAATTCAAATGTTTCTAATATTACTACATGTCCACAACAAGGTGTGTGCATACCCCACTCACCTCTGCTTTTCATCCACAAGCATGCAAAACAGATCACCATTCAATTCTTCAGCAGCACTCAGTTCACATGACAAGCCTTCCACCGAGGGAAGAGAAGGGATGGTTGTGGGAGCTACATACAAAGAACATATCAAAGAATTACAGTATGAAGGCAACCACTTTCTTCTTTCTTCAAGTGCTGGAACCTGTGGAACTGTTTCTGGGTGTTTTGTGAGGAGTGCAGTCATACCAGTAAATGCAAGCTGTTCATTAGAACAAAGACTGAAGAATCAGCATCCTTCAAGCCTTTGTGCCACCAGCTCAAGTACTGCTTCATAAGTATCAGTGATTGTGTGGTGTTCCTACAGTCTTCAGCTACTGGAACTCTGCCAGCACATGCTGTGGCAGTACCTTATGTTCTAATTGTATATGCCTTGGGATGGGGTAGTGGATCTAACCTGATAGCATCAAATGTGGCTCTGATAAAGTCTGCTAACTCATTTCTAGTGAGTTTGAAGTTGACACTATATCTTTTTAGATTTGATTGTGAACAAAGGCTGTTTGTGACCAAAGAGCGTCACAGATTTGCAGAAGAGCTTTGTCTGGCTAAGGCAGTACGTTCATGAAGGATCAACATTTTGATCCTTCTGCTGGGGAACTGGGTCATGGAAAAAAATATTGGTAAGTGGATATAATGATTAATAAGAAATCTGAAACCACCTTTAGAATAAATTTAAGATGTGGCCTCAGTGTTACCCTATCCACCTGAAAATAATATGGAGGATTAGACATAAAAGCTAGGACTTTATTTATCCCTGAGCTGAGGTAATGGCTACTAAAAATGTGGATTTCATTGACAGATGGTTTAGTGAACATGATGACAGACACTCAAACATGGCTCCATTAAAGATAAAACCAACATGCTTAAATCTCATGAGGAGGGATTTTGTCTTATTGGTAGAGAATGTATGTCAAGACCTTTAGAAACCTAGGAACCACATAGTGAGAAAAAAACAAAGACTCAGCACTCATAAGTGTCTGGCTGAAGTTCCTACTAAATGGACTTTGATAGATCATTTTTAACTGACAACAAAGGCACCAGAAGGATTGCCTGGATTGTAGCTCCTCACTGAAATCTGTGATGAAAAATACTTCCTGCAGCCAAATGGAAAACTAAGGAGAGAACTTTCTCCCTAGAAATATGTTTTTTGCAGATACAGAGTGAATCTAGTCTAGAGATACCATCTAAGAATATCAATATCGTCAGGGGCAGAAACAGGAGATGTACATATAGTATCAGACAAAAATATTGGGACATTATGTTCCTCGAAGATGCCAGCTTTATCAGTGACTGGAAAGATACTGAAGATCTAACTACTAAAGTTTGCTATGCTTCTGCTTCTGAGACTTCAGCCTCCACTGCCTGTTGCAGTGCCAGCTGCAATACACTGGCTCAGTTGTCTTCAATGTTCTGTGTCCTTTTGCTGTCTGGTATCAGTGAGGGTACTGAAAGGATGGCTAAAAACTGTCCTCCCTTTCTCTGTGGGCCTCAGTGATCACTGATTGCTGCTACAGTTCTGGTCTTCTGGAAACCCTGGTCTTGGGTGCATTTGATGACAGTGGGTGACTTCAGCCCCCTCATTAACAGGACATTAGAGACTAGAGAGAAACAGCCACTTCTAACATGTATTTCTTCTTATTGTAAAATAACTGTCAAAAACAGGTTGGATGAATAATTCCCCAGAATTACCTCCTCCTCTCCATTAACCATAAACTTTAGCAAGATGACACGCTTAGATATAAACATCCATGTTGCAGACATCTACATTTAGATTAGAAGAATCTCACCCTAGATGTCTGCATTTCAGAAGAGTAAAAATTGGTACTTTATAGCACAGATGCATCCAGGAGGTGGTATTATCATCATATTACAGCCTTCCACATTAAAAAGACTAACAATTTTGACTCCCAAGTCTTCTCTGAGCATTCACAATGAATGTCATACTGCACATTTGTAAAGAATGTGGCCTACTTCTTAAGAGCAAAATGTAGATCATGGCCACCATGTCATCCTTCTTTCACACAAGGCTTAAAACCTGGGAATTTTATAAAGTTCACCACTAAATGAAACTGCACATATGTTAATTACAATTTTATTTATTTGCCACAAACACCTGCTGTAACAATAAATACAGAAATGAAGTACAGGGGTAACAAACCATCCCTGACTAATATATACAAGGAAACACTAGGGCTGATCTGCTTCTTTGCCAAGGAACAAAAATGTAGAGATATGCAGGGTTTGAAGCTGTTTTTCATCCCTGGATGGAGTCCTGTGCAAAGAAAATATATGTTCTGTGATTTAACAGACTCAGAGAAAAATAAGCTTTTTCTGTTGCTTTGTAACAAGATTCCTCCATAATATTTTCATAATTAAAAACTAGGAGTAGGCAGGTGAGAGGCAGAGCTGTTCCATGTGAACAAAGAGATGAGAAAGAAAGGCATAATTGGGGCTCCTACTTCCAGTTCCTACTGCACAAGCTATAAAATCACTGCAATGTCTTTCTCAGAGAGCTTTAGTATGTTATTTCATATTGTCTTCCAAGATAAAGTAGGCCTACAGACCTCCTTTGATATGTTTACACTGAATTAACATCAATTAATGATGAAGGGTACAATGAACAATCCATTCAGCTGACCAAATGTGGATGCCTACATAAGAGTGAGATGAATTGTTGCTAAGCTCCATTGCTTGTATCAACTACTTTGACTACATAGACCATTTAGACACCCAACTCACATGTGGACACCTATATTTACCCAAAAGGTAAGTGTCTAAAATCTCTCCCAGGTCTCACAACTCACTGGCAGACAGGTGAATATTCCAGACTAGGTTAGTAATGAACTAAATGATCTTAACAAAAGGGAAAAAATGCTCTGAAAACAATAGGAGGCAATTCTACTGAGACAGAATACAGCTCTACTCTTAGGCAGCACATGAAGGATGGGAGATGATAGGCTAAAAAGCAGTTCTGAGAAAAAAAAAATAATAAACTGAAGATCAATTAACAGTATCATTTGTTTATGAAAAAAGGCAGTCATAACATGATGGGATGTACACCTGACAAGGCATATGAAGGAATCCTTATATTCTGTTTGGCACAGGTTACATTACATTCAGTTTTGGGCACTACACATGAGGAAAGATGGAAAATAAAAGTAAATCTGCAAGAATGCCTGGAGGTCAAGAAAATAAGTTACTGTCAAACCATTTCAAGTCAAGATCCAGAAGAGGTAGCAATGGGCTTAACTTGCAGCAGAAGAGATTCAAGCTACAGATCAGGCTTACACATGTAACACGCACAAGTGAAAAAGGACAGTTTTCTAAAATGACTCAACACTAGAGTGAGCAGATTTCTAAGATTCTGAAATGTCCTTTTTTTGGAGACAGGTTAAACCAGGAAAGCAGGTTAGTCAAACATCTGTTAAGCAGAACATAGGTTTATTCAATTTAATTTTGCCTTGATCAGAGAGGAGTAATGACCTCAGTCTGCTCTAGCCCTGCCTTCTATAATTCTTTGATAACAATCTATTTTAGAGATACAGAAGCAAAAATATGACTTGCCTACATGTATGACTACAAGTGAGGCACATAAAGAATTAGGACACTGTGGCTTATCTCATTCTTTTAAATAACACTAACCACTAGTATCAGCATATTCTTAAAAAAAAAAAACAAACAAATCTTTTAAATAGCCACATTTTTAAAACAGATCATAGGATCATAGAATAATTTGGGTTGGAAGGGTAAAGATCATCTAGTCCAATGCCCCTGCCATGGGCAGGGATACCTTCCACTAGACCAGGTTGCTCAAAGCCCCATCCAACCTGGCCTTGAACACTACCAGCGATGGGGCAACCACAGCTTCTCTGGGCACCCTTGCCAGTGTCTCACCACCCTCAGCATAAAAAGCTTCTTATGTCCAGTCTAAGCCTACCCATTTCCAGTTTAAAACCATTGCCTCTGTAGTACCTCAGTACAGCAGGTAGAGTCTCTTCTGAGCAGAGCAGAGGGGCAGAATCACGTCCCTCAATGTGCTGGCCGTCCTTCTTTATACACAGCCAAGGACATGATTGGATTTCTGGTCTGCAACCACACACTGCCAGCTCATGTCCAACTATTCATTGACAAGTATCCTGAGGTCCTTCTCCACAGGGCTGCTCTTACTCCATTCGTTCCATAGCTTGTACTGAAACTGGGAATTGCCCTGACCCCAGGTGCAGGACCTTGCAGTTGGCTTTGTTGAACTTCATAAGGTTCACATAGGCCCACTCCTCGAGCCTGTCAGGGCCCCTATGTATGTACCCCTTTCCTTTAGTGAATGAACTTCACCCCTGAGCTTGGGGTCATCTGCAGACTTTCTGAGGGTGCACTCAATCCCACTGTCCATGTCACTGATGAAGGTATTAAACAGTTACTAGCCCCACTATGGACCCTTGAAGGACATCACACATTACTGGTTTCCACTTGGACATCGGAGCATTGACTGTAACTTTTTTGACACAGCTATCCTAGTTGCCTATCCACCTAACAGTCCACCCATCAAACCAGTGTCTCCAATTTAGAGGTAAGAATATTATAGGGGATTGTAACAAAGGACTTACAAAAGTCCAGATAGATGACATCCATAGCTCTTCCCTTGTCCACAGATGCAATCACTCCATGATTTGCCCTTAGTGAAGGCATATTGGCTATCTGCAGTCACCTTCCCTTTCTTCCACATGTTTTGATATATTATCAGGAGCATCCACTCCATGATCTTAGATGACTGGAGGTGAAGCTAACTGGTTGGTATTTCCCAGCATCCTCCTTTTTCAAATATGCATCCACTATTTCCCTTTTTCCAGTCACCAGGGACTTTAGGTGATTATCATTACATGGTTTGCCATGGTTTAGTGGGGGTGTCCCTGCCCATGGCAGGGGGGTTGGAACTAGATGATGTTAAGTTCCTTTCCAATTCTAACTATGATTCTATGATGACTTTTCAAGTATCATGGAGAGTGGCTTGCCAACTACATCAGCAAGTTCCCTCAGGATCTCTGTGATGATCTCATCAAGTTCCATAGACTTAGGTATGTTTACGTTCCTTAGGGGGTCTCAAACCTGATCTTCTCTTACAGTAGGAGAGACTTTGCTCTCCCAGTCCCTGCCTTGAAGTTCAGGAGCTTGAGAGATGTGGGAAGGGAGATTACCATTGAAAACTGAGCCAAAAAAGATAGATAAGTACCTCAGCCTTCTCCATGTCATTTGTCACTGATCTTCCTGCCTTATTTGGAGGGGAGGGAAAAGTACAACTTGCAAATTAAAGTAAGTGCATAACTACATTATTGTTGAATCTGTAAATACTGTGTAATTTCACTATTTTAATGTATACAAATCAGACTCACATTCACAGCCGCATCGGTTACTTAGCATGATACATCTATTACGTAGCAAATAGTGATACAAAACTGCACATGCAATTTCATGCAGGATTTCTGTATCTTTTTAAGTTGCCTGTAAAATCCCTGAAACAAAGAGACCAAAGAAAACTCAAAAGACTGCTGCAGTATTATCTCTGTCATATGTAAAGATCACTTTCATTTTCTTCAGTGACTTCCCTGCAGAATAACACTAACACAGAAACAGAAATATGATCTCATTCTTTGACCTTTTCAAAACAGATGGGTTGGGGGATCACCACGAAAACTGCAACTTTGCACTCTTCTAACATGACTGTTAAAACCATGTTCCTTCTCAGAAACTGTGCCAATCATTTGCACTGAATTAAGGCAATTTTCTGGCATTATATTTCAATGACCTTGGAAAAATACTTTGTAATTTGCTCTAGATGGCCCAAGCATATACCCACTACTTCTGTGGGGTCCTATGGCAATACTACAGAGCCTCCCAGCAAAGTAAGGAGCCTTCAGGAGGAGAAGAGGTACAAACCAGACAATGAACATTTTAAAGCCAAGTGTTCTTTTACATCCATGTGGGCTTCACCTGCCTATGCTCCTTTCTGCAACAAATTATCATGGTTAACTATTTCTCAGGAATTCTTACCAAGTTTTAGAATTTAACTGAATTTCCCAATTCAGTTTCGGGACAGGTATCTTCACCTGCATCATAGAACTCTGGGAGAAAAGTCTAGCAAAAATGGTGTGTCTGCCAGAGTTGGATACATACAATGTCTCTTCTCTGTGCCTTGTGAAAACCCTTCAAAATCAATGTTCAGCAAACTGGGTTTTTATATGCCAAGCCTAAAAGACTAGTCACAGATGCTACCAGACTTTCAAATTTGTGACCTTGTAAGATATTAAGGTCATCAGATCTATCAGATTACAACAAAACTCCCATGCTATTTTCAGCTTCCACAGCCTCTCAAACAGCAATGTAGAGGCCATTGGCTCTAGGATAGGCCCTGTCTTTTGGAGCTCTAACAGTGACACTCACCATCCAGATCCACAGATACTGAAGCACAAGCAGTTTAGCCCTGTTATCAGGGAAAAAATATGCTCAGGATTTGTCCAGACAAGGAACTTTGAGAAAATTAATCTGGATCCACCAAGTGAAGCAAACTGTATGATATTGGATTTACGCTCTCAATAAGTGAATAGGGTGTTTAATACCATTTAGTAAATCTGCATTAGAAACCTATTGAGACTTTCATGTCTCACAGATAGGAGTCTTTTGTGCTCTGTGACAATGGCAGTTTCTTAATACAAACTCCCTAATGCCAGCCTTAAAGTCTTCCTCTTTGTCAAGACTTGTTCAGAGCTAGGAGGAGCTCCACCTAAACCTGCACCTCTTAACCAGGCATCAAGAGGAATCATAGCAGTTATGAGAGCAGCAATCCATCCAGATTAAAAGCTTATGCTTATATTTGGGGTTATAAGTAGAGGCATTTAGATACTGTACATTTTAATGGTGCCCTGCTGATATCAAGCTTTCCTAAAATTTAGATTAACAGTACATCCCCAGTGAAGAGATATTGTCCCTCCCTCCACAAAAAGTAAGAGACCAGAAATGATTCATTATGTATTTTACTCAAAAAGCAAAAAACACATAACTGAACATTAGACATATAAAATACAGATGTCTACACCTGACATGTCAGATCATGCTCTACACAAATGGGGCACAACTCCTCTCTAAAACAGACCAGATGAATTACGGACTCGAAGTACCTGCTTCTCTATTCTGACTATAAAGAGGTGTGATGTGACATGGTTTATGCTGTACACCTGTAAGGATAAATAATATTAATGACCATCAAGTTTTACCTAATCCTGGTCTGATCTTGGCATGCCCTGTAAGGATGATCAAGTTAATGACTGTAGGTTCCAGATCTCTGGCTGCATATTGTATTTCCCCTGTCCCTCTGCAGGACAGCTTCTGTGCATTGTCACGATATATCCAAATGAAAGTCATATTCTAATGGTTTATTTTTCTCTTAGTGTGTTCCAGAGATCCAACTGTTTTCTTTTTCTTCTGCTACAAAGGGTGTCTGAATGTCACTTGGGTCAAACACTGGTGTCTCAAGACACTATAGCCACTTGTAGAAAAGATGGATGGAAAAAGGCTCTAGGGCAGTGTCTCACATCAGATTGCTCTAGCAGCCCCACCGCGCCGACTGTGACACCACATCAGCCCTGACAGATGTACTTCAGCTTGTGAGTCCCACTTCTCTGGTCTGATTTCAGTCAGGTTGATGCCTCTCTTTATAGGCAGTGCCTTTGCTTGAGGTGATAGTTTGAGAACTGCTGCTCCAGGCCTCATAGAGGTTTGAATTAAGTGTATACAGTCTTTTCCGGGTTACTAGACTAGGTAGTGACACACTAATCTAGTTTCCTTCTGCAAGAGGATAACAGATGGGAGAAGCAGGAGGTGTCATATCTTGACTGGTTTTTATACTGACATGTATTATTCTTCCATCTAAGACAGAGAAACACAGTTTAGAGGAAACTAGCATGGGATGAGTACAAACTGGCTGGGAAGTCATTCACTGAAAGCATTTATCAGCAGCTAGTTATTGAAATGAAAGGATGCATAAGCCAGGATTCCCCAGGAATCTGTGCTAAATTTAGGGCTTCTCAATATTTCCATTAACAACTTGAACAAGAGAAGATAAATTATGCTTATTCATTACTGCAGATAATCCCATGCTAATAGAGTTTGCCAGCTCACTGGAAGATAGGTTTGAAATTCAGATCACCTTGAAAAATTGGAGAAATAGTCTTAAAAGTAGGTGCCAAATCAATACACAGTATACAAAGTCCTGCACTTTCACATTGCACAGATACAGCTAGGCAAGAATCGGTAAGACAACAGCCCTGTGGAAGGGAGGGGAGCACAGCCAGGATATAATCAACTACACTGCTGCATTTAAGTGAAAAAAGAAAGCTAACCCCAGAGTGGGATATATAGAGTCAGACAGCTTTCAGGAGACTTGAGTTGTCTGCTCCCTCACAGCACCCAACTCTTAGCTGGAATACTGAGTCTAGTTTGAGATATGTCAAAAGAGGAATTGGATGGAGTTTAGAAAAGAGAGGTTAAGAATTGTCAGAGGTCAAAAAACCATGACACCTATGGAGAAAAAGCAAAAGGATTGGCATGGTTTAGTCTATAGATGACTACAGAAAACACACCAAGACTTCCAACATGAACAATAGTTAAACACTGCCATAGATTGCATGGGGCTGGGGGGAGGGAGAGGGGGTGTGGTGAAATCTCCATCCCTGTATCATGGTTGAAGTCCAGCCAGTAACTCAGAACCACACACCTGCTTGCTCACCCCCTCCCAACCTCCCCTCCAAGGCGGGTGGGGAGGAGAATCAAAAGAATGTAAACCACATATGTTGAGATTAGAACAGTCCAACAACTGTTGGACAACACCTACTGACCGATACCCAGCCTGACTGAGCAGTGATCTAGCCCTCCCGGGTAACTGCCCCCAGTTTATATACTGGGCATGACGTGCCCTGTGCTGTGGTGTGGAATACCCCTTTGGCTAGTTTTGGTCAGGTGTCCTATCTCTGCTTCCTCCCAGCTTCTTGTGCCCTTCCCCACTGGCAGAGCATCCGAGACTGAAAAGTCCTCGATCAGGGTAAGCACTTCTTAGCATCAACTAAAACACTGGTGTGTTATCAGCATTATTGTCGGAATAAAACCAAAACACAGCACTGCACCAACTACTAGGAAGGAGAAAAAATAACTGTTAAAGCTGAAAGCAGAACACCCTGGATGTCTTTAGTAACAGGCTTGACAAATGGAAAAGACAGATAGCAGGTCATCAATGCATAGGGAGAGGTTGAATGAGGTCCTTTCTAACACCGTTTTCTAGAATGCAGTCATTCTGCATTTTCTAAACATTTTGTTGTGAGTAGTTGTGTTTAGAGTAACTGCGCAACAACCAGCATTTCTCATTCAGCATCCTTGGAGCTGAATGAACCTGAGTTTTTTACTTGTTATAAATTCAGTAAGTCCACTGCTTCTCCGAGTTTACTGCACTAAAGCTAAGGCAGTTAGACAGCCTGCCTTTATAATGCTTTCATTGAATAAATTTGCACAGCTGCTACCTAGAGTCTACATTATTGCTCAGCACCACTTTGTTAATTTGGAATCCAGATCTGGTGACTGATTTAGGAAAACAGTTCAGCTAATCCCTAGTGAATAGAAATCCTCAGCCTAAGATTGTATGGCTCACTGGATTCCCACATGTGCAAATGCAGCAGCTGCCTTGCAAAGGGAAGTTAAAATATCAAGCCCAAACTTTGGGGTTTTTTCATATGACATGCTTATTTTCCTTCCTCAGAGACTAGGGCTCCAAAAGGAAGGAGCAGAGATGATCACAAACTTTTCCAGTAGGCAGCTTTTGCAGCAAGGCAGCAAGTACACGTATGTATTCTAGAAAGCTCCTTGAGGGCAACAATTCTGGCAGTAGAACGTTCAAAAATGTTCTGTTAAAAACCCTTATTCTGCTAATTAGCCTTGTCTTGTTTCTTCAATCAGCCAATATAATTTTAGCATGAGTGTGCATGTTATATCAGTAATCCATATATTTTAAACTATTTCCATGTAGTTGCCTCCTGTGTGGTAACACATTCAGGCAGAGTACTGTAAATTGTAATTCCTCAGTGAGAGCTTCTGGGAAGTCATTCATCGTTATGGGAAGGCCCCTGTGCAGACCGCTTCCTGCCTGATAGGAAGCCCTGGATTGACCTACAATCTGTTGAGCTTTGGGAGACTACACAATGCCAATTTCTCCACTCAAACTTGGCATGAGGTGGGCATGCAGCTGATTTTCTTGGGAGGTTGAGATAGGCCAGTCAGTGAGACACATATTACAGTATGTATACTGTACCTGCTCCTGCAGTAGCCATCCACATTTAGAAATAAATTAATAAATGTAATGGAAATAACCATTTTAATTACAACAACAATGAAAAGCCATTTCTTCCTCCAAATTATTTTGAAGATAACTGCTCTCAGATAAGTCCTTTAAGTGGCACTGTGTAAGTGAATGGTTCTAGGGTAGCTGAAACTAGCTTCTACTGAAGACAAGCACAGAACTTCCACGTACCCATACTCATGAGAATATCCCTCACCTACAATTCTTTCATTTATCATATTACTTACAATATGAGTTTTAAGAGCATTATGTACATTGCCTGGTTATACATCGATTTATATATGACTCTGGATATCTCAGACCCATGCTTCCCTCTTCTCATTCTTGCTATGCTCTCCCACCCCACTTTTTTCACTTTCTCCTTCCTATACTTTCTTCCAGTGTTCCTGAGATTTCTTCTTTTTCCTTGCAAATGAAGTTACATGGGATTAACCTTGGAGGTTCTTTTCAACAGACTGATACTTCTCTCCTATTCTCAGGAACTAAGAGATTTACTTATATAATACACTTCCTGCCAATTACAAAATGGACTGCAGTTCTCTAACAGTGCAGTGCAGGACACTAGACCAGAACAGCTGAAATCCCTTCATTTGAAGCAGGATATCCTGTCCAGGTTACTTCCTAGTGAATGTACATTAACAGGTGCAATGACAGATCTTTGGTATAACGCCTAAAAAAAGAATGAAGCTCAAAATCTAAAGTTACTCAGACACTTACCTCCTATTAACCAATGAGAAATATCTAAATAGGAGTGAGACGCCCAAGGATCCCAGATGACATTTGGGGATCCAGGTCTATGGTCCCATATGAGCTCCCCAAGCACCAGGTAACTCAGGATGTTCTCAGATGGATGAGATTTTCATCTAGAAAATTTCGCCAAAGTTTCTGATCCAAGTGTACTTCTGGACAGTGAATTAGGTGTTGCTGCTCCATTTCTCAAAAGCTGTACCAGAGATAGCCAATGTGTCCTAGAAATGGTCGTGTGTTACAGGTAGAAAGCAAGGCTCTATACAAAGATGTGTTGATTGTGCTAACTTACAGTTTTTGTAGTGTCACACATAGTTGAGTCACTTGAACTGTAGTAAAAGCCAAGCTGACTTTATTAAAATAAGGTAACTATTTTGTGACAAGCAAATACTTTCTGTATATCATTTTACACTGAATTTCTTTTAACAAGACTTCCTGTAACATTTTGTAGTTTTATCTGTCTTGCTTACATCCTTAGGCCATCCTGGCTATGATGTGAGTATGACATTTTATAAGCATGCTACAATTCTCCATAATCACTGTAAGTCAGTATATAGAATTGCTATAATAAGTTAGATGGTTTCTGGACTCCCCAGAGATTATCTTATCCACCTAAGTTTATAAGCCAAATAGGCAACACATGAACAAGAACAGAGTGTTACAGCTGATGAAAAGAATTTTAAAAATACCTGTTGAAGTGAAGAAATGCTGATCCTGAGGGGACATTCTTCTCCTTTAGATGTTTTTCCCCACATTTTTTTGTTTCTTTGTGGGGAAGAATGACTGTAATATAAGGGAAAAGAAACATAAGTGATACAGTATCTGTAAGCTAGATGGTACCATATGCAGACTTCAGGTACCTAGCCTCTAAGGTAGGATACAAAGTCCTAAATCAAGTGCTTCAATTTGCTGTGAAATACATGAGAAAATCTGGACTCTCAGAAGAGTGACAGATACTCAGTTGCACATTAAGTCACGAGTAAGGTGATACAACAGGCCAGGCCTGTGAAGCCTCCGAAATCTGATTTCTATCTAGAGTTTACACACTTTGAAGCAACGACTCAAAAGCAGTTTGAAGCCTAGGCTGGAACCTATGATTGTCCTTAAGTACTGAGCATTGCTAGTATGAGTAAGCACCTCAGCAGGAGCACTACTATTACTCTTGCATGCTGCAAATCTCCCTGGCCCCAACCACATGTCATTACCCAAACTCTTTTCATTTGTATCTATGCAGATGTTTCTCCATATATTAGCCGTTTAGTAGGCTAATCATTTTGGTTACTCTTTCCTGAATTCCCCCAAAAACACTTATTAATTTATGATAAAGAATTAATATTAATTAATCTATTAAATGAGGAAACAGACATTCAGATGTATGCAGATAAACATTTTTTCTCTATTTACTCCTAATTTACATCTTTATGAGTCAAATCCCCACTGTTACATTGCCAAGTCAAATAGAATTTCACTGGTGATTAAAGTTGTCCTGTAGGACAGCACAAAACACACATTTTTAATGAATTTGGTCTGCTAAATGCACATGGCTAAGAAAGAATATCTCTAAGCAAAAGCAATGAATAAAATATTTTTTTCAGAGACACCAGCATTTCAGAGTGCAAGTAATTGTCAATTTCAATAGATGAGTATCAACGCCGTTGATATAACTATGTATAACTTTATATAGTAAGTCTATTCCCTTGGAACTGTTGTCCCACACTTACAGGTACATAAGGTACTCCAATAGCTTTCAGCTTGCTTGGGAACAGTAAAAGGCCACAGCTGAGATGCAAACATAACTCTGCTTTTAAAAAATAATAAAAAAAAAAGAAAAGTACAAGAGAAGTTCATGAGAGTTTCGGGTTTGGTTTTGGTTTGGTTTGGTTTTCCTTTACTTTCCAGCTGACGGGCCTGATTCTGCCACCACAAGGGAATGGGCAGAACAAGGGCTGCCAGCGGGAGCACGTCGGGTCACCACCGAGCTGGGGGAGCCGCCGGGGGTGTCCTCCGGGAGGGGAAAATTCCCCCCAAAACAAAGGAGGAGACCACAGGGTGTATCGGGTGCAGCCGCAGAGCAGCCAGGAGGGAATGAGGTTATCTATCTGCCGCCTTTCCGAGCTCTAGGCTGGACACTGATTTTTACATGGCAGAGATGCGGGATGTTGCAAACAAGACAGCAGGGCAGCCCCGTGTTACCGGAGAGCGCGGAGAGGAGGCGGGGGCTGAGAGGAGCCCGGTGCCAGCTCCCGCACGCCAGCCCTTCCAGCACGGACCTTCCGCCGCGGGCCCCCGGAGGGGCTGTGGCCGGGGCAGAGGGTGTGCCCCCCATTCCACCCCTCCGCGGCCCGGGCTCTGGTGCGGCGGCGGTGCCGCAGACAGCTGCCCCCCTCCTTGCCTGCCCGTCCGTGCCAGTCCTGCCTTCCCTGTCCTACCTCCCCCCGGCCCAGCCCGGCCCGGCTGCTTACCCCTCCTGGCACTGCCCTCTCACCAGCCTGCCCACCACTGCCCCAGCTGTCCCAGCACTATCCCAACTGTTAAGAACAGCCCCAGACTGCCTCAGCACTATCCTCTCTCCCGCGTTATTCCAGCACTGTTCCAGGACAGTCCCAGTACCATCGCAGGATGTCCCAGCACTATCCTAACTTCCAGAACAGTCCCAGCCTGTCCCAGCACAACTCTAACTGATCCAGCGTTATCCCAGCACTGTCTCAGGCTGTGCCAGAACAGCCCCAGCACCATCCCGACTGTCCCATCATTGTTCGAGCACAGCCCCAGAGTCCCAGCACTCTCAGATCCCCTGAGGATCCATCTTCCTCCCACAAATCCCCCGGGTGGCCTCGCGCGAGGCTGGATCCCGCGTACCACCGGCCAGGCAGCAGGAAAAGGGGAGCTCGTCCAGCACCCCCCTAAATGACAGTCCCAGAGCCAAGGGAAGGGTTGATCGTGCCCCAGGACAGCTCACGGCCGCTGCCACCACGACACAGACGGGAGAAGGAGATGAGGGCTCTGCACATGGAACCCTCGGGTAGCTTAGCAGCCAGCTGTCGTGTTCACAGGGCTGTGGGCGCGGGGAAATGCCAGCAACTCTCCAGCTCCACCACGGAACTCCGAGCACGGACAAATCCGCAACTCGGGTGTCAAGTTTGTAGAAAATGGTCGGACACAAATCCCTTTCGCATTTTTCTCCCGGAAAATAACTAAATCAACAAACAAATAGAGAAATAAATATTCTGGGCCCGGGAGATAAACGACTGTCTAGGGTAAATACTGACCAGCAGCAGCAGCTGGAGGAGAATCACCCTCACACCACCAGCGTTTTAACTGCAGCGTTTAGAGGAGAGGAGGGGAAACGCTAGATCTTGCGAGTCGCAACCGCCTGCACGCCACTGGCTTCACTGGCTCCAGTGCCTGCGAGGAAAAGATAAGAGGCTGGTGCAGAGGAACAATTAAACCAAATAATAGCGAAGAGGCACTAATGACTTGGAAGCAGCCGCGGCCCCGCCGGAGTGTCGGCCCCGACTGAGAAGCGCAGCGCAGGTGGCAGCGGCGGCGCTGGTGCCGGTGCAGCGCCCGGTCCCTCTGCCCGGATCCTCTGCCTGACCCAGGGTGGCCAAGGCGACACGGGGGGAGTGG
The DNA here is from genome assembly GCF_012275295.1 of Melopsittacus undulatus. Classification (NCBI taxonomy): domain Eukaryota; kingdom Metazoa; phylum Chordata; class Aves; order Psittaciformes; family Psittaculidae; genus Melopsittacus; species Melopsittacus undulatus. The sequence continues at coordinate 27,197,016 of NC_047528.1, forward strand.
GGAAAAACGAACACCGGCCGCATACGGGGAAAACCCGCTGCCCTGCGGGGAAGAGTGAGGGCACGGGGAGCGCGGCTCGGCGACACCACTCCCCACGGTCCGGGCAGGGGCACGGCGGGCTCCTCGGGGGCTGGGGGGGAAGGCAACGCCGAAATCCCCCTAAACACAGGCGGTTGGATTTCAGCTGAGCGTCGTGGAAGTTACTGTCATTCGCTAACAGGTCCTGGAAGTCTTTCTTGCGTTCCAGGCAGCCAGAAGTTACTTTTCGTGTCATTCCCGCCGCTGTCCTTCCGTATTTCCAACACACCGGAAAGTTTCCATCCGAGCAACTTGAACATTTTCCAGTAACTACTCATTTTCCCGGAAGCCAGAACTAGCCTGGGAAGCAGCTCTGAAGAGGGCTGACAGGGGCTCCCCGCCCCGCTCCGCCTAACCCAGAGCGGGTGTAGGCATGGCCCCGGAGCCGGGACCTCCACCGCCTCACCGGCACCGTCCGGGAGCAGCACCGGGGATCGGGGGCTTCCCCGGAGAACCAAGGAGCAGAATAGAAGCAGCCGTCTCAAACCCAAAGGGCAGTTACATCTCGGGGAGGGGGGGGGGGGGGAATGAAAAAAGAAAGAAGGGAAGAAAACAAACAAAAAAAAAAAGAAAACGAAAATAACAAAGAAGAAAAATCAAAGAAGAAAAACAAAAGGAAAAGGAAAAAATAAAAACCACAAAAAAAGTTGTTCCTTCTTTTTTAACAGCCATATCCTAACTCTTCCCGACTCTCTGAACTTCTTTGCTTAATCGCACCGCTTGACCTTCGGCTAAAAGGAGGTGATTCGTCGCTTCTTTCTATATGTTAAATAACTCCCGATGTGCCGGGAGAAATAAAAGTATCAGCAGACACCCAGAGAGCCGAGGATTTGTGTTTGCTGTTTTTAACGACGAGATTTTAAGTTGCTTGATTTAATTCTGCCAAATAGAAAGGTAACAGTTGTCTGTAGAGCTCAAATTACCTGAATTTACACCCAAATCTACGCAAAGTTTGACAAGAGACAATTCCGATAACTCCGGTGCCACTGAGGCGGGAGAGGGACTTGGGGGGCGCATAAGAACATGGGCTTGAGGACATCCCCAAGGAAAAAGGTGTCCGAAAACGGGGCTCCGAGAAACCTGACATCCAAGAGATGAGGGGGATGTTGAGCCTGGCACAAAAGCGAGCCGTCATACTGAGATTTAGTTATTAGCAAGACAAATCTTTAGACTGGGGAACGAAATGGGGAGAGAAACTTAATATCCGTGACTGGGGAGGAGAAGCGAGATCCCCGGGCCCCTGGTGCCCGGCAGGCATTCTCCGGGCAGAGCATTTCTGGGATGACACCCCCTGCTCCCGGCCAAAGCTCTGAAATAATTAAAGTTAAAAAGAAATATGTGTATATATATATATATATATACGGAAAAAAGAAATCGGGAAAAGACAGTCGTCCCTGGGACACCGCTCTCCAAACCCAGGTTACTGTATTTCTTTCGCTAAGACCTGTCATTATTTCCTGTATGTCCTCCCGCTAGTCAATCATAATGAGCAGGTTTTAAAACCTCCACTAATTTACACAGAACAAAACCACTTTCCAGCCAGGCTGGAAAGAAAAAAAGAAAGGGAAAAAAAATTCCAAAACCTCGACTCAATTAAAAATAACGATTTTGTTCTTGGACAGCTACCAGGTTTTCGCTCTTACCGTCCCGGGACTTTGATTTAAGGTCGGTAACATCCTGTAAGGCTACAATCCTTCCGCATCCATTGCCATGGTGCCCCGCCAGCCCTGCGCCGCCGGGCAGCCCGGAGCTGCCCGCAGCCTGCCCGCAGCCTGCCCGCACAGCGGCTTTGATCGCAGAAAGGAACGTGATGAGGCACACGGGGTTCATTAAGCCTTGCAAAGATCCAGTTGGTACGAGCGATAAAAAACCACATCCCGGTCTTTAGAAACCTGGTTGCATACGCTAAGTATAGACAACGAGGTCTGAAGAAATAATGACGAAATTACGCAGCTCTAAACACACCCAAAAAAAAAGTTTCCAGAGCGAAAAGGAAAAAAAAAAATCCAAAATACCCCAGTGGAGATCGAAAAAAGCCCCAAAATCTTCGTTTTGAGGCGCAGAGCACGTCCGTTCCCTCCATAGGTTTCCCAAAACCCCGCTTTTAGAGCCCATTCTGTGGATACAGGGGCAACAGGGAGGGGGCTCGTCCGGGGAGGGGGCGGCGGGTCCCGGGGCCGCCTCGCAGAGCCTGGGGGCTGCAGCCCGGGGGAAGCCGCGGGGCTGCCGTGGAACTCCCGAGCATATCCCATCCCAGCGGGATGCCGAAGGCGCTCCCACTTCGCTGGTAAGGGAGCCGCACCGTGTCAGCCCCGGCACTGCCAAATCCCTTCTCACCCCCCCCGCGCTTCCTCCCCCTCTTCTCCTCCCGCGCTGTATCGGATTTTTATCTTTTTATTTATTTATTTCACCCACCCCCAGCACAAACGCCTTCTCCCCCGCCTGCGACATTTGGGGCTTGTGAGAAAGGAGAGCCCTGAAGCGGCGATTACCACCGCGCTCTTTCCGTAAGGCTCTCTCCACGGGGGAATTTTGCGGGTTCTTTGAAATAAAATAGAATAGAATAAAATAAAACAAATGATGCGGGCAAGGCGCTGACTCTCTTTGGCGAGGGTTGGCAGCACCAGCCCAGAGGTGGCTGCGCCACCGTGGCTCGTCCCCACGTCCCTCCGAGTCCAGCTGCAAACGCAGCTGGGAGGGAAACGGGGCTTGGCGAGGAGCCACCTCCCCGCCGAAACCAGCCCTTCCCCGAGCCCCAAACCCAGAGCCGGCGTTTTTCCGCCCCGCTCCCCGCCCAGGGGCACCGGGATCCGCTTTCGATCGCTGATTCCAAATTTCGCTGGTTGCTTAAGAAAGGAGACTGAAATATCACTACTGAGGGAAAACGCACCGCTGCTAAAAGTTTAGTAAAGAGTTTCGAATCAACTCCCCACCACTGTTGGGAAAGTTTCTTTTTTAAAATATATAGGAAATAAGATTTAATTTCTCTGTCCCATTCTGAAATGCTGGGAGTTGCCGTACTTGTCCAATAAACCCCTAAAAGTTTGCAAAAAGGTATGAGGATTAATGATGATAACACCAGAAGCGGCGCTTGGACTGGTGTGTAACCCCGGCGAACGCCTGACCAGAAAATCCAGGCGCCTGGAGCCGAGTTTGTCGTTTCACTTTGCTGTCAACGGCGTGTCGATAAATACGAAGTGAGAACTGGGGGAGGAGAGGGCAAGGGAAAGGTATCCAGGAATTCTCTCCGAAAAGCAATGTTGGGCTTTTTTGAGCTCATTTCGCCTCGATTCTTTTGTCATTTTAAACATAAAACCAAGCTGGCTGGGTGATTTCCACAGCCCCTCGCCTGGCTGGGGCAATGCGGTAACTCCGCGTACAGATTACTTGAATTAAGTTGGTAAAACGCTCTTGGTTCTTCCCCTGGTGCCGAGCGTTAAATAAAAGGTCGGGTTAACTGTCAGAACTGGATTAAACTATAAATATTGAGAATGTGGACATTGGGAGCTTAATCGTTGCTACTTTCATATTAGATTACAGAAGGAATATGGAAAGCTGTTTGGTAAGGTTGTGATAGGAAATACAATTTCCTTCTCTATCTTAAGCGCAATGTGCAACACGTAGTAACTTTTCCCTATAAGGCATCTATTGCCCTGTGCAGGAAACAATCGGTAACCCCGCGGAAAATAAAGTATAGCTCTTAAAAACTTCGGGAAAGAAACAAGTTTGTACTCCGTTTGAAGTATCTTTTGCCTTCACAGACCAGCTGGTGAACCAGCCCCGAGGCAGACACACTGCTCTGCCCGCAAACTTGGGGGAAAAAACACCCAAAAACTAAACAAGAAAAACCCAACCAAACCCAACCACCCCCGAAGGCGGAGGCACTCCTGCCGGCAGAAGTGAAACCGTCTCGATCCAGGCGGGTTTATTTGTAAACCCGGCAAGCGGCGGGGGAAGGGAAGGGAGGGGAGAGGGGGCGCCCGCGGGAGCGCGGCCGGAGCCGCCGGGGCCGGGGCTACCGCTGCTGACTCGGAGGAGCGATGTAGGTCAGAACGAGTTCCCTCAAGTTACCCGAGTTCGAACAATTCAGCTTTTCTTTCGAGGCTCCCAACGTGCTGTTGCAACGCTCCTGAACGCCGGGGCTCCTGCCGCGGTTCAGCCCCCGGCTCTGAGCGTCTCACCTCCCGCCCCTGCCCTCCCTCGCCACTGCCAGCACACCCCCACGTTCATTTATTTTGTTAATCTTTTATCTCACAGCCGTGGGTTTGTTGGTTTTGGTGTTGTTTTTTTTTTTAAAGAAAACTTGTGCCAGCGCGTCACACTCCCCATTTTTTACTAGATTTAAAGAAGCAGCAAGCGAATCGCCTGCCTACTCCCCATTCTGCACGGCTCCTTCCAGGAAGGCTTATTCACGGCTCGTAGTTTGGATCTATTCTTTATTACCACTAGTTACTACTTTTCACCACCAGTTAGTTTTTACACCATCACTTAAAGGGCTATTAACAGAGTTCCCTCTGGCCACAGGTTTTGTGTGCAAAAGACAATCAGTCTTTTGAGCGACACGGAGAAATTACTGTCTTCCAAATGGGTGATTTTCGTTATTTTCTTTTTTGTTACTCGTTTATTTTATTATTTTTATTTTTTTCCCCATATCAGCGGGGGAGCCGCAGTCCACACGGAGGATGAGCAAGCGCCGTGTCCTGTCGCAAGAGCAGCGAAGCGGGATGGAGACCTTGCAGCGAAGCTGCGGAGGAGAGGCAAGCCCGGGATGAGGGGACTCTCCAGGACAGCAACTGCACTCAGAGACTGGATTTTAACCCCTCGGAGCTGTTCTCAGCCGTCACCTCCGCTCCCCAGCGCTGCAGCAGACAGGGGCCGTGAGCGGGCTGGGGACATTTCCGAGGGACTCCCACTCTTCCCCAGAAAATTATCACCAGGAAGGCAGCCGCCGTCACGAAGCACAACTAAGAGGGGAAATCATTCGCCCATAGATTTCACAAAAGCGAGCAGTGGGGGGAAAAAGATAACCCAAAACTCGTACCGACAGAGAGCTCTATTTCTACCGGGCACACGCACGCCCCATGTGTCCCTCGTGGGTGTTTTGGGGTAATCGCGCACCCTGTGTCGCGGTCTCGCAGGCTCCCAGCCTTCCCCTTCCCTGCCGTTGCTCTCCCGCCCCGGCCGTGGTGCCAGTGGGCGAGGACTTCCCTGTCTAAACACAGACGATTTCGCCGTCGGAGCAGGGTCCCCGCGAACGTTTCCCAGAGCAACAGCCCCAGCGGCTCCCCCGAGCACCGAGGCCGGAGCCGGGAGCGCTCGGGCAGGCTCGGACAAGCCCGGCCCCGGCCTCCGCCCGCCCGGGGCACGGCGGCTCTTCCTCCCGGGGCGGGAGGGGCCAGCCCTCGCTCTCAAAACAAAACCCTAAAAACCCCCACAAGAACGGTGTTGAAAGAAAAAAAAAAAGGGGAAGACTCTGTGTGTGTGTTGGGGGGTGCGTGTGTGTGTTGGTTGCTTCTTTGAGGCTCACTGCCCGCCCCGGCCCCGCCGGCGGAGAGCTCCCCCTCCCCGCGGCACCCGAGGGCGGCGGCCGGGGTGCCCGGAGGCGCTCAGGACGGGGAGAGGGAACCGGGCGAGGAGGGTGGGGGGAAGGTGGTCAAAGCTTAGGGCCTGTTTGGGAACCCGTTCCCAAGCCTCGGCGGCGGTGGAAGGCCCTCCTCTGGTGTTTGCAGTTTTCTTTGTTTACATTCAGTTTAGAAACACTGGCCTTCGGCCAAGAAAAACGCCGGTTACATACACACACCACTCCCCCTTAACCCCCATTTCTTCCCCGGTTCAAACTTTCACGACCCCCAGGTTGTTAAAATGTTATTCCCAGATTAACCCTTCGCCCACCTCGGAAAGAAAACACGGTTGGACGGGTGCATGCACCTGCCCTCGGAGCTCCCAGCTGAGGGGCTCGCAACAGGTTCTACCGGGGGATGGAAGTGGAGGTTACCGACGAGGAGAGACGCGCTGAATAGAGCGGAGCGGCTCCGCCGCTCGGTTCAGCGTGTCTCTCCTAGCTGCCCGCGGGGCGGTGCTGTGCGGCAGCGGCAACCGGGCGGGGAAGCAGTGCTGCTCTCCCCGCTGCCGCTCCGCCCGGTTCCCCCCGCGTTGCTCGGGGCGGCGGGTGGGGAGAGCGCTGAGGTCGCTTGTATGCTGTCTGTCCGTCTCTCTGTCCGTCCTCCCCTTCTTTCCCCACCGGCCCGCCTCTCCACCCCGATATCTTCCCCCCCCCCCCCCCCCCCTCAGCGAGGAGTAAGTGCCACTGCTCCGCCTTCTCCTTTTCGCAATGTTGACGCAATCTATAAATAGTGGAACAAAAGAACCAACTTCCTCGCAGCTTTGCTGAAACTGCACAAAAAAGGCAACCGGGGGGCGAGGGGGGGGACGGGACACACACGGTTATTTTTTGATTTTATTTTTCTCCGGTTAAAAGGCGAATCCTCCCCCCCTCGACACACACGCTACTGGAAGATTATTTATATTTTTTTTTCCTCGCTGTCTCCTATGCTGGCAACGTCCTGAGAGTGGCTGTTTTGCTTTTGCGCCGAGAGTACGGCTTCCTCCCCTCTTCTGACAGTAAGTGCCCTTTAACTACTGCCTTTTCTACTGGGGTAGGGGGGAGTGGGACGCGAGGCTGCCTGCTCGCCTACCTGCCTGCAGCCCCAGAGGAGGAACCAGGCTCTTCGGGGACGGGGGAAGGGGGGTTGTTAGAGGCGTTTAAGTGCAGGGGTTGCGCGCACGGGGGACAGCGCGGGGGTACTCGCAGATTTGAACGGAGTGGGGGGGAAGCACGACCCGTTGAATAAGGTGATCGGGAGTGAGGACGCTTGCCTCTGCCCGCCGAACAAAAGCTGACGCTGATATTAAACGGGCTTTTGTTAGGGGGAAGTGTGTGTGTGTGTGTGCGGGTGTGTGTGCGCGGGGGGGTGAGCGGGAGAACAACACCCCGCCCGCAGCAAGTTGCCGTGCGGCGGAGGGCACCTTAGACTTGTTTACCACTCGGCGCCGCGCTCACCGGTGTTTACCCTGCACACACGCCTCGGGGCTCCCCCCGTTCAAACCCCTTCCCCCCCACACGGAAGGGGGGGTGGGAGTGTGAGCGGTGAGCGGTTTAAAGGTGGGGGGGCGCGCAGAGGAGATGCTGATACGATCACACGTAAAACAACACACCCCCCCTTCCCCTTTGCCAGTCGGATCGGCGCTAGCGCAGGCAGTTACTGGCCGGAGGGAGAATTACATCATCCCCTGCTCCAGTGATGCTACCTTTAGTGCCGCTACCATGAGCGCAGGGAAACAAGGGGGGCGCGCCCCTAGCACCCCCCACCCCCGGTCGGGCGTGTGCTCGATCCGAGGGGGGCGGGGGGGTGAGCCTCACCCCCGCGTCATTCACACACACACGCCCGCCCGACTGTTTACAGCGCTCACACAGGCGTATTGTGACGTCGCATGATTGACAGCCCGCCTCACTAACGGGGGGGGGGGGGGGGGGGGGGGCGCGGCCCCCGACGCCGAGGCCAGAACGCGGGCTCCCCGCTTGGTTTCCCCTACTGGGGGGGGTTGGAGAGCTGAGCCTGAGACTGAATACTTCAGAAGTTAAACCGAACTTAGACGCTCCAGCAAGAGGGTGTTTTAGGTGCTGCCGATAGATTGGCGTTTATGACGTTTTGTGACGGTTTATGACGTTTCAAACGCAGGCTGCACGCTCGAGAAGCGATTTGTTGCTAGAGAAGAGAGTGTGTTTATAAACGGGTCAGATCTGTGAAGTTAAACCCCGGCCTAAACCTGGCGCATTCCCTCTGGGAGCAACTGGGGACACGAGGGGCTGGTTCTGTGCCTGAAGCATGCTCCTGGTGTGGTTGGCACAGAGAAAATGTCACATTGGTGGCCTTGAACACGTCATTGTCCAGAGGGGACAATAAAAAGCTATTTTTTATATACATATATACATATTTAATGAAAAATACATTTAAGCACCGAGAACAAAATCTCGGTTTCATACACTGTCTGCTTGCCTCCGTGATACCAGTGCAATGTTATAGGGTCAGAAACTTGTTTCAATATGCTACTTGGGGGGAGAAGAAGTGGTTTTGGGGGGGGTTTACTTAGCCTGTGAAAATATTGAAGTAGTACTTACCTACTGCAAAGTCAATAAATCCATATCACACTAAAACCAACAAAAAAGTGTTTTAGAAACGTGTCGAGAATTGTTTGCCAGAATGCAGCAGGGTAAAATTATTATTAAAGATCAGCATTTACTCACTGCAAAATCCAGGGAACCGTGAAGCCCTGTTCAGCAGCACACACAGTTTTTCCTGTGTTAATGGTTTGGGTTTCTTCAAAGTGTGTTACTTTTTGAAGTCTGGGTGTTTCTATTTGTGCAGAAAATAGACTGAGAAGCTTTGAGCTCCTACTGTTACAAAAGTTAAAAGGAAACAAAGTTGAGCTGCTAAGTCGGCAGTCTGGAATGAGTCAATAGTATCTCCTTTGTCCTGCTAGCTCTCGCTGCTGTGGTGTATCTTTGCTCTATTTCCTCTGCACAAGCAAACGGGCATTTCTACCCTCGGTATATTTAATAGTTTGACTTTATAGGTCTCCTAGCTTCTAAATATTGTAACCCAACAGTAAAACTCAAGCGCGTCTGCCTTTCCAGGTTGTATGCAACAGCTGCGATACCGCCAATGACAGTACACTGCTCACTTTAACCACATAGACACTTACACATTTTCCATTATCTATAATTAATGGGGCAAATTATTCTTGCTTTATTGTAGTAAGCCTTCACAAAGGAACAAGTAGGCTTTTTTAAAGTATTCCATCACTTATTTTTTTTTTTTTAAAAAAAAGAAAGAAAAAAAAACCACCCCCAAAAAACCCCAAAACCCAAAAAACAAACAAAAGAGATTGGGATGGAGGCACGAAGGAGATGTAAATAACTCCCCCCTCATTTACTTGGGGATTCCCTGGGAGTCTCAGAGGGCAAGGAGGTAACATCGATGGCTTTTATAACAGGATCACAGGTCCTGACACAGGGTCACCAAGAATCTATGCTTGGCTAGCCCTGTGCTCCAGTTTTGTTTAGCTGGTAGCTAGTCCCTTGAGGGATCAATGTCAGCTGAAGCATGCTAACTTCTATAAGCAATGGGTTGGTCAGTGACCAAGAGCTCTAACTGGTTCCTGGAGGGCTCCCTAGCTCTGCTGTGCTTGGAGTTCAAGTGCTGTTGCCAGGCTGCTTCTGCAGCTCAGGAGCTTGTTACAGAAAGATATCAAAGTGGCAAAAGTATAAAGCAAACCCCAAGTCTGTCCGTTTTCTGAAAACAAAAGGTGGGTGGGTGTAGTAGGCAGATTGGAAAAGCAGCTTGGGTAGGGACGTGGCTCATAGACTGAGGCACAGAAACTGGAACCAACTCCTGTCACTATGAGCTAAGTTTCTGTGTACCGCAAACCCAGTTCACTCTCAAACTCTGGCCTTGGCACCAGCATTAGTCTTTCAACAGGCCTGCACACTCCCACAGGTGATAAAAAAATGTCAGTTCAATATCCCACGTGTAAAGGTTCAGCAAATAAATTGGCAGCATACTTTCTCTGTAATATATGTATGCCTTAAATGAATCCATTAAGGAAGAAGGTACATAGATACATATATGCACACACAGGTATCTCCTCACACTGATAGCCCCTTCTGGTTTAACTATCAAAAAGCACTGGCAACTAGAGTTGGGTTACTTGAGTACAAAGAAAAGTGAAACTGTATTAACTCACTGGGAGATTGAAACCGTATTTTAATATATGCTATGTGTAGTTTTCTTTTATTTTTAAGTTACAATACAACGGCTTTTCAGGTCTGCAAGATCAAGATAATTTTGTTTTGTTTGTTTCATAAAAATAAGGCTTGTTTATTATTAATTTATCTAAATCTGCTTTTCTTTTGATTAACTGAATTACATAAATGAGTAATTTGGAGTATGATTATCTGACTGACCATCCCTTTCCCTTTTCACACTTGAAAAATATTACCTGTCAACTACCACTGCAGTATTGTATCTGTGACCGCTCTGACTGTACCATTTGGTTGTCTGATACTTTACATTTTTTTTATGTAACTCTGTACCTCTCCCACCACTTCTTTTAAAAACCGCAGTATCATAATTTCTAATGATAACAAGCAGTTTTCTCTGGTCACCATAAGGGCCTATGTTATGAATTTCTACAGCTTTTGTTTAAAACTCTAAATATATTCCTACCTTCTCAGTTGTGAAGGGTGTTACTAACTTATAGTTGAAAATCTGACTGATACAGACAGCATAGTCTTCCTGGTTCTGCAAGCAGGCAGTTCCAGTGTTTCAGCTTTTGCACAGTAGCACTTTAACAAGCAGCAGCCATGCATAACTAACAAGACTGCAAGTCCAGTTACTGCTTTTTAGAAGTCTGTACCCAGCTTTTAAGTTATCTGAAATGTCCATTTTATATTGTTGCAGCCATATGTCAAAACTATTAACAGCAGGAAAGTGCAGTAGTTACTTACAATGGATAAGATATGGGGCGGGGGGGGGAAGTTTTAAAAATGGAGCCCAAGGCACAGGAAGAAAGCAGCACAGCTCCAGCTATCCTTTTATAGTAACTGGTGTTTTATGGAAAGTGGGAAAGAAAAGAAAACTCTCTCTTCCTTCCAGCAGCTAGCCAGTGATAGCATGACCCTTCTAACTGAAGACTGATAGCATTCTTGGAGAAATCTTTATGCAGGTTTCATTTCTATTTTCTGAGAAGGAGAAGTACTGTTTTCCTCAGTTCCTTCTCTTGAACCTTACTTCTGGATTCTGGGTCTCCAGCTAGACTGATGGATGTCTAACAGAACAGTTTTCAAGTTTGGCATTAATACTTAATAAAAAGAAATAAACTTTTTCAGAATATTTGGAAGTACTGTAGTAGTTTTCATGAGTATTTTCTACATGTACAGTTTAACAGTTTGAATACCACTTACGTATAGATGATATTAGTTAATAGGGCATTAGTTTAAAATGTGTACACAAGATACACCTCGCATAGACTAAAGAAGTATTCTCAGCTTGGATTACAACTACAAATAAATATTTTGTAAAAAATGAATGGAAGTTAGGAAATCAGATGAGAAATATGTCCTTTAGACTGCCCAAAGAAGCAAAAAATAAACATGCCAAAAACTAGGCAACACTAGCTGGCAAAACGGAATATTGAAACCACTGTACTTTTTCAGGACTCTTAGTATCCTTGTTTCTGGCTGGATGTGGTACGTGCATTAACATCCTTTCTTATAAAATAATACATTTCATAAAGATTCCACTGTATGACAGTGTACTGATTGGCTGTTAAAACTACTGACTAAATATTAATTTTGGTAGTCTTTCCAAGTTAAATCCATGAACTACTGTACGGATAACTTCTAAATCCCTACCCACAAGTGAAACTCCAGCAAACTGATTTCCTGACTTGCAAATTGTCTATTTTTGTTTATAAAGATTTGTTTTGTAATTTACTTCAGTTTATCATTTTTACCTTTTGTAGTTGGTTGGAGAAATGTCAGATGGTCTCTTCTGATTTGGAGTTTACTCCATTTTGGTTTTTACAACACTAAACATCGTGATAAACACTGCAGACTAATGAGAAGGCGCTCCACATTAGTGCAATCGTTTTGGTTTCATAACTCCTACAGATTTTATCTCTTACACACAACGATTTACATACCAGTGAAGGAAAATGAAAATGAAGAGGAAGCTCATTATAACCCTCTAAGTGTACTTAGTTTCTCCTAACACAGACTAGATTAAACCTGGCCTATGTCACAAGAACTGTGAAGCGTGAGAGCAGAGGGTCCTTCCTTCTAACAGTCATGCACATTTAATGCTCTTTTCACTCAACAGAGAAAGCCAGACCCAAAATGGGAAGGAGAATCTGGGCACCCATTCTTTCACCTTCGTTCCCCACCCCCACCCTTTGAGCTGTAAAGAAAGGATCAGGTTGCACTATTTTAAAAGCTGGTGCAGTACACACACTTCCTCACACGGTATATTGGGGAGCACTGGGAGAAAACCTCTCCCGGAGCTCTATGCAGGAGCATATACTACTTCATAACATCCTTTATGCAGGACTGTGGCTTCTCAAAAGAGATGAGCCTACAGTTAAATACGAAAACCTCCCCTGTAAATGCATAGTATGTTTAGGGATGTATTTAAATACTATTAGACTAACTTACCTTTGACACATGGTTTTGAAAGCTTCATGCTTGATGTAAGTCATAAAAACCAAACCATCACAATAGCTCAACACTACAGGTAAAGTAGACCTGAAAATAAATGAAAAAACAAAACAAAAAACATTTAAATGACTTAGCATAACTTCCTGAACACACTTAAATAAACTGGATTGATTAACACATTAAAGAATATAATTGCTCTTTCATCCCACCATCTGAGCACAGATTACTACTTACTGCTTCTACAGACATTTAAAGTTAAATCATAAAACTGATGTTAAATCTATATCAAGATGGAAGATGGATGGTGTTTTGGCCAAGGTTTGGAAATGAGAGTTCAAACACGGGACATAATTCTGTCCCTGGCTCAGAATTTCACCAATGACTTTTTTATCCTAAGATAGGGACAATTAAAACTTTCTTCCCTCTCACTGAATCTAAGAGACAAAATAATGTTTACAGGGTGTCCCAGGGCTACATATACAAAGGTTACAAAAAGCCTAAACCTAAGATCTGAAATAAATGTTTAGCAAATTTTGTTTAGCTTGTCTTTTCAAAATACAAAAATCATAGTTCCATAGGCAAGGTGCCTAGTTAGCAGTGCCTACTGAGTGTCAAAAGGCTAATCCAGCTAGAAAGATCTCCCTTAAAGGAGTTCTTATGCTGTATCGTATCTCCACATAAAATAACTGAAAATTATGGTGATTCAAATCCTTGACAGTCTTGAAAGCTCTTCATATTAGATATAAAGACCTGAATAGGAAAAGGTGCTAAAAACCCTTACATCTCAACCAGAGAAGGATCTTTCTGTAGGAACTGTGGAAGATAGCCATAAGCCTCCTCCTGCTGGAACGAGGGGAGTTTTGGGTGCAGTAGGAGAGTCTGAACAAAGCACTGCAGAGATGCTGGACTGTGAGTGGCACTCAGAGGCTTAAAAAGAGCTGTATGATGGTATCATCTGACAAATGGCCCAACAGCGAGAAGGTATAAATGCTGTTTAATATTGCCTCAGCCACTTCTATTCGAGCTCTGTGAGTTTTAAAAGGGACAAAATCTCATACCAGGCTTAAAAAAAGCGTTGAGATCTTCAGATACAAAGCTGTATATTAGATCTGAGTATTACTATTGTAGTTGTACATGATTTCAACATACAAGTATTTCTTTTGAAAGCAAGAATTAAAATAATGATGGGTTGTATCATACGACAACATATTTACGAGTAGTAGCAAAACTGTCTTTTTCTCATGCATAAGATCCATCATTCTAGAGGGAGCCTGCTGGAAATATGCAAGAGGCACATGAAAGGAAGGGAAGGAAAGAAAAGTTCAGTGGAAGATGCTGTGCTGGATGACTGAAGGCTTCATCAAATAAAAAAACAGTATCCCATTTGCTTTCTGATGCAGTGTAAATGGATGAATCAAAGCCCACGCATTCTCTTGCAAATCATGTCACAAGAATTCCACCTTTCTATGCCCCTGAGGTCATGAGTGACCATGTACTGACCCCTGACAGACTCCTGCCACCTTTTCTTTAATACAGCAAGCATACACCTCTCTGACCACTTGAGCCCATAAGTACTACACATTGCACACTGCCTTCCCTACCTTTAAAAAAAAATATTTTAGCAATATATACCCCCCTAAAACATTTCATATTATCTGTTACATCTCTCTGCAGCCTGAGCTGACAAGTGTTACAGTATAAGGAAAAACATAAAAATACAAGATTATTTGAGGGAGAGACCCAGCAGCTTTTTAGAAAAAGGAGTACTTTATTTCAAAGAAAAAAAATAATAATTTTTTAACTGAAAGAGGCTCATGTTTGTATTGTCATAAAAACTTTTTAAAAGGGGAGGAAACAGTAACTGCAGACCATAGTTCAAAAGGAAGTTCTGCTACAGGACAGGCCAAACAATTGAAGTTCTTACAGTGTACAAAATATGCAATCAATGCTGAATTTATGCCTTAAATATCAAGTTGTGAGTGTGGACTGCTCTTTAATGTATCCAGCAGCCTTAAAGCTGAAACCTATACAAGGAGATCATTAATACAATAGCATTCACCAAGCACAAAACTGAGATATTCTTTCATTGAAACTTCTCCAGCTCTAACAAAGGCACCATTCAAAAAACCACCAACAACAAAAATGGCATTTCAAAGACCACTGTAGTTGCTGGCCATAGACTGATTCTTGAGTTAAAGACAGACATCCGCTAGCCAAAAGGAATAACTTGAACAAAAGAGAGACTTTCAAGTTTCAGACTTTAAAGTCTGAGACTTCTAGTTTGAACTTATCTCTGTTTTCACACATCAGTAGGTTCAGTGGAGTTAGAAATATCCAGTATGTGTAATGAAAACAGTCTTTATCAGTGGATACAGCATGAACACGATAACATATGTTTTCCAAGCCTAGAGCAATTGTCAAGCAATTACTATTTGTCAAGGCAACACACTTGATAGTCAGGGTCATCTAACCCTAGGTCATCTCTCTCTACCTTATTCAAGGCAGGTCTCAGTAACTCAGCTGCCCAGCTTTCTTTAATTTGCTCTGATCATAAGTTGCAGGCGCAGGTTTCTCTCGCTACATGCAGTGAGAAAGCAGAGGGAGGCAGCAGCAAGGGGTGCAGTTACCGCATCACGATGGCTCATGTAAGCAACAGCTGCTGTGGTTTTGTTCCAAGAAGAAGGAGGGCCCGTGCAGGTCAAAGGGGACTCCTGGACAACTGATTATTAACCAGGGCTTTCTAAAGCACTTGCAAGGCCCATATTGTGTTTGTTTAGGACCCACAACTACAAGAGCATGTTATCAGCAGACTGGGTGGATTGGTTTGTATCTCTGAGTTACATTACCAATTCTAGCTACCTTTCTCAGAAAAGAGTAAGGCCTTCTTTTATGCTATGTTGGTCCAATTTTACACTTCCTTTTTTTTTCTTCTTCCTTTATTTTAAAGGCCATTATTCAACTAAATATACCTCTTTACAAAATATGATTCTTTTTTGCTACCCAGATGTTATTTCATGCTTGTACAATTTTTATTTAATTGTCTATATAATTGGCCTCTGATTTTTAACTTTTACATTTTACAATAGAAAATTTAATGGCTTTTCTTTACCACATGATTCACTCTTCCAATTACAATTTGTAAACTCCGTGTAGATGGAAAATGGAATTCAATTAAAATGTAGCAAAAGAGCACTTTATTTTTTATCGGTTAAATAGCCGTAGATGTATGTAGCATGTAAGAAAACAAATGATCAGAACATACTGCACTGAAAACTGATTTATTCAACAAGGAATAATCGCTGCTGGTTGGTGAACTCATGCAATTGTTTCTGGTCAGCATGACCTTCAAGACTTCAGAACTAGTACATCTACACCCTGTTATAGCTTTCACTCAGGGACCTGATGGGAAAAAATTAAATTGCCTGCTTTCTCATCTCCCAGTGGATTTTTCAGTTTTGAACATACTAGTCTTTAATACAAAGTAGATGAGCACATTCAAAGAGAAAAAGAAAAAAAAGCTATCAGAAGCAGGTTCCGCATTCTGTAGGTTATAGTTCCAGCTGCTCTGCCAGGGACTTCCACCCCTTCAGTGGTTTGACTTTCTCAAAAAACTTTGGCATCAAAAAAGTGTTGCATAGTATTTTTATTGTGTTATTTTAAAATACTATAGTAAATTTAACCTTAATACTGGCTGCCACACTTCCATACTTAATTTTAAGTGGTCTTGTTAAAAAAGAAACATTTAATTGAAACACAGTGTACATGTAGAAGTCATTAAACATATATTAATCATTTCAGGAGGCCACACAAGTAATAGAAAAATGTTGATTCCTTCCTTTCTGATTTATCAGCCATTTATGCTATAGTATGTTCAAAACAGAACAGGTTCCTACTGTGCTAGCTGGTGTACATACAGAGTCAGAGAGACAGAGCCCTGGCACAAAGGTTTGCCTTCATTTGCTCGACACCTGAGGTGTTACTAGAAAAAACCAAACAGGAGAAGCTTTTTTTTTTTTTCTTTTAAAGCAGTGGCTGTTCAGGTGCAGTTTTACCAGCAGCAGGAGGCAGAGGGTGAGAGGATGTTATGAAACGCTCTAGATCTGACCCTGTTCCTCCAGCCCTTCCTGTTTCCCTCCTCCTCCAGCTCTAGCTGTTCACCTATGCCTATCTACTGAAAACTGGAAGGACTTTAAGCTAATCAGGGAACTGAACATGAGCATCGACCATGGTAATCTCTGCTAAATACAGAGACTTCCCATTGAATTTCCTTGTCCTTGCTAAGTGACTTAGGAGGATAAACCTACTATCAAGAGAACTCACCGAGCTGAAAGGAAAAAAAGGAAAGTTATTTCTGAGAATGTCCAAAGGTTGTGATCATGGCTTGCTGAATTTTGGAACATGACTTATAGATTTGGCATTACAAATCTGTGGATTTGATTTATTCACTTAACAAGGATCAGAATGAAATTCCTCCTCCCAAATGGCTGTGATGGAAACAACACTATCCCATGGATTTTCTATTAATTTTCTTGCTCTTTTCTTTGGCAGGCTCAAATATTTCCTCTCTGTAGTAGAATATGACAGCCAGCATAAAGAACAAGAAAAGTCATTACTCAAAATTACAGTGCTTGCAACAAGTTTCTGAAGAGATAAAGATGAATAAAGTTTGATTTAGGTAAGGGCATGACCAAGTGAGGAAAAATTGGTGAGGAAGAGGTATTTCATTATCATGTGTCATAAATCTTCAAAATACCACAGATGGTGTAGCTAGCAAAGCTGACAGTGCAGTAAGAGAAATGAGAATTACTAAGGTTGGCTCTAGCTGATTGAATTTAAAGAGGGACTTTGACTGTGAGTAGGCCAAAATTCATAAATAAACCTTATTTTAAGAATACAAGAGGGGTCAGACTGGTTCAAGCCAGGCATACACTTGGCCCATTTACCTATCTCCAACAGCAGACATAAGCCAATTCTTATGCAAGTACTCTCTCAGAGAACAGCAGAACCAGGACAAGCACATTTGATGATGCTCATGGGTTCCAGCATCCAACTTGGGTTTAGCTTGGGAGGTTTCCTGAGCCTGATGTGGCTTGTCTAGTCAGTGACCTTTACTAGATTTCTTCTCCAAGGTCTTGTGCAGTCTCTCCCTAGATCCACCTGAACTCTGTCATCCACACTGTCTTTAGGTAAATAATGTCACGAGCATACTACCCATGAACATATTAAACAATATAATTTATTGTATTATTTGCTTTGAACCTGCCTACTGCCAGCTTCATCTGATGCACCATCATTTTTTATTGATAGAGAAGGTGAAAATTTGATCCATGTCCATCCTTTTCACATGTGGTTTTAAAACATTTATTGATGCTTTGAAGACGTGTTAGAGGTGTGCTGTAATAAAAGTCACCAAAGAACAGTCCACTGCCCCTGTTCTGGAAATCTATTTCTTAATTCTGCCAATCCACCACCAGTTTGCCTGCTATCTGTGGCAGATGCTGAAGCTGCTATTGCACAGAAGTCATTCCAAGATCCTGGGGAACTGGAAGCTTAGATGAGCACATTCTGAGAGAGCCATTCTTTTCCACTGCTAGGGAAGATGCATTAGAGGAAAAGATGCAGTCATGCATATTGTGGTCTTAAAACCCTGCTGGTCTTTCTGCAAGCAGAATCTGAAAGAATAGTAAGGAATGGAAATAAAGAGAAAAAAAATTGCCAATACACAGAAATCAGGCCCATTCTAAGAAAATTACTTGCTAATAACTAAAGCTCAAGGAATCAATATAAACTTTATCTAAAAACCAAAGTAGAAAACTGAAGATAAAGTAGTTCAAGCTTCCTCTAAAGGAGGAGGGCATTGTTTCTCGAGTTTGGCAGTAGACCTTCAGTACTCAAGGTTAACATCATAATTAAAACAGCAGAACCTTGTGAGAGTTTCCTATTATTTCAGTAGGAAACCTGTGCAGTATAATCCCGTTTTCCCCTGCTATGTGTTTTACAAGACATAGGAATATTTCTGAAGCAGACAGGAAAGCCTAGTTTCTACTAGTAAAAAATTATACAGATAGGTAAAACAGGTTTCCATTCTTAGGTACAACATAAAGCCTTTCAGAAATCTTTCTACAGGCTAAGGTACATTGTATCCATGTACAGAAGATAAGCAGCTATTGCAGAAAAATACATTTTTAGAGAAATTAGGTAAACTCCAGTTAGTGTCAAAGCTATTAAACAGTCCTGTACTATTGAAGTAGAAGAGGTTAAGGGAGACTGATGATGCCAGGACTCTCAAACAGGAAGTCTTTTCATTTAGGTTTGTGAGTAACTCTAGTTAAAGTGACTCTATTCGACACAAAATGATCTGTACTGTTGCAAAATAGTTTCTGTCAGCAGATTTCATCTAGGCAACACCCAGTCTATCAGCTATAATCATACTGGGTTTGGCTGCAGGATCTGATTATTATTTTGGAAGAGTATGTTTGGCTAAGCAGGTAAAGAGACTACTGAAAGTTTCACAAGACACATAGAAAGGCACACAAACTCCATGTTATTAAACAGATTTGTTTTTTCAGCAGCTGTCATCATCCCTCTAGTTAGAATGGGACATTATTTGTGTCTGTTATGAACAAGCACACATTTAGGAGTTTGAAAAGGGCAGCTCTGGAAGACAGGTCATTGCTGTTGGCTCCTTGCTATGATGGTTAGATATGCTGAAGGTTAGAAAGGCTCAGAACCTCCAGCATTACCAGCTATAAGCCCAAATATTGCCTGGTTTTAACTGGCTTAATTCAAAGCCATATGTCATCTAAAAGTTCCTGAAGATGGTCTTGCCCCTTACTGGCTTGTTGATAAAGTATGTAATTGATTATCCCTTTGACTATCAGCACTTGTTTGGTAAGTCTGTGAAAACCAAGCCCAAATGTACTTTTTGTTCAAGGCAGAGGGTCCTGACTCTGAGATGTTTATATAGAGACAAAGCATTCCCTAAGCATCACAGAGATTTTGAATGTGAGCAGATCCCTACCTCTGAACAGACCTGTCTGTCACATAAACCGTTGGTATATTAAGATAGGAAGACAACACTATTTGTTCCAAGTTTAATGAGGGGAGTACTTCTCTGTGTACCATAGACATCTGATGCAGCATGTACGAGGTAGTTGCAAAGCCATGGTTCCAGTAAACTTTGTGCACAATGTAAAGTACAGAATGTTTTGAGAGACTATAAATGATGAGATGTTTTCACTGATCGTAAAAGATAACCTAGAAGTTGATTTAACTGTCCTGTTACTGTCTAGGATCTCTGCTCTGGGAAGCAAAATGCTCTGATAATATGACATATAACACCAAAACCATACCAAGTGTTTCAAATCAATATTGCTGGTTTTGTAAGTCTGAGAAGTATTGATCATATAGTTTCAGACTTGTGTGAACCAAATCAATTATCTGTTGATGTACTGCACTTCAGTCCTTTATCTTCTGACACAGGCTGTGATGATGGCTCTTTTTTTGGGGGAAAAGGCAGAAAACTAACAGAAAATTCCTGCTTGATTTACAAGATTGAAGGGTACCACTAACACAGTCCAGTGCTCCTGTGAAGAATCTAATGTCTTTGCTGCACAGACCCCTATGTAAAAATAGACATCTTGCAAGCTGGCAGTTCAAAATCCCTGAGGATTAGTGATTGGTTAGGAGATTATGGATACTCAAGTCTGAATTTGAAATAGCAAATGAAAGTGCTGAGGCACTGATTGTTGACACTGAACTGCTAGCCCCCTCACCCTTCCTGTAAAGCTGCAGATACTGAAGGCTCTGTCACTGATTTGTAACGGTACATTTGCTTCTGCAATCAGTAGTAGAAGGGAATCTATTTCTGGTGTTTATTGCTTCTAATAAACTGGAGAGCTTGTAGAGAATAAGAGAGAGAAAAGTCACAAGACCAGCAAGTCACTCAGCACAATGTACAACACCATACTGAAAATACAAAGACAATCACTACTATCAGGGTAAATACGTAAGGCACTCAACACTATCAAGGTCCCTGCAGGAAGCAGGCAAGGAATAAAACAGGTCTTTTCAGGCCCTGGACTTTAAAATACATTAATCAAAGACACACCATATTGATGATGAACCTTTTATCCCTTGCTACATGCATGGGCTTCAACTTGTGCTGGGAATCACACTCCTTTTGCCTCCATCAGACTTCCCTGCCAGCACAAGTGAACCCTGGTAATGGGTATGTCCAAGAAGCTCAGAATCATAGCTTTTAGGATACCGCATAAGTGACACTGTTGTAAATCATAACTGTAGCTTCACTTGTGGAATTTAGAAATAAACTGATTTCTGTTCAAGGGAAGTCTTCTCCCTCCTCTGCTGTATGTTCCCTCTTGGAAAAAGGAAATGTTACTATGGGACATACTGCCTAGTGAAAAATCACACTAGGAAAATTCTTAAGCCCCTGTAACTTATGATTCCTTTATCCATATCTAAAAAGATATATTTAGTATGTTAACTCAAACTGTATTTTGCTAATGTCATAGAAGACTTACTTTACAGCATGAAATTAATTATACTATTACATATGAAATTACATGACTCACACAGTACATACACTGAATTATTTCCACCTTTTAGTATGATGGAAATAATGAAATCATGAGTGTGTGTACTCATGTCACTATTTAATACCCTGAGGATAGCGGGCATGAGGGTGCTTCAAGTAGTAGTCTGCTGATACCATCTAATGGACTCTGCTTGTCCAAATAATTTCTCCTTATGTATGTGCACTCACTGGGCACATACACACCAGCAATGAAATCCATCTCCACAACCACTCAAAGAAGCAGCCAAAAGCATCCCAGATGAGTTATTCATGCTCTTTATAAAAATTGGGCAATTAAAATAACTCTCTGTGCTTTGGCCAACTTTGATGGAAAACTCAGCTATACAAATTAACACACACATAAACTGCATTAAGCAAGCAACCATCTCTTTATACTGTTACTGTACATCACGGTATTAATCTGGAGAGCCCAAAACAAATACACTTTCTAGTACTCTAGAGAAAATATTTTCTTAATCCTGACATTTTCGTATTTATTTCTGAAAATTTGCCAAAAAACTTACATACTCTTAAATGCTAAGACTTACGCTTTCCAACCTATATCGAACCATAGGGTTGACTTTCTGAAGCACGATTTGTACTACTTTGTCCAGTCCAACTGCAGTTATGTTAAAGAAGGGGACTGCCACCACTTTAAAACATTATTAAATCTGCTAAAATAGAATTACTTAGAATAACTGCACACCACGTTTTCCCATTTTTACCTCCAATTATACATTCTCCTGCCAACTTAAATAAATACTGTATCATTCCAGTTTCCTTGTATATGGTTGTTTACCTCATTTAGTCAAACTGCATATACTCTTTTTCTTCCTAACTACCCTTTAATTATTCTTACTGTTTCAGAGTGTCCTTATTTAACTCATAAGTAATATTTTCAGAATTATCAAATGACAAATTCATTGGCACTTTTGAAAATGGGAGTTAGATCCTTGTATATTAGCTCTATATTTTTCTGAGTATCACACTATTCAAAACAGTCACAGGCACCTTGCTGGGGACTGATTTCTGTAGTAACTGCATTGGGCCTCTGAAGATATTCAGGAAAACTAGATTTCTCATCACAACTTCTCTCTGGTAAAGTAAATATTTCCGTTAGTCAGCAAAAATTAAACTGTTCAGTAAGATATTAAATGGGAAAGCTGAAAAAATAGTTCACATTTTGTAACTTGAAAATGTAAATTTAAATCTGAATGTTCTGTTACTAAAAAAATTACATTAATATACATGTTGAAAAGCAAGTTCTGACAAGACCAGACAACCTTAGATGTCAACTATAAGTAAAAGAAACCTTAGTAGTTTTTTTTCACCTTTCTCAATTTGTTCAACTCTCTATGCCATCTCACAGTTTAGAACCATTATTCTCTCTTCACAAAACATCCTGAATTATAAGCTACTTCTTTGACTTTCATGGGAAGTCTTTAGAGGCCTTTTTAAAACAGTATTTCACATCTGTCCAGAAATTATATTTTCCTATCCTTGTAAAAAAGTGTGAGTTAAACATTCTGAAGATATTTGCTAGGCATTTTCCTTCAAAAGCTTCTCTGACTATACTGGTTTTTTCTATATACTCTGCATTAATATAAAGTGCTATGTGATTCATATTCTTGAATAATTCTATTCAAGCTGACAACAATCTTTCTCCAGATTGGCTTGTATTATAAAGGTTTTAAGACTTTAGTGATCTCTTTCTAAGTTAATTCTCAAATAGCATAAGTAGATGTCTCCTACTTTAAAAAAACCCACAAAGCTAGGTAAATCTAGATGATGAAACTGAAAAGTTATACTGGAACCCCTTGGTTCTATATCAAGATAACAAGACAGAGCAAGCTACAAAAGCAAAGGGGTGCTACTTCTACTCAGATCTTCATCTCTCAGAGGTTAACCAAGTGAAAGCCGTTTGACTCTATACACTATTCATATTTTTAATACAGCTCTTCTAATAATTGAAATGCCTCTAATACAATTTGAGGGAAGAAGATACAATAAAATGTCCATTTGCAAATGTTCACAGCCTTTTCTGGCACAGACCCAATATAAGAAAAAACACTGGAAGATAAACACTTTAATTTGAAGACTTTAATAATTGTTTGATATGAAAACGTAAGTCCTTAAGCAGCTAACAGATTATCAGAGTAATAAACAGTTTTCTCAATATCCTCCAAACTGAATTTCTCAGAAAGAACAGACATGCTAGCCAGTATGCTGAATAGACTGTATTCTGTCAGTATTCTGAATAGCCAAATTATCTTCATTCCTTGCTTTCCTATGTCACTCATTTTATGTTCTAACAAAAGCATATACATGAATGATTCACATTTTAATCAGGCCCATGAATGCTGGTAACCATACATGAACCATACATGCTATTTAATATTGTTTCTGAGTACAGAAAAATAAAATACCTTGAGGTTTGGAGCAGAAATACAAGTGATACTTTCTAACATCACTAACCAATTTCACTTGAGGGTTCCATTATCACAGCATAGGTTTCATTTTTATTACTAACAGTCTTTATTTATCACAGTAAAAACAGGCTGTTAACCACAGAAAGTAAAATTCATCATGAAAGTTCTGGTTTTGTTTAGGGATCAGACCTTTTCAGTTATTCTGTCAAATAATAAAGTCTGGTTATCTATGTGTGACTTAAAAGAAACTGCATGTGTTTTGAATGCAAAATATTTCCCTGCAATATCTACAAAGCTATACATACCTGAAGAACATGTGCTATATAGAATTTGAAGACAAGGAAAAAGTGTATTGACAATGCTGAGACCAGCTTCCTGCCCAGAGGATCAAGCAGTGTAAGCAGAGTAATAGTACTGCTTGCATGAACAGGCAAAAAATCCTTATTGACTATCTGCAAACGGAAACTATATGTATATGAACTTAAAAAAGTGAAAATTAAAACACAAAAAGGCATACAAAATACAAGAATGATACCTACATTTTGGATGATTTATCATTTGTTCAGACTATCCAATTTCATCTCCACATTCCAAATTTATTTTTCAAATGACTTCTTAATATTCCAGATTATTTATTGAGTGGAGCCAACCATTATGAAAGAAGATGAATGTAAGAGCATCTGGATGACAGAAACTTTTTGTGTAATCTGTTTGAAATTTCCAGCGAGGAATATGCTCCAGCATCACCTGATAGTCTGGTTCCAGTCTGTCCTTGTAGTTAGAAGCATTTTCCAAATACGTAACCTGTTCTTTTTCACTGTAAATTAATTTTTTTCTTGTCCTTCCACAAGTGGCTACAAAAGACAATTGATTACTGTCTT
This sequence comes from Melopsittacus undulatus, assembly GCF_012275295.1. NCBI lineage: Eukaryota > Metazoa > Chordata > Aves > Psittaciformes > Psittaculidae > Melopsittacus > Melopsittacus undulatus. The sequence continues at coordinate 27,221,274 of NC_047528.1, forward strand.
CTTCACAATAAGATTCAAATGTTACATTATTTTTCTCAGTCTTCTCTTCTCTGGACAAAATCAATACAACTCTTTTGAAACATGCCTTATAAATCTTGCTTTCCAATAACCTTTTAATTCATGTGCTCTCCTATGGATTCACCTTTAGCAGGAAATAATCTTCCTTTTCCAGACTTCAACACAGAGATACAAAAATTTTATTCACTGACTTTTACTCTGGCTCTTTTGCATGAGCGTTCTTTGATTTTGCTTCATCTATTAAACTAGGTAGGTTCAATGTTATTTAGAATTTCGTGGTGCTGAAGAGCAGTAGGCTCCACAGGCCCTTCAAACACAATACATTTGTCCGTCTCTTCAAGAACTTTTTTTAGCAATCAGTAATGACATTTACTTTTCTTTGAATGTAGAATAAATCACTTGTTCTTATTATTTTTCTCTTTCTTAAAAGAACTGGATAGAAGAGAGATTTTGTATACTTCCTACTTAGTAATACTATAACTTTTATTTTAGCTGCTAGAACAAGAATTACAATACTCTCACATAAGTAGACAGATAGATGATCAGGTAAGCACAAAACTAGTTTTCTTTGAGAATCAAGCATAACAGAAAGATTTGACTCAAAGTCTCTCTATTGTCTCAAAATAGATAATGTCTGGTCAAATTGAGGTAGAAGGATATTGCTAGTTGAAGTCTACTATGGAGTATCTTTTTGATGTTTACACAATTAGTCGTTCATAGTAAAGTATGTTGTGTTCTCCATTGTTTTCAATGAGTTTTATCTGAATAAAGCAGAAATATTCTGAACCATGAAAAGTAAAACAAAGGGTATAAGATAATAACAGGTCAAAGTAGTGCTCTAAAGGCTGCAGTGGCCATCTGTCTTCAAATTTATTTCCAGATGCCTGCCTTTAGAGAACTGAGTCTCCTTACATTTTTTAACCTGATACAGTTTATCACAGGAACCTCCAAATTATTTCCTTGGAAAGAACAACCAACCAACCAAAAGTGAAAACCTGGGCAGCAGTTCATGACATCTAGCCCAGTTTTTCTGCTTCTTTGCTCTACTTCACTTGCACAGGCTATGCAACTATACCATAGTCACCATGAAAGTTCTTCTAAGAAATGGTTTCTATGGTTTGGTTTTGCTTTTTAATATGCATGTAGTTTATTCATAGGGTACTTTCATGATGAATCCCCAAAATTTACTAGTTGTTCTTTGTAATCTAGTTTATCCATCTGCAAAGCATCCAAATCCCATGACACCCAGGTGTGCTCTCAATATACTAAATGAGTAAATCGGCTTAAGGGCTCACAGCAGCATTACACTCCTGCTCAGAGCCACCCATTCCCCATCTTTGGAAAAGCCTTTTTACAATTCTTCTGCTCTTCAGACAAAATTCTGATGTAATCACCTCCTCCTTGCCATACTCCAGCTTAGCTTCCAGCAGCTCCTAAAACTTACGTCCCCCTACTTCCTTGAGAAACAGAGACAGGCAAAACCCCAACAAGTGATTATCTAAGCAGGAGTGATGGGCACAGAACATATTCAGAATGGAGAGAAGCAGTTTATAAACACTTCTCTAGCAGGCAGTTGTACCTGCACTATCTGCTAAAAACATATTTCAGAATCTCTTTTCACAGAAGTCTTAAAACTATTTTCCTCAAAACAGGTACTACCAGTTCCGTCACTTCAGACATTAGGTTTAAAATATGTAATATATTCAGAGAAAAGTGGACAACTTCAAACATGTTTGTTTGGTTGTTTTATGTCATTTTCTAAAACTATGCTCAAGGGGATCAGAGTATTATAATTTCATATAATGCATTTGCATTGCAAAATTACAAGGTCATTATAAGAAAGAATACTTTTCAGCTGTGTATGTAATACATGTGACAGTTTGCTTTATGTTTTTCTCCATCTATGTGTATATAATTCTACCTATGCTTTTAACTTATATTCTCTTGATTTATTAATGAATCTTCAATTAGTTTAAGAATCAATTTCTATTATTCACAAGAACATAACTCTGCTGAAGCCAAAGCAAGCCAAAGGTGCAGAATTGCACATTCATACTGCAGAAGTGGTATTTCCCAGCCTAGTTCCCCACTATGTTGTACATACGGTTGATAGCAATACAGTAAAGCCAGAAGAGCCAGTTAGTTTCTCCAGAAAAACTGTCTGTGTTTCTGCAGGACTGCCTCTCCAAATACTTAATCTACAGGCAAATTTATTGCTGAATAGTTGTTATGATGGTCTATTTGCTTCCCAGCGTTTCATTAAGAATAATTTCCTATTAAGAATAGTTTCTATACACCTACTTCCAACCTTCTTTCTCAACTTCTGGCCATTTTCCTTTGATCTATAGCACCCTAAAATTTTGCTCAATTTATTTATTTCTGTGCTTTATGTCCTCAACACTCACCAGAAGAGCCTATCCCCTTTCAGAATCTGCAAAGAGTTTTTATTTGAGCAGTTTATTCCTCTCTTCTGAGTTACTTAAGTGACAACACACAACTCACTGCTAACGCATCCTGTTCCAACATTGTCTGACTTGCCACATTTTCTCTTCCTTTTTCTTCCCTTTTTATTTTCTGTCTTGAGATTTAAGCAGTTAATCCCAGATCACAAAGTAGTCTATGAATGTGATTTTATTTCCCCTTTTCGTGCATCCTGCACATAGTTTTCTACAACCTGTAAAATTAGAAATTATTGTGAAAATAACAGGTGACCTCACTAGGTCAAAATCTGACCTGGAACCTAGTAGTAATTACATCACACATTGGAAAACTATCCAAGTAATACAGACATTATGTTAATCCCAAGATACTATTGCATATCCCTTTTTGAAATCTTTATAAATATTCAGTAAGCACTTATCCCATCATGTGCACAATGAGGTCACTATATTGAAGTGTGCCCACTTCAGCATCAGGTCCTCAGAAGTCTCAGAGTAAAACACCATACACAAATGTATTATATTTTAGGCTTTTATCCTACAAGGAGGCCCACATAGGTGGGACCCAAACTGCATCTTAATAATGAACTAAATCTGTTTACCCAATTTCTCAGCCTCTGAGGAGGAAAGAATCTTGGCTACCGCATGTTACCTCCACTGGGCAAAATAGGGGTACAGAATCTGAACCCTGTAGTATTTTCAGATATTTTTTTCTATACTTTCAATTACCATTTTTCTTTGCTGTCTCTTCAACCACCTTTTCAAATAACTGCTCTGATCTGTAAACAGTGGTCTCAGATTTCCTTTTATTCAGTATTGCTCTATTGAAAGAAAGAGAAAAATTGGAAGTTGAATAAATTTGAAAAAAAAAGTAAATCTAATGTTTCCTTAAAAGTTTCACTTATTTCAGGTTATTTTAGAAAAAGTATACTAAGCAGATAACTAGGCTCTCCCATATAGCATGACATGTTCTGAGCTTTCTTTCCTTTTATCTTTGCAGGATGGCAAGCTTAAAGTTCCCATTTCCAGTTCTGTTTTCTTTTCTCCTATTTCATATTTCACTAAACATTTATTTACAGTAGAATCTTGTTCCCATTCTGTTGCAGTGTTATTGCTGAACCAGCTTTCTGCTGCTGCTCTTCATACTCTACATTTCTGTCAGTGACTTTCACAGCATGTTTACCCTTTTTCTGGTCACTTTATTAAACTGGAAGTATTGTACATTAGGAAAGTCACTCTTTGTTTCAGTTCAGAAAGTTAATTCTTTATTTTAGATCTAGTACCTTTATTTTTCCTTATCACTATCAGATCCAGAACTGAATTAACTATTATTATTTTTCCCAGTTTTAAGTCCCTTACAAAAATATCCTCCTGTTGCCTGTTTTGAAACATTTCTCGCATTTAATTCACACTCCTCTTTCACAGTTTTTCGTGTTTATTTTCATATATAAAGCAATATATGAGTGTATAATATACATATAATGTGTGTGTATATACATCATAATCATAGAGATACTCATAATCCTAGACAAAGTTAAATGAAACAAACCTTTAGTATAACCTTCATTGATTTTGCATCTTCCACTTTCATTCGTGAAATTACTTCTGTGTTTGCCAGCCACATGAATCACAGGATCTGCAAGCACGGTGGTTGTTTTATAAATTATGCTTCCCTCATCTTATCTTCGTTATATAGCAACAGATAGTTATATTCTATTTATGTCTTAGCCAGACTTGTTTGTAATGCAATCAAAGAACATTTCATGGAATTTGTAGTGGTGCTTTTCCTCTCAAGACCACATGTACCTAAGCTGTGTTTTTGAAAAGAAAGATCTGATTTGTCACTATTATTTCCAGTAGGACTTCATAGATGAAGTATGTTTTCACATCTCAGTGTAGCAACATTCACTCAACTTTCTTTTCCTCTTGTGTTTCCCTGTGGTTACACTTATTCATTCGCTTAAAAATCTTTCCTGGTTTGTTAGTATTTCCAGCTAAGCTTTCCTCACTGTTCTTCATGTATTTAAAAACCAGACATTTAAAATGGTTAACTAAGACATTATCACCCCAAAACTGCAAATCAATCATATACAAACCTGAGTGTAAAAATAATGTTCTCTTCAAACAAGAACTAACTTTTAGATTAGTAGTCCTATTAAACAAGCAACAGTTTTCTAATCTAACAAGCAATATAAATACAGTACTCTCAAAACCAAATTTTCTAGAACTATGCTTATTCAAATCAGTTTGATGTACTTCCTTCATACAATAATATGGCATTGTTAGAGTTTTATTATTTCTCATTATGAGTAAGACCTTATTCCATAACTACTTTACTATAAAATGAATACAAGTATTAAGTAAGGGACTATTTCAGAATCTGCACTGTATTATAGTCAACAGGACACATTTTCAGTAAGCAGTGGTGACTTAACTTTGTTTTACATAGTTTTTAATATTCTTTCTTTTCTTATGGATCATTTTACAAAATTAGTTGCAGCTGATTCATTCTAACATAAAACTTCCTGCTACTACCATGCAAAACACTCATCATCAGTGTAACTGGTTTAGAGATTCCAAATTTCCTCTGCTTTCTAATTCTTGTCTGTAATGTCATCCTCATACTCAGTAAATTAATCTGACAAATAAGGTGGTTTTTAATAGGCTCAAAATTACGCAAAGTCCTGCTTGTACTACACTTGTTAAAAACTTTCAGGCACTATAAATTACATTCTCACCCTCACTTCAAATAATTTTCTAGTAAGTTGCTATTGTTACTGTTATTGTATATTACTGTAGGTATCAGAAGAGTCCTCAGATCATATTTTTCACATCTAAATTGAAAAGCTCTGAACTTCACTATTTAAGTTTTATCATGTACTTGTCATTCCTTTTATTGCAATCCAAAGAATTCAGATTATCTATAGAACATTTACTAGCTAATAGAATATGTAGGTAACTATTCTTCAGTAAGCATTATCTTTTATTTAGTATTTCTGCTATAACAAAGCATGATGTGCAAAATTTTTCCTGACTTTATGGATGTCAATACTTTAATTGTTTGGGTTTGGTTTTGGTTTGGTTTGTTGGTTTAGTTTTTTTGGGGTTTTTGTTTTGTTGTTTTTTTTTTTTACTTTAGCTGCTTATATTACTTTCAATACAAAGCATTCTTTCCATTAGCATTTCTCTCTATCTGCAAATAAAAACAGAAAACTTCTGTCATACTATTCATGACTGCAATATGTTTGCTTTCATTCAGATGGTCTTTTTAAGTTAGCATTCCTATATTGAACAAGTACCATAAGTCCACATTTTTACAGGAATATTTATCTCTGTCCATAATTATTATTCCATTGATGTAGGAGGCAAGTTACTTTGATTCTATGAAGGCATATGTGCCATAAAAGACTTAGAATGCTGTCACTGAGTTGTTAAGTTTCTTATCTGGTTTACTGAAAGTCCTAAAATAGCAGATCCATCCAGTGTCTAGAGGTAAATATATTCTTGAACATATATGATCATGCTTAAGGCAGTACTTTAGGCAAATGGATGCACAAATGAGAAAAAAATGGATCAGTATTGAACCATAAGAGTTAGGAGAGTTCAGTGCAGAAAGGAACAGAAAACTTAAGTTAACAAAAGGAGAAAAAAAAAGGGAGAAGACAGAACTCAAGAGAAGGAGAGGACTTTCATAGGTATAAATCAAGAAAATATTATCATAGGGAGGAAGAGAATAATTTCGCCTTTTAATAAGTTAGACTTCACCAGTACACAACTTTGTAAGTCTATATCACTTTTTGTAAGTGAGCCACGTAGCACTCAATTTTTTAAATTAAAGACTAATGCTATATTTTGTTAAAGTTAAATGTCTTTAATACGGATTTTATATTCTTCACATTTGATCTTACATTTCTACAAACACCTTTAAATTATAAGTATGTTAGGAAACCAGCACATTTTATATGAAGGCAGAAGAACAATACTTCTTGACTATTCAAAACCATTAAAAATTCCATGAGTGCCATGTTCTTCTTTTTCTACGTCTTCACTACAGTACTATCTCTCACAGAAAACACTGGTATCAGCATCAAAGGAAAGGTTCAGCAATCTTCCATATCAGAAGTTATGACAATACTCTCAACATGGAAGGCAGGATGGCCAGAGGTAGCAAGCGAAAAGCTTCAGAAGGAATGGTAGCTAAAAAGAGTCAGGAAAAAGAAAAAAAAAAAAAAGGAAATATAAGATAACAAATTGAAAGATCAGGAAACAACAAGATACACAGGAAATAGCAACAATTGTGCTTATTCATTTTAGAAACAGTACAGAAGAACACTGACAGAAAAGGTGAGGAATAAGGCAGCCATTCTTAAAAAGAAAGAGTTCTTCAGAAAAGACCTAGTATGGTATGAAATGCTCTGTTATTCCTCTCTTAAGGTGACAGGCTACTCTTAACTTTTAGTTTGAAGTAGTCAGTTCAAAGAAGGATTCCTGTGAAGTCAGTAGACTGAAACAGGCACCTCCAGAGGGCGATTCATCCCATCCTAAGGTCTGAATCTTAGACTGAATCATGTATTTGAAATCTAATTAATTTTGTGAAGTTCACTAAGTATTTGTGAACCTAGCGGTATATATTTAAGCTTAAATCTATGGATAACAACACGTGGATTAAAATAATATAAGAAACATCATATTTTCAACTTCCTTTACTCTGAACAAAGCAAATTTACTAATAACTTTCATCTGCATAGAACATGTAATAGGTTTGTGCTGGTTAATATTTTTTATTACTGATCATTACTCATGTTCACTATACTGAGCACAAAAATTAAGTCTGACCCAAATAAAAGAAAGCTTGCTTTTCTATTAGGACTAATTAGGTAATCCTGGGACTTTATCTTCTGTAAGTAAAAATTAAAGCTGGACGTCACTGGGATTCTCTATTACCAGCATTAAGACCTGATTCAGGCAATATCACATTTAACTCGTACTTACAATGGCACTGCTGCTATTGCAATAATTTGTTACTAAATACAGTAAACACTGTTGTGAAAAATAAATGCTGAAATCCTCTGTCATGGTCATGGACACTTACATTATAATGGTTGTTTTAAAAGAACTATAATTAAATACAAGAGTCATGGGTGAAGGGCTGGTTTCAAAGTCCATATATAGCCCAGTTTCTGTGCAGGAAGTTTCAGCGTGGAGAAGGCCTACGGGGACAACCTGTTCATACCACCTTCACCAGCTTGCCAGTCCAGACACATAAACAAGACTCTGCTCTTACAGAACTGCAATACCAAAGCTTAAATAGCAAGAGAAGAGGATGGAAAAGGGAAGCTTTCATCCTGGGTACTTATCGGGGGCTAGAATATACATGAAAGGGACAGTTAACAATCTGCACTTCCTTGTTAGTACAAAAAGTCTGCCAGAAATAATCCTGGGACTCTGCAATTCACACCTCACTGGAGACCTATGCATACAACACTCTTCCACTAATGACTATTTCAGAATACAGTCATCGTGATACTGCCTATTACATGAGGACAACACACAGTTGTCAATTACAACGCAATTAAAAAGACATCTTTAAAATCTAAAATCAAAATATCACACTTGGAATGTGATTTTGCACTGAAGAATTTACATAATCTAAACAATTCTAGAGTAATGTAACAAAATGGTGTAACACTAACGCAAAACAACTTAACAGCAAGGTTTAATTAGAAAGTACAGCATGAAGTCACTTGTTTAGAAGTTCAGAAAGTTGAATCTGTATTTAATTTAATTTTCATTTTAGAGTGAACATAAAGAGTACAGCTATGTCAGTTTCTGAGTATTCTTATATTCACTGGGTGCTCTTACAAACTGTTGACCAGTGAATGATGCACACTGCACAGGAAAGGGAACCCTATCAGACAGCAATTTATAGCTTAATTCTTATGCAGACCTCTCTATTAACAGAAATTCATACACCACCTTCCAAAAAGTACATGCTACCATATAATCTCCAATATAATTTGTGAATTGGCACCATAAGACCTCTCCCTGCTCCACCCATTTTCACTCTCAGTCCCCAGAATGAGGATAGAAATGGGGCAGCTTTAGAGGGGATATTACTCTGCTATACATTGGCTCAGGGCTCAGTTACGTTCAAGTGTTGCTTAGGTGGAAAGTTAAGGCATTTTATGCACACTACACCAAGTAAATATAAGAAAATGAGAGGTCCCTAACTATATTTAAAAACAAGTTTTTAGCATGGTAATTCATGAAGACCAGTTACAGTTACTATGTAAATATTACTTGCTTAGTTTTAAAAGTACATAATTTCCCTGAACAGTTACTGCACTATAATACCATATATACTCCTGGGTATCATACATGAACAAATTACTTCATTTAAACTTTTCTTTCCCATTTCCTAATTTATTTTCTCTTATTACAGCTTATGGATAAAATCCACACACTGATGTCTAACCTGTAATGAAAGCTGATGTAAGTAATCCATTGTTTTACAGCTATATTTGGTGATGAATTAATTGACTTTACCTCGTTCTGTTGAATAATGATTAACAGTTTTGATTCAATTTCAGCACTATTACAATTAGGGTTTGCATGCAAATTTTGCCACTCTTTTAAGCGTTACTGCCAGCCCATCTGCCTGTGCCCTGCCTCAAATCGCAGTGACTAGAATTTACAGAAATATATGTAAAAAACTGGCTTTGATTTTTTGATGTCCAATAATGTTTTTTTTAAGAGCTAACATTGGTTAATCCTCATTTTCAATGCATTTTGTGACTCAGATTAGCTCCAAGTGTCAATTTTAAGCCATCCTTACAAGCAAAAATGCACAGAGAGTAAAGTACAGATCCGCACAGCAGTTATGTCAGAAAGGTGAAGTCTCAAACTGTTTTCCATGCAACCATAAAGGACGACATGTCTGAGTACTAAATACAAACTACTAATGTAAATACTTACCTGACTCCTCACCCTGTTATTTCTCCTATGCTCATTACATTGTTTTTCATCTTTCCCTTCCTTCTGCAAAGGAAAAGAATTTCCTCTTCTCTATTTCAGTTTCTTCCTTTCACATTTGCTTTTTCCTACCCACCTGCACAATTTCTGAAATTCCCAAATTTAAAAGGGCTATGGATCCAATCCTGGGGTGAAATACCAAGTCCTGAAGTTTTCAGAATGGCTGGAGATCAGTGACTTGAATTTTAAATGTTTGTGTTCTCTCATTCTTAACAATGATATAAAATCACCAGAATAAAGTTTAGCAATGAAAACATATTTAGATAACTGTAATCTTAGAATGAGATCACCGTTCTGTGAAGAGCTCCGCTCATATAGCAAAACATAATGATTTTTACCAATTTGGAAGTGTATTATTACCTCTGATACTTTATTTTTATGCTTAGCTGTTATGAGAAGCCCACGTACACTTTTCTCCTTTAGTAGCCATTTTAAGTGATGCACTGAATGCTTCAACAAATGAAATGATTCATGTCTTTAAATACTTTACAACCAGCTCGTGATAAGATATTTAGAAGGAGATAAAAATAGCTAAAGTTAAGCCTAGCATATTGTACATAAATGTAAATATTTTTTCTACTGTAGCAATTCATAAACAACATTTATTACTTGTATCCATGACATACATTTTTAGATGCTGGCTCTTCTAAACACAAAATCCATCTTCACAAGATTTTTTTCCAAGTAACTTAATAGCCATTATATCAAATATTGTTTCACATACAGTATTAACATTTGATGTTTCACTGACATGGTAACAGAAAGTCAGCCCAATATAAGTTACTTTGTAGAGGATATTGCAAAACTTCAGGGTATTACCTCTCAGGAGTCAAGAACTCCTGCAGTCTTGAAAGATAAAATGATATATGACAAGAAAAAAGAGTAGAGCCAATTTTTAGGGATCAACATTGACTAACTGAAAGAGGGATCTCTATATCTACTATAAAAATCTGCCTAAGAAGGAAGCAACAAAATAGTTTTCCATTAAAATGCACCCTCTAACAAACAAAGTATGCTTTATTTTATTACTCTTACGGTGATTTTGCTGCCTAACCTGTCTGTATTGTTAGATGTTGAGAGGCTTATTAATAACTGGATCTGAAACTTTTACAGAAATTATGCTTCTGCCTAGCTGAGTTTAGTCACAGACATAAGTATGCAATCATATATTAAGAAGGAAAGCTTAAATAAAAGCTTAAGACTTATGAAAAGTTCTGTGACAAAAAAAAATAAATGCTGCATTAAAAAAAACACCCTTGCATTTAGGGATGCCCTAAGACACTGGCTTTCAGTCCTTCAGCAGACTCTTCAGTCTTTGTGAACAACTCCTAAGGGAGTACAAAATAATAATAAAGTAAAGCAATCATTCAGTGATGCAACTGGTGATTTAACTTATCACCAGTAGGTGCAATCACCCACCGATTAGTTAATTTATTTTTAGGAAGGTCATAGGTCACAGAAAAAGGCAAATCAAAGGGACCATGCTTTAGAAATCTGAGATTTCTTTCTGCTGTTTAGCAAGACTAACATTATTCATCATCTGAAAAAAAACACATTCTAATGAGTACTACACAGAGAGGGTAAAAAAAGAAAAAAACCCAAACAGTTCACCTATTATCAGCAGATATCAAATGACAGGATGTGTTCTCCTTGGAGAATATGCGAAGTGTATGTTGGAAAGGAGAGGCATTATTATTTTGCACCCAGCACTTTCTCAGCACCTCACTTGAATCCCTTTTACCTCAGCACTGATGAGGCCACACCTCAAATCCTGTGTTCCGTTTTGGGCCCTTCACTACAAGAGAAACATTGAGGTGCTGGAGCAGGTCCAAAGAAAGGCAACAGAGTTGGTGAAGGGTCTTCTGACTTCAGTGGCTGAGAGGACGAGGGTTGTAAACATGGAGAAAAGGAGTTTCAGGGGCCATCTTACTGCTCTCTACAACTATCTGAAAGGACATTGTAGCGAAGTAGGTGTCAGTCTCATCTCCCAGGTAGTAAGTGGGAGGACAACAGAAAATGGCCACAGGTTTTGCCAGGGGAGGTTTAGACTGGATATAAGGAAAAATGTCTTCATCAAAAGGGTTGTCAAGAATCAAAACAGGCTGCCCAGAGTGTTGAAAAGACATGTAAATGTTGCACTTTGGAACATGGTTTAGTGGTGCACTTGGTTAGTGTTATGTTTGTGGTTGGCCTTGATGATCTTAAGAGGCCTTTCCAACCTAAATGGTTCTGTGATTCTATTCTGTGATTCATTTGTCTGGCTGCACGTGCAGTGGAGAATCCCATAGGCTGGAGACAGAAAAAAGTGTAGTGGAACAGAAGAGAGGCTTTAGATGGGAGGGATTTCTGGGACCATTTGTACTTTTGTTTGTAACTGTTCAGAGTAAACAGGAAAGTAGGTTTCCCAATTAAAAGGGTCATGTGCAGGAACTGGAGAAGAAGCTGGGGTTCCAGAAGACATAGGGAAGGACATAGCTAGGGCAAGTGAAGCATGCGATAGATTCAGCTAGAGAGCTTTAGCCATGTCACGTTGTTAAGTGACTTCCAGCTAACCCTAATATGTTTATCCAATTGTGACCTCTCCAGCTCTTACAGAAACTCTGTTCTGAATTCTTCATTCACACACGCCCCTCCCAGTCCTACCTATACACCTATCACTGCTTCTCTATGCATGTACCTTGCTTGCACAGGTACATGAATCCCTCCCTCCTGTCACTTGCAAATGACACGAGAAATAACCTTTTTCCTTACTACAGCAGAAGGCACTCTCCTCCATTACATGTTCTTTTCTGATACAAGGCAAAGATTCCCCTCCATCTCATATTCTGCTAGCAGCTTAAGCCTAAGCAAAGACAGATTCAGAATCATACAAGTTAGCAACAGATATTCATCAAATGTTTTCCATTACATTTTCCGTATGTATCAAAACACGTAACAAACACAGAACAAAAAAAAGGTTATACAGAGCCTCCCAACTTTCTATAGTTCCTTTTAAAGCACAATTGTCAGTAACATTTGTTTCCAGTATTTTGTTTGAAATCCATAAAATACACTACAGTACTATTAGATTAGACAAACTGGTTTCAAGATAAACATATTTATACCATTTGAATAAGGCTTGTAATTTGGCATTTCTCTAATTTGACACCATCATAATTCCTAACATAAAGAAGTGCAGAATGCTGGAAAAGACAAGATCTCCACAAATTAGTCATGGATGTGCATGTATTGAACTCAGGACAATGGGAAGTGACCTATGTCAAGAGCAAGTAAAAGCACTTGGGGACAGAAGTGTAATGCTACCAGACTGCTCTTCCAACTCCTTTCTGGGAACCTCTTGCTGTTGCTGGTGGAGAGGCATGTGACCTATCTAAAGCTGAGAAAGCGGGGGGTGCTCTCTACCTTTTCACACACTCCAGAACAGGGGTTCCTGTATTTCTGGAACAACAGATCGTTACCAGTCCTTAACATTTTTCAAAATGCACCACACACCCATCTGATCAGACTTTTAATTGGAAACGCTATTTAAAACACTGTTAAGTTTGGTTTAGGCAAACAGCTGTTCAACTTACCATAGTCTTTAGTCCACCAGGGGATTGTGGGCCACAGCTTGGAAACCATTCCAGCTGTTTCAAAGGTACAATGATGTCTTCTACTCCATCCCTCCCTCCAGACCTTCTGGTTGCTGTTTGAAACATTTCTACTTCTTTATCTGGTTCTCCCTGGGATTAATTTTAGGGTCTGCTACTGTTTTTGCCTTCTGAAGTAGTAACAAACTGGGATTCTCCATTGCCCACATTTTTGCAAACAACAGAAGTGAAACAGATCTATCTGCCCATCTATAATATTGCCACTGCCAGAAAAAGAACAAACAGAAGCTGAGGATAGAAAAATACCTGCAGAGCATTTGATATTTGATTAATGACTGAAAACTTATCATTTTTCAGTGAAGAATACAACCTTTTATTTACAGAAAAGCAGTAATTCTGCAAGGGTTGGATTTTGGCCAGAACTGGTTCAGGTCAAGTGAGGTTTTCAAGACTATATTGGGTTTTATGCACTTGAAAAGATCTATCCACAAAACTATGGCAGATAAAACTGGTTCTAAGCAGCCTTTTGCCAACTTAAAGATCACCTGAATTAAATAAAACAGTGGCCAAAGGCCCCTTGTTATTCTATTATGAGAAACAGGGAGTTACAGTCCTCTATTAAACACATGTATTCATAGTTTTAGAGACCTTTCTCATGTTACCTACTCCTCAGTCAACATTATTCCAAACGGAGGAATCCTGATCCATTTATTGTCCCTGCAGAAGAGCTATGCCATATCTCTTAGTCATCCTTTTGTGTATCACGTACAGTTCTCATCAAAGTTCAAAACTGTCATGCCTGTGCCACTTCTCTGTTTCAAATACCATTTGCTAGCCACTTTCTGCTAGCATCAGCTACATCCAGAATAATTTTAGGAAATTATCAGGAGCTGCTAAAAATCCATGTAAACACCAGTGAGATGGATTGAGAACTGGCTTCTCACAGCAGCCAAGTACCACCTTTCAGTTTAATGGTGATATTCCACAGTTGTTCGTCAGGGCTGTGAAATCCTGAGAAATGGGGTGAAAGAATCTTTAGCTTGCAGCCCCTGCTGTGGTTAGAAAGAACAGCTACGAATCCCTGCCTTCTTGAGTGGCAGTACTGGTCACAGCCTGCTGAGCTCACAGCTACTGGGTGATAGCTCCAGTAATCCAACAGCCACTGCCTCTCTCTGCTGATAGATACGACTGAACAGCAGGGTCAATGATATCTGGCCTCTGTGACAGCCCTGACTCCTAGATCATCACAGGTCCTGCTGTGAGATCCTTCTGCAGCTCTTTGGGGTCAACATTAGGTCTGACTCCAACTGAATATTTTCCTTTTATCATTGGCAATCTTTATTGGTGCAGTTTTTCAGACCATTTAGGAACAGGTGGGCCAGCGAAGGTGCAAATCTCTGTGAGGAGGCATTGTTAAAACTGCCCACTAGTTTCTATACTGTTCCTCATTTTGTAACCTTTTACTAATCCACAAATAATTTTAAGTAACTCAATACTTCATTTTGGTAACAGTCATTGGTTATGGAGCTTTCTTAAAACTATTGTGTCACCCTTTCCTGTGTGTCTGTTGACTTCTTAAAAAAAATAGCAAAGCTCTAAGACAAAACTACCTTGTACACAAGCAAAGATCATGGCTGCCTACTACACCTATTCCTGTCTCTAATAACTATGTTCTTTACCACATTCACTGGCATTTTGTCTGTCATGATAGTCAGACTCGGTCCATTAGTCCACAATCATCCCTAGACCTCTTTTTTAAACTAGTGTCACATTTGTTACTTTCCATTCCTCTGTTATGAAGGCTAACTTAAGTGTTAGCCTATACAACACAGTTCATGGCTCACCAATTTTACTTCTTAATTTCTCTAGGACTACTGAACAAACAACATGTAATCTTGCAAACTGTTCATGTTTATTTAATCAATTTGTTAAAAAACTCTTTTATTCATATTTCAAATCTGGAATATTCCCTGTAAAGAACAGCTTCTATGTGGCCATGTTCTTAATCTCACTGTAATAAGCCTTGTCAGTGCAAAGAGTTCATTTGTTTCTTTCTGCAAGGGCTTTGTTGTAAAATATTACTCCCCACCACTAGCAACATTTACACTTGAAAAATAAATCAGTTTTGGCTTTTAGGATTTTAGCCTGCTGCATTTCAAACTCTTCCCGTTCTGCCTTATAATAGGTCTACATTTAACTTGCCAGAACTGTGCTCTTTTCTGCTTTGCTTGGTTGGATTTCACTTTTTGAAAAAACTCTGTTTATTTCTAGTCACTTCCATCACTGTTGCGTTGGACAATTCATATTCATTTGGGTTAGAATCAAAGTAAAGTCCCCATGTCACTTTCAATATTTATTTGGATTATACGTTCATAATTCTTTTTTAAACATTACTCTCCTTTTCTTGTTATTTAATCCTACAAGTACAAGAAATTTGAGTATGATGCATATCACTACTGAATGGCTCTTCTATAGTCACTTCTTGTGTGCTAATCTAGACTAAATCTAGGGTTCTCCCCACTCTCCTGGATTCTCTACCTGCTTTGCTCAAAATGTAGCTCTTGATGATACCTAAAAATACAGCCTGTGCATGATGGCCTAATGTGGCCTAATGTTAAGTTTATCCAGTCTCTCTATATATATAACCAAGAACTCTTGTTATGATCAAGCTTTCAGGTTGTATAGCTTCTCCAGTCCCCAACAGCATTTCATAGTCACTGTCTCCATCCCATCAACTAGTGCAGAGCTCTTACTAGGCTTTTCCTATTCAGATAAAGAATCATTTGTAATTATGTTTTGTGGTTTATTCTGGTAAAATTAACTTATTTGACTATATTGTCTTTGGTATATACAGTGTCATTTGTCTACATAGTCCAATCTACCATCTCTGTATCAGCTAGGCACTAAGCATTCTACCATCTCTGTACAATTTATACACTGACATTTCAGCATCCCTTTGAAAAAAAGGGATACATGCAGACCAACTACCAAAAAGAGGGTGACATACCTGGGGCATTCCTTATGGAATTCATGCTTATCACTCTTCTGAAGAATAATTAACTTCAAGGCGCAATGGAAACAGAACACTATAAGACAGCAATGTGCCAAGATACCAAATTAGAAGTAGTGTAGGTTCCTTCTCAACAGAGATCAGACAGCATTTGACCAACGGTATAGCTGGAACAACTGCTTGTGGCTATTCAAGATTTCTGTACCAAGAGATGCTGTGTCAGGAAGCGAATGCACTAAGGACCAGAAGGATGTTATGGAAGTATAAGGAGACCTTTAAACTTTTGCAGACACTTCAGAACTCTGTAATATTTGCATTTAGTTCCTTCTATTAGAAGGAAGAGTCTGCTCTGACTGTTGTGGAGACGAGAGGGATGCTTCAGGACACAATGCCAGTAGCTATTGACTTGGGTTTGACAGTTCAGAAGGCAACTCACTTCTTCCTTCCCATTTGTGAGGCCTCTGGTTGGAGCACCTTCTTTCTGTATTAACTATGATGTAACATTAGGCACAGCAGAATCCAACAGCTACACTGCAGTATCCAGTGTGCATTTATTATCATTTATTTGTATCACCATAAATCTTTGGAGGACTCACTCTGACTCACTTCTCATTATGCTGGGCGATGAGTAAACACACAACAAAAAGTAGATGTGCTTGAATTCTACATAAAGAGACAACACAGAACTTATGGCAGAATATAAATGCAGTGACACAGTACTACTGTGGTAAGCATTGGCATTAATATACCTGCAATATAACTCCTATCTAGGTGGATTGTTTCAAGCTTCATCATACATAAAACTTATAAGAAAATAGTTAAAGGAAGATAGTGAACAGTTCTGTTTATGAAGAAACCAACCAATACAAGAGGCAGGTGATGAGAAAATATCCAGTGTGGTTTAATTATTTAATGACTGAATGAAGAAACCTGGTATCATATGTTGATCAAAACTAGAGTCAACCTCTTGATACTGAAGGAGAAGTATCAGGTAGAAGTAGTCTTGATGGGCCTTAAAAATAAAGACAGATAGCTTATCTTTATTGTTTTAAACTGAAGGAGGAGATTGAAAATACCAAAGAAGTTCAGAAACTGATATTTACATGAGCATGGCAAGACTGCATTTTTCAAGGCAAAAGAAAAAGATTTTCTAATAAAGACATGATCCATGAACAACTTAGATGAAACATGTAGCTGTCTGACAGAGAAGAAAAACCATCCTTAAAGGGTTGGAGTAAGATTCCCAAAACTCAGATATAACCTAGGTTTGATGACTTAAATGACAGTGTGGTAGTGTCATTCATACAGGATGCAAAGAGGTTTTGTAAGGCCCTCAACCTAAATATGAAAAAGCTTACTAACAAAAGACCAATAGTTCTAACTGGAAATAAAGAACTGAGGGCACAACTGAAGAAAATTCTCATGCATTAGATTTGCTTAGGAGTGGAAAAGAAGATGGGAGGAGATATGTGAAACACATAAAACATTGTTTTTCCTATAAATACTGCGAAATGAGAAAATTCTTTCATGTCACATTTATTACTAATACATTACAGCTATCTAAGCTACCACGTTTTGACTTTCAAGGGTTGAAGAAAAATAATGTTTGTTATAACATGATGGGTGCCTCATTCAACATAAACGAAACATGCTACATCCAGCTTGAAGACAGGACAGTCACAATACAAGCCAAGTGCAAACAGCAGCAGAGAAAAAGATTTCACCACTTAAACTTACAATTAACATGCAGAATGCTCAGGCACGTTCCTTTACTCTTCCTTCCTAGTGCACAGAACCAGGGCTATCACCTTGGTTTGCCACCAAAAGAAACTTTACTTTCTGTTGTTGTAGTTTTGTATTCCGGCTCAAGTATTCCCAAGCCCACACAACGTGTAGCTGTGTAGCAAATGCTCACTCCCTCCAAAACACCAACTCCTCTTCTTGGTATCTGCTTTCTCACTGTTCTAGTTTCAGTCATTTACAGCATGGGTTAAATCAAAGACACAATCAGATCAAGTGCTCAACAATAGGGATAAGCAGCAGTGAGTAATGGAGAGCTGGTTACAGCAGAAGACAATTCAGAGTTCCTTTTCTTCCAAATAATATTTGTAGCAGCACTACTGCAGGCAGAACAGAGCTGACATTATCTCCCTCAAAGTACTGGGAAGTTGCCATCACAGGAAAGAGAAGCAGTCACACCTAGGTGATCTGCCTCTCAGTGTTGACAAGTGAAAAAACTAGATATATAAGAAACATCCAGGGGATTCCTCATACCCCACTCGCTAGTGTGTCATCTTTTTCCCACTTCTCTGAAACTAGATCTATTCTGAGGCAATTCTATTGATCTGATTTGGGGTGGGGCAGGCACAGCTAGAGGGTCATACTTGGGTTTTTTTTGCCACCAGGTAATCTTCCTCTTCTTTTAGTACAAGTAATAAATACACCCAATGGGATTAAAATGTGAAAACAGTAAACCATTGGGTCTAAACATTTTTAAAAACAAAACATGCTGATCAAGATTTTTTTATGCAAAATGAAACACCCAATGTTCTCAAATCTGGATTACATTTTATACTGCAAAATCTCTATAGAATCACTGTTCAGTTATAAGCTAGAACTTTGAAAATTCTCATCCCCTAACAAAAATAACGGAATTGTGTTTTGAGCTATTGAACATGATACATTTCAATATCATTAAGTTCTCTGTTTGAAAAAGAAATAAGGCTTCTCCTTAGCACAAACTGTAGTTTAGCATACGTAACTCATTGTCCTCGGTTCTCAGTTGTAACTGTCATCTTGAATCCCTGGTTTATACAGGTGATTCACAACTACTCACTGAGTCTTCTTCAAAGCCCATATACTCCCCTTCAACAGAAAAAGAAATCAGCAAAAAAAAAATCTTACTGGAAGTTTTAAACTTAAATCTATCATCAATTCCGTGCAATGAGAAACAGCAATAGCTACGCATTTAATTCTCCTTTCAAGCATATTTTTGCCATCCTTTTTCTGGAGTTTTTTTGTTTGCTTTGGTTTTTAAATTGGACTTTCTAGTCTGCTTTTGATCTGAGTTTATGATTTCTCCTTTGGTCTTGCTCTTTATTTATTATTTTCACTTCATGCTGCTCTTGTGTCAAGCAAAATAAAAAAAAAAACAACCCCAACCAACCAACCAACCCCCCCCCAAAAAAACACCCTAACCAACCAAAAAAACCCACAGAAAAATCCGGTCCTCAATCTCCAATTACTACCTGTGTCCTTGCTCCACGGGAAAGAACCTAATTGTCCTTACATATATATCCTCTAGACCTTTACAGCCCCTTAATAATTATTCAAAAATTCAGTAACATTTCCAGTTCTTCCATTTTCAGATCCTAAGACCCCATTGAAATCGTTCGTATATCTGAATATCAGAAATGAAATACAGAATCATAAAAAAAAGGGCATGGAGTTTATAATACCCCTTTTGTTATACAGGGAAAACACCTACATGTAGCTTTTGCTCATTTGTATGTAAAAATAGGAGTCATAGCAATGACTGTACCCATAGCTACAGGAAAAGAACTTCCTCCTTAATCCAAGCATAGATATTTATAGTTATTTTGGGTGAATCCACTGACATATGATATGGGTAACTATTATTGATTAAGCACAAAGTACTTAGATACAATAAAATATGTAGTTCCTGCCTAAAACTAAAGCTAATCAGTATGCATGATCAAATTCACTCTTAATGCCAGCTCAGTTTAGTTTAATGTTACCAAGTTACATTGACACAAGTACAAGTGTATATTTATTAACATTTCAATATTCAACTCAGCAAGACATTTATGTTAGTAAATCCAGTTGCAATATCTACACAGATATCGGTGATATAAACAGTTTTTATAGATCTATAAATTTCAGAAAGTTTATGGGTAAAAATACAGAGCAGGACTCCAGGTTCACATGGTGAATTACCCAAGAATAATTAAATCCTTAATGGATATATTGTATATTTTCTAAAAACAACTGAAGTCAGTTGACATAAGTCAAACCCCTTGGTTCACCTTTTTATCATTGTTAGTTTGTCAACATCAGTAAAGACTAACTATTGAAAAATTCAATCATTTCAATGTACTTACAGCTGAATTTTCTCATCATGTGACCAATTATCCACAAAGCCTCAGTGCCATTAAGAAGTTTTGAGGAATATAGTATTTGGTACTGCCAAAAAAAAATAATTAAAAGAATGCATGTAAATGACATTCATCTTCTGACTAAAAATGTTTTATGATTATTTCATATCTAAAGTACATGTGGGGGAAAAGCAGGACTTACATTATCCCAAAAGGCAGGTTCCAGCACTATCAATGATACACTGACAGAATGCACAGTAAGGAGTCACAGTAGAGTCCTGATCTTGCAACTGAACTTTCACAGAAAGAACCCTGCACTATTGCAGAATCTCCTGAATTTCAATAGGGCCCTACCCACACATAATCAATTACAGAGTCCGCCTATGTGGGAGCAACAACAGGGAGAACAGGACCTGCTCCTCCACACACCTGCAAAAATATCAGGATAAAAAGAAGGAAGAAATTAGTAACATGCAGCAAAGCCTACTGATAGCTTGTTTTATTACATCATTTAGCACATAATAAAGAAGCTCCATACACCTTTAAGTTGCATATTACAGGAATTTCTAACTCCTTCTTTAAAGAAAGTTGGCTTAAAATTACTTATGGTTTCAAATGTAGTGACAGCACATTACAGGAGCACCTACTGATATGTATCTGAAACATACATTTTTCATAATTTTCTAAAAATTTATTATGCTAGTTTCTTTGGTCTATGATGCATATCACTTTTTAGTGCTTAAGCCTTCTTAAAAGCTGTCCCACAACACCCATTTTGGAAATACAGCATAGGCCTGTGAATTTGAGATATTCATGATTGTGAAAGTATGATCACATATAGCAATATCCAAGACTAAGGTCTTCAAAAATACATGATAAGAAGTAGTTTAGTATTAATCATTTTTAGACTAAAAAAGGATCAGCTTTTTTTAAACAGAAAATCCTTATGTAAATCAACCATAATTAATGATTTGCTAAGTTTAAGCTCTTAGAAAGCACCATTTAAAACACAGGAAGCACACAACATGATGTTAACAAGGGTATACCACCACTTTGCTGTTCACACAGAACTGAATCATAATCTGACCTTATTGTTCTTATTGAAAATACATATATGTTGATCTTTAAAAGGAAAATATTATAAGCTACAATGTTTTTACATATTATAAGACATTTAAAAACAGGTTAGCCATAGGTTCCATGAAATAATATTTAACTGGTGATATTATGCAAGAGGACTGGTGATAAAGGTTATAAGAACAACCACTAGATCCTAGAAACATGCAAAAACATTTCTTCATCCCTTTAATACAGATAGCATTACAGAAACATAAAATGCTGGACCAAATTAAAGGATTTGAGAATGTAACAGAAGAACCAAAAGTTCCATATAAATGGAATGCAATCTTTTTTTTTTTTTCTTTAATGAACAGTTGTTTTACTGGCTTTGATTTCATGAAAACACAGACAAGTAAATAAGCAGAAAACAGAGAAGAGTATCACAGTTTTTCATTCCTTGCTGCCAGGTTGATGGTTTTCAACTGGGCAGGAGGACAAACAGAAAAATCTAAAATAGACATTTCAGGCTTTATGACAAATTTCAAGGCAGTTGTCTTACAATATTGAATTGGAAGTGTTTCTTCTCATGTTACTGCTTTTAAATTTTATGTTTCATATGCATGACTCTTAGGCTTCTGTTATTCTGAGAAATTCAACTGTTTCTAAAGAACAGTGCTACATTCTATTTATAAAGCATTATACCTTGGCCCCTGTCTAACATTACACAAAAAATGTAAAAGTATCAGACATCTGCCAAGTTAGTGCTGCCCACCTAAGCCTGCAGAGTGAACAAACCAGTGCCTCTGGCAAGTGTAATGTGCCCACTTGTCGCTGGATGAAAAGAATAGGCAGACCATACCCTTCAGGACAATCCTGGTGTCCATAGCCATGCCACTACAGATTTAGCATTTTCCAAGTTGCAATGCAATGTGGTAACTTGATGCAGCCAGATTGTTTTCAGTCCCTGTGCCTATCTCCACATCTTTCTTCATAAAGGAAGTTAACTGGAATACAATGCATGTTTCCTGCACTGCTACAAAAGTGTAGGTTGTAGGATGGGTCAGGGACACATAGCTGCACTCTACATAACAGTTTCTGGTGAAAGCTGAAAACAGTTTTACAATTTTGACAGTCTAAGGAATAGCTCAGAGCTCATATCCAAACAGTCAAAGAAATTAAATACTGAAGCTGTCTCAACAGTTCCCTTCTCTGACGTGGATAGGAAAAACATGCATATAATTCAGGTATAGAAACTACCATAAAATTGAATGATTCACAAGTAGTTTGGGAGACTAGAAGGCCCTGGCAAAAACAAGTTGGGTTGGTGGTTGTGGGTTTTTTTCATTACTAGCAGAAGTAACAAAGTCTAGTGTGCTTGTATGTGCCACCAACACACCTGTGCAGTAATCACAGGCTGACACTACCCTGGCTGGTTTCCCATCCCCTTCTAAACAGATTTCCCTAAATTCCTGCAGAAAACACCCGATTCTGAGTTCTGGAGAACAAGAGGCAGCTCACACTGTGGCTAGGTCTGAGCTTCACATGTGTTGACTGGCAG
Organism: Melopsittacus undulatus; assembly: GCF_012275295.1. Classification (NCBI taxonomy): domain Eukaryota; kingdom Metazoa; phylum Chordata; class Aves; order Psittaciformes; family Psittaculidae; genus Melopsittacus; species Melopsittacus undulatus. Next base: position 27,244,094 of record NC_047528.1, read on the forward strand.
ACCAACCAACCATGCTGACTGGCAAGTCAACAGGTTGAACAGAACAGAAAATTTCTGGGTCCATGATGCAGCTTTTTCTACCCCAGGGGCACTAATTTGAGTCTTTTCTCTGCTCACAGCTGCTAAGTTTCACACAAATTATAGAAACTTGACTTTGTGACCCCTATCTCTATATCAAATGCAGCTGAAATGAAGTGGTGGAGTCAAAAGTTATTAGGAGACAACACAATCCTATATATCTTGTTTTGTTCAGAAACTGGGCACGAAAACACTGTAGCATAATCACTGTGAAAATAACTAATGAATTTTGTGTCACTTATTGTTTTCATTCAGGAGTTACACAACAAACTCAGCTCTAACAGAACACAGATTTTTACATGGTGATAGCACACACAAATACAGAGAATATAGAGACTGTTTAAAAAGAAACTGGCTTTGTTTTGCCACTGAGAACAGGGCCCTAAACATATGTTGATTCATAAAGGTGAAAATTTAACAGAAATAAAATTTAATATATATTTTTTTGCACTTACCAAGACTGTAGTTGACTGCCCTTCACTGACATCCCAGCTTCTCTTGCAATTCCATGCTGTCTCATAAGGCTTAAGAGAAGTTCAGTGATAACACAGTTCAGTAGAAGAACAGTGACACAAAGAGTAATGAGTCTATTCAGTATACATGGACTTTTCTGTTGTGAGGTCTTTGGTTGGTGCTTTTGGGTGGGGAGGGTTGGATTTGAGGGTTTTTTGATTTTGGGTTTGTTGTTTTGTTTTTTTTTAATAAGCACAGTGATTTTTAAAGAATCCAATTAAAATCTTGATCCTGCTGTCTGGATCCAGATTCTGATGTCCCAATTTAAGGAATAATTTTTAATAATATGCAAGTCCCAGTTAATTTTTTTTTCCACAAATGAAATCTACAGCGCTCTGCATACCCTTTCTATTGACCTAGGCCTGAATTTCAACTTGTGTATTTCTCACCAAAAAGCTATAGCTGAAATCAGAGGGTTTTATTTGTTGTTGGATTCTAGGAACTGATGAAAGAAGGAAATAAAATGAAAAAATATAGTTACCTCTTAAAAAACTCCACTTAAAATAAGAGAGACAAAGAATAATCAGTATGTAAAAGTTAACAGAAAACTGGTTATTAAAGGAAAGCTTAGCAGGAAACAATGGGTATAAGAAGAGTCAGGGAAGTGAACGACTTAATCAAAAAGAGGATGGACTAAAAGAAACAAAATTATCTTTTTAGCAGAACAATGAGAATGAGCTTTTCAAAACTGTTTGACGCTGGCCTATCTCTTATTCTACTGAAGTAAAAGACTTACATCAACTTCAAAAATGCTTTAGGAAAACCTTTAAGCCACTTAACTTGAACCATTTAACTATCAGGACATGGAGTATCTAAACTCTGCTGAGCTAAACAATTAAAGAAGTGCTTAAATTTTAAAATAAATTTAAATAATCTTGTAATCATTCACTAGCTCTGTAGTATTCAGCACACACTCAAATCTCAGCCCTAACTCCTTATCCTGCTAACATGCAGGCTCTCACTTTGGCACTAGTCTGGATCCAGCCTACTGGTTATCAGACAGGCAAAGTCAAGTACAAGACACAAGGGACTAATGTGGATTCAAACTTTTCTCTCAAAAGCCGTAGTCATGCAACTATTGTGACTTAAGTACAAGATTGTTTGATGAAGCGGAATGTAAATAGTTAAGTGCTTAAAGTTAATTTAAGAATCAGGTCTCAAAAAGAAAACTAAAGAAAAAGCATCTGTGAAAGAAAAAAGAAACAGATTGTTGAAAGTGTATTAAATATAAATGACCTCTGGGTTATATCTCAATGTACTCTGCCTGAAAACTAGTGCTTCTTTCTGGCTTAAGTATTAAATCTTATTTTTAATACATGAAATGGTAAATAGCCTTGGCAAAGGTTAAATTAGTTCAGCAGTTGATAATGGTACTAAAGTAAGTCTTAACACAGGGTGTAGTTCAGTTCTGGGTATAAAGGGCTCACCATCTGTCCTGCCTATTTAAACACAATTGCACTTCCAAACCCAGTTTGGTCAATAGCTGGTAGAGAGTTAATATCCCCTATTCCAATCTCTATAGTGACAACCATAGAGATAGAAGAAAATGTGGAAATCATAAACCACTAGTAGTGTTCTGTTCATTTTACTCCTTACTCTACAATACAGTTACTAAAGGAAAACAGAAATTGAGCCACTTTTTGAGATACCAAAAACAGTCTGGGGCATCTCTCAGCATTCTGCTATCATTGTGATTTATCTCCCAAACTATAGATTATTCTGTGCACCATTATTTTAAGCTGTCACCCAAATGAGTAAGAAGCCAATACCAGCGCTCAACAACTATATTCTTACACACACAACCCTCTGCTATCAATATTCCATCCTTTATCTATAGCTGAAAAATAGGAAACTCCCTGGTTTTAAGATACGTTTAACAAAACCATCCATAAAAGAATTGTTACCTAATGAACAGCGCTACAGTAAGATTAAAGATCTGATTAAGGCAGTGAGTTAGAAAGAGAATTGGTTCATCTATAGATTCAGTCACCTTTTCATAAAATGGTTAAATAAAATTACTATCCATTCTTCTCAGGATACTTATGAGCAGTACTAAAACTTTATAAATGTTTTGAAGCTTGGATTTCAAAATTTCCCAGAAATTGGGAAACTAGAGAAGCAAATGAACAATTTCCATCAAGCTCTCTTAAAAAAAAGAAATCGAACAGCATAAAGACAAACAAATTAGTACAAGCTAAAGCATTTCCAGGTCCCTCACTCCTGCATTCATTCCAGCAGTATTTCATTTACATGCAGGCAAAGTTTAAGCTTCAATCTTTAAACAACTCCACATATCTGAACTTCACTCCTCTAAGTGATGCAACTGATAAAACTATGCATGTGGACAAAGTTAAGTACATGCACAAGACTAAGGTTAAAGCAAGTAATAAAGAAATTAGCTAATGAATTCAGCATACCACTAACAAGTATTTTTGAAAAGCCAAGCACTGCTAAGAAGATAGCAAAGCTTGAGAAACTAACAGCTGAAATTCTGTGGGGAGGGGATTAGGTTATGGTCCCAGCAATTACCTACAAAAATCCTAACTTCAGTTCTAGAAAGAAAAAGATACCAAGCATCCCCTCAGGAACTTCATGGTTACAACCACTACATGATTTTCTCACCATTTGATGAGTCCTCTTCAGTTCAAGGCTGAAGTTCATGGGTGCTGTGGAGAAGATCACTTGGCAACTGCTTGCTGTAATTAAACCATGAATAAACAATGGGTTTCAGTTTTTACAGATACCAAGCCAGCACTTTTCACAACCATTAAATCCACAAAAGTATTAAAACATTTAGAAATTACAGTTAGGCCATTTTAGCAAAACTTTACCATGAACCCTGAGTTCAATAACAAATCATCCTGAAATTCTCAGGGATGTGTTCATTATTATGAGTCAGGCCTATAGCTATGTTAGAGTCAACAGTGTAAGATCTGAATGAAATACAGTAAACTCAACCTTTCGACACTGTTAGTCTTTTCGCTATGTTGAGGATTTTAGAAGGAAGTTTTTTGGCTTTTCCTTTTTTTTTAAATCTGGAAGTTTATAGGAAAATCTAATTAAGCAGATGAGAGTTCTAAGACAGCACATACTTCTTGCAGCCCTAACTGCCTGGAGAAGCATCCCTAAACCAAGTCTACACTGGTAAATTCAGAACTCTGTTTTCACTATAAAATACTAAATGCTGTCCACTTCAGTCTTTTCTAGATTACAACCTCTGGCTATACAAGGAAGTAGAAAACTCATACATGAAAGAGGATGCTCAACTGCAGCTACCAGGTTATTAAACAGAAATTTTAAACTTCAACTGATATCAAATTTACACAATAGGTCTGAAGAGAGGCTTAGATGAATCCAGAAGAGGAATCTAGAAGGCTAGAGAAGCATCAGGGGCAAAGCAGGGCTCAAATTAGAAAAATAAATAGAAAAAAATACGGAATTTCTACTGGCTGTACATCCATATGCCATACAAACACAGAATACTAAGTAATACATAGATGTGCAATTATTGAAAAGATTATTATAAATACTACATGGTTGTGTATCTTGGTGTCCTCCATCTGATCTAACTTACCTAGGAAATGGACCAGTTGAAAGTAATAGAGTAACACGCAAGTACTCAGGCAAGCCAAAGAACCTAACTAAAAAGTTACGTGGTAATGACACAATGCCAGTTGTCATTACAACAAATTCCTCTAATCCTTACAGCTGTAAAACAAATCTTAGAAATACATAGCAAGGTAATTTGTAAAGTAATGTGTGCCTGAGTCAGAAGATAGCCCCCAGTTTTCTAACCATTCCTGACTAGCTATGAGCTTCTGTGCCATTTTGGCATGTAAGTACCTTGCTTCGGGTTTGCCACCTCTCAATTGGACCTCAACTTTGGGCAATTCAGTATGCCCAAGCACAAAGTCTGCTACATATAGGAAACTCCAAATACAGGAAGCTGGGGGGATGCCATCTTACCAACATGGGTTATTCTAAGTCCCTCTCTTCCACTCTATACTGATTTTATCTAGAATTTTAAATTACAAGTTCAGAGTCTCAAGATCCTCCAGGGCCTAAATCCAAATTCCTAGAGAAATGACTACTTGGTCTCTAGACCGGATCCAGTTATCTACAGGTTCCCCCTTCTGACATAAGAGAACTTGTGCAACAAAGGAGAAAAAGCTATCATTTCTAGAGACAGAACTTTCTCAGGGCTGGTACAAGTCTGTGGAGTAAATGTGCCTAGGAGCAAAGGGCCATCAGAAACCTAACTGCATTTTGCTTGAAGAACAAAACACATTACATTGACCTTGCCTCACTACCATAAATACACAACACATATATGGAAGGAAAGACAAAATAAACTGAAAACATTAAGCTGCACATGCTCTTTCCCCTGGTAACAAGAGAACAGCTAATATGACAAATGCTGGTCATGTCACTTATTATGGTAAGAGGAGGTTCTCTGACAATATAATGACACTCTCTGGGGAGGAGAATCTATAACAGAGGACAGGCACTACTAGAAGGTAATACTAGGTAATACTAAACACTACTAGTGCTGTAATGAAAACTGTATGAGGAAAGGAGTCCATTATAGGAACTGCAGCTTAACTTCATATTTTCTATGACAGCAGATAAGACTTTCACCATTCTGATGAGCCCAAGTTGCCTGGAATGGAAATTCAATCTAAAGAATTGACATCACTTTACATGAGGCCCAAAACCCCTTTCTTTCCCTTCTGTCCTCAGCTATTTTCCTGCTGTGACTTTCTGGCTTCACTAGTCATTGAGGAAACTAATGATTCCTCTCCAAGACGCTATAACAAGAGAATGCAATACCCACCTCATATTACATGCACTTTTAGACTATAGCAATTGCCTTTCTCACTTGTTCTGATACTCAGTTAAATATTTACCCATTCTGATCCTTAAATTATTATAATTGCACATTATTTAAGAAGCATGAATGGAAGATGTAAATCAAGAGTACTGTATCAGGTTGATGTTTCATGCAGTCCCAAGTAATATTGAGAATAATGATTGTGTAGTATCACTATTAGTTTCTTAAGTCTGAAATACAAGACCATAGTAATGAAGAAAACCACTCAAACTACTCAGTGTGTTTACACATAATAATATACATTTCAGTCTGTTCACGATGGAGGCCTACGTGCATTAACTGTGGAATCTGAGAGCAGGTATTCCCTATTGGGTGATGTAAAAATTTTACTTTCATTAAAAATCTCACTGAAACATTAGGAATGACATCTGAACGGACAATAGTGTGATTCATGTATGTCCTGATAAACAGAACTACGTATCTTCTATATCTTATTCTTACATTACTGTTGGAAAAATGGGTGAAAAATAGTAACTGGAATTATTTGAGGGAAAAACTATACGTAATCTAAGTACAGAGAAGTGGTATCAGCAACATCATAATTTTGTATTTTTCTTGACTTTTTTTCATTGCTATTTCTATTGCAAAATCCTCTTTTCACAGCCACATAACCTTCTGAAAAAAAAATAAAAAAAATACAAGACATTTACTATCATTCCTTTCAGTTGGAAGAGACAATTTTTAAAATTCCACTCACAGTAATTTTAATAAAATCAGAGAAAAATGTAGATACCCTGCAAATCATTTCTATTTCCTCCTTTTTAATAGAAAGGTTTTACGAACTGAAGCATTGGGTTTTTTTCATCTGGCTGATTTTCACTAAGGAACTTGGTTTAAAAAAAAAAAAAGGAATCAGTTTCTTTAGCAAGACCAAACTTTGAACCTGAGGAAAAAATAGTAACATAAACGCATAGTACTAGCTACTTGATTACTTACAAGTCACCTTGCACTACTTTTTCAGTAAGGAGCTCCAGAATTACGTATTTTCTGAGTAGCTGTAGTGTTTGTAGCCATGATGGTTTCAGCTTTTTGAGCCCCAAAGCCTGCTGTTTTCAACTGTTTCAGATTAAAAAAAAAAAAGAAAAAAACCCAAAGAAATTACCTCTCCCTTCAAAACTCGTTCTTATATTTTTGTCAGTGATCTCTAGAAGAGAGGAGTGAAATCAGGAGAAGCATTAGGCCCTGAGCCTGCTAACGTTCGTCTGCATGTAGTCCAACTGAGTTTAAGAGGACTAGCTCACAGACGTTAAGGGAGGATTTTGAAAGTCAGTAGGAACAGAGCTCCCAAACTCTCATTATGTACTTTTGAAAATCTTCCCCAAAGTCATGGGAACAGCAGCCTGCAGGTCTGAGGCCTCTGCCTTCTGCTGCTTTCCTTTTCCCTTTCTACAAGCCTATCAGATTAAAAACCATGAGACCCGCTGAAGGCAGCCCCGCTGGGGAGCCGCTCGCAGTGATGCGCTGGGTCTCTGCCGAGGCAGGGGTCCGCACAGCCCGAGGAGAGCTCACAGGAACGACTCTTCCAGCAGCCCAAAGTCAAGTGCAAGCAGTGTCTCGGGCGGCACTGCAGCCTGCCTTCCTCCGCGGCTTCCAGCGCCTCGCAACCTCCATCTCGGCTCCCGCATCTGTGAAACGGGGATAGGAGCACGAACCCAACCCTCAGGTACCTTATCACTAGCCACAACTTGGGGCGGACGGGCTGGGGGGGGTGGGAGGACGCGGCGTGAAAATGAAAGTTCACATTCCCCCCCCGGCGCACTGCGAGCGGCCGAGGCGGGAGCGCTCTCACAGTTGAACCTCGGCTCCGCCAAGTTCCTCCGAGAGATATTTATTTTCAAATGACCAGCACACGGCACTCCGGGCCCTATCTGACCCGAGATGCGCCCGCACCGCTCCGCACCGCACCGCACCGCACCGCCGGAGCCTGTTCCCAAGCCCAGGCGGGACGGGGAGGGAGCCGGGCGTTAGGGCTGGGGTGGGGAGGGGGGGGGGGGGGATCGGCCGCTTGTCGGGGCCGCTGCCGCGGAGCCGGTGCTTCGGAGCGCGTGAGGCGGGCGGGGGAGGGGGAGCGGCGGCCGCTGCCAGGGCGGGATCGGGCCCGCTCGCTGCCTCCGCGCGGTGCGGGCAGCGCTGAGCGCTGCGGACGGTCCGGCTCCGGCGGGGTGCGCGGATGGAGGAGGGGGGGTGCTGGAGGCTGAGCGCTGCGGGAGCCGCGGGGGTCCTCGGCGGCGCGGGGGGGTGCGGGGAGGGGGGAGGGAGGCGCTCTTCATATTTTCCTCAGGTCCTGTGGCGCACATCCCCCTCCCCCCGCCGGCTTCCTCTCCCCACCTTCCCAAAATGCGCTGCCCCCCCCGCTCCCCCTCCCAGCGCCTTTACCTTGACAAGTCCGCGGGGCCGGCGGAGGTCTCGCTGCCCCTCTCTCTCCCTCACACATCCCTATCGCGCCACCTCTCCCCCCGGGGCCGGGACTCCGGGTGACATTTCCCTCTCCTCCTCCTCCTCCCTCCTCCTTCTCTCCCCCCCTCCCCCCCCCATTAGTGGCGGTTGGGTTGGTAGCGCGGGAGCGCGCGCTAGCGGGGAGGGCGTGGAGCGCGCGCTGCCTGCGAGCGGAGGGGAAGGAGACGGGTGGGAGGGGGGGGCCGAAGGGGGGAGGGGGAGGGGCGGCATTGACAGCGAGCGCCGTGTCCGTAGCGCTGCCTCAGCCCGAGCTGCTCTCCCCCCGCGAGCCCCCCCTCCCTTCCCGGCATGCCCCAGGGCAGCGGGGCTGGCGCTAACGAATTTGAATGAAGAGCCCTGCTCTTTCGGCGCCATTTTCGAGTGATGCCCGATCGCATCGCTGCCGCGGGGGAGACGCGGATCGCGGGGCCGACCGCCGCTGCCGTCGAAAGTCACCTCCTTCACCCGCCGTTCCCCCTCCTCTTCTCTCCCTCGCCGCCACCACCACCGTGCGTTGGAGCGGGTGCCGCCACCGGCATAGGCGGTAAGAGCCGGAGGGACCGGGCGCGGCTGGGGCAGAGGGAATTGGGCGGGCAGGCGGGGGAAGACCGTCTTCGGTAAACAGGGGTAACCTGCACCCCGCCGCTGCTGAGAAAAGTAGCTTCAGGATTCCGGTGGGCAGAGGGTGGGAGGCTCCCGGAGGTGGCGGCAGGTTTCGCCGGTGGCTCTTGGGCGTATCTGTCACTCGCTTTCCTCAGCCACAGAGGGTGGGAGCGGGCGGCAGCGGCTGCCTCCTCCGGCAGGTAACCCTGCCGCTCGGGGCGGCGGCGGGCAGCATCTCTCTCCGGTGGGGATCACGGGAGCGCTGCTCACCCCCCGGCGGCCCGGCCCGGGCAGAGCGGTGCGGAGGCGGGCAGGGGTAGCCCGGGGCGGGCGGGAGGAGCGGGACAGCCGGAGCGGAGGGTCGCGCAGTGGACCCGGTGTGCGCCCCGCTCCTCCGTGACATGACATGACAGGCTTCCCTCTGATCTCCCCCCTTTCCTTGCCACCCCCACCCCCCGCGGATCCCTCCCTCCCGCCTTCTCCCCCGCCTCTCCGCCGTGGAAATTTCGGGGCAGCGCTCGGGACACGGCGGCTCCTGCTTCCCAGCTCTGCAGCAGCAGCCAGGATGACTTCCTCACTTACATGCACATCTCCCTTTCTCGCACGCCTCCTCCTCCTCCCCCCCCCCTCCCGCCGCCTCCTTTCTCTCTCCCCGTGTTTTCGTAATCCGGATTAATGCCCCTTCTCTCTTTCCTTTCGGTCCCCCCCTTCCCCCCAAAATAAGAGGACAACCTTCCCTTTTTTCCTCCGTTCGCTTCCTTTCTATGTTAGTAGATTAACTTCTCCGTTTAAGCGCTTTCTCCACCTCCCACTCAAGCGCTTAATTTCCCGTGTCACGATATCGGAGCCGCCTTTAGCAGAAACCTGGGTGACGGTTATGCTGCCACATGCTATCACATTTATCATCTCTGTCCCTTTGGGTATTAACGAAGGGCCAAAGTGCTCTTCATAGCATATTGTATAGGGCTATTTTCCCCCACTCTTAACGTTAAAACGCGAGTTTCCTTCCTGAGCTAGAGTGGGGGAAACATAATCCGAGGCCATTTGAATCGTGCCAGCTATTTGTAGGTGTTTTTCCTCTCCTCCTACACACCCCAAAAATGAGTAAATACCCACCCCATAGATAGCCCAGCCTAATACTGTGATCAGAGCTGGCCATTCACCTCCTCTTCTCCGCCTACAAAATTCTCTGTTTCTGTCACCCGGGTCGCTATTTGTCATTGGCTTAGCTATTTTTTGGTGGCTGTTTCTATGTCATTTCTCGGTGGCCAGCAGCTCTCGGGTTTTCGTTGCTGGATAAGCGCGATCGTGCTTATTGTGATAGGCGCCGAATCCACTCCCTCTCCCTCTCGCAGTCGATCTGGGGAGCGATTCCCTCGCCGCACACACATATAATATGTGACACGGTGCCTTTTTCTCCACGATGCCGTTTAACCCTCTCGGGACCGGGGTTGGCGTGGGCACCCGCGTTTCGGAGTTGCACACACATACAGACACACAGAGAGACACATACAAGACATATTTTTGTTGCTGCAGCTCCTCGGTGGGAGCGCGGGGAGGGATAACGCCGTGCAGCGGAGTAGGGAGCTCCGCAGCAGCTCGGGCGCTGGCAGGCCAACGGGCTCCTTCCCAGCTACAATTTCTAGCGTTACTTTTTATTCCTCTTCCTACTTCCCTCTTCGCTTTCGGCCGCCGTACTGTTTTGGGGTGGGTTTTTTTTGCGTTGTTGGTTGGGTTTGCTTTTTTTTATTATTATTTATTTTATTTTATCCGGAGGCAGGAAGGCGTATGGATATATTCCCCGATGCCGTGCGATCGGCGGGCGCTCTGGGCTGCCGTCGAGCTGGTGGGCGCGCAGGATGCGCAGCGAACGCAGCATCGGGCCCCTTTGAAAGCGCCCGTTGAGCGGAGCCCGGACCGGCTGCTGCCCCCCCTGGTTGCCTGCGGGGTCGCGGGGCTGGACCTGGGAGGTTGGACGGGGTCACAGCCTTTCCCCTCTCCTCTCCCACCCTGCTCCTTCACCCACCCACCCCCCCCCCCCCCCCCTTACCCCCAGCCCCCCTGCACATCCCTCCTCGGCGTTCAAAGCCAAAACCGGCCGCCATAGGCTTAGCACCCTCGCCACCGAAAATAACGAGTTAACCGAAGAACGTAGGAGGGACGTAGAGAAGACTTGGGGTGCAGAAGTGCTGTACAAAAGATTTCTGTGTACATGGCTGAGAGCGTGTATTCTTAAAGTGAAATGCAAAACTTAGCGTTTCCAGCATGGCAACTGGATTGTGATTCAAGGTATTTTCTGTGTAATGCAGAAACACTAATTCAAAGAGGTTTTTCTGCCTCAGATCCTTAGCTTCCTTGGACTCTTTTAATCCAGTACACAAATTACATTTTTTCAGTCCTTTTTTTCCCTGGGAATAGCTGCTTCGTTTGTCTCCGCAATTTATACCTTTATGCCCTGAAAGCTAGAAAATTCAGTTTAATCTCTGAAATAGTGATACTAGTGAGATCCTATTGAAATTTGCACTTATTTCTTTAGATTTGCATCGGTTCTCTCCAAGTGGTTTCAGAAACATTTTTAACAGTTAGTATGGGAATGTGCACAGAGCTGTTTCATTGTAGCTGTGTATACTTCCAAATATCAGGATTTGAAGAGATTTACACTATTCAGCGTGGAAGTGCACTCACAGGCATTGACTTTCACTTTCAAAGAAATAACTGCCCTGACTCATAGCTAATTTATATTTAAAAAAAATCTGTAATTCAGTGTTGTACAGGTGCATGTACATTTTTCCTTATTATTTGACAGTCGTGTTCAATAGCGTGAATTTTATACCTTTTTATTTTAATGAAAATCTGTGCTTAGCACATATTTGACTACATAAACCAACTGTTCTTCTCAGCTTTTTTATTTCTCAGCTGCACCATTCCCATATTTTACAATTACATAAAGGTGGGTGTGGCTAAAATGAAAGCAGTAAGCAATCTAATATCAATATATGTGTCTGTTAAGTAGGTTTTCCTTTCTTATATTTGATTTACGCCTTATTTTGAGTTATTTTTGGGGAAAAGAATCATGTAGCTTAAATAGACCCTCGTAGAACTGCTTGCATTTTTCACCTTAGTTAAAATGTCAAACATTAACTGGATTATTTGGCCCTGGAAAAGTTACATTCAGAGGAAATAGCAAATGAACTTAAAGATCTAAACATATATATATATTTATAAACAAGCTCAAGTTTTATGCTTAATAGAATATTGCTTAGGTATACCGTGTAGCATACATAGCGTGTGTATTTTATTTTTTTTTCCCAGACTAATCCTTTATCTTGATTTTTAGGAAAACCATCCAAATAAGCTTCAGGGTTGTTTTTTTTTCGGGGGGGGGGAGTTTTGTTTATTTATTTATTTATCCTTTCTTTCTTTAGCCCATAAGTTGTACTGAAAGTTTCTAAGAGATACCCTTTAATTTTCTGGTGATGTATCTACTAAAGCTTGGAGTAACTGAGATTATTAAATTTTTTTTTAATTTATTTTCAGAAATAATAGTAATTTGAAAGTGTGACTTTTTCATGTGCTAGGGTAGTTTTACATAGCAAGCTTATTGTAGTAATGTTTTAAAGGCAGACTATATGTAACAAGGTGTCATGGGGGGTTCTGTTTGGTTGGTTAGTTGATTTTTTTTTTTTTTTTTTTTTTTTGCTTAGCTCCTGGAATTCTGAGCTTCTTACGTTCCATCCAAAATCTAATGTCATGGAAGGAATTTTGCTGCTAAATGGTAGTCTTTATTTCCTTAATTATCCTGATGACTAATAAGTCAGATTCTGTAGTGAAGTACAAGTGGAACTGCATACACACTACCTGCCTGTGTATACCCTGCCTGTGAACTCTAGGAAAGATGTACATCTCATCCATCTTGAATGTCAAAAGCTATCCTAACAGGTGTATCAAACCTTTCCTGTAATGCTTCTACATATGTACAAGCACACGACCTTTCTTCACATAAAAAGTAGCCATGTAACAGTTAGCATTTCTTTTATAGGACCTTACAGGGTTTTGGTATTTGTATTGGGAAGCAATTAACTACTGAATATATAAGGGAGGACTGAGAGGCTTGTCACTATATTCTACAAATATGCTGCAGGCATTCATTCTGTTTTGTAGATGCAGTCATCCACCCACACCCAAAGGCCCATTGCAAGTCATTTCAGTAATTTACATTCATTACTAACTGTCAAAGATAGTGCGCATCTTGGGCTAGTTCTGACTGTGGAAGAAATAGGGAATGAAACTGTAGATTTCTGTATACAAACAGAAAAATATGATGAAGTTTTTAAAACTAAAAATAACTTTATGTAACCCAATGAGTGTTCTCACAGATAATTCTGTATCTATATATATTATTACGAGTTCTAAACATCTTAACACTGGAACCTGATTTAAAAAATTAGGATCTTTCCTATTATCAATAGTATTTGGGCTGCCTCTTCAAACATCTTCCAGATTACTCTGGTACATAGTCCCCTGTGACTTTTCTCACAGCTATCTAATTTTTTTTTTTAAATAGAGCTAGTAATGAATTTTAAAAGTAAAACAAAAAAATTATATGCCCTACCAATACAAGGGGGCCATCAGACAGAGCAGAGATGTGTATCCACAGATTTCTATTCACTTTTTTGTTACTCATAGAAAATGTTCCTTTGCAATTTTATTTTCCTTTTGTACACTATTGGCAGGAGTTACATAGAATTTTTAGGTATCTGATGTGTGAATACATAACAAGCTAGATAAGTTAGGGTTCAAAAGCAATCATTTTATTGAAAAATATATTCATTTTGAATAGTGGGCAATTTCAGAAATGGTTAGAATCAGCTAAGTATAAAAATTTTTGCTCATGTTTAATAGGGTGTAAGGCAATGTCTGTACTTATTTCTTTCTCTTTTTAACCCTTTATTGTAAGTTTTCAAAACTCTACAATTCTAATAAAAAACTTTGGGCTCTGTCTACTCACTAAGCAGTTGATAGTGCCACAATGGAGGAATAGTTTTGATCTTAGCTTCGTATGTTGTTTTGTGAGAGCTCCAGCAGGCTTGCATGAATATTAGAGAAGGGTAGCAGATCTTGAGCTCTGGTGCAGCTAACACTTAAAGTTTGGCAATTTTTTACCCTAATATTTACATCTAATATTTTAGTGTATCATTAAAAATAGGTTCTTTTTAAAGACAATATGAAGTTTTATAACTTTTTATCACTCTAAACACTTTTCCATATCTCGGTAATGAAGAGTTGCTAGTGTGTAAGGATGACCTCAGACACACACACATTTATCACCAGATACAACAGTAGAAAACATAAAATATATACATTTAGGTTTTATTTTGTTAACAGTTTTCTGTGATGTCTTCTAAAACTGTAGATTATATTGTTATATTGCTCAAAACTGAAAAATAGCAGTGACTTTCAGTGTTCGTTACTGATGTCTAAAGGAAACCACTGTTAGAAATAGGACCCCCCCTACCCCGTGACTATTTAGTTTGTTTTCAGACACTGTAATGAGTGTATCCACAGTAAATAGATTATTAATAAACTTTTCAACGTTGAGTCTAGTTGCAACTAATTATATTATTTAGCATGAACTAAAATTCAGTTGAAGATTAAGTCTGAGAAAAAGATAATTACACATCGAGCAGGGCTTAAGCTTGTATTTTCAGTTTAAGTTGTTTTATGTAAGACCAAGTTTCAATATTATCCTTAAGTATGTTAAATATCAGTATAAGCATGATGGGGAAAGGGTTTTCAGGAAAACTTTTGTGCTTCTGTTTAAGAACAGAAACTTTTTTAAAAGGTGAACTAGAAGATGTGTGGAATACATGAAAATAAAGACAAATTCCTTATTCTTGTTAAAGCAGGGTGCTTATTATAGCTCTATACCTGTGAAGGGGGGGTTTAGTATTTTCTGGAATATGCTTAAAGAGTAAAGAACAAATTTATGTAAATATTTGTAAAGAGGTGACCTGATCTAGGCATCATCTACTCACTTATCAGGTATAGCATGTGTTTTGTCATGTTATCTAAAGTGAAAAAGTCAAAATAAAGTCAAAAGAAATTTAAGAATTTGGCTGTGTGAATACATTGTTTCCTCCAGTAGATACTTGACTATAGTTACTACCTCTATCAAGTTATACTTGGTTCTTGTCTGATCATGGCTAATTACTCTCATGGCTGCTTTCTTTTACTTTCTTTTACTTTTTTTTTAATTTTAAAATTGTATTTTCATAGTATTATGTGACTGTAATATTTTCATGTATGTTTTATAGAAGCGAAAATTTGTAGGCTGTATTTTAATAAAGGCAATAATGGTACTGCCTGGATGAGCAAAGTAAATTAAAACTTTTTAAAGGAAAACACTAGAAGTTAAATACTTAACAGTTAATAGCATGTGTTAGGAAATATGACAGGAGTAATCACACAGCCCTTAAGTAGTTTAGTCTTACCTGTTTGCTTCTTTGAGAGCGGAGGGAGAGACTGAGGGGAGGGGGAGGGAGAACAACACCCTCCCCTCCCCCCAACTCCTGGGATTTTTTTTTTTTTTTCCTTCTCTTACTTTCATCTTAAAATGCTGTGGGAAGAATGAAAGCAGAAACATGCTGATTTGTTTCAGGAGGCTTCTGATAATAAAGAGGCATATCACAGGTGTTCCTAATCAAGTCAGTTTGGTTAAAAAAAAAGTATTTTTAAAATTAGGATTTCCTGTAACATAGACAATGTGAGGGTCAAGCCGATGACCTACATCTATGTTTGGGGATCAACCATGAAACTGTGGGTGTTGGAAATATGTTATAATACATGACATTTTTATTGCAGGTTTCGACCTTTCAATAGAGAGCTGATTTTGGAGAATGGCTTGCTCCTGTGATTGAAAAACTCTCCCTGGAAGGTTGGTGGAGCATGAGAATGGTATATATTATATTAACATTTCTCTTATTGCACATATTCTGTATTTAAAATAAAGTATACAGTAGTATAGCTTATTCAGATTATTCAAAATAGGTCACTTCTGCTGGGTTTGTTCAAGTTTTTTATTTGTTAAAATAATTCTTCTTTACACTCCTGTAAAATAATAAAAGATTAAGTAAAAGTACTAGCACAGGCTATGCTCAGAAGGAAATGAAGTGGCCAAAAATATGTATAAAAAGCTGAGTTTGCAACAGCCTTGATCATTAGACTTACATAAATTCTCCATATAGTATTGTTCTGATATTCTTGTTTTGGGAATTACTCCAACTGAAATGTTGCTAATCTAAACCCAAAGTATGGATGATACAGTGTTTATTTTTAAATAGCTATTTTTTGTGTGTTTTTTTTTTTTGTTGGGGTGGTGTATTAAAGAATAGAATAGAGAGCTAGCTGAGTGCATTTCAGTGTACTATGCAAAATTTGTTTTTAAAGGCATTAGTAAACTAGCTACCTGACAAGCAAAGAAGTAGAAAACAGGAAGAAAATGGTCTTCAGAGCCCTCTCTCTGCCTGTACCATAATAGTCAGAATTTTTATTTTGTCTCATCTCTTTGCTGGTAAATGCATATGATATAGTAAACCAGTGGACATATAAGAATAATTAATATGAACTAAGCTACACTCATATTGCAAATCCTGCTTTGCACTAGAAGTACTAATTTGGCTGAAACTGAGACATCCATTCAGAGTAATCATAACCTATCTACATGTATATGAATAATCTTAACTAACCATTTACATAGACGAACGAAATTAAAATAGTAACTGCTCTTGGATTGAGTAAATTTGTTTAAACACTAAATGGAGTAGTAAAAACTGTAAGACTTTATCTTCGGCAAAATATATTACAGTACAACAAATTTTATGAATGTGTTGTGACTTTAGCAATTCCAGCTTTCAGCTGGAATCCAGTTTTTATCCATAATCAAATCTGTCTGTCTTCAAGAACGTTTTTTTCTTTTTTCTTTCTTTTTTTTTTGTAGGAAGTAATTGTATCATAAAATGAGAGAAGTTTTATACCCCAAAATTTTAGATTATCCCAGTAACTGCTAATTTATACCAAGCAAATCCAGTGAGGTGTAAATTTCATACTTCCTCATTGTAGTAACTAATGGCTAGTTAGCTGAAGAACTGCTGGCTTTTACCAGTAATAAACCTCCTGTTTCAGAAGTATTCAAAGTAGACGTGTTCTGAATATATTTTTCACATAATACTATGATTTCAGGATAGTTAAGACCTTCTATGTAAAATTAGCAGTTGAGAAACAAAGCTCTGAATACAGAAAGTATAGGAAGTGAAACATAACTTTACATAAGCTTCTCCGCTTGAGATTAGTGCATAGGTAATTCTTAATTCTTAACCTTTCCTTCTTTCTGTGATTAAACACAGTGAAAGTATTTTGATTAATGCTCTAACAGTGGTTGGGTAACATGCCTAATATGTTCCCAAATAAATAAATATTTCAGTGTGTTCAGAAACTGCTCTGAATGTACTGCAGTGCTGGTTTGAGGGATATTTTTTTAAACTTTTTTCCTTTTTTTTTCTTCTTCTTGTTATCTTAGTAATATAAGGGTCTCACAGACCACTTATTTGAATTTCATTTTTTTCTGTAGAAAAGCAATTACATTCTTGTTAATGAAAATCAGGATTATATTGCAAGGCAAAGGTATCTAAGGCTCCCTTGTGAGATATTTAAAAGGTGAAAGTTTGATGGAGTGTTTGTTGGTGTGACACAAGTTCGGAATATTTCTTGTAGATTCTTATTCAGAAAAAAAGGTGGTTTTCTGGTTCACAACTGTAAATCAAAGGGGTTTTAAATTTAGGGCCCAATTCTGCAAACTTTTAAATACACAGGTAGCCCTAATGACTCACAACCATGAATAAGGATTTGCAGAATTATATTCTCATTAGAAGCAAACTTTATTTCCTTGAATTTATTGAAGATATTGGAGTATTTTGAACTTTGAGGCAAGTTTAAATAATTTTTATAAAGTCAGAAGAGTTTTGCAGTAATGCAGTAATTGAGTCTTACTCATTTACAGGCTCAAATATCTTTCAAGAGTGCTGCAGTTATTATCATTAGAATCTACTTTCTAGGTGTTGATTTGCTCTAGAACATTTTTATGCTGAAATTTGGCTTTTATTTTATTTTTAATTGAATTGTTTTGTATATGGTAGTTAGCATGGCTCTCTCATTACCCAGAGAGTAGGTGGAACTTTAAAGAGACAGGTGGGGTGTATTTGGTTTATTTTCTTACTCTTAGCCTCTGCTATTGTAATTATTTTTTTAGCAAAATTCCCATTATTTTGTTGTAAGCTGAGCCTGAAATAAGGGCTGCAGTACTTGCTCCTTAAAAATAGTTGGTGGGGCTATTGCAAATTATATGCTTGACTTCATGAACTATTTTGCAATACCTAATTGTAATGAAGCTGAGAAGATAAAAATGTACAGACTTTTTTGCTGAAGTCCTCCTCGTGTAACTTTTCATGGCCACTTTTACTATTCATACTATAGGTACACACTTGAGGCTCCGCAGGACCTTGTTGACTGAATCATAATTTGAAAGCTGAAATGCATGCTTATTGCTCATCTAAAAACTGTTGCAGATTTTGTCCACTCTTATGCTTTCTTTAAGGGCTTTTCTTGCTTTTCAAAGGCAACTTAAATAATTTTCCTGAAAGAGATGCATAGCTATAAATGTAACCCATGCCTACTTATTTCAACATATGTAAAATCAGCCATTGTTTGAAACCCTATGATATCTGAGGCATAGCTGTTTAAAGTTTTGAAATCTGAAACAACTGAATTTTTGTTAATTTAAACTAGATCCAGCCCTAACATTATTTTTTAAATGGAATTTCATATACTATTAGATTTAAATAGACATTAACTTTTACTATTAGATTAGGCATTTAATGAAACATGTATACAGAAAGGATTTAAGACTGGTATATTTACACCTCATTTTTCCTTGTCTGTTGTCCTTGTCCATTGCAAGGCAATAGGAAAAGAAAAACAAATTACATACGAATTCTTTTGGAAAAATAGTTACAACATGCTCATTGGGATATTTAAATGCTTATTCTTCTCACTCAAATGCAAATATGCAAAAGTAAGGCATTGCCCCTTTTTTGCTACTCTGAATTTTATGTATTCCTTTATTTCAACCAAAATCTAAGTAAAAATTTATGTAAACCCATACATTTAAGCTGTGGGTGGGCGAGTGAGAAATGTAATTGGAGTTCTTCAATGGTAAGCTACTGTACTGATGGATTGTTAATCCACCTTGTTTTAGACTGCTGTTCACACACTAACACAAAAAAGGGCATGTATGAAGGTGCAATTGCTGATTAAGTAGTGTATTTGAATAAACCACTGTTTCTAGCTTTGCTAATTTTAAATTTATTTTAAATATATGGATAGTCACAGTAATTATTTTTTATTCTGACTTTGTTGGGGGCAGGTTTATTTTTTTTCCAGAGAACAAGCTTTTTCTGTTACATTATTAATTTTTACACCAATATTTTGAGGAAATGGGTGCTGTGTAGCAAAATACACTACTAAGATAATCTGTTCAAAGCAAGAAAACAGCAATAGGTATTTTTTAAAATTTGTGCAGTACTTAGAAATCTCAGCAATGTGTAAGTATCTCTGAAATGTTTACACCTTTCCATTAACCCACTATATGCATAGAGCTTGCTTTTTACTTTATCTGGGTGTCCTATGGGTTTTCTTGTTCTGGGGGTTTTATTGGGTTTTTCAGCCTTCAGGCCAAAGATTGTAATGATTTTATACGTTCACCTCTTAGTTGATATGAAGAATGGGTTTTTTTTATTTTTTTTTAATTCCCCCTCTCCTCACAGAAGGAAATTAATTTAAGTATTACTATGAAAGTGGACATAAACATTTTGAAAGTATTGTAATTATTAACATGATTATGGTCTTCCCAAGGTTAACTGTTAATTTCTTACTTCAAAATAGATACAGCATAACATAAGTCATTTTCAGATTTAGACAGGAATTCAAGTGGTTCTGCTGAAGCAAAAGTTTGGCTTTAGAATTTCTGGATTCTTTTGGAGCAAAATTTTCTCTTGGTAGAATGAGTATATGCTGTGGTCTTAAGTGTGTTTTCCCTCAGTAATTCTGAAAACACTTTATTTCTTGTTACAAGTTAGTCCATATTTTAGTCAAGATTGGGAATTAGAAAAGGAAGATTCTTCATCTTTTGTGAAACCTTGTCATGGGTCTTATGAGAAGATGTATCTCTAAATCAAAATATATGTTCAAAAGTCTGTTGCAGAACAGGGTTTTCTGTTGAAGTTGTCACACATCAGTGTCTTGCACAGGCAAAAAACCTCCCTGTTGGAAAGAACGGCTATGTACTGGTTACCCTGTCCTCAGGCTCCCCACACAAAAAGATTTTTTTTTTCCAGATTCACAGGAGAAGGGAGAATGATGCTTTTAATGCCAAGCACAGGAGTTACACAAGCAGCAGTCCAATGTGGTTTGGGGTTTTTTTTCCCATTTGTTTTGTCACCTCACTAACGGTATGTTAGAGTTCTCAGGCAGAGTGAGTATTAGTTCGGGCTTGTAGTTCTGTATAACCAAACTATTTTTTAAACAGAGGGTCATATGCTCATCTATAAGGCTGTTTGATATGCAAGTGTTACTAATATGTTCTCCATACTTCTTTAAGTCCTAGCTACATGGCTAATCAAGTCAAGAGTAGGTAAAATATGTTTTGATATAAACTCACAGGAAAATGCTTGCACTCTTATTTCTGGAATTACCAGGTTGAAAATCTGGATCTTCATTTGCATGGTGCCTGTTTTGCATCTAGTGTTAGAGTGTAACTAGGAGACTCTTGAATTAGCAGTGAGAGAATAATTCCTTCCAGGGGTATTAGTACTCTAGACTGTGTTCTGTTTTTACACCAGCAATTCTTCAATTTTCATTAAGGTTTTGATCCCAGCTGTGTCACTGTAATTACAGTGAGTTTGGCTGTGAGGACTGTTTGCTTCAGAAATAGTTTTGTGAAGTTCCATAAGAAACTAACTGAAATGTGAAATACAAGAATGTTGGTAAGTTATCTCTTAGATTTAGTCTTGGTTGGTTTTTTTTTTTCTGTTTAGAGATATAGATTTCTTCTTGCATTCAGTGTGTAATCCTTAATTTGTCAACCTCGCAGTCTTCTGACCTGAAAATGATCATTCAAATTGTTTTCAATTTTTTGTTTGTTTTATTTTGAGATGAATATAACTTATGCTGCTGACCCACTTTCCATTATATAAAAACCTGAACAGAATTTGTCATTGAGGTAGGGATTCATGAAGGCTGACACTAGAGGGCAATTCAAAGCAGCAGCTTACCCCTGAACAGTTATGGGTTAGTGGCCCTGTGTTGAAAAAGGCGGAGCCCACAAAGGCTTTCCAAAGGTCTTCTCCAGGCAAATCTGGTCTTTCTGATTACCCTCCTAAACAATTTATTTAAGTCGCTTTTCATAGCCTTGAGTGCTGTACTGGGTGAGGAGGAAGCTAAGCCAGTTCTTATGCATTGGTGAATTAGAAGTTAAGGACCATCTTCCATGTTGTCTTACTTCACTCACACTTGCCACTGTCAAAAAGGTAAAACTTAGCCAGTGGTGGGTTTTGTTTGTTTTTAATTGGCTCCCCTGTGCTACATTGAACCCTTTGTCTGAAAGATACTGGGGTTTGGGAAGGAAGGTAACGTACTGAAATTTAAGTGCCTTTTATTAAATATCAAGGAAAATGGAATACATGGCGAGTAAAATACATTTCTTGCAAAATACTGCAAAGTTATGCAATTAATAAGACTTATAAATAATTCATTTCATGTAAAAAAAACCCAAACAACAAAAACAAACAACTCACAGACAGAGTAAGGCACTGGACAGGTACTCTGTCCATAATTTTATCAAGGAAAATATATTACACCAAACATAAAAAAATTAGTTGAAGATAAGTAATCAGGTGCTGTATTTAATGTTTTAACTGAGAGAAATCATCTGGGTTTATTGTGCACAATTTAAACAATTTATATAACAGTGCATTACATAATAAATTACAGTTTTCACAGTTGCAATGTTCGTTATAGGTTTACAGAACATCTTGAATGCTTGTAAATAATAACCTGTAATGCAAGTGGTGATGTCATGGTTCTTGAAAAGCACTCAAGAATTCTTATTTTAGCAATGCAAATTCTCTCATTATATTGAAATGTATGCACCAGGCCATGTAAATGCTTTTGCCACAGTACAAATTTCAACAAGGCAATTCTATAAATGTGTGTGTTTAAACCTGTCTCTCTAATCTTATATACATAGATATCATATGTTATTGTACATTTTATTTGTATTTTTATATAAAACCCCTGAGATTAAAATGGTGTAATCATTCCAAAGTCTGTACCAGTTTTTCAAGTAGTATTATCTTTGCATCCTCATGTAAGTTAGTATAAATGTCTAAAACTTGTTCTTGCTATAACTGTTCTCAAGGATGTTTATAAGGAATACAATCTATTTTATAAGGAATACTTACAATCACTCTGGCAGTGCCACAGATTAATAGAAATACTACAATGTATTGTTACAGTAAACATTTACACCTGTTTTCTGCAGGTCTGATCAGCAACTCCAGTGCAATTTGAAAATATGTAATCGGCTGGAAGTGATGTGCGCAACCTTAATCAGTGCTCGAGCCTTTGGAAGAGAGATTGTGTCATCACACAGTATATAGTCCAACAATGACTGACCTTGATGAATCTGTGAAAGAAGAAAATAGTTTTCTCACTTCTGAAATTGCAAAATGCACAAAAGAAAAAAAAAATAGTAGAGCATGTGGAATTTAACCCACTCAAGTTTTTAGATTCTCTGGGTTTAGGGGAGGTTTTGGGGCAGGGGGACTGTTGAGAAATTATTTGATGATCATGTGCAGTGATAAAGAGGTCTTAATCACACACATGAACTCTTGATTTTGAGAATGTGAATATTTATACCAAATCTGGCTGAATACTTCAGTGCTTAAACTGAGCATGCATATAAGCTTTTAAGGAACTGAATACTTAGTCTTGCAGGTAAGACACTACAGATTTAAGAATAAGCATTTTTGTGCCAACATGACTCTTGTGTCTTTTTTTTTTTTTTTTCCTTTTACCAGCTTGATTTTTGGCTCTAAATCAAAGAGACCAGTTCTGTTGTTAAGCTAACATTCAGGCTGTCTTCAGAATTTTGTTTATTTGAACAGAGCAAGAACAAATGTGTAAGTACCAGCAATGCATAGACAATATTGCAATATTGGTCTGTTCTATCTTTAAGCAGGTGGTTTCATGTGGCAGGCTGGAAGAGAGACTCTTTTTCTTCCCAGCTTTTGACAAAAAGATGACGCATATGACTCAGAATTAGAAGGGGAAATCTGCCAGTTTGCATCAGTTCCTTAACTTGTGGGCTGCTATTCACCACAAGGAGAATCAGTATACTCGCACCAGTGCTTCTTGAGAGATGAGGAGTAATCATTCCCTTCAGAAAGTGTAGGATGATTGGAGTAGGCCTTTCATATGTTACACTAGGCTTCTGCTGTAAGATTTCTCTGATTGTATTAGATTTTGAGAAAGAAAAAAAACCCATGATGATACATTTAATGTTTAAAATAGGAATCAGATATCTTATAGCTTAATGCAGTTTAAAAGCAATCTGCTTCCTTTTGAAAATATGAAATTTCTGTTTTGCTGGCACTGAAACTCAAAAACCACTGTAAATCTCCACAGTCAAAAGGTAAGTTTTTAGTATTTTTTTCACCTAATTCCATATATCTGAAACTCCATTTCCAGCTTTTAAGTAAGTTAGTAGGACTGAAAAAAAATTAAATATAGTAACTTTGAAGGCAGAAGCCATCTGTTTTGAAGGGGAAAATAATTACTTGAAGTAAGGAAGATCTGATTTTCAAAATGTCGTGCTCTAGACCTGCTAAAAAATATAATGTACAACTTAGTGATAGTTCCAGTTCTTTCGTATAGGTTTGGTTTATGATGTAGAGGGACTTCTTGCAAGATTGTTACTTGCTCAAAGAATGTACTGTCAACTAGCATTTAAAAAAAAAAAAGAGGAAAAAAAAAAAGTCAAATGCTGATTGTTCAGAAATTAATATCTTCTTTTTAGTTTGTGGATAGTTACTAGACAATTTGACAGGACTGAGAGAACAGTTTATTTTTTTATTACTACTTGTGCTCTTTAGGTATTGTATTATAATTCTTAATATATTAACTTCTAGTTAATTCAGAATGGTTTTACTTTAAGCTTACTAGTGAAATATTGAAAATCTGGCTTAATATAAAGCCATAAAAGACACACAGCATCCTTATCTTTTTTTCCCTCCCCCCCTATTTTTTTCTTCTTTTTTTTCCCCCTCTTCCTCTCCAGTGGATAAAGTTCCTTTCATTTGGCAAAACTATTGTTGTTGTTTTGAAAAAGCATATCCTAAGTGAAGTTCATTTTCTAGTTGGAATAATGAGCTTCACTGCTTAGCTATCTGTGTCAGCCTTAGAAAGCACTATTTTATTTGCAGTGCCTACAGTTTTGTGAGTAGTGGATTTCACTAATGGGGAACTGGGAAAACAACCCCTAAATATTTTGGAAAGGGGCTATACCCATTTGTGTGTTAGATGGTATCTGTTCTATTAATATTTCACAGAGGGGTGGGGGGAAAATTGAAACAGCCTTCTGCTGTTTCCAGAGTTGCTGCTGCTGGATGTTTCCTCACCTACTTTTAAATTAACAAAAATCTCAGTAGATAATATAGCTGGGAAGCTGTACCCCAAAGGTTTAAGGACACCTGAAACTTCTGCTGAAGTGCTTGATTAAATAATAAAGCTGTAGAAATACAGCTAAGGATCATGAAAGTTCTAGCAATTACTAGGAGGTGTTCCTCTGCTGTTAACTAGTGGATTCCCTTAACAATTGATTTGATTTCTTTCTAACAGTTCAGTCTCACCTTTTGTAAGTCATACGGTTGTCTGGCATTTTATAGAAGTCATGTAGGGATAATGTCAAGAAAAAGACAAATTTACTGTCTGAGCCAGAAGGCAGGCTTACAAAAAGCAACTTCTTTTAGGACACGAAAAGCTCTTTGTTCTGTGGCCTTGGTCTTTTTGTGCTTTGACCCTTGTATTATAGCATTGTCACTCTGACCCTAAATCTTTGGAAGCAGACATGCAGCAAATTTAGCCCTTACAAGTGGGGTTGCATTCTGAGCTATGCGCCTGGCTTTTGTCTTTAAGCATTATAGTCCCATACAATACTGAGATGTACCAAAACCAAAATTTAAGATCTGTGGTTTTGTGTAGTGCAAGCAGTGTTATTTGCATATCAGTCAATTTTCTGTATATATATTGCTATATTACTGTTGTGTGATTTATTATTATTTACCAATTTCAAATAAGATAGCAACTAGTAGGGCAGTCTGGTTAACACTGACTAGTGTATTTTTCCACATTCCCAGCAATACTTTGGAAACTGATCCTGTGCACAAAGCACCAGGGTTTCTGCAAAATATTACTTGAGCATTAAGTATTCTGTTGAGGACAAGAAATGCTGTGCTGTACATTACAGAGATAGAAGATTTAAACAGCAATACTTATGTGGCTTTCATAAAACACTGGTGCCAGCTTAGGAGAGCACAGTCTTACACTAGGATTGTGACTGCTTCCTGGGCTAACGTGCAAGTCCTCTGAGATATTTTATTATTATTATTAATTCTTTAAGAAAGCTGGAAATGAATGGAAAGGTCAGAAAACTAATAGCTGATATGTTTTGAATTTTTTTTTATTTTTTTTTAAGAATCTGATATATTTAAGAGGAGAACCTCTTTCACTATCCTAATAACTTTCCATTATATAGCTGGTTTGTATTGTATGGGTATAGTTATTTGGAGAGGATTGTTCCATTTTCTCTTTTGCCAGCAATGATTTTATGTAGTTCAAGTTTTGTACTATAATCCAGGGTAATATTTTCTGACGGTAATAGTATAATAATCTAGGGATATGTTTATTGGAGAGCTTGAAAAAATGTATATGGATTTTTATTTTAATCTGAAAAGGTGTTACGAATTTTGCTTAAAATAATGATACAGAAACTGAACTTATATTTTAAAACAGAGCTGGCTTTATTTTTGCCACTCATTAGAGTATTAATATTTTTTGTGATAAAATCATGAGGAAAAGGAACGTTTTCATGACCACTAAATGAAATGTAAAACTTCACAGAACACAGAAAATGTTTCTTCATTTTACTTAATTTCGTATGTGTCCTTTCAAGCAGAAAGAATGCTGATACAGATTGAAAGTGTTCACACAGTTTTCTTCCTGTGTGCCTGCCAAAGGTGCAGGGAAGACAGATTTTTTAAAGTTGTGTGCAATCAAGAGGGATCTGGAAAGCTTTTCTGAAATACAACTTTTACAAACTCTGTTAGAACCCAGAGCTTGTTACACTTTACAAGTTCCCTGTAAAGTATTTCATATAGCAGTGTAGTTAATGCATCAACATCTGACAAAACACTCTTTAGAAGCTGGGAAAAGAGATGGGAGTAGTTAGTCTTATTCGATTTTATTTTTAATCTAGAGTTGACACTGAAATATATAGATAATATTCTAAAATATACATTGATAATATTTGTGTGCTGTATCAGCTTCCCTTAGTTCTGGCTAGTTTGTTTTTTTTTGGGGGGGGGGGTTGTTGGCTTGTTATTTTTTTAAGCTAGCAAGTTACAAAAACTTTAACATCCTGTATTTGTTCAAGTCAGAACTGAACACCTTTAGTTTCTTGCCTTCCATATAAATCCTCTGTATATTTGTTGCTATTCACTGCTACAATCAAGCATCAGTATTGCAGCACCAAATAACTGTCTTCACTTTGGTTTGTTTTCGTGACTGCTAGGGCGGGGGGGGACCACTGCACCTCATAAAAATGAATGAGTTAAACTAGCTTAAGCAGGGGTTGGAATACTGAGATGAAGTAAAAAAGATGTAAAACTGAATCTAATGCTGGTAGACAATAACTGCACTTACAAATTTCCAGGTATTTTTATACTTCTGAATTTCTTGATGGTTTTACTTCCTGGTTTTTATTTTTAGCTTGCTTTGTTTTTTATGTTTATCTTATGCAGTAGTTCTCCAGATAGTCTAAATATGTTTGTTCATGATCCTTGGAGAGATGGCTGGACACATGATACAGATTCTTCAGATTTAGTAGTAGCAGATTACAGTAATCAGCATTTATCTGCTTAACTTTCATTATTAATGCTTTACATTGCAAACAATTTCAGTAGTTCCCCCAGACATGGTCCTATGGCAAAAATAGTTAACATGATCAGAAAATAGTTAACAGACAGTCTCCTCTTTGTCAAAATTTTTATGCTCAACCTTACCCATAATTTACAAGCAAAACTACAGATTGGTGCTAGATATCTCTGTTAAAATCTTTGTGTTCAGAAAATTATCCAAAGCATTAATTGTGACTTTTTAACACAAAACTGATAATAGTCTTGGAAATATTTAATTGCTTGGTAGAATGTATGGGGAGATTTGTTACACATGGAGAGTGTGTATAAGCTCAGTCCTTAATGACTGCTCCTTTTTGAGGTGAAGTGGGGCCAATTTATTGATGGATTACAGTCATTTAATTAAAAAAATCTATTAAAAAAACTCAACCCTATCACAGAGCTGCTAGGTTAGAGACAGATTGTATTTTAGAGTTGCAGTCTTAAACATGACTTCAAAATCTTACTGTTACTTCAGGAGAATAGCAATTAAGGTGTATAGTTTATTCTCTTAATTCTTCTTCCTCTATGATCACAAAGCAGCCTAAATCAAGTTGAATTAATTAACCCAAATATCATAGGTTGTACCTAAACCAGATAATAGTGTGACAGTAGCCGAGAGTACACTGATAGCTTTAAAGTAGTACTTTGAAATATTTCAGTTGAATCTTTTCTCCTTTATAAAATATATGCATATAACTTTAAAGGCTGCTGACATTAAGAATTAGGGGGAAAGGAGCTTCCTTAACAAAAGCAACCAGAAGGCAGAAGTAGAAGAATATACTTCTAAATATAAGTTTTAAGAATGAGCAAGAATTATAAATTCCAGTGTGTTTGCAGTATAAATATTGCAGTGTTGAGTAAGCATATGACAAAAATAAAGTGAAACTTACTATTGTTTAAACTGGGGGGGGGAGAGAGAAGTAAACAGAATATTATCAAGATACAGCTACATAAATTTTTAGATCTTACAGTTTTGATGTTTGAGAATAGAATTGTTTAGATTTCTTAATAGTGAAGTGAGATTATTTTAAATTATTTTTCCCAGATTAATTTAGTATTAAAAAAATATATTTGCAGCAAGAGTTGAACTGTCAGTGTATTTTTTCATATTTAATGGTGTATTCATGGCACTGAACTGGGAGCTCTGAGAGGAGAATTTTGAAAATTCACCAGCAGTTGTCTGAAAATTGTATCACTGCAAAATGTCCTGTCTACCATATGAGTAAGTTATCACAGAATGCACAGAGCAGGACACACTTGTCAGGGCTGCCTAATTTCATACTGTGCCATTTGAGTGCAAAGCCTGTCTCATTTCTAGTTCAAACTAAGAAGCTAACCTGGGAAAACTGAGCTATAGAGATGTACTCTGTTTGTGCTATGGGGGAGAGTAGCACTGGTGGACGAATGAGGTATTGCCTTAGACAGTGGGACATCAAGAGCCTTTGCATGTCTTTCACCTTCATATTTCTAATTCTAAACTGTAATAAGGTTGGGAAAGGGTCACAATGAACAGTGAAGCAAGACTTTTTTTCATAGAGGAACTGTGTTGCTTTGCATTAATAAGTAGCAAAAGCAATGGAATATGGTTGTGTACAAATTAAGTATACTTATTAACGAGGAAGGTGTTTTAACCAAGAAATATCAGAAGAGTTTTTTTTGTTGTATGAGCAAAAGGCACAAGGTAAGTGTTTTATCTTATGTTCTTGGGCAATTGAGACAATAAACAGTATATAATAGAAAGGCCTTGATATGTTTTACTCCAGATCACCAAACTGTCAGATTGGTGGCTAGTGGTACCTTTTTGGATATATTATGTTACATAGAATTTAAGCAGCTTATTAGTAATTATAGTAGCATTTAAGGAGCTTATTAGTAGTTATAGTAGCCAGAAATTCTGTTGTAGCTGGTTTTTATGGGGTCAGAAAGGAATTGGATTGGGCTTCATGTTGTAATAAACTTCTAAACATAAACCAATAAAACTGAACGTAATATTTTATATTAGGCTTGGTCTCTGAGAAATCAGCTAATAGTGAAATCAAGGAAAGGCCCCTTCCTTGATAGGGAACACCCCAATATAAAAATCACACCCCATTTTTTTCTTTCTTCTTTTTTTCCTTTTTTTAACTGTACCAGCCTTTTTTTTTTTTTTTAATAACAGTATTCCTGACTTCTGTGTATGTCTAGAGAGCCTGCTTCTCTGGAATTTCAGTTCTGTGTCTTCAGTATCCTTCCTTCCACATTCCTTATGAGACTTTTTGCTTCCAGGGACTTGGGGGAATCTAATGGAACTGCCTGCATACACGATTTCCTGCATTTATAGAGGTCTTCTGTCTCTCACTCACAAACCCCATCTTAAGACACAACAATAGAGGTAGGAGAAGCACTCTTTATAACATGACTATACTAGCTCTGTGACCAAAACATAGGGATACAAAGCTTTGTGCAGACACCTGTGGATTTCAGATTTCTGGCTTAGCTGTCAGTACTTTTTATCTTAGTCTTCCTCCTTTCATCCTTCCTGTTCTTCAACCCCCTTCAGCACCTTCTCTCACACATAGTGTCTTAAATTTTACATTAAAACTTGCTTATTCTCCTTACAGAAAAAATATATTTTAATAGCAACATAGTAAATAGATACAGTTGTTTAATTTTGTTTGTTTGTTGGTTTGTTTTGGGGCATTTTTGGTAGTAAAGTTTAAAGAAAAAAAAAATCCAAAGCCATAAACTACCTCCACTCCATCCCCAATTCTGTAGTGCATGTAAAGTTTTGTGTTCATGTTTTGAGTGGGTGGGGAGAATTACCTGTAAGTTCTCTTACCAATGTACTTACTGTAGAAAATAGCATAATAGTCTTGCCAAGTCTTCATTTCATTATGTGTCTAGTTTAATTTTAGAGGGATTTACTTATGCAACTGAAAAAAAACCCATTCTTAAGCTAAAATTTAAAAACAGGCAAATGAAACAACAATATCTTGTTAAACACACATGTAGTTTACAAATGAAGAATTTGGCCAAAGCATACAAACAAGAAATGTACTTCCAAAGGTGTTAAGTGTTGCCACTATCTTATTTGAGTAATTTCCTTTCAATCTTTTAAGGTAAATCTACGAGTAAGAAAGAGTATTTTCTCTTTCTGGAGAGCATCTTTTGTATTCTATTTCCAGATCTCTTACTGCTGTCTAGCATTTTTACTTGCTTCTGTATGTATCTTTGACTTCCATGTTACAGATACATAAGGTGGAAATTTTTCTCTACCCCTTTCTCCATTGGATTTTCCCTAGCACAGTTTCTTCAAGGGGGGGGGAGGCCAGCTGTCACAGTATACCTTTACAGTTAAGTTTGTTTTGACTCAGCATTCAGGTTTTATTTCACCAAGGTACTGTGTAAGTTGTGCCTGTAGAATCTAGTTTGCCTATTTTAGTTGTCCAATTTAAGATAAATGAATATAGGTAGTAGAGGGAGGGAATGTGTAAATATAGTTGTGCATGTATAAAATATACTGGAAATGTCCCATTTATACAGTTCCTAAATTAGCATTTGTACCCTGGTAGCTATGTCAAAACCTCATTGTTGCTGCAGCTACCTGTAAATTCTTACACTGGTAAATCTCACTTTAATGGTACATTTGTAGCAACAAACCCTTCTTGCAGAGATCATCCTGCTGTGTAACTGTAGGAGCAAAAATATGAAGGGAGAAAATGAAAACTCACTGAACTTTACCTCCCCTTGTGGCCTGCCGAAC
Organism: Melopsittacus undulatus; assembly: GCF_012275295.1. Lineage (NCBI taxonomy): Eukaryota > Metazoa > Chordata > Aves > Psittaciformes > Psittaculidae > Melopsittacus > Melopsittacus undulatus. Next base: position 27,274,701 of record NC_047528.1, read on the forward strand.
ATTTTTGTGCTTACAGATAGTCCTGATAATTTACAGAAGTTGTTTTATCATGAACTGAGTAAAAGGCTCATTACAATGGAATGGAGTGCTTAGGTCCGTGCTGTGTATGTATTTTCTGTTTTAATAATTTGGTTATCTAGGGAACCAGTGAAAGGACTGTACACACTTGAAATGCTGGCATAATTTAGTGTAACAAAAGGATATCTGACTGGGATGTGAGCTCTCTTTCTACCTCTCAAGTAAAGTAGCATGCTCATTCTAGAAGACGAACTCCTGATCCTAATAACAGATAAGTTACTGTTCTTGCTAACAATCTTTTGGCGGGGGGGGGGGGTAATTTTTTTTTTTTTTCCATCTGAAATGGCTTAAAAAGCACTTGTAAATCTGCCCCAGAATTGTGGGAAGGGTAGCCTGCAGATGTAACAAGCTGCTTGGAGACTGACACAGTACTTGATAGAAGCTTATTTTGAAATTAACTCTTATTTTCTTACAACATGAAAGTTGAGAGGTTTTCTTGAGTTTTGGTTTGGGTTTTGGTTGGGTTTTGGTGGGGTTTTTTGTTGCGGGTTTTGGTTTTTTTTTTTCCACATCAGGCTTCCAGATGACCAAAAGTTAGGTTAGAAAATAACCCAAACATTTTGTTTTGTTTTGAAGTAAACATCTGCATATCCTTTAGTTCCCCTAATCAGGCACACAGTTGTTCAGTTTCTGGTTTGTTCAATTGTTCAGTGTCCCATGAAGGTATTATGCACAGTTAATAATAAAGTCTAGAGCTTCAGTTTGAATAAGCAGTCAGCTTGGCAATGGACAAATGCCTAATACACATTTTATAGTTTATTAATACAGCTGATGCCACTACATGAAAATTAATGTTCAGTAAGAAAATTCTACATTCAGCTTTCAGCATGTGTTTCTATTTCCTTGAAGTATGGTAGACACCTTGGCATAACGTAGCAGCACATAATGGTTTGTGGGTTTTGAAAAGGTGCAGGCCATATTGTGCTGCCTCAAAAAAACAAGGATTTCATCATCCTGAAGAGAAATTTCACTTATGAATTAGTCAATCTTGTGATGCTGATGTCTGTCATACCTTAGCAGCACGTAAATATTGGTGTTAAGACTGTAAATATCTCCAGTATTAACTGTGCTGCTGAAGTAAGGCTAGCCACTTCCGCATGTGAGTCGTGAAAAAGGATGTTTCATGTATTTCTGGGTGCTTTTTGTTGTTATAATTTGTGCTGATTATTTACATTCTTGGCTATTGTTTGCATTTACATCTCTTCAGAAACAATATTTAGGACTTCATAGTATCTGATGGCAAATATAAAACAGATATATATAACTTTGAATGCTTTGGCTTACATTGAAGCTGGATTTATTAAAGGAGCCATCTCAAGCTATACCTGTCTAACAATGCTTTGGTAAGTGTGTTTGTATGAAAAAAGTATTAAAATGGTGTTACTTTAAATATCAGTATTTCTTTATTAAAATTCTTACAATTGTGTGTTCATCTTTACAGCATTTTCTCAATGAGTGGAATTGGGAAATGTTTTGTCATGCTTTTAGCAAAGTGAGCAAATAAAGCAAACATATCTTAAGTTTTTAACATAACTTTTTAAACAATTTCTTAAATCACTGAGTCTATAGACAGGTAACAGTTTTATGGTTAGAAGTTTAAACTGTATATCTGACTGAATTTACTAATTTTTTTTCTCATCTTCCACTAAGATTTTTCACTTGCAGGGGAATCTCATTGAGATGATTGAAATCACTGCAGTGAGAATGGAAATTACTTGGGCTCCTTTCCTTTTAAAAACTGCATGCAAGAACTGTGTGGTGAGTCAAATGTAGACTAATGGTTATGTAAATGTCACTAATTTTAGGTACAGTCAAGATCTGCAAGTGTGTTTCCTTTTAAGATTTTATTTTCTTCACTATCATGACTCAGTATCACTTGCTAATCTCATTTTATTAGCCTCGTTATATTTTACTGTTAAAATACACGTGCCTTTTTCAAATAAGTGCTCACAGCTTCAACTTTATATACTGTATTGGTGTTTTAAAATGAGGAAAAAAAGCTTGTCTTCACTGGAGTTTTTTGTGACTTAAGGCTTCACAAGTGTGCTATTGGTGCAGTTGCACAGGTACAAACATGATGTAGATGAATCTTCATTCAAGTTGTTGTGATTCAGAAATCTGCATTATGTGACTGTATAGAATTTCAGCCTAGTGTATGTGCTGGTAAAATTCACACCTTTCTCATCTACTTCTGCTATGGATTTGAACTGGTGAAAGTACTGATGGCTAAAATTTCCAGTTCAGTTCAGACCTCAATTGTAAAGCTATGCAGTATTAGATAGCCTACAGCTTTTCATAAACACTTCTGTGTTTACATTTGCCTGCTACAGGTCTCTTAAGTTATATGGCCAAAATGAGGTAGACTACTGAGGAAAAAAAAAAGTATGCTCTCTGGCTCAGACTGTAACTGCTTAACACTGAAGACCTGCACTTGCATTTCAGCCATTTGAAAACTTAGAAATCCTTGGAAAGGCCAAACTCAGTGAGTTATGAAAGAAAAAGACCTTATTCTTTCACTGTTCCCCTCTCTTTAAAGGTCATTGTTTTTGTTAGGACATCACAAACTGTGATGCTTGCAGAGGGCCTTCCCAGGACTCTTGTAGAATCCAGTTCTTGAATATATTTAGGCTTTTTCTCTGGGATTTCTAGGAGTGGATGTGAATCTAAAGAGCTGTTCAGAAAAGATCTGAGACCATGCAACAAGTAAGTCTATTCGCATAGCTGTGTCAAGGTCTAGTAGCCAGAGCATTTGTTCCTGACTACTTCATTGTGCCAGTGCAGGCCTTCATGTGAATAGTTAAAACAGACTGCTTCCTTCTGGTTCACCATGAAAACCCCTACAGCTGGCACAAGGCAGGGGATGGCAGGCAGTGGGAAGAAGCAGAAGTGGAAAGATTGAACTGCATTGTTTGGTAGCCCTAGCAGCTTGTAACAGTAGAGTGATATGATGAAAATACAATTTGAGCATTCTCAGAACCAGAGCTCAGCTGAGGAACCAAAGATCCCATCTGGATTAAGAAAGTTACTTCAAGTGCTTATGAAGGCCTACTCAAGTTATTTAGATCCTAAACCTTTGAAAAGATTGTCTTATTTTGCACAGCCCACAGTTGCCTTTTAATATTAGCAATTGTATTTTCTAGATGTTTACCTGCATGGGCAGAGCCATAGACCATGGCTGAATGGAACTCCCTCTGCTTTGCAGCTCTGAGGCCCAAAGGGCTGTGTCTGATTTAACAAAGGAAGGCTTGCTGTTTTCAGGTCAGAGGCTTGTTTCTGCTAGGCTTAGGAACTGTATAGGAACAAAGATGCTTTACTCATATAAAAGGAAAAGAGAAGGTAGACCTACTTAAAAATAAACTGGGACTAGCAGTTGTATAGGAGTGAAGACAACTAGTGAGAGGAGCATGTCTAAAAATCTAACGTTGAAAGGTTGGAGCTCAGAACTGATAGTGGAAAGACAGATCTGATGAAATGGAAAATTCAATGGATTGGGACAGGTTGGGCAAAATTTGGGGGTTTTGTTTGTTGAAGTTTGAAGAAGCAGCAGCCTGATAAAAGGGATTTGGCCTGAGGCAAAGAGAATGAGTCAGGCTTGGGGGAAAAGGGGCTTGCAGGCCTTGGATCATTCCTAACATTCACAGGAGCACACTGTGCTTCAGCTCCAGAAGGGAATGCAGACTGTTAAGTAGTAGCTTTTGCTGTAATCTGTGAAATTATTCAATTGCATCCCCCTCATCATATTCAACACAGAGAGGGCAACCTTTAGCATTCTCAGCTACTTCATTAATTTTGGTCCTGAAAAGAAATCCCAAAGTTAACATAGTTGAGGTTGGAAAGGACCTCTGGAGATCATCTAGTCCAAGCAGGGACAGGCAGAGCAGGTTTTTTAGGGCTTTGTCCAGTCAGGTTTTCAATATCTTCAAGGATGAAGATCAACCTGTCCTGTTCAAATGTTTTTCCTGCATCTCATTTTGTGCCTGTTGCTTTCTGTCACTGGACACAACTGAGAGAAGCCTGGGTGTGTCTTTGCTACTCTCCCTTGTCCCCTGCAGCAGAAATTGATAAATTTTGGTAAGATAACACACACACAAACCTTCTCTTCTCCAGGTCGGAGTCCCAGTTCTCTTGGCCTTCCTTCATGTCAAAGGTGCTTCAGTTCTCTCATTGTCATTATGGAAGTAAATAAAGTGTTTCAACTAATATGGGAATTGGAACTCAAAGAAGGAAGTGCTTTTTGGGGGGGGGAGGTGCTGGAAACAAAACACAACCTAATAACTGTAAAAAGATCGTGATGATTACAAAATGAAACACTAAGAAGTTGAGTAACTCCTGCTTTGAGATTCTGCAATCTTCATTTGCCCCCTTGTGTTAGTGTACTATGAAGCAATCTTCATGATCATATGGAATATTTAATCTAATGATAGGACTGGCCTGGTGTGGTACTGAGCTAGGGAAGATGTTTGTGGGCTGAGCAAGCAAGAAGCCTGATGCTGCTGTAGGTAGAAAATTCTGTAGGCAACAGAAGACTGCAAATAGAGAAAACCATGTCCTCATGATTATGTCAAATGAGAATTCCTGAGAATTGGATGTTATGTTTTTCTGCTTTTATCCTTATATGTTGCTAAACAAGTTACCAGGCTGTTGTTTTCACAGTACTTGTATTCCTCCTTTCAGAGGTGTCTGACTTATGAGCCTAACAGGAAACACTGGCTGTTCACATTTGCAGCTGAGCTTCTTAGGAGATGTTGTTTAAATTAAAATATCATGTGATATGATGTCTGTTGACAGTCTCTTCTTGAACAAGGTACCTCACATTCTTGCATGCTACTATAATTTCAACATCTCCATGTCACATTTAAAAGAGGGGCACTTAGCTTGAAGGGCTATTGGTTCTCAGTTTAAAAACTCAGCACTTTTATTTAGTGCTGTACTACAGTAATCCTCAAGGAATTTTCTGTGGCCTTTATTCTGATCTGAGAGGAAGAGGTGAGTATTGTGCATCTTTTAAAAACCAGGTCTGTAATCACCTTTCCTTGTTGTCTGCTGAAGAGGAGAAACCGAGTTTCCACGTTTTTGATTCATGGTCTACTCATCCAGTCCTGTGAACTCCAAAGCGTTGTGATTTGTGTCCAGTCTTGTCAGGAATTAATTTTGCATATATAGCTATTAATATTAAACACTTGTTTGTCCCATTTTTGTAATGTGGTTTCATGAGTAATATCTTTAATATTCTGCTGAACCTTTTACACACTAAAAGTAATGTTCATGGTTGAGCTTCAGCATATTTTACAATAAATTTTCTTATAAAGATCTATGTTGCAGAAAGAATGAACTAAAATATGAACACAATATTTTTTCTGAACAGTGGGAAACAGTGCATCTTTAGAAATGTCAAGTGACGTGCACCTATGTATTTAGAACTTTGCAGGCCATTGTTCTTCGAATTTCAAAAGCAGTTTTCTTGGTACTGCATATAGCACACTTTATTGAGTGAAAGTGGCTCTGATCTTAATATTTGGATATAGAGAGCTGAAAATGCTTCAGCTCTTCCCCTAATCAATTAGTGATGATTGAAATTTGAAATGTTTATAGACTGCTTTTGTGTTCTTCCTCAACATCTCCTGTCATAGAAGTCACAAGAAATGACTGATAGAAATATATCCAAAGTTGTTAGCTGCTGTTTTACCACAGTTTAAATTGAAGCGGAGCAGCAATTCTTCATTAAAAACAAACATTTCAAATGAATTTGAAGGAAAATTTACATTTGTGATACATGTGCATCTCCTTTCTAAGGCGGCAGTTGTGCGTATCAGAAAATATTTTTTTTTCAGATTTGATTTGCTTATAACTCTGTGTTAGTAAATAAAATTTACCTAATATTGCTTCCATCTCTCACTGTAAAATTTGAATCCTGTGTTTAAAAGTTCTGAAATTAACAAATTAGTTATAGCAGCATTTATCCAGTTCAGATCTCCAGTCTGAAGTCTACAGTGCTAAGTAGCTAGAGGCTGATTTACTTAGCTTCTGTTGAGAGATGGGAATAATATATTCATAATGCTTCTGCTGTTTATAGCCATAGGAGACAGACATGGATAGAAAGTTTCACATTTCCCTATGGTTTTTGCAGGGCAAGCATGTGGCTTTATTACCTATAAAAGAACTTTCTGTCAGCAGCTTTTACACATTTAAGTGGTTTTAAAAGTAAAATATTTCAGAATCTCTCATAAAATACTCCAAAAAAACTTTCAGTATTATAAAATTTGAAATATATAAGGTATAAATTATAGAATAAAAAGTCAAATGTATACATTTTTAATATTCTATTGATATAAAGGCAAAGGAAAAGCTTCAGGGATTATATTATTGGCCCAGCTAGAATAGTCAACAATAATATATGAACATGGTTCCACAGTCCTCTGGTTCTCAAGCCAGACAAGTGTGAGACTGACAGTGTCTTCCTTTTTCCTTCAGTATTAACCTGGCTCTGATACTTCCATGGTGGTTTCACTGAATGACTTTGGGCTCATTTTTTGTAAGCTCAGCCAGCTGAATGTGCTTTCTGTGTGAGCAGCAGTGCTGGCACCAAGGAAAAGTTCCTTCTGCTCCCAAGAATGGCAGTCCAGTATTAAAGTTAATTTCAATTGCTTAAGGCGATGTAAGGAATATTCAGGACCTTATTCTTCTTTTCTTGGTACTCCTATAGACAGACTTTGCCTATTTGCTCTTTAAATAAGTATCAAAGGGGCTAACAACATCTTGGTCTACTTTCCTTCTACAAAAGATTGATATCTACATATGACACTAACACAAAAGTACTCACATAGATACAGCTTCTTAGCATATAGTAACAGCTGTGACTCGCCTTTCCTGTCCTCAAGACAATGTGAAAATCTCCCTCTTCCAATAAGCAGTGTGTTATTTTCAGACATATCAGTAAATATATAAACTATTATCCATCTATGTATAGTGAAGATTCAGACAACAAAATAAGACATTTCCAGTAGTATCGGACAAAGACGGAGAGTTCTGCTGTGTTGGAGGTAAGAAATCTGTGAAATTACCTGTGCAACAGCCAGTTTTAGGAAGCCTGTGGGGATGGTGGGCTGTACACTTAGAAAAAGGATTTCACTGAAGATTTGATAACATCATGTAGCCAGACAGCCCCCTGTTGGTTGTATTGTTATGGAGGTTCCAGAAGTGGATTGCACTTGGATTCAGCAACTTACTGCACACAACAAGCAATTTTTTTCATTCCCATATTGCAAATGAGGGGGGGAAATGTGTGCGCTTGTAAAAATTACATTTGAATCCAGTTTTATCCCCCTTGTGTATCAGATAAATGTTAAACCTTGGTCAAATAAGAGTATCTGAACTCTTTCTTTATGTCTTTACAGAAGCATATTTTTAAAGAGCTGTAGTGAAAATGTAGAACAGTACCTTGTCCTTGTGATTAAACCCCAAGACTAACATGCTTTAATATCATATTTAGAAGCTGGCTAATGGAAAGTGTTTAGATAAACTTATGTTGAGAATGCAGGTAATAGGTTTTGACACATAAAAGTTTGTAAGCCAGCAGTGAAATAGCCAGAGACAGGCTCCAGTCTTAAATAAAGAGTTGGACTCTCTTGCAGGCATACCTAACAGCCTCTGCTATTTAACAAGGTACAGTTTTACCAAGAGGCTTGTTTTATTTTGGTTTTATTCAAGTTTGCTTTGTTTAATCTGTTCTTTTCTATTTGGCTTACGATGCTACCCATGCAACTAGCTGCTAGCTACTTACTTCCAGTTTGTGTTTTCTCGTGTTAAGAAACCCAATATCTTACTCTTCAAAAGAATTAAGTGTCTAAAATATTGGAAATTGAATCATAGAATAGTTAGGGTTGGAAAGGGCCTTAAGATCAACAAGTTCCAATCCCTCTGCCGTGGGCAGGGACACCTCACACTAAATAATGTCACCCAAGGCTCTGTCCAACCTGGCCTTGAACACCACCCCAGGGGTGGAGCATTTACCACTTATTTTGGCAACCCATTCCAGTGCCTCACCACTCTATCAGTAAAGAACTTTATTATATCCAATCTAAACTTCCCCTGTTTAAGTTTCAACCCGTTACCCCTTGTCCTATCACCACAGTCCCTAATGAAGAGTCCCTCCCCAGTATCCCTGTAGCCCCCCTTCACAAACTGGAAGGCTGCTATGAGGTCTCCGTGCAGCCTTTTCTCCAGGCTGAACAGCCCCAACTTTCTCAGCCTATCTTCATACAGGAGGTGCTCCAGTCCCCTGATCATCCTTGTGGCCCTCCTTTGGACTTGTTCTAACAGTTCCATGTCCTTTTTATGTTGGGGACACCAGAACTGCACTCAATACTCCAGGTGAGGTCTCACGAGAGCAGAGTAGAGGGGCAGGATCACCTTCAACCTGCTGGACCTGCTTCTAACTGCTGAGGGACATGTATATGTTATTTTGGCTTTTTTGATTGGGTTTTTTTTTTTTTTAGTGCTTGTAAAGGGAAACTTAAAATCTGTCTTGCAATGGTCACGGTATATCCATGTGGTGATGGAATGCTGCAGGTACTGTATGAATGTATGCAAGCAGTTATTGTCTAGAATCTGATGATGTATACGTGCTTAAAAGACATTTATTGTGGTGAAATAGGTGGCCTAAGAAAGGTTTCTGGGGAGAACTTTGTCTTAGAGTCTTAAAGGCACAGGATCTTCTGCTCCAAGATTAACAGACAGGTGATCTCTCTGCATTCAGTATGGCCTAAGTTATAAAAGCTCATCTTTATTTGAAGAATTGAATTTGTGGCTAAAAATCCATAGCTCTAACAGTAGTAGAGAAAAATAGATGTGAGAATTACCTTCTACAGCACAGAAGACCAACATCAGGCACCACTCCTATCAAGACAGGCTCAGATAGTTGGGCTTCTTCAACCTGAAGAAGAGAAGGCTCTGGGGAGACCTTATAGCAGCTTCCAGTGTCCAAAGGGGACCTACGAGAAATCTGGAGAGGTACCTTTTACAACGGCATGTAGTGGACATGTAGGGCAAGGGGGAATGGCTTTAAATTGAAAGAGGGTAGGTTTAGATTAGATACTAGGAAGAAACTCTTCACTATGAGAGTGGTGAGGCACTGGTACAGGTTGCCCAGAGAAGCTGTGGCTGCCCCATCCCTGGAGGTGCTTGAGGCAGCGTGGGCAGGGCTCAGAGCAACCAGATCTAGTGGAAGGTGTCCCTGCCTGTGACAGGGGGTTAGAACTGGATGAGCTTTCAGGTCCCTTCCAACCCAAACCATTCTATGGTTCTATGAAGACCAAAGTGCCAAGGATTCTTTTTTCTTTCTCCCTTTCCCCTTTGGTACATATTAAAATATTGATTTTAATCAGATATTTTGGAACAGTTGTCAGAAGTTAGAGTGTAAGGATACATCTGTCATTGAGGAGGAGAGTAGGAAAAACAGGAACAGACCAAAGAGCTGCTAAAAAATTGTCATGACTTGCCAAAGTCCATCAGAAGACTTTAGGAAACTGACTAAAATAGTCTCAAGGTGAGGGGATAGAAAAGCTTGGTTTCAAAAGCCTGAAGGAATACAAGTTTTTCTTCCAGAAAACTGCTCAGTGGATGTTACCCACAGATGTTCCCCATCTTTCTTGTTAAATAAAGGATATGTGCAAAAAAAAGTCACAAAATGGCCTTGTTCAAAGGTTGTTGGCAGTGACAACTATTACCATTTGCAGATGAAAGCAAGCTGCAGGTAGGATTTCAAAGGGTAGCAGAATTTGCTTTTATTGGACTAACTGTGCAGTTCTTTGCAAGTTCAATATTGCTTTCCTAAGATGTTTCCTGAAGTAGCAGTAAAATGAGCATACAATAAATGTAAGTACCCATTAAAGCTCACTAAAGGGAGCACCTTATGTTTCCAGTAGATGAACATTGAGATAACTGAACATTTGTGAAATGCATCACAGACTTCTGTCATGCCAGAGTTCTGGGGTTTGTTGCTAAAGAGAGCACCAGTAAAGGTGGCTTTACACTGCTTTATATTCCTACTTTCTCTAATGCTGCTGAAGAGGGAAAGCAGGGAGCAGCAAGCAGTGTTAAAATACTTCATGGCTGTTTAGCAACCAGCAAGGAGATTTACTTCTTCCCTCCTTCAATCTACCCACAAGCTGTTTGGTTTTTTTTTTTTTTTTCTGTGAAGATGCTTTCTGGAGGTTTGGATTGGTGGAGTTTTTTGACAGGAGGGCTTACAATCCCCTCAAGTTAGTGGCATTGGAAAAAACTATTCTGGGTTAAAGAAGATTCAAATATCCTACTCATATTTCTCTTCTGAGGAGTGATTACTTAGTCCATTTCCAAATCAGGATTAAAATGTTGGACTTCCTTCTGGTTCTTGTGGTATCTAATTTAGTTCAAACAATTCTAGTGGCATAGAACATATGGGTAACTTGCAGAGCTGTGATGTTGTGATCCCATTATTTTATGCTTATGCAGGCATAAAGTAAGTAGCCTGAGAGGCACTACCTTATGCTGTGAAAGTATCTCAGTTTCCTCTGCAACTGCATCTTTTTATCTATGAAGTTTGTCCAAGCAGTGGATATGTTTAATGGTAATTGACCAATTCTTTAACTATTTTTTTCATATTTAGTTTAGAGTTCTTATAAAAATAGCTCTTCTGAGACATCTGGTCCTGTTTTCCCATAAAGCATGTCCTTGGGATAGGAGTTTCTTTGTCACCCTCTATATTAAAACCAAATAATTTATATTGCACTTCTTTACCTTTGCCAGTTTCTTTCCTCCTCTTCTTGGTACTATATAGACAAAACCAATAAACCTCCTGAATTTTAGTATCTTTGAGAATACTTGGAATTCTTCTCCATATCTGTTTGTGCGTTGGTACAGGGGTACTGCATGCAGCCACTGGGACCTGTGCATCTGATACTGACATGAGAGGTTATTCAGCAGCACCTAAGAAAGCAGTAACTGTCTGTGGAAGAGCAGTGTCAGTTCTGTCCTCCCCATGTTCTTCAGACAGCTGGTGGCTACAGATAGACCTTTTCATTAGCCAGAGATATACCAGGTAGTTTTAATTATTCACTAATTTATACTTACATTAACACTTAAATAGCTGTTAAGATTGGGTTTATTTTTAGAAATCGTATCATTTCTGTTATTTATTCCTGGATAAGCTACTATAACCTTGGACAAATTAATTCTCTGTTAATACATACCCTATGAATGATCATGATTTCCCCAGCATTCAGACACTGTGTCATGTAGTGGTGTCATTAAAGACCATCTGCATAAGATATGTTTTATTTGGCTTGATAAGCCAAATCTTATAAGAATGCTGAGCAAGCAAAACGTCTTGCTTCAAGGTGTCCCAAGTTATACTGGCACTTGGCCTCTAATTCTAGTTTGCCTGAGCAGAAACACTTGAGAAACACCAGAACACTTTTGCTGTTCCCACTTCTTGCCTCCTAACATGGCTAGACCTTGATTAGAGGGTGACAAGGAACAGAACATTTGTAAAACAGATTCTGATTTTCCTGTACATAAATTCTTCTGAATTTAAGCATAGCTCAAACCTGGGAACACCAGGCTGTCTGATGATGCAGAGTTCGAATTACCTTGGTTATTTCATGGTCTGCAGTTCTTGGATCCCTCAGCAGCCATGATGCCCTCATGGGCAGTTCTTGGAGCCCTCAGCAGAAATTATCAGTAACACTAAAATTAATTTTAATTTTGACAAGGTCAAATCATCTTTGGACCCTTCAGCTGCAAGCAGACAGAGCAATCCAGCACCCCACTGTCATATTGTGCTCGGAATCACCCCAGTAGGTCTCTATGGATGCCCAGCTTTTGTTCTTGATTAAACATTGCTGGCACTGAGAGGTAAGTTTCTGGCATCCTGTAGGACAAGTTCTGTGGAAAATATTCCTCTGTTCAGTCAGAACCAGAAGAGAACTGACAGTTCTTCTGTAAGGTTCTCTTTAGCTAGGTAGAGAGCTCAGGTGTGGCTCACACCAGGGTAGTTCTTGCGTTTTCCAGCATCTAGATTCTCATTAACATTTCTTAAATGCCAAGTGTTTTCAAGGTGCCAATCTAGACCTTCAGCTTCAGCCTTCAGGGTGAAGTCATTACCTATACAAAATAGTTGTTATGTCACCAGCTATTATAGTAGCATCCATGTCCACATTTCATTCTGTTTCTTACTGCAAAGCAGTTCCTGACTTGCTACTTGCATCTGGGGAGTATAAAGCCTTCAAAGATCTATTTGGCAGGACAGTTTTATCAAGTAACAAAACCATTACTGAATACTGTTGGACTAGAACATTGTGTCAGGGCCGCCTTCTCTGAAAGGAAAGCTGCCTCCAATAACAGCAAAAATTGACACCTAATGCAAAAAGATGTTTTATCACTACTACAGAAAGAGCTACATTCTGAAAATGAGGGTCCCAAATAGGATATTATTAATCAGTATTGCAAATACTGACTTCAAATAGCAAGATTTGCCACAGGCATCTAGGAAGGAATTTAGACTTGGTGCAGTAGAGACCATTTATGACAACAGCAACATTTCCAGAGCCATCTTTTTGAGAAAACTTCTTTATGGGTTTTTGAATTAGAAGCAGCTTTGCAGTCTGTTTGTATAGGCAAGGTTGTGCACACTGTTCTGAGGTCCCCAGAAAAGTAAACACCAGTTCCCAAGCACCGGCATCACAGAGCACACAAACTTGCTAGCCACACTGACCTATGTGCCCTCCAGGAAAGCAGCACAAGATTTGGAAGAGATAAAAGCACGATTTCTTTGAGTGTACCAGTTCACCTCCTTCTTTCATCAACAGGGCAGAGTGTCTCGCTGTTTGAGCTGGAACATTTGGGATGTTTAAGTTCTGAAGTTCTGCCTTTTTCTTTCAACCTCTGAAGTGATTTTATAACAGGTTAGTGCCCACCCATTATCACAGAGATGTAGACCAGCCGGAAGGAGCTTTGTGGTCTTTGTAGCAGGAGTCATTGCCTTCAGAAGACCTGTGTCCTTGTCACCATTTATTTTAGAAGAACAGAAATCCACATATTCATATCCTAAACACCCTGGGTGCTATCCCCTAAGAACTGTTATATCCTCCACTCATGGCTATATCTTGGTGCTGGGTGTAGACAAGAAGTAAGTTTTAGATCCATCCACAGAATACAGATGATCAAAGCTGTAGCAGACTAATGTTCTGCTAGCCTTGTGGGGCTTCATGTGATGTTCAGCTTTTGCATTCAAAACCTATCTCAGAAGTTCAGTGAGAGCATGGGTCAAGCTTTCAAAAGGGAAGCACAAGAGATTGCTACAGCACAGCTCTTGTAAAGGGCAACCTGCAGAAAACAGAGCAGTCACACAAATGTCCCTGTGCCTGTTTTTCCAGCCATGTTCTGCAGAGAATCCCTGAAATGAAGGATGAGCCTAGTAAAAAGATAACCTTTTGCCCACCCTTTTCCATACATATCTGTAGAGATTTCAGGACTGTGTATGAACAGTAGTAAACAGTTTTTCATTTACATTCTTGGCATGGCCGTAGTAATTGTTAAGCCATTAATGTGTTACAGTGATGCACAGTTTGCTGAACCATCTTCAGAAGACAATCTTTTGAACAATTGTACCTATCAAGGGAAAATTACACGGCTTAAGGACTGATTTCCAAATAGGGAAAAAATTTAAACCAGTCTGCTCCAGGTAGGTTACCAGTTCATGGAAAATTAGGAACTTATAAATAGGGTTACTGCTCACCCTATTGCACCTGAAATTGAAACAAAGGTCACCAATGGGATGTATCCAGGAAGCTTATAACCCCAGTGCTATCAGAGCAATGCTTCTGTTCTGCTCTGCAGAGTTTGTCTGTTTGGCCACCAAAAGCTCGGCTTCTGTTCCTAGATGTGAGGTACCAACATGATTAACCCATCTTATGTCCAGATCCTGCAATGCTCCATTTCACAGTACAGATGGAGAAATGACATCCAAGACAGAAATTCTTCAGGTATGCAAACTATTGACATAGGATGTTCTGTAGATCCACTTACTGATCACATTAGGGAAAAAATAAAACATCCCTATAGTCTCACGAATGTTTCAGTCTCCCATTTAAGTCATTCTGTGCCTTTTCCGTGTTCCTTTAGCAGCTATCTCCCACCCATTCATTCACCCTCGTAAGATCTGCTTTTCCTTGTCTGGTGGTGCTGAAATTTCTGACAGCTCTGTTAACTGTCCTCCCTTCAGTACAATAAGTTGTGTCTCTTTGGTACCACAAAGGCAGTGATTCTATCCAGCCAAATTTTATTCCTTAACCCACTCTCTGTGATGGGCAAGAAGTCAATTTGCTGCCTTCCATGGATCTCTGCCTGCCCTTATCATATAGCCAGGTCACTAGTAGCATAGGGAAGAGGCTAAGGAGCGAGCTGAAGATGCAGTATAAAGACATAAAGATTAAAGGACAGAAGGATCAGCACGCCTTCCATTTATTGTTGAATACAACACTGTAAATAAATGTCAGCAATTATTTTATTACTCAGTTTAGTTATCACTGGAGAACAAAACCAAAAACCATAGGCTTTTCAGAGGGCTCTCAATGAAAGCTACAAACTGCCTTTGGAATTCAGAGAAGACTGAGTTCCCATCTCCAAAGTACTAGTAAAACACCAGACTGGATGTTTCCAATCTATTCCCTTTTTTTCCAATGGAGAATCAGGATGGAACAATGTTGCAACGTTTAATTCTTCATAGTTTCAGCCAGCACTCAGCTGACTGGTGTAGCAGAAACTTGCTTAGAGAGCAAAGCCCTAACTACATTCTCTACAGCAGACTTGCACACATTAGTGTTTCCAGCCTTTAGGGCTACATTCATCATCCTTCTGACCAGAAAGAAGCCACCAATTATTGAACTGTTGTGTTAGAATGGAAGCGGGGTAGAACTGGAGGAAGGACTCTTGGAAAAATTTACACATCAGATCACACTTCAGGGGTTATTTCAGCAGAAGCTACACGATGGTCTAGAAAATGGACATGCCCTTTTTTTTTAATAGAAGTCAGATTTATTTGTATTTTATATGATGACTAGTGATTTACATCCCACCCACCCATTTGAGAGTATTCAGGGCTCCAGGCATATCTCCAGCCAGTTCCAGACTATTCAAATCATTGTTAGTCCATCCATTTACTAGTCACAACAAGGCCTTCTGTAACTAATTATGGCCTGACTGCAGCAGGAGAGGCAGTTTCAAAGAATGGGTCTCTTCAGACGCACTAGCAGTTCTCTTGTTTCCCAAATTCTTCATTTATGGGGATTACACTGAGTTGACAGATTTAACTGGGCTGTTGAAGATATGGTCAGAGAAACAGAGTCACTCCCTTCCCTTTTATTGTTTTCCTAAGACATAACAGTCATATGCATCTGTCACTAGAGAGAGGAAGTTCTCCATCACTGGACTTCATTTTAGGATTTCATATGCTTTTTCAGTAGCATCTGGGAATAGATCAATAATACTATTTGGTAAAGAGTTGTATTTCCTCATGATGCACTGTAAATCTTTTACTGTAGATCCTCCCACTGTTTATTGTTGAAAATTGATAAAAATAAACCTTGTAAAGCTAAAGCCTGGCAATGGTTCAGCACAAATCAGAGGGAAGGAGTAAGAGGCAATGAGTTTCCCTCCCCATCTTGGATAGCTCCCAGCTTGTTTCCCAATGAATATTCAATAACACTTTCCAGCAATCTGAGAACAAATTAAATAAAAAATAAAAAATCAAAGCTCTGAACACTTTGTTGTAATGTCCAACAGGAATTCTGTTCCACTTTGGTGGCTTCCTGGTAGTGAATTCAGCTGCAAATCAAAACAAAGTCTCACCCAGATTGTGTGTTGATATACCTTCAACTCGCCCCCTCCAAAGTGACACAAGCACATCAGCCTTGCTCAGCTCAAACTAAAGGAGTTATTTTTGTGCACTGGAGAACTGGAAACCAACCTAAACAGGTAAAAAGTGGGAACAGCCCAATGTGGAGAAAAGTTTCTTCGAAGTCAGAACAGAAGTCACCACCCTTGTTGCCAGTCTGTCAAGGCAGGACAGGATGCAGATACTCCAGCATCATTCTTTTGCCCTGTGGCTATTAGCCCCTCATATACTGCACTTTAGGGTGGAGTCCTGTACTATTTCCATGAGGTTCAACTATGCAGGGATGTGAAAACTTGTTTGGAATTATTTAGTAAAGGGGAAACTTCCCAGTACTATGGTTAGCACTAAGAGATCAGTCTTTTTTAGCCTAAATGTAGTGTCAATTGCAATAGCTTTATTTAAACATCTATTCTGAGTCAATTACACAATCTTAAGAGCACTGAGTGCAGAATCTGTACAGAATGCAGAGACTGCACTTCCAAAAAAAATAAGACCCCGTGTGAATCAACATTGAAATCAATACCCAAGGAACATGGAGATATTTCATGTCAGACTCTCTCGTTCCTGGTATCAGCAGATTACTGAATAATTCGGGTGGTGAATAAATGATATGCCCCCACAGAGATAAGAACATGGGAGAACTTCCTGGGGTGCGAAGAAGCAGTCAGAAAGTTACTTAAAAGCACAAAAATGTAATCAATCACTATAAAAGGAAGCAGACGGGGCAAGAACAGGAAGATGGAAAAAGTGCCATGTCTTTCTCCTGTTGGGATACCCAATAGGCACCACGAGACTATTGATAAAGCCCTTGGAAGCCTTGAATATAGAAACATGGGATGAAGTCCAACTATAAATGAGGGAAAAGTGATTAAAATAAAAAATATAATACAAATGAAGTGTTGTCTTTCTGAATCACCTACTCTTGCAAATCTAGCAAACTGTCACGTCTTTTTTGATGATCTATTTCTGCCACATAAACCTGCAGTCCATGTAGAACAGAGGGACAGGGTTACCTTACTGTTGAGTTTGCTTTCTTCCTAGTGATCTTACTGCTCTGGCAGTCCCCTTGTGTGTTAAAAAGCAGAAGAGGGCTCACTGCTTGCTCTGAGCAACAGGACTGACCTCCAGCACTACGGCATCTCAGGGAGCAGAAGTTTGCACAACTTTACTAGGTCCAAGGAAGAAAAAGGCAAACACAGCAGTAAATTTACTGAAATCAGCAAATCTTGCACCTTCCCAGGAAAAAGGAATTCTCTTGATAAAGTTGGCAGTGACTTGAATTCCAACCTCATTGGAAAAAAAAAAGTATAAATGTTTCAAAATCCCATTGCTATTTAATATAGACCAAGATGTGAGCTCCTTGTTCTGTCACATGTAAAAGCATGGCTAAGCCACCTACAATAAATTTCCCACACTGCAGAGATCCCGTTTTGAGTTACTAGAGCTATTAGTTACTTTCTTCTAAGTAACTTCCCCAGTGCCTGTAGGATATGCTGTTTAACATTCCAAAGAAGGCAAAGAAAATATTGCCATCCTGGTTCAGCAACACTCTACAGTCTTACAGGGTGGAGGGCAGCAGCTACCCAGGCCAGCTGAGGATCCTCATAGTAAATCGGTGCTATTTTCATATTCATTTGTCTGCAAATGAACATACTTCCACCCCTTCCTCTGTGATTGCTGCCATTTAGTTGTAGCTTCAAGCTACGCCACCTGTAGGTCTACCAGTGCTGCTGCCACTTTCTATATAAAGAAACCCAGGAATGTGCTTTCTTTCAAAGAAGGTATATTTTTCTGGAACCAAAATATTACATTCATAGGATGATGCTTGTGCTGAATAAAAATTAACCCGTGAGGGGAACCAGGGAGTGTTCAGCACTAGCCCACCACAAGCTGTTCCTGAAATAGTTGTTCCAAATAGTCACTTTGCTGAAGTCATAGAGCATCAGTAATGGCACAGTTTAAAACTCCAGGGCTTTTAAGAATTGAAATATTTCCTATTTTCTTTCAATTTATTTAGAAAAAAAGTAATCCAAACTTCAGTTTTCAAAGCGGCTGCTGCAGCAGAAACATAAATTCACTGTTTCTGTGGTTGGTGAAGTAGCCTAATTTTGTTACTACCAGGTGTTCTGATACTGTTCTCAGTTGACACTGCTGCTATCAGCAGTCACTGAAGGTGTGGTGTTTAAACACAGGTTCAAATCCCTTTTTCTGCCTTTCCCTTTAGAAAATTGTCATTTTTGTCTTGTGCTTCTTGCTATTTTTGGTAAGTCTCTTCACCAGCAATATTCACAGTCACTCACCCCTTCAATACTTGTCATTACTGGTTTGAGTTTTATCTCAAGTTGAGGAATGGGAACTTTACTGGAAAGTCAGTATGTGGAAAACTAGCTTGGAAAACTAGTGTTGTCTTTGTAGTACAGCAACTTGTCAGGACAGTCACCCCATACAGCTTGTCTGCTGTGTCACCCAAATGCTGCCCTTGGCAAACTGACCTTTCAAAGGCCACCACAATAGGCTGACACAGACCTTCACAGGTCTTCACAGAACAGGCTGGGCTGGGAAGGACCTGAAATGATCACCTGTCCAGCCTTTGGTGGGAAAGGGAGCCCAGGAGAGATCATTTCACACCCTCTCCAACCACATCTTGAAAGTCTTCTGCAATGGGGACTCCATCACATCCCTGGGGAGGTTGTTCCTGTGAATGACAGTTCTCACAGTAAAAAATGTATCAAGATGAACATATTGACATTATTGACAAAAAACCCCATTTGAACTGAAAGTATCCACTCTAATGTTCCTCCACATTTATTACATTAGAAAACTTGTAAGCAGTTTTAGAGCTGTAGTCTCATAATCACGTTAATCTCCACTCAGAAGGCTCTGGAGAAAGAGGACCTCATTGTTGCCAGTGAACTTCTGAACTTGTGTTAAGCCAAAATGCACTGCAAAAGAAAAGAGCTGCCTGATAGCGGCACCACCAGCCTGGGAAAATCCAATTCATGGAAACTCCAAAGGGCAAGAAACAGACGGGTGATTTTCACCACCCACCCCATTTTTAAGTGCTGTAAATAAAGTTATAAATTCACACTCTGAAGCTAATGAAAAGCCAGGTCTAATTAGTCAGCCAAAACAGCCCAAACAAACTACTTGGCTGTTTGTAACTTTGGGAAGATGGTGTTTTATCAACATCAAAAGTCAGATTCAAATAATGAACCCTTGAAGTTATTGCTGTCTTCTTCCCGTCTTGAAGGGAGGACAAAAGATTTTTGATTTCTAAGGCCTCATTAACTTAGCTCTCCTGGCACTTGAGCTAATTTTGGCATCTTTACAAAGCATTGTACAGGGCTAATATTCACAAGGCTTTTAAAGCCACTTCTGTCAAACCTTCCTCCTAAATATGTTTTGCACTTGACAAGTTTCTTAATCCTTTGTACTATGCTTAAGGTTGTAGTAACTCTCCCATCTGAAGGACTGTTTATCACATTTTCATTCTTTTCATAGTTCTAAAAATCTTGTCTAGCTCTAGAAATCAACTGACCCTTTGTTCACAAAGACCTATATCATTTCATTCTCAGCACTAAAGAGCAGTTTAATGCCTTTGGAGTGGGAGAAGAGGACAGAGGAGTATTTTGCAAGAGACAGTAGTAACATGTTATTTCATGACTCACTATTTGTGGCTTCACAGAGCCACTTTCTCATGCCTGTAGCCACCCAGCAATACAACCTGAGGTGTTTCCCTTACCTTGCTTTCTGCTAACTGCAAGAGTTAAGTGTATGTGCATCTCTTGAAAGCAGAAGCAATATTCAGTTGTTGAGGTCTGCATTCCTCCTGCAGCCACTTCCCCAAATTGTTAGGATGACAGTTGCGTCGATCTGTTATTTCCTCATGTAGTTATCATGTATTTAAAATCTACTTGCAGATTAGCACAGGACATAGAAACGATTTTCTGGCAGGAACAGCTGATTTTTTTTGCAAGTCCTAATACGAATTTTAGCGAGAGAGAAAAACCAAAACAACCTTTGAAAACACTGGAATCTGGTCCACAAAACCAGTATTGAATCTGTGGTTCTTTTATTTAGAGTTGAAGAGGGTGGAGTGGTAAAAAGCAGGAAAGCAATTTTTTCCTTCCGAATACTAGAAAAAAAAACCAACTTGTTTGTTTGTTCCTTCCCTCAATAGCTGCAGTTTGAAACAAGTCAGAAAAAGGCCACTAGTGCTGACACACCCCTCTTCCACCTTCAGCAGATGAAAAGCCTTTATTTCCCTTTCTGCACTTGGCTTCTCTTTGCCTGTGCCACCCCGGAGCTCCCTGGAGTGCTCTTCAGTGTGAGCGCAAGGCCTGCTGGCCTCTTCACCCTTTCAAAACTGAAGCATTCCACTTTGTCTTCACCAGAGACTGTCCTGGTGCTTATGAGGCGAAATCCATCTCTGAGTAAAGTGTCAAGTAGCAGACCTAGCACGTTTGTACCATTAATCAGCTTTCTGTTATCTGGCTTTATGGAAACATACCTAAAATAAGGGGAAAAAAATCAGTTATAACACACTCCAGTGACTTCCTGAAGGATGGAATAGATCTTTTTTTAAACACAAGCCAGGCCTCAGATGGTGCAGGTCAGCACAGTTGCACAGGTTTACGGCAACCAAGGTTCCATGTATTTTTTACCTCCTTTAAGGACAAGTTAACTCTCCCCTCATTATCAGAACAGTAATTCCCAGCTCATCCAGTTATATGTTGGGGAAGAAGCACTCTTCTTTCACCTCCACCCCAAAACTTACTTACCTAAGAAATAGCTGTGATTGACCTCCACCTCTTTTCATTTATGTAACACTACATCATATCACAACATCTTTTCAGGTAAGGGTAGATGATGGAAAGGACAGTGAAGTCACATTCACCCCAGGAGCACCACTTTTCATTACACAGGATCTCTCTACAAACAGTGACATTTATTGCAAAGTTACCTTGTACAGCAGGTCTTGTGGTAACAAGTATGAAAATCATTTTCACATTGCTCAAATTATTTTACTTGATAAAAAGTACAGTTTAAGAATCTATCCAGACATTGCGAGGAACAGAAATCAGATAAAAATACTATTACAAAATACTAAGTTGACAAGGGTGAAACTGTTCCATGGTTCAGAGGAAAGTACAACAAATTATCACAGAAAGCACAAAAAAGGTGAAAGAGTATGTGCCATCACAAAGAATAAGTCAATAGAAATTCAGCAGGCAACATCATCAAACTCAACTTGTTTCATTACTCAAGATTCTGCAGAGGAATATTTTTACTAAGTCTAAAGAAATAAAGAATCAAGAATATTTTCTCCTATTTAAGTTGCCATAACCTACTCAACCAGTTGTTAAGTCCATTAAAATGAGTAATGCATTATAAAGTTAAGGTGTAGCACATAAATGTATGTTGCTTTGCAAATGCAAAGTAGTCTTTCTTCTACTTGCTTAGCTAAAGGAGCTAGAATATAAACTTTATTATAAATCAAAGGACTGCTGTGTTGATTCACACACTGAGATAGAATAACCCTTTTGGAAATATTTCAATAAAATTTCCATAAAATTCCAGATGTTCTAGTACCCACAGAGGACAAATTAGGTTATGTTTTCTTATGCAGTAAAAACGTGTCTCCATACAGTAGAAGCATCCAGCAAAAGCTTGTTTAAAAAATGTAAGTTGTCACTAGAATACAATACTGCCATCACAAAAATCACTGATATAATCTTATTAAAAACAAACCTGGCTCTTTAATTGAAAGAAAAGCCACTGTGTAGCATAGAATTAATAATCTGCCCCTTCTCCCTCCCCCTAGAAAAAGGTTCTATAAAAGCTTTCAGCCCCCAAATTGGTATCCTAGTTCCACTGGTGCCCTTAGCCCTATTCAGCTATTCTGTTTTGCCTCTTTTCCATATGAAAGTCTTTTGGACCATGAGCTAGTAGAGTTTTTAGTCTTCCCCAGTACTTCCCTCATTTATTTTGTTTGCTTTGCTTGATTTTACTCTTGTGCTTTTCAAGTCCTCTAGAAGGTCACTGATGCCATGGAATTCTAAAGCTTGAGAGAGCGAATAAGGAGGAAAGGGCAGAGGGAGAGAAACACCCAAGAGAACTCAAACCCAAATATCAAGATCAGCATTTTAGAAAGCTGAATAGGCAAATCCATGTAACAAATTAAACTTGAGTATTTCTGAACTAGAAAAGCATAATACTAAAATAGCAGAAAGAAGGAAACTTATTTCTTTTCTCTCAGACAGCTGTCCAATAGCTACCTTAAAATCTTTGCTAGCATGTAGCATGTACTTTATGAGCTAGAAATCATTAATACATCTCTGTAATGAGAAGTCACACAAGGGAGAGTACCTGGCCACAAACTGGTCACCAGCAGAGTAGTCAGTACCGCACTGAAAAACCATGTCATGATGAGAAGGTCTTTCCAAAGGAAGTGGAACAAGTGGTTTCTGAGAAGGAAAACGGCTGTTCCAGCTCTGTCCTGACTGCTGCCCCATGAACACTGTGATCTGTTCAGCTAGTGTCTCAACAGTAGCACTGCAGGAACCAAAGATCCGGAAAAAGGCCTGCATCTCCTGGAGAGAAAAACGCACTTCCAAGATCTCCAGCCTTGGCTTCAGCAAGTGTTCCTGGCTCAGGAGGTCAGCCAGAGTGTAGAGCCCATAGAATTCTGCTTCCCTCTGCAGCCTCTGATAGTCTGAAAAGTCAGTTGGTAAGGAGACCTGGAGAGTCCTCAAGAAGTCCATGATGTAACTAAACAAAGTTCCATCTCTGTCCACAAAAAACTCTCCATTCACCAGTTTAAATTCCTGGTCATCATCACTCAACATCCGTGCCAGCCTGGACTCTGGGAACTGCTGCAAGGTAGCAGCCCTGGTTACAAACCTCACCCCTCCCACACTCAGAACTACCACCTCTCGATTACTCATTGCTATCTGAGCCACTCACAAATTGTAAGTCTCTGATCTATGTGTCTGTGACTTGATCACTCCTAAACTGCAATGCATCTGCAGCTGCAAGAACCATTCAGTGATTTTACCAAGTGTTTCGAGTGAGGTGTGGAGCAGCGACAGTATTCCCAGGCAACAAAGATGTAAATATCATGTACAATAGTTTTGTTTGCAGGGTTTGGTTGCTTGGAAACTTTGATTCTTGGAATTTAATGTTTCATTTTTGGAATGAACAGCTTCCAAAGGCTACTGGAAGACAGTGAACTGACCGTCACAACTTATTAAACCTTGAGAGAGGCTAATGAATATCCCCAAAGTATGGCACATTTCGAGTTTGTTTCCCAGAAAAGTCAACTACGTGTTTTCATTCTACATATTGGTGTTCACAGGACAACTGCAAAAAGAGGTTAGATGCTCTTCAAGCAATATGTCTCAGTCCTGTATGCTCTTAACGAAGGGCACTTCAAAGAACTCAAGCTTACAGTTCACTTTAGACCACTGTTACCCACGGCCAAGTCAATACACTCAGAAAATTCAACTAACTCCTGAAACAAGGTATCCAAAAATACAGTAACACTAGAAGAACCTATGTATGTTCCAATGCTAAAGCACTAACAACATCCATACTCTTGTCACTTTACACACTCTATTCCAAGGAATCACCCCATCATTTTTCCTGGCTTTTGGAATGACAATCTGGGGTCAGAGAGGGACAAGAGGGAAACCGCTCCACCTGCCACTTTTGCAGGGCTAGAAGTGCAAGCTGCCTTCCTGCAGCTGACCCAGCCATACCTTTCCCTGCACTAAACTCAACACATTAAGGCCACTTTCAAGAAAGTGTGGCTTCAGAGAAACATGGATTTATTAAGACAGCTCAGTTATCCCTGCACCTTGATGCTGGAAAAGTAAACTGCAGAGTATGCACTACCTGCAGAGCACATACTACCTTGTAGCTTGCTCTTCTCTTACCAACCTCAACTGATTTTTCTTTACCCTAGAGTTTATGCTTGTCCTGAAGATACAGTTTTGTATAGAACATGTAAACAACAACCTACAGTAATCTGAATGCATAGGATAATCACAACATCTGGTTATACAAAAAAATAGATGTGTCTGTTCTAGTGATAAGTAACATCCTCAGATAGAAAGTGGTTCCAGAATGTGAAGGATGCACACTGTATTTTGCAGTGGCACAGCAGTCCTCAGCCAGCCTCAATACAATGCTCTTAGTCACAACTAGTCTTCCTCTTTGCCAACCACCTCCCGTTTAGGAAAAAACAACAAATGTTTTTAACTATGACCTCTGAGGAAGTGACACTTTTCATCTTATTCTACAATTAACATAAAACTACATACACAGTTTCACCCTATATTTTGGTAAGAATAATGATTTACAGCGAATAATATTCCCATCATTGCCACTAAAAGAAGAATCCAAAACAATGTGTTTTTCAAAGCTTCATTTCATCTTCCAGTTAATCAGCACTCAAACTATGTGAATTGTATGAATGTTTTGGAAACATTTTGAATCTTGGAATGTTTCCACTGGAAGCCTTAAAAACCCAATCAATTTTAAGAAGTTCTATGTTTTCCTCACCAGAGCTCTCTTGCTTCTCCTATTCTTGCATGGGCTTCACAACAGTTTATACTTGCACACAAACTGTGCAACATTATCCAGTACAACCAATGTATAGTTTTTACACTTTTCTCTTAGAAGTGAAGCTCCATCTGTCATCTGTTCCCAGTAAAAGACTGCGTGATCTGCTATCTCCACCGTATCTGCCAAATAGGACAAGTTAATTGCAAAGAATTGAGATCTCCAGCACTGGAGATTGTCAACAACTGACTCCACAAAGGACATCCTGGTGACAGCAAGAATAAGCAAGCAAATAAGGGAATTCACTATAAATCTGCGTGAAAAGACTGAGGAAATCTTGAATTTAAGAGTGTTGTTTTCCTGAGGCAAGGAAAGTTTGTCCACATCAACTAGCTTTATGCCATTCCACTGGCTGGTATCAAAGCTTTTCATTGTAGGGCTGATGTCCACACTGGAACAAGGTAAAGGAGTTTCTTTAAGCACCTTGATTTTTTCCCTGAACTCCTGCATCTGCTGCAGAAATATAATGGGTTCAGACACATCTTTGAAGGCCTCTGCAATGTTAAAAGCCATCCGCTGCTCCTGCAGAATGGTGTTCAGTTTATTGATTTCCGGGTCATAGGCCTGCATCACTGCAAGCTTCATGGTCTCAAAGTCAGAGAGGATCTCATTGCGCTTCTGCTCCAGCGTGTGCTGCAGCTTCTCAAAGAACTCCTTCACTTTGTCAGAATCTTTGGTCAGCATCTGCAGAGCTTTCCTCTTACTGGTTTCTAAGGTATCCAGCCGCGAGAGGGCATCTCCACAACGCCATGTTTCAAAGCCCTGAAAAAGGGTTTCAAAGGCCCGCTTCTCCTGGGAATAAGCTTCTTCAATAGAACAGAAAACATGCTTTGTATGGTCACCACGGGTGGCACAAACCCCACAGATCAGCTGCATGTCTGTCCGGCAGAAAATGTTAAGGGGTTGCCCGCTGTGCACTTTGCACACAGGCATTTTCGGAGTTACCTTGATTTTGTTGTACTTCTCCACAATACCTTTCAGGGAGTAATTGACTTGCAAACTGTTGACGCCAGTAACAGGAGTTTCCTTCCTGCACGTGGGGCACTTGAAAGGGGACGGCCTCCAAAGCACATTCCGCACGTTTCCATCAAGAATTCCTTCCAGACACTTTCTGCAGAAATTGTGGGAACAGGGCAGGACACGAGGATCATCAAACAGGCTACAGCAAATGGGACAGGTGAGATCTTCCTCTAGGAGCTCCATCATATCCTAGGAAAGAGAACGGGAACTTAGGAAATTTATTTCTCTTCTAGGGAACCATGCAAAAAACAATCTCCATCTGAGGCACAGCTCAGTGAGAAAAGGATCCACCTTGTTCTCCAGTACCCTTAAGACAGATATACCCCTAAGACAGATGGGGTCTGCAGCCAGCCCAGTTAGCTGTGGTATCTGGCCACCAGATGGCAGGCACAAGAACAGCTCAGTGCTCAGGCAGAACCATTTCTGGACCCCCAACTAGAAATGCTGGGAAAAAAAGGCTTGCCAGACCCAGCAAGGACCCTGAATGAAAACAGCTCATGTACTCATAACAACAGTTCAAGATCTGTGTCCTTCCTCACTGATGCAATACACAGAAACTGGATTTTCACAGAAGATACCCAGCCAACACGCCCTGCTAAGATCTGATTACACTTCACTTGCTCAGCTACTCCAGGCCTTACAGTTTCAAACCCCATGCACCGCTGCTGTAGGAGGGCAATATTAATAGTGTCAGAAAAAGCTCATCTTCAAAATTTTGTCAGCTAAAGAGTATGTGATGTGGTTCTGTGCTCCACCTGCAAAGCCAAAGGTGAGTCACCACGCACTTAAAAAGTCAGCTTTCCTCTTGCTCCTGCAATATATTTAAATAACCAAGTGAACATGGTATTGTGCAGCTATTCAGCACAAAGTTAAAATACTTCCAAGATCAGCTGACAGTTCAATAGGAAACAAAGCTGTTCACCAGTTTTACTCATCTGCAATCTCTTTCCAATTCCACTCTGAAGGCATTCACACCTCAGTAATTTCTTTCTGTGGACAGGACCTACATGAAGAGCATTTATCATGCAATTCTTTCTACTGGAAAGTCTCAGTGAAGGGACCGAGTGCTACCCTCACAGTGCCTCTAACCAAAGCCAAGTTCTTGGTTGCAGAAACCTTGTAACTTCCAGCAAGCTCTAAGAAAACACACAGCTAATAAAGACCAAAATGGGTGACAATTTGCATTAGCCAGAACTTCCAAATACTTAGTTTCAAGCTATAATTACAAAGATGCTTCCCTTGCATAAATTATTTCCATATTATACAATATGCAGTCATATGTAAGTAATACAGGTATTTAATAAAATTCCATTTATAAATGAAAAGATGTATCACAAAGAAAGAGCATCAAAGTACTGCTGTGACAGCAAGGCACATGAATGAGCTCTTTTAATTAGTTTTGATGTTATTACTAAGGTTTCTGTCCCCTCAAAGAAATATGAAGTTGAAAACATGAGAGCCAAGAGGACAGCTGCAAGGGAAGATCCAAGCTTGTACATGCACAGTACTTGGAAGTATTGTGTTCTGGTGTCCTCAATATAAAAAGGACATGGAACTGTTAGAACAAGTCCAGAGGAGGGCCACGAGGATGATCAGGGGACTGGAGCACCTCCTGTGTGAAGACAGGCTGAGAAAGTTGGGGCTGTTCAGCCTGGAGAAGAGAAGGCTGCATGGAGACCTCATAGCAGCCTTCCAGTATCTGAAGGGGGGGCCTACAGGGATGCTTCGGAGGGACTTTTCATTAAACTTAAACAGGGGAAGTTTAGATTGGATATAAGAAGGAAGTTCTTTACTGTGAGGGTGGTGAGGCACTGGAATGGGTTGCCCAAGGAAGTTGTGAATGCTCCATCCCTGGCCGTGTTCAAGGCCAGGTTGGACAGAGCCCTGGGTGACATGGTTTAGTGTGAGATGTCCCTCCCATGGCAGGAGGGTTGGAACTTGATCATCTTAAGGTCATTTCCAACCCTAACCATTTTATGCTGCCCAGGAGAAGAATGAAAGCAATACCACTGATCCAAGGAAAACAAAGATCACTACAGGGAAGAAAAGCAAGGTCAGTTCTGAGTTTCTTTCACAAGAGGACCCATACAGTCACAGTGAGACTTCTCAGTAAAAGCCATTCTCGAGAAATGTGGTTCTGGGTTGCCAGCTGGGCTTAAACCACGACAGGTGTAAGCAAACCTCACATGCTTTTCCAGTGACAAGGAGACATATTCCCTTGTTTGAACACGGAGAGTTTGAAAAAGTTGCCAGCTTTCCTACTCAACCTCAGGACTAAGGTCATTGGGCAGAAGAAACCCAAAGAACCATTACAGGTAGGGACAAAGCCCCAGAGAAAAGCTCTAGGGAATTCCCTGCTACCTAAGGTTTCCTGCAAGATCCTATTCAGTAAGTTCAGTTTCTGTGAGAGCATGATTTGGAAGCACTTCTCAACAGTAGAATAAGCAATGCTTCTCTTCCATACTCCTACTACAGATAAATAGAATGGGATGATGAGAAAACCATGATTTTGCCCTATACTCTTGGATCTTCCTCATTATAACGGGCCCTCAGCAACAGCAGAGAGGTCGGTTTGGCTTGTGTGTTAAGAGGGTAATAACTACAAATGTCAGTTATTAAAATGTCAGTTCTCCATCTCTTAGTAAATTCACATTGCAGAAAACATTTGCTGTGCTCCACCTCCCTTAACAGGAAGGATTTCACTTCTCAGGGAGCTGGAAAAGCAGCTCTGCATGCCTGACAGTGAGGACTGCAAACCACTGCAGAAAATGCTTACTACAACACGTTCCATTAACATTGCAGGACAAACACTGAAGACTTTCTCGCTCCTAAAAATACAAAAAAGATACACAAAAAGGTTTCAGGATCCAAATAAAACTGCCCTGTTTCATTCCAACCCCACTTATCCAATTAAATAATTACGCTTTATAAATATAACTTAACTTCAGAACCATTATATGACATCATTAAAACCCTTGGATTTTAAAAAAGGAAATGGGCAAGTCTACAAGGGCTTTTTTTCCCTTCTTACAACACCACTAACACCAAACCAACAATATTGAAAACCCATATGACTGGTTGGAGCAGCTGAACTTCCGTCTTGGTTAGGACATTAATTTCCATGAGTAAGTCATCCGTGGATTGAAACATCCCTTTGTATTAGGAACCTGATCCTTGCGTGAGGAACTGCAGCAACATTTCAACTTCTCCACTGGGAGTTTCTCTGTGTAACTTCCAATCCAGGTTTGGATGGCCCTGGAATTCTCCACACGTAGCACAGGGCCCAAAAGGCACAGTGGGTTTTTTCCATCACCTGAGCTACATAAACTCCCTGGGTCCAAACCCAGCAGCTGTCACCCACCTCAGAGAGAGCCTCTTGCACAGTTTATCATTAGGAAGATGAATAGCCAAAGAAATCAAAACATAAATACAAAAATAACCACAGTAGCTTTTCCCCACACTCCAGAGACATTGATTTAGCTGCTTCTCAGCACAGACACTGGCTAATACCAGAAGCAGGCTGAAAGCAAACCCAAAATTTCACCAACCTTCAAACAAAACAAGAAGGTAGCTCTTGAATTACACACTTCCTGCAATGGCATGTAAGGGTTCCAAATAAAACCTGATCGAGTCAGGCTGCATTTCCACAAGCAACTGAGATAGTCAGAATTCTTGTCTCCCTTCCTCTGCAAGGACCCCAGTCTTTATCAGGCCTCTTACAAGCAATTTCCCCACCTTTCTGTCAGGCTGGTGTGTTGAATCAGCCCAGAAAGGAGTCTCGCACAAACAATTTAAGACTAATGGTGATGGGAGCTCCTCCCGCCAGCAGCAACGATCTTAACCACCATCAACAGGACCTAAGAGGGTCAATGTAGACACTTGGAACATGGAACTATCGAGCCCTGGGTGCAGCGGGTATCCAGGCGGCCAAAAAGAGCTGCGGAAAGTGGCCATGCTTTAAACCATGGCCAAAGCTTTTTCCAGAAGAACCAGGTGGATCAAACACGTTGAGCCTTCAGAACGCCTGAAAGGCCTGGAGGAACAAGCACCCCTGGTTCAGTGCAGTCGCAGCCCCAAGCACACGGTGCCCCCCGCAGAGCCTGACATGCCGACCGAGCAGCGCCAACGTCCCCAGGCTGGCATTCCCTCCCTGCTCCTGGCCACAGCCCCGCTCCTCCGAGATCCCCGGCTCAATCCTGTAGAGCCGTGCCGCGCCCGGCCCCGCTCCCGGGCTCACAGCCGCCCTCGGGAGGGGCCCTCCCTGCAAGGCACTGAACGACGGAGGCGGCAGCAGCGCTGCCACCCGAACCAACGGCCGCGCCGACCGCACAATGCTGCGGCCTTCCCCCGCCCGGCGGGGCCTGCCTCTCCTGCCGCCGGGCCGCGGGCCGCACCGCCGCCTGCCCCCGCTACTCACCATGCCGGGCCGGGGCGCAGGGAACGGGCAGCCGCGGAACCCGCACCACGCCGCGACCAGACCAGCCCCTCGCCGGGCCCCAGCCTATCGGCCGCCGCTCCCGCCGACCCGCGTGGCCCGGCCCAGCGCGGCCCGGCCCGGTGCCCCCTCTCACCCCTGCGAGCGCGGTCAGTGGCACCGGCTGTCCCCCAGCTCGGCACAGAACGGGTGGGCAGGCCCCGGCCTCTGCAGAAGCCGTCGGTGGCTCGGGAGCTGCTGCCCCAGCCCGGGTGTGCCCACCCACCTTGGCCGGCAGCCGCCGATCCGGCACCGGGGCAGGCGCTTCTGCGGCGGCTCTTCCTCCTCCACTCGCTGGCGAGAGGCAACGAAAGCCCCCGAGGCTGCCCGGAGGGAGGAAGAAGGGAGGGAAGAACGGGCGGCCTCGCGAGCAGGCTGTGAATTCCTCTTTCCTCAGCCCCCGGCCAGGCTGCGTGTGCCTCCGCCGAGATGCTGACGGGGTTCTGTTGTTTATTAACCCTGCCAAATTAAACCTGAGGCTACAGCTCCCCGGCGCGCGTTGCTCAGCCTAAGGAGGAGCACTGCTGGGTGGCGATCCGGATGAGCATCTTCCACATCCTGAAAGCACGCATTAAACAATTAACATCATTTTAACCAGGTATCCTTATGTGCTTCATAAAAGGATGGAGATGAGTTCCTGTTAGCTTTAACACACTGGCTGTACCATTTCCTACCAATGAATCTGTTGGACAGTACCACGGCCTGTCAAAACTAGGCAGGTCTCCCGCACTTAACACGGACTAGTCCGGGGGAGATGGATCATGATGGGTCCCACATCTGCCTGGCAGGACCCTCAGCTTACAGGACTGTGAAACCGCAGCTGGAAGTGCTGAGACCACAGAGGATCTTTGTGCTTTGTATCTTCCTTGCAGTCCTTCTGTTAGGTCTCAGTCAACAAGTCGCACATCAAAGCCAAACTGAACTTCCGAGTTAGACTTTGTGAAACACTACATCAAAAGCTGTTCCCAAATGCATGTACTCTGCCTCGTGCACCCCGTCACTCCCCTGCTCTTCACTCACCACTGCAGTCACATCACTCATCAGCACAGTGAAGTCTATTTGCATTCAGGACTACCCACACAAGTAACGTTACAGGCTAGACCGTATTTCTCTGAGACGGAGTTCCCTCATGCAGCTGACATCTTTCTGCCAGTTGTTTAGGAACCTGGAATTTTAAACCCATTCAACAACATGCCAAAGCTGTGGTTCCCCAGTTCACTGCAGCTGAAAGATGAAGCAGTCTCTTCGTCCTTGCCTTCCCTCCTGGTGCCTGGCCTGTCCTCTCAGCTGGGCTTAACAGGAACAGTTGGATCAAGGACAAGTGTATTTGAAAACCCCTTCAGAGTGCTCATACACTGGGGTATTTCATCTACCATCAACCAGAAAGCAGCCGTGGAAGGCAGAGCTGCTGCACAAAAGCAACTGAGACCTTCGGTGCTCTTAACATCCTGCTTGCTTCTTCCTAATTGTCCATCATCTCCTTTGTCCATCTGTCCATCATCAAATCAACCCAGTTTCTGAAAAGCGATAGCTTAATCCACTCCTCCGCTACCCAGACTGTGTTCAAGTGGTATCCCAGTGCTTGTACTTAATGTTTTCAAAGTCCCCCTGGTCTACACTTTTCCAACAGCCATTTTTATATCAAGAACTTTCTGATTCTTCTAATCTACTCTGTGATTTTATGGTTAAAAACATCATCAACAATAGGGCATTTTAGATTCCTCACTCATTATTAAGTTAGTACATTTCTCATATAGGTTTTTTCCTGAGATACTTTTAGAGTACATTTTATTCACCACTAATTCTTTGCATTGGTCCTACTCTGTCCTACAGAGGAGCTGTATCAGCATGAGTGGACACCTGCCCACCTGTGATATCTCTTCTTGATTTGAAGATGTTCGTGTCCATCTTTGCCTGGACTTCTTTCTTTCAAAAGATGAAAGCCTAAACTTGAGCAAACACAGCATGGAATTTCTGTTCTTGGTGCATGGAGACAGCGCTCAGCCAGCACTGTGCTTAAGTGTACTGTCACTGTCCTGAGCACATCAAATATAATTTGGGCATTTCACTACTATCTGAGCAGTAGAGTTGCACACAACCACCTGTTTTGCACACACATGAGTTCATCTTTCTATACTCTTTTTCACCAGTTGTTGTTTATAGAGGTCTTTTGATAGCAGCTTGCTTATGAGCTTGCATTCTCACATCCGAGATCACAGTGTCTTCCTGAAGCAACATCAGGGACCATTTGTTGAAGCTTCAGAGAAAAGTTCTGGCTGATGCAAAAGAGCATTAGTAGATCTGTGGCAATATTTCCCTATCTAATAAGGAAACAAACCCAAGGGAAATCTAGGCTCAAAGGAAAGGCCCGTTTGGAGGGAAGAGTTAGGACAGATGTCACCCACAGGAGGGTTGAAAATACAGAGAGAGGAGTGTGGAAGGAATTATAAACCAGTGCCAACTTACAGCTTTATGAGACAAACACCACGTTTGTTGTAAGACAAAGGGATAGTGCCTATTGTCATCTGTAAACTGCAGAGAGAACCCAGATTCTGACTCTTCTGCTAAACATTACAACAGGGATTTCTGAGCCTGAAGCTGTGTGCTGTGTTCAGTCAGTGGCCCCAGAGCCAGCTGCTGCTGCCCTCCCTGCCTGTACCAGCTCTGCAGCCTTGGCAGATGTGTTACTGAGCTGATTCACCCGCTATCCCAGCAGAACGCTACTCCCTTTTCTTTGCCAGGATGAGCTTTCTGCTGATTCAGTGGGTTACACCAGTTCAATTACCAGGTCTAACGTGAGAGAAGTGAGGAAAACAGGAACAAGATTCTTCCCTTTCTGTGGAAGCAAGCCATTAAAGTGACTCAAGCTGTAACAGGTAATTTTACCCAGAGGTAGATTCACAGGGGTTAAGTCAAGCTGAGACTGTGCTATTGGCAAAAGAGATCATTCCATCCTTTTCCCTTCCCTTAGTCATGCTTTCCTGATGCCTCCTCTCTGCTGGCGCCAACATTCGTGCAGCCACATGTTAAGCTAGATCCGCTTGCCAACAGAGCTGAAAGCTAATCTAGTTTAAAAACAAAGGAAAAGTTTTCAGTGGGATCAATTTTGGCAGCCAGCTGATCCCGCAGCCAAGCAAACACCACTGCCAGGACGAGCCAGGGAGAGGGCCTGTTTCGGTGGCAGCCGGCACACACGTCAGCATAAAACACAAGTGCCCCCACAGGCCATACTTTCACAACTGCTTCCAGCCAGCTATTGCCGGCACTGCTGCCAAAAGTAACACAGCCTTGCCCTTAGGCCACACCAGCTGCTCATTCCGGGCCCCAGGCACCCCCTGTGCTGCGCTGGAGATGTCTAACACAAAACTGATTGATAAATGTAGCTGGAGTTAAAAGCAGCTTTTTTGTGTTTGGTTTTTCTCCTCCCAGGTTTGTATTCCTCATCAGTAAGGCTTCTCTGAAGCCATGCTATCAAAAACCTGTCAGACTATAACTGTCTCCTAGAGTGAAAAACCAAAGAAAAGAGGTGAGTTGGGGCCATTTTCCAGTCTTACCCTTGGCTGCAAGTCTGCCTTTTACTTCCCACTGAAGGAGGTTAAGGCTTCACATCCTATTGCAGAATTGTCAAAGTACACTCCTGGACAGTGACTTCATAAAATCAGACTCACAGAATAGTTTGGGTTAGAAGGGACCTTTAAAAGTCATCAGCTCCAACCCCCCTGCAATGAGCAGGTATGTCTTCAACTTGATCACACTTGAATTATGCTGCTCTATTCAGCTGTGCTGGTGTGAGCCTACCCACAAATGAAGAGAGACAATCGGACATGTATGATTCAGTTGCTGTGAGGTGCTAAATACAGACATAAACCTGCAAGAGCTTTGATGCAGATAGCAGCTTGGTAAGAAGACACTGTAAGATAACACAAATAAAGAAACTATTTAAAACAGCTTCGTGTATCAAACACCTTATTCATGTACATGTTTCACAACTATATCATACCTGACCACATTTCTTTTCAACAGATACATCTGGACTATATTAGACACTCCAAACGAGGAATCAGAGAATACATTTTCTTATTATTCCAGAAAAGCTACTTTTAATATGCACTGTAGGAATACCAGGCATTAAAAATCCATGAAGGGTCATCAGCAATGGAAATGATCAACTGCTGTTTTGAGGTCTGAATTTCAGAAACTGCCTTGATACCTGCAGGGTCCCCAGTGACCATTTTAGCAGTACCGGCAAGACCTTTAGTTCCATGTACGGAACTCTGACCCACACAGTTAACTAATATTCAGCACTTTGCCACGTTTTATTTGGAGGAGTGGAGGGGGGGATCGATGATGAATTCAGTTAGCTCCTTAGCGTAATCCTATTTATTTACAAAGAATGTACAGCCATGTCCCATTTCCTTGCACGCAGAGGAAGCAAATGGGAGGGAGTGCTGCGCAGCAGTCCAAGTTTGCTGCTCTAGCCAGGATTCTTGCCCAGAAGAAGCTGTCCCTTGGCTTTTTCTCAGGGCCATACACCACTGCTTCTCCCACTGTCTGCTGGCTCTCGCGTGGTGTTTCCGGCCCCGGACATGCACACAGGCAAACACAGCTGCAACCAATCTGTGCTCTTGCTGCTGTGTCCGCGAGCAGTCCCTCGAGAAATGGCTCTGACTTTCCCCAAATTAGTGCTTGCTCATATGAGACCGCTCATCCCAGTGCTTGGCCACGCAGCCCTGTGCCGAGGGCAGCGGTTTCCAGTCTTCAGCAGTCTTACACCATAAAAGAGCCGTTCCTTCCTGAACAAAGCACGGCCAGCGTGCCTGTCAGGTTTAATGAGGTCTGTGATTGCCTGGAGATCAAAGCTCTGCTCTGGTGGGTTTTGCTTAGATTGCATAAAGAGGAAAGGAGCAGTGACCTCCAAAGTAAATAGAACAACGAGGAACAAAATTAATTTTCATATACAATTTCTTCTATGATTTGGCAAGCGTCAGATTAGCTGTATAAACCAGAAGACTTTCTACAGAACATTAATCCTCACAAGAACACATTATAATGAAGATTTCAAAAGTACAAGCACAACCTGTTTTTCATCTGAGACCTTGTCTGTATCATCTTCCAAACCACAGGCCTGACCCTGGGAGTGGAAGGACTGCTTTCAATAAACAAACCTTGATTTTCCAGTCCTGCACCATCATTTACTTCTGTGCAAGCTGCATGGAGATGTTCCTAAAGCCATTCCAGCATATTTAATCACTATTTTTTTCTCTGGTTTGCACAGGTGTAAGTGCCTCTGCAAAGCCTGTGGCAGCAGAGCAGCAAGTCCCAGAGGATTTTACTCACAGGACGAAGAGGAGTTATTTTTCTGAGAACTGGTTCATTGTGTTGTATTACATACTGAAACAATGGGTGAGAGAGTTCCCCTCTCTCACACAAATTTGGCGGTATCAGGGAACCTTTCTGAAAGATACTTGTCTGCAGCCAGTGTAGATCTACTTTGTGGGGCTAATGAGAGACAGTGGTATTTTCTGAATGAAGCTGTGGGCTAGAGAACAAAGTAAGTCAATGACCACCATTTTCTTTCGGCAGGACCTCCAAATATGCCTGCGTTTGTGAAATGGATGGGACCAGTCATTTTCCTGTTCTTCTAACGTGGTTCCCAGACAAAATGTCTCTGCTGCTACTGTTCAAGGAAATAAAGTTAAAACCCTGTGAGCAACAAACATGTTTAGGCATGCTGAGCATAATTTTGCTTCCAGTGTGGGAGGGTTCTAAATACTTGGCCTCCCCAGTGAAAGAAATGCACATTCAAGAAAGGCAGAAGCTGAATTAACCCTTCACTACCAAGCACAGTTATACTTCTAAATACTGGAGCCCAGATCTTCACTTCCTTGGAGAAGTCCTTTGTGCACTGTAAAAAATTCAGTGTTCAAATATGCTCTGAACAACCTGACAAGCACATTTACAAATAAAATACTATCCTGCTAGAACTGCTCACTTCATCCTCCAAGACAGACATATGGATAAGTGATGTTTCTTACCAGCTGACTTTTGCCTTACTTTCACTAGACCAATATTATTATCTGCTTGATTTTGTCTAGCACTGGAGCCTTCCCAAACATCTTTGCTGTTGCTCCTGCACAATTCATTGTATCACCAGCTGCTGACAGGGTGCTCAGCAGCCAGGCTCCACTCCTGGAGGCAGAGAGGATGGGCACAGGGATAAGGGCTGCACTGACCTTGGTTCTCCGAGGCTTCCTGCCTGCTGAGCACATCGGCACTGGAGTCAGTGTGCTCCAAAGAAGCACCGGCAACTTTTCCAAGCTGTGGCATGCACTTTACCCTGTAAGTGCTGCAGTCTGCTCACCTGTAAAACCAGACTCTCAAGTTAAGAAGTGGAGCAGGAAACTGGCAGGAAGGCACAGTCAGCTACTGCTCCCCAAAGCCCCGTCTCCTGGGAGTCCAACTGATTCGACAATGCTGACTTAATGTGGTGAGATGTGTTTATATTCCAGTGCTTCTTTCGGGGAAGAAAGAACTTGCTAAGTCTCAGAGGGAAAAAATGGGATGGGGAATCATCTGGAGTTTGAATCTCCTTCTAAGTTTGGGGTTTGGGGTTTTTTTTTAACCATATTAACATTTGTCTTTCAGCATTTACAGTAACAAACCCGCAGTGTGTGACAGACAATAAAAATCCCGCAGTGATTTAAATGGGACTAATTATGTGAACAACAAGCCACCAATAAGAATCATGATGCCCTCCATACCAAATAAATAAACATCAGCTTCCACCTAATATGTACTTCTTAGAAGTTCAAGACTAATCCCATTTGGCATATTTTAAGGAAGTGAGCTCTTGACCCCAAATGTTTATGGGCTGTAGCAGTAAGTCCAATAAAAGAAAGGAAGCATATTTTAAAGCTGCTCTTAAAATCAGATTGGTTTTAGGCACAATTTTGAGACAGTGTTTCACCTCATGTTTCAAGTAATGGGGTAAGTGTGACTGATACACCCCATCCAGATCAATAAGCTATCAAGATTTCTTTTAACAAGGGGTTTTGAATATTCGCTTAACCCCTTACCCTCCTAAAGATAGATAACACTGTACCACATGGCTTACATTACTTGCATCATATTATATGCTGTAATAAAACAGTCAGGGAGCTTTGTAGGTGAAATGCCACAAAATCATGAGAAACAAGAGTTTTATCCCAAATTGGTTTAGAAGGAAACAGACCTTTAAATGTAAGTATTTAAATTATCTGCAAAACATTTCAGATCAGCAATTTATGGCACAACATGTCTTGGATATTTGCCTATAGATAAATAAAAATGTGAAGTAGATACAGGTGGGCTACTATAGCCATGTTATCACTATTTGTTATACTTGTTGGAGCCCAGTTTGTGGCCACTCTTCTGGATGCTGTAGGGACAGCTCTAGGGCTTTTGCTAAAGAAACATTTGTTTAACCCAAGGCCATAAGCAAAGCTACAGCTTTTTTAATTAAGTGGCATTCTGCCTCTGTGAAAGGGATATAAAGCTGCTCCCAAAGCGTGCTTTGCAAGTGCAATGATAGCATGCTGGCTTTTCACTGCAGCAGTCTGTGTGGTTCAGTTTCACACTTACCAAAGCTTCTGAACGAGTCAGGAGGTGCTCCAGAAGCAAGCAGGACCCAAAATATCAACACTCACAAGACAGACAGGTCTGGAAGATGAGGAGAAAGGGAAACACACAGGGAGCAGGCACCATCAAGGCAACCATGGTAGCTGGCCCCGGCTGCACCAACCTGTGCTTTGAGGAATCCTGTCTCTATTGACTTTTCTGATAAAGAATTAAAATAAAGAGGGAAATGAATGAATGAATGAATGAATGAATAAATGGGGCTCTTAAGAGCCCCAGGTTCCTGTTACTTGGAGACAAAAATAACTGCCCAGTACATTTCCATGAAGGAGGCCCTTCCATGTGGCCCAGCACTGTGAAGTGTGCTGACGTGACACATACTATCTGCCCGTCATTATCAGTTTCCTCTTTCATTCATGTGTATGCATATGTTCTCACATACACATATATATTGTTCTTTAGGTGGCTACATGCAGAGGCTTGTGTACTGACACCTCAAGCCCTCACCACGTTCCCCCGCAGCTGCAGAGAAGTAGAGGGTTTCTGTCCTGCACTCGCTTCCATTTGAATGTTCACTTCCTGCCGGAAGACGGAGGTTTAATGGGATTTTACTTTTAAAGCCGTGATGGATTTCACGAGGGCCCCGTACACAGCCTGCCCCGACCTCCGCTGCCCACCGCCCCCCACCCCCCGCCATGTCGCCCCGGGGCGGGCATACGGGAAGCCCGCCCGCCCCACTTCTACCTCCCGCCCGCCAGGGGGCGCTGCCTCTCCGCCCCACTGGGCGCTGTTGCGCCTGCGCGTCGCGGCGGGGTATGGCCAGTCATGGCCGCCTCCATGTTGTGCTGCTTCTCCTGGTGCAGGGATGGCGGTGCCGGCCACATTCCGCTAAAGGAGATGCCGGCGGTGCACCTCGACACGCAGCGCATGGGTAAGCGGGGTGAGGCGGGAGCTGGTCTCCCTTCGCCCCCCTTGAGCCATCCGTGACGGACCGTGGGTTGGGAGAGAGAGCGGAGAGTGAGGGTTGGCGGCGGCGTGGGAAGGCCGCAGGTCCGCGGCGCGGTGGGGGTGAGCCGTGAGGGAGGGAGGGAGGGTTCTACCCGGGAAGCCTGAGCGCGGCGCTGGTAGCGGTGTGGAGTTACCTTAATACCGTGTAACCATACCGGCCGGAGGGGGAATGTGCTCTGCCCCAGGCGCCCTCTCGCCTCCCAGTGAGTGTGCTGGGGAAGTTGCTTTTGGGCTACTTCTTTGGAAGGATTTGGCAGTTTTCAGGAAGAAATCTCACTTTAGCTTAAATTCAGTTGAGGCTTATCAGCAGAATGAGTAGTAGGGGTGCACCTCAGTCTCAGAGGGGTTCCCTGAGGAGAGAAGGCAGCCTGATAGGGCTGAAGATCCTGGTCATTCCACAGGGGATGGTGATTCAGAGCAGAGAGTTACAGCAATGAAGATGCAGAATGAGCCACGGGAGTCTGGTCCATACCACGTGTTGAGGGTGAGCTGTCCGCAAAGCTATGCCTGGGTGTTGTTGAGGAGAGAAGGGATCTGGGTCAGGTGCAGCAGAGAGGTGTTAGAGCTAGGGGGAAGGCAGTGTGGCTGATCCCAGCCACTCAAACAATTATTAGTCCGGTTTTATTCATTTGTATCAATGAACATGTTTCCCATGATCCCTATGTTCCTCACAGTGACAACAATGCCTAAAGATGAAGTGTTCCACTGGAGAAGAAAAATTTGACAGAGGGCTTTTTTTCTGCTCTCTGTTTTGGCAGGCATGTTTCTAATAAAAGTTTTTTTTCAGAGAATAACTAAACACCTTGCAGTTCCACCCAGAGTTTCTACCCAATGTGCCTTTTCTTTTCTTGGCAGATTTTTCCTCCAATGTATAGAGACAGGGTACAGGGTTCTTGTCTTGCAGTGAGCCCTTTCTAACTAAATAGTAAGTTACGTTTCTAATGTGGCTGAGCAAAGGTTGTAATCAACATGGTGCCCTGAAACCCATGAGGCAAAATTAGAGCAGTGTATAGATTTTAAATAAATAAACCCTAGTTGAAAGATGAACTAGTCCACAAACAGCCTTCCTTTTCTTACTTCAAAGCATAGCCCATCATCACAATTCTCACAGGCTCTTACGTGGGCAGAAAGAACAAAACCAATTCTCAGTGTTTAGGGCTTTTACGGGCTGCTTCCAGGCTTCTAAAGATGTTTTGAAGGTTTGTGGGTGTTTTTCTTCTTGCAGGAACAGATGTTGTGATTGTTAAAAACGGCAGAAGAATATGTGGCACCGGAGGCTGCTTAGCCAATGCACCTTTGCATCAGAACAAGAGCTATTTCGAGTTTAAAATCCAGTCCACAGGTTAGTCAGCAAAAATGTACAACTTTAAACCTGGAAGGTGTGTTAGTTTGCCTGCGGGTGGTCGTATCTCCAGTGCCAAGCACATGAATCATTCCAGTTGCATCCTTGAACTTGTGGATGTTGGAGAGGTCTATAAGCTGATGTTGTGTAGCAGGAAATTTCTTTTTTATCATGGCTCTGAAATATTAAAAACCATGGTAAATATATTACTAAAAGGGCGCACACCCTAAAAAACACCATATTGTTTTATATGCTGTTATATGCATGTTTTTCAGTTAGCATATGTTAGAAATGTTTTTTGGTAAATAAATGCTTATAACTACATAAAATACTGTTGCTATGAAGTATTTTTTAATAGTGCAGTTTATCCAGCAGTATTTATAGCCATTTGTCTACCTCCATTTGCTTTTAACATGCACTGTGTTTGTCCAAGCAAGGGTAACACTCCTTGTGCTACACTTTGCTCTTCAAATCAAACATACAGCACTTATTCCAACACTGCCTTATCAAGAGGGGCCTTTCAGCACCCTCTTTCTTTGTTTTGCACAGACATGGTGCAAGGCAGCTGAAAGTGAATGGAATTCGGAAGCATTATGCTTTTACTAATACAGTCAACCTCAGTAGTACAGAGCATGCTACAGGCTTGCCTATTCTCTGATGTTAAAAATCACCCTGTATTTTTAAAAACAATGGACACTGTGAAAATGCAGTGGTTCTTTCCCTAAGTACATACGGAGAGCGAAGAAGGGAAGTGTTAGTCCAGAGACATACAGGCCTTACAGTACCAGCTGGAGCTTGAACCTGGTGCTTTCTGGGTAAGGGTTGTTTGCATTCAGTTGGGCTGGAGTGCAGGCAGCATGAACACAGATCTGTCCAAAACACCTTGCAGTCAAACCAGTTACTTGGGTTTAAACTGTATGTAAACCCCAGATCAGTCTTAGTTTGGCAATTTTAGTATCCTGTATGTTGGGGGAAGAATCCACTGCAGCTGTTATTCGTATATGGTCATTACTTACACAGATACATATCCATGTTCTTATGCTTGAGAAACAGGAAATTCTCCTGGTCCTTGTGACAGGAATAGACAAGACAAGCCGTGTCTTGTCTGTTCCTGTGCCTCAAAGCAGGAGGACTGTAGATCACTTAACTTAAAACTTTGATTCCCAGAAGTGTCCCTGTGGGGTCACCCTGACTATTGGAAAGTCATCTATGGGGTCACCCTGACCATTGGAAAGGTGTTAGGAGTGTAATCTGAATCTTGTTCATACTCTTGTCCTTTTCGTCCTGGGCATATAAGAATAAATGGGTTTGCAATTTTGTCTTTTGAAACTAATTTTATTATATTTTTGCCTCATTTTAGTCTTCTTCAGATTAAAGGGCCCCAGGCTGGTTTGTTGGGGTTTTTTTATTGTCTCCTTATAGGTGATGTTTTTACATTTTTTGATTGGTTTTGTTCGAGAATATTTCTAGTTGAACTAATTTGTCTTGAGATATGATGCTTAAAATGGATGCTCTACGCCAGCTGCAGCAGCAATAGACATCCTTTCTGTTGTACATAACCGTTTGTTGGCTTTATATGTGCCATATGTCCAGAAGTTTTTCACAACAGTAGGGCACAGACTCGTGCTCAGCATGTTGGTCTGTGATA
Organism: Melopsittacus undulatus; assembly: GCF_012275295.1. NCBI lineage: Eukaryota > Metazoa > Chordata > Aves > Psittaciformes > Psittaculidae > Melopsittacus > Melopsittacus undulatus. The sequence goes on from NC_047528.1 coordinate 27,316,441, forward strand.
ACCCCCATATTATATTCTATGAGCTGCCTGCCAAACCACTATTGTATTTGTGCCACTTAGTGTTCCTACTGTTCTTCATATTTCACAGAAAGCAAATGCATTTTCCTTCAGACCTCTTATCAATTTGTCAGGATCGTTTAAAACTTGAGGGGACTTGAAGAGCTTGCAGTCCTGTCAGGTTGGTATTGGCAGCACATTTAACAAGCACATCATCGCGTTACTCAAGTAATTGATGTGAATATGGAGCAGTATCTGGCCTTGTGCATTCACTGCAAAACCTCAAACCCCACTTGAATCATCTTTTTTGATTTGATTTGACATGATGAGTAGTCCTGGAATACAGTTTTCTAGCCAGTCGTGCATTTATATTGCTGTAAAGGTCTAGACCATGTTTTCATAATCTGAAAAGGTCTAGACTATGTTTTCATAATCTGACTATTTCAATGTTGTATGAGTTTCAAAAACATTGCCAAATCAAGATCTGTCCTATTTACAATTTCTTCTTTTTCCCTAAGAATAGTCTCACCAGCTGGAAAAGGAAGTAGTGTTGTTCACAAATCCATGCTAGTTTGATCTATTTTTTACATCCTCCTACAGTTTCAGAGTCTCTTTTCATATTTTTCTGGGAATAAAAGTTAAGCTGTGATTACAATTCTCTGGATTTTTTTTTTTCAGGATACATGCTGGTTACTTCTATTGACTGCTTGTAGTGGGTCTGTCCAAGATGGAGTTAACTTCCTTCACAGCAGCTCCTGTGATGCTGCGGTTTAGATTTGTGACCAAAACAATACTGATAACAAGCTAATGTTTTAGCTGTTTCTGAGCAGTGTTTACACAGCATCAAGGCCTTCTCTGTTTCTCACTGACCCTCCAGCAGGGGTGCAAGAGGTGGGGAGGGGACACAACCAGGCAGATAACCTGATCTAACCAAGATGATCCTCTTTGCCATGTGATGCCATGCTAAGCAACAAAAGGGAGAGGAGGGGCTTTAGGGAGATTAGGCATCCTTTGCTTGGGAATTGGCTGAGCCTTGGTCTGCCTGTGGGAGGTGGTGAGTGATTGCCATTACATTCCTTTATTTTGTTTTGTTTTGTTTTCTTTCTTTCTTCCACTTCTCCTTTGTTTGTTAAACAATTTTTGTCTTTACCCACAAGAAAAATTTTCTTGGTTTTAGTCTTCCTTCTCTCTTCCACCATCCCTCTGAGGTCTGTGGGGGAGAAGTGAGTGTATGGCTGCTTGGTGCTTAGCTGCCTACCAGGGCTAACCTGCAATAGTTCTGTTATGTCCAAGAGACAGTCGTAGTACGGCCATGGCACTGCCATTCTGTATTCTGTCCTGTTTCAGGCAGACTTCAAAATAATGAGGTTTCTTTGTTTGTTTGTTTTCTTACCATGTTACTGTCACATTTTAGGGATTTGGGGTATTGGAGTTGCAACTCAGAAAGCAAACTTGAATCAAATTCCACTTGGTCGAGATGTCCATAGCCTGGTGATGAGAAATGATGGAGCTCTCTACTATAACAATGAGGAGAAAAACAGACTACCAGCAAACAACCTTCCTCAGGAAGGTGATGTGGTGGTGAGTTCCTTAAGCCTTCTTTACTTTCTGGATGTTCCTGGATTACCCTTATTTACAGCTCTGTGGTCAGACTGACCATTTCAGTACAATTATGCAGCTTGCATCTCCCAGTTTGGGAAGTGCTGATACAAAATCCCATTGTGTTTGGATGGGTTAGCAGCCTGGATATCAGTGGACTTCAGTGGTCTTCATTCTCATTGATATATTTGTGAATGAGGGGCAGACTTTGCCTGTGTTTGAAAAGTAGCCTCTAATGCTCTCCTGCAGTCTAGTTGCAGTATCTACCTGATGGATAACTCCCATCACAAGGATTCTACATTGAGATGGGACCTTCCTGAACGAATAATGTGCTGGAATGCATTACAGAGCTATGCACCATGCCCAGCCAAACTCAAGATCCTGTAGCTAACTGGTTAATGATTAGAAGGACAGAGCTGAGCAGAGATAGGTCCTGGATGATAAATGAATTGTGTTTTTAGCCAAACTTTTATAGGGAAGGTGAGATATTAAGTGGGGAGGGGAGTAATGCTCACTGGGAAAATTATTAAGAATGAGAACAAATGGAGAATCTTTTGATTTTTTGTACCTTGCTATTCCAGGTTTCTCAAACCATCTTTAAGTGACTTTGTTCAAAGGGCTGTGTTTTATTACTGTCATTTTCACAGTGTCCTGCAGCAGTGGTTACGAATTTCATATTTAGAAGTCCTAAGGAGCTAAGGTGATGTCTCCATCCTTTACCCTCAGATACTGTATTATTCTTTTAATCCTCTTCTGCAATTGATTTTTTTGGATGGTTGCAGGCTGTTTCAGCATTTGGTCAGCCTATGTTGACCAGCTTCAAGGGGGCTATAACTAGGTGGTCTTTAAGGTCCCTTGCAACCCAAACCATTCTGTGATTCTATGAAAAGTAGCTGATGTATTACTGCTAATTCCCCAGTTTTCATTTATTTTATTATGTCACAGGAATAGATTTCTGAAGTACTGAGGGACAACACAGATTGTCACACTCAGCCATACCAAAACAGTGACAGAAGTAATTTACCTAACAAGTAATTTATTACCTTGTTAGTGTTTGCTCTCTGCTGTGTAGTTGACATATTTATAGCGTTGTGTATGAAACCATGATCTCCTGCTGCTGGCAGAGTAAATGTGCTGAGAAAGGTTTCCGTATGGAAGCATGGACAGACCACTCTTTACTAAAGTTATTTCCATGAGGAGATATAAACAAGAAGACCACAAACTGCTTAATATTGAAATAATTGAAAATTTTACATATCCTTAACATTTGATAAGGAACATGTTGAAGAACAGTTTGGAAAATTGTTTTGTAAACTCAGTGAGATATGGTATGTAGTACTGTGCTGCATCCAGACTGAGTAAGCATTAAGGAATCCTGAGTATCTGCAAATACAAATGTTACTGGTCGTTTATTAACTTCTAGTCCTTTGCAGGAATATTTCATGCGAGGTTTTCTAGGATACTGCGGTTTGCATAATGGTGTTAAAAGTTGCCTGTGGCTGAGAAAGCTAAATCAAGCAGCAGTCTTATGTTTATTTTGTTAATTTTCTGTGCTTTTAGGGCATTACATATGACCATGTAGAATTAAATGTATATTTAAATGGAAAAAACATGCATTGTCCAGCTTCAGGAATCCGAGGGACTGTCTATCCAGTGGTCTATGGTAAGTCAGAGATTTTCAAACTGTTTCTTGATATGGGTCCAGAAGGCTGGGCAGTTACTGCACTCCGTTGAAAATTGCCAGGTAAAAAAACCATGAAGCAGATGGAAAAAAGAAAAACAACGAATTCAAACTCATGTAGACTCGTGGGCTAATCTGCTTTCTCTGAAACTTAGTATTTATGCCTATGAATTTCACATACTTCATAAATGCACTCAGTGTTGAATGCAAATAGATACTGAATTGCTGTTTGTATTTTCTTCTGGAAGTAATAACGTTAACATAGCACTAGTACAGTTGCTGCTATGTAGTGGTACAGCTCCTTGCTGCTGCACCAAATCAATGCCTGGTTTTGAAATCCAGCAATTGGTGAGCAAATTGTGGTAGCTGTTTTGCCAGCAACCATCAATACAGCACAGCAGTTTTGAACAAGAAACAAATACCATATCCAATTAATCCCTGCAAAGGCAGTTTAAGAAAGAATTTATGAATTATGGAAGTTGGAATTTGGCCAAGGCATGTGTTAACAATTTACTTTTCCAGAACTTGGCGGTGGTTTTGTAGTTCCCCAGTAGTCAGAATTCTGTTTAACATCTCATCTGAAAGGCAGCACTTCCCCCAGCTCAGTGCATAATCAAAGCTACGCTTGTGGCTTGTAACTTACAGCAAATGATAACTTCTCTTTGGATTCCCTCTGTTACATCTACAGCTATCCCCAGCTATCTTTATTCCTGTGTGAGCTTTATCTAAGTAGCAGCCTCTGCCAGGATGCCATTAGCTATGTGATGTGGATAATTTTTTCCTGTCATGGTTGGTTCCTGATGAAGCGTGGTCGTGTTCCCATTGATACATTTGTAATATTGAATTTTATGAGCGGGAAGAAAATCCTTTAGGTGTGTTGTAGAGCCTTTGAAGTCTATAAATGTACATGACAAATTTTATCTTTCTGTGTTGCTGGAGTGGAAATTTTGTCTGGTCACTGTGATGTGTTCTGAAGCCACATGATGGCGCTGCTAAAAGGCGGTTGCGGACAGTAACTGCCCTGCAGCCCTGCGGGATCTCCTGCAGAGCGCTGCATGGGCAGCAGGAGAATTGCTGTGATAATTCATTGGTACATCTTCCCTCTGCTTTGGAAATGGTGTAACATAGCATGAAGGGTGCAGGTTGCTCTCAGAAAACATTTGGTGGCATGTTAGTCTACCATCAATAATTTTTTCTCTGACTAAAGAAGTTCCGTGCCTGGAGGATGCATAGACCTTTTATTGCCAGGCTCTTACTACCATCTTCCACAAGTGGGCATAATTTCATCATAATTATCATGTCTCCTACTTGTAGCTATAATAATTGAGGTCTGCAAATAATTTTTTGTGGTAGTTACATAGTGTAAGTTTTAACTATAGATGTTCTTAATTTAACCTGAGCTACTTCTAATCATGTGAAGGGATTTGAACATAGAGAAGAGAATTCCGTAAGCATTTACTCTATCCATAATTCATACCAGAACTACAGGTACCTTTTAAAAAGAAACATTATAGGATGGGCAAACACAGTACCAAGCTTGAGAATGTAAAACGGAAAAATAGACTTAAAGGTTGTGCCCTGCAGCTGCTGTACCTCAGGCACTCATGTGGAAGTGAGATGCAAACACTACATAAGTACTGCAGAACTGAACAAATATATACTAGTAGGAGTTTTAAGTGAGCCTAGGAAGTGAAAATTCCTACTTTGTCTCTGAGGTATCTAAATTCTAAACCAAATATGGAGGTGAAGCTTTCCAGTTTTAATATTGCTAGTGTACCAGGTTCATCTTAGAAAGAAGTTGTTGTTGAAAGAGATCTTGCTTTTCTGACTGGTTGGGTATTTCCATTTGCTAATGCAATATATGAAGGCTTTGCTGTGAAAATCCTCATCAATTTCTTTTCTATAAAGTGTATCTACATTCAGTGTAGAAACACTTGTGTCGCAGATTGTGCAAAGGATCGAACGCTGGAAGAGGTATTATAAAAAACCCATTAACTTCCAACTTAAAGAAGCAAAGATGCTTTCTCTGCATCACGTGCTAAAACAGATGGTCTGACACCGACGATTGCAGACATCTGAAACCTTGTAAATCTCCCAAAAAATTGTTGCACCCAGCTGACACTCCAGCAGAACTAGAAAGTGGACAGAAAGATATGCAGCTGAGGAGGTGACAGCTCTGCCATGGGTGCCAGTAGTGTCCTTAGTCTGGAAATTTCTGGAGAAATAGGAGATTTTGAGAAAATGGTCTGAAGCCCTGCTAATGCTTACAGTGAAATCAGAGGTGCTATTCCCATTGACTGCACCAAGGACCATTACTGACTAAAGAAAACAGCAGAAAAGAAGGAAGATTTCCTTCCCATGGGTACGTGTGTAGGGCTTTACCATATTTGTTGAAGGGATGTCTTTTAAACGTATTATATATATAATGGATGAATTGGAGAATATTCTTCCTAGTTTGGGCATGGTGTATAACTTACTAAGACAGTGTAGTAGAGGATCAACGTGTAAGTGTTCCTTCTCTAATTCCTTTTTTTTATTCTCTTCTGCAGTTGATGACAGTGCCATTCTGGATTGTCAGTTCAGTGAATTTTATCACACACCTCCACCAGGGTTTGAAAAGATCCTTTTTGAGCAACAAATCTTCTGAATGTCTTCGTACTGAAAATTTGCACCCTGCACTGTTACAAAAGCTTTGTCATCTTAAATAAAGCTTCACTTTACGTTTAGGAACCATATCTGTATTTTAAGTAAGTACTTGTGACTGTGGTCTGCAGAATTTATGTGTTGACTGCAACACCAGGTAACTGTGCTGCAAATATGAGATTTCTGGCAATGGTTTGTAGTCAAAAGTGAATGTTTGGGGTAGGGTTTTTCTCCAATTTGTACTTGATGCATAAGGATACTAAGGGATATTATTGTCATCAGTATTACATTCAGTATTTTGAAAAAACTGGAGTTCTGTAAAGCAAATAGTGCTTATGCATACGATAGCTATGGAGATGGATAGTTCTCTTGATTATTTCTTTCCCCCAGCTTTTTCACCAGAAGTTCGTGCTTTGTTTAAAGGCAGCACTGTGTGTCCAGTGTGTGATTTGGAGTTGCAGTGTCTCAGTTTTGCACAGTGACTAACCATACAATGGCATAACTAGCAGATAGGTACTTTTTCTGCAAGGTATAGTTGAATCTATTCCCTCAGTCTTAGACAGGGAAATATAACTTATTTATTTCTCCTAGCTTTTCATTTGCTTTTATTGTCACAAATAATAATGACACTTTCTAATAACACTTTTTTGTTGGACCTTAAAAATGAAACCTGAACACTACCCGTGTGTTTGAGGACCACCACGCTGCAATACTCTTGTAGGAGAGCAAGTACAGATCACTCAGTCTGGGTATGTGAGGAGTCAATTGGGAAGGCTAGGAGATGCTACGGTGAAGCCTTACATGTTAAACTGTAAGTTAGATTATTCTCTTACAGAATAGCATATTTAATTTCTTTGTGAATCATTTATGAACGATTGATGGCTAAGACATTGTTCTAAAATGTGATGCCCTTGAATATAAATTATGAGATGCTTTCTTTTTTTTTCACTCTCGTCGCATTTAATATACTTCCTAAAAAAATTTTTATTATAAAGAAAATCTTCATACTGAATGTTTGTGTTTTGGGTTTTGCTCTTCCTGGGTTAATGCATTTGCATAAATGAATTATTTTATTTAAATATTTTTAGAAATTATCTGATTCTGGAATTTTCAAATACAAACAGCTTTCTCAAAGCCTTTCACCTTACAGTTTTCTGTATCTGTCTTTTCATTTGGAGTGGTCCATGTTTTCCTTCCCTTTAGCCTTTCTATCAAATAATGGTGTTGGGTAGAACTTTTCAGCCTGAAAGGAATGATGCCCTTGTCACCATTATGGTATAAAGCTCAGTTTTATATAAAGTGCAGTTTTATCGTCTCCCCTTGAAATCTGCTCTGCTTTGCTATGTGGTTGGATACATAATTAAGTTAAATTAAACATTCTTGTGTTTTGCTTCAGTTTCCCCAGTAGATGTTTTGAGCGATTTTCCTGGTAGATATTGCTAGGGCTAAAGCTTCTGTGGTGGGCTGACCCTGGCTGGACACCAGATACCCACCAAAGCCACTCTGTTACTCCCCTCCTTGGCTGGATAGAGGAGAGAAAATACACTGAAAGGCCCATGGGTCAAGATAGAGAGAGTTCACCAATTACAGTCATGAGCAAAACAGACTCGACTTGGGGAATTCGGTTGAACATATTGCCAATTAAATCACAGTAGGATAATGAGAAATAAAGCCAGATCCTCAAATACCTTCCTCACACCCCTCCCTTCTTCCCAGGCTTAACATCTAAATTTTGTACCTCTGCCCCCCAGCTGCAGTGCAGGGGGATGGAGAACGGGGGTTATGGTCAGTTTGTCACACATTGTCTCTGCTGCTCCATTCTGAGAGGAGGACTCCTCACACTCTCACACGCTCCAGTGTGGGTTCTCTCCCATGGGAGACATGAACTTCCCTAGTATGAGTCGTTCCCATGACTTCTTCACCAGCTGCACCAGCACTGGCTCTGTTGGACAGAAGTTTCTGGCAGCTTCTCACAGAAGCCACCCTTAAAGGCCTGCTGCTCCTAAAACCTTGCCACGCAAACCCAATACAGCTTCCAGACAGACTGAGCTCCAGATGGCTGATGCAGCCCTCCAAATCCTGGTTGGCAGGGAGTGGCTGGGACCACTCTGTGGGGCCAGGAATGATGTCCCTCTGCTCTTCAGGAGGGATGCTGTCCTGGAGAAGCTGTGCTGCTAAATATAGGAGTTGCAGAATGCAGTGGGCAGCCTGCACTGCATCAGAGAAGATGAAATGGAGATGGGCAGGATTTTCTCTGAAACTTAACAGCTTGAAGAGCCTCAGGTCCCATCTGCAGCAAGGAAGCAGGCAGTGTCTACCTCACACTATTAAGGTAAGCAAAACCTCTGGAGAAGGGGAAGGATGGAAGCCAGGGACTTCTGGCAGCAAGAAGGTTCCTGCCCCATTTAATACAACTGCAAAATAGGCTCACTGCTCTCAGAGTTGATGAGGAGCTAGATGTGTCTTTCAAGCGAAGAACATGGTCCACTTAACTCCAAACCATGCAAGACTTACCAGGAATAAACAGTGAGTCATTGTAATGGTGACTCCCAGTTGCAGGGAACAGAGGCACCCATCTGTCAACCCAAACAATTGTCCAGACAGGTTTGCTGCCTTCTGAGAGCCAGGATCTGGGATGCTGTGGAGTGGAGGGACTACTGAAGCTTATCCAGCCCTCTGACTATGACCTCCTACTGTTACTCCATGTGGGCACAAATGATACTGCCAGGGGCATGGGAGCCCAGGTGGTGGTTTCAGGCCTGCTGGTGAGGGGAGAGGGAGTGAGGAGGAGGACACTAACAGGACAAGCCAATAATTAACTGCATAACTGATGTCAACAGGGTTTTGAGTTTTATGTTTGTTCACATGTAAGTGTCTGCTTGGGAGAGATGTAGGATAAAGCTGGTTTTGCCAATAGGACGGCTGGTTTCATCAGGAGAGCTTTAAACCAAGGATGACAGAGGGACAGAGGGATGGAGTGACAGGTTAGCTGAGCAAAGGGCATGGGTGGTGTGACACAGGAAAGGGATCACAAAATCAGCAAAATAGGTTTTAGGAGGTTACAGCACTTGCATGTAAGCAAGAAAGTGCCTACAAGTTACCATAATGGAGAAATCCCCAAGCTGTTTCTAGGGAGTCAGCATGTTGGGATGACTCTCTGAAGTGCCTGGAGAAGGGTGATAAAGATGGTGAAGGTATCAGAGCATCTCTCCTATGATGAAAAGGCTGGGAGAGCTGGGCCTGTTCAGCCTTTAGAAGAGAAGACTCAGGGGAATCCAATAAATGTATATAGATACCTGAAGGGAGGGTGCAAAGAGGACAGAGCCAGGCTCTTTCTGGTGATTCCCAGTGATGGGACCAGAGACAATGGGCTCAAACTGAAACACAGGAGGTTACCTCTGAACATCAGGAAACACTGTTTTACAGCGAGGGGGTTTAGCACTGGCACAGGTTGTCCAGACTAGTTGTGGAATCTATCCTTGGAGATACTCAAAAGCCATCTGGACATGGTCTTGGGCAACTGGCTTTAGGAAGCCCTGCTTGAGCAGGGCAGTTGGCCCAGATGACTTTTGGAGACCCCTTCCGACTTCAACCATTGTTCCTTGAGGTGACGCTTGTACTAGTTGACACATACCATAATGTTTCTGTCATCAAGTTTGTGTGGGAATTCTTAAAGAGCCAAGGCCATGTCGTGAGCGATCCCGATACCCTGAGCCTTATTACTGTAAAGTAAGAAGGTTCTTGGCAGGTATAACCAAGGTCAATTGCCTTGTTAGGCCTCTGTAATTTTCCACTGAAAACGTGCAGAGAATGATCTCTGCTGAGGTTGTAGTTTCCCACTGTATTTTTAGAGTGAAGTATTTAATCACAATTATAACAAGTTGTAAACATTAGCTTTGTAAATGGTAGTAACCTCTAGACTAACCAATTAGAGCTCAGTATCCAAGGCTGTTACATAAGAAACCTAAGGGTGTAAGGGTATAAAAGGAGCACTGTATCTGAATAAACTTTGGCAATTGCTTGATCACATTGTCTCCGCGTTGTCCGTGACTCCTGTGTCAACAAGTTTGTCAGCTCTTCAAACTTGAACTGATTATATATGAATATGGAGATATAGATACATAAAAGAAATGGAAGGCATGTGTCCTTTTTCCTTTTGATACCTTTCAACAATGCCTTCAACAGTGGTTCTTTGCCATGAAAGACTACTGAGATGAAAGTGCTTCTTGTGGAATGATATTTCCCATGTTTGGGGGCAAAGGAGGAAGTATTTAACAAGATTCTTACCATTTTATCTAACTGCACCTAGAAAACAACTTATTTTTTTCAAGTCTGCTGTGTTTAAAAATATTTAACAGTAGAAGCTGCTACCTTGAGCTTAATGTAGACTTGCTTTAAAATTCAGAGATGTCTCCTTCAAGGCTGGTGTTTGAAATGGAAAATATTTTGGTAAATGTAAGCCATTCAAAATAGAGGCTAAATTCACAAAAAAATATGAAAAGGGCCTGCTTTTATAGCTCACAGTGGTTAAGTTTTCATCTTAAACAGAGATATGCATTTGTAACACCACACAGTGTAACTACCTGTCTTGTGTAAGAAGCAGAAAACTTCTGGTTTTATAACTGGTGACACAGGAAAACTCTATAAAATAAGGGGTATGTGTGTGAATAAAAAATTATTACTGTCTATTTATCAAAATGGAAAAGAGAGCACCGCTTTCACCTGAAAGTCAGTTTTGTGGTGATCGTTCATGAGAGAAACAAGGGTCCATTGCACAGATCAGAAGATGGACCACAGAAATAGAATGTGTATTAACCTGTCTCTCAGCGTCTCATTTCAGTATCTGGCAATAAACCCAGATGTTTTCCCAGGTGTGTTCCAAATTCCATCTTTGCCCAGAGGAATGAGGTGCAATTCCTGTTTCTAAAAGTTGCACTAGAAAGTAGCTTTCAGCTAAGATTTAGCAATTTCATCTTAACAAGAATGAATCTTGCTTCCCAGTGAAATGGTTGAGGTATTTCCATTAATAGTTCATACCCAAATATCTTCTTCATCTTTGAATGTTACAATTCAGACACTATTTCTTGGAGTGCAAAACTTTGTATTGACAAATCCTGTATGTTTTCTGAGTGCTTTTGAGATTATACTGGAGCAGCACGATACAAAGTCTTTATTTGTGCATCCACAATAGGGCTGACAGGGCACATAATACAGATTGCATATAGAGTTGTTATTTTTGTAATACTGAAACAGTTCATGGTGCTTCAGGGATAGATGAAATCAGCAGTACTATTCCAACAAGCTTGAATTCCTACTTAGGTAATATAAATCTAGAAATACTGTAAAAAATTGCCTGGAAAGGTACTATTTCACAAAAGAATCATGCCAGGATATGGCAATGTAGAAGACCTGCAAAGATAAACTTTGTGATGTGCACTGGGTCCCTTAAATCCCATTGAGAGCAGTTCTACTCCCAAGCCTACAGAAAGCATTCAGAGATGGCAGGATCTGCTCTTCAGGTGCAAATGTTCATGAGAATACAGACTTCCATGAGTATTCTTGCTGGTTTTCCTCTTCTTAGGAATGCACTCCCATGCATGCAGCTGTGTGCAAAAACAATAGAAAGAACAGGGTCCTAGTAGTTGATGTGGATTTCTTAACTTTATCTGAGTAAGTTCTTAGTTTATTTTTGTAGTACTTACTCATCTTTGTTATCATTTTGTGTTGATGTTGCTTTGTATACTATCGGTCAAGCTCACAGCTGAGATAAGGTTTCACAATGTTCTATGATCAAATTATCAAAACAGATTCTTACATGTCTCTCTGAATCCAGGCTTTACAGTCTAAGGATCCAGCCCCCGCAAGATACCTAATGTGTTAAGAGTCAACATTGCTTTTGAAAACAGTCAACTATTACCTCTTGCTGTAGTGAGGGACCTGGTTGCATAAATAGATCCAGAACTGTGCCACTAAGATATTTGTGGGAAGCCTGTGATAGAAGATTTGGTATACATGTAAGTGCCTCTTCACTGCTCCTTTCTTTGCCTAGTTCCACAATAAAATACTTCTCAGGTTATTGACATCTTGGATATGGATTTCAAGACAAAAGCTCAAAGGGCCAGAGATGCACAGCATCTGGCTTTTGCTTGAGTCCTTCATGTAAGCTCTCTGATGGGGCAAGTCTTGGTGTCTTGAATGTTGAATTTCTGCATGTTGAATATTTGCAAGAACAAATAGTAGGACCAGTTCCTTCCTGAACTGGCTTCTGTGAGAGCCCTGGTTTTCACCCTTTTCCTCCCTCCCCCTTTAGCTTTTCCTAGCCCCTTTTCTAGCCCTATGTTGGACCTAAGGAAAACCACCTGAACTGGCTGCCAAATGAGTCAGCAGATGAGCTCTTTATCTCCCCATGTGGCCCAAAACGTCTGACACTTCCAGGGAAAAGGAATAGCTGCTTAGACACTGGAATTTCCTTTCCTGCAGTTAAGAGAGGTGGGCTGGGGATTAAATGAGATTGAAAGAACATTCTTGTGGGGAGTCATCTGCTAAAATGTCAGAAATTCAGTGTGAAAAGAAATGCATAAATAAAACTAAGGTCACTTTCCCTAATTCCATAACATGCCAAGAAAAAAATTGTATCTTTGTATATATGTATTTAGGTTGCATTGTGCCTGCAATCTAATTCAAGATAATGCAGGGAGAGCAAAAATAGCAGCCAAGTCACATCCATGGAAAACTCTGGCACGTTTAGCAGACAAGACAGTTCCTAGCTTCAAGAAACATGAAGACTTGAGTCATATTTCTTGGATATGCTCATTAAATTGGCAAGCAGTACATGCTAAAATCCCCATTGTTGAGAAATCTAAATTCCCTTTTGCCTTAAAATGTCTGCACTTATCAGTATAAGATGGCTTATGACCTTTCCATAAGTGGAAAAGAATTACACTGAATAATGCTTGCAGTAGTTCAGTGAGGATTTTGTGTGGAAAAAGGGCAGCTCTGGGCCAAAGTAAATTCTGGCAAAATCGAGATAAGCTGGTGGAAGCAGCTTGTTTGTAGCATGCTCCAGACAAAGGCATCTTTTCCTGTCTGTGGGTGGAAATGGTGCTTCCCACTCCAGGGGTTTGTCAGGAGAACACATCTAGGGAGTGTGAGGCCATGTTCAGGCTGCTCGTACCCTAATGCCTGTCACAACTCCATCTCCATTGTCTGAGGAATCAAGTCTGAGCAGTCTGAATCACTCATGACTAATTTGAATGTAGTAGTTATAACTCCTAAATTAAGCTCTCTGAGTAGGGGGTGTGAGCACACCTTCAGACATTACAGTAAATTATCTGAAGAGTCTGTATTTTGCCAGAGATTTCTTTAGGAAAGGATTGAGCTGCCTGTAACCTGTTTCCTCTCTTCTTATCTAATTCATAATCTTTTCTTCATCTGCTGTAAAAAGGCCTATTTTCCCTCTGGTATTAAAACAAGTGAAGCGCCTGTGATTTATTTGTCACAGGCTAACAATTCCCAAATTCTGGGAAACTTACTCTCTTCTTAAAAAGCAATGGTCAACATAATCCTGTTGGCTAAAGCCCCTGCGGGAGATGTATGTCAGACAGCAAAAGAGCTCTGCTGATACTGCTTGAATGGTTTCCTCAGAGTGAGCAGTTGTGACAGATGGCCTTTTTTCCCTTTCCCCACATATTGCTGGATCTTTTCCTTGCAGAGCCATGCTAGTTGGGATAAGGAGGCAAACTGAGCTGCCTGGAGGCTTCTTAGCAGGATCAGCACAGTGAAAGTTGGGGCTTCAGGGAGAGGAGCCAGAGCTGGATCAAATGGCAAGGACAAAGCCAAAAATCCTCTACATTTGCTGTGTTTGCTGCTGCTGCTTTCCTGGTAAGGTGGGAAGAGTCAGTGACTGTAACTGGTGGGAGAGCACACCTCTCCCACTGCAGCAACACTCTGGTAGAGCGCTCCCCTAAATATTTTATCCCAGGTCACACAAAAAGTCTGAATCTGGTGAACCAATCCAGCTTTATCGGTGAGGAGAGGGAAGGGCTGCTATCTCCAGCTAACACAGCGCCTAAGTGGGAAGGAGCTTCTGGGCTCGTGAGTGTTAAACTGTCAAAAGCATTGCTTGTGGCTGCATCACTGCTCACTGCATTCCGGAAGGTGTTATTCCATTTTTACTGAAATAGCTCTGTCCTCGCTAGACGTGCTTCACAGCATAGCTCGCTGCTATTCCAGCACTGATAAAGCTGTCCTGTTGTGCAGATAGCCTTAACATCACTGCTATTTCTTCTCCTCTGTAGAATGGCAATCATAATATTTCTGTTCCCTCACCCTCTGTCTTCATCCCAAGAGCCAGGGATGTCAGATCCATCCCAGGGAAATGGGCAGATCCCTCAGGTTTGGCTGTCAATTCAGCTCTACATCTGTTGCTCCAAAATGAGCCTCCCACTGAGGGTGGTTGTGGGGGAAGGTAGACTGTGACCTTCTGTAGCAGTGATCTGCTTAGCTGTGCTTTATTGTTTAGTACCTTATTGTTGCTTTCAGGATTGCTCTGTAAGAAAGTAAGTTCCCCTTTAGGGCCATCTCTGTTTCTGCCCTTTGTTTCTCTTCCTTCCGTATTTTCCTGTCTCTGAATGCACCGACACACAGTATTTATACCAGTGCAACCCCTGTTACACTGATATAGAAGGATCTGCAGTTGCTGATGTTAGCTTAGCTGGTGAATTTCTTGGTGGCTTGGGCTCCTCTTAGAGCCTGGAATCATTTTGCACTACAGTAACTTACACTGCAGCAGTTGTGTGGTTCCTCTCTGTCTGTGTGATCTTGTCTTTGTGTGAAGTTGTGCTGGCCTGCAGCCAGACTCCACTTCTTTGTGTCCATGTGCTCCAGAAAATATAACACATTCTCCTAGTTAGCTTGATGCCCTGCCTAGTCACAGTGCTTCCACCTGGTCCTGGTTTCCTTATCCTCTGAGGACAGAAATAAGCACAAGTCCTGATTTCTCAGCAGAACTGCTTTGACCATACACAAAGATGCTACAATTGCAGTGGCAGACAAGCAGGGTGGCACTTTGTGAAGAACAAACAGGAAGAGTCAAAACTAGCCTGCAAGAAGGCTGAAAAGCAAACCCTGATCCAGGCATGGCACATCTCCCAGCCAGTTAGCCAGTTGCCTGGTGTGGGCCCCCTTTCCCTGTGCCACACACACGTTCCCAGCCACAGCAGGTTAAAATCAAGGCAGCTTGTTCAAATCCCAGCATACCATGTCTGCATTACGAAGCACAGGATGTATACTGATCCCATGAAGGGTGCATTTAGACAATAGTGTAAATCACTAATGAATAAAAATTCTAGACACAGATTCTGTTCAGTATGTCTCATCAAGGCTTTTTGTTGTTGTTTTAATCGGGAGAACTTTAGCAAGGCTTTTTTTTTTCAGTCTGTATGAGTTTCAAAAGGTGCCTTTTATCAGCAACCTGTATCTATGCTCTCTCACAGTTGTGACCAAAACCCGTACAGTAGCAATATTCAAAGTCCTGAAAGCAGTGCCCTGCACAGCACAATGTTTAGGCACTAAAAATGAGCTTGAAAATTGCCTACATGCTTTTCAAACTGTCACTGGAGAGGGACTCTTCATCAGGGCCTGTAGAAACAGGGCGAGGGGTAACAGGTTCAAAACTTAAACAGGGGAAGTTCAGGTTAGATATAAGGAGGAAGTTCTTTACTGTGAGGGTGGTGAGGCACCGGAATGGGTTGCCCAGGGAGGTTGTGAATGCTCCATCCCTGGCAGTGTTCAAGGCCAGGTTGGACAGAGCCTTGGGTGACATGGTTTAGTGTGAGGTGTCCCTGCCCATAGCAGGGGGTTGGATCTTAAGGTCCTTTCCAACCCAAACCGTTCTATGATTCCATGATTTTATGATTCTATAATTCTGACTAATTGCTTATTGAACCTGGATGGTGCCATGAGGCAATGGTTGGTTGATGCCAGCTAGAGTCAGTAGCAAACTGCTGGCAACAAGGCTGCTTTTTCCCAAGTTGGCCCATTCCCAGGGGAGTGTTTGGAAAGTTATTCAATAATAGCAGAGGGAATAACTGTTTCAATTCCAGTTCCTAGAAAACAGGCAAGGGCATATAGCACTTGTGCAGTTAATTTCACACAAATTAACTTGAATCTTTTGTAACATTCCAGAAATACTCACATAATGGACTTAAAAGTCCACACTGGCACCAATAAGGGTGTCCATGTTCATCCTCTTCCTCATGCTGGCATTAGGCTTCCATAAAATCTCACAAGCTCTCTAGCCCAGGGAACACACATATTTTTGAAACACTGGGAAGAAAGCATGATCAGCAGCTATGTCAGCTCTGAGGGGAGTAAGGGAAGAAAGAAAATGTCTTTTTTTTTCCTAGACAGAAGCCTGAAGTCCAGTCGGTGCAGCACTTCTCTACTGTTCAAGAAAAAGGCTACAGGATTTGGGAGAGGGGTGGAATTTCCCCCAGGAACACACACAGAAGTGTAATTCTGGCTGCCATGCATAGATACTTTCACATAATAACACATTTCACCCTTTTTCATGGATGTAAGTTATACTGCTAATACTTTTTGGCTGGAATATCTGCTTCCACACTCAGCAACAAGAAAAGGAGGCATGGGGATTATATAGTGGTAGAAGAAAGAAAGTGAAACAACTTTTGTGTTTGAATGGGGCCTGCGTGTCAGGAGCAGCGCTACAATCTGGGAACAGTTTTGCAGGGCTTCATGTTTCAGACTAATTCTAGGCTGTCAGTCTGTGGCAGAGAGAGCTTTTGTTACTTTGGGTAATTCCTTTTCTGATGCAGTTTGAGGGAACAAGGTCCTACAATTGAAAGTATTTTGCTTTTCAATCTATTGAGAAGCTAAAAGGTTCATAATTCCAGTTCCAAGAAGCTTAGCTGTATGGCCACATGTTTCATCTCAAAAAGGAGCAGGGGCAAGCCACCTGCCTTGCAGATTTGCAGAACCACTGTGGTAGGTCATGTAATGCATCCATCTGACTTGTAAGCCGTGTAAAACTATCTCTTCTTAGTTGAGAAATACTTGTTTTCTTCAATGCGTAAGTGATGACAAATGCACACAAAAACCAAGGGACTCCAGTGCAGGTGTGGTTGCATCCTTTTAAAGACATTCATTAGTTAAAGCTAAAAGCTTGTTAAAACTTGAAACCAAAACTGATTATAATTTTTTTCAGTACAGTCTGAACACTGGGGCTGTGCAGCATAAGGGAGGCTCCAGCTCTGTGGAGCACCTTCTGTCCTGTAGCTAGGAAAGAGCTGATCTTGGTACTGAGTTTCTGGACTCAACATAGAGAATGGTCCTTCTCCCCTTCTCAGGAGTCACCTGTACAATGACACTGAGCTTTTCTCCTGCGGTGCAGGTAGACAGCCTGGGAGTTACCTGGAAGTACGAGTGCTCCTGCCAGCTTCACAAGGGGATGGGGAGGGACAGCAATGTGCAGGGACTTACTCCTCCAGCACTTTGCTACTACATGAGGCTGCAGCAGCCAAGTTGTGGAAGGCCCCAACTTCATCCATTCCCCAAGTATGGCTCCTCCAGTGTACAGCTCGCTCCGCAGCACCTCAAAGTGGGAGGCCACCAACATGCCCTACCATGCACAAAGACATTGTTCTGATTAATATCTAATAGTCATAAATGGGATTGTGTATAGGTCCGTGGTACCATTTGAATATATTGCTGTTGAAATCTGATTTCTAATGCCATCAGTGATGTTAACGAAGAAGGAAAACTGTTTCTTTTTAGTTGCAGGAAACAAATAGCAATCCTGTCTGCTTTCAAATAAGTCATAAGATCTGGAAAAATATCTACTAGCAACATGATTTGCGTTTGCAGGAAACATTCCTGCTTCGCCCCAATATATTCTAATGATTTTTTTTTAGTCATGGTAATCCCTTCATAAATATCCCACAGTGTGGTAGTGGTATTTTAATCAGCAAGCTTTGTGGAAGGTGAAATGTCCAAAGTGATAAGTTTGAGTTTCAAGTGTTCTGGGAAATGTTTTGGGAGAGGGCAACCTTCACAACCACTTTTTGAGATGAGCCCCATAAAAAACTCTTTAAAAACCTCTGGAAATGAAATGAGCTAATGTAGCAGTCCCCAGGAGAGGACAGACTTGCAGTCGGATGGGAACAAAGGCCACATGAGAGGAAATACCAACTTAGTGGATGTTAATTCACACCTGTAAACTACTGTGTGCAAAAGCAGCTGGGATTCGACTCCCCAGTCCTTTTTCCAAGTTAAAGTCATGACAAAACATTTGCAGCAATAATGGCCTAATCACCCTTTGAGAAAGGCTTCTGGGGGGAACTGAACAGGGACAGGATTTAAGTCTGGCAGCAGCAGCACAAGTCTGGCTACAGATGCCCAGAAAAGTGCTACTGCCCCTGCTTTTGCTCCCACTGGTATTGTAGTAGTGCAGCTGCATCGTGGAGTACACTTCTGCTTCAGCAATGAAATGGCACATACTCACTAAGGAATCTTATCCTAAAAGTTATTAAAATAATAATAATTATTATTATTGTTGTTGTTGTTGCTCTCTGAGAAACCTATCTTAAGCATGCCAACATCTCCAGTTTGCATGCCCTGAGTATGTTAACTCAATGTTAATCTTAACTCAATGTTAAGTGATACATTCCTGGGTGTCCTTCAAGTTTTCACACCAGTTTTTTTGCTTGGGAAGGGGTGGAACACTTGAGAGGGTTGAGCTGCAGCCTGCCCCAAGCTCTCACAAAGTTCGGAGAGCCTGTGGTGCTGGGGTTCTTACCTGTGATGTGCCCAGCTCACCAACTCCTCTTCCCTCCTGAAATCTGGCTCATCTTGGCCGATAATCAGTCCTTTCCATTTTTCCTTGTGAAATTCCCAGTAACAGCGTCAGAGCTTGGATGCAAACACCTTTGTTCAAAATGCAAAATGACAGCAGCAGATGCCTTTATAGCCAGCAAACGGCTTGAAAAAGGGCAGATTAAAGAAACAGCAAAAATTAAATATATAACATTGACACTCAGAGAGGAGTTTTCTCTTCAAAATGAAGCAATTAACATGTACGGACTCATTCTGCAGGGCTGGGAGGAAGCAGGAGGCACGTTATTTAAACGAATTGCCATGTAGCCCGTGATTATCATTAGGATTCATTCAAACCCAGGCATTCAATAAAGCGCCTGCTCTGCGGCTGGCTCTGTGCTGCCTCTCTATCAGTACCTATTGTTTCATAATCTCACCATACTCGACGCTTTTTTTATCCCAACCAAGTCTGCCTTGTTTATTACCCTCCCCAGTGACTAAGCCAAAGCCTGATAACAATGCATGGATTCATTTGCCTCTTTTCCTCATGTTAGCTGAAAGAGTGATGTCTTCTCCCCTAATTGCAGAGGATCTCTTCAGCTTTGCAATTTCTGTATGGGAAGCTTGTCTAGGGGAAGGCGTGGGGATATACATAAACCTGAAAACTCCCTGACAGGGGAGATAATTGCTCAGAACCCTCCTAAACGGCTCTGCACAAGCAAGTTTCCACATGACAGACGGGGAACCTTGCACATGGCTCAACAGCCATGGCCGCTTTTCCTCTATCCCCGCTGAATGGCTTCCCTCTGCTAATACCAGTGCAGCTCAGGCGGGCTCTCTGTGGCCAGACCTGGCTGTTCCTGGCTACGCTCTGCCCGGGTAGATCCCATGTTGGCCTGCAGTCAAATGGGATGGGGATGCACTGCCAGGGGCAGAGCTTCCGCTTGCACAAGCACCAAGGCACCACCACAGTACGTTTCATGCAGGAAAGGAATCATCTGGGGGCAATTCCCCTCTCCTTCACAAGACAATGGAGCTTGTCACAAATATACAATATGCAACAGGACAAGGGTTAGTGGTTTCAAACTAAAAGAGGGGAGATTTGGGATGGATGTGGGGAAAAAAGTTTTTACAATAAGGGTGGTGAAACACTGGCACAGGTTGCCCAGAGATAATGGATGCACCATCCCTGGAGACATTTGAGGCCAGGCTGGATGTGATTCTGGGCAACCTGACCTAATGAAAGGTGTCGCTGCTCATTGCAGGTGGTTGGACCTTTGAGGTCCCTTCCAACCCAAACTGTTCTATGAGTCTGATCTCACAGTTTTTAAATTATTCTCTCCCTCTATTCTGATTCAGAACAAAGCCAGGGTCTTTCTGTTGTTTTGGGAGCACTGACCTCACTGAGGGGGAATCTGGTTTCCCAAATGTCAGGAGAGTCCCCCTGCACTTGCAGCATCCTGTAGCAGGTGGGTTGCAGCATCAGGAATCCCATCCCTGCCCAAGCCCCAGCATGCTTGGCACCTTCCCTTGCCCTTTGTCTCTTCCACAAACATCTCTGTCTCCCAGCATGGCCTGAGCACATCCAGCAACTGGGCAACCCCACTGCATGGAAACACAGACCATCACTTACCTCTCTCCTGCTAGGAACACGTTGCAAAACCACCCCTCCTTCCTGCAGAAAGCTGGAGCTTTGTCATCTTCCCCAAAACCTCTGCATTTCTTTTATCGAAACCTTAAACCAACATTTTCGGGAGCAATTTGGAGCATCCCTCAGTGTGGATTAAACCCACCAGAGCTGGGCTGTGTTTTACCTTTCAGCACGCTGTGCTTCAAAGATGCACTTTTCACAGCGTCAAAGCCTCTCCACCCACAAATGAAAGGAAAATGAAGCACTAGGCATATAAACCACAAAATGTAACATAAACAAATACATATTTCATATATAATGTGTCTATATAAATAAAAATTATATAGATTATATAAATATATATATACATGTGGAGTATTTATACATGAAACATTGATACTATATAATAAACACATCTATATTTCTATACTATGTTCATGTATTTACATTTATATAGTATGGCTATGCAGTGTATTTGAGTCATTGGTTTTTGCTCAAACAAGATGTTTTTCAGACTGACCTTTTCCCACATGTCTGAGAAGAGAAGCCTGTGCCCAGAGGTGGATGTCTGTGGTTCAGGTACCGCAGGTGGGGATGGACAGGGGGTCTTGGAAGAGCTTCAACACAGTAAGCAGAGAGACCTTTAGCAAGTGCAGGCCCAAAGCTTTGCTTTAGATCATGTCCCTTATGGGAGAGAAGGTGCTTGCTCAGTTCACCCTACTTGCTAGTGCCTGAAGCTGTCCCTCTGCAGGTTATGGTAACCTTATGGTATCCCACATCTGACCAAGACAGAAGGAGGACCATGTCCAGTGGGACAAGGAGCTGCACTCAGCACAATGAAAGATCACCATCACCCAAAGCACGTCCCTATGGTCCAGGCCCTCCAGGGTGTATTTGGCTGGGCTGCAGGTTTCTGGCTCTTGCTGCTTCTGCTTTCTAAGTGTGAGGTGCATTGACACCATGTCCTCAACTCTGAACCCTCTCCAGGCTTCAGCAGCAGCATGGGCAGGATTTTGAGGTTCACAGCTTTTGATTTAGACTTGGGAGCTGTGGACTGAGCTGACCATAGCCACTAACTCCTCCTCTGGAGCATGACCTTGGTGTGGGACACCCAAAAAGTACCTTCAAACCACTGGCTGCTATGTGACTCTGAAGGGACCTGGAATCATGTGTGACATGGTAGCTGGCCATGGCATCCACCTGAGGGTGCTGAGGGAGCTGGTGGCAGTTCTTACAGAGCCACTGTCAATCATTCATCAGTAGTCCTGGCTGACTGGGGATGTTCCAGCTGACTGGAAGTTAGCAAAAATGATGCCCATGTACAAGAAGGGCCAGAAGGAGGATCCAGGGAACTCCAGGCCTGTCTGACTGGCCCCGGTACCAGGGAATGTTATGGAGGAGATCATCTTTGATGCCATCACACTGCATGTCCAGCACAGCCAGGTGATCAGGCTCAGTTAGTGTGGGTTTGGGAAATGCAGGTGCTGCTTGACAAACCTGGTCTCCTGTGATGAGGTGACCTGTTAGCAGATGAGGGAAGAGCTGTGGTGGTTGTCTACCTAGATGTCAATAAAGCCTTTGACACTATTTCTCATGGAATCCCGCTGGCAGCTGGTCACAAGTGATGTTCCCCAGAGCTCGGTATAGGAGCCAGTTCTGTTTGATATCTCTATCAGTGATCTGGAAGAGGAGACTGAGTAGCACCCTCAGTAAGTTTGAGGATGACACCAAGCTGGCTGGGAGTTGATCTGCTGGAGGATAGGGAGGCTCTGCAGAGGGGTCTTGACAGGCTGAATCAATGGGCTGTGTCCCATTGGGGTTCAATGAGGCAAAGTGCTGGGTCCTGCATCTGGGCCACAACAACCCCCTGCAATGCTCCAGGCTTGGGGAAGAGTGGCTGGAAAGCTGCTCAGTGGAAAAGGACCTGGGGGTGCTGAATGACAGAGCTGAACATGAGCCAGCTTGTGCCCAGGCAGCCAAGAAGGCCAGCGGCATCCTGGCCTGTATCAGCAGTAGTGTGGCCAGCAGAGCCAGAGCAGGGATCATTCACCTGTACTGGCACTGGTGAGGCTGCACCTTGAATCCTGTGTTCAGTTCTGGGCCCCTCACTACAAGAGAGACATTGAGGTGCTGGAGCAGGTCCACAGAAGGACAATGAAGCTGATGAAGAGCCTGGAGCACAAGTGTGGTAAGGAACAGCTGAGGGACCTGAGGGAGTTTAGTCTGGAGAAGAGCAGGCTCAGGGGGGACCTTATTGCTCTCTACAACTGCCTGAAATGAGGATGGAGCAAGATGGGGGTCTCTTTCTTCTCCTAAGTAACAAGTGACAGGACAGGAGGAAATGGCCTCAAATTGTGCTATGAGAAGTTTAGACTGGGTATTAGGAAGAATTTCTTCACCAAAAGGTTTTCCAACCATGGGACCAGCCTGCCCATCGCCAGGCTTCTCTGATGATCCTACCCAGGGAAGTGGTGGAATCATCATCCCTGGAGGTAATTAAAAGATGTGTAGATGTGGCTCTCATGGACATGGTGTAGTGATGACCCTGGCAGTGTTGTGTTAATGGTTGGACTCGAAGGTCTTGAAAGTCTTTTCTGACATAAGCAAGTCTGTGATTCTATGATTCTATGTGCTCACCTGTGTTAAAATAGCAAAAATGCTGACTCACAAGAAGCAAACCCAGGTATCTAAGATGGGTTTTTACCTTCAGTTTGAGCCTTGAGAGCACAGCCAGCTGTGCTAAACAAGCCTTCCCATTATAAGGCTGCTAGAGTTAATACAGCAGATGAAACCCCTGAACAGAGCGAGGGAGGAAAATGTAAGAACCAAAATAGCAGCGTTCTGCAATTTCTGTTTTTCTGGAGCATGCAGACATACTAACGAGGACATCTCAGCTCTGTCCTCCCTCCAGCAGAGGAAAGCCACAACAACATACTAACGGCAGTGCCTCATCATCACTGAATGCTGATTTGCCGCCCCTCATTTTTTCATCCTTATCCCTTGTGAATTGTGAAGCTCGTTTCCATATTTTCTGAAATTTCCGTGCCTCATCTGCCACTGAATTTCACAGCAATTAACTGGCCAGGACACATCAGTTGTGGAAGGGAAGCCTGGGAAGTAAGCCTGCCCATATTGCAGGACATTCCTGAAGATGGACATTGCACAGCTAATGATTAATCCTATTATGCATAATAAAAAGGATGGTGATGACTATGCAAAGATTAACATATGGAAATGACAGTGTAAATATTCTTCACTCAGCCTTTTTGCTTTTTGTCTTCATACTGCATTTGCTCCTTGGACTGATAATATTGAGAAAGAATTAAACAGATTAAATTACCAATCCATCAGTACAGACGTATTGTGTTCCTGCATTTAGGGTGTAAAAAAGATACAAATATCTTCCTAATTATTTCAAAATATTTAAAGTAAAATAGCAAACAAGCATTAAATTAGCACTCCAGTACAGCTTGATTGATGTTAGCATATCCAGACTCAGGGAGATTTTTTCTTCCTTGGATAAAATGAGCACTGCAATGTGGCATTGCCAAAGCATGGGCTGACTATGGATTCTTTGGCCCAGCTGATGCCACCAGAGTTTAGCTTTCAGGTTACTAAATTACTTGTGCAATCCCAGCTCCTGTAAGGTATTCACCTGCCACTCAATGTCCCAGTGTCTTGCTTGGGCCTGGCTGGTTCTTGGCATGAAATCCACAGCCCTACAGACTGCAGCAATGCTCCTCGTACCTGCACAAACCCGTCAGAGCTCACCCAACCCAGCATCTTGCAACCTCACATGACCCAGCACATCAGCTCAGGACATCCATGTTCTCCCTTACAACCTGGGCTCTGCCCATGATCTCCTTTTGCAGAAGGCTACAGTAGCACTCTTTGGGAACCGAGGAACATTGCAGCCACCATGGCACATCCCAGGCCACCATGCTGGCCTAAAACTGGCCATACCCCAGAGGGCTGGCACTCATTCCTGGCACATGACAGAGGACAGACAGCACTGAGGATGGAGGTGTTCAGCTGTTGGGCAGTATTCCATTGCATCCAAATAACTGTGACTAGGAGGGGACAAGGGGACCAGCCATGTGAACGAGTGAGACAGCGCAGCACTGGGTGACCCCTGTAAGTACCATCCAGGCAGGAGGTGCTCCGGGCTCCCTGTGATGGCAGAGGCTAGAGACCTTCCTCCACCTTAAACCAGACTCACCTTCAGCACAAGGCTAACAGGGACGTAAGCAGTTAATCTCTGTGGCTTTCTGAGTGTGATTTTACACAGCCCTGCCCTCTCCTCCTCCTTTCTACCCCACAACCTTAACATCATACAGTTTTGTTTCATTTCAACTTTATTAAAAAGAAAAACAATTACTCTCTAGCCAGTTTAAACAATTGTCAAATAACCTGCTGTGACCAGGCAGAGGGGAAAAAATACCCTGCTCTCCCCTGCCAAGCTGCTTTCCAAAGCAATATCTGCTCCTCCAGCCGATTACAGGTGTCAGGTTGCCTCAGGATCCCTTGGTGTGTTTATAGGATGATCCATCAAGGAAACACATTACACAACTCTGAGCTCATAGGTTTATCCAGGCAACTGCCAGCTCTGTGCCTGTAGAGATACAGCCTGGGCCATGGGCCCCCTTCCCAACATAGGGTGACTTTGATGGAGACCTGGGTATGGATTCTTGGTCCATGTCCTGCCTGGAGACCTATACAGCTGGAGCCTCTGCCTGGGCAGAGGCCCAAGTGCTCCTGGGGAGAAAACTTTGGAGGAGGAGGTAATACTGTTTAGGGCAGCACCCAAAGAAGGATTTTAATTCACAGGAGCATGGGAACCTGGAGAAGGGCCTTTTCTCTTGGGTAAGACACAAGTTCTCAGTTTACTGAAGATAAAAGAGGTAGCGTTATAGTTATCAAAATATGGTAAAACTGTGTGATTTCATAGAACTTCATTTCTTGTCACCCAGAAGAGGCACCAAAACGAAGTAGCTTTTCCCACTTTCTTTCCCTGACACACTGATGTTTGCTGTGCACCAGAAACAACCCTTGTGCTTCAGTGTCTTCCTTGTAAGCTCACCTAAAATCTGACACTGTCAGCAGTTTGCCATGTCCATCACCATGAGACAGTCAGTACCCTGAAACAGCCATGCTGTTGCAAAACCACTTTGGCATATAATTCAACAAGCACTGCTGCTCATTTAACCTCTTCATCCTGCATTGTGCCAAGAACTGCAAATGATTTTAAAAGGGTGGCTCGCCTCCCTCAGTAATTTCCAAGGACATGGTCTTCTCTTTAAAATAATGAATATGTGATTCACGGTCAGTAATTTCATTGTTTATATGTGCTTCTCTGCATTTAAGAAGTCTCTGGCCACGGAGGCTGTCTCTCTATTAAGGCTGAAGGTGATTGGGTACAGTCCATACCACCCACACTTGCTTAGGCAGGCTAAAGGAGACAATCTTTAATCTTCCTACCTTCTCCCCAGTTTAAATAGATACCAAAAGTAGAGTTGATGCTCTTGGGATTTGGCTTAAATCCACTTCTGATCTAGGTAAACTGAGTTGAGATCAGGTATTTTTACACCATAGTGTGTGGTTTTTTACACATAAACCTCCTCGTATAAGGACAGCTTGGAGAAAGGAAGGGAAGGCAAATTAATGGTCCTACAATGACAAAGTTATTCCCATGTTTCCTGGGGAAAGCTGCTTGAGGGCCCCATCGGAGTTGTCCAAAAAAAAAACCCACACCAGCCAAACTCTCTATGAAGAAATCCATGTGCAACAAAACCAGCACCAATGCCCTTTACAGGAGTTGTGCCTGCTAAAACTAAAGACAAAAGATGATGCTTGGAAAACAAATTACTTGGGCCTTAACTGTGTTCTTTCTTAGCCCCTCTTCACAAGAAGGGATTTGCAGGACCAGACCATGAGCTTTGCTGAATGCTGCAAGCAAAATACTGTAGATGAGAATGGCAAGAACATGGGGTCTGCCAAGTTGATAAAGAAGGGTCCCTGGTGCCACCAAGTGCAGGGAAGATCATTGACCAGAGCAGGCACCATGCCTTTGGAGCCAAAATATAGTCAAAACTCATGAAACAGCATTTGGAAAGGCACTCACAGGGTGTTATTTTGAAGGGTATGTAGAGAAGGAAAGGTGGTGGCCAGTCTAGATCTGAAACAGTTCAACTTGTGGCTCCTGCTTCCCTAGCAGCAGGCATCTGCTGTGGGTCTCTTCCCCATTTTTTGGCTTTTTGCAGATGATTCCTTGAGCCATGGATGGGGCTGGTACCTTGGGAAGTCATTGCTGTATTAGACTGGTTTGGACCTATACTTGTGACAGTTATCCATATTGCTGCTGGCGTTCCACATGTCTATCACTGTGGCGTCTTTCATTGCCATGATAGGCTTTTGCAGAGGTCTCCTGATGAGCTGCTAGAAATGCAACCTGGGCAGCAATTAAGGAGAGCTGAAGAAAGGCTTCTGCCCTCTAATTTATTGCTTCACTTTTTGACATCCTTTTGGGGAATGAACTGAAATGTAGGTGCTAAATAATACTCACTATGAGGGATTTATTGCTATTTTAATCCCATAAGTAACTTACAAAAACTACAGCATCAAATAACATGTGTATATTGGTCAAATATATCTAAGACGTGACATTTTAATAGCTGCATCCATCTTCCTGAATTGCATTTCTACTGGATTTACAAAGTGTAATCGTATTTCACTCTCTCCCTACCAATATGGGTTTCTAATGATCTTCACAGAAATCTTATCATTTCTGCATTAACTGTTAGACATGAAAGTTAAATGTAAAGGGAAGGTGAAGAGTAAGTGGTCTTCTTCCCTCCTCGTAATTCACAAGGATTTCCCCTCCAGCTTCAGGACCCCATTGTATATTCAGTGTTTGATACCACTCAAAAAATGGAACTGTAATTACTAGCAAACCACCAGCAGCACCTAACGAGGGCCTGAACAAAACCCCAAACATATTAGCTATCAAACCAGGTATTTACATCTAACTGCATCTCAGTCTTTTGAGCCTCCATAGTAAGCAGAGATGTTTATTCTGGAGCTTTCCCCATAGCAACCTATGAGGTTTTGGATATAACAGCCATCAGTCACTGCAGGTTGAGCACTTTTGGAGCAGAGAGACCCCCTGTACTGCTGTCGTGGCTGTAAGTTTAAATTAAAAAGCACAGTTACCTATCTTCTGTAGCCTGGAGCACTGGTACCTCTTCAAATACAAGGAAGCCCTATTCCTTTTACACTGCCAGAGCAATGCCAGGGATTCACCAAGCATGCTCTATAGAACGTTCAAAATATAATAATTAAAATCTGTGGCACTGACATAATTATCTGGACTCTCACTTATTACCGGTAGGGACAGAAATCCGACTGGAATTTTGACAGAGCCAGCACTGTTTTTCTGCCAGGGAAGGAATTCCCCATAGCCAGGAGGGTGGCTTTCAGTTTCAATTCCACTTGGCCTCCCTCTTGTTTTAATGCTGCCGTGCTGAGTGCTGACAAAGGATGTGGCAATGTGCAGAGCAGAGAGGCAAGAGGGAGTGCAGGGTCTGCCAAAGAGCTCTCTGAAGGGGGCCCACCTGGGAGTCCCTCCAAATGGGGGCCCCTGTTGCTATAGTTTTCCAAAGGGGATGAAGAAGCCTTGCAGGGGGTTGGGGTTTACCATTGTTGATTTTCCTCCCTGCTTGCATTTACCTTGGCAGCAGGGGAAACACTGAGTCATGTTGCTGCAGGTTCGCTGGAGGGCTTCTGGGAGGCCCTGGTGGTCTCTCACTTAGTTGCTGGCCAAGAGCAGGGAAACCAGCCTGGGAAAAGGGAAAACAAATCCCCAAACTCTCTCCCTATTGCTCTTTCCCCTGGATCAGTTCTCTGACCTGGTTCACCACCAGCCTGCCAACTGCCTCTACTGGCTGGTGGTGGAGGGCTCTGGAGCAGAGCCAGCCCCTGAGGTTGGGCTGGCAGGAGAGGTACTGCCCAAAAGGCAGCACCCCTCTCCTCACCTAAAGAAATTGGTGTAAAATACCAGTTTCAGCTAAATTTTAGTAGCCCCATGGGGCTGGCTGACACCCAGTTCAACTCAGCCAGATTTTACATTGACTACATTGAATCACCATAAAACTATCTGCAAACAACTGCTTACAAAGAGCTCCCTCCCCTCAGAATTACTCCACACTCACTTTTCTTTTTCATGTTATGTTGTCATCATCATGCTTTGGCTTACACAGAGCATTGCAAGCACTCCCAGTGTTTGAGGCTGCACTTTAAATGCACTGCAGCTTAAGACACTCAGTGAAGTGCTCCTTATTAGTTTCCTTCCTTCTTTCCTTCCTTCCTTCCTTCCTCCCTCCTTTCCTTCCTCCCTTCCTCTCTTCCTTCTTTCCTTTTCACTTTCTCCCCTCTTCTCTCCTTGCCTACTTTTCCTGCTTTTTATTGTCTCTGCCTGTTTCTTTTTTCTTGCCTTGCTTTCCCTTCCTTTTTCTTACCTTGTCTTGCTCTTCCCTCTTTTATTTTGCTTTGCCTTCTTGCCTTGCTCTCCTTTCTTTGCCTTGCCTTTTCCTTCCTTGTGTTGCACTGGGAAAGAAAGAAGAGCTGAAATATCCCTGCCAGGCTGACCCTGAAGACAAAGCCAGACTCAAGACTGGCTTAGCTCAGGGCGCACTTCTGGAAAAGAGCGGTTGGTGAGTCTGCTTCACCAGTGGGACAGATGTTCCTGTCCATTGGTGGGTGCCAGGACAGGAATGGCAGTCGGCTGCAGCAGTGCCTCTGGGCACCCCATGTTAAGCTCAGAGGTCACAGACCCCTATTTCCTTCAGCAGGGCCCTGGGAGGTCTGGTGAAGCAGCTGGCATTGCCCCATCTGTGGTCCCTTGGATGCCTCAGCCGAGGGGACACATCAGGGTGCCCTTGTGCCAGTTGGCCTGTGGGAGCCAAGCAAGGAGCTGAAGTCACTTGCAGTTAAGCAAGCTCCCTCGCAGCTGGTGAGATGCCATTGTAGGAAGCGGTTGTTGTCACCCACTCTGTTGGTTGTGATAATAATTGAGACAATTTAGAGCTGTACAGCTCCATTTGAGAGTGTTTCCCAGCTCCTGGCTCTGCATGTACCTCTCAGCCATGCTCCGGCTTTGCAGTGTGCCATGCAGAGCCTGAAGTGTGTGACACTAAAGGGTCCTATCTGCAGCTCGGCAGCCTCCTCACTGCTCCCTGTCTCCCCACCATGCTGCTGGCTTCTCTCAAGACCCTGAGTGGTGGGCTTCCCTTGTCAATCCATGCTAGTTTTGTCTTATTTTCATGGCCCTGCACCTGTGAGCCCTGTTATGAGTCTCCTATGAGAACTGATAGCCACCAGTGTGAGAACCACCTTCCTTTCCCACCTCTCTTCCTGTTCTTGAGCTGTTGCTCTCAGCTTACATTAGGGGACCTACCAAAATGCATGCACAAAGCTTCACAACCAACCAGTGTGACCCATCAGCGTGTGCTCCCATCAGCACTAACAGCTTTGTGAGCAGGAACAATGAAAAGTGAGCTTGACGGGGTGAAAAAAGAAAGGATACATAGTTATCTCAGGAAATCTGCCAGCAGGCAGGGCACCCACGCCACCAGAGAGGATGCTGAAGGGAGGACACTTCTATGGGGACCTCCTGTTCCTTCTCCTCCCAGCTGGCCATGTGGGCGAGTTCTTTCCCTCTGTGTCTCTCCTTTCATTTTTATATCTTTCCCAAAAAGCAGCTATTACGTTGAAGCCAATGCACACCACCCAGCTACAGACCCCATGAACAAACCTTTGTGCAGGTCCATCTGACTCAGCATCCTCTGGACAACAACGTGGGAGGAAGCAAATGGTCCCCATCTTCCCACAGGACCCAGTGCCCACCAGCCCCTGGCACTCCTGCTCTGGGATAACATAGGGGGCAGGCTCCATGCAGAGCTGAGCAATCAGGAGATGAGGTGCATGTGATACCTGGTGGCTTTCAGGAAAAGATCCATCCTGGAGCACCCTCACAGGACCAAATCAGGATCTATCTGAAAGGCAGAGAGCTGCGAGCAAAGAAATTGCCTGTGTAGCTGATTCTTCCTTTATTGCACATTATCTTCGAACACTTAAGGTAGCATCAAAGATTAAAACCAATTCCTATTCTTAACCAAAACAGCTCACAAGGCTTCCCATTTTCATTAACAGCTCCAGTCCAAAGGGGAATACATGAACATACAAATGAGGTTAGGATCTACTTTCCTGCCTCTCCTCTTTCATGGCACAGTTTCAGCAGTGTTTCACTGGCAAGAGCAATGCCTAATGGGTTCTTGGGCACATGAACCATGTCAGGTATCATTAGAAAGCTATTCAGAAGGATGAATGCAGGCCTGTTTCAAAAAGCAATAATGTAAAAATAGCTGTTTCAAAAAGCAATAATGCAAAAATAGCACTCCCTCACTTGACACATCTGACCAAATAGAGCAGATCTCTACATGTGCTTGGAAAATAGCTACTTTCATGACCAAAACAAAACTCTCTCCCTGCAAGCATGCACCCATATGCTCAGCCTTACGCATGTGTGGCGTCTGGTTTATTCAGTCAAAATAGCTGCACACATTGTTATTTTCAGGATTTGAGAAGCTATTGCCATGGGGACTGAAGATCCAAATAGATCCTGAGATCAGATCACAGGAGGTTTTAAAATAAAATTGCCATTTCTGTCAATAATCATGTGAAACCAGCCTCAATGTGTAAGCGTGGGGACACGCTGTTTGGTGACTTCTTACAAACTGAAGTTACTGAAACAAGAAGAATATTATATGTTGTCCATAAGAGCCTTGTACCAAATGTATAATTATTTAAATATGCAGAATATCTCAAATGAGCAGGAGATAGTGGCAGTAGCCAGCTGTAGTGGCTCTGTGGTGGTACCAGAAGCATAACTACACTCGAACTTTCCTCCATGAAGGCATACAAAGGGAATTGTCCCTTGTTCTAGATTCACATAACACTGCATCTGTGAGTTTCTTACCTCTGCACAAGACAAGCTCTTATACACATCTATATATATGTATATAAAATTATACCAGAGTAGGAACTAAAACTTGCTTTGCAGGACAGAAGTTATTGGAATCTGCTTCTATTTCTGCATAATCTCTGCAGTGAAGTGATCTCAGGCTGTGCTACCAGCTCTGGCAAACGAAGTGATGTCAGGGCAGATTAATACTTGGGTATGAGAACACAAAACAACACCTTTCTAAGGATGCTGTGATCAGGGCTGCATTAACCAGGGATGGAGACAACCTGCTCTGGCTGGGCAGGGGTGGACAATGATTGCACAATACGCACATAGCATGGAAATGCATGTTGTATTGGTGGACTGAGGTGAGCAGGGCAAACCAGAAGCCCCACAGATGCACCTCAGTAAAACTTTGCCTTGTCTGTCATAATTGTTTGCATTAAATTGTCTTTGCTTATACAAAAACCAAAAATAATCTGATTTAGCAAAATCAGATCAAATACAAGTTAAGACTTATATGTGATAACATTCAACAATGTGAGCACTAAAGATACCTTGGGATCACTGCAAGTCCATTTTGAGATACTTCTGCTAAAAAAATAGGCCTATTTTCTGCAGTGCAAATGTAATCCTGCAGCTCTCAGGGACTGTGTTTAGGAGAAAAAGTGTATTGCTAACATGTGTCACAATCTGAAACTGGTCATCATGCTTTGAGATTGTGTGGTGGGTTGACCCTGGCCGGACACCAGGTGTCCACTAAGCTGCTCTATCACTCACTTCTGCAGAACTGGGGGAGAAAAAAACAAAAGACCCCAATTACAGCAAAAGACTCATGGGTTCAGATACGGACAGGGAGATTACTCACCAATTACTATCATGGGCAAAACAGGCTTGATTTAGGGACATTAGTTAAATTTATAGCAAATATGATCAGCAGGTTAATGAGAAATAAAACCAAATTTCAGAAAACACCTTTCCCCCACCCCTCCCTTCTTCCAGGGCTCAACTTCAAACCCAGTTTGCTCTGCTCTGGCACCTGGAGAACCTCTTCCCTTCCTGCACTGACCTTGGTGCCCACAGAGTTGCTGCTCTCACATATTCTCACTCCCCTCTCCAGCTGCCATTGCCCAGTTGCATAGCAACTTTTCCCCCTTCTTGAATATGTTATCCCAGAGGGGCTACCATCACTGATGGGCTTGGCCTCGGGCAGCAGTGGATCCATCTTGGAACAACTGGCATTGGCCCTATTGTAAACATCTGGCAGCTTCTCAACGAAGCCACCCCTGTAGCTCCCCTGCTACCAAAACCTTGCCACCCAAACCCAATACACATGGTAACGTGCTGGCTATTCATATTTGTGCCAGCTAAATACATCTGACTGTAGTGGATCAAACCACCATTTCTCCATCCATCCATGGACATTAACATGTGCCAGTTAATGTGTATCACTCAATACCTGTTCAAAACAGCAGTGTCACAGCACCATGGTGTTTAGGAAGTTGGCAGAATGGCTTCACATTATGATTTGGAGGTGATGAAGGTCACTCCATCCACAGAGCTCCAAATCTGCAGTTAGGTTACTCCAGAAATGATCCTCTAAACGAATCCACCAAACCGGAGGCCACAAAAGAAGAGCCATATTTTACCCTTGCACTGCTGAAATACAAAGAGCTTCTGATGCACTCTCATTGCTTGAGGCTGTCAGCACAAGGAGGTTTGTTAGTCTGCAACTTTGCAGACTGCTGACACTCCAGAGACTTTTCAAGTGTTCACTAAAATGAGGTTGTCTTGTCTGGATTGCCTTTGGAGACCAGCTAGAGGCAACCAAGTCACTCCCACATTTCATAGTCCAACTGTAGCCCTGAGATGGGCATACAGGCTGGTTTACAGGAGATTCAATGCCTTTGGTGAGCACAGGCCATGGGTGTGTGTCCTGTCAGCTGGCAGGAGTGGGTGCTGACAGCACTGTCCACTGCTGAACCTCACCAATACCAGGCCTGGCAAACACACCCAGCTCCACATTGATCATCCCATGTGCACACTGTGACCACATGAGAATGTGCAGTACCATCACCCTGATGTAAGTGATGCTGGTGACGTACAACCACAGGGGATTGCCCCAAGCACACCCACACTCTTCAATGAGAGGCCAGACGGTTTGTGGTAGGAGCTTCCTCCTCATGCTAGAGCTTTCAGGCTGAAATACACACTGTGGCTGATGACAGCTGTCCTCTTGAGCCCAGTGACCATCTTCTCATAGATGGAAAGCAGAAATGTTCAGTCGAGCCATGACTCTTGTAGGATGGAGTACAGGTGGCTTTGGGTGGCTGAGGCCCAGGGCTCCAAAGGAGGCTTTTCCTCACCCGCTGTGACAACCTTGCTGCAGTCTCCATAGGTCCTTTGAGGATCCCTTTTGTCTAGAGGATGCACTGAGGCAGACCTCTCCTGGCAGTGATGCCACAGCCTGGTAATGGCATATCTAAAGAGCCTGGTTTCTTGGCCAGAAGGAACATGTTGGATGCCATGTGTGATCATATAGCTGGCAAAAGGCTACCTGCACCATGCCCCCAAGGTTATAATACATAGATTTGCACCATTAAGGTTGCCACCCAGGAGTTCTGACTCTCTCCTCTTCTTTACCAATGAAGAAAATCTCTCCTGCTCCAGAGGGTGAGGAATGTGGCATCCCATACCCTGTGACTTGCATGTTTAAAGGAAATCTTTATTACCCCTGCAGTTTCCCAAATAGGATGACATTATTTACCTGGTTGCATACTACTTCTGCAGTTATCTCCATCCCAGACATGCTTCCCTCTTGCCGTTTCTACTACTGCGTTCTATACATCCGTAATGAAAAGAAGAAAATTCCCAATTATGCCAATTAAATTATACACTTCTATTGTGTGGACAGTCACTCCCAGGTCCTCAGGGACTTTTCCTGTATATTCTGCATCTTTGACTTCTCCATCAGGTGCAGCATAGTCTGCACCAGGGACTTCCTGGTCCTTTTTGGCTCTGGGGCTGGGCTTCAACCCATGCATCTCCACGCTGTTTATACTGAAGGCTCTGGGCCATGGAGCAGATTGCCTGGAGCTGTTCCTTCCACAAAACCAGCAAGCCATCAGGTTTTGCTGTTGGTGGCACAGCCCAGCCTAGCCCAGCCTCCTGAGCACCTGCAATCCAAGGCCAAAGCCTAGGAGGCTCAGCGACCAGTATCTCAGGAGTTGTGCTTGGTTCAAAGCTCTGGGCAGCAGGGCATTCTGGCTCCTGACCACCATCTGCCTTAAATGTGGGAAAGCTGTCTAGACCCTGTAAGTGTCTGTGAGCCCTCTGGTTCCGTGGCAGCCTGGCGCTCAGGCATCAGTACAAATGATGGATGTCTTCAGCTCCAGGTGGGTGCCCGAGCCCTGAGCACATCCCCCTCCTCCTGGGGCTTGGGCTGCCTGGGCCCAGGGCCAGCTCTGACAGTGCAGCTGCCTGGCCTTGAATCAAAGAGCTGTTTGAGCACAAGCTGTGAGAAGCCTTGGCAGGGATTCACTGCCCTTATCTCAGGAACTGCTTTTAAGCAGGGCTCCTGCCCTTGGTCTCTGCCTGAGCTACATTGCAACTATCCCTGTGACTCACTGCTCTGGGCCCTGACATGAGCTGGCACCTGCCTCATCACTGTGGTCTTATCTGGTGATTGGGCTTTTGACTGACCTCAGCTACCATCACTCAACCAAGCTGTCTTTGTATACCGTGGCAGCAGACCCTTGTCCATGAAGGCCTTACCCCATGCCCACCTTCTTGTGTGGAGCTGCCTGACAGTGGGACCCAGCAGAAGGTGAGGAACCAGTGTGTACTTACTCTGGGATTTCTTGTGAGAACAGCAGAGGAGGAAAGTGATGCTCTGTCCCAGGAGGAGCTTCTCCTAATTCTCCTTCCAGCCTAACTGTGGACAAAGATGCTGAGACAGCAGCTTGTGTCAGACTGAACACAGAGGGCCTACAAATAACCAGAGGTTTTACAGTTCCTCCTTCACTAACAACATCCCCCAGATTCTGGAAGCACTAGCACACCAGCCAGCTGCTCCCTCAATGCTTCTGTTCCTGGTCTGCAGATAATGAAGTATTTATAAGTCCCAGCCCTGGGATCCTCACTGGCTCTTCCAAAGCCAGACTCATGCCAGCTCCTTCACCAGCTCTTTGTGTCACCCACAGAAGTGACTTCTCCCAGCAGCAAGGGCAGCTCTCCGGGCCTGGTCCTGGCACAGATATCCTGAAAAGGGTCCTCACTTCCCTGAGCTTTGTAGCAGTCCACACATCTGAGAGCCCAGGGAAGCTGCCTGGATTTGCAAAGTGCCATTGACTGTGCTGTCTATGGGTAACAGGATATGGTGTACTGCTCAGAGAGGTATTTAAGACTGCCAGTTCCTTGGAGACACTGGGAGGACTGGTGACACCCATAACCTACTGCTTTGAAACTGGAGGACCACACTGTACCTTGAAAGTATTCAGGTGCCAAATTCATAGTGATGTAGTTGACTGAACACTAGTTTTCTGCTGTAAGAATAAGGACTATCACAGGTCAGACCAAAAGTCTGTCTTATTCAGTACTGTAGCTCCAACAGACACCAGTAAATGGATTTCTTAAGGAAAGCATAAGAGCAGGAGAAAAAAGTGATGCCTCCCCTACCACTTTCCCAGCTTCCAACCATTTTCAGAGTAGAGGTTTCCTGACCTGGGCATATGGATCTTTGTACACAGCAACCTTCCATGGGCTTCTCTTTGGTGGACCTATCTTATCTCTCGAGCATGTGTTACCCCCTAGCATCCACAGTATTTCAGTGCAGACTTTGACAAAGCTGGAGCTGTTACAGGGACTTACCTTGCATTCATTATAAAGCCTTAGTTACCATGAGGTAAGAACATAATTATTTTCCTATGAAGACAAATTTTTACGTCAGTGATGGAGAGAACTACAAACATGCATTAAGAGTCTCATCAAAATTATACATGTATCTTAAAGGAAAACAAAAGTCAAAGGCATTGTTTGTAGGGGACTTTGCCTTAGTTTACATTATGAGTTACTCATCCCTTTTGTCAGAGAGCAACACCTGATGAGATGCTGCTTAGCTGGTTGCTGGAGAGCTATGCAAGTGGTGGGGACAGGGTGATCTGGGCAGGGACCCCAGCCATGCATGTGTCTGAGCCTGCACTAGTCACTCTACCTCTAGTCACTCTACATCTAACAGACACGAGAAAGCAAGGCATGGACGTTAACATCTGCTGTCAGTTAGCACACAAGCAGTGGCAAATTTTGCAGGAGAAAGCTTCCTCTCGCTCTGCCGTGCCAACTGTAATACATGGTTACAGCTCTCATGTCACCCAAGTCAGAGATGCTCCAGCATCCCATTTTGAGATGGGCAAACTAGATACAAGACCCATGAGTGATTTAGGTTAACTTAATGGGCAAAATACAACCCTTGTACCTTTCTGTTATTACAAGTTGCATGATTTTACAGGCTGTCCTTGATGGGTGGTTTGTAGCCAAGTCAGCAGCAGTAGTTTCAGATGATATTGCCAACTGCTAGTTGCCAGATGCCTTGCCAACTGCCCCACTCCTCTCCTGGGGAGGCATCCTCACCTCCTTCACCCCACAGGTCTTGGCTTCAGCTGCTCATGGCTGGGAACAGAGAGACTGAGGAGCTGACACATTTCATTTGCCTCTCCTGTACATTCTAATGTCTACTAGCAGGGTGGGACTGACAACAGGCAGCATCTTAAAGTACTGCACCTATATCCCCAGTCCTTCTCAGAGGGACTGCCAGCAAGAGCATGACTTGGGTTCATTACATTTCTTTTACTTGCTGGTTTTCTTGCAGCTCTATTGACTGGTGAACATAGACAAAATCATTGACTGAAAAAAAACAAGTGACTCACTACAGCAGTGGTAGTGCCTTCTGACTCTGGAGCTGCAAGTGGGCTTCTGAGCTAGCCATGTGCACTTCCCGAAATATGGCAGTATCACTTGCTGTGTTCATTTTGATTTGCTGAAGCCAGTCAGTCATCCCAGAAACAAGCATAGCTCAACTCTGTTCAGTAATGGGACACCCAAAGAGTTGTTATCATCCCACATCTTTGAATTAAGAAGTATCTTTCCTCCCCACAGCTCTTTAAGCAATAAAATTTATGTTGTTGGGAGACTGAAGGTACCCAATGACCTCAGTGGCCTAACCAGCCTCTTTTTCTCCCTTTCACTCCATCACCCATTAGCCCCATTTCATCCCAGCCAGGATATCAGCCTATGCATCTGGGCCAGGGCTGCAGTAGAGCTGGAAACCAACACTGCTGCAGCATCACTGGAGCAGGGATCTGAAACAGAGTGCAGGGCTGCTCAGGGCTAGTAAATCCTACTAATGTGTTCATAGCCCTGACATATATTTCACAGGTATTGGTGACAAAAATATGTTGATATGAAGTTCATATTGTGAGGAAGAATGGCCACCCTGAACCACACAGTTTGTTCAGTTTTAAAGTATCAAAATATTCATTCCTTATATTTTAATACTGTCTGTTACTTACGGTGCCCAAAAGTAGTATTTGCTTAACTATATAAAAATATTTTTTCTGAGCACATGCAAGTTTAATTATCTAGTCAAGAGCTCCACCAAGAAGCTTTATTCAGGCAGTAAAACTAATCAAACTTTCATGTAGCTCTGTCTAAGAGGCGTTCAATTCCTGAGTGTCTACTAAGACTAATGAAATGCACTGTAGAAACTCTGAAAGGCTTGTATCATGAATAGGAGAAAATGGGAAAGAAAAGACATCGCCACTGTTGCATCTATAAATCCTATCTAGTGGAATAAATGTAGATTTATGGATTGGTAAATTGAGTTGTCCCAGTCTGGAGACACTTCATTTTTTATTTGCACGTCTTCCTTTTACCTCAGAGATCATGTTGGATGGAGCTGAACAAAGCTCTTTTGTTCGAGCAATGGTGAGCACCTCCTCCAGAGGATAACTGCAACAATCTTGCCTGGCAGGGATCGGATCGGCATTGCTCAGATGTCCTATGAGGCCTGAGTAAGCCACAGCTGGCAGCTATGGCTACCTTCTCTGGCGGGTAAACCAAAGTTCTCAGCTACTGAATCTGCTCAAGCTGCTCTCTTGAAGACAGCTGGACAGCTGGATCCAATTCTCCTTCAAAAGATCAAGTGCCAGAGCCTAGAAGCCATCTCTGACATTAGCAATCTTGACAAACACTAGTCACATCGGTCATGCCATTTGGGCTTTTTCTGCTTCTGGCTCCTTCTCTTCTACTGCTAGCAGTAACGGTGCAGCACACCCCAACAAAGCCATTAGGAAAAGGCATGTAGGAATGTGC
Organism: Melopsittacus undulatus; assembly: GCF_012275295.1. Classification (NCBI taxonomy): domain Eukaryota; kingdom Metazoa; phylum Chordata; class Aves; order Psittaciformes; family Psittaculidae; genus Melopsittacus; species Melopsittacus undulatus. The sequence goes on from NC_047528.1 coordinate 27,355,207, forward strand.
ACTGGGAGCTGAAACGACAGGGATGGAAGTGCTATATTGATCCCTCAGATAAGAACATTTGGCACACAGCTGAAAGACAGTGAAGAAGAGCATTAGTCTTCCAGATTTTTATTCATCTCCATCAGGCTGCAAGCCTTGTTTTGCCAGAACTGTGAGTTACAAGTTACAGACATTTGAATGATACAAAGAGGGGCTGGGGGGAGGTAATTAAAAAGCCGAGCTGTCAATTAGAAGGAGAGACGCTGAAAGAAGTCTGTGAAAGACTTATATATAGCTCTAAGTGTCTGTTGCAGAACCTGATGTGGCATAAGATGAGCTAGATAAGAACATTACACATTTTTGTTGTTTTGTGGGTTTGGTTTTCTTGGATAATTTCCTTCCAAAGAGCTAATTCTCTGCTTTGTGGAGGGTGTTAAGATCACTGCTGACCACTGTCTACAACTGCATCACCCCCATATGTCCTCTTTACTAGCAGAGAAATACTCGGTTTGACTTCGAGCCTCAGAGTTTGACCCATCTGCTGTGCCCAGGCTGCTATTGATCTGAAGGCTCTGGGTCTGTTTGCAGCATATACAACTATCACCACCGCCACACTAGCAGCTTGGGGGGGTTGAGTGCAGTGATTTTGACACTGGGGAGAATTTGTTGGACTGACAAGAGGCCATTATAGCAGGTACAACACCACAGGGACACACACATATACCATGTGCACATATGGTATGGAGAGTGTGCTGGCAATGCACTGGATTTGCCTTCCAGGTAGCTTGCTTGCATTGCGGGTGAGCTGAAAGAAACTCAGGGCTTCCCAAAACATCTGGGTTTGCAGGATGCGTGCTGTAAAGCATTTTCCAGGCGACACACGGAGATGTCAATGCAGTCACGGGACACAGAGGGAGGTGTGTAGCAGGCGCCTGACACACCCCTGGCAGACAGAGCTGCCAAGGACAGCTTCACAGTGAGCCACGCCAGCGGGGTCACCAGTGGTGCATCCGGGGGAACAAACCTGCAGCCAGCCAGGGTGCGGGGGCTCCTGGAAGCCGGGGTTGCCCTGAGCCCGCTGCAAGCCCCTGTCAGGGTTGATTCCTCTGGCCCCCTCAGGCGCACGAGGCCACAGAGGAGCCTTTCCGGACCCTGCCCGGCCCTCCCCGCCGCCGCCGGGGAGCCACAACGTTCAGCATTGAGCTGGAGCCGCTCAAGCGGAGCGAGGGCCGAGCCGTGATGCCGGCGCTGCCGCCGCCCGCCCTGCAGGGCGCGCTCCCGCCCGCTCCACGTGCAAGGCCGCCGCCGACCCGGGACTACAGCCCCCAGGATGCAGCGCGGCTCCGCCGCGGTGCAGGGCGGGAAACGCAGTCCCCAGCCCTCGGCGCCCCCGGGGCCCTCTAGGGGTCGCTACGCGGGGCGGGGAGAGGGGGAGGGGCTGCGTCGCGATTGGCGGAGCCCGCGCGCCGCGTCACGTGCTCTCGCCGCCGCACTCCCCGTCACTCAGCAACGGCGCGCGCGCTCCGGCCCCCTCCTCCCCCCCCCCCACCTCGTCACGGAGCGTCCCGCTTCTCCCCGCCCCCCTCTCCGCCCCCCCGCCCTCCCCTCGCGCGAGCCGCCGGGAGCCGCCTCGCAGGAGCTGGGAGCCGTCGCCGGGAGCTGCTGCCGCCATGGCCGAGAACGCCGCCGCCGCCGCTGCCGCCGGCCTGGAGAACCACCGCATCAAGAGCTTCAAGAACAAGGGCCGCGACGTGGAGGTAGGTGCGGGGCCGGCGGGGACCCGGCTGGGGCCGGCCTCCGCCTCCGGCGAGCGCGAGAGGAGGGGCTGCGGCCGGGGCCTGGCAGCGCTCGGGTCGCCGCCAGCGGGCGGCGGGAAGGAGGCGGGGAGCGGCGGAGGGAGCACGGCCGCGGGGTTTTTTCCCCTTTTTTCCTTTCTTTTTTTCCCCTCCGTCATGCGGGCGCGGCCGGCGGGGGGCGGAGGAGGCGGTGGCGGGGGGAAGGGTTGGCGCTGCCGGGCTCAGCGCGGTCCCGGCGAGCGGCGTGCAGGCCCCGCCGCGCCCCCTCCGCGGCTCGCCGGGATGCGGGAGGGCCCGGTGGGCCTCTCGCTGGCCGCCGGGCCCGGGCCGGACCGGCGGGATGCACCCCCGTGAGCCCCTCCTACAGCTCCCGGCTGCCGCCTTCCTTCCTTGCCGTCCTGCCGCCCCCTCTCCGCTGCTCGGCGGGATCTCGGCTCGGATGGGGCGAACAATGGTGCCGGCTGCCTTTTGTGCCAGCCCCTCTGGGCGGTGACAGCCCTTCCGCCGGGGCGAGGGGCTGCCCTGACCGCCCGGCCGTAGCCCGCTGAGCTGCTGCCGCGCACAGGGGCCTGTGCTGATGGTGGAAGCCGCTCCCGCGCTCCGATCGGCCTTCACACAGTGCCCTGGGCTGGCCCATTCTGCTTCCTGCACTGCCTTAGATCAACCCTGTCTTTTCCCCTTTCTGTTTTTTAAATGCTGGTAGTCACATCAGTGATCGTGTGCTGGGTGTCTCCATCTAAATCGGGAAGGAGTGCGGTGCTTACTAAGGCTAATAGGGTAGCAGTTTACTCCTCCAAATTTGAGAGATGCTAAGTGGTTCGAAGCTTATTCCCTGGAGGTATTCCAAAGGTCTTCTGAATCTGTATGTCATTCACAGGGACATCTTCAGGTCTAGTCGCAATTCAAAAGGGAGGAAATCCCAAATCTTATGTTTAGGTTTCTGTAAGAGGAAAGAAAGGGGGAGGGAGTTGTTCTGAAATCAGACTAGGATTGGAATCGGATTAGGATTTGCTAGACTGAAAACCTAAATATGTGTTGGATTAGTTTGACTTCACCGCAGGGTGTTTTCCGTGCTTCTGTTGATCTTATCACTTAAATTCACTTCTGTAATCAGCAGGACTGGAATTTTAGTCCTTTGAAAGCATGTTTTGTAATATAGCAAAATTCACACCTCTACTGCTATTGTTTGGGTGGAGACAATTTTATGCAGGTCAGGCTTAGCAGCAGCAGTGTCTTTAAGATGACATTCACAGTGTAAAATAATCTTTATCTTAGATTTTGCTTAACTTGGTGACAGTTAATCTTTCTCACAGAAAATATTGTATGTAAAGAGTATGGTAACTTCAACACTTCGGGCTAACATTAGTAAATGTTAGAAAGGCACTAAAAATTACCCATCCTTCTGTTTAGCAGTTGCTTTTCAGGGTAAGGAGGAGGCGTGGTGGGTCTCTTTCTCCCCTTCTCATCCAGTGAGATTCTTCCTGCTGCTCCTCATTCATTTTGTCCTTGTCTCATCTCCCCGTATTGGTTACTAGCTTTGTTGCTGCTTTCTCAGTCATTGGCCTGAATCCATCAGAGCTCTAAACAGGGAAAGGTTAGGTATGTTCATGCCTAGTGTGAACTGATCTGTCATCCATACTTGCTTATATTATAGCATGCCCAAGACTAGGGGAATTAAATATCCGCCTCTCTGGAGGCAGGGAAGAAGGGAATTGACTACCTAAGCTGGACTGAATTTAGTTATATGAGATCAGCTAAGGTAGCTTAGCTCTCATTTCCTCCTGAGGAGGAGCAATTATTTTGGAATAGGGTATTTGCTGTTACAGAGAACTATGTCCTCTGGGGTTTTCTTCCAGTATGCTGACTTCCTTTTGTGACTGAGCCTAAAACTGTTTGGTAGGTAGTTCCAGCATGTTAATGTGGTTAAAGCTTTCACCCTTGCTTTTGAAAATTGTTAAAATCTAAGAAGCATCTTTCTTTTGTGAGCAGCAAAGAGATGAAACGCAGAAATATGTTGAAGTTGAACATCTATGGAAACATCCTGTAATGAAATGTAGATTCATTTAAAGGACTGTAAAGTATTTAAAATGTGTCAGCATCTTTTAAGACTATATTAAATATTTGAAATTTTCTCCTATATGTTTTTGGCTATTCTGATCATGGTGTTTATTTAAAAGTTTGTTTTAGAAGTACTCTTCTAAGTAAGCTGTAGCTATCTTAAGTCTCTAGAAGTGAAACAATGTAAGGTAACTGAAAGAGGTTAGATTTAGATCAGATATTAGGAAGAAATTCTTCACTGTGAGGGTGTTGAGGCCCTGGAGCAGGTTCCTCAGAGAAGCTGTGGCTGTCCCATTCTTAACAGTGTTCAAGGCGAGGCTGGATGTAGCTTTGAGCAATGTGGTCTGGTTGAAGGTGTCCCTGCCCATGATAGGGGGGTTGGAACCATATGATCTTTAAGGTCCCTTCCAACCCAAACTAGTCTGTGATTCTGTAGTGAAGAACGGAAGAACATAGCAGTGCTATATAGTTGCCATTACTTATAGTGCCTCTCTTGAGACAGTGGTACACAGACTGACCTGCTGATTGGACAGTTTGTCTTTGTTTAGTGAAGGTTATCGGTTCTCCACAAAATATTTCTTTTCTAAATCAAATATTAGATGTAATTCCCAACTGTGAGCAATAAGATACACTTGTTTTGGTCCCTGTGCTATCATAAGGAGTTTTATGTAAAGATCCTGCCTTCAATTTTCTGTACCTGACTTTGGAAACCAGGAGGCATCATCAGTGCCATCATTGGCATTGATCTGCATCTACACGTGTTGTCGAATTCCACCAAAGAGAAAATAAATTGTTGGTAAGATGGAGCAATAAATCATGGTCTGAAATCTAGATTATATCCTTTGGAAAGCCCAGAATTTTAAAGCCGTAAGTTTGAAAACAGTGGCGTTTGAGTCATCTTCTGCCTGGAAACAGTCACTGCCTTTGAACATGTTAGGCTTGAATACATTCTTTAGTAATCTTCCTTTGGCTTCTAATAAATACTGGTGAGTTATTGATCCCCTCTGGGTACAGACTCTTCTGGCAGACCAAAATACTCACTCCTTTAATTTGTAGTTAACTCATATTTTATTACTAGGTTTGCTAGGCCATATAATTGTCTTCGCTTTTGGTTAATGCAACTTTAAGGGAAGTGAAAGGTGAGTAAGTACTTTAGTTTTATGTTAAGGCAGACCTCAGTGCCACATGCAGCTTCTCACTGTGCTTTTTCTAAGAGAAAAAAAAAATGGATCTGTAGAGCAGAAGTGAAAGTTTCTGAATCCTTGACCTGCATAGCCTCACTCTACTTTTCCTACTTTCAGATTTGGGTAGAAGTTTCTTTTTGGTTGGCTTCCTCTGTTAAGGAGGCAGTGTTGGGGATATAGAACTGGAATTCTGATTTTTGAGATATTAGTACTTCCAAAAAGTATTTAGCCCCTAGAAGGGATAATAGCAAAATCAAATGCCAGGAGCTAATTGTTAATCACTTAATATGAGTTTTTACTCTTGCTTTTATTAGTGAGACTCTTCTATTTTTATAGGTACTGACATGTGATTAGCAGCAGACAGAGCTAACCTGAAGCTGCAGAGCTGAGTGATAAGGAGCCAAGACCCTAGTGGCTTCATCTGGACAAACAACTGCCAGAACAGTTTCTCCTCACAACCTTCTCAATTTTCTATTCTCCAGGGGTGTGAAAAGGCTTTTTAGTTCCTCCCATGTATTGAAGAGAAGGCTTTCCAGTGTTCCTCATAGGCATGCAGCCTTTGTAAGTCTCTGTGGGTTTCTTCTAAATGTATGGCACTGATTATTCCAATACAATTAAAGCATTATAGGACAAGATTAAATAGGTGCAATTACTTAATTTGTAATGCCCCTTCTAACTGCTCCATCTATTTGTTTATCTTGACATCTAACATAGCCTAGCTTTTAGCAAACCTAATTTGAACCTTCTGATTTTTCTGTTTGCAGTTCTTGAGCCTAGTAGCACCCTTAAACTTTTTGACTCCTGTAAGTTCTTGGACTAGAAGTGTTACCTATTCTTTAGTACAATAGCAGGTACCCATATGTTAACTCACTGATCTGATGTTTAAAGTGACAGATCAGACAATTCAGCCTATTTATTTTTGTCAGGATTAAGTCAGCATCCCTCACTAAAACTGAGGGAAAATTCTTGATGAATGGAGATGTTATGATTTGTAGGGCTGTCTGCATGCTTTACTGGAGGGTTTTTGTGTGTGATACAGTGTGACTGTGGTCATGTAATTAGCACAATGCTTACTGGATCAAAAGTAGAGCTCCATGTGCACTCATTTATAAAAAAAATACTGAAACAAAAACCTCACCATCAAACTAGTGAGGAGTTAGTGTGTTAGAGCCTAAATAACTTCTTGTAAAAACTGGGCTTAATGACTGGGATTAAAATGTCATTTTTTGCTTACTTGTCATACCCTAATTGTAAGTCAGAAGAACACAAATCCTTGAACTGTGTTGCTTAGGCCATAGGATTAACCTCCTGAAATTTGTTGAAGGCTGTTTACCAAAAGGAGACACAACCACACTGTCGTCCTTCACCTGCTCCTGCTCTATTTGATTTTAAGCTTCAGAGGTCTTGGCCACTGATGTCTTTTCCTCAGTTTACAGTTTCTTCTGGGGCAATTGTATCAACTTTTGCTCTGTATCACCTTTGAGTCCAGGGACTTTGAGGGCTATCTGTGGCACAGGAGGAACCTGGGCTTATCCCAGATCTCCATCATCTGTTATGGCAGGTTTAGTGTAATTACTATTGCTGCTTTGCTAACAATGTGGATCTGGTACTTGAGGTTGCTTGAATTTACTCACATTTTTTTGTCATGCTGCTATGAATTTTTTTGCAAGCTGAGGAATATTCTGTGGAGATCAAATCTGTACAGTCTCTGGGCATCTGAGAAAGGTATAGGCTGACTTAAACCCATGTTCCTGTCAAGTGTCAAAAGCTTATTGCAGTGGAGGTACAATAGCTGCACAGTGCTAACAAATGAGCAGACATGCTGCTACCAGCTCATTTCTTGATGCTTTTCTGTCCACTGACAAGTCTGTTTGCTGCCTTCCTGCACTTCCCTTCAGACATTACCTGAAACAAATAAATCTTGCAGCAATCCCAGAGAGCCTGTTACTCCCAGCTACTTTGCAACAATCTAGTTTCTTTCAGGACTTGAGTTTGGCAGATTGGTCAGCTTTCCACCTTGAGCTTTGCTGGCACAAGAATGTATAGTCAAAAGGATGCCTGGGAGGCAGTAGAGCTGCAACAGCTGATTTAGGTTGGTTTAAGGTACTATGGACCTGCTGTCTCAATAGCCTCACTGGCTTCCTGAATTTCAGTAGTTTAAGTGGAAATACAGGTGTCAGGTAGGTTCCTGTTGAGAACTGGGTTTAGTATATGATCCAGTACTCTCATGCAGAGTTTCTAAGCTCTGACTCCTGCAGCTTTATTACCCTTTAAGGCCAGTATATATACTCTTGGGAGAATACAGGTGTGTATGTTTGTACCTTGGAGAGAATTGCGTGGGTAGGAAGAAAAAGGTAATATGGGAAGCATTCTCTGTTACTGTTGCTGCAGAATTCTCAAAAGTTTAGTTAGTTTGCAAGTAAACATGCTGTGGAATGTTTGTGATTCTTGCCAGAAAACAAACAGCTAATAAGTCCATTTAGATATACTGTCTTAGGTTTTCCCTGTGAGGTTCAAAATCAGTTGAATGCATTGCATTTTAAAATGCTTAAAGACACACACACCTTAGGAGGTTATTGTTGATTTTGGCAATACCTGTGGAGAAAACAATTTGGAGATGACATCTCATGATGAATATAGTCTTCAGAAGCTGATTGGGATCTATGCTTGCTGTACTGAGGCCAAATTATTGCTGTTTGTTGTTGTGGTATACCAAGCCTTTGCTAATCTCCCTGTAATTACAGCATTTGTTTTTCTTTATTCTTGTGTATCTCTTAACACTGCAAGTAACTAGTTACTGGTTTAATTCTTACACTACTTTAGAGATTGGTATCACTAAAGCTTCTTCTATTAAACAATTGATTTTGAACTTGTAAACTGTTAAAGTCTGGTCTAAGTTGTAGCAGTAGCATACTAGCTTTAAGAGCTCTGTAACTATTTTTACATAAGTTTTTTGAGGCTTTCATAATATCTGTGCAGTTCCAGCACAAATCTAAGCAGGACATTTTGTTCCCTAAAACTGTTATCTGAAAAGACAGCGATTAGGAGGATGTACCAGCTATGAGTGATCAGGTTTGTATTTATTGTGGGATTGGAAGTGGAATTAGGCATCTAATTTGTAAGATTAGGATAGAAGAAGCAATGAACTGGTCTAAGCTGGTGGGGTCTGTCATCAAGTAGTAAAGACAAATTACGAGTGAACTGACTTGAAATGAAAAAGAAATGTAAAATGTGTAGATTTTCCAAGAAGAGTCTATCAGTTGTCTACCAAAATTACCCAGCACTGTGAAACTCTGATACTGAATTTATATTCCTGATTACTTCTGTAATAGTAGAAGCTGTGGGCTTTGCGTTCCACTTCATAATATTTGACACAGGTAGTCAGAAGAGCTTGTTTCTTCCAAAAAATTAGTCCTGCATCCAAACTGTCTGTGCCTTGGAGTGAACTAGTTGCAAAGCTATTTATTTCTTTTTTTTACTACTCCCTTAGCTTGCTGAGCCAGCCTTTCAGATCTGGAGAAGACCAGTGGTGGCTCAGAGGTCAGTGTGAAGGAGAGAAGGTATACCTTATCTAGTGATATTTAACTGCTAGATTGTTATCCCTTCACAGTCAGATTGACACAATTAAATCTGCTGGGGAAGCTCTGTATCATTTCTTATGGGTCAGCTGACACTTTTCTCCTCAGGTTAAGCAAATGTTACAGTCAGTTTTAAACTTCATTTTTTGTGTATTTAATAAGTACAGCAACTAAAAATAGGAATATATATTGTATGAATGTGTGTGGAACAGGAGACGGAATTCATATCTTCCACATTCAAACACTTATTGAATGACTCATTTCCCATATATTCTGCCATGTCTGACCAGCTGAGGATCTCTGGTGCATTTTTAACCTTGGTTTTGTCAGATTCATTAGCAGATGGATGTTGGAGGTGGTGATAGGTGATTAGCGAAATTGGAGGAGTGGCTTTGTCATGGTTTGACTTGTTAGCCTTGATAGTGATGTATTTTAATGAGTGCTCAAGCCCCATTACAAACTTGCTGGTGTGGAATGTAGTCAAAGCTTGTCTGTATGAGTAGAAAGTGGTTGGAAGGTGGTCAGACAGGGTGCTAGGATGACTTGTGACCAGGCTTTCAAAGATGTAGTAAAGGATTCCTGGCCAGGTGCAGTTCTCAGAACATCCCAGTCCTTTTTCTTAGTCAACTACATTGTAAGTCAAAGTTGAAATTATGCAGAGAGACACTGTGTGTCCATCTCAGGTAAGCAGAGGTCACGCTAACCAGCAGATATGGTCTTTACATGAAGCTTTTTGACATCAGGATCTCTTGCTTCTTTTCATGCCCACAAATGTTAGATTCAAAGTCAGTGGTAGTGATTTCTCTGCACCAAAAATCTGTCTTGCAGCTCAATACAGAAGGCTTTCCACACCAAGAAAGAATCTTGAAATGAGAGAGCCCTGCTAGGAGTCAGCAGGATCCTGTTTACTGCTGTTCGTTCATCAGGAATGCAAGAAGAGCGTAGGCTTTTAGCCAGTAATATTCATAATACTGAACAAACAGCAGTCAAGAGCAACCTTGCAGACAAGAAGAGCTGTTTAAGGAGCTCTGACACATGCAGTCAATGTGAGGGTGTCTTTTAACAGTTGAGAGTCTGGCAGTACCCTCTTGCTATGTGCATTGATGATAGGGATATGGCTCACTTTATCTCTGTACTCAGTAATCTGTATTTTGGTGGACCCTATAGCTGTGAGGTTCAAAGGAGTTTTGTATTGGTCCTTGTTTATTAAAATCAGACCACTTTTTGTAGTCTAAGCAACTTCTTAGGACTAGCTGATACCCTTCTTATGAAAGGATGTATAAATTGGAATTCTGAGAAATTGAAAGTATCCTTAGGGAGAGATGTATGATACCCAAAATGTTCAAATGTCAGAAACATGGAATTAATGCTTATGTCACATTATGAAAGTGAGGTAGAAGCATCTAAAATTCATGATACTGAAATGATTACATTGGGAAGGTTGCTAACATGACTGTTCATAAAAGATTGTGGGATGTTGCTGGAGGGTATTCTAATTCCTAATGCTCCATCTTCTTCCTGGGTTGTCAGCTGGGTTTGTTGTTTTCTCTTGCATCTTAAGCAGAATGATCTCTTCATAGGTTTAATTAGGCAGCTAGTGCATGTTTAATCTTTCTTTGTCTTTTGACTATATCTTTAAAAAAATAGAAAGGAAAAAACCTTATTTCATTTGAGCCACGTAATACCATACCAAAAAAGCTTGCTGTGGTTGAACACAGACTAACTCTTTAGGGACATGATTTGTTGGGGTGTTTTTTTTCATGCCACCCTCTGAATGTATGCAAATTGCACTTGTTGTTTCCCATTTTACAGATGGAAAAATGGGATTTTTTTCCCTCACTTCACAGGGCGGTGCTTATAACAATACCTCATGATATCGTAGAATGACTGAGGTACTTTGATATTACTGTTGAAGACCGTTTAAGTATTTGGAAAGGGAGTGTATTTGTTCAAACATAGATTTCACAAGAAGGTATCTGGCTAGTGTTCAGCCTAGTAGGTTTTCTTGGGTTTCTTGGTTTTTATTTTTTTTCCCTTCCTAGGGGAAACTAGTATAAATATTTGGCAAATGAAGAGCGTCTGGTCTTGTGTGGCATTTGCCCCAGAAGTCTGAGGCCTTTCTGACCAAACACTTCATTTTGTAATTAGATTTTTTAAAGTGGTTATCTGCAATCTATAAAAGCTTTTACATTAACAAAAAAAGGAGAAAAAGAGGACATAAGTCTTTATGCTGATCCAGAGATCAAAATTTTAGTCTGATGTTTGCACTGAGTTACCATGAGCAGTCATCTTCATTTTGTTCTGCTGTTTTCTGATTTCATGTCTTGTACAAAGTGAAGACAGTATTTTGGCTGTGAAGTATGACATTAAAAGTGGTGGATTTGTTTTCTGGTAATATCTATTAGAAAAAATCTGAACCTATACCTCTGAATTTCGTACACAAGTGTAGACAATACTTCGCTTGCCGGCTCCTTCAGGACTCGCAGATGGATATCATTGTGTCCCATGGATTTGTGCACATTCAGGCTCCTAAGATGATCTCAAACCTGATCCTCTTCTACAGTGGGCCTGAGGTCTTCATTCTCACAGTCCCTGCATTTGCCTTCCAAGGCTTGGGCGGTGTGGTCATAGCATTTGCCAGTGAAGACTGAGGCAAAGAAGTCGTTGAGAACCTCTGCCTTCTTCATTTACAGGGTAGCCAGTTCTCCCATTTCCTTCTGGAAAGAGCCCTTATTATCCCTAGTCTGTCTTTGTTTGCAACATACCTGTATAAGTCCTTCCTGTTAGCCATGACCTCTGTGTCCAGACTCAGTTCTAACTGGGCTTTAGCTTTCCTGACCTGATCCCTAGCTTCCTGGACAGTGTCCCTGTATTCTTCCCAGGCCTCCGGATGTCATTAAAGCTGGTGGCTTTCTGGTAGATCTGTTAGAAAAACCCTGAACCTATACCTCTGAATTGGGGTCTTCTAGACTATAGAATAGGAATATGGCTCCTGCTCTTTTGCAGTGGCAATCAGCTGTTCTGTTCTTCTTCACTAGAAGTGTACTTGCTCTACTGGGTAAGGCAATGGGAGGGACACTTACTTAGAAATTCTAGGAGAGGGCAGAGTTGGTGTCATGTGTTGGAAGAGATCAAGGAGTCACACAGGTGCTTTGCTTGTTGTCCCTCAAGGAAAGAATAAACTTTTATTTCTGGGAGATTCTAAATCATCTGCTGCACTGCGCATGCCATACAGGAAAATAAATATCTTTTTAGTGTTCACACATCTGAATAGAAATTTATGTACTGGCAAAAGCAGATTACAGTATCTTAAAACTAAACCAAATTTCAAATGCTTGTATGTGTTTAGAGTGTGTCAAGAAGCCTTAATCTTCTAACTTAAAAAGTGTGAATAGGAATCACTTGTAATTAGGCTGTCTTGGATATCCAGTGTTTTGGTGCTTATTTGGCATATCACTATTCAGGTAAGGCAGAGCTGGCATCATTGTAAAATTCAATATGCCCTTCTGTTTCAAAAAACTGTGGAGAAAAAAGACAGACTTGATACAGGTATCCTTCAGACCAGTAGTTTCTTTTGGTCTGTAGCATAAGTGATCACATTTCACTAATAAGTTCAAGGTGGGCCCTTGTCAAACCGGGGTAGCAGTAGCTGCATTGCCACCACTCTTTGGAATACTACATGGGCAGGTTCCTTGCCGTTAGGACCATAGGACAAAAAGAGTACTTTCAGTTAGTTGGTGATTGTTGTTGCCTGCCTGTTGGTCTGCACAGACCAACCGTTGTGCTGTGATGAGTTAGCTTGGGGTGCTGTGGAATTACTTGGGAACTCCACTTTGACATCAAGTAGAGCCCATGTGGCTGCATTATGGTCTTTGGTCTGATGTCAGTAAAGGTGTGATTAACAGTGTTAAGATCTACATCTGAATAGAAATGCTGTAAAACTTTTGACTAGGTATAGAGTCCTTAATTAACACAAGAGCAGTAACTGGAAATCTACAAGATTCTGCCTTCCTTCCTTCCCCCAGTTGGGTTTTGATATAGAAAGAGAATTCCAGCTCTTTTACTTTGTATTAAATCAGCAGATAACATGTTGATTGTATTCTGGACTGCTTTGTGTCCTTTAGTAACGGTTCAATTTGTGTTGAATGCAGCCAGCTAAATTGCTTCAGGTCTAGACTCCTGAGGGTTGTTTGATATGTCTGTACTTGTAAACTGGGTAATTGGTATATGGAAATTAAAACATGAGTGATCACATCTTGCTCCCTTGCTGGTGGTAGCTCAATCTGCAGGTTAAACAAATGCAGAGTGGATATCGACACCTCGAAGAATATGATTACAAAACAGCTGCTAAGAAATAAACTTAGCAATTGCTTTTCTGCCAGGATCTTTTGGAGCAGTAGAAGTATATAATGTGGATGGGCAGCTTTGTCTGCTTCCATAGAGCTTTCAGGTGAGTCAGCACCATGAGCAACAGTGATTGGAAGCTTGTGGCTTTCCACATTGGCATGTATGTCTGACTTCAGCAAGTCATTACCCATCACAAACTAAGGGAGTTACTGGATGCAGTCTCATGCATCCAGTTTGCTGAGAGTAACCAGGTTCAGATAGTTGAATTATCTTGCCACAGACTGGCTAAAAAAAAGCAGCTGGTATTCATTTTAGGGGCCCCAAACTGGGGATTAAAGAAAAATAAAATGGTGTGGCAGCTCCACTGAAGTTTTCTTTCAGTGGCCTTTATTAACCCTGAGGAACATAAGTCCCAGACAGATTATGACAGTAAAATACAGTAGCGTAAATACTGCGCTCTGCTCCTATATAAAACCAGAAAGAAACTTCATAGTATTGATGTTCTGCAGCACACAGAGTCTGAACCAAGTTCTAATACTTTCTGCAAAATAATAGAATTAAAAGAGGAGCAAATACATTTCAGGTGAAATATTAATCAAACAGAGTAAAACTCCCTTGGAGTTTCAGGTCAGGGTACAGGCATATTTATTGTAAGTCTGTTGGGCTGTTTTGGTAGAGCTGTTGCTTGTAGTGTGGAATCCATGTCCCCTGCCTGCATTTCTAAGTGAGTCAGCATCATTTAATATAGAACTTTGATAACAAAGCCGGAGGTGAAGTTGTTCTAACTTTGTAGTCTCTATGACTGGGGATGGGGGAAATCAGTTTTTCTCAGTTTGGAGCATTGTTGGGAATAAAGTTTTGTAATAGGGTAAAGCTCAAAATTGGGTGTGGGGAAGAAGAGTCTACCTAGAACATAAATGGGGATGTGAGGGGGAAGGCTGGCTAATAATCCATAATGTAACTAAAGGAATAAACCTAGCAGGAAAGGTTAATTTTGACTAAATTGGTTTCACATGGATGTAAAATCTTTTCTGCATGCCCAAAAGAAATAGAGGGGATCAGTGTACAGTGTTGTTGGGTTTTGTTCTTTCAGTTGTGATTAAGTCGTTGCATTCAGACCATTGTGATGCTGTCCCAGAATTTCAGTTCAGTAGTCCCAGAATTTTTCCTTCCTGTATTGTGATTTGTTTACAATTCTTGGAGTAAGCTTTTACGCACTTTGAAAGTGTGAACAGGTAGAACAGCAGTATCACCTTCTATCAGTGTCCCTTTGTCTCTCTTAGGTTTTGGCTGAAGCCAGCTGCACCAGGACAAGTAGAACAATATTATCAGCATAAGCTTCAGCTTTATACATACTAACAAATTATATTCCTGTGCAAATATGGAGTATTTAACTTCTAATGTCAACCAAAGGTGGGCAGCTGATGACCTTAATAATCTCAACTATTGTATACAAACAAGCACTTTTTCTGCCTACAACCAGCCCAGCTCCTGAGGCTTCTGCGTTTTCCTGTGCATTGTAGTGTTTCATGTTTTTTAAAAGGTGTCAGAGAAAGAATAAGGAAAAAAAGCCCAGTGAAGTGGTTTCTAAGGAAGAGCAGTGTTTACTTCACCAGTGCAAGCACCTTCTGCTTTCACTGTACTGCACCCATGCCTGTGTTGTAAATTATTTAAACTGTACTCTAGAATCTGTTCATATGCAACAGAGGAAGTATTATTTAAATCCAGTCCAGCTTTTGGAACTGGGCCAGATTTTTTTCTTTCAGTTAGGCAGGTGGAAAGTCTGGAATTGAATTGCAAATGCTAAAACTCTTCAGGTAGGTACTCTTTATATTTAATCAAACTACTTTGCTATCCCAGCTATGTATTCAGGGTAGCTCTTCCTCTGAGCATGTGTCTTCTGGTTTTCTCAGACTGGTTCCTGTAGTGTTGAGACACAAGGGCAGAAATAAAGAATTTAAATAACAGTTATCTTTTAATAAAGTTTTGTAGATGCAGAGAAGTTAGAATCAGTGAACTTGTTCTCTCTTTTCCATTTAATAGCTGGATTTTCAAAACCAACAAAATGCTCATCATACTAAAGTCCCTGAAAATATATATTTTTATATCCACAGAATAGCCAAAACTGGCATTGGTGTGTGGTGTTCATCTTGTCAAGGTGAGCCTGGCTTCTCCACTTCAGTGAGCTAGCTGAAGGCTGATGGATGCTGCTTGGCTGCAGGAGAGCAGGGACAGCCAGTTAGCTGCTCTCGGAGCAGCTGGCAAGCCAGCCGCGCTGGCAGTGTCAATATGCTGGCTGGCATAAACACATCTGTTTCCTGCTTCTCCATCTCTGATGTTTTCTGGACTTGCTTCTGTTGCAGTGGAAATGGTGTAAATGTTGATTAGAAGATGACACTCTTCAGGTATTGCACTTAATGAGGTGGCTAGTCTGGGTGAGCATCACACTAAGCTCTAGATCCTGTTGTTACAATAAATGGATTTTTTTGTCATTAAATGATGGTTGTGCTTTATCTTCCCTCTGACAGGGTTGCTATAACTAAAAATGGTTAAAATTAATACCACTTACTGTTGCAACATTTGACTATTTTTTTCTGTACAGAGAATGTACGTTATTAAACACCTTGTAGATGAAACCTAGTTTTTAATTTCATTTAAGATTTTATCCTAGCATAACAAATTGAGTGGGGTAACTTGAGCTTTTCACTAGTTGTGTCATTCACACATTTAGATAGCTTGTGTTTTCTGATTTGTACTGGAACTGGAAGTGAAGTAATCTTATCAAGTATCCAGAATTTCTTGTCTCTGAAAGTGATACACTTAAGGGAGTTTAAAGTGCTTGTAATCCATTAAGATTGATTTTTAGATATGAAGTAAAAATTTCAAATTAGCAGAACTAGTCTTAAGGTTTCTATTATTTCATTGTAAATGAGATCTAATTTGCATCAAGTGGGACCAATGTTTAGATCATTCTTTCATAGATGGAAGAGCTATTCTGACCACTTTGTCTCAGATTTGTTTTTGGCCTTCTCAGTTAGCCTGAATTTTATTCTCGTAGCCTTGTATAAACTTTGGTAAGGTTTCGATGGGTTTGGTTGGTTGGCTTGGTTTGGTTTTCTTCATCCCAGGAAAAATACACTATATTTTGTATTTGCTACAGAGGATTTTGGACAGTGTTGTCTTGTTCTTATGTACATTAGACATTAGACATGATTGGGTTTGGGATTCTTTGAAATTTATTTTTCTTTTACAGAAGCTGTACGAGTTGCCTTTTCAGGTAGTTTAATGTATTTATGCAGTTAAATGGGTCTTCCTGTGTTAAAGGATCAAGAAGCCAGAGAAACTTGCTAGACTTAACTTTCTCCTTAGAATCTCAATGCTATTTAAAACTTCAAGGTAATCTTTTGTTGTTGTTTGTTTGCCAGGAAGGTGCACATGGGCTTTCTTAAGACATCAGGTGGTAGTGTTAAAGCAGTAATACTTGCTCTTTAACATGTAGTGAGCGTTTTGTGTGCCTTTGTACAGGGTTTCACAAATGGTTCTTGTGAAGTATGTGTGGTTGAGCCAGAGGGTCCCAAATGTTAAGTCACTTAAAATAGTTCTTTAAGTATGCTGGTGGTAAGGGTTACTGTTATGCTGATAATTAAGAATTTCACAGGGTTATCTTTAGCCTTTGCTGTTTGATATCAAGAGGTTTGTGTACAGTTTTCTGCTTTGTCATACACCAAATACCAACTGAGAAATCAGGAAAGCATTTCCCTTTTCCACAGGCAGCTCTGAACTTATCTTTGAGTTTCTTGTCAGCTTCTTGTTGGAAGAGAGGTGCCAGAGCTGAAACACCGATCTGATGAGGATGGCTGCATTCCATGTTACATCTGTCCATTGAGTGTGTCAAACGCATTTTTAGGGACTGTGGCATTTTTTGAAGCCTTATTTTGGGCATTAACTTGAGGCTTTGCTTTGTTTTCAAGGTCTGGTGTCTCTTAAATATAGTCTTCTGTAAGATTGGCATTTGTGTGTTTACATTTGTGTGTATCACCAGGAAAGAAGGTTCCTTTGGTGCTGTTAGCATGACAGCCCTAATGTGTGTGATGATCTTCCTTATTGGCATTTGAAATTAATTTTGGTGTTGATAACTTTGAGGGAACTCGGGAGTATTTTTCTTTCAAGTGAAAGGTGTTAGGGAGCGGTTCTTGGCATGTAATACTTTGTAACTGGCTTTGGAAAAGTATTCAAAAATTCAGGGTAGAAGTGAGAACACTGGTTTATTTAACAGCATCTCGTAGATCTTTTGGGTTTCTTTCCTGGTTTATTTTCTAAAATAACAAAATGCTGAGGCACTTGAAGTTAGAAAAACTGCTAAACATCTACTTTTAAATTGTAACAAGACTTAAGGTATGTGGTGCATTACTGTGGTTATGTCAGCCTGTCAAACATACTGGTAAGTAATTATTCTTCAGAGATAGTGAACTAGGGAGAAGAAATGCCTTGTTACAAAAGGAACCTGGGTTTGACTGGAGTATTGTGTAACAAGTGAGATGTAGTGTTGTAGCACAACTTGGTAAGTGTTCTGTGTTCTTATGTCATAATAATACATGTTGACTGTTATTCATTTTTACTTTCTACCTTTATGAGAAGCCTCACAATTCAGGTTCTGCAGGAATTAAGTTGCCATCTTTTATAGGATTTTGCCTATGCTGAGTTTTCCCTTTCAGAGATTGGGAATGATTTTTTTGTTGTTGTTGTTATTCAGTGGAACAGTTCAAATCTGTGTTAGGGGTGTTTTGAGATGAGCTGTTTCAGTGTGATATGAAGTTACTTAAGCTTGAGTACATTAAGAAGTGACCAGTCAAATGCTGTAGGTGTAAAACAGTGTATTAGATCCATTGGTAGCATTTTACTAGGCTTCAACTGTTGTTGCAGATGCAGACTTTAGCAGGTGGCTGTCCTCCCAGCCTAAAAGCTGGTAATGAATTTGTGGGGTTAAGTTGCAGAATAATGTTGTCTTTTCTCTCTGTTTTTAGCTGACCTATATTAGCTGGGGAAAGTGTTCAACCTTTCTACTACTGTGTAAATCTCTTGTAAATGCCTATTGGTTCCCTATAGGCTGGGGCTTACAGGTAGTATAAAAGTGTGGTATTCTGCTTACAGTGGTAATGTTTCCTTAAAGGAAGGCTTGTAGTGATACTTAAACTGCTTCTTTTAAATGCTTTTAGCTTATAATATGTTTACTACTTCTGAAGTTTTAGAAAGGCACTGATAATCTGCTATATTTCTAAAATGTTTCATCTGAAATATAAGCTGTATAAATGTATCCTTTCATATTGGGGACATAAAGTGTCAGGTTAGAAATAATGTGAGCATACCTCTAACTTAGAGCACTGGTTGTGATGAGCATGGCAACCAAGTTTAACTGCCAGAATGCATCATAGGCTCTTTTGGGAACTTCGGTCCCATATACCTGTGGGAAGACTCTAGCTCTAACTATTACTGATTCTTGTATGATCCTGGTGACACCAACATAGACTGAATTTTTCAAGAAGCTGTGTCAGCAGGAGACTCTGCAAGACTCTGAGCTCTTCATTCAGTAGGGGCCAGATAACACTTATCAGTTTTGTGAATTTAAGGCTAAATGATATCCCTAGTTGTCAATTTACTTGTTCTGTGAATGGAGAAGCAGCTCTGGACTTAGTGGTGAGTACTGCCTATTCTGCCTTTTGAAAGAGGAAGGAAAAAGAAAATGTACCACAGTTGTTTTGAAAGAGAAATTACATATAATAAGTTTAAAAGAAAATGCAAAAGAACAGCTGAAAGGGTAAACCCCAGGTAGTATGGAGGATGCCTTAAGAGTATTAAAGTTCAGAAAATGTTTGCTACAAGTCAGCAAAAATGTCCGTGTAGTTGACAACCTTTTTTGACAGTCTCTAAAGAGTAGTAGCTATCTAAAGGAGAAGAAGGTTCTTATACATTAAATGTAAAACCATAATGGAGTAGTCATATTTTGAAGATCAGCTTGATAAAAGCAGAAAAACTAGTATAAAAATATTGAGACAGAATTGTAATAGGGTAGAATCAGTGGGGCTGAAATAATGGAAGTATGAAACAAAGATACACCCCCTAATTGAAAACCTGAGTTAATTGTTTGCCCTAAGAAAGAAGCTTAGAGTCTTCCCAGTAGAGCCCTTATAGATGGATGACTCTGAGCAACTGTCTTTAGTCATAGCATTGTTAGAGAAGATTTTAGAGTAAATTGATGAAAAGAATAGTAATGTCTTGCCTGGGACTACACTGTATTTTTTTCCTAAGCCAAAAATACTAAACTTTTGAACTGTTGAGCATAGCATATAGTCGTACTTTAATCTGCCTTGCTTCCAGAAGAATGGTAGGTGGCGAATGTTATGGTTGACCCCCAAGAAGCTCCACCTACAGTCTGATGTTTCTGCTCAACAGAAAATATCCTAGAGTCCCATCACATTGATAAATGAAAAAACATAGGAGTATATTGTAACTAGAGAGTAAATTTAAAAATAAATTATTCTTATCAATTAAGTCACCAGGATGCCAAATCTGGCACGTACAATACTGGATTTTAAGGAGAAAATGCTAATGGACGCTTGGGTTAACTGCTTTGTAGCATAATGGAGTACCTCTTAAAATTTAAGATAAATAGTAATAAAAGATTAAATTTAAAGGGGAGGTGTTACGAATGGAAGGTTCTGTAAAGAACAACAGTGTCTAGCCCATTCAGAATGATCAAGAAAAGGAGGTATTACAGCAGAAATGTAAGGCAGACTTGTCTTTTTTCCATTGAAATACAGTTATCATAGGTAAGAACTATTGAAAAACATTTTTAGCCTATTTAAGGGCATATTTAGTGCCCTTAAATTTGACACTGTTAAGATTATTCTAGTATTAAATTCTAATAGAATGAAAAACTTTAATGATTGGTCTTGTTCGTTGCAGTGACTGCTCAGGTTCTTCATCTGTCCATTCCCTGCCTACCCAGTGCCTTCCCATTCCTCAGCAATCCAGTCCTGTCATACTGAGCTTTTGCAGCAGACTCAGAAGGGCACAAGAACCAAATGATTTAGCAAAATAATGGAACTGGGGGAAGAAGTGTAGTTCTGGTAGATGCTGTGGTGCTGTGATGAAGGCTTGCTTTGTTTAAGGTAGAGTAGCTCATGCTTGTAGAAATAAAAGGAGAATTTTTGTCTCTGCTTGATTAATTGGTGAATTGGTTAATCAAGCAATGGATGGTGAACCAAACCTTCCTTACTCCCAAGTCAACCTAAGGTAATTAGATGAATACTGCTAAGCAAACTGGTTGAGAACAGTGAAGCTAAGATAATGTTCTAAGCACTGGAACTGTGCCCTGTATATAGATTCATGGTGTGAAATATGCTCATTTCATTTACCTGTGTTTGAGGTTCAGCATGTTCAGTATTTCCTTTGATGGCTTACGGGGAGTGCTGGTGTTTTCTGTGTGCTGCTGGTCTTTGCTGATACTTTTTAGCTCAGGGATGTTATTTGCCCTAACTCAGAAGGAACATGATATTGGCAGGGAAGGTCAGTAGCAAGGATAGGACATAGAAAGTATTTTAAAAGGCAGATTTTAGTTGTTGTGGGTGATCTTTCTAGGCTGCCAGTGGTCATCCAGTCCCAGTTTCCTCTGAATTGCATTCTGATGGTACATGTCTTTTCCACTGTAAAATGAACCAAGGGAGATTGCCTTCAGTAGGCTAAAATGGTTCTATGTTAAACCTTGAACCTCTCTTAACTAAGAAGCATAGCAGCATTGTAGGGAATGTGTCCTGAGTGCCCTTTATCTTGAAGGAGCTGAGATGTTTATGGTCTGATTTTCCTTTACAGTGTTGAGGCTGTAGGTCCTAAATAGACTCCGTGCCACTCTACTTACTTTGTTTCCTTTTGCCACAAGGCTAATCTTGTTTGCATTCAGCTCAGTCATCTTCTGTCACTCACAGTTGATTTTGGCCAGGTAACTGGCACAGGTTACATGTTTAGGTTATGAATATGATCGTATGTGAATATGAGACTATATAACCTCTATTTACTGCTTCTTTTGATGTGCATGTATCAACAGCTGGAAAGTCATTCCATTGAAACTCCAAGGGGAAGTCAATGTTTTCTGCCTTTGGCATACTTACTGTGGCTTACAAGAAAGCTTTTTGTAAAATGGACAGTCTTTTTTTAAAAAAAAAAAAAACAACAAAAAGCAACAACTAAACCCACAAAAAACAACCAACCCACAAAACCCCAACTTGTACATCTAGCCAGGAAAGATTGAGTTATAAATTATGCACATTTTTCTTTATCTTTTGGTGAATAACTGCACTTTTGACCTAGAAAAAACTGATTCCAAAACAAAATGGTGCTTTCATTACATACAAGTAATTTTTATTTTTTATTTACAGACTATGAGAAGACACAGAAATGAAGTTACAATTGAATTGCGAAAGGTGAGTCTGCTTTTATTTATCAGCTGTGTTACTTAGCTAAGACACCAGGGATTATTAGCAGAATCTTTTGCCGTAAGCTTTTCTTTATGGCTCCAAACTTACAGAGAAAAGTTGTAAATTTGCAGATTGCTAACTGTGGATTCTAATGTTACTTTTAATCTCTAACTCGTTAAGCTCAGTGCAGCAGAACAGTACTGCTTTACTCCAGTGAATCTCTTGGAAATAATCCATATTCAGTTTCTGTACCAGTTCTCATATTATTACAGTGGAGCTATCAGCTGTTCAAACGTTTAAAGTCTCCAAATGGGAAAAGGGGGCGGGAGGGTTAGCATTTAGAAAGCGTGGATGTTCTTTTGTTTTCTGGAAATTACTCCTTCTGGGCTATAGAGGGAGTTAATTTTAGGGTCGGATTTTGGTTATATTGGGTAAATGCCAGTATAGCTGGGAAGATCATGAGCATGAGAGGTGATCTAGTTCAGTGCTCTGCTAAATACAGCATTTGTTGCACCCTCATAATTCGTAACTTTTCCAACAGCCTTTCTAGGCACCTTAAAGGCTTGCTGCTGGAGGACATATTCCCAGGCTAAACTACTCTTGGCAATTTATGTGAAGAGGAGTAAACTTTTATCTGCCTTTGGGTATCTTCACTATGTTTGAGGGCTGATACTGGCCCCTTTAGTTTTATCACATTGAGACAAGTACAGTTCCTTATCCTTTCCTCGAACATTCTGTTTTCCTAAATTAGATTTGTTGCTGGTCCTCGGATCCAAATTGCCTGTATCTTTCTGGAAGCATGAAAGTCTGGAAAGATGCAGGCCACAACTGAGGTTTAAGTGGCACAGTGAAAACCAATTCTTAATACAGTATTCCTGTTTATATTGAGTACATTGACAGACACAGCAACATTATATCCTGTTATATCCTTTGGATACTTCCTACAGTACCACAAAGCAATGGTATTGTTTATGTTCGCCATTTGCATAGTTAAATAAATGCAGAAGTTTTAAACGCGATTGCTTCTTGTCTTTTAAATTGCATTTCCTTTTGCCAAAATTTCCGAAGTTGAATTCCCGTTGTGTTCCCTGGTATGTTTCAAGGCCTCCTCAGCTTGGTATCGCCCATGTTTTTGACTGGATGAAAATGCTTGCTTTAGACATTCTAGATATAGGCCAACCTCCTTTGGGTCTATTTGATGCACATTTCCAGTTTGCCAATTGGATCATGGACAGTCTGAGTGGTGCTTGCTTAGGAATGCACACCCAGTCAATTTTGTTTCAATTTTTTTCCCATTATTTGCAAATTGAGAGAAGACAGAAGCCTTGCTAAAACCAAAGTGAAGGGTTTGTAAATACAAGTTGTGTTGATAGAAATTAGCTCAACTTGGCTTTGAGAAATGTTGTCTGCACTTACAACATGATTGTGTAGGAGCTACCAAAAATCTTGTGCTAGTATTTTCCAGGGATCCTTCTGCTCTTTAAAAAAGAGACTTTTTTGGTTTTGTGTTGGTTTGGTTTTCATTTGGGTTTTTTTTCCCAGGTCTTCCAGAAAAACTTCAGTATCTTGCTACAATATAAAAAATAAGTTTTGGTAAGCTTCATCCTGAGAGTGTAAGAATTGGTTAAAGAAACCTAATTGGACCCAGATGACAAAAAAAAAAAAACTTAGCTCTTGCATGAGTATGATGTGTCACCTAGAAATTGTTCAATGCTTTCATATTTTCCTAATCAAACTAGCTGAAGATGTCTGAATGTGTTGAGTAGCTTAAGCTGGTTATGGCCTCATCAGTACTGGCAGATGCCTGGGGTGTGGAGAAAGCTACTTTTCCATACAGTGACAGGTACCAAGTGAAAAATGAAATTGGCTAGTTTTTGCTTATAATGTGATTAGGTAATGAATTTTGATAACTGAATTATCAGCAGCTGAAGATAATACTGACATGTTAGAGGCCCTTTCTGTTCAGAACTAGTGTGTTGACACTGTAAAACTCTGTAAGTGAAATCTGTCCTGGGAAGAGTCATTCATAATACTTAGGCTATGCCAGCTAGCAAAGCAATGCTGTAAAAGATGGCTTAGCTAATGCAGCATATCCTCGTTCATCTCATTAAATTGAAACCACACACAAGCATTCTAGTGCAGTCTTTGGAGAGAGCTTTGCAGTGCAAAGTGAAGTTTTTAACTTCTCAATTTAATTGGGTTTTATAAAGGCCATATAATTTTTATAAAAGCCTTTTTTTTATCATTGAGGATGATCAGGGGGCTGGAGCACCTCCTATATGAAGACAGGCTGAAAAAGTTGGGGCTGTTCAGCCTGGCAAAGAGAAGGCTTCATGGAGACTTTACAGCAGCCTTCCATTATCTGAAGGGAGCCCTACAAGGATGCTGGAGAGGGACTCTTCAGCAGGGACTGTAGTGATAGGATGGGTTTAAACTAAAACAGGGGAGATTCAGGTTAGATATAAGGAAGAAGTTCTTTACTGTGAGAGTAGTGAGGCATTGGAGCAGGTTGCCCGAAGATGTGGTAAATGCTCCATCCCTGGCGGTGTTCAAGGCCAGGTTGGACAGAGCCTTGGGTGACATGTCTAGTGTGAGGCATCCCAGCCCACATCCCAGCAGGCATCCTGGCATTCTGTGAGGGGAGTTGGAACTTGATGATCTTAAGGTCCTTTCCAACCTTAACCATTCTATGATTCTATAACAGGTCACAGTTTCAAGGCCATTTTATTGAAGAAGCGTGGTGGGGAGTGGGTCATACACATAAAGCAATGGATTTTTCAGTGTGGAAGGAATCTTAATATGTGCCAGTAATACATGAGTGAAAATGAGGAAGAGCAAGCCTTTGAGCTCCTAGCTGACTTTTCACTGAAAACTGCACATGCAAAGGTCAGTTACATATATAGAGGAGCCTGATCTCTGGATCAAGAGTGATCAGCAGCTGCAGAACTCTTAAATGCAGGAAGTTGTGTTCTTCTGGAGTGTTTGCCGTCTACTGCAGAGACCAGAAGAAACCTGCTATAATCAGAGATTCAGCATGTGTCTGAGTTGGTGGTTTGCAGCACCTGAACTGATGCTGGTAGGCAGCTGGTTTGCTGTGGGAACTCTGTGGCAGCTCTGAGACAATTGCTTCTGGTACGGAATTGGGACTGAATTATCCCTATATAAAGGGATATATTTTATTAAGCTCCAGCAGTGGAAAGGATAAGCTGTAGTATCATTGCTTCTGTCTTCATCTCTGTAGCTAACACTGCTATTCTAGCACGAGTATGCCAAATTCGGGAAATACGTGTTGGCATGACTCCAGTAGTCCACCAGTGCCTCTTCAAAACAAAGGGGTATCTTCCCTTTTTCCCAGCTATTTACAGGCTAAGCATACACCTGGCTTTTGAAGAAAATGGGCAAATTGAGCATATTCTTAATCTGTACAGTTGAAGCACTACATAGTCATGGGCTTGTCTTTTGAATCATCATGTGTATAAATATTAAATGTATGGATCTGATGAAGTTGCTTACATCTCTTTTGCAAGATGGAATAAATAAAATCACGGCTTTGAACAGTAGTAAACAATTTCTGCATGCATTAGTGTGAGTTGTGTATTCCTTTGAGATTAGACATCAAAGTGCATTTGCAACACATTCCGTGTTTCAGAAATGTATTGCAAGCACTCTTTATTTGCAATAGAAATATTTTTATTTATTTTCATTGTGTGAAGAAGTGAATTTATCTTCACATCACATCTTTTACTCAGAAGGAAACTTTACTTCTTTACTGATGCACAC